>NC_060121.1:230520350-231770350 GCF_021461395.2 Schistocerca americana
AAGTCCTTTATCAAATGATTAATACATACACACATTCGCACCTCACACATACAAGGCTGCTGTCATCTCTGAGCACTGAGGTCCAACAGGACTGAGTCTGAGGTGAGCAGTGATCTTTGCTATTTCCAGAATGAAATTTTCACTCTGCAGTGGAGTGTGCACTGATATGAAACTTCCTGGCAAATTAAAACTGTGTGCTGTACTGAGACTCAAACTTGGAACCTTTGCCTATCATGCTCAAGTGCTATACCAACTCACCTACCCAAGCACACCTCATGACCCACCCTCACAGCTTTACATCCACCAGTATCTTGTTTCCTACCGCCCAAACTTCACAGAAGCTCTCATGTGAAACTTGCAGGACTAGCACTCCCGGATGAAAGGATATAGCGGAGGCATGGCTTAGCCACAGCCTGGGCTATGTTTCCAGAATAAAATTTTAACTCTGCAGTTAAGTGTCCACTGATACGAAACTTCGTGGCGGATTAAAACTGTGTGCCAGACTGAGACTTGAACTCAGGACCTCTGCCTTTGGCAGGTAAATGCTCTACCGACTGAGCGACCCAAGCACGACTGATGACTTGCCCTCAGAGCTCTACTTCTGCCAGTACCTCGTCTGCTACCTCCCAAACATCACAGAAGCTCTCCTGCGAAACTTTCAAGACTAGCACTCCAGTCTTTGGAAGCAGTAACATCCGTATCTGGGTGTCACTATTCGAAATGATCTCAAGTAACAGGCAAACTCTAGATTGCGGTTTATTGGTAGAATCCTGAAGCAATGCAGTCCTTCAACAAAGGAAATAGCTTACAATATGTTAGTTTGTCCAGTCTTAGAGTATTGTTCATCTGTATGGGACCCTTACCAGTTGGGTCTGATTCAAGAGATTGAGAAGGTCCAAAGAAGAGCGGCAACATTCGTGACTGGTACATTTAGCCATCGCCAGAGTGTTACAAATCTCATAGAGAGTTTGAAGTGGGACACACTTGCAGACAGATGGTGTGCTAAATGGAATGGGCTGCTCACTAAATTCCGAAATCCGATCTTCACCGAGGATGTAGTGCATATATTATCACCACCAACTTCCAAATCGCGCAATGATCACCCTTCAAAGATAAGGGAAATTAGAGCTCGTACTGAGGCATTCAGACAGTCATTTTTCCCTCGCAGAGGGAGGGGGGAGGGGGGGGGGGGGAATTATGACTTTGGCGCGAATTGTGCCCTCCGCCACACACCGCTTGGTGGCTAGCAGAATATATATGTAGATGTAGGAAGTAGCAGATGAGGTACTGATGGAAATTACGAGGGCTATCCACAAAGTACATTACGTTTTGGAATTAAAAATAAATAAAGTATTGGAAAAATTTTGCATTATACACAGAGGAAAGCCACAATTAAATACTACTTTTCTACATAGTTGCCATTTAAATTAAGGCACTTATCGTAGCGATGGATGAGCTTGGAAATTCCTTCGTCGTAAAATTCGGTCGCCTGCGCCTTCAACCACGTGGTTACCTTGAAGCTGTGGGTCGTCATCAAAATGCTGGATAGCCAACCACTTCTTCATTGCTGGGAATAAGTGGAAGTCGCTCGGTGCCAGGTCGGGACTGTACGGCGGATGAGGAAACAACTCCCACTTAAAAGATTTGAGAACTTCACGAGTGGCATTTGCCGTGTGGGCCTGGGTGTTGTCGTGAATCAGCAAGATCTTTGAGCCCAACTTTCCCCTGCGCTTGTTTTGTATTGCTCTTCTGAGGTTGTGCAGAGATTGGCAATACCTTTGAGAGTTTATTGTTGTGACTCTTTCCAGGAAATCACAAAAATCACACCTTTTCTGTCCCAAAAGAGGTAATCACATGGTTGAAGGCGCAGGCGGGCGAATTTTACGACGAAGGAATTTCCAAGCTCATCCATCGCTACGATAAGTGCCTTAATTTAAATGGCAACTATGTAGAAAAGTAGTATTTAAGGGTGGCTTTCATCTGTATGTAATAAAAAAAATTTCCAATACTTTATTTACTTTTAATTCCAAAACGTAATGTACTTTGTGGATAGCCCTCTTAAGTTGTGAGGACAGGTAGTGATTTGTGCATGGGTAGCTCAGTTGGTAGAACACTTGCCTGTGAAAGGCATATTTCACAGTTTCAAGCCTCAGTCTGGCACACAATTTCAATCTGCCAATCCTTGGTGTGTTGAAGAGTGGAGTTAGAGAAGAGGCATGGGGTGGGCAGGGGGAAGTGTATCACAGTAGGGGCATGGAAGATTCTAGTGCTGTCTGTGAGAATCTTGGAGAGACATGGTGGGGCAGTATAGTGTGCTGAGGGGATGTGGGGTGGGGGTTGTGCAAGGGGACAGGGGCAGGCAGAGTGGAGATGAGAGAAGAAGTATGATGAAGGATTTAGTCCTACAGCTAATAATATCTGGCAGGTCTGTTTTCAATGTACCTTTCACCCACTACTCAATGCCTCCTCTATGTGGCGAGTAGCAATCTATTATTTTCATATTGTTATTAACTGAAGTATAGCTATACATAATGCTCTCCACCTCCCACTCTCCTTCCAATCCTTCTTCCTTTTTCTGCTGTTTCTCCTTCCTTCTGATCACTATTCATACCTTCTTTACATATTTTCCTATCTCGTTTTACTCCTCCCCCCCCCCCCCCCCATTTCCCATCACTCATTGCCTCATTCCTATTGTTATTAACTGAAGTTTAGTTATACATAATGCTCTCTACCTCCCACACTCCTTCCAATCCTTCTTCCTTTTTCTGTTTCTCACTATTCATACCTCCTTAACATATTTTCCTATCTTGTTTTCCTTTTCCCCTTTTCCCCATCATTTGTTGCCTCATTCATGGAGCAAAGACAGCTACAAATGCTTGCACATAAGGAAGTTTCTTCATTTTAGAAGATTAATGTAATTTGTTATAGAACTGATGTCTCAAATTTTCTGTTATGTGACAATATAATAATCTCTCTTTTCACTATTTTAACACAGATTCTGGATATGTGTGACTTTTTGTTTTTTAAAGAACTGTTTTTGATCATGTAAGATGTTCACAGTTAAATGTAGTAAAGAACCATGTTTAAATACAGCAGCTCATTTCTTCACTGCAAAACCAATGAGTAGTGCTATGTCAAAATAAAAATGAGTTCTTTTTATTTATATTATCAGTAAATGTTTGAAAACAAAGTATTTACTTACCATGTATAATGGCATTCCATAACATTGATAGCTTGCCCTCCTATCCTTGTCACAACAAATTATCTCTGTTTTGAAGAAATTGTTTTGAACAGTCAGTATTCTATCCCTTATTCCTAAGAGGTGTTATTGATGCACACTTTTTATTTCAGGTATGAAATCATGCTCTGTTGCTGGAAAATGAAGCCCAAAGATAGGCCAACATTTACGTACCTACGGCAGCAGTTAGATTCACTACTTGAGAATGCTTCACCACAAGAGTATTTGAACCTGGACTCCATGATGAACATAGAGAACCTTCAAACATCTACATCTAGTACAGAGAGTCATGACAGGTTTACCTTTGACACATTCTTGCCTATATTCATTGAACTTCAGCTCTGATGCAACTGGTTCCTCATCTGTTTTTTTTATATACATATATAATAGAGGGAAGCATTCCACGTAGGAAATATATATCTAAAAACAAAGATGATGTGACTTACCAAATGAAAGTGCTGGCAGGTCGACAGACACACCAACAAACACAAACACACACAAAATTCAAGCTTTCGCAACAAACTGTTGCCTCATCAGGAAAGAGGGAAGGAGAGGGAAAGACGAAAGGATGTGGGTTTTAAGGGAGAGGGTAAGGAGTCATTCCAATCCCGGGAGCGGAAAGACTTACCTTAGGGGGAAAAAAGGACGGGTATACACTCGCACACACACACACACATATCCATCCACACATATACAGACACAAGCAGACATATTTAAAGACCAAAATATGTCTGCTTGTGTCTGTATATGTGTGGATGGATATGTGTGTGTGTGCGAGTGTATACCCGTCCTTTTTTCCCCCTAAGGTAAGTCTTTCCGCTCCCGGGATTGGAATGACTCCTTACCCTCTCCCTTAAAACCCACATCCTTTCGTCTTTCCCTCTCCTTCCCTCTTTCCTGATGAGGCAACAGTTTGTTGCGAAAGCTTGAATTTTGTGTGTATGTTTGTGTTTGTTGGTGTGTCTGTCCACCTGCCAGCACTTTCATTTGGTAAGTCACATCATCTTTGTTGAAAACAAAGATGATGTGACTTACCAAATGAAAGTGGTGGCAGGTCGACAGACACACCAACAAACACATATATATATAAAGGGTGATTTATTCGTCAAAGAATATTTTACTCTTACAGATGCCAGTTGAGATTGGTTCTTTTACTTGTTGTACTGTACTATATGTGAGGTTTAATATGTAATGACTATCCTTCTGATTTCAGACAAAGTTTTACCGGTGAGAGCATTCTAAATGAATTCCAAGATCCTGAAATTCCTATTGATTATCTGGAACCAATGTACACTGCTGGCTCTCTGCAAGCACATTCTATGCCAGCCGTTGGAGTTTAACAGAGACAAAAATGTTATACACTCCTGAAAGTAATTGAAAGAGAGGTAAGGCTCAACAGTGGACGACATATGTTGCATGATGTTGAGACTCATGGGAAGTGTATTGATCTACTGCTTTATTGTTGCACAATTCATAGGAAAAGATTTATTCACATGCAGTCCACTTTGCAAATAAATTTTCCAGACATTTATTACAAAAGTGTAGTAATGTAAAAAACTGCTAGTGCTGGGAGAGTGAAAAGTATCATCAATTATTTAAAAAATCCATAATTGTAATATTATTAAGTGATCTTTGGTAGCAAGCAATTTATTATATATGATGCTGTTACCAGCAAATGGTTACATGAAAATCATTACACAGCAAGTAGCACTTCAGTTAAGAAAATTGTCAAATATGATCCTCTGTATTAAAATTGTAAAAGATGCAGTATTGAGCAGTCCATGGCAAATGTCTGTATAATGTGATCACTGTGACTGGTATATTGGAGCAATCTGCTGCAGATGCATGTTGCTCTTATCATGTGTGCATGCTATTCCATTGTGCTGTGTTTTAATTACTTCATTGAATCTCTGCACTTGTTTATTAATGGCAAATAAGAGAAGGACATACGACAACAAAGGAAGTTCTGTTTTGAGATGTCTCTTGTTTCAAGTAAATGTTTACCTTGTTATCAGATTGTTGTTGTTATTGTGGCCTTCAGTCCTGAGACTGGTTTGATGCAGCTCTCCATGCTACTCTATCCTGTGCAAGCCTCTTCATCTTCCAGTACCTACTGCAGCCTACATCCTTCTGAATCTGCTTAGTGTATTCATCTCTTGGTCTCCCTCTATGATTTTTACCCTCCATGCTGCCCTCCAGTACTAAATTGGTGATCCCTTGATGCCTCAGAACATGTCCTACCAACCGATCCCTTCTTCTAGTCAAGTTGTGCCACAAACTCCTCTTCTCCCCAATCCTATTCGATACCTCCTCATTAGTTATGTGATCTACCCATCTAATCTTCAGCATTCTTCTGTAGCACCACATTTCGAAAGTTTCTATTCTCTTCTTGTCTAAACTATTAATCGTCCATGTTTCACTTCCATACATGGCTACACTCCATATAAATACATTCAGAAACAACTTCCTGACACTTAAATCAATACTCGATGTTAACAAATTTCTCTTCTTCAGAAACGCTTTCCTTGCCATTGCCAGTCTACATTTTATATCCTCTATACTTCAACCATCATCAGTTATTTTGCTCCCCAAATAGCAAAACTCCTTTACTACTTTAAGTGTCTCATTTCCTAATCTAATTCCCGCAGCATCACCCGACTTAATTCGACTACATTCCATTATCCTCGTTTTCCTTTTGTTGATGTTCATCTTATACCCTTCTTTCAAGACGCTATCCATTCCGTTCAACTGCTCTTCCAAGTGCTTTGCTGTCTCTGAGAGAATTACAATGTCATCGGCGAACCTCAAAGTTATTATTTCTTCTCTATGGATTTTAATACCTCCTCTGAACTTTTCTTTCGTTTCTTTTCCTGCTTGCTCAATATACAGATTGAATAACATCGGGGAGAGGCTATAACCCTGTCTCACTCCCTTCCCAATCACTGCTTCCCTTTCATGTCCCTCGACTCTTATAACTGCCATCTGGTTTCTGTACAAATTGTTAATAGCCTTGCGCTCCCTGTATTTTACCCCTGCCGCCTTTAGAATTTGAAAGAGAGTATTCCAGTCAACATTGTCAAAAGCTTTCTCTAAGTCTACAAATGCTAGAAACGTAGGTTTGCCTTTCCTTAATCTTTCTTCTAAGATAAGTTGTAGGGTCAGTATTGCCTCAAGGTTTCCAACATTTCTAGGGAATCCAAACTGATCTTCCCCGAGGTCGGCTTCTACCAGTTTTTCCATTCGTCTGTAAAGAATTCGTGTTAGTATTTTGCAGCTGTGACTTATTAAACTGATAGTTCGGTAATTTTCACATCTGTAAACACCTGCTTCTTTTGGGATTGGAATTATTATATTATTCTTGAAGTCTGAGGGTATTTTGCCTGTCTCATACATCTTGCTCACCAGATGGTAGAGTTTTGTCAGGACTGGTTCTCCCAAGGCTGTCAGCAGTTCTAATGCAATGTTGTCTACTCCCAGGGCCTTGTTTCGACTTAGGACTTTCAGTGCTCTGTGAAACTCTTCACACAGTATCATATCTCCCATTTCATATTCATCTACCTCCTCTTCCATTTCCATAATATTGTCCTCAAGAACATCGCCCCTGTATAGACCCTCTATATATTCTTTCCACCTTTCTGCTTTCCCTTCTTTGCTTAGAACTGGGTTTCCATCTGAGCTCTTGATATTCATGCAAGTGGTTCTCTTTTCTCCAAAGGTCTCTTTAATTTTCCTGTAGGCAGTCTCTATCTTACCCTAGTGAGATAAGCTTCTACATCCTTACATTTGTCCTCTAGCCATCCCTGGTTAGCCATTCTGCACTTCCTGTCGATCTCATTTTTGAGACGTTTGTATTCCTTTTTGTCTGCTTCACTTGCTGCATTTTTGTATTTTCTCCTTTCAACAATTAAATTCAGTATCTCTTCTGTTACCCAAGGATTTCTACTAGCCCTCGCCTTTTTCTTACTTGATCCTCTGCTGCCTTCACTATTTCATTCCTCAAAGCTATCCATTCTTCTTCTACTGTAATTTCTTTCCCTCATTCCTGTCAATTGTTCCCTTATGCGCTCCCTGAAACTCTGTACAACCTCTGGTTCTTTCAGTTTATCAAGGTCCCATCTCCTTAAATTCCCACCTTTTTGCAGTTTCTTCAGTTTTAAACTACATTTCATAACCAATAGATTGTGGTCAGAGTCCACATCTGCCCCTGGAAATGCCTTACAATTTAAAATCTGGTTCCTAAATCTCTGTCTTATATAATCTATCTGAAACCTTTTAGTATCTCCAGGGTTCTTCCATGTATACAACCTTCTTTCATGATTCTTGAACCAAGTGTTAGCTATGATTAAGTTATGCTCTGTGCAAAATTCTAGCAGATGGCTGCCTCTTTCATTCCTTATCCCCAGCCCATATTATCTTCTACTTTTCCTTCTCCTTCTTTCTCTGCTATCAAATTCCAGACCCCCATGACTATTACCAAGTTTCATCTTCCTTAACTATCTGAATAATTTCTTTTATCACATCGTACGTTTCTTCAAGCTCTTTGTAATTTGCAGAGTTAGTTGGCATATAAATTTGTACTGCTGTGGTAGATGTGGACTCCATGTCTATCTTGGCTACAATAATGCATTCACTATGCTGTTCATAGTAGCTTATCTGCACTCATATTTTTTTAATTCATTATTGAACCTACTTCTGCATTACCCATATTTGATTTTGTATTTATAACCCTGTATTCACCTGACCAGAAGTCTTCTTCCTCCTGCCACTGAACTTCACTAATTCCCACTACATCTAAATTTATGTTACCCATTTCCCTTTTTTAAATTTTCTAACCTACCTACCTACCCACTTAAGGGATCTGACATTCCATGCTCCGATTCATAGAATGCCAGTTTTCTTTCTCCTGATAACATCCTCTTGAGCAGTCCCCGCCTGGAGATTCAAATGGGGGACTATTTTACCTCCAGAATATTTTACCCAAGAGGACACCATCATCATTTAAACGTACAGTAAAGCTGCAGGCCCTTGGGAAAAATTATAGCTGTAGTTTCCCCTTGCTTTCAGCCGTTCGCAGTACCAAAACAACAAGGCCATTTTGGTTAGTGTTACAGGCCAGATCAGTCAATCATCCAGACTGTTGCCCCTGCAACTACTGAAAAGGCTGCTGCCCCTCTTCAGGAACCACATGTTCATCTGGCCCCTCAACAGATACCCCTCTGTTGTGGTTGCACCTATGGTACGGCTATCTGTATTGTTGAGGCACGCAAGCGTCCCCACCAGCGGCAAGGTCCATGGTTCATGGGGGGAGGGGTTATCAGATTATAACTAATTTATGACACTAGTGAATTTGGTGCTCACAGTCATCTGTTAGATGATGTAATTTTATTCAGTGACATGTACTTCTGCAGTATTTATGACTTTTTCATCTTGAAACACTTATTGTACATGTAGAGATTTAAAGATAAATGGCCTTAATGGTGAGAGAATGGATATATCTCTGTGTGTAAAAAATAAATAAATAAATAAATAAATAAAAATAAAAAATTGGGTTTTAGCTGTATAAGCAGTGGTTACCCCCTGCGATAGATAGTTTCTGAATGTGATGTTACAACTAAACCATTCCTTTCTTTCATTTAACACAATCTGTACTATGATGAACCATTGCCTCTGATTCTGTATCTTTTGAATTCACAGAGCTGTAAGGACACAGCCTAACATAACAATCATGATACTCTGTCTCAATTTTGTTAGCCCCTGTGATAGTAGCATGCCAAGCAGCCAGCAAGTTACACTTCTGAGTACAATTTTGACTGAGTGTGAAAGGTATGGTTTATATTGATTTGTAAGATAGTTTTTACAATAGGGAGTGTACATTGTGCCATAAAAATCAACAATAACTATTAAATGACATCACATTTGCCTTTCTTTAATTTTCTAAGGACCCTGGAACACGTGAAACAGTATAATCAGGACAGTTTATTTATGAATCTCTTATAACTTACCAATCTTTACAGAAGAATACTATTTTCTTTTAAGAATTAAGAATAGTAAGTACCAAAAGATCTCTCCTTTTGCAGAAAGATGTCATATATCTACTAAATGATGTGAAGTTTTCTTCACTACACTTCCAGCCACATCTATGAATGTGAAACATAGGAAACACCTATGCACAGTAGTTAATGTACCAAATAAAATGCCATCCCTGTAGTGGAAGGGAGAGTCACACAGACATGATGATAAAATTTCAAACGTAATAAAACTGTTTTCCAATCCAGAAGAAACCAATTCTGCAATTGTTGCTATAATCTAAGCCACAGACCACAAGAATCTTCAAAACATTCGTTTTTATAGCAAAAGTAATTAAGTTTGCAAAAATACTTGTATTTGAAAGTTGAATGAAGTGTAAGAAAGGGCAGATCATTAGACTCTATACACAAGTTTAAGCAGCAAGTAAAGTGCCTATCATAATAAGAACAGACAACAACACAATTATAAGCTTTTAATGTATGAACTATGTGTTTATATATTCTTTCCTTCAGTGGAGAAAGCTGTAATTCTGCGCCTATTCAAAAGTATTTCTTCATGAATAAGCTGTACCTTACATTATTTAATCAGTAAGATTTGGCTTCTTTTACATTTTTCACATTAATTCATGTCTCTTGGTAATTTACTAATGCATTGAATGCAAAATATAATAATTATTTCATTAATTATGTATAAAAATAATTAAAAACAAGCATTATCCTTATGATATATGTGACTGTGAGCTTTCACACCACTTGGAGCACTGTGTTGCTCCAGCTGTCAAACAGTAACAACTTTTGTGGCAGAGAGTGCCACAACTGTATGTGTTAGACTTTGTTGGAGAGTGGTTCAGCACTCAGATTTATTTGTGAGGCCATAGAAGATTTTTATGTTGTTTTGTAACTTGTAAAAGATAAAACAATTTACTCTTCAAGTTCATTGATGGCACCTATTTTGTTCATGCCTTTTTGAAAGTCGAACCAATTTCTAGCAGTAACATGAAATTTTTGAATAAAATTGTGAATCTGAGTTGCAGCATTTTCTTCAAATATTTTTAACAGCATTGTGGGAAGAGAAATAGAGTGATAGGTTCACAGAAAGATGTGAGACTCTTCCTTAGATAATGAGGAGTGGAGGCTATGAAGAGGCAGAGGGGTGAGGAGGAGACAGAGAGTGGGGGAGGAGGATATGGACAGGGAGAGTGTGGAGAAGGATGGGATTGACAGAAGGGGTGGGGATAAAGGGACAGACAGAAAGAGGGGGGAAGAAGGGGAGGGCCAGACACTGGGGGAAGGAGGAAGTGGACAGAGAGAGGAGCCATGAGGGGATCAACAGAGAGAGAGGGGAGATGAGACGGACAGAGTGTGGGACGCAAAGCAAACGGATGGAAAGAGGCGTGAGGAGGTTACGGACAGAGAGAGGGAAGGGGTAAATGGAGATGGTGCATGCAGCAAAAAATAGGTGTCCAAGCAGCATTGAACACTAGAAATTTATTTATATAAGAAAGCTACAAGAAAACATGAACAACAGAATACTGATTCTCTATGAAAGAACACAACAGATCATTGTGATCTAATAAGAATAATTGTCACTCATTGAGCACAGTTCTACAAAGGTGCAAGAGAAAGCACACTGTCTGTCACCATAGGTTACTTTGCATGGTTAGAATTGGTCAATCTCACAATTGGTGGTGCACTGTCATTGCCTTGGTGGATTCATTATTTACTCAGAATCAGATTCAGCATCAGACACAGCATTAGACTGCTGGAGAGCTGCAGGCAGCACTCCTATAAAGGCTGTCCGGTATATGGACACCAGGAAGTGGCTGGTGTCACATGGCTTCGCAGATGTGAAACAGTACCAGCTGTGTCTGGTGATTGCAGCGCCCTTCTTACTGTAGCAGATGTAGCAGTGAAGTCGAGCAGAGTCAGCTGCAGGCGTCTGGCTGCGTGGTGAGTGTGCCAGGTCATCAGGCACCAGCTGTATACAGCATTCCTCGTCTCTTTGGAGGGAGATGTCAAAGCCATCTTGATATGTGGACAGTGGCTGTGGCAGAGACAACAACTGGGAAAACATCAGTCTTCTTTCCCATGGAGGCAGTTGGCTGGGAGAAGCAGACAGGAGGAAAGGGCCACTGGTGAAGAGAAGATCTGACCCTGACCCTGGACAGCGGAGAAGATGGTTGGGGGGCTGTGATCAGGGCTGAACTGTGCGGAATGTCAGTGAGAAGTGGCCATGTGGTGCCCTGAAAAGTTGCCTGTCAGGAAAAAAAAAACTGATGCCTGAGAGAAAGCAGATGTTTCAGAGTAGCTGTATGGAGCTGAGGATGAGGGAGGAACACGGGCTTCAGGCAGGAGAGAGGATGGTGAGTAGACCATATGTATGCATGGATGGCATATGCAGGCCAGTGGCCAGCATGCAATGTGTAGTGCTTCAGCAACAGGTGCAGTCTGAGCAGGCAGGTGCGGAGGGGAGTGCCAGGGCCAGCAGTGAGTGCGCTGGTGGGTCTGGAGTAGGCAATAGCAGCTACTCAGCACAGGGCTGCACAGTGTATGGGGGCAGCTAGATGAAGGTTGCCCAGGAGGAGGCCTGGAATTCATAAGTCAGGCAGGGACAGCACTGACAAGGGAAACTCCCTATCACACAACCCTCAGACTTATTGGTAAGAGGGCCCAGAGGACAGGCTGAACCTAGATCAGGCATGAAAATAAGGAGGAGGTCTACTCATCTGTGAAAAAGAAAAGAAAAATAGAAACAGCGAATGGTCCAAGCACAAGACGTGCAACATGGAGCACTGAGGAAAGCCATGGCATCATGATTATGAGGCCAAGAACCACATTCAGAGCTCCCTCGTGCTATTTTTTTTTTCTTTTCTTTTCTTTTCTTTCTTTCTTTTTTTCACTGTTCGCTGCTTTCAAATTCATGTCTGTGTGATGGTGCAACATCCACGTGAAACAGTGAGGTGTAAGAAAGGGACCTAAAATGAAAGTTGATTCTGCTTAACTCCTCTATTAGCAGCCAAAAGGCTTTAGGATAGGAACTGCAAATGCTTGATGACAAGCTGACCAAATCCTCCACATGAAAACACATCTGTTGTGTCATATATGGCATTAGCAACAGTACATGTGTCATATGATAGGAATCTTTTATTGACACACATTTTGTACATTGTCTGGTGAGTGAGTGAGTGAGATATACCTCCTTGCCGGATCTTAGTGTCTGAATGAATGTGAATATAATCACTCAAAAGGAAATTATGAAAACATAATAGTTACATAAGCTGCAACAAATAAATACAACAGTTTCACATTCACACAGTTTTCCCTGTGCTGTGTCAAAACATAAGTTTTTAACATTTTTGAAGTTGTGTTCCATTTTGAAAGATTTGACTGTTGAATTCCTTTGTTGTAATGTAGTTCACACCCATTCATTTGTTGTTTTCATTTCTGTGGTATCTCGCCTGCTCTCTCTATTCATCACATTTACTTGTGATGGAAATGTATTCTTACCACATGACTCTTATTCTATGACCTATGTAGAATATGACAATTGCCAAGACTACAGAAAAAGAACAAACATTTCAATGACTGGTCGGGCAGTTCGTAATTTTGTGAAAAAAATAAATAAAAATAAATGTTACGAGGAAGTTCTGATAATGGCTTGTCCACTCTGCAGCCCAACACGGTGACCACTTAACCATGATACCGTGGCTATTCAACTTTGTTCGATGTTGGACGTGTTAAGCTTGGACTGTTCACTGGTTCTATTTTGCTATTTTTTACAGCTCAGTACACCGTCTTCCTGTTTTCATGCTTGATCTGTGTTCAGTTGTGAGAAGGGCACCCAGATCACCGAAGATGGCAGGTCAAGGAATGGCTAGGCATGGTGAAGAAACTTCCATAAGGGATGGACAGAAGGCACAGGGAAGTCAGTGAGACTGCCAGAGAGAGTCACGGTGAAGGATGGGTGGGGCGGTGACCAAGAGGAAGCGGTGCCAGACAGGGTCCATTCGAAGGCAGGAGACAGGGTCCAGGAGGAGACAGGACCAGAGCTGCAGAAACAGAAGGAAGATGAGCCATGGTAGCTGCAGAAGGAGCCAGGAAGAACATGGAATGGATGGACATTTAGGGCACTGAAGGCCAATAGTGGGTCGGACGGAGAGGGCCATCGACCACGCCAGCTGCAGTGTTGGCAGTAGTAGAAGCCACCGAGAGGGTGGCAGGTATGCTGCAAGTATGAGAACCAGCAGAGCTGCATTGGGTGGAGATGCCACATTGGTTGTGTGTCATGAGGAGGCACTGCAGCTGGGCCAGGTGCCATAGCTAGCATAGGAGCTGCAAGGGGAGGCACCATGCGAGGTGTAGAAGCCATATCAGAAGGCGCCAGAGTGGTCCTAGGAGTCGCATCAGGATGCACTGGAGTGGGTGGAGGCGCCACCGCATCGGGAGGTACCATGCCACATCAGGAAGCAGCAGAGTGGTCATAGGACCCATGCTGGGAGGTATCAGAGTGGTTGTAGGAGCTGTCTCAGTAGGCACCAGAGTGGACAGAGGCACCACCTCAGGAGGCATGGGAGAGGTCGTAGAAGCGGCACAGGAGCCACATCGGGATGCGCCACTTCAGGAAGTGCCTGAAGAGCCATGGTGGACGAGTCTGAGATAACAGTGCAGGATGTGAGTCTATGAGAAACTGAGTGGGCAGGGGCCATAGGTCAGTGTCGGGGGCTGGGGTGGAGGTAGCGAGCAGAGAAGCATCGGAATGAGCACAGTTGTGGAGTAGGCGGTCCAGTGCAACCAGGAAGGTGTGCCAAGAATCCAAGGCTGCATCAAAGTTGGAAGGAAGCAGGTGTAGTGGTGTGTCAACCTGTGCTGGGAACATGTCAGTACAGGAAAGGTGCCATCAGAGGAGCTCTGAGGTATGCAGGAAGTGACAACCATGAAGCAGAAGCTGTGTTGTCTCAGCTGTAACACCGGAGGATGCCACCACTGGAAGCACTGAAGCAAATGAGCAATTTCCCTGTTCAGATGGAGCTACTGCTTACTCCACAACTAGACAAGAAGCAGAAGTGTAAGTTCTGGTGCAAAAGCCATGGGAAAAGGGCAAGCAAAAAGAGACAAGAAGAGCGTCAGTTGAATGTGAGTGCAAATGCACTAATGCAGAGAGAGAGCTACCTGGATGAGCACAGATACTGGAACAAAATTCTGAAGACACAAGAAGCATGAAAAGTTTATCCTCATCGTCAACTGAAGTATCCCTTTGTGAGATGGTGTACACATAAAAGAAGTAGGTGCCTAGGTGGCACTGAACAATAAAAATTAATATCTATAAGAAACCAACAAGAAAACATGAACAACAGAATACTGATTCTCTATGAGACAACACAAGAGATCATCATGATCTAATAAGAATGTCACTTATTGAGTACAGTCCTACAAAAGTGGGAGAGAAAGCACACAGTCTGCCACCATAGGTTTCTCTACAGGCTCAGACTTGGTTGTGGTCACAATCAGTAGTGCGCTGGCATTGCCTTGGTCCAGTAACACTGCGTCTTGGACTCTTCATTTACTTGGAATCAGACTCAACATTAGACTACTGGAGAGATGCAGGTGGTGGTCCTATAAAGGGTGCCCAGCATATGAATACCAGGGAAGTGGCTGGCATCACATGGCTTCATGGATATGAAATCATGTCAACTGTGTCCAGTGCTTGTGGCACTTCATAAAATAAAGGAAAGGCAACCATTCACCACCTTTAGATGAATGATGCGTGGCACTTAGACACACACAACAGGAAACACTATTTATACTAGTTTATGAGCTCTTGCTCTTCATCTTTTAGAAATGCACACATTCATACACACGACCACACAGACAGCCAAACAGGTCCATAGCCATGGTGAGACTGACTGTAGATTATTGATTGCAGTTGTGTGGGCAGATGGTGGAGGGGAGAGGGTAGGGAAAGACACATGAGGCAGGGAGGGGATAGTGGATTATTGTGGAGCAGGTCCTTTGGCAGGTGACTCAGTGGTCATACAACAAGACGAAAGGAGTTCAGAGGGTAGAGCATATAAGAAGTAGAGAAGGTGGGGAGAGGGAGGGAGCAGAGGGGAGGAAGATGGAGATGAGGGGGGAGACAGGGATTATTATAGAAATAGCATTAAGGAAATCATTGTCACAGAGTGAAAGGATTTTGTGACAGCATTATGGTTTGAGTGTAGATATCATTATGAAGGACCAGACTGGTGAGGATGAGGGGCTGATGGAACTGAAAAAGGTGAAGGTGCTTGCAGTAGGATGATTGACAGCCCTAGATGCCAATTTTAATGTAAGCCCATTCGGTGGGATGCCATGCGCAGTCAAGATTTCAGAAAGAGGAAGTGTGATTTGAGTTTGGCTAGTAAAAAAGGAGAGTTTGTGGAATTGGTGGAAGTAGAATGGACAGGGATTCATGATCAGATGGATAGGAGACAAAAGGAGTGACTGAAAAAATACACATAGTTAAAAAGATTGAAAATAGGAAGGTGAAAATTAGTGTTCGAGGTATTATATTGGAAATAAATAGTAGGTGTTACATAAAGAGTTATTTGGGAAGCTATAAGGAAGGTCATATAATATTTCAAAGTAGGAAGTAAGAGGCACATTTATAAATAGATATGTTTGATCACAAATTGACATGCAACACAGTAAATAAACACATTTGATGTTCTGCATCTACATCTACATTTATACTCCACAAGCCACCCAACGGTGTGTGGCGGAGGGCACTTTATGTGCCACTGTCATTACCTCCCTTTCCTGTTCCAGTCACGTATGGTTCGCGGGAAGAACAACTGTCTGAAAGCCTCCGTGCGCACTCTAATCTCTCTAATTTTACATTCGTGATCTCCTCGGGAGGTATAAGTAGGGGGAAGCAATATATTCGATACCTCATCCAGAAACGCACCCTCTTGAAACCTGGCGAGCAAGCTACACCACGATGCAGAGCACCTCTCTTGCAGAGTCTGCCACTTGAGTTTGCTAAACATCTCCGTAACGCTATCATGGTTACCAAATAACCCTGTGACGAAACGAGCCGCTCTTCTTTGGATCTTCTCTATCTCCTCCGTCAACCCGATCTGGTACGGATCCCACACTGATGAGCAATACTCAAGTATAGGTCGAACGAGTGTTTTGTAAGCCACCTCCTTTGTTGATGGACTACATTTTCTAAGGACTCTCCCAATGAATCTCAACCTGGTACCCCCTTTACCAACAATTAATTTTATATGATCGTTCCACTTCAAATCGTTCCGCACGCATACTCCCAGATATTTTACAGAAGTAACTGCTACCAGTGTTTGTTCCGCTATCATATAATCATACACTAAAGGATCCTTCTTTCTATGTATTCGCAATATATTACATTTGTCTATGTTAAGGGTCAGTTGCCACTCCCTGCACCAAGTGCCTATCCACTGCAGATCTTTCTGCATTTCGCTACAATTTTCTAATGCTGCAACTTCTCTGTATACTACAGCATCATCCGCGAAAAGCCGCATGGGACTTCCGACACTATCTACTAGGTCATTTATATATATTGTGAAAAGCAATGGTCCCATAACACTCCTCTGTGGCATGCCAGAGGTTACTTTAACATCTGTAGACGTCTATCCATTGATAACAACATGCTGTGTTCTGTTTGCTAAAAACTCTTCAATCCAGCCACACAGCTGGTCTGATATTCCGTAGGCTCTTACTTTGTTTATCAGGCGACAGTGCGGAACTGTATTGAACGCCTTCTGGAAGTCAAGAAAAATAGCATCTACCTGGGAGCCTGTATCTAATATTTTCTGGGTCTCATGAACAAATAAAACGAGTTGGGTCTCACACGATCGCTGTTTCCGGAATCCATGTTGATTCCTACATAGTAGATTCTGGGTTTCCAAAAATGACATGATACTCGAGCAAAAAACATGTTTTAAAATTCTACAACAGATTGACGTCAGAGATATAGGTCTATAGTTTTGTGCATCTGCTCGACGACCCTTCTTGAAGACTGGGACTACCTGTGCTCTTTTCCAATGATTTGGAACCTTCCATTCCTCTAGAGACTTGCGGTACATGGCTGTTAGAAGGGGGGCAAGTTCTTTCGCGTACTCTGTGTAGAATCGAATTGGTATCCCGTCAGGTCCAGTGGACTTTCCTCTGTTGAGTGATTCCAGTTGTTTTTCTATTCCTTGGACACTTATTTCGATGTCAGCCATTTTTTCATTTGTGCGAGGATTTAGAGAAGGAACTGCAGTGCGGTCTTCTTCTATGAAACAGCTTTGGAAAAAGGTGTTTAGTATTTCAGCTTTACGCGTGTCATCCTCTGTTTCAATGCCATCATCATCCCGGAGTGTCTGGATATGCTGTTTCGAACCACGTACTGATTTAACGTAAGACCAGAACTTCCTAGGATTTTCTGTCAAGTCGGTATGTAGAATTTTACTTTCGAATTCACTGAACGCTTCACGCATAGCCCTCCTTACGCTAACTTTGACATCGTTTAGCTTCTGTTTGTCTGAGAGGTTTTGGCTGCGTTTAAACTTAGAGTGAAGCTCTCTTTGCTTTCGCAGTAGTTTCCTAACTTTGCTGTTGTACCACGGTGGGTTTTTCCCGTCCCTCACAGTTTTACTCGGCACGTACCTGTCTAAAACGCATTTTACGATTGCCTTGAACTTTTTCCATAAACACTCAACATTGTCAGTGTCGGAACATAAATTTTCGTTTTGATCTGTTAGGTAGTCTGAAATCTGCCTTCTATTACTCTTGCTAAACAGATAAACCTTCCTCCCTTTTTTTTTTATATTCCTACTAACTTACATATTCAGGGAAGGTGCAACAGCCTTATGATCACTGATTCTCTGTTCTGTACATACAGAGTCAAAAAGTTCGGGTCTGTTTGTTATCAGTAGGTCCAAGATGTTATCTCCATGAGTCGGTTCTCTGTTTAATTGCTCGAGGTAATTTTCGGATAGTGCACTCAGTATAATGTCACTCGATGCTCTGTCCCTACCACCCGTCCTAAACATCTGAGTGTCCCAGTCTATATCTGGTAAATTGAAATCTCCACCTAAGACTATAACATGCTGAGAAAATTTATGTGAAATGTATTCCAAATTTTCTCTCAGTTGTTCTGCCACTAATGCTGCTGAGTCGGGAGGTCGGTAAAAGGAGCCAATTATTAACCTAGCTGGGTTGTTGAGTGTAACCTCCACCCATAATAATTCACAGGAACTATCCACTTCTATTTCACTACAGGATAAACTACTACTAACTGCGATGAACACTCCACCACCGGTTGCATGCAATCTATCCTTTCTAAACACCGTCTGCACCTTTGTAAAAATTTCGGCAGAATTTATCTCTGGCTTCAACCAGCTTTCTGTACCTATAACAATTTCGGCTTCGGTGCTTTCTATCAGCACTTGAAGTTCCGGTACTTTACCAACACAGCTTCGACAGTTTACAATTACAATACCGATTGCTGCTAGGTCCCCGCATGTCCTGACTTTGCCCTGCACCCATTGAGGCTGTTGCCCTTTCTGTACTTGCCCAAGGCCATCTAACCTAAGAAACCGCCCAGCCCAAGCCACACAACCCCTGCTACCCATGTAGCTGCTTGTTGCGTGTAGTGGACCCTTGACCTATCCAGCGGAACCCGAAACCCCACCACCCTATGGCGCAAGTTGAGGAATCTGCAGCCCACACGGTCGCAGAACCGTCTCAGCCACTGATTCAGACCCTCCACTCGGCTCTGTACCAAAGGTCCGCAGTCAGTCCTGTCGACGATGCTGCAGATGGTGAGCTCTGCTTTCATCCCGCTAGTGAGACTGGCAGTCTTCACCAAATCAGATAGCCGCTGGATGCCAGAGAGGATTTCCTCGGATCCATAGCGACACACATCATTGGTGCCGACATGAGCGACCACCTGCAGATGGGTGCACCCTGTACCCTTCATGGCATCCGGAAGGACCCTTTCCACATCTGGAATGACTCCCCCCGGTATGCACACGGAGTGCACATTGGTTTTCTTCCCCTCTCTTGCTGCCATATCCCTAAGGGACCCCATTACGCGCCTGACGTTGGAGCTCCCAACTACCAGTAAGCCCACCCTCTGCGACCGCCCGGATCTTGCAGACTGAGGGGCAACCTCTGGAACAGGACAAGCAGCCATGTCAGGCCGAAGATCAGTATCAGCCTGAGACAGAGCCTGAAACCGGTTCGTCAGACAAACTGGAGAGGCCTTCCGTTCACCCCTCCGGAATGTCTTTCGCCCCCTGCCACACCTTGAGACGACCTCCCACTCTACCACAGGTGAGGGATCAGCGTCAATGCGGGCAGTATCCCGGGCAACTACAGTCGTAGTCCAATCGGGGGATGCGTGGGACGAGCTGGCCGTCCCCGACAAACCCCCATCTGGAACCCCACAGTGATGCCCATTGGCAACAGCCTCAAGCTGTGTGACCGAAGCCAACACTGCCTGAAGCTGGGAGCGAAGGGATGCCAACTCAGCCTGTATCCCAACACAGCAGTTACAGTCCCTATCCATGCTAAAAACTGTTGTGCAAAGAACGTCTGAACTAATCTCCAGAGAGCGCAAACAAATCGACACAAAATTTAAACGGTTATTAAAATACAAGATTGTCTAGTAAATGCAGTAATGCTGCTACTTGCGCACTGCTGACACACTGCTCGGCGGCGGAAGGAGACTACGTGATTTTACACTATTCAGGTACTAAAACGCGATGCTACAACTCTCAAATACTATAATACGCCCGAAATTTATGAATTAAACAATGCAAGTACCAAAAACACGCAAAGAAATTAAGAATTAAACTATGTAACAAATGAGTGAGCTAGGAGTATACGACTTGCTGCTGCAGCTGTTTATCCAACGATGGCACGGAGCACACTGACTGTGACCAACCGACACTGGCCGTTCGAAACAAAAACAGAAGACAAACGACTACGCGAATTTACACTATTCAGGTACTAAAACGCGATGCTGCAACTCTCAAATACTATAATACGCCAGAAATTTATGAATTAGACAATGCAAGTACCAAAAACATGCAAAGAAATTAAGAATTAAACTATGTAACAAATGAGTGAGCTAGGAGTATACGACTTGCTGCTGCAGCTGCTTATCCAACGACGGCAGGGAGCACACTGCAACACAGTTGGTTAACAGTCAGGTTTGGCAGCACAAGTCAAGAGTGGGGAATGTGTTAAAAACAGCACTGGAATTAAATGTTCGAAAAGGGGCTACCACTGTGAGAGACTGAAAATATACTACAGCACTTATGAGCATGGTGGGTTATTACAACTGTGGGCATTAAAACTGAGCAACAGAGGGTGGCCAGTGTGTACTTTGGCTGCAGGTACTGTAGAGGAGAAGAAATTGTGGACACATTAAGGAATAAAGAATTGGCAGATGAGTTGTAGATAAGAAAGAATGACAGTAACAAAGACAAAAGGGAATAGGATAGGAGAGAACTGAATCAGCAATGTATAACAACGAATTCCTGAATGGCATCATAAATAAAATAAAGGTAAGGCAACTGCTCACCTACAGCTGACTGATGTGTGGTACATAGATAGATGCAATAGAAAACAGTATTTATACTAGCTTTGGAGCTCTTGCTCTTTCTCTAGCAGAAGTACACACATTAATGCACAGAACCACACAGACACCCAAATGCACATGCCCTTGGCCTCTGTGAGACCCATGTCCACCTTCCTCTCCTTTCCTCCCCTCCCTCTCCATCTCTTATATGCTCTACCCTCTGAACTCCTTTGGCCTTGTTGTACAGACATTGAGTCATCTGTCAAAAGACCTGCCTCACACTATCCCACTATCCCCTCCTTGCATCATGCATCCTTCCCTACCCCCTCCCCACCTCCATCTGGCCAGGGAACACCTACTGATAACTGACCGTTGGTCTTGCCATGGGCATGTGCATTTGGATGTCTGTGTGCATGAATGTGTATACTTCTACTAGGAAAGATCAAGAGCTTGAAAGCTAACATAATTATAGTTTACTGTTGTGTGTGTCTATGTGTCACATATGTCAGATATAGGTTAGTGGTTACCTTTCCTTTATTTTACATATTATTCCACCCAGGAATTTCTGTTGTTGTTACAAGCTTATAGTTTGATGTAGTCCCATTTAAGGTCACTTTGTCCAACAATTGTCCAGTGATTAGATTCCATCTTTGAAGTACAGTTCTGGAAAATCTGCAAATTGTTCATCTTTGCCTGCTGTGACCTCTTCATTGGACAAAACAAATTCTAACATCAAATTTTATTATATGTGGAAATAGGCAAAAGCTTAGAGGGTACCAATGATTTGTACTTCAGAACCCTCAGTTTTTCCATTGCCAGTACACCTTTTACATATAGGTACAATAGCCTGTTGAAATATGATTTTTTTAAATTTGTGGTTCATGTCTCTTCTCATGGGTTTTTTCATCCATTTTGTCCAAAAAAACTTACATAGAATTTATCAGGTTTTTTTCCGCTTTCCAAGCAATATATATGATGAATCCATATTATACCAGAGGAAAAACTGGATATAACCTTTGTGACAGATGAAACTGAGTTATTTACTTTAAACATTTACTAGCGTTCCTGGTCAAAATAAATTTTGGTGTGTGTTCATACCTCAAGCAGCCAAATCACTTATCCTCTGAGCCTGTTGTAACCAAAACACACAAAATTTTACTTACTCCAAACTTGTTAATAAGAGTTTCAGCAACTCAAAAACAAATTATAGTCATCGTCCTGTAAGTGACATATCCACCAGATCTTTCCCTGGTCCAAGAAACAATGCCTTTGCTCATGGTATTGTTACAGTCATATATCACATAGCTTTCCTGGCAGTTCTGAGAGACCATTGGATTTTGAATCAAATACCTTATCATAAACACATAAAAGGAAGGCCTTGTCATTATTTTTAGGGTATAGAAATTTAAAATATTTCTATATGACAATACATTTCAACTAATTACTCACCACAAACATTACTGTCAAGTTTCAGGCCTAAATTCAAATTGCCCAATTGTAGTGCACACAAGCTCTAATCATGGGCAAGCTTTAAAAAGGTGGTCTTCTCTTAACATATAAAAATGAAGTATGCAGGTTTGTTATTTCTTCCTTCCTGCAATACTGCTTTTGAACTCACTTAACAAATCATATTGGGGGATTGCAAGGATGAACTATCTTTCTAGGAAGTATGTTCATTGGCCAAAAACAACTGAAAACATTACAAACTTTTTTGTTAATTATGAAGCATGTAGAATGCATCAACCAGTGCCTTCACAACCTTTTTCCTGCTGGAAGAGCCATGTGACTCATTGTAATAGATGCATACTCCCATTTCCCATCTATGGCAAAGTTTCAGCTTATCATCATGACAGTCACCACTATGGCTTTATTTAAAATCTTCTCCTCATAGCCTTGTGACTGACAAGTGGTTCTGCTCGATGGCAGCAGACATCTAGCCAGCCCTCATTCCATCCTGCATCTGCATCCAATGACACTGTGGAGAGATTTGTGCATATTTTTATAATCAAATGCTTAAAGAATTATAAATGTCCACTTCTGAGATAGCTTTAAAAAGTTTTCTAGCAACATACAGAGCAGTGGCCATAGTCCAGCTGACGTGCTCCAGGGCCATATTCTTTAGATCACTGTAGCAATTTTGTCAAACTTCAGCTACAAAACAATACTTAGGGGAAACCATTTAAACTTCTAACAAATAAAATAAAGATGCCGACAGTGCTGTCAACTCTTAGGTGCACAGATGGCACTACTACCAGGGGCTAGAGATGTTCAGCACAGTACCTGTTGCACAAGCTTATCTCTGATGATGAAAAGGTGGATGACCAGCAACATCACAGAGACTTACAAAGACAATGAAGGACATCTACACATATGGCTCTGTTACTGTCCCATTTTCCCAAGAACATCTGAGAAACTAACAGTAGGGTTTCACACTATACATGGTGCAACCAAAAGTATATTGATAAATTTTGAGGCATTGTAGATGGTGTGCTGAGGAAAAAACTGTGAATAAGAAAATATGTAATGCAACAATGCTAAGCATATTGAAAATATAGGGAAAAATGCATGTTACTAGCTATCCCTTGGACAGCAAATATGAATTTGATGGTGACAAAGTGCAAGCAGAAATCTAAGCAGAAGCTTGATGGTATTTGGGTATATCAGGTGGCATATAACAAGTCTACATGTGACTCAACAAGACTGCAGAGTCTACAAACTCAAGTTTTCTGCTGAAGGGTTGACCTATAACTTTGACACTTTTTAGCATCATTGGATACTGATTCAAGATATGGATTCCTACCCTAAAATTGTTGCTTAATACTCCATCTATAACTCCTCAAATTTTGACAGTATATTCTTGTAACAACTTATATACAGCTAAGGCTAACCATATTTCACAATGCTGGAGATCATAATTGGAGAGATATTGAGTGCTTCATTGCTTGAAAATAAATCCTACCAAAGGAAACATATTTTGCTTGGAATGATAAACTAAACGCAAGGGTCACTCTGTACGTTGTGAAGAGGAGCATAAGAAATAGCAGAATGAAGATCATATAGTGTGCTTATTTGGGAACAAAGTTCAGGAATACTCTTGCAGAACTTCTTCTATGCATTTGAAACCATGCTTTCAGATGATTTCTTTCACCTTTTTGGAAGAGAAATATGAATGTAAAATTTCTCAGTTTGACACAGATATGAATACAAATTTCTCAATTGCTTCAACGTACTCCTTTGTTGACTAGAGACTTTTCTTGTTTAGGATGCACCCCACTTATAGGACACTTGTTTGTAAAATAGAATATTTGGAAATAATGGTGTGGAAAACGTAAGGATGAAAGTACATTTCACTTCACTTTTATGTGTCACTACCAAGTAACATAGCTTGGTGAAACATGAATCATACATAGAAAGAACTGCTACAATGTAGTACAAAAGGTAACTGAATGAAATGAACAATGAGGCAAGCAGAACTGGCACTTTTATTTAAAGACAAAAATTACATTAAAGTCACCATCGTTCATGATGCCCCCCTGGATATTACATAAGACAGGACATGGTTCGTAATATGGTATGTGATCACCACTGATGGCAGTGAATGGCCAGCAGTGTGCTACCAAGCTGGCCACAAGGTTGATAAAGAATTCTTGTGGAAGCGTCTTCCATTTCTTCATGAGCACAGGCGTCAGCTGCTGGACGGTCATTGGTGCACATGAATGTGCTACAATGCATCTCCCTAATGTATCCCACACTTGCTCGGTGGTATTTAAGTCTGGGGAACTGGCAGGCCAATTCATTCGCCAAAATTCTCTCATTCCAAGAGTTCCTCCACCTGAATTGTTCGATGTAGCCGTGCTCAGCATTCATTTGCTGGGTACAGGCTTGGCGACCCCGGGGTTCCTGAGCTGGGGACTGGTAAGCGCCGCCAGTCCCCTGTCACCGTGGCTCCCTGTCGCCGCCAGTCCCCTGAACATACTTCAGCGACCACCGTTCAGTGGGGCGGTGGAACGTTGTGTGTCTCAGGGAATGGGGATCTTGGCTTGACCGCCTGGATCGCGAGGATAGAATAAACCTCTATAAACAACCCCTCAATCTCAAGGTGTGCTGCACGCTGATGAGATGCATGGCTGTTGAGGTGGAACAGTCATTAGCGGGCAACCTCTGGGGAACCTGCCACACCTCAGTTGTATAATTCTTACCTAGGCACGCGGGGCTCTGTCTAGGTGGACTTCTAGTTCCCTAGCTGCTCGTGGAACCGAGATGGAACCCTCGAACTTTTCTTCTCCTCCCAGCGGAAAGGGTGGGCCGCTGGTAGGTTCTAACACCCAATCTAACAAGAGGACTCGTGTAGCCAGTCCTCCTGATTCCGTTAGTAGTAACAGAACGCATGCTGCTTCACAGAATGTGTTTCTTATAATTAAAAGAAAAGATGGGAGTTTTCATAAAGTTTCACGATTTTATACACAGAAGGGCTTAGAAGGTATTGCTGGCACATTAAAATATGTAAAGCACTTGCAAAATGGCTCCTTGTTGGTTGAAACATCTAGCTTCCAGCAAGTCCAGAACCTTCAGAAGGCAAAATTTCTTGGGGAGTTTGCGATAGAGACTGAATTTCACAACAGCTTGAACTACAGCAAGGGTGTTGTGACTTGCAGAGATCTCGTTGACATTCCCCAAGACGAACTGAAGGCTGAATGGTCCCGGGAAGGAACTATCGACGTGCAACACATGAAACGGGTGGATGGTGCTCTCATGAAATCTGACTCTTCTATCCTTGCGTTTAGCAGCACCAAATTGCCAGAGCATGTGAAGGTAGGTTTCCTACGTCTCAGTGTACGTCCTTATTACCCCAACCCCATGCGATGTTTTAAATGCCAACACTTTGGACACACTACTCTCGGCTGTAGAGGGGAAGCCACTTGCAGGAATTGTGGTAAAGCCGCCCATGAGGGAGTTGGTTGCTCGTCTCCTCCCAAGTGTGTCAACTGCTCTGGGGATCACCCTGTGTGGAGTAGGGAATGCAGAGTTTTCCTTGAGGAACGGAAGATCCAGGAACTTAAAACCACAAAACGCATCCCGTATGGTGAGACAAAGAAAATTTACAAGTCCATGCAGCCGCCCACGTTCGCTGCTTCCTTTTCTCCCGTTCTGAAACAGCCAGTCTTGAAAACCGATGCCGCTACACAAATGGAGGTTGCTACTGTCAGCACTAGCACCTGCGTTTGTCAATGTACGTGTGCTGCTGCCATTCCTGTGAAGCCTGCTGCTCCCCGCCCCCCCCCCCCCCCCCACCGGCCTTCTGACCAGGCCATGGTAGCTGACATCATGGAAATTCCTGTCCCTTCTCGGGTCCAGTCTTGTGCACTCCCCAGCGCTGCTACACCCCCTACTGCTTCTGAGGTTTTGTCTCCAATGCCACCTCAGGCCGGAAAATCAAAGCCAAAGCCAAAGGTAAAAACTCGCCCACTAAAGGAGACTGAAGTTATACAGTCTGCTGATGTTGATGTCATTCTCTCTGATGTCTCTCTCAACTCCTCTTCAGAGGCAATGGAGGTTGATGTCAGACTGGGGCAATCATCTCGCCCCAAAACTGAGCCTCCACCTGTTGTGGGCTCTCCTCCCCGACAGAAAGTGAGAATGAAGGTACTCCCACCCTGATAGATGGCTCCCATTATACAGTGGAACATGAATAGATTCCGGGCACATGTGGAGGAACTGAACCTCCTAGCACGGCAACGCCCCCTGTGCTTGTGTTTACAGGAAATGCATTTCAAACCATCTGAAGCTCCTGTACTAAGGGGCTATACGTTATATCGCAAAGATGACCTGACTGGAGAAAGGGCCAAAAGCGGAGTCGCCGTGTTTGTCAATAATGACCACCACTCCTCTGCTCTCCCCCTGGATACTGACCTGCAAGCAGTTGCAGTTGAAATTCATTCACGTCGGAGGCTTACCGTTTGCTCCCTTTATTTACCCCCTCTGGATGCAATGACCTTAGACGCTCTCACAGATCTTATCGACCAACTCCCCCACCCATTTCTCCTCCTGGGAGACTTCAATGCCCATCATGTCCTGTGGGGCTCCACTTCTCTTTGCACTTGAGGTCGAATTTTGGAGAGCCTCCTAACGTCTCAAGTGTTGTGCATCCTCAACACAGGTACTCTGACTCATTTCTCTACTGCTACTGGGTCATTCTCAGCCATTGACCTATCTTTCTGCTCTCCAACCCTCACTGACTCTGTTCACTGGGAGGTCATTGACGACCTTCATTCCAGCGATCACTTCCCCATCCGCATTCATCTCCTGGATGGTGTATTGCTGGAGCATAGGCCGCCATCGTGGATGATTGGCAGAGCTAACTGGCCACTGTTCACTCGGTTGGCTGTCTTTGAATGCCACAACAGCCTACAGGAATGGGTGGATCACATCACACTTGTGATCCATCATGCTGCTGACCTGTCGAAACCACAGTCTTCTGGCCCTCTTAAGCGCCGCCTTGTGCCTTGTGCCGTTCAGCCATCCGGGACAGGCGTGCGGCTCTTCGCCGATTTAAATGCTGCCCAACAGCAGTCAATCTTACCGCCTTTCGAATCGCGAGAGCCAGGGCACGCCATGTCATTAAAGAGAGCAAGAAAAGGTCATGGCAGGAGTTCCTGGACTCCATCAACCGTTCCACTTGTTCCACAAAAGTATGGGAAGCCATCCGGAGGATTTCCGGTAAACGCAGCCCTTTACCAACAGCTGCAGTCCTGAACCAGGGATGCCTCCAAACGACACCCAGAGCCAATGCTCAGACACTGGCAGAGAATTTTGCACAAAGTACTGCCACTGCAACCCAGGATCCAGTGTTTCGTCGCTACCGTGCGACTGTCGAAAGAGAGAACTTGGACTTTTGGTCGAACAGTTCTGAGGCCTAAACTCCCCTTTCTCCATGTGGGAACTTGAATCGGCAGTTACTGAGACTTCTGACACTGCACCAGGTTACGACCCCATCCGGTACTCCATGCTTCGACATCTGCCAGCGGTGTCAATGGAAATCCTCCTCGAATGTTTTAATCTCATATGGCAGACAGGAGTGTTCCCCACCTCATGGAGGGAGGCAATCCTCATCCCTTTCTTCAAACCAGGAAAGGACTGCTCATGTCCCAGTAGTTATCGTAGTATTGCCTTGACAAGCTGTGTCGGAAAGACCCTGGAACGGATGGTTAACCGTCATCTGGTCTGGCTGTTAGAGGCCAGACAGCTCCTTAGCCGCTTTCAGTGTGGATTCCACAAATTTTGGTCCACAGTCGACAACGTGACCCTCCTAGAGGCGGCTATTCAGCAGGCTTTCCTCCGTCAGCATCACTGTATCGGTATCTTCTTTGATATCAGTAAGGCGTATGATACTACTTGGAGACACTGTATTGTTGCACAACTGCATCAATGGGGCTTTCATGGCCGCCTCCCTGTTTTCATTCGGTCTTTCCTGTCTCAGCGGTTTTTTCAGACCCACGTTGGTAACACACTGTCTGATCGCTTTGAGCAAGAGAACGGTGTCCCCCAGGGCAGTGTTTTAAGCGTTACCCTCTTTGCCATAGCCATCAACAGTATAACATCTACAGTGAGGAGTCCAGTACAGTGCTCCTTATTTGTGGATGACTTTGTTGTTTTCTGTTCCTCCTCCAGTGTTGCAACTGTGAGCCGTCAGTTGCAGCTAACAGTGCGGTGGTTAGAGGAGTGGGCTGCAAAGACGGGTTTTCGGTTTTCTGCCGATAGGTGTGTTTGTGTTCATTTTAATCATTCTCGTTGTCTTTTTACTTTGCCTGCCTTGCATATGGGGAATACTGTCCTACATTTTAGAGACACAGTGCGGTTACTGGGCCTAATTTTTGACTCAAGGTTGTCATGGCTACCACACCTACGTGACTTGAAAGCCAGAACCCTGAAGGCACTGAACATCCTCAAGTGCCTCAGCCACAGGTCTTGGGGAGTGGACAGGGCACGTCTCCTTCTGTTTTATCGAGCTTTTGTGCGTTCACGGCTGGACTATGGGTGCATAGTATATGGGTCAGCAAGGCCGTCTTATTTGCAGATCTTTGACGCTGTTCACCAAGCTGGGATTCGACTGGCCACGGGTGCTTATCGGACCAGTCCTGTACCCAGCCTCTGTGCTGAGTCTGGCGAACCACCACTTACCATCCGGCAGCAGCTCTTGCTGGTGCGCCAGGCTTGTAAGTTTCTTGCAGCTCCCACCTCGCCTGCTCACCATCTTGTTGCTCATCCACCTCTGGACCGCCTTTTTCCCGCCGTCACCGGGCTACGTTGCCGTTTGGGATCCATGTGCAACGTGTGCTAGAGTCCTTCGGTGTGGAGTCTGTACAACCCCAAATCCAGGGTTTTAACCGCCTGCCACTCTGGTTACTGAAGAGGCCCGGAGTGATTTTAAATTTATTGCAGTACAAGAGAGATTGCACTCCTGCCACCGTTTTTAATGCAGCATTTTCTGCCATTTTATCTGAGCACCACGACTATGTAGCTGTTTTTACGGATGGGTCGAAACAAGGGGATTCCGTTGGTTGCTCAGTTGTTTTTCCGGATCGTGTCCTCAAGGTCCGACTGCCTCAGACTTTTACTGTCTTTGATGCAGAATTGTCTGCGATCTTGCGGGCACTGGAGCAGATGAGACATTCTTCCTCTCCTAAATTTCTTGTCTGTTCTGATTCACTCAGTGCCCTTCACTCATTGCAACATTTGTATGCGGCAGACAAAATAGTCCAGACCATCCAGGATGCCCTCCTCCGACTACAGCGACTGGGGAAGGTTGTAGCTTTCTGCTGGGTTCCGGGGCATGTCGGCATTACTGGGAATGAAAGGGCAGATCTCGCAGCCGAGGAGGTGTGTCTCGATCCACAAGTATCTCAGTGTGCTATCCTCTTGCACGCACTCACCTTGCTGTTGAGCTCACGAGTCATGCGTCGGTGGTAGGATGAGTGGCTGGAAGTGACTGACAATAAGCTCCGTATAGTCAAGCCCACAACGCACGTGTGGTGTACTTCCTTTCAGCCCCATTGACGAGACGAGGTTCTCCTCACTTGGCTTCGAATAGGCCACAGCCCTATGACGCACGGCTTCCTGCTCCAGCGAGAGGACCCTCCAATGTGTGATGCTTGCGGTGTCCAGGTCACTGTGCGCCACGTTTTATTGGATTGCGTTTTATTTTCTGACCAGCGGGCCGCTGCTGACTTGCCAGCAGACCTGCCATCTCTTTTAGGCAACACTCGGACGAATGTAGTTAAAGTTTTAAAGTTCTGTGACATGTCAAATGTTTTTACAAAGATTTTAGGGAGAGGGTTTTAATTTGCTCACTGCGTGACAAGCTCGCCCATATTTTATGTAAGTGGCCAGCCAATGACAATTTCCTGTGGCATTCTTGTTGCTATGTTTTCCCTTTCCTTAGGTTTTACTTTCTTATGTCACATTTTCCTTCTTTTCCTGCTTTCTTTGAGTGTGTGCTTCAGGTTTATTAGGTCTGTCCACATTCGTTCCTTTTAATGTGTGTCAGGGTGCTGATGACCTCGATGTTGAGCACCCATAAGCCCCAACACACCACCACACCACAGTAATGTTGACTGGTGAGTGTACCATGTTCAGAGAATTGGAGGTCAGTACACCCATGCAACATTACGGCTCCCAATACCATAATGCATGGACCACCAAAATGATCATGTTTGATAATGCTGCGTATACCCTTATGTGGCGAGAGGTGGGAACATGTAATGCATCCTAGAAACTTTATCAGACACAATCTTTTTGGTGGTGTGGGTGTTGTGGAATGTGGAGGCATAATGTTGCATAGGATTATTGATCTCCAAATCTTTGGGTGCAGTAAACTCACCATACAATCTTATTATGACACTGTTCTCCTTCTACAGGTGTATCTTCTTAGGTGTGCGTTTGGCTCCGGCTTAATTTTTATGAACAGCAGTGTGTGACTGCATCAAACTAGGAAGGTGGAGGAACTCTTGGAATGAGAGGATATTTGGCAAATCGACTGGCCATCCAGTTTCCCTAACTGGAATCCTATTGAGCACATCCAGGATGTGTTGGGGCAATGTACTGCAGCACGTCCAATGCACCAATGACCATCCAGCTGGTGGAGGAACAGAAAGCCCTACCACAAGCATGCCTTACCAACCTCATGGCCAGCATGGGAGCAAATTTAAGAGTATGCATTGCCATGTCCACTGACCACCCACCCTGTTATGAACCACGTACTGCAACTTGTAGTGCCTAGGGGACTATCATGAGTCACAGTGACTTCAGTGTAATAATTTGAATAAAAGTGTTATTTCTGTTCATCTAATTGCTTATTTCTTTCAGTTACCTTCTAAGCTACACTGTAACAGTTCTTTCTATGTGTGACCCAAGTTTCATCAAGCTATGTTACTTGACTGTGACACATCAGATGAAAGTTACTTTCTTTTTAAGTTTTGCATTCTGGTGTATTATATTTAAGGCCATGCTGTGAAAGTGTTTCAAACACAATTCTCAAATATACTGATGTCCAGTGTTTGTTTTGCTTGTGAGATTCTCACCATTTAGCTAATTTACACATTTTAGATCATCCTGGAGCTCTATGGAACATGATGAATGAATGATTACAGCTGAAGACTTCGAGCCAGATGCAGCCTATATGTCACTGAACTGGAGCCCGACATATATAATGGCAGAATTGGCTTCCAGAGGTCTTGTGAAATTGATGGGATGGTCTCTTGTAGTGAAATTAAATACTAGCACCTAACATCATGATTTTCTTTCTCTGGTCAGTCAAATAGAATATGCTCTCCTACACTCTAGCCATGGACATGCTACTTGTTATATCATATGTGATATTTATATTCCTCCATGCAGCACCATTATCCCATATCTTCACAGATGGAAAATGGTTTGCTTCTCAGATTTCCCTCAAAATATTCCAGTTTCTCATTCACTTCCATGTCACTGTTACCACTGTTTCAATTTATTTATGTTTCCTTTTCATCTTTCTTTTACATCTCATGGCTACTTCCTCTTTTCTTTCCTAGCTGCTGCTTCTCCACTATAGCCTTCCCTTTCTTGCCACTTCATATAATCCATGTATAAATCACTTTCATGTTGCAGATGCTGGAAGGTGACATACACAAGATAATATGGACCCCAGCCTTTGAGAATTTTATGCTCCAAGGAGAAGCAATGGACTACACCTACTGTTTGCATTAGCAGACTATGAGCTTTCTTGTCTTCAATCATCCCAAAACGGATACATGTGTCTTGAGAGTGAAATACTTACATAGGAAATTTGTAATGTAATAATCCTGTAAATACTGGGTTTACAGTATAAAATGCACAAAAATACAACTTTGAAGGGGAAACAATTACTGTGCAAGCATTTTATAATGCAGTTAGTGCATAATTCAATGAAAACTATATGCTGACAGGATTTTTTCTTGATTTATATCTAAAACTAACTTCTGTGTGCTGTCAGCAAAACTAAAGTTATGACTGTCCATGTGTATTACTCTCAGTCGTTTGCTTGTAGCTTGCTTTTCTGATACAAATTGACAGTCAGAGGTGGGCAGAAAAGCAACAAGAGTGAACACAATGAAGGACGTCCACATACAGCAACTTAGCATGGTACATTAATACCAATGCTGTCAATATTATTGCACAGTAAAATTCAAATGTACTTTAGTTTTTTATGCAGTAAACAGGTTAAAATATAAAAAAGTATTGTAGAAAAATATATGTTGTTCTGTTCTTGGAACTGTAGAAACTGGTTAGCAATCAATAAACAACTTAGCAGTTTGGTAGGCAGATAGTAAAAATTTCCTGCTTTCACGTTTTACTCTCAAGTACAGCAAATACTTTTCTGCATTATAAGTGTTCACTGCAAAATATATTTAATCGCACATTACATCAGTGACTAAGACTGCAATTACTTGATAAATATGTATTAGTTTTTCTTTTAGCCAGATACAAAGAATAGAAATTAATTGTAATCAAGTACATACATAATCAACCAGTTCCATTTGAAATTTAACAACACAGCTCTCTGCAGTGTTGCACAATCTGTATCTGAAATAACAATCTGATCACTGAAAACTGCCAAATTCTTGTTTGCAATAAAGCAGAACTAAAGTTTCAATCAACTAGTGACACTAGTCCATAAAAAAGGATATGAAGGAAATAGCTACTGGAAAGCACTGCCCACATAAACAGCAGATACTATATTACAGATTTGTGCAGAGTTCAATCATAATTTGCTGTACACAGAGTTTGAAACCCACTTAGGTGTAGTTTTCATAAGCACACTTATCTACGTAATCCTACAAAAAAGTTCTGAAATTTTGCCTCACCTGGTCTGCATACCAACATATGCATTGCAATTCATGTTGCATGTATGTTTATATACCTCAAACAGATGAATCTCCAAATATTTTTCTTACTGCAACTATCAATTTGACTAGTGTGAATGATAAGGAACTGTAACCAAAAGGAAAAAAAGTACAGTAAAGCAGTGACGGAAGAGAGATTGAGAGAGGTGCTGCAGTCTGAGGCACTGGACTTTTATTTAAGAAGGGTGGGATTCATATTCTTATGGATGGCATATTTAGATTTGCAGAAGTTTCCCTAAATTTGTTACAGCTAATTCTAGAGTAGTTCTTTTGAAAAGCATATGGTCAGTTACCTCCCTACCTGGAAAAATATGATCAATGTTTTGACTAATCTGAAAGATTTTTCTCAGTTTCAGATCATTTTGAGGAATTTCATTATTGTTCGCTTTAGCAAAGAGATGTAAGAGGTTCAATAGATAAAAATAATCAGTCTATATTTATATTACACTTTTTTAATTATTTGTCAGTTGCAGTATTTTATTTTGTATGGATAGGTTCGAAACAGATAAAAGTGGTAAATATTCCACAACACCACCTTTGGGTAGACTGTGAACTGTATTTTCACCAGTGATAACAAAAAGGGGCCAGAATTTTGTGAACGTATGAAACAATGTGATAATTCTTAAAATTTATTCAGTACAAAACTAATCTAAAAATTAAAGAAGAATGTAAAAATATAAAAAAGATGTTTCTCATTTTATGTTAATGATAATTCATCTCTATCTAATTATTCATATAAGTTATATGTGCTCCTGCCCAAGTTACTGTGGCTACTCATAAGATACCAAAATATTAGTTTATGAAATGTAACTTGCAGAATTTGATTTTCTTAGAAATGAGAATAAATACAATTTGAGCTGAAAAATGTTTTGAGTTAGTAATTAGGCTTACCATTAAAATTTTGAAAAACCAGTATTGAATTAAAAGCAAACTCTCAAATTTATCAATTTTGATTTACTTGCTAAAGACTTGTTACATTACAGAATCATAAATATACAACGTAGAAATTTTTTTAACAATAATTAAAACAAAATACGGTCTTACTGGATATATAATTGGTAGTAATTACTATCCACCCTCTGTGCACACAGCCTAGATACAAAAATTGATAATATTTATCTGTACAAGAAGTAAACAACAATGCATTCGCTATGTAATCCACCTTATGTAGTCACTGACACTATCTGTTTAAAGAATTTTAATGAAAAACGCAGATAAGGTCCCCAAAGAGAGAAGCAATCAACAACTAATAACAAAAATTAGTGCTTAATACTATTTTAGTTTCAATGTTTCAATCATTCTCACGTTCAATTAAACATAATAGAGAACAGTGGCAAAGGGAAACAGCACTGGGTTGTTTCCCTTTCTTACTGCCCTCCACATGTTTTTATTATTCTATCTTGAATGTATTGTTGTTATTCCATCCTGGAGATAATGTTATTCCATCGCAGATTTTCCATTGTTTGGTTTCACATTCAGTCTGATTACTGAAAAGACAAAGATGTGGAAAGGAGAAGTTAGAAGACATCTCCAACAAGCACAAAAGTGAAATAGAGATGCAGGTAGGTAATGCATCAGTCCCATATCTTGGTCTAAAATTTGCTGGAAGTTCAGAATCCCAATTTGGTTTGAAAATTTTGTGTAATGGATTTACAGGACAATTGCCTCTCAGATACAGTGTGGAATTTAAGTATTACAGAATTTAAATAATTACGAGGATACAAATGAGAACATTGTGGATTAAGGCAAAATCATAGCAATAATAAGAAACAAAAACTGCACAAAATAATGTAATAATGAATTTTTAAGCACAACCATCTATGATGCTGTCAAGAAGTTCTGCTCTTATAGGGAGCCAGTTAATGAATCTAAATTTACAATGCCACCTTTTGTTAAATGTACATGTATGAGAATGAAATCTGGTACTGTATAGCAAATACTTGCATTCTGTTTTGTGAAAGTGTTTTAAAGAAGAAACTGTATCACTGCATTTTCTTTCTTTCAAGGCACATATCAAAAAACAATAGGTACATGGATAAATGATTTGACAGCTGCATATGTGTAAAGTGACTTAAGGATAAGGATATTGGATAAGGTAGCTTGGTACCTTTTAGACTCTACATCCAATTCACAATTTTATGAGAGTACAAGAGCAATTTCTTGCATATCTACTCTATTGTCCTTCAGCTCACTGGATTCAATGAACAAAGTGACACAACACTCTAGGTAGTGTGAAATATGAGTCCTTGAATCACTTTCAATCTTTTGTGAGGAGTAACTGCGACTGGTATGTAACCAGAGTGAAGTGCCTCTGATTGAATGACATTTTGCGTCCGTTTAATAAAGACTCGTTCCTCATCTTATCATTATCTGTGACTTCACTAAATCTTTGATGTATTTGAGATACAACAGTGTTCTCCACCAGATGTTAAAAGCTCCAAGTACTGGGCAAATTGCTGGACTTCACTTCTTCTCACCTGTCTCTGTTCCCATGCTGTTGACAAGGGCAGGAATGCCAGGGAATTAAAATTCTCTGTTTTAAAATTCTTACTTCTCTATAATGAGACAGCCAATTCAGCATGGCCATCACTTTTATTTAGTTTTATCTGCTTCATTTCAGATAATTTACTCTGATGCTACTCATTCCAATCACTGATCGAAGGGTCTTCCCATGGATCCCTCACTCACCACAGCAATAGCTACCTGGCATAGTACCTATTATCTGGGGTCCTAATGCCCCAGTTTAGACAGGCAGCTATTCCTTGGCATACATGACGAGTTTACATCTCAGGCATCAGCAGTACAATCACTGCATTGTAAGGTGACTGTAAAGATAAGGGTACATGATTTGGAAAACCTAAAGGACAGAGAAAGGGAAAGACGCAGATAAAGGAAAACAGAAATACAGTAAATAATTTAGTAAAATATTAAATTCTACAAAAGAGGAAGAAATAGGAGGAAGGGAGGGTGGGGTGGTGGGGGTGGGGGTGGGGGAGGGGGGGTTGGGGGGGGGGGGTAAGTGGGAGTTACTAACTGATGTTAAGTCCAAGAGGTGTATGAGAGTATGTTGGTGAGCAAATTTCCTTGCATGGAGTACTGGATGGCAGGATCCAAATGGCCCATGTAACGTATCAGGCACCCAGGTTCCTTGTGTCATGCTTTCGGCCAGTTAAGTCGTGGTCATTACTGCATGAAATGGTGTGCAGTGAATAATGTTAATTGGTCAATAATTTGTGTGTTTCACATGTTTCTCTGGATTTGTTTGTTTACAGCAGCACAAAGACTGCCTGGTTTCCATAGTAATCCCACAATTTGTTTATAGGTCTGGCCTTAAACGTAATGTAGTTATAGGTGAGGACGACACTGAGTATGGCTTTTAGGAAGTCTTTCATGTAGCTAGTGAGAGAGGTGGTATTCTATGGCTGAGAGGCCAAGAGTAAGTGTGTGTAGAGTGAGCCCACACCGGTATTAACAACGAGTGTTCCAGGAAAGATAGGAATGGATTTGAGCAATTCAAAGAAAAGATGCATTTGGTAGGTGCTTTAAAGCCAGCAAAAGTGGGACTGCTAGGATGACTGTTTTGTTTGTTGTGGAAAGTAAGTGGAGGCTAGCATAGTGTGGAACAGTAATTGTATGGAGGCAGTTGTGTGCCCTACAGGGCTAGGGTTTCTGGATTTTTTACAACTTAGTATGGAAGGAAGGCAGGAGCGGAATCACTAGGAATAATTTTTTGTCTCATGGAGAATATGATGATGAATCCACAAAAGCTGCCCATGTACTCAGCCACTATCACTTACTCCAGCCCTATTATTATTAGTAAATTCCACATCATCAAAGGCAGAGCAACACATAAAACCACATGGTATTTATTGACTGAAATATATTCACTGCACAACATTTTATATAGAAATGACCACAATTCTGAGAGCATGAAGAACTGTCTGCCTTGGGGACACCCAGTACCCAGTTGGTTAGTGCACTCTACAGAATGACTCAAGGGATCTGAGTGCCTGCTACACTACACAAGCCATATGTATCCTCACAGTTGCAATGTTTCTTGAACTCCACAGATGGGACATTAATCTCCAACAATCCTCCCATAAACACCTTTCCTTCCTTTCTTTTTTTTACTATTATTTTCTCTGGTACCTTGTACCTTTTTATATTCATTTCCATTGTCCCTAGTTGTATTTTTTCCCATGTTCTTTTTCACTCTCCTCTTAGTTCTTAATTCTTTTAACTTGTCATGTCTCTTCATTTTAATCCATTTTTACTTGTCACTCTGTTTCATCACATTTGGACTGAAGCTAGCACAGTGCTTGCTAAGGTACTATCTTCAGTCTCTTACTTTCTCTGACACCTCCTGCTACATCTTTATGTCCCCGTGTCTTTGCTGCAACAGCTGTCATCCTCATCTTTAGCCTGCTCCTACTTTCTATCCCTCCCCAATTTATCCCTCTTTCCTCTCTGAGGGAGTAATTATCAGTTCTGAAAGCTAGGATAATTTTTTGTATCTTTATGTGCATCTGCCAGCAGCAATTAGTGTTTTGCTTCCTGAATGTAAGCATTGACCAGTCATTCTGTCTCCTTGTAATTTCAATGCAGTTTTTTCAATAGATACATTTTTTTTTTAAATGGAAGAAATGAGTATACAAGCTCATTTCATGTTCAGTGCGTGATGACTCACAAACAGACTGTCAGTCCATCATGGTGAGAGGACAGGAACCAATGTGAGATTAACCAAATCTTATGGACATGCATAAAAGAATGCTTCTGAATGATAAAGTGTGTCTCATGTGTATTACATCAGCACCAGCACATGTGAAAGTCTGATTCTCATGTACCATACATGTTATAGGAATGGGTAACAAGTGATCAAAGTTCTTGACCTGCTACAGGAGGTATACTCATATACCATTAGCATCCCACTCTGGCATCATGTGAATGGTGCTGTCTACAGTCAGACGACTTGTCTGGTATAGTTGTAATTTTGTTTGTGGGCCAGTGCACTGAGTTATGATTAAAATTCAGAGAAAATAACCACTTTCATATTACTTACTGAAAACCACATAACAATGCACGCTGCACGTAAAATGGTAATTTGTTGTTGGAATGGTCACAGGCTCACTTTGTGCCCTATACTGGCTGCAGCTCTCGTAACTGCCATGAGAAGTCACTCCAAGTGCCAATCAAATATGGCACGGGTAACAGCAGCGGAATGCCTGAATATCAAAATCCCTGCAGTAGTTCATGATAGTAGCCTTCTCATACAAACAGAAAAAGACTGTGAGAGACTCAGTGGCCTGTAGCAACTGCTTCAATTGGGCACCACTTCAGTGATTTGTGTGTCTATAACCAGTTATCCAAGCGTGGAAAGGGACCAACAGTTTAATATGGAAACTATACCACATTTCATTTCTGGCAAATCTCCACATCATTGAGAGGTGAATGGTAGTTTATAAAGTAGAGTGAAAAACAAACAGTCCTCCCAGGATATGATCCCACAGTCTTTCACTCTGCATGCACGTGCTTTACTGCTGGATCAGAAGGTAGGCACTGATCATTTTCAGAGGTGCAGGAGTCTTGAATTAATCATAGGTCATCCAATTTTCATGAAATATTTATAAATTATGTACATGTACCTTCCTCATGAGTCATTCCATGTATTAGTCAAAGCCAGATCAAAATCCCAACAGTAGCTCGAATGTACTAGGGGCAGATATTCAGAGGTAGTAGATGAAGTGACATTTCACCAATATTTTTACCTTGCCACTCTTTAAAAAGAGTTCATTTATCATACCACATAAGCTGGTTTTTACTTCGAATGTAATTACTGTTTTGTACTGTGGGGAACTCTCTCGTACTAGTAAGCACGCAATTCTGACTGTGAGAAGTGAAATAGCCTTCGTTGCTTGCAGCTTGACCTCACGGATGGAGCCACAAGTTGAGCATAACTAGTGGTTACTACTACAACCGTGACGCTACCTGCTTGAGTTTGTATGTGGAGGGTGGCATTGGGGAGGTAGATGGAAATTTTAATTCCAGACTGTAAAGCAGCAGTTGTGTAGTTGAAACTTCTGCTACAGTTATACAAAAAATTTTATTATTGGTGTCTTACACAACCTGGTTTCAGGGTCTCAGTCCCATTTTCAGGTGCAACTAAAATCAGTACAAACTGTACATGTTGAAGAAAAGTTAAAGGGCAGCACATTTGCTGTGCATAGTTCATCAGAGTGAATATGAAAAAGTGACCATGCTAGAATTGCCTTTCAGATCTGCCTGATGTAAGTCAGCCATACAAGGTGTGACAAAAAGTAATGGAAATTTTTTTGATTTTGTGGGCTTTACACATCAGATTTTCATCTTTTTATCTCGTTGGTACACATATTCCTGATGTATGTTTGTATTTTCTACACAAACCCTTCCTTGCCCTTGATGTAGATCAGTTTCTTGTCTTTGATTCCAGTGAGGATTCACTTAGCCACTTGCCAGTGAACAAAATTATGACCATTACTGTACTGGTTTAGCCTACTGAATGCACAACATGTGTCAGGTTGAGTACCGATGGCAATGTTCCAATGGTCCAACCAGTTTTCTGAATGGACAATGAGTGCCATCATCTGTGTTCATAGCTATTGCATCCAACTTGTTGCCAGTGGAGTTCTTACTGGCTTGAAGCTGTCCATTCTGAATTGGTGTTTGACTTAATGTAATTTTGTCAACAGACTGATTTTCCTCGATGCTCAGATAGCACCAAGATTACTGACATCAAATATCGCAGTTAACTCATCCTTGATTTGTTTTACCTTTCTGTGTCTGCTGAAGTGATTTTAATGTCATCTGTGTACATAAATGAATAGAAAGAATAGATGTTTTTCTATACTGTCTACACAGGCATATGGATCTGAATTTGTGGGCTGCAAGCCAATTGATGTTAGGGTTGCGTCCAACTTGGCATACCACTGTCAACCAGCTTGGCACAGCCCATAAAGGGCTTTTCTAAGTTTACACACTTTATCACTCTATTTCAATGTTTGAAGCATGTCACTTGCCTTCTTGACTATATGGTAACCCTTCTGACCACTTTTCACCTTTTGTAAAAATTCATCCAATGAGTCCAGCCATTTCATGAATATTTGTATGTCAATTTCATCATTGGTAAATGCAGTTGTGAAAGCTAGCTGTCAGAACACACAAATTAAATTTGACTGACAAAGCCGTTAGTAGTCAAAATGATTTGATTCTGACAACTGGAGGCAATATTTTGACAAAGTCAACTCCAGGCTGTTGGTTGAATCCTCGTGCTTCTTGCTTTTCTCCTCAGCAAAGATCCATCATTTCTGTATTTATTTCTCAAAACAGTCCCACAGACAATTACCCTTTCATTTGTTGGCATGTACACAATGTCCCAAGTATCATTTTTCACCAGTGACCTGATTTCATCATATATAGCCTCGAATTCCTCTAGATGACCTGGACCAAGTAATGTATCATTGACATTGTTGGATACGACATGAAGTTAGCATCATGAACTGAAACAGACTGTGAAGCAGGTGTGACACTTCAAGAATTATTGTCATTACTACAAAACTCATCATCAGGATATAATTCTTGGCCAGTAGTGATTAGAAGCCTGTCTTCTTCAAAGCTGTACAGTGGTTCATTATCTGATTCGAAGTTGAAATCTCCTCCAATGAAATCCATGTTGATGCCTCTTCTTTGGTGTTGATCCAGTTCCATTTTCATATAAGTCCACATAAGTTTGTTTGGACTCAAATCGGTCATGATCCAGAAACTTTACATCCCTTGACATGTGAATCTTGTGATCTCTTGTACCTACACATTATAGGCTTTCGAACAGTCAGAACAGCCTGCAAAAATCCCTTTTTTGCCTTTAGGATTGAAATTTTCGTTTAGCTATTTAAATAGGATGACAACCTTTTGACCAAATGTATGAATATGAGGTAGATCAGATTTTCGCTTCAGCCACTTCTCATATTGAGTTTCATTGGACAGCCTTTAGCATCAATTTTAGATGTATTTGATTGCGTTGTTTTGACTCTCTCTGGTTTCTGGCAGCAGCTATCTGAGTTGGTGAAGACTGCCAGTCTTGCTAGCAAGATGAAGGCAGAGCTCACCATCTGCAACATGGTCGACAGGACCGATAGCAGACCTTTGTTACAGAGCCGAGTGGAGGGTCTGAACCAGAGGCTCAGACAGTTCGGCAACCATGTAGGCTGCAGATTCCTTGACTTGCGCCATAGGTGCTAAATAGGTCAGGCGTCCACTACACACAGGAGGTGGCTACACGGGTAGCAAGGGCTGTGTGGTGTGGACAGGGAGTTTTTTTTAGGTTAGACAGTCTCGGGAAAGATCAAAAAGGGCTCCAGTCTCAAAGGTTACAGAGCAAAGAAACGGTGCGAATCGACCAAGCAACAGTTGGTATTGTAGTTGTAAATTGTCGTAGCTGTGTTGGAAGGTACCAGAGCTTCAAGCACTGACAGAAAGCACTGAAGCTGAAATCGTTATAGGAACAGAAAGCTTCATTATAGGAACAGAAAGCTGGCTAAAGCCGGGGATAAATTCTACCAAAATTTTTACAGAGGCACAAACCATGTTCAGAAAGGATAGATTAAATAAAGTAGGTGGTGGTGTTGGTTGGTTGATTTGGGAGAAGAGACCAAACTGCGAGGTCATCGGTCTGGTCAGATTAGGGAACCATCCCAGCATTTACCTGAAGCGATTTAGGGAAATCACGGAAAACCTAAATCAGGATGGCCAGATGTGGGATTGAACCATCGTCCTCCCGAATGCGAGTCCAGTGTGCTAACCACTGTGCCACCTCTCTCAGCAGGCAGTGGTGTGTTTGTGTCTCTTGTAGTGAAGTTGAAATAGTTCCTACGAATTACTATGGGTAGAGGTTATACTCAACAGCCATACCAAAATAATAATTGGCTCCTTCTACCAACCCCCCTAACTCAGATACTATAATAGCTGAATAGTTCAAAGAAAACTTGAATCTCATAACAAATAAGTACCCCACACATACAGTTATAATTGGTGGAGACTTCAATCTACCCTTCATTTGTTGGTGAAAATACATGTTCAAAGCTGGTGGTAGACAGAAAACATCTTCCAAAATTGTACTAAATGCTTTCTCTGAGAATTACTTTAAACAATTAGTTCATGAGCCCACAGGAATTGTAAATGGTTGTGAAAACACACTTGACCCCTTAGCCACAAATAATCCTGATCTAATAGAGAGGGTCATGACGAATACGGGGATTAGTGAACACAAGGTCATTGTAGCGAGGCTCAAAACCGTGTCAACCAAAACCACTAAAAATAAATGCAAAATATATCTATTTAAAACAGCAGATAAAAATTCTCTTGGTGCCTTCCTAAGAGAGAGTCTCCATTCCTTCCAAGCTAATTACGTATGTGTAGACCAGAAATGGCACAAATTCAAAGATAGAGTATCGACAGCGATAGATAGATTCACACTGCATACATTAATAAAAGATGGGACTGATCCACCATGGAACACAAAACACTTCAGAACACTGTTGCAGAAGCAACGAAGAAAGCATGTCAAATTCAGAAGAACGCAAAATGCCCAAGGCTGGCTAAATTTCACGCTCGAAATTTATTGCTGACATCAATGCGAGATGCTTTTAATAGTTTCCACAATGAAACATTGTCTCAAAATATGATAGAAAACGCAAAGAGATTCTGCTCGTATGTAAAGTACACCAGTGGCAAAACACAGTCAATACTGTCACTGCATGATAGCGATGAAATGTTACCGATGATGGTGCCACTAAAGCGGAGTTACTAAATACAGTTTTCCGTAATTCCTTCATGAAAGAAGATGAAGTAAATATTCCAGAATTTGAGACCAGAACAGCTGTTAGCATGAGTGACATAAAAGTAGATATCTTAGGTGTTGCAAAACAACTCAAATCACTTAAGAAAGGCAAGTCTTCCAGTCCAGATGGTATACCAATCAGCTTTGTTTCAGAGTATGCAGACACAATACCGCCTTTCTTAGCAATCATACACAACTGCTCACTTGACGAAAGGTCTGTTCCTAAAGACTGGAAAGTAGCGCAGGCCGCACCAATATTCAGGAAAGGAAATAGGAGTAATCCATTGAATTAAGACCCATATCACTGACCTCAATTTGCAGTAGGATTTTGGAGCATATACTGTATTCGAACATTATAAATCACCTTGAAGAAAATGACTTACTGATACATAACCAACACAGATTCAGAAAATATCGTTCTTGTGCAACGCAGCTAGCTCTTTATTCCCATGAAGTAATGAGTGCTGTTGACAAGGGATCTCAGATCAATTCCATATTCCTAGATTTCCAGGAGGCTTTTGATAACATTCCTCACAAGCTACTATTAATCAAATTGCATGCATATGGAGTATCGTCTCAGTTGTGTGACTGGATTCATGATTTCCTCTCAGAGAGGCCACAGTTCATAGTGACAGATGGTAAATCATCCAGTAGAACAGAAGCGATATCTGGTGTTCTGCCAGGTAGTGTCATAGGGCCTCTGCTGTTCCTGATTTACATAAATGACCTAGGTGATACTCTGAGCAGTCCCCTTAGATTGTTTGCAGATGATGCTGTAATTTTCCGTCTAGTAAAATCATCAGATGATAAATTCCAATTACAAAATGATCTAGAGAGAATTTCTGTATGGTGCGAAAAGCGGCAATTGGCACTAAACAAAGAAAAGTACAAGGTTGTCCACATGGGTACTAAAAGAAATCCAATAAATTTTGGGTATACGATAAATCACGCAAATCTAAGGGCTGTCAATTCGACTAAATACCTAGGAATTACAATTATGAGCAACTTAAACTGGAAAGACCACATAGATAATAATGTGGGGTAGGCGAAAGAGAGACTGCGCTTTGTTGGCAGAACACTTAGAAGATGTGACAAACCCACTAAAGAGACAGTCTACATTTCACTTGTTTGTCCTCTGCTGGAATATTGCTGCGCGGTGTGGGATCCTTACCAGGTAGGATTGATGGAGGACATAGAAAAAGTGGAAAGAAGAGTAGCTAGTTTTCTGTCATTGGGCAATAGGGGTGAGAGTGTCACTGATATGACACGCGAGTTGGGGTGGCAGTCACTGAAACAAAGGCGGTTTTCTTTGCGGCGAGATCTATTTGCAAAATTTCAATCACCAACTTTCTCTTCCGAATGTGAAAATATTTTGTTGACACCCACCTATGTAGGAAGAAATGATCATCATAATAAAATAAGAGAAATCAGAGCTTGAACAGAAAGATTTAGGTGTTCCTTTTTCCCATGCGCCATTTGAGAGTGGAATGGTAGAGAAGTAGTATGAAAATGGTTTGATGAACCCTCTGCCAGGCACTTAGGTGTGAATTGCAGAGTAACCATGTAGATATAGATGTAGATGGGTTTCCTGCCTGAGCAGCATCCAACAAACCAATTTGGCCAACGATTGATTCTTTCATTCAGCAATACCATTCTGCTGCGGTGTGTACGGAACTGTTGAACACCACTGTATTCCTGCCATTCTGAGGATGAAGTCCATTCTTTCATTGCAGTACTCCTTACCATTGTCTGACTGAAAGGATTTGATTTTTTAACCAGTCTGATTATCTGCTAGGTTTCCAAATTCAACATATTTGTCGACAACTCTCATTTATGTTGAAGGAAAGAGACTTAACACCATCTGCTGTAGTTACCTATAAAGGTAACAAAAAGTTCACAGCACCTCGAGATGTTTCATTGGCCCACAGACATCAAAGTTTATTAACTCCAGTATTTTGTCTGAGTTCCCTTGTCATTTGGCGACGGGAGTGGACATGATTTTTCCTTTAACAAATATAATACATCTAGTGAGACTGACATCACTGAATTTTAAACCTGACACATACTTGTTCCTGAGCATTTTGATCACGTCTCATGAGTTCATGTCGTCTAATCAAGCACAACAGATTTGCATTCATGTTTTGTAACTTTTGGGTCAGCAATGACATATAACTTTGGACTATTCTCTTGAAAAGAAAAGAAATTATCAACTCTGTTTGCAATCACATTGACTTTATCATTAGTATCTCATACAACTACACCAATTTTCTCAAATGCCACTATGTGCAGGGTGGCTGCCAAATCTTAACTTTAAAATTCAAGGTTTTTTCCAGATTAAAATAATCATTTTCCATGTTGTCATGTAGCTTATTTTTACCCAAATGAGGTTAGCAAGCATACTGTGCTGGAAATAACATGTAAAGTATTTTTAAGAGATATGTCATACAAGCCTCCCATGAAACATGGACCTTGCCATTGGTGGGGAGGCTTGCGTGCCTCAGTGGTACAGATAGCCATGCCATAGGGGCAACCACAATGGAAGTGTATCTGTTGAGAGGCCAGACAAATGTGTGGCTCCTGAAGAGGGGCAGCAGTCTTTTCAGTAGTTGCAGGGGAAACAGTCCGGATGACTGACTGATCTGGCCTTGTAACACTAACCAAAACGGCCTTGCTGTGCTGGTACTGCGAATGGCTGAAAGTAAGGGGAAACTACAGCTATAATTTTTCCCAAGGGCCTGCAGCTTTACTGTACGTTTAAATGATGATGGCGTCCTCTTGGGTAAAATATTCTAGAGGTAAAATAGTCCCCCATTTGAATCTCCAGGCGGGGACTGCTCAAGAGGATGTTATCAGGAGAAAGAAAACTGGCATTCTACGAATCAGAGCATGGAATGTCAGATCCCTTAAGCGGGTAGGTAGGTAGGTTAGAAAATTTAAAAAAGGGAAATGGGTAACTTAAATTTAGATGTAGTGGGAATTAGTGAAGTTCAGTGGCAGGAGGAACAAGACTTGTAGTCAGGTGAATACAGGGTTATAAATACAAAATCAAATATGGATAATGCAGAAGTAGGTTCAATAATGAATTAAAAAAATATGAGTGCAGATAAGCTACCATGAACAGCATAGTGAACACATTATTGTAGCCAAGATAGACATGGAGTCCACACCTACCACAGCAGTACAAATTTATATGCCAACTAACTCCGCAAATTACGAAGAGCTTGAAGAAACGTACGATGTGATAAAAGAAATTATTCAGATAGTTGAGGAAGATGAAACTTAAATAGTCATGGGGGTCTGGAATTTGATAGCAGAGAAAGAAAGAGAAGGAAAAGTAGAAGGTGAATATGGGCTGGGGATAAGGAATGAAAGAGGCAGCCATCTGGTAGAATTTTGCACAGAGTATAACGTAATCATAGCTAACACTTGGTTTAAAAATCATGAAAGGAGGTTGTATAACTGGAAGAGGCCTGGAGACACTGCAAGACTTCAGATAGGTTATATAATGGTAAGACAAAGATTTAGGAACCAGGTTTTAAGTTGTGAGACATTTCCAGGGGCAGATGTGGACTCTGACCACAATTTATTGGTTATGGACTGTAAATTAAAACTGAAGAAACTGCAAAATGGTAGGAATTTAAGGAGATGAGATCTGGATAAACCGAAAGAACCAGAGGTTGTAGAGAGTTTCAGAGAGAGCATTAGGGAAGAATTGACAAATACAAGGGAAAGAAATACAGTAGAAGAAGGATGGGTAGCTTTGAGAGATGAAACAGTGAAGACCACAGAGGATCAAGTTGGTAAAAAAAAACAGGACTAGTAGAAGTCCTTCAGTAACAGAAGAGATATTGAATTTAATTGATGAAAGGGGAAAATATAAAGATGCAGTAAATAAAGCAGGTGAAAAGGAATACAAACGTCTCAAAAATGAGATTGACAGGAAGTGCAAAATGGCTAGAGGACAAATGTAAGGATGTAGAAGCATATATCACTAGGGGGCAAGATAGATACTGCCTATAGGAAAATTAAAGAGACCTTTGGGAAAAAAAGAACCACCTCTATAAATATCATGAGCTGAGATGGAAAACCAGTCCTAAGCAAAGAAGAGAAAGCAGAAAGGTGGAAGGAGCTTATAGAGGGTCTATACAAGGGCAATAAACTTGAGGGCAATATTATGGAAATGGAAGAGGATGTAGATGAAGATGAAATGGGAGATGTGATACTGCATGAAGAATTCGACAGAGCACTGAAACACCTAATTCAAAAAAAGGCCCTGGGAACTGAAAACATTCCATTAGAACTACTGATAGCCTTGGGAGAGCCAGACATGACAAAACTCTACCTTTTGGTGAGCAAGATTTATGAAACAGGCGAAATACCCTCAGACTTCAAGAAGAATATAATAATTCCAATCCCAAAGAAAGCAGGCATTGACAGGTGTGAAAATTACAGAACTATCAATTTAATAAGTCATGGTTGCAAAATACCAACACGAATTTTTTACAGTCAAATGGAAAAACTGGTAGAAGCTGACCTTCGGGAAGATCAGTTTGAATTCCATAGAATTTTTGGAATATGCATACCAATACTGACCCTACAACTTATCTTAGAAGATAGATTAAGGAAAGGCAACCTACATTTCTAGCATTTGTAGACTTAAAGAAAGCTTTCAACAATGTTGACTGGAATACTCTCTTTCAGATTCTGAAGGAGGCAGGGGTAAAACACAGGGAGGGAAAGGCTATTTACAATTTGTACAGAAACCAGACGGCAGTTACAAGAGTCGAGGGGCATAAAAGGAAGCAGTGGTTGGGAAGGGAGTGAGACAGGGTTGTAGCCTATCCCCAATGTTATTCAATCTGTATATTGAGCAAGCAGTAAAGGGAACAAAAGAAAAATTTGGAGTAGCCATTAGAATCCATAAGAAATAAAAACTTTGAGGTTTGCTGATGACATTGTAATTATGTCACAGACAGCAAAGGACCTGGAAGAGCAATTGAACAGAATGAACAGTGTCTTGAAAGGAGGATATAAGATGAATATCAACAAAACTAAAGTGAGGAAAATGGAATGTAGTAGAATTAAATCAGATGATGCTGATTGAATTAGATTAGGAAATGAGACACTTAAAGTAGTAAAGGAGTTTTGCTATTTGGGGAGCAAAATAACTGATGATGGTCAAAGTAGAGAGGATATAAAATGTAGACTGGCTACAGCAAGGAAAGCGTTTCTGAAGAAGAGAAATCTGTTAACACCGAGTATAGATTTAAGTGTCATTAATTCTTTTCTGAAAGGTATGGAGTGTAACTATGTAAGGAAGTGAAACATGGACGATAAATAGTTTAGAGATGAAGAGAATAGAAGCTTTCAAAATGTAGTGCTACAGAAGAATGCTGAAGATTAGATGGGTAGATCACATAACTAATGAGGAGGTACTGAATAGAATTGGGGAGAAGGGGAATTTGTGGCACAACCTAACTAAAATAGGGGATTGGTTGGTAGGACACATTCTGAAGCATCAAGGTATCACCAATTTCGTATTGGAGGGAAGCGTGGAGGGTAAAAATTGTAGAGGGAGACAAAGGCATGAATACACTAAACAGATTCAGATGGATGTTAGTTGCAGTAGTTACTCAGAGATGAAGAAGCTCACACAGGAGACAGTAACATGCAGAGCTGCATCAAACTAGTCTCTGGACTGAAGACCACAACAACAATAACAACAACAACAACATCATACAAGCTGAACCATGTCATGTTATGATGTGCAATTCATAGCCTACAGTGTAATGATCATAGTCGAGTTTTAACATTTACAGGATACTGCACATTATAATGCGATATGATTGTACTCGAATTTCTCATGAACTAGTGGCTGTTGCAAGAACTTTCTGCCACACGTACTGTTTTTCTAAACTTGTCTACATGCCTACACTATGCAATATGAAGTGAAAGATCAGTGCAAGGGTTACTTTTGAGCAAATTTTGTCTGCATTTTGTATGATGTACTGTACTTTCAGTAAAGGAACAACTATTTTTTGTTTCAATGTTTCTTTTATATTTTTCCCAATGATGGTTTTAAAACATCCGTGTATCAAACAAGTTTAGTCCAGCAACACTCTAGCACCACATCAATGAATTTTAATGCCTTAGTGTGCGTAATAACACATTGGCATAATGAAGAATGCTGGAAGTTTAGAGTTCTGGAATTCAGAGGAGATGAAATGGGAAAGGAAAAACATTTCAGGAACAAGGGACGTGGACAATTCGGTCTCACAGAGTGCCTGGCAGTAATACATCCGTTACCAGTAAATGCTCAATAGAGAATTTCAAATGGAAAAATTGTTTTGTTCTAATTATGATGCTTCATCTTTTTGTCCTTACAGTTTTAAAAAGACTCTGAAATACACACAGATAATCTGCAAGCCACATAACTGCGAGTTTGCTATACTTGTGTAACTTTACATTGTTTACTTTTTATCAATTTTAATAATATTGTATGAAGTCACTTAACATATACGCACATCTAACTACATTTCATGAACTTCAACAGATTCATCTTTTGGCTCTATAAATAACAAGTTTCACAAACAAACAACTTATATTCTGTCTACTTATTCTATCTACCATAAATTGGGGCTACTTTGCTCCAATATTTAGACACTTTGTACCAATGCTTGGAAATACCTACATTGGCGTTAACAAATAGATTTGATAATTTCCTAGCAGTTAACTAAAGCACAAAGGAATAACGTCTGAGTGAAGAGGTCTTTGGATTTTTATTTCATAATGAGTTACACAATTTTTAAAAGTGGGGCAAAGTTTCTCATATGGGCGGGTTACTTTGCTGCACTTTCAAAATCAATTTAATTCTAATGGACAAATTGTATGGGGCACAATGTTAGACACATAGTAACGTTAGACACATAGTAAAGTTAGGCACATAGTAAAGTTCAATTTTTAGATTTATTAAACAGAAAAAAATCCACATATAAAAATACAGTATTTATTTTTCAAAATTACAAAATTATTCTTAGATTTTCTTGGATATACCATATTCACTAAAAATATATCATCTTCATATAATCTAGGCACCATAACCTAATTACCACACAATTCAGCATTGTCACTCAACACCACTCAGTTCAGGAATTTGGAAAAAGCCCCTTTTATTCACCACATCTGGTGGATCTATGCCTCCTACAATATCTTTCCATCCATAAAAGAGTTAATCTGGTTTTGATGGCCATTTCCATGACTTTTTTGGCTTAGTCGTACCGCCAGCTCATTAAAATTTTGAGTAGCACCTGGATCCAGATGATCATTATAATGAAAGATCACAAAACCACCAACTTTTCTCTTCACTGGTTTAATTTGTGGTCCTTGAGAATTTTGTAAGTTTTCCTCATCTTCTTCATACTCTACTACCTGAAGACATCTCTTCCTGTAAGACTCCCAGGATTCTTCGCCATAAGAGTCTTGTGTATAAAGATCTTCACTTCTCTTAGAATACCAAATTTGTTTTCTTTTACGTTTTCCTGATTGGTGGCTAGGTGTTTGTGAAGCGGTTTCTGCTGTAACACCGACATTCTCCTCTATTCTGCTACTGGTAGTAGTTGCAAGGGGGACACTTTTTCCAGTTGAGACTGGAATCTTTCTACTTTTCATGTGACCTTTATCCCCAGGAATGTTGAGAGTTCCGATTATCTTGCGCCAATTGTGTAGCACGTTCATTTGTTGCTGAAATATCCAAAAAATAGTAATCTGCAGGAATATTATCCTTGTCTTCAAGTTGTTTGCCATCATGCTGCCTGACAAAATTATGAAGTACACAATACGTTTTTTAATGCTTTCACAAAACTCAGGATTTGTGTCGAGGTCGATGTAATATCCTCCACTTATTTGAGAGAATATCAAAAGCACACTCTACCATTCTGCGTGCTGTACATAGTCTACAATTAAGGATTCGCTCCAGATGTGTCAAATTTCTTTTGCATACGGCCTTAACACGTATTCTGACGATGTAAATGCCTTATCAGCAGGAAAAACTTATGGCATTGCTGTTCCATTTGTCTCGTCTGGTAGCTGAGTTCTTTCTGGAATATTTAAGTTATTATTTGACAGTCGTCTCCAAAAAGCAGTATTCTTAAATATTTTGAAGTCACTGCAACTGCCATTAGCTACTATGTCGACCATGGAGAAACAATAATTATTGTCCATAATCGCCATTAGTATAATTGAACAAAATTGTTTATAATTAGAATACTGGCGTTTGATTTCTTTAGACGTATGTGTTTTCCGTCAATGGCTCCCAAACAATTTGGAAAATGCGTTCCTTCATAAAATCCTTGTGCTACATTTAGCCAATTTAGTCTTTTCTGGCATATAAATAGGTTGGAGGTATTTCCATAACTTATCACATGTGTCACTACTTCTCTGACAGTCGTAGCACCAAGTAAATATTCGAAGTGTAATGACTGGAAGCTGTTTCCCGTTGACAAACATCTGTGAAAAAATGAAAATATCGTATGAATAATTTGCAAATGTGTTCAGTTGAAGACAATATGTTTTCTTTTTCAGTGAACAAAGTGCAAAGCAGGTGGCAAAACCTGCGTACCTCTTTTAAAAAAGAATATAACATGCAAAGAAATGGTAAGTCAGGCCAATCAGCAAAAAAAAAGGAAGAAGTATGAGTACTTCGACCAGCTATTGTTCTATCTACCGACGCTTAAGCAGGGTTCACACAGGCAACAAAAGTATCGCCACTGCTAATGGCGAACTGCAGTTGCTTTGTAGTTGCACAGGCAACAAAAGCATCGCCAATGCTAATGGCGAACTGCAGTTGCTTTGTAGTTGCATGTGTGAACTCCTAGTTTTCGGTGGCGCCATTTAAGAAGCGCAGCTTTTGTCACGTCACAAAAAGTTGAACTTGGTTCTACTTTGTTGCGCCATTTTGCCTTCTCCACAATCGAATAACGTCATTCGATTGCTACCTCGCGGCTGGATTCAAACCTTTCTAGTGCGTATTCGTTCGCAGATAGTGCTCTTGTTTGTGGGTTTGCTATTAATATGTCGAAAAAGTGGTCAACAGCGACAATTATGAGATTCTTGGAGGTGTATCAAAAACGAGAATGCCTTTGGAACCAAAAAAGCGAATCATACAAAGACAGAAATTTACTTTCACTTTTGAGAACAGCAAAAGGGGCTATGTTTTATCACTTACCTGCAAATGATACTTAAGGGCATCGTAAATAGCATCCAGCACTTCGCACAAGAATACTGAAATAGTATTTTTCGGGACACGGTAGGTGTGCTGGAGAGATGATACGGAATTACCAATTACCAAACATCGGAGAGTTACTTGAAGTTTCACACGAGCAGGGATTGCGTCTCTCGTGTGTATCCGATCTTTGAATAGAGCTTGATACGCAGCTCAACAAGTACTCGAAATTCGTCTTCCACATCCGAAAATGGTTTACGAATGAATTTTCATCTTCGAATGTTAATTCTTTTATGAGCGTATTTGTTGCTCCCATATAATTTCTGCGCGATATCCACTTACGGATCCATTTGCGTTTCTGTTTCTTTGTTGTTAACTCTTCGCTCAGTTCTAATGCTACAATTTGCGCTACAACATTAAACGCATCGTTTCAGCTGAGACAGGTGACTCCATTTTGCAAACTGCGCAATTACGAAGAATTTGTTGCGCCCTGTGTGAACGGTAGCTCACAGCGCCATTCCAGAATGACTTTACTTACGGCGATACTTTCGTTGCGTGTGTGAACCCGGCTTTAGCGAACGGTAAACCAGCAGCAACAGGGAAGAATCTGATACCTCAGATACAATTTGCATTCCGGCATCCGAAACTTAGGAAATACCACGGAATACAGATGCAGATATATGTACAGAAACCAATATGAATACAGATACTGGCAGTGCAAGCCCTGCAAGCAATGGAAGTACTTCTGAACAGCCTCAATCAAAGAAAAAAAAGGGAAAGACTTTTATGAGGAACGCATTCTCAAAATTTTAGAAACGAAGGCCGTCCCTTAGAAGACTCAATCACAGGCAGAAATTAAATGTTAATATGAAATTCCTGCAAGCAATAGCACAAGAAGAAGAAACAGCTCAACAATAACAACAAGAACCTGAAATGAAAACTGTATTACACATAATAGACAGTGAAGAATGCAATGATGGCATGACTCTGTCATAACATGCAGCAACTTCTAATACATAAAATTCAAATAAATGTTCAAATAAATAACAAAATAAAATCACATTTTCTAAATTACAGTGAATGTTTTACTTTTTTAAATGAATTTATCTGAAAGTAACTAAAAGCCTTTCAGTACTTGAAATACTATCACGAACAACATTCTGATTCGTAATGTGGGATGAAATAATATCAAGCAATGTATCAAAACTGTTGACAGACATTCTAGTATACTCCTAAAATTTTGAAGGGTGTGATCTCAATTCTTTATATGACCTGTTAAATTGTCCCTTTACTCGTCTTGCACTAATAACTTGATGCACCCAATATTTTGGCCGCTTTTTCTTCTATCTACGTTTTAAAAGAAGAGCACAAACACCCACAACCATTTCGAAGTCCATGTTTATATCTGCTGTTGACCGATGATATATCGGCCATGCGCGCACACAGCTATTGGCCGATTCACGTCGGCTCGAAGCTCAAGTATCGGCCAAGCAAAATCGGCCGATCGAAAAATCGTCCATGCGCACCTAGCCTCAAAGTACTGGAAGGAAAACTGTGATGCCACCTGTTATTTAAAGCTGTAGCTTTTGATTTTAGTTGAAGATTTCTCTCCTGAGGGCTTTGAAACTTTTTCATTTCATGAGCAATGTAGCCCCAATTTACGATATCAATCTACTCTGTACATACGTACATACATTAATACTTGTTCCATAGATCATGAATATGAAATTTCGTAATGACGTGGAACGTGTCACTTTAACATAAGTTTTCCATACACAATATATTTTTTTTATTTTGTTTACAATTGCATCTTCACACCTAAAAATTCATCTATTGAGTAGGAGTTGTCATTCAGAAATTCTTTTAATTTGGTTTTAAATGTTGGTTGGCTATATGTCACACTTCTAATGCTTTTTGGTAAATGACCAAAGAGTGTTGTGGCAATATAATTCACCATTTTCTGTGCCAATGTGGGATTTAATCCATAATAGTGAAGATCATCCTTTCTTCTAATGTTGTAGCTATGCACTTCGCTGTTATTTTTGAACTGGGATAGGTAATTAATAACAAATTTCATAAGTGAATATATATATTGCGAAGGTACTGTGAATATCCCGAGTTTCTTAAATAAATGTCTGCAAGGTGATCTTGGGTGGGCTCCAGGTATTATCCTGATTACACGCTTTTGGCTTTTGTGCAATGAATACTTTTTGTCTTAATGATGAACTGCCCCAAAGTATGATACTACATGAAAGAAGTGAATGAAACTAGGCATAGTAGGCTAACTTACTGATATGTTTATCACCAAAATTTGCAATAACCCTAATGGCATAAGAAGCTGAACCTAACCGTTTCAGCAGATCATCAGTGTGTTCAATTTCTCATCAGTGCACACACCCAGAAAGTTTGAATATTCTACCTTGGCAGCAGACTTCTGTTCATAGTCTATATTTATCAATGGTGTTATGCCATTTACTGTACAGAATTGTATAAACTATGTTTTCTCAAAATGTAGTGAAAATCCATTTGCAGAGAACGACTTAATAATTTTCTGAAAAATTGATTCTTGATTGTTGGGTGTGATTATTATACCTGTATCATCAGAAAAAAGAGCTAGCTTTGCATCTTCATGAATATAGTGGCAGGACATTAATATTATATTAAGAACAATAACGGACCCAAGGCTGAACCCTGTGGGATACCATTCTTGATACCTCCCCCTTCAGAGGACTCTGCTGATTTTTGCAGACTATATGTACTGTTAATTTCAGCCTTGTGCATTCTTCCAGTTAAATATGAATTAAACCATTTGTGCAATGTCCCACTCATACCACTATACTTAATCTTATCTAGAAGGATTTCATGATTCACACAATCAAAAGCCTTTGAGAGATCACAAATATCCCAATGGGTGATGTTCAGTTATTCGATGCATTTAATATTTGACCAGTGAAAGCATCTATAGCATTTTCTGTCAAAAACCTTTCTTAAAACCAAACTGACATTTTATCAGTACTTCATTTTTACAAATATGTGATTTTTGGATAAAGCTGTCAGAAATGAGATTGGACAGTACTTGTTAGCATCAAACCTGTACCCTTTGTATGCAATGGTTTAACAATAGCGTATTTCAGGCTACCTGGAAAAATGCCCTGTTTCAGTGAGCTACTATATATGTGGCTGAGAATTCTTCTTATTTCTGGGGAACAAGCTTTTAGTACTCTGTTGGAAATGCCGTCAGTTCCATGTGAGTTTTTACTTTTGAGTGAATTTATTATTTTCCTAATTTCAGTAGGAGAGGTGGGTTGAATTTCAATTTTATCAAATTGCATATGTACTGCCTCTTACATATACTGCCTTGCATTTTCTAATGTATAGCTGGATCCTATTTTCTCGAGAATACTTAAAAAATTATTATTAAACTATTTTCTACTTCTGACTTCTTGTTAACAAACTTTTCATTGAGTTTGATAGAAATACAGTCTTCCTGTGTTCTCAGTTGCCCTGTTTCCATTTTGGCAATACAGCATTCCAAATTATTTTAATTTTACTATCAGATGTGCTAATCTCAGACATAATGTGCATACTTCTGGACTTCTTAATAACTTTTCTTAATACTGTGCAGTAGTTTTTGTAATGCTTCACCGTTTTGGGAGCATAACTCCTCTACCTATATTCCATGAACATAAACAAATTCTGCTTTTGGCTCTGTAAATAACATGTTTTACAAACAAATAACTTGGATCATTTATAAAGTATTATAAGTCAAATTGTACTATGAACAACATGACCAAAAACTAACAAAAACATTTAGATGAAAACTACTTTCTCAAATGTTTCATTTCTGGCCACAGTTTTGTTTTATTAGGTTCTAACATATTAATTTCAGACTGCGTTCTTTTTCTGGCAAATGTTTATTCTTGTTCTTTTTCAGTTTCACTTAGTTGTTTCGTTTTACCTTCTTTATGCAACGAACTTGCATTACACATAGACAGAATTAAATTTTCGTCGATTTTGAAATTGTCAACACTGGCAACAACAAGGATCGTGGCATAAATATGTCTTTAAGCAACAATACTTTTTTCATTCTGAATCTCAATAATACATTTAGCATTTATTGGAAAGTCTCGTTCCACTACAGCATTTCGGTTCCATCTGAAAGTGTAAAAATGATTTTGAGGAAATCTACAATGTTATAAAATTCTTTTGTGACAGTTTAAACACATTCATCCAAAATTCATCCAAATGAGTTTTACTTTTTTTGAACAGTCTCATTTCTTTGTGAGTATGAGTATTGCTACGAATATTGGCAAATTCCTGTTTAATGTGATACTATTTTTACATCATTAACCTTTCACCAGGTACGATAATTTCAAGGCACAAAGTCAACCTTTTTACCGCCATTTCTTGATTTAATGCTATTGAAGGTTCCAAACATGAAATAGCACATGTAAGTTTACATTTTAGTGGTGATCTTTCAAGTAGCTTTTGTATCATGACAACAACACAAGAACATGTGTCTTCTTTAAACCTCAAGATGTTAGTTGGATCTGTATCTTTCTTTAGGGCATCTTGCGTAGGTAAATCCAATACAGAGCACTGTGCAGTCATCAGATTCTTCTTATCCTTTGTGTCGATCTTCGTGGAGGATCTTTTGCTTACCAAAATGTCTGATATGACAACTCACTCCATTAAAGAGGAGGTAAGAGTGACAATTCGTTGTACATAAAAGGAGCCATAGGTCTTCACTTTGGAAATCACATAAAACAATCTTCAAATGCACATGCAGATGCAGCAAAAAGAGCCAATTTTAGAACTAAGAATTTGTTTTTAACTGCTTCAGATACGATTTTAAAACTCAAAGTATAATACAGAGTTTTATTTTGTGCCAATTGACAAACGTATTTTCTTAGATGTGGGCCAATTTTTAAAGCTCATCTGGCTACATTTGCATTTTCGATCCAATTAGTGCCACAGAATTCAAAGGAAAATCTGAGGTGTCAGTATATTCTGTATATTGACTTCTCCGTGAAAGCAAATTGCGAAACAAATAATATAAGGCTCCTAAAAATTGTGCAATTTCACAATTACTTGTGACATGTTAGTTTTGTATGCTCTGTGAACTAAATGCAGGCTGCACCTATCCCAACTGTAAGAGTTCCGCATTATTCAAGCCCTTCCAAACTTTAAAATTCACTTTTGGCCCATCTGTTGACAATTGCAAAAATTTTTTGAAGATTATGTAAATCAAAAGATCCTTTCAAAGCATCTTGTACATCACTGACTCTTATGCGTGAATAAAAGCTGAGTCAAAATATCAGATTGAAACCTGTGACTTATTTCGATCCCAAAATCTAACATGAATATCCATTTGTGTTTTTAGACAAACAGTGTTTAAACTGTCGTCAAATTCAAGAACAACATTGTCACACTGTTTAATCATGTTAGTAAGTTTCCCATGAATATAAGGAGCAATACCATAAACATTACGGTATGCAATTTTACTTCATTGCAATTGATTTTTTGCTGCAATTTGACTATCTGGGAACATTTCCTAAAATGATGATATGCAAGCATACAACTCTGGATTGCAAAAAATAAATAATACATAAGCACTACAAAATTTCAGCTTTTGTGACATTTTTGATAATAAAAATGAATGCACTGAAGACTGATTGGATGCTCAGTTTTTTGAAGTTGAAGGTATCACACCTGCTTCTGTAGTCCCAGTTGCCTTGGAAGAATTGCTAGATGCTGGAATTCCCATAAAATTTAAGTAGTGTTTAACTTATCCTATTCTATAAGACCAATTATGTGCTAGAATGTATAATTACAATTAGATATTATTATGAAAATATTGGGTTGTCGACACAATATTCTCGCCTTAAAATAATAATAATCCAATGCTAAATTTCTTTGTTAAACTATGTTCTTTCGGTCGCTGTGAGTCGGTGTAGCGTGGAAAAATCTCGAAAAAATTCTTCCATCAAAAATGATATTCTAAAACTCTTAACTGCACATCATAATAGATCATATGCTGAGGCTATTTGACATGCATTCCAGCCAATTACGTGAAAATACAGCAAAAATCGTCCTAGCAGACCCAATGCAATTTCCAAAATCAAAACAAAGAACATATTAAATTAATTTAAAAAAAGACTCCAAAAACAATTTGCATGGTTACAAAATAAAAAACAGTGATCATCAAAATAGATCACTGCACTCTAAGAAAAATCTATTGTTTCGTGATGGCTCATGTTTACAGAAGTTGACGTACTCGAGCATAAAAGGTTTAGAGTATCATTTTTAACGCATAGATAATTCCAATCAACATCTTCCCCTATGTCAGCTCAGAGTATCAAGGAATACAGTTAAACGGAGATTTCATTTCGATTGTTCATCCAAGACTGTGACAATACTGTGCACAATGTGCTGTCGCAGCGACAATTGTGTCCTAAAGACATTTAAAACAAAAAATGTGGAACGAGAAGTGGATTTTGCGATGGAATAAGTGTACACGAACTGTATGTGTTTCACCGACCGACCACGCGGCGTAAAATATCCATGTTTTATAGTAAATATTAAATTTAATCTTAGTAACAAGGAGTAAACGTTTTGAATGTAATAACTTCCATGATATTAATAAGAGTGAAGAACGCTCCTACATTGTTCTTCTCTCTCTTTCTCTTTCTTCGCTTGTTTCTAGTGTTAAGAAGCAGATGTCTTATAGCAGAAAAGTAATGTAAGTACTTATGCTGTTAACCTTGTTAATATAATAAGTTAAAGTTTATATTTGAGTTGTTTCGTTGTACACTGAGCCCTCTGTAATGTTCCTCTTACTGAATTAATTTTTCTTAAGACGTTTACAGCTCCACAATAATAGCGGCCGCTGCTTCAACGTACGCCATTACGCGTCGATTTAAAAAACGAAATCATAGCAGAAGCTCAGATATCTCGCACTTTAACAATAACCATTTTTTCACAGCAATGAGCCGCAGCGGAGAGCAACATTAGATTAAGATTTTACTTTTCATCTTACGCCGAGTACCGCGATTCAATGACCTCAGCCTGAATATGATAGTAAGGGTATTCGAGTATTGTGTGGGACCACAATAATTTCAATATTTGAGTCCATGCTCTTTAAAGTACAAATACATCGAGGCTAATTATAATACTGTTACATTTTCATTTGCAAGTAATATTCTTGAAAGCAAATCATTTAACAATTTTTGCATATTGGACCACACAACTAAATTCACTCGTGTTTTTACAAACACCGAACAAATAAATAAGTATACTCCTCTAGAACAGCAGATTTGACAATTTTTGCTCTTTGTAATTGCTTTTTTGTTGCAATTTGACTATCTGGAAACATTTCCTGAAATGATGGTATGCAAGCTGAACAACTTTGGATTGACAAATAATAAATTGTACATAAACACCACAAAATTTCAGTTTTTTGACATTTTCTGATAATAAAAATGAATGCACATATGATCGATTGGATAGCCAGTTTTTTGAAATTGAAGGTGTCACACCTGATCCTGTAGTACCAATTGCCTTGGAAGAATTGCTAGATGCTGAAATTTCCGTAAAATTTAAGTAGTGTTTAATGTAACAGCAAATCTCACAAAAAACTGGCTTACCTTGTTAACTGCTTTGTGGCTGAATTTTCTTTGAGTCAGGTTGTTGGTGTTGCATAAATATACTTTTTGAGAAAAGATTCCGTTTGTCTGCGAAAAGTTTATGTTTTTGGCTGTTATCAAAGCTGTTCAAAGCACTTTACCCCAGCTTCATCGGTGTTGCACCAAGAGCATAGTGTATTCGTTGTAATTTAGTGTCACACGCAACCCATGGGTAAACTGACTCATATGTACTCTGGTATCGAGTTATACTCAGTTTAGGCATGACTGAAAACAGTGCCCTCTGAAAATGTTATGAACTTGTTTAACTGCACGGGCGATTCACACCCTCTGTCTCCGTTACTGTCCTTCAGTCTCGGAAAGATGTAGATGGCACTAAGCTCGGAAGCGGTGTAACAATGGGTTTGTTAAACGGTACTTTCGCACCAACTCCAACAAACTCAATTGACAACCGTTCTCAACTCTTAAGTTTGACTTAGTTTTCAACTGTTGTCAACAGTTGTTGACAAGTTGAGGGAAGTTTTGTTTCGAGTTTGTAGTTTATGGTCAGTGAGCAAAAAGACGGCAGAGTTGTGTGACTTGCGCATGCGCATTTGCCGTGTCACCTGCTGTTTCTTTCTTCGTCTGCTGTGTTTCTTCCGACAATGGCAGCTCACGAGTCGTCAGCAAATCCAACAATTAATTTTTTGTTAGAAATTGAAATGAAACCTCTGAGGATACTTCTGATTCTGCATATAAAGACAGATATAAAAGGAAAGATTTGCTGAAACAAGTTTTGGATAAAGTTGGTGTACCGCTGGTGGAATGTGAAAGGAAATGGACAAATATGAAAACACAGTTCAATCGTGAGCATTGTAAAATGCTCAAAAATAAAAATGGGTCTGGGACAACTGAGCTCTATGTTCCCAAATGGATATTTTACGAGCGTGTGAAGTATTTAGGAGGCGTGGACAAGCCAGGAAGAAAAATATTTACAATCATAAGTAAAATGTCATTTACTGGCGTAACTGAAACTAAGACTGTTGGTCGGAAATTTTGTAATTATAACTGTATTTTCACGGAAAATTATCTATTTCTGTTGTATCATTTTGTCAAAAATCTGATACAAAGTAGTCTGAAAATTAATGGTTTACATTGTTAATTACTAAAGCTGTAAGGGCTTTGTTCGGAATTTTTAATTACATTTGTCTTTTCACTCAATAATTATTTATTCATATTCCTCTTGCCATTTCACTTTACCAACATCCGATACAAAATAGATTGCAAATTCATCCCTTATATAACTTGCGGTTCTTCCTGTGTTGCCTCACTTTCTCTGAAGACATTTATTTTGCGGAGATATCCTCCAACTGTCATCCGAAACCCTACCTGTTTCTGGATCTTCCACATCAAACTCCCAGGTGGGAAGTAAACTGTGGCACTTTCTTTATTTCTTCTAAGAAAACTGTGCAAAGACACAGTCTGCAGAAGTCACTAATGTTGCTTTTTCAGGATGTAAGTGCATAGTTGTTCTAAGACACCGAAAAACTGTTTACAATATTCCAAAAAATTCTCCACAATTCTAGTGCGAGATATTCGGTAGTTAAACATTCTTTCCTGTCTGCCTTTCTCTTGCCATCCTGCGTATAGTTTCATCATGTACTCTGAAAGAGCAAAACATCATCTTCCACCATAACAAATGGCAAACTTCGGAGTCAGAATCCATTTACATTGCTTGTCTGCAATAAAAAATAAAAACGCCAAACGTGTGTTAACAAGAGTTTGAAACTGTTGTACGCTTTTGTTTGTTGGAGCTGGTTTTCGGTGTTAAGCAGACAGTAGCCAGACAGCTACTTAAGTTTGTGCATCTGCGCAGCTACGATGACGTAGAAACTAGCGTTTGGTCTTTGTACTGCTTAAACGCTTCTCATTTCATTTCACGGTAGGTTCCTACGTATAGTGGTGTATAAACATCTGATATATTTACCTTACTGTTGTTGTGGTCTTCAGTCCTGAGACTGGTTTGATGCAGCTCTCCATGCTACTCTACAATGTGCAAGCTACATCACCAAGTACCTACTGCAACCTACATCCTTTTGAATCTGCTTAGTGTATTCATCTCTTGGCCTCCCTCTACGATTTTTACCCTCCACGCTGCCCTCCAGTACTAAATTGGTGATCCCTTGATGCCTCAGAACATGTCCTACCAACCGATCCCTTCTTCTGGTCAAGTTGTGCCACAAACTTCTCTTCTCCCCAATCCTATTCAATACTTCCTCATTAGTTATGTGACCTACCCATCTAATCTTCAACATTCTTCCGTAGCACCACATTTCGAAAGCTTCTATTCTCTTCTTGTCCAAACTATTTATCGTCCACGTTTCACTTCCATACATGGCTACACTCCATATAAATACTTTCAGAAATGACTTCCTGACACTTAAATCTATACTTGATGTTAACAAATTTCTCTTCTTCAGAAACGCTTTCCTTGCCATTGCCAATCTGCATTTTATATCATCTGTACTTCGACCATCATCAGTTATTTTACTCCCCAAATAGCAAAACTCCTTTACTACTTTAGGTGTCTCATTTCCTAATCTAATTCCCTCAGCATCACCTGACTTAATTCGACTACATTCCATTATCCTCGTTTTGCTTTTGTTGATGTTCATCTTATATCCTCCTTTCAAGACGCTATCCATTCCATTCAACTGCTCTTCCAAGTTCTTTGCTGTCTCTGACAGAATTACAATGTCATCGGCGAACCTCAAAGTTTTTATTTCTTCTCCACAGATTTTAATACCTACTCCGAATTTTTCTTTTGTTTCCTTCACTGCTTGCTCAATATACAGATTGAATAACATCGGGGAGAGGCTACAACCCTGTCTTACTCCCTTCCCAACAACTGCTTCCCTTTCATGTCCCTTATAACTGCCATCTGGTTTCTGTACAAATTGTAAATAGCCTTTCGCTCCCTGTTTTTTACCCCTGCCACCTTTAGAATTTGAAACAGAGTATTCCAGTCAACATTGTCAAAAGCTTTCTCTAAGTCTACAAATGCTAGAAACGTAGGTTTGCCTTTCCTTGATCTTTCTTCTAAGATAAGTCGTAAGGTCAGTATTGGCTCACGTGTTCCAGTATTTCTACAGATTCCAAACTGATCTTCCCAGAGATCAGCTTCTACTAGTTTTTCTATTCGTCTGTAAAGAATTCGTGTTAGTATTTTGCAGCTGTGACTTATTAAACTGATAGTTCGGTAATTTTCACATCTGTCAACACCTGCTTTCTTTGGGATTGTAATTATTATATTCTTCTTGACGTCTGAGGGTATTTCGCCTGTTTCATAAATCTCGCTCACCAGATGGTAGAGTTTTGTCAGGACTGGCTCTCCCAAGGCCGTCAGTAGTTCCAATGGAATGTTATCTACTCCGGGGGCCTTGTTTCGACTCAGTTCTTTCAGTGCTCTGTCATACTCTTCACACAGTATCGGTTCTCCCATTTCATCTTCATCTACATCCTCTTCCATTTCTATAATATTGTCCTCAAGTACATCGCCCTTGTGTAGACCCTCTATATACTCCTTCCACCTTTCTGCTTTCCCTTCTTTGCTTAGAACTGGGTTTCCATCTGAGCTCTTGATGTTCATACAAGTGGTTCTCTTTTCTCCAAAGGTCTCTTTAATTTTCCTGTAGGCAGTATCTATCTTACCCCTAGTGAGATAAGCCTCTACATCCTTACATTTGTCCTCTAGCCATCCCTGTTCAGCCATTTTGCACTTCCTGTTGATCTCATTTTTGAGACGTTTGTATTCCTTTTTGCCTGCTTCATTTTTATATTTTCTCCTTTCATCAATTAAATTCAATATTTATTCTGTTACCCAAGGATTTCTACTAGCCCTCGTCTTTTTACCTACTTGATCCTCTGCTGCCTTCACTACTTCATCCCTCAAAGCTACCCATTCTTCTTCTACTGTATTTCTTCCCCCCATTCCTGTCAATTGTTCCCTTATGCTCTCCCTGAAACTCTGTACAACCTCTGGTTCTTTAATCATATAGTAAAGCTGCATGCCCTCGGGAAAAATTACGGGCGTAGTTTCCCCTTGCTTTCAGCCGTTCGCAGTACCAGCACAGCAAGGCCGTTTTGGTTATTGTTACAAGGCCAGATCAGTCAATCATCCAGACTGTTGCCCTTGCAACTACTGAAAAGGCTGCTGCCCCTCTTCAGGAACCACACATTTGTCTGGCCTCTCACCCCTCCATTGTGGTTGCACCTACGGTACGGCTATCTGTATCGCTGAGGCATGCAAGCCTCCCCACCAACGGCAAGGTCCATGGTGGGAGGATTTACCTTACCTTACTATTAAAAATAAAGTGTAAATGTTAAATAGCCGAATGCGGGAACTGCAATAGATTCGCAACGATTGAAAAACGCGCCACAAACAAACACGAATCACGTGAAGTTTACCCCACTCCAACTCAGACAGATATGCGCATGAGCGAATCTGGCAGCGCTAGATACCAATTTTCCATGTAGATTCTGGCTGGCTATCTCTCACTGCCTAGGCCTATACACCAACCAGTTATACCACAGTCTAGGTTATGCTCACATCTTTTTTTGGTCTACAGTCAAAAATGGCTACCAAGACTACACGAATTTGTGTTTACAGTTAACACTGCCAGTGTAAGGTCATCCACAGAAACTATTATTACTAACAAAACATTAGTGCTAAATTGTACTAAGTTTTAATTATCAAAGTCCTCAAATGAAAAGACTTTCCAACACAAAAAAAACCTTACCTGTGATGAACAGATCTCATACTGGGGAGGTGTCGTAAGATAGGTGTGTGTGGGTCATTTATCAAATAAGAGAATTTAGTGTAGATAAATAAAGCCTTTAGTTCAGGCTGCGATTTCGCACAAACGCACGCTCCGATGACATGGCGTCTCTTGAATAGAGGGCCACCATTGAGAAAGAAATTACGTCGAGTCGTATGGAAGAAGACATGGGGATAAAAGTGGAAATACTCAGATAATGTAGAAATATATGGTCTATTATTTGAATGCTTCTTAAAACGACCATAAATTGATTTAAAAATGTGTTAATGTACGAAAATGAATTGATGAATATTATTATAAAAATCCAAGTTTCCCGTGGAAATTCGAGGTCTTTTCCAGGTTTTTTTTTTTTTTTTTTTTTTTTCCAAATTAAATGCTTTTTCCCAGTTTTTAGGGTTTGGTGGCCACCCTGTTTGTGATTGTCGTCCACAACCTTCACGACTGGAATGGGGTTGGTGCCGAGTTTAAGCATGTAGGAAGTGTTTTTCAGAGTTATGGAGATGATGCGACTGGCCATGGGTGTGTTACTTACCTAGCACTGTGGTCTAGCAGCATTAAATTCTCTTGCGTTTTGACATGAGTGAGCACTTTTGGATTTCAGCACATGTGCGATGTACGACCACTGTCTATGTGCCAAAAAATGTTGGAAACTCCAGAGCAGGCTCATTCACAGAACAGCAATGAGCTTTGCCAACATTGTCTGCAGCTTGCGCACTTTGTTCCTTCTTGAAAAGCACTCATCTTCTGTGTGTCCCTTCTTGTTACGAAAGCTGCATTTGTGCATGGATTTTAGCCCATTCTGATTTTTGTTCCGATTTGTCACTGTCTGAGCACTTTTTGGCTTGTTCATGAAATGTTTACCTGATTTAACAAAACTTGCAGCATTCACACTTTACTGTCTTTCTGAATCCTTACGTAGTGTTCTTCTCAGAATTTTACTTTTAGCATCTCAATATCTCATAGACTGTTATCTAAAATTGTCATAGCTATGTGAATGACAGTAGAGCAACATTGTTGCCAATAAACCACCATTTATGCTGACATCTAACTTGTCCATGATGTGTGACACCATTTTGTGAAGCATGAGGCATTTGAGCAGAACTGCTTTGCGATAGGTCCTTTAGATGCACAGATTGATTCAAACTTAAGCCACACCTGACATGATGTAGTGCAGTTCCTTACTAGCTTCAGCATGATGGGAGAGATGGATGAAATCAACTCTGCTTTTGCTTTTCTGTCTGGTACTAGCCACCATTTGTATGCAGCTTTTGCAACAGTGAGCACTTAACCTTGATCAACGTCTGTAGGTTATGTCACATTTGCAGATACCTATAGGCCTACCCAAGTGTCGTTTCTGATGAGTAGTGCTTTGACTTTTATTTCCATGTGTCACAATTATCATGTGACAGCATCTCCTTTCAAACACTGTGTGCAGCAGGCATATTCACTATGGTAATGCCCTTGTATAAGGGGCAGCCAAACAAAAACAAGACGGATGGTTAAAAAGTAACTACACTGTTTATTATTTTGAAAGTAATCACTATAACTGCTAATATATTTATACCACTATGAGACACGATGGTCGATATCTTCATGGAAAAATGTGTGCGCGCTTGGGCACGCACCACTTCATCCAAAGCCATGAGTGCCTTACTTCAGATCTCCAAAAATATGGAAATCACATGGGGAAAGACTGGGACTGTACGGAGGAAGTGTAAGGGCTTCCAAGCAAAACTCCTGCAGCGTTGTCGAAACAACCTAGGCAACATTAATTGGTGTGCCAGAGATGATGTTACTGGCTATCAGTCAAGGGCCAGAAGATGATACTTTGCAGGGGACAGCCTAGACCCAGAGGTATGGAGTATTCTTAATATTTTGGAAGATGAATGGCAACTTTTAAGTAGCCATAAAAAAAGGTTCCAGTTCCGACACTGTTAAAGACCTGCAAAATACCAACTTAAAAAATCATTTTCTTGTAAGAAAAATACCTGACTACAATATATTTTTTTCTTGGCCCCTGGGTTTGTGTGCTCTTGCTATTAGTGGTTTTGATGGGCAGCGCAATACGCCAGCAGAGCTGTGGAAATGGAAGATCAACTTTAATTACAACTGACTGTGTATTAAATGTTACAATGATGTTAATGAAGAACAAGATGAGGTGAAAGTCAGTCACTGCCACATCTCATAAAGATAACTTATAATGGTGAAGTTGTGTGACCTGTAACTGTTCATGCCGTTAAAATCTTTATATTAAGTTCTTGGTGTTGGTTTGAAGCAAGGTCATCACAACATACTATGAAGATAAAGCAAATGTTCCCGAAATATTGTGTGAGGAATATTTAGCTTTTTTGTGGTGTATTATATTGCAAACCCAGTTGGCAGTGTATGCTTAATGCCTGCATAATGTTGAACATGATGAATGTGACCATCCTTAAGTGTCAACACACTTGAACTGTTGGAATAGTATGTGAAATGGCTACCAATTTTTTTATTTTATTATATTTTACATAATCAACACACAAACTGATGTGCAAGCTATTGCATTTACAATGGAAAAAAACACAAAATATGAAATGGATTAGAACAGTAAATACAGAATTATAGTTCTAAAAGTAGAATAGATAATAACTCCAAATCTGTGGTTTTTGGGGGGCTCAACTGCGTGGTCATCAGCGCCTAAACAAAGTCCCATTTTTTACACAGTTCAATTTAACCACTGTCACGAATGATGATGATGACAACACAAACACCCAGTTTCCAGCCAGAGAAAATTCCCATCCTGGCCGGGAATCAATATGTAGGGAAGTTACATCATAAAGAATAAAGTGCTACCTTTTATAATTTACAACATGGACAAAAATTTAAATTTAGAATATTATCAGACTAAAAATTGTTTTCAAGTTACTGAAACAGTAAAGCACTATTAGCAGCAATAATGAATGTTATGTCAGTTGAAAAGTGTGTTGTACAAATGTATTGACACTGCTGCAATTTTTTTCCTTGGGGTAAGCCAAAACTGATTAATAATTATTCTTTATAATACAGAAAAACTATCATAAATATATGTTAAACTGAGGAGGGGGGGGGGGGGGCACAGAACTAACAGACTCGTACACAACTGTTAAGTGCTGTTGATGGGCACCTTTTATTTTTTTTATTTATTATTTTTTTGTTTTTGCAAGTATTACGTCTTAATTAAATACTGTAATTCAGCTAGTAACTTACAGTGTCTTGCATTCATGTATGACAAACAGACATCTAACATTTAATAACAGTATTTTGTTTGTATGTTACATAATTTTGGAGATTTACAAATCAAATATAACATTTTGGGCATGATCCAGAATTTGCTTAATGCACAATTCTACTGACACTTTATTGCACACATCAGTTTGTGCTACTATAACAATAGTTTTCCAATGAGCATCCCTCAGGCACTAAGGGATGTGTAGACACATGCAACCTTTGATAACTAATTCAGTCCCTCCATTCAAACAAGAACCATAGAAATTCTCTTAATTTCTCAATTAAAATATAATATCCCACATGTCTGTATTTTAATGTTAGAAAACAATGTGTGTTTGCAGCAATTACTAACATGTAATAGATCACCAATCTGGAAATATCTTTGTAAATGTGAAACAACATAATCCTCATTTAACTGTGTGTGACTTCTCAGTAACATTACTATATGGTCTCAAAGCAGAAAAACTTATATTTATTTTTAAGATGACTGCCATGAATCAGTATAAGAGACTTGTTTCATATTGCAAATCACATGCACACCGTACATGCTCGTCTTTGATGGCACAGGACACTGTATTCATATATTATTTCTTAAACAAATGGAAGAAGGAAAGGAGAGCATGATAGTCAAATAATATATATATTCTTTTCATTGTTCAACAAATATCTCAGCATAAATATTACAATACTGTCTCAGATCATATGTATAAACAAACATATACAATATATCATAAACAACAAAAACAGCTATAATGCATCAAAACATTACATTCAACAGAATATCAAATAGATATATAAAGACTAGCTGCTACTCTCAGCATTCATTTGTAGACTGTTGCAGTCATTTGTACTTCTCTCTGGAACAACTGAGTCTGTTGAGGTGCCTGTTTCTATAGAATTAGTAGTATCAGCAGGTGAAGCCTGGTTATTTGCAACAGACACTGGCATTGTTTGACTATTATTTGATACCATGAACACCCTATATATCTGATGTCCTGGATTGTCTGGCGATTCTGTAGCCAAAACAATTAATGTTCCAGGTTTCACATTGGAATAAACACTACCCAAATTCACCTGATTCTGCTCCACAGTCAATGCATCTTCAGCAATCACAAAGTTTTGCTCATTTTCACTGTCATATGAGGCCACTGAATCTTCATTAACCATGGCATTCTCTGACACTACCAATTCCTCATGATCACTTGGATTATCATCTCCTACAGGCTCAGAATCACATATATCCTCCACAGTCACACGATCACATATTTCAGTAATCTCAGTACGATCACAGATTTCAGTAATCTCAGTCTCTTCATATATTTCTTCCATGTCTTCAGTCATGAAATCCTCAAAAATCCGTGGCCGTGGTATTCTGCCAGACCTCGTCGGTTTGACTCGATTCATTAAACAGGTGGCCTCAGGTACATTAGTCTCACTGTCAACATGTCCATTCACTGGATTACTATCACCACCATCAGGTTTGCACTCCGAAGTTGTCCCTTTGTCATCTGTTCTTCTCTTCGAATTATTAACATCACTTTCAAGTGTATACTCAGGAGGAGCCTTTTTAGTGTCAGCTTTTCTCTTTTTCTTATGGTGAGTTTCTTCTGAGTCTTTAGGCTTATCAGACTTCCTTTTGACTGGTTTCTCTTTAATTTTCCTCTTTACAAGATTCTTTCTTTCAGATCTCACCTCTCCTCTATCTGTTGAGTCAAGCACTGCAAATAATGAACCTGTATATACAGAAATGAAAGAAAATGAGAAAAATAAGCAAAAAGTGTGAGTCAAATATAAAAAAATAAGCAAAGTTCACATACTTAAAAAAAAGTAAATACTAGAATACACTCGAAACTAAAACAATCTACTGAATGACACACAGGCAGGAAAAGTAACTGAAATGCAAGGTTATTCATAAGGACATGCAGTATTTCAGGAGATGAATATGCAAAAACTGCAAGGCATACAGAAAAATGACACACATCAGTGGAAAGAGTATCTCTCCAAGTTTTGTTTTGTATTTCATGCTGTGGTGTAGCTGCAGAGCACACCGCATGGAACACAGCATACAATGGGGTGACGTGTGTGTTATGTCTCCTTGAATCCACTAAATGTGAGTTAATTATGATGGTTCAGTGAGAGTTTAATACTAAATCTCAGGCGTAAGCTCCAGCAGACACAACAACCCATAGAGGTGGTACAACACACTTCACAAGTCTGGCTGCTTATGTGGTGCGAAGAAAACAGGTCGGCCAGGACCACCAGCAGAGAAGGTGGTGTGTGTGCAGGTACCATCTGTCATGAGCCCAAAGAAATTGATGACACTTGCAAGCACAGGACTGCACATATCACAGTCAAATGTCTGGTGCATTTTTTGCAAATGTCTATATGTAAAGTCATACCGGCTGCAGTTGTTACATGTGCTGACTAATTGGAACAATGAACAATGGCTTGCAGCAGCTATTAAAGGAAGATGGTTTTTCACAGTAGTAGATTGTCAGTGTTGAAGTCACATTTCATGTGTTTGAAAAGGTGAATCTTCACAATGTACATGTCTTGGGAACAGAACATCCACATGAGATTGTGGAACAACTCAAGATTCACTTAAAGTTAATGTCTCTTGTGCAATGTTCTCTTCAAAAGTTTACAGACAAAAAGGAGGAAACTATAGCTAGTTTCATCTACCTCCCAAAGCTGACTTATGCCACAATTACAGCAATACTGTAGAGACTTTAATTTAAAACAAGACTGTGCTCCAACATACTTTCTTCCAGCCTTTCATGGTTACCTCAATGCTGACCTGCCTCTGCACCGGATTGCTGTGCTTCCTATTGCAGCTCTCACCTTCTTCTGTACCCCCCCCCCCCCCCCCCCCCCCCAGTCACCTCACGTAACTGCACTTGATTTTTTTCTTATGGGGTTATGTTAAAGGTCTTGTGTTCCTGTCTCCTCTGCCACTTAATTGGTTGTCTGGAGGCAAGGGACTAAACAACAAGGTCATGAATCCTTCAGTTATGGGTTTGTTCATCTGGAGTACACCACGTGTGTACTCGGATTAGTACATAGGCGAGGTAAAAGTGAAGCACTAAAAGCAATACTGATGCCAGAGCTGAAAAACAAATTAAGGAGTAGTAAACGTATACGGATTGAATTGGTATGAAGGTTAGAACAGACAAGTGGTCTTCCAGGGCTCGGTCATGCTGAGAGAAACCCCTCTTGCAACTGACTCCTGCCAACCTGATTATGGATGAAGACAATTACAGGGTAAAGATTGCTTTCTAGTCAAGAGACGCAAACTGTAAAAAGGGAAAGGTTAAAATGTAATGGCCATCAGCTGGACCATTAATAATACAACAAGGTGAGAGAAACAGTTAGGGCCGCACACGGGCGATGGGAGTTCTGAATGCAAATGGTGCAGCCCCCCCACCCCCCACAGCTGTCCCAAACCCCTTAAAAATAATTAAGGCAGAGGGAAGGAGCTATGGTGAGGAGCAGGCAAAGGAGGCAGAATCAATGGTCCTCCTGACCCAGCATGTGGCATGAGATGCCCCAACATGCCCCCCCCCCCCCCCTTTCACTCCCCTGTCCTAAAGGTAGTTTAAAACATTGCATCTGAGAATAAAAACTACCGTCATGGAGAAAACAGAGAACCAGTTCAATGGCCATACACCAACATACAACTGTCCATGAGTTGTCCACCAACATGACATGCAAAGAATTTGGAAGCATGGAGAGCCAGAAGGAGTGGGCATTCCACTAGATCACGAGTAACTGTCAGCAAGGCTCCACAACCACAATTTGGGGATGGCTCGTTACATAAAATAAAACTATGGGTCAGTCTGGTGTGACTGATGCAAAGATGATACACAAAGGTGGATTTTTTTCTGAGAGGAACAGGATGAGGACTGCCAGGCAGCATTAGTCTCCTTGACAGTGCAGAATTTGTTAGAGGACACAGTAGCCCATCAGATATTGTTCCATCTCAGAGTGAGCAGAGGCCTTAGCTGCACCTGCCAATGCTTGCATAGGATCGTCAAAGAAAACTGAGAGGGGCAATTAACCATTTCTATAACCAATTCTATATCCCAATGGTTGGCCAGTCCATTCCCTGGGAGACCAATGTGACTCAGGGCATGATTAATTTCAGACGGTTTAGCAAAAATCAAAGGGTGACATGAGTAACATCAGTCAGTGGCCTGGAGACTGCTCACTGAATCAACAAGTATTAATATGCAGTTAATGGCCATTAGTTCTACAGTAAAAACACATCACGTTGCTGGCAATGATTGGAGTTCCTGACTGCTGGAAGGTGTGAAAGCACAACCCGTCCTATCCCTGGCTTTAGAACCATCAGTGTAAAAGATGGTGGCACACTGATACTCCTAAAGAACTGAAAGGAACAGACACTGAAAAGATGTGGGGACAAGTGAAACTTTAGGTCCTTGAAATAGGCTGTTTCTAATTAATGGCATGGATACCAACCAAGGTGACATGTGCGAGAAATTCCAAGGAGTGCAATCTAAGGAGGATAGGTGGAGGTCCTGGCAGAGGGCCGTGACGTGCATTCCAACTAGTAATCCCAATCAAGAGCGAGTGTCAGGGTCGATGCCCCTCGAATGCAAAAAGAATAGGATAGCTTGGGTGATAATGAAATTGTGAAATGGCAATTGCATAGGTGAGCAAAAGTTAGTGTTATCAAAACTGAAGAGGGAAGATCCTCGTCGGGCAAGGAGACTGTCGAAAGGAATAGTCAGGAAGGCACCAGTGGCCTGTAGAACTGGACTGGGACAGACCTCCCTATCTCCAGCCCTCACCACCAGTGGCACTGCAGTCTATGAGCTGTCTCTGCAAGAAGTGCTTTGGAAAGAGGCCACGGCCCCTGAGCTAACATATCACCTGGGGGGACCCCATGATCACAAACTGGTTAACTTCCATAGTTTCTAACTTAACCAGATGGTAGGTTGTGGATCATCCCTCCCAGATATCACATTGATAGTGGGACAAAAGGCTCTGCGATTCGAGAACCCAGTGTAATTGGTGGGCAACCATCCTTTCAAGCAGTTTGCAGAGCATGCTGGTGGCCTAATCAGCAGGTAACTCTCCAGCTTAATGACTGGAACAGTAACACTATCTCTCCATTGTGAAGGGAAGACAGCCAAATCAACCTGACCTTCAGGAGATAGAGCCATTGGGTAACAGTCAGATGTTGTATCACCTGATTGTGAATGGCATAAGGGCTGAGGGCCATATTGTGAGATGCAGTAAGAACTTGAAGCAGTTTCCAATCAGTGTAAAGCTCATTATATAATTCGGCAGTCTTTAACATCTTTCCAACTTATAAATTAATATGTTGAAATGACGTAAGAACAGAATGCCAATCCACCCCAATATGGATCGCAAGATGTTCAGCAAAAGCGAAAGAGCCAGTACAGAGACCATAATGAAGGAACAGACCAGGTACAGTTGTGGATCTTTGACAGCCCAGAAGACTACAGAGCTCGGCCCATACCTTGGATGGAGAGGCGTACATTCCCAGCGAGGTGACATAGTGCACCCAGCATTCCTTCTTATTTCACTCAATTAGATAGTGAGCATTAGCATGAAGTCAATTAAAAGTGAGAAGGTTTGTCTACGAAGAGTGTCACCTGAAACACTGCAGGGCTCTCTGGCAATCCTGAACAGCTGCTGCAATGTCTTTGGTCCTCCATGGTATCAGCCTGTGATAGAGGGGACATGTAGAAAGGGGAATAGCAGTTCCAGTGGCATAGGTGATCACATCAGAGACACTTTGCACAGCCTCGTCGATGCAATCTGACAAATAGGTAGTTGATCTGGCGACAATGTAGCAAAGCTATAAGACTGGGGTGATACATTGCGCACATTTCCCAATGGCTCAACTTTTCCAAATTTATTTTCAGTGTGTTACACAAATAATAATGACTGTGTTGCAGTCAAAGTATCCCCACCAGTTCAAGCACATATTAAATATTGGATAAATTGTTTCACTCCCATCCATTTGGCTAGTCCCTCTTCCCATGGGGCATCCAGGATAAGGAAAGCAGTTGGGTTACAACTGCACAGAAATTTTTATATCCATCTAACAAGATGACTGGATTAGAACAGCCATTGTTTCGGTGTAATTTAATATATTTCATGTGCAAAATGTCGGGTCTGATGCCACCTACTGCAATCAAGAGCTCTCCTCACAAATGCCAGACAGACAGACACACACACACACACACACACACACACACACACACACACAAAGGGCATCTAGCACACTGGTTGTTGCCGGGAGTCCTGATGTCCCAGGACGATTGGCATCTTCTACTTGGCAGGTGTGGGGAGCTAGCAGCTCGAACATCAGCAATAAGGTGCCTTTGTTGTCAGACAGCTGAACTGAAAGGGTACATAATTAACACACCACAGCAGTTTGGCTACCATGTTGGTTTTGAAGAGAATATGTGAGCTTTCACTGGTATTGTGCACAGATGATCTTTAACACTACAGGCAGTAGGCACTATTTAAGGTGTTCTTCCCCCATCAGTCGACACTATAGAAAAAAATTTGGAGAACGAAAGTCAAAACCAGAAGGGCACCAACAGTTACTTCAGCCAAAAGCTGATGAATGAATGAATATTCAGAGAAATGAAAGCAAAACCTAGGGAATAGCCTGGCTGACATCAAAGGTTGCCATTGTGAGGAAGAGAGTAAGACAAGGTAGGATAGCCAGAGATGAAAGGTTGCAGCACATCAAAAGGATGTTGGTGTTGCAATTGCTTGTGGTTCCATGTTTGCCATGCACATACTCACAAAAGAACTCTTGAGCGGCCCTGAGGGGTTAATAAGAAGGGTTCCATAAATGATAGATAATGCAGTTGCTGATGTTGGGAGATGTATCACAAGAATCTGATCATCATATCGATGTTTGTTGTGTTGTAAATGGTGTCCATACTGAGCATCTTAGCAATGAGTTACACACTTCTGTATATCTTGTATTTTTCATGCAGCCGTCTTACAAACCCCTGGAGGTACTTGCAAATAATTTTGCTTGCTTTCCTCCACCGACTTTTGTTTATTTATGATCTCTCTGACATACAATAATTTATTTCTCATTATTCACTGAAGCCAACATCTGGAATCTCTATCTCATCAGTCCATGTTACTGAAGTACACAGTTTATCTTCAGACACCATTAACACTTAAATATTGGACAAATAAAAAAGAGAGCAGGGATTAGTAATTGCTCAAGTTATCTTAGCCCACATCTCTTTATGAAGTATCAATACTCAACATTAAAAGGCCAGATACACAAAAATCAGTGGAAATATCAATTACTTGATAAGCTCTCATTAGTGTAAGAGGTCAATCACTATGCTCTTAACTCCTGATGAGACTGTCTTTACCCCAAAATAGTTTCATGTTTTGCATTTCAATAAGCTTTACTATAATAGAACCTAGACCCTTATTTCAGTACAAAATCATGTAGGTATTCCATCTGCAACACAAGTGCTTTGTTCCTATTTCCTAAATAATCACTGTGTGTGTGTGTGTGTGTGTGTGTGTGTGTGTGTGTGTGAGAGAGAGAGAGAGAGAGAGAGAGAGAGAGAGAGATGTATATGTCTAGAAATACTTACAACTTCGGCGAGCACTTCCTTTCCTTTTTGGCTTTTCTGCCTTCTTATGTTGCTCTTCCTCCAGTCGTTCCACCTCTGTAATTTATATGGAAATATTTTAATGGTGTCAAGATAATAACTATAAGCCAACTATTAACATTTTATTGTTAGACACACTCTTCTTGTTTTAAGTATTTTAACAATGTTTACGAATAGTAAATCTGTTACATTTCATGACAAAAACTCATTTTATTTTTTGAGAAAAATTAACTTGAGTGGAATTCAATTTTTGCTCTTGGAAGAGAGGTAGAGGGATAGTTGGGAAAGAGGGGGATTTGGGGAGGGGAGGGGGGGGGGGGGGGGGACAGAGTCATCCAGTTATGTGTGCGTTACACAAACCACTATATATGTATTTACTGGACCACAGTATCTCTTAATTTTTTTCGTCTTCTCTCTTGTTATGTTTTTTCATAGAGTTCTTATCTCTGTAAACACTTATACCACTTTTTTTCACTAATATATCCTACAGAACAAGACAAGCTTATTTAGGTGATTTCCTTCCTTTCTTTTCTCGCCACACACTCTGCACCTTCTTGCAAAGACTATCTTTTCCAGAGCAGGGGTTACTAGATATCATTTACTGAACCCACAAACCATACACTGTGTTTCCACAAAGATATGATACAGATGATAAGAAGGTAAATAAACAGTAAAAAGTTTATATAAGAAGATAGTGCACTTCCAACAACAAAACGTAATCAGTAGTTGCAACAATAAAAAGTACTATTAACCTTAAACAACTCATAAATAAAAGTAAACATAACAATTCTGCATAAATATTGTGCTGAAAATGGCAGTAGCTATGAAATATCGAAAGATGAAACACACCATGTTTATAATGATATGCAAAAACTACATACTAATACATCTACAGAATATAAAACACATACAGTTTTATTTATTTGTTCTGTGCATCTTATAATACACAGCCGTACACAATATAGGACAACTACAATACTAATGCTTACAACAAGATACAAATACAAAATGCAATTAAGTGAACTGTTGACCACTGTGTACATAGTATTTTGAGAAGATGGTTTTCTTGAGATTTAAATTATGTGGGGGAGAGGATGGGGTCACATAAATAACGCAAGTTTGCCTTCCAGTACCATCCAACAGAATAAAAAGTATGTTGCAATTCCTTTACATTCTTCTTAAGAGTATTGCTTTTATTTCTAGTATGTCAAAGAGTAGGCTGCCCATATTTCTCATTCCATCATGAGTTCTGCTTAATCTTTAGCTCATCAGAAGAATCTTTGCCTTGGTTCATGTGTTATGGTTGTCCTTTTCTCCACTTGTTATGAAAATATCAAGGTTTTTTTGTTCTTAACAAAAGACTGTTTCTATAATACAGATACTGAGAACTAGTAATACATCCAATTTCTTTGCACATGGGATTGGTGGCTGATCATATTGGTTCAGTTTTCATTATTTTTATTATTATTCTTCACATAAGGACCATTTTTCTGAGAGTAACCCCCCCCCAATATAGGGATGGCATATTATTGAGTGTACAAGCCCATGATACAAAGTTTTCAGAATACACTCCCACAAACGTCTCTTTTACTTCTTAAAATTGTCAATTTTATAATTTTGGGATGAATAGAAGAACATATGTGCTGTCTTGTTTGTGTTTAGCTACAATTTATTCCCATGTAGTCAGGAGAAAAAAGCCTTTCATTTCTTCATTAATCTCCTACTTCAGTTGCATAGCTGAGTCAGAGCTCATTATTACTTCTGGGAAACACACTCTGCTTATTGAGTCATTTATCACATTACTTAGAGTGCGACAATTTCCAGACAAATGTTCTGTAATAAGCAATCTGGGATACCATCAATTCCATGTGACTATGATGATTTTTGGCTCTTATGATTTTTAAGACTTCTTGTTCAGTTACTGGTGTCATGAAAATTGACCTGCCTGGTGTTAGAAAAATAGTTTTGTATGATTTTGCTCTTCCAGTGAGTCCTGATGCTAGATTATGAACAATCTTTGAAAAATGCAGGTTAAATAGTTCACTCATTTGTTTTGCATTGAAAATTTTGTTTCATTTGGCTGAAGGTGTTCAGGTACACCTTGTTTGGCTGTGGTTCCTACGGTACCGATGACGATGATGATGATGATGATTGGTTTGTGGGGCACTTAACTGTGTGGTTATCAGTGCCCGTACAATTTCCCAACCTTTGCTCAGCCCAATTCTGCCACTTTCCTGGATGCTGATGAAATGATGAGGACAACACAAACATCCAGTCATCTCGAGGCCCCTAAGGTACCATTGACAACTTCCCCAGTGCTGCACTCTTACTTGAATTTACTATAAACTGGTGGTTTGAGATTTGCTTTGTGTTTTTGGTTGACTTTTCCATTAACAGATGATAGTCTATTACAATTTTGAATTATAGCTGTCCACCACAGCTATATCTGCAATGTCTGTTTAATGGAGGCAACTTTCAATTTCAGTACCTTGCTGTTTTGACTTGTGCTGAGAGTGAGGATAGAGGGTTCTTTTGGTTAATGCTGATGTTCATTCAAGGATGTAGATATAAGATTTCAATGCCGATTTCTTTTGTTGTAGCGACACTGCTGTAAGGCGTACCAAATGACACTATGGCATAATGAGAGAACATACTGCTACCTCACATATGATATGGATATTAGCCCTTTCCAATACAATTTGTCTATTCATTTCATTCTCCCCAACTCTTATTTATTTTATGCATCCCCAACTCTTCTTTATTTTGTGAATGTAAGGATGTAAGGCATTACGGGTTACTGTTTAAAAAAAATTAAATGCAATATGAGACCACTTGACAATTACACTATTTTTCACACTAGTTTTTCAAACTACACATTGGTGTCTGTTTATGGTTGTTTATAATTTTTCTACATGATACTTCCTAAAATAATCTTTTGGATGAAGTCCAGGCTTCGTCTTGCATGTTTCACAGAAAAACATTGGTTCTCTTTTTCCTCCTTTCTCCTAGCTTTTGCTGCAAACATTCATTATTTTTTTTTCTTCGTTTCATTCTGTGGTTCATGGTGTAAGTTCCTGTAGTCATGTCCTAGTTCATGAACCATGGGCAACGTATGAGTGGCCAAGTAAGTGGTCCCGACAGTCGGGATATCAGTTACTTTGGAATAAGGCTGGGCATCTCGGACATATTCTGAGTCATGGTCACCTTTGTGCTCATACGTCAAAGACTACCAAATCCACCGGTTAGTCCCTCAACCGTTAGGGGTAAAACTCAATGGGACTCGGGGCAAGTAAGGCTAGCAACCTGCTTCCCTGGTACTTTAAATATGATGCTGGCAACAATCAGAGCAAAATGCCTCGGACCATTGGAGGTGACAGAGTCCCACCTCTAACTGACAAACCAGGGACTCCTAAGATACGACTTGGCAAACAAATGGTAATGAGATGGGGAGCTATTAATATCAATGGGGGCTACACTGGGAAGAAGGTAGAGCTGGCAGAGGCTGCAAGTAAGATGGGGCTGGATGTTTTAGTGGTTAGTGACATTTGGGTAAGGGGTGAGAAAGAAGAGGAAGTGGGAGAATACAAGGTCTACCAGTCAGGAGTCAAAGCAGGAATAGAACAATGGGGTGTAGGGCTTTACATCAAGAAAGAAATGGAACGCAGCATAGTTGCAATAAGGTATGTAAACGAATGACTGATGTGGATAGATTTGACAGTGTCTAGCAAGAAAATTAGGATTGTGTCAGTATGTTCGCATTGTGAAGGGACAGATCAAGATAAGATGGATAGTTTTTATGAGGCACTCAGTGATGTAGTTGTTAGAGTAAAGGACAAGGACAGTGTTCTGCTCATGGGTGATTTTAATGCCAGGATTGGAAATTGAACAGAAGGGTATGAAAAGGTTATGGGTAAATTTGGAGAGGATATGGAGGCCAACAGGAACGAGAAACAACTCTTGGATTTCTGTGCCAGTATGGGCTTAGTAATCACAAACTCCTTTTTTAAACATAAGAACATTCACTGGTATACTTGGGAAGGCAGGGGAACCAGATCTGTCATTGACTATATAATAACAGATCAGGAATTCAGGAAGGCTGTGAGGGACACACGTGTATTCGGGGGATTCTTTGATGACACTGATCATTATTCAATCTGCAGTGAAATTGGGACTGTGAGGCCGAAAGTGCAGGAAGTCAGGTCCATATGTAGGAGTATAAGAGTGGAGAAACTTCAGGATAAGGAAATCAGGCACAAGTACATAACAGTGATCTCAGAAATGTACCAGTCAGTTGAATGTAGTCAATTACAGTCATTGGAAAAGGAATGGACAAGGTACAGGGACACAGTACTAGAAGTGGCTAAAGAATGTCTTGGAACAGTAGTAGTAGGAATAGCACAATGTAGTAGTAGGATGAAGCAAACAGCTTGGTGGAATGACACAGTCAAGGCAGCCTGTAAAAGGAAAAAGAAGGCGTATCAAAAATGGCTACATACTAGAACTCAGGTAGACAGACAAAGTTATGTTGAAGAAAGAAACAAAGCCAAACAGATAATTGCAGCATCCAAGAAGAAATCTTGGGAAGACTTTGGAAACAGGTTGGAGACTATGGGTCAAGCTGCTGGAAAACCATTCTGGAGTGTAATTAGCAGTTTTCGAAAGGGAGGTAAGAAGGAAATGACGAGTATTTTGGACAGGTCAGGAAAACTGCTGGCGAATCCTGTGGACTCCTTGGGCAGATGGAGGGAATATTTTGAAGAGTTGCTCAATGTAGGTGAAAATACGATCAGTAATGTTCCAGATTTCGAGGTACAATGGGATAGGAATGATGATGGAAATAGGATCACATTTGAGGAAGTGGAGAAAATGGTCAATAGATTGCAGTGCAATAAAGCAGCTAGGGTGGATGAAATTAAGTCGGAACTCATCAAATACAGTGGAATTTCAGGTCTTAAATGGCTACACAGGATAATTGAAATGGCCTGGGAGTCGGGACAGGTTCCATCAGACTGGACAAAAGCAGTAATCACACCAATCTTTATACATGGAAACAGAAAAGATTGTAACAACTACAGAGGTATCTCTTTAATCAGCGTTGTGGGTAAAATCTTCTCAGGTAATGTTGAAAGGAAAGTGAGAGTATTAGTTGAGGACCAATTGGATGAAAATCAGTGTGGGTTTAGGCCTCTTAGAGGTTGTCAGGGCCAGATCTTTAGCTTACAGCAAATAATGGAGAAGTGTTATGAGTGGAACAGGGAATTGTATCTATGCTTTATAGATCTAGAAAAGGCATATGACCGGGTTCCTAGGAGGAAGTTATTGTCTGTTCTACGAGATTATGGAATAAGAGGCAAACTTTTGCAAGCAATTAAAGGTCTTTACATGGATAGTCAGGCAGCAGTTAGAGTTGATGGTAAATTGAGTTCATGGTTCAGAGTAGTTTCAGGGGTAAGACAAGGCTGCAACCTGTCTCCACTGTTGTTCATATTATTTACGGATCATATGTTGAAAACAATAGACTGGCTGGGTGAGATTAGGATATGAGAACACAAAATAAGCAGTCTTGCATACGTGGATGACTTAGTTGTGATGGCAGATTCGATTGAAAGTTTGCAAAGTCATATTTTAGAGCTAGATCAGAAATGTAAGGACTATGGTATGAAGATTAGCATCTCCAAAACGAAAGTAATGTCAGTGAGAAAGAAATATAAACGGATTGAGTGCCAAATAGGAGGAACAAAGTTGGAACAGGTAGACGGTTTCAAGTACTTAGGATGCATATTCTCACAGGATGGCAACATATTGAAAGAACTGGAAGCGAGGTGTAGCAAAGCTAATGCAGTGAGTGCTCAGCTACGATCTACTCTCTTCTGCAAGAAGGAGGTCAGTACCAAGAGTAAGTTATCTGTGCACCGTTCAATCTTTCGGCCAACTTTGTTGTATGGGAGCAAAAGCTGGGTGGATTCAGGTTACCTTATCAACAAGGTTGAGGTTACGGATATGAAAGTAGCTAGGATGATTGCAGGTACTAGTAGATGGGAACAATGGCAGGATGGTGTCCACAATGAGGAAATCAAAGAAAAACTGGGAATGAACTCTATAGATGTAGCAGTCAGGGTGAACAGGCTTAGATGGTGGGGTCATGTCACACGCATGGGAGAAGCAAGGTTACTCAAAAGACTCATGGGTTCAGCAGTAGAGGGTAGGAGGAGTCGGGGCAGACCAAGGAGAAGGTAGCAGGATTCAGTTAAGAATGATTTTGAAGTAATAGGTTTAACATCATAAGAGGCACCAATGTTAGCACTGAATAGGGGATCATGGAGGAATTTTATAAGGGGGCTATGCTCCAGACTGAACACTGAAAGGCATAATCAGTCTTAAATGATGATGATGATTTCATTCTGCATTATTAAATGAGTCTGCCTATTTAGTCTCTCCACAATGTCAGATGACTGTCTTTCTCTTTTCTTTGAATTTGTATTTCTTACTTGGCAGACCAGATGTCTGATTAGATTTCTTTGTACGAAAGGTGAATCTGCAGTTCTCCACATTCGTTTTTGTGTATTGGGTAAAGAATATAACTGGCCACAACAGCAATTTCAATCAGTGAGAAGAATAATTTTTTCCACCACTTGTACAACCACCTTGTAAAACCATAGCAACCACAGTACTGATAAGCCCTGTCCACTCCTCCCATTAACCCATTAACTTAGTATACTTCAAAATGACAATGGGTTTCAGGAACTGCACAGGCTACTTCTTACTATATCCAGTGATCAATTGGCTTTGAGGACCAAAGAATGTACTCAATGTAGTCAGTAACCTCTTGTCATGGAATGAACGTAACTTTCATCCTACTTTGATAGGCACATAGCTCACATTCAGCAAGTTTTATCTTCTTCGAATTGCATGGAAAATCCTTTCCAGAAGGCATAGCTATATCTGTTAGATAAAATTTCGCTTCGTGAAGTTCCCGAGCAAGTTGAGGGATTGTGTAGAACCTGTCAGTAAAATGTGATGGCCTGAACCAACTGCACAAGCTAGCAATTGCTATGCCAAATGAATCACTATTCCGATTGCAAAGTGTAAATCAGGGTGAATTAAGACTTTTTGTCATTGTCTTTCCATAATACTGAATGTGAGAAAAAACATAACCATTTCCTGAATCACACAGAAACCTTGAAAACTCCACTTCATAAGCTTCTCTGGGTTCCAGCACTTTAATGGAATTCTTCCTTTGAATCCTACTGTGCTCTCATCTATGGCCACATTTCTTTTCAGAACATAAAGATATTTGCATTTACTGTCAACATACCAACGTTCTTCACCTTGCTCCCTTAGATATACTGATATTCCTGAGGTATTGTGACAGGCAGAACTAAATGCAGCATCCAAAATATTTGGGAAACAACACACACACACACACATACACACACACACACACACACACACACACACACACACACACACACACACACACACACACAACATCCTCCTTGAAAAACGGAGTTCATTCTAGCCAGTCTTCTGTAAAATAGTCATCTAATTCTGCCTTCAAATTAAAGGTCATATTCAATATTACACCACGAAAGCCTTCAGTTCTTCTATTGAAGTATACCTCCACGAAAGCCACATTAAGGGTTTTGTAAGTGGAGTGACTTTCTGTGTCTTTTCTTCAGTGTACATACTTGTAGCATACGCATTTTCAATATTATGTTCTAAGTGAAGAAAAGTCGAAAATATTCGAGTTCGGCTTTTTGGTCAATCACCACAAGGAATGGTGAAACTTTGTTGCGTGACACAAAAAGGAAACTTCACGAGTTCACTGTCACCATCACGATTAACTTTCTAGGTATTTGCTACAGTTTGTGTGTCTGTCACTTCCACTACATCCGTAGATTTTGATTCTTCCCAATCACTTTCATCACTAAATTCTCCTTCGTCCTCCATGTCTTCGAAAAGCTACCTGCCAATATCGTCCCCATTTATGTGTGTTTTACCAGCCATTATCATACTATAAATGTGTGAATACAACACGCTTTGAGTTGTCAGGTCTTTGTACTAAGTGCTAGCAAATTCAACAATGGAGCAGACAGAAAGCACAATAATGGAAACATATCACACATCATCTGACATTGGAGCTGAAGCAGAAAATTGTAATGTCGGACATTGTTTGACAGTGGATTGGAAAAGGTTAATATCGAATTAGTGCAGATTTTCTTCAAATGTTTATATAATTTATGAGATTTTCTTTTCACCCAGAGATTCCCTTGGTGTAAACTAGGTCGAAAATGATTTTAGCATATCTTCAAATAAAAATCTGCCGCCAAAAATTGAGGTTTCCAATGTTTGTAATGCTTCAGGCTACACTACACTACTGCTAGTTTTGAATTCCACCTTGTCAATTTTTGTGGGAACTGTACCCAACAATTCTACTGTCTTATATTCGTATGTTCTCTCATTAGCAGCTTCATGATTTAATTCTGGGGTATGGTTTATCTCTCCTAATATCTCAAATTAGGTACTTAACTATTTTGCTGCAGTGAGTTACTAAAGGTGATCACCTGAGGTATTGCACATATTCTCCTCATATTTGGTTTTTATATACCAAATTTGTAGTTCAGTACTGGCTGCAATCAGTTAGGTTTCTTAGGTGAGCAGATGATTTTTTGACCATTTTTTGAGAAAGACTGTTAAATGTTTCTTTGTTATTAAAAGTATTTTTAATGAAGTCTATTGTGAATTACAAATCTCTGTGATCTACATAATGTCCAATAAACAGCTCATAAATCAAACAGTGGAAAATCCAGGATGTAATGTAATAATATTACGAAAAGGAAAGTTGCTACTCACCATATACCAGAGATGCTGAGTCGCGGATAGTTACAAACTATCTGTGACTCAGCATATCTGCTATATGGTGAGTAGAAAACATGTCATAAATCTATAACGCCTTCTTTGCTCGCAATCTTGGAACAGGCCATTTACTACTTGAAAGCTCTGACTTTTTTTCAGTTACCAAAGGCAACAAATGCAGAATCACTGCTCTGGTTTTGTAAGTATAATAGCAGGGTGTATACGCGGACAAATAAAAACATTCCTGGATCTCCCGGTTAAAAATACATTTTCTCCCAGGTGAAAATACACTTTTTACATGTTAAGTGACAGTATACTTTCCCTCAAAACTGTGAAAGTTATCAATCCTTTGAATGGCTATGGTGTTATACAGCAACGTAGAGTTTCCCGGCACTTTAGAAAACTAAACTCAGGGGAAAAAACATGTTTTGGAAAGATCTTTGATGTGCAGCAACATGTGCGCTGCATATTTTTGTATTATGAAAGTATAAATTCGAATTCCACCAACAGGTAAATTTTAAATTAATGTACATAGTGTTGCTACAAGAAAAGCAAAGCTTTCGCATATAATATTTGTCTCGAAGATTAATAAGCTACATCAGAAGCTAAGCTTTCACATATAATGTTGATTTGTTTAGTGCATGTTACACTTTAAGATACATCACACAAACACGCCAGTAAAATTTTTTATTACTGACATAAATCTCTGATCGCCTGGGCTCGAAATTCTTCTAAATGGCTCATGACAAAAGAGTTGATTTTTAAAAGAGGGCAAACACTCTGTGATTTAGGAAATTCTTCGACCATTCTCGCACATAGTTCATTTTGCGTATAAGGAAATTTACTTTGAAAATAACGCTTTTCGAACAACAATTCGCAATATTTTCCCGAGACCTGTTAGAAACAGATTCATTTCAGCAGTTGCCAGAGAGCGCCAGATTTAAGAGGCGTCACCACGCTTGCGCAGCTATGGTGATGTAGGAAGCCCGTATGTTTGTATGTGTAAAACATTAAAAGATCTTACATTATGTCATAAAAGAAACGACATCAGAGGATACTCCAAGAGCGTCAGAATTTCGTGAACCATACTATAATGCATAGTTCGCCTTACAGTGCATATTTGTATGTAGAGATTCCCAATGATGTAGACCTCAACCTGATATGAAGCTTTTCAGTGTAGTTTTCGGGAGGTAAATTTTCTTGTAGTACCAGTACTGTATTATCCCATGTTTGGTTCTTTGTTATGGCATAGTGCCATACGTGCTAGAAGATTGAAATCGTGCACTTGAAATGCAGCAAAGAGTTGAAACTAGCCATAGTGTGGAATTAAACCCTTCGTTTCAAATAAATTGACTGCATCAGCAGGAAAGCTTAATAAAAGCCAAATTTCTTTAGCAAACTGACAAAAATAACTTTATTGGTCTGCAAGGCGATTAATGCTTGACTGTCAAGACAGATGGAAATAAAAGAAAATCTGAAACTAGTAACATATATTAGCCTTCCTTAATTATATGAATGTATTTCAATTCACTTGAAAGCTCCCAGCCACAGAAATCTGTCTTGTTTCTATTTGACATGATAACGGTAAACGAAGAGGAAACAGAAAAATCATCAAATGTAAACATGGGTCACGTGGAGACGACCCCTCCCTCCGCCCACCACTGTAACTCAGACTACTCTGCGCATCAGAACGTCAAAAAACGACTTTTCAAAAATAAGTTCATTTTGTAGCGCACATCTTTCTGAATAGTCTGATATGTAAAACATATACCTTCAAGGAAATGTAAGACATTGTAATGGTTCTTTATTTACGTGACCATTACGGCACTCCAACCCCAGTTCTCGATACCAGTAATATCGTACTACTTTTCTGCGAAGTAACAGACATATTTTTGTGACAATATTCACATTTGGTTTTATTAATGTATAGGTACTCCGATGTATCGATATATTACAGTGATATGGTTCTTGTGTGTATTCATTTCTGTGAGACTGTCATAATCTTTTATTTATTCGTGACCGTTTTGGCGCGAATGCGCTCAGGGCAGTCTTTGTTTCACTTTGCAGAAGTTAAGTTGTTATTTCGCTTTGTAAAAGAACAGTCAAGTCTTGTGTTTCGTTAAAGTGGAAATTAAATATATGAAGATTGATACAAAACTGTTTTCTTGATGATGTGACAATTAAGAAGTAGTATATGTGAATTTACAAGAAGTTTAATAAAAATGTGGATCGTGAACACCAAGTCAAAAATTATTTCTACCATACCATTGCTCTGATCTGGGATTGTTTGATCATTAAGAATTTCCTGAAAAACGCATTTGTTAGGTCTTCAAATATTGCTAAAATACAGATCTGGACCTTCTAGCAGCCAAAGTGGAATCACCCTAGAATCAACATGATGAGCCATAACAACTTCGACGAAATCTACATGGGAATCCATTCAAGATAAGTGCCAAAATTAATGACTTTTTTACAGTGATTTCATTATTTCCATTCTGACGATACCATCCACAGTCAACAACTTTGTTGTTGCCCGATAAAGCGAACATATGCTGCGTGAGCAATATTATTAATCTGATTTCTAACCTACTTTGCAAGTGGTGCTATTGTTAGAACACCTCTTCAAACAACATTCTTATAGTGCACATCACTGTATTTCGATCTGTGGAACTCAAACGTGTATATTTTGTAATGGATGCCAGCCAACTATTTCAGGACAGTGGAAATTAAAATGTTCTGTAGTACCTCTCCTGCTCCCAGTCGGCCAATTTGACATCCTGCCCCTCTTTATATATAACCTCTCGCAATTAATACTGGATAGGGTTATTTGTAACCAGGAGAACAAGAACTCTTCAGAAAATCTGGATTCTTTATTGCCTATTAGCTAATAACTTGCTCTTCTGTGTGACATAAAATTAAATACAGGATACCTAAAAGCAGTAAAGACAGTACACATTTCTTCACTCCTTACGTCCTAGCGATTTTTCTCTCTAATCTTGCTACAGCTTGACACGGTGTGCTTTCCTTTCTATGAAAGAACTATTACCTCATCAAAATTCGTCAAACGTTTTGCTACATGAAAAATGGAAATGTCATTGTCTAATACTGAAAAAGCTGTTAATACAAACAGTACCCAAGACTGGTGTGGTTTCTCCATTTGATTACATCTATTTTGTCACTGTGTGCTGGATAAAACAAAATAGGCCTTTCTAATATTGCGGCAATTGTAACAAACAAAAATAAGCAAGACTGTTTTGGCAATAATGAACATTTTTATAATATGACAGAATATATAATTCATGAAGTACCAATACGAAATACCTATTTGGCCTACTACAAGCAAAAAGCTTTGCATTAGGAAATAGTTTCACATTTCATTCATACGCTCCAGTTTCTCATGCTCGAAACCGAAAAGTAGTAGAACGAAATTTTTTTATAAATTTGGAATCGTCATGTTCTTCCATAATTTGCGTGATGTCCCCGTTTCTTCTCCTTCCTCGTTCTTACAAACAGTCCTGTCATCACTAATTCTGTAACTATTCCTACCACTGTCAAAACTCAATCTCCGGTTAACTTTACTAACCCTGCCACAATCACTGGTTTAGTTGTCCAGCAATTATTCTCTGGTTCGGCGTTATTACGAGTTTGTATAATGTGTTTCCTGCGCTACTCCCAGAATGGAACTTAAGCGGACTACAACTGGCCTTGTCTAGTGTAGCGATCAGGCCAAAAATTTTCTGTCAAAATTTCACTTTCTTGGGTACCCCTAGAAGATAATACTAATATTTCTTACCTATTATTCCTGTTAGTCATTTATTTCCACTCTGCTAATCTGAATCTACGGATTTCACTAGTAATTATAACAATGCTGAACATTCGCAAACTGAATCAACCACATAAACAAGCAGCAGTTAGCATTCACCGGTTTGATTTCATTCCGCTCAGCTCGTATAGCCCCGTCCCGTTCTGTCTGCAGGAAAGTTTATTTCTAGATGTGACAGAGACACATATGCACGCATTCAAAAATCAACTTATAATTCATTCAGAAATCAACTTAGAATGTGTTCAAAAAACAGCAGGGGTGCATTTCAAATTCATATGAATAATTGAGCAAGCAGTAAAGGAAACAAAAGAAAAATTCAGAGTAGGTATTAAAATCCATGGAGAAGAAATAAAAACTTTGAGGTTCGCCGATGATATTGTAATTCTGTCAGAGACAGCAAAGGACCTGGCAGAGCAGCTAAACGGAATTGACAATGTCTTGAAAGGAGGATATAACATGAACATCAACAAAAGCAAAACGAGGATAATGGAATGTAGTTGAATTAAATCGGGTGATGCTGAGGGAATTAGATTAGGAAATGAGACACTTAAAGTAGTAAAGGAGTTTTGCTATTTGGGGAGCAAAATAACTGATGACGGTCAAAGAAGAGAGGATATAAAATGTAGACTGGCAATGGCAAGGAAAGCGTTTCTGAAGAAGAGAAATTTGTTAACATCGAGTATTGATTTAAGTGTCAGGAAGTCGTTTCTGAAAGTATTTGTATGGAGTGTGGTCTTGTGTGGAAGTGAAACGTGGACGATAAATAGTTTAGACAAGAAGAGAATAGAAGCTTTCGAAATGTGGTGCTACAGAAGAATGCTGAAGATTAGATGCGTAGATCACATAATTAATGAGGAGGTATTGAATAGAATTGGAGAGAAGAGAAATTTGTGGCGCATCTTGACTAGAAGAAGGGATCAGTTGGTAGGGCATATTCTGAGGCATCAAGGGATCACCAATTTAGTATTGGAGGGCAGCGCGGAGGGTAAAAATCGTAGAGGGAGACCAGGAAATGAATACACTAAACATATTCAGAAGGATGTAGGTTGCAGTAAGTACTGGGAGATGAACAAGCTTGCACAGGATAGAGTAGCATGAAGAGCTGCCTCAAACCAGTCTCAGGACTGAAGACCACAACAACAACAACATTAATAAATGATAGACCAATGTGAGCTGGATGCTAGGTGCTTTGTGAAACAAGGTTTGTTTCCTCAAGAATATGAATTTGCCTCCTCCCTCTGTAATTGCCACCCGCTTCAGATACCCCCGGATTGCCCCCACCCCCCACTAGATCCGGGCCTGCTCCGCAAGCGTGAATCTGGCAGCTGGTTGCTGCTACTGCTGCTTACACAGCCAACAGCCACATTTCTGTAGCCAGAAGCGGGAGAAGGTACTACTCATACGCAACTCAACTGCACGTGAGCATGAGCCCACTCGCAACTGATTAAATGAGTCTAATGTAAACAGTTGTGATGTTACACCCATCGGAGGCAATTTGTTGTTGTGAAGCATTGCATAGTGTTCTGAAAGCCTCTGACACATTTTGCTGTTGGTAGACACTTGTACGAGCACTGTGTTATTTTATATGGCACATTTCCTTTGCAATTTAATTTAATTTTCGTGTTTTTTCTCTCGTTCATGTTTTAATGCTGCAGTATTATTCTGCAATGACGGGATACAGTAATATCCTTTGTTTGAGTATTGGTTCTTACCAGTCAAAATTACAGAAATTTAACTGAAAACTAAAACAACGAAAAATTCCCGGAATTCTAAAAAAATCCCGGGTTTTTCCTGGTTTTCTCCCAGATGAAAAAATTCCTGGGTTTTTCCCGTTCTCCCAGGTCGTATACACTCTGAATAGATTATTAAGAGTGGTTAAACTGTAAAACAGGAAGAATATTTAGGTAGCAAAACTATCACCTTTAACAGCACTGTTTTACACACACACACACACACACACACACACACACACACACTACTTAATTATATTCTGCAAATAACATATTATCCTTCACATTGCTTTGATTTATGATAAGAGTTACACAATTTCAAGAGAAAAGTTAATTAACAAATATGAAGGAGTAGCTTTCACCCATATGGAACAAATCAGACATTAATGATGTGAGGGGAAAAGTAATGGATTTTGTGAACACTTACCAAATTCCTTCTGCAGTTCTGTCAAATCAAAAGTAAGTGGATTTCGTAGAGCTTTTTCCACTAATTCCCTATTAATTCTTTCTTCTTTTTTATATCTGTCCTTTAGATCCTTGCGAGTGAATTTGGGAAACAGTGATTGCATCACAAGGAAGTCTGTTCCCACAGTGTGAAGAGCCCGGTAAAATCTTAATGTTTCTAATTAAACAGAAAAGGACATGGGAAAATGATTAACAATAACTATAAAACTATATAAGAATTCTTGTAATTATCTGTGGAAAGAAAATATTACAGAAAAAAACCATCAGTTTGAAAAACAGTTTTCCACAATTAATTCTTTGAAACAGAAACCAACACATATAAATAACCCAATCAAAATATCCCAAAAGATCAAGCAAAGAGTGTGCCCATAGATTAGGATAGCCCTGTGCTATGTTGTATTGGAAGGAAACTGACAGTTCTATCCATGCAGTCTTTCTTATACTTTATTATGTACCTGTTTTCTTCACAAGAGAAAGAATACAAAAATCTAAGGGGCATACATGCATAATGAACAAATAATTCCAGAATGAACAATTGATTTTCTAAGGAACAGGCATCAGTTGGACAGTATTCGTTACATTTTATATATTCTCCTTCTCCCTAGGACATGTTTGCAGGATTGTAATTAATAAAGTATGTGCTAGAACACCATCTGAACTTCAATTTAAGGATGTTTTCACACCACTAGAATATCTATTGCAGCATATAGCTCAATAACAAGGGGACATTTCACTATGGGCTGATGACCACTACCTATCACTGTCCTCTAAACACAGGTTGGGCAATGATGCAGAAAGCATCAATGCCTTTTTTTTTTAACACACTATTTATTTATTTATTTATTTAAATTGAATTAATAATATATCATTTTGACACATTACATCCTTTTTACTTAACCTAACATTCAATTTTAAAGCCCATCAACTGAACTATGCTATACTAAAAGATTAATTATATTAAAAACGGAAAATCCAAGATGGAATGCAACATCTATCCATCTGCGACTCAGCATCTCCACAATATTATTGATTAATTATATTAACAAACTAAAAAAGTTCTCAGTAATTAAAACTTCCGGTCTAACAGGCCGTGGTCCAATAGTAGAAATACTTCTCCCTGTCGTTTCGTTGCCAGCTGCGGGCAACATCATCTGAGGTGAGTCTACGACTGGTTGCTAGGCCGTGGAGGTCCTGTTTATATAGAGCGCGTAGAGGGCACCACCACTCGTCACGTGTTGTCAACAGTAAAACTATCTCTGGCTGGCGTCATTACTCTCGATCGAAGGTAATCGATTGTCACATCTTTGGTACAAAGTCGACCGCCATATCTTATCTAACTTCAAGCCTTCTTCTTTCCTGTTGTGGTGTTTAAAAATCTCTACAGCCTCTCTATACATACATGCATAATAATGCGATGTCTTAGCTAGCACGCTCGTCTCACAAAATTTTATTTCATGGTCACCCGTTTCAAAAACGTGTTCCGCTACAGCTGATTTGTCCGTGTGTCCCAGTCGACAGTTCCTTTTGTATTCAGTTAGGCAAGTATTGATACTTCTTTTTGTGGTTCCAATGTAAACCTTCCCACAACTACACGGAACTTTATACACACCAGGAGTAGCTAAAGGGTGTCGTGCATCTTTCGCCAATCTTAAGCATTCACTAATCTTCTTGGTGGGTCTGAAGATTGCTTCAACTCTGAACTTGGCCAGCACTTTCCCGATACGGTCCATAATATTGTGGATGAATGGAAGAAAAACTTTCCCCACCGATGGTTGTTGTTGTTGTTGCACGTTTTCGGACATTTTTCTTCTGGGATGGAGTGCTCGATCTATCTCCTTGCCAGCGTACCAATTTTTCTGGAAAGTGGTTCGCAAGTGGTTTAGTTCCTCTTGCAAATAAGCTGGCTCACAGATTTTATTAGCCCTGTCCACCAATGTCTTGATAATACCTCTCTTCTGCCAGGGATGATGGTTCGAATCCTTATGAAGATAACGATCGGTATGTGTATCTTTTCTGTAGACTTTGTGACCCAGAGTCCCATCTGCTCGTTTAATTACTGAGACATCCAAAAAATTAATCTGTCCATTACTCTCTGTCTCCATAGTGAATTGTATTTTTGAATTGATGCTATTCAAAATGCTTCAAAAAAACGGTTCAGTTCTTCTTCACCGTGATTCCATATGACAAAAGTGTCGTCCACATACCGATACCACTTCAAAGGCCTTTTTCTGGCTGACTGCAGTGCTTGCTGTTCAAAAAATTCCATAAAAATATTAGCAACGGCTGGACTCAGAGGGCTATCCATTGCCACTCCATTAATTTGTTCATAGAACTCATTATTGTACTAAAAATAAGTCGTGGACAGGCAATGTATAAACAAAGCTACTATATCAGTAAGAAATGTGTCAGATATGCAAGCAAGAGCTTCGTTGACAGGAACCATGGTGAACAGAGACACTACATCAAAGCTGACAAGAATATCACTGGGGCTGACGGTAATCTCCTTCAATTTTTCGATGAAGTGCATAGAGTTCCTAATATGATGATCAGTTTTTCCAATAAACGGTTGTAACAAGGTGGCAAGATGTCTAGCCAGCTCTTGAGTAGGGGATCCAATAGCACTTACTATCGGTCTCAGTGGGACATTAGGTTTATGCACCTTAGGTAGCCCATATAATCTAGGAGGATAAGCTTCCGTTTTGCAAAGATCTTTTTTATCCTCTGAAGGAATAGAAGACTTTTTTATTAATTGATTGGTAACTGTCAACACTTTCGTTGTAGGATCCTTTTTCAACTTTTTATAAGTGGTAAGATCCAAAAGGTCACTGATCATCTTGTGGTAGTCTTCGCTCTTCATCAAAGTATCAAAACATGATGTGGTAAACATATCACACATTCAACAACTGATGTGTAACATTCTCATTACTGATTTGTGAGACAGTTGTAAGATGGTTTCACAGCAGATAACACGTCTTAGTCTCTACAGCAGGCTACTCTTTTTAAGGAATAACTATCCCTACATTTACATATATTGTGAAATGTGTGGCAAAAATTACTTCTCGTTCAATCATACATCAAGATTTACTCCTCTTTAGTTCACAGTTTTTTTCCTAATTTTATCTGCAAAATCTCTCCATGGGATAGAAACATAGGGGTACTGAAGAATATGTCTGAATCCTGCCCTGAAAGACAGAGCTTGAGGTTTTCTAATAAAGTTCTCACAATGTGTATGACATCTTTCTGAAGTGTATATCAAGCCTACCAACCACCAACAGGACCTGCATTTTGACAGCTTATGCCTCAACCAAACCAATAAATCACTCCCGTTTAGCCTGGCCACCTGTAGAGGGCATATCTGCAGTGATGAGAATCCCAATCTTCAGTCTCACAAAGGGCTCCACAGACAGGCACTATCCCCAAAGCCACTCTACCAAAAATTTCCCGCACTGTATCCTCACACATCTCTGAACTTCTAACCACCTACGAGAACCAACTGCAAACACAATATCTTCCCAGACTGAAGCAACTGAATCATGTCCTTTGCCAGGGCTTTGATTGTCCCACACCTTCTAAGGTGGTATTTTGTGCTTACCTGTCCTACACCAACATCCTGGTCCATCCCTATGATATTTCCATTCTCTACCCCTTGCCACAGTGGTCATATCCCTGTGGGAGACCCAGGAGTAAAAACTGCCTGATTCACTCACCCACCACATCTTATTATAGTTCTGTCACATGCTTACCCTTTACCAATCAACGGCATGACCACCTGTGAAAACAGCCACTTAATATACCAGCTCTGCTGCAATTTCTGCACAGCACTGTGTGTGCATGACCGTGAACCAGCTGACCACCAGAATGACTGGCCGCTACCAAACGTTGTTTTGTGTGTGTGTGTGTGTGTGTGTGTGTGTGTGAGAGAGAGAGAGAGAGAGCACATATCCATATTTACAAATTAACTGTGAAGCGAATGTAACATGACTCATCCCTCATCATTACAATGTATCATAAAACTAAACCATGGAACATGAAAGTAAATACGTCAGTAAGTAACTAGCTAGCTAACACAATGTGTTCGACTTCAAGGCCTACTTCAAAAACCCTGCTGTCTGGATCCTTGCCTCCAGCACCAGCTACCGTATTTACTCGAATTTAAGCCGCACTTTTTTTCCGGTTTTTGTAGTCCAAAAAACCGCCTGCGGCTTAGAATCGAGTGCAAAGTAAGCCGAAGTTCTGAAAAATGTTGGTAGGTGCCGCCACAACTAACTTCTGTCATCGAATATATGTAGCGCTACGCAGGCATGCTTCACAGGCACAAAGACAAATACTGGCACCAAAACCTCTGCGTCAGTAAATAAATAAAAAAAAAAAAGGTGGAAGACGAGCTTTTTTTTCTCTGCCCTGAGTTTCGACCACTGCATTTTCATACCTTATCCAACGAAGTAAATACAAATTCCGTATTGTTCCTCTTCGAACGTAGCAATATTTCAATGTACTACGAAAATCTGACTGGCAAGACTGTTTGGGATATTTGTCAATATGCCTAACTCTGCTTTCTGAATTTTTTCCTAACTGTGAGAAGAAATGGTTGCTAATAGGAACTTTTATGAATTGTGAATCACATGCAGTATTCTCTTCACCATAAGAATAATACGAATATAAACATTTTGCCATGTATTCTTTCGTGTTTGCTGCTATCTCATTTAAATCCTGTCCACCTAATAAACTACGAAACTAGAGTGAGACAACAGCAGACGCAGAAGAATATACATACCATGTCATGTTTATATTCGTATTATTCTTATGCCTAATAGTGATACAGTCAAAAATGAAGCACGGCAATTGACTAGATTTTTAAATCTAAGATGACTCTAATTTCTATGCACAATGTAATGTACTAAAGAGGCGTCTGCAAAGATTTTCAAACGGAAAAAATTTTCGCTAAATTCTCGTTCAGAACATCTTCTATCATACGCAGTCTATTATTTGATTCTTGTTGATCATTATCAAAGAAAGCAGCAGTGTAAGTAGCAACGAATAGCAGTCTAATGCCATTGTTTCGCTAATGAGACAATTCCTCTCTTTGTTTTTTTTTTAATTGTAAGCGGCGGTAGCGTGCACAAAAGCAAGCCATACCGTGAGCGGCGACAGGCCGTAAACCCTCATTTTCAGAATGCGACAAACAATGCATGACACAGTACAGTAATGCATTTTCAGCTTTGAGTGACGGAAACACCTATAACAAAGAGAACTGCACTTGTCAGATCAAAGAAAAATAAGCAATCAATTCAAACCAGACGAAGCACGTGAAAAAGGAAGGGTACCCGTATAAATACGGACGGAGCGCCTGACGCATAACAACGGCTACCTGGTAAAGCTTAACTGCTAAGCTTACGACTCGAACCAAACTACTACAGCTGTATCGTCATTCATTCAACCTAAATTGTGTCTAATATTACAATGGACCAAGTTTGTTTCGATTTGGAAGTGCGGCCTAAAACTTTTCTCTCCCCTTGAATTTCGAGTCTCAGATTTCAGGTGCGTCTTAGATTCGGGAAAATTTTTTTTCCTCGATTTCGAGTCTCATTTTTCAGGTGCGGCTTAGATTCGAGTGCGGCTTAAATTCGAGTAAATACGGTACTCTGAACTGCACAGATGGAGTTATCCTCGCAATATAGGCCTACCCTTTGCTCCCATAATCCTCCTGGCCTCTTCGCTAACCATGTTCACATTCACCCTCAACCCAACAGATTCCTGTTCCTCTGTCATGTTACTTCCTCCCAACTCACACCTCCATGTCATCGCCCTCCTACACTGCACAACCCTCCTGACCCCAATGCCCATGCATCTTCTGTCTTTCCCTCCCATTCTGCTTCTTACCATGTCTATCAATTACAATTTCTCAACAATTCAATTACAACTTCTCAACAATTCTATTACACTTTCTTGTCAGTCAGACTAACTTGAATCACTCACAGTTTATCTGATTTGCCCTCTTAGTCCAACCTGTATGAGAAACATACACTTTTTAAGCAGTGTTCAATACAAGCTCTACAAGTGCTCCCTTTTGCAAACAAACTGCATTTCCACAGTATTCTATCAAAGAAGTACAGGCTGCCATTTGCTTCACCCACAACTGAGCCTATTTGTTAGTTTCACTTCATACCTATACATATTGTTATTCCCAAATATTTGTACGCCGTTACTGACACTATATGGGACTCACTAAACTTCCTGTCAAAGTACGCCATATTTTTACATTTAGTGAAATGCCCAACTCTGAAACTCTCCAGGTTAAGAGTTAGTTCCCAGGCCTTGCATCAGGCTGATATTTTGTACGTAGGGTCTATCTAACTGGACATTACTGCAATTTTTACCTTATGCAATTTCCTCACAAATAACTCCACTGACTGAGAAAAGCTTGAGCTTGAAACTAATGCTATCTGCTCAGTCATCAATGTATAATACAAATGGCAATAGTCCTATTATACTTCCCTGTGGCATATCTGATATAATCAAGGCATTACTTCATTACTTCAGTCTCTATACATGACTGTGGAAAACATGCTGTCTTGTCTTTTAGTAAATTTTTGACCAGTTCCAAAACTGATTAGATATGCCATGGGCCACACATTTTCTTTAAAAGGCACTAATGGAATACTGAAAGAAAGGGTTTTTGAAGTTCAGAAAACCTGAAGAAACTGGCTTTAGTTTATCCACTGGACTGGGGATAGCATGTGTGAAGAGCACGAGTTGGGTTTTGCATGCTTGATGTTTCTAAAACCCATGCCAATTTCCATGTAGAATATTATTTTACTCCATGTATATCATAATGTTTGAACCAAGAATGTGTTCTAGAATTACACTACAAATAGATGTGAGTGATATATGAAGGCAATTATACTGATAGGTTATATTTCTCTGTTGGAGACTGTTGTGACTTGTGCTCTTTACCAACCATGGGATATAGAATGGTGTGACTTTTTTCTCTTTTCCAGACATGGGAAACATACCTCTGCTCGAGAAATTTGCAGTAAATCATAGCAAAAAAAAGGTGCTAATTCACTAGAGAATTCTGTGTATAATTTGGCACACACTCAACAGCATTCAGATGCACAACTGCTCGCAGTTTTCCATCGGTGACGAGAGACAGTGGTCGTGTGTGTGTGTGTGTGTGTGTGTGTGTGTGTGTGTGTGTGTGTGTAAGGGGGGGGGGGGGGGGAGGAACCACACTTGCACACTTGTGGGTGTGTTTGTCTACCTCAGGAGGTCTTTTGGCTGAAAGGTCACTTGTTTAGCATTCTTTTTGTTATGCCTGTCCGCAGCTCAGCATCTCCACTATATGGTGAGTAGCACTCTATCCTTTTCATAATATTGGCACTCAGAACTGATTACTATATTACTTGTCTCAGCAGCAATATAGCCACTGAATGATGGCAATATTCCTCAATTTTCCTTTGTTATTTTCTATTTCGGTTCTTGTCCCACCTACAAGTGTTTGGGCACTGATTTGTGCACTACTGACAGTTTAAGCATATGTCAAACTTTGCTTGCAGTTTGAGAGAAGCCCTGTCATATTCTGCTACACTTCTGGTAACTAAAAACATTTCAATTAACATCCACCTACATGTTGATTTATGCTTTGTTTTGAACCTATTGTGCATTGGACACTTTTACTTAAGATGCTTCCTGATATTATATAAACACCAAGTGGGATCTCTATCAACTTTAATTAGTCTGCTAGGTATACATCTTTCTAGAGGTTGGTTTGTTTGAACCTGAACAATAGCTCCTCTACATGTTACCAACCTGAATCAAATCATTCAAGTACCTGTCTAAGAGACGTGAATACCTACATTTTAGCTATGTATTGCCTGTTTGTTCTAGATCATAGCCACAATAATTTCTACCTGCAGCTCTTTCCATGTAGGTCACAGCACTTTCTTGTTTATAGTGTCATTGGTACCCCACCAATGCACCCACATCTTTCGTATCAACAATTTTGTTGTGAAGTATTAATACTAGCACAACCACATCAATACCTTAAATAAAATGTAGTACTACAGTTTTAGGACAATGAGTGTTGTGAACATTCTGGTAGTTCAAGCTTGCAATGTTTCAATTATTATGATAAGTTTCCAGAATGAAATTTTCACTCTGCAGCGAAGTGTGTGCTGATTTGAAACTTCCTGGCAGATTAAAACTTGGTAGAGCAATTGCCCACGAAAGTCAAAGGGCCTAAGTTCAAGTCTAGGTCCAGCACACAGTTTTAATCTGCCAGGAAGTTTCATTATGATAAGTGTTTGACTGTACATGAAGATTATATACACACATTGTTCCTGAAGAACAAGCAGCGAGTATGGGTATTGGCAAAGCAGATTTTTCCAGGTTTCAATATTTGTAATTTTTATCCGTGAGAAAATTTAAAATAGAAAGAGTATTAAGGAAGCCATGTATCCAAAACAAGTTCAAAAAGAACATAACTGGCACTTCCAACAGCATCACAATCAAAGAGTGTCTACGCCCTGTAACACACTCAGTATAACATCTGAAAGAACACCATGCAGTATTTATTATCATGTGTGAAAAGTCACTACAACTCTGGCTTTTCAGAGATAAAGTAATAGTTGCATCTACTGCAGCAATGTAGTGACTGAAGGTTTTCAAAGGGGCAGAGAAGGACATTTTGATTGTTACATTCCATTGGCAATGAGGTCATTAAAATAGAGCACAAACTCAGGTGGACAAGGCAGAGACAAAAAAATCAGTTGTGGCATCACTGAAGAAACAACCTGTACCCTCCAACTAAAAATAAGGAAATCTAAATAGAGTTAACTATATAATTATTTGAACACTACTACCCCCAAACTAGTCCAGTGCGTCATTTGTATTACCTTATTCAGTATGCATATCCTAGTTACAGGCATTATTAATTTAAGCTCAACATTTCAAGGACAGCCTCCATTCCTTTAGTCAGAAATTAATCTGCAATGTGTGCAAGCCTCCTTATACAAGGGCTATTCATAAAGTAGCCTCCAATTACTTTTAAAAAAGAAGTGAATCAAATTACAGAATTTGTTTTACAATACTATGAAAGAACACACACTAATTTATTTTTCCACTTTGTTTCCAGGCAGAGCTTTGAAATTCCCCATTCCTAAAATTCTGCCACTTGTAACTGTAGCCAACCTACAAAGCTGGTTTTCAACTCTCCTTTGTCCAGAATAGTACGAATAATCTGTGGAAAATGAACACAAAGCTCCCTGATGTGAATCTGCGGTTTTTTAATCAACCAAACAAATCAACTTTGCATTCACAATACTCGTGAGTGGGGAAGGTTGTCAACCAAGTATCATGAATGTAGATCTCATTTGTTTGGTTGATGAAATGGTTAAAGAAAACTGCAGAGTCACCATCACGGAGCTTTGTATTTTCCACAGATTATTCATACTCTTCTGTACAAAGGTGAGTTGAAAACCAGCACTGTAGGTTGGTCTCAGCCACAGACAGCAGAATTCTATGAAAGTGGAATTTCAAAGCTCATTAAACACTACAATATATCTCAATCTGGCTGGAAACTATGTGCAAAAATAAATTAGTGTGCACTTTCACAGAATAGTAAACCAATTTTTTTAAATAAACAGAAGTTACTTTGTTAATAGTCCTTGTATTTAGATGGCCATATTATCAGTAGTTGATATCATAATGGGAAGGATTTTATTACATACAATAAATTGCAATGTATGAGCAGAGCTTTCTCCTCTAAGCTGGACCCAAGTGACAGTAGGCTCGGGCAGCAAAAACTGTCACACATGTTATCACTATAGCTATATTTTCATTTACTAAATGTTCAAAACTCACTGCATGTTTCCAGGTATTCACAATTATTTACTACAACAGGAGACTATTTAATGCCATACTTATGATACATCACAGAAGTGAATGTGTAGTGAAAGAATTCATCTTAAACTTGAATTTTATGTTAGGGCCTCAGAATTAATGCAAGTATTTAACTTTAAGAGCATCAACCCATACTGAAATTTTTTTGAAGTTTCTCATAATCTTAAAATCATTTAAAAAACAAAGATCTCTTGGCACTATGTAGCTGGGTTCTCACTTTATATGGAAAGATGTTTAGGATTTACAAATACATGTTATGATGGTCACCAAACATTGTATGAACAATTAATTTGAGCCCATACATCTCTACAAAAAAGTGATTTTATCAAAATCATGGAGATAAAGTAATTTCGGGGTTGAAGCAAGAAGCATTTACATACGATACTTTTTACTATTCTGCAATGGGATTTAAGTATGAATCATTAATATGGAGTTCTGATTTTACTATCTGGTGATTCTTCTCCCATGCTGCTCATCAGCTTTTGTTAGATAACCAATATTAGTTTAAAACTGAATATAATGATTAACATTACTGCCTACTTTCTTCATTCTGCACATCTTCTCAATGCTGCTCTTATGTCGTCATGCAACACCTTTCAGTTCCACTTCCTTAAATTAATGAAAATTAACATTCTTTTTCCATAGCCATATACTCACCTTCCCTGTTCCAATCTTTTGTCTTGCTTTTTCTTTTTTTACTGTAAGCATTGAAAGTTGTAGTGCCAGTACCATAATCCATAATAACTTCAGAGTTCTGAAGATCATTCCAATTCTTTTTGGCATCTGTTGTCTCAATAACCTACACATAAATACAAGACAATTACAATCCTGACTGACATATTCACAAATGAAGATATTAATAGTCACTGAAGCTGAAAATTGTGATCAGTTCTAAAAAGATGGAAGAATAAGAAAAGTCACCTATGAAAGAACTCTTTGTGTTCTCTTTACTCATTTGTGCACCCCATGCCTTTTACATTATTACGGCCAACATTAAATTGTCCACATGAATAAATGAATCAGTCAGCATCATCAAGACACAGTAATTAGTCAAAAAAAATTTGCTTCAATGATTTGGATTATCTGTGTCTTCTAGACTACCTACATCAAAGTAAATGACTGGCATGCAACAGTGTTGAGAAGGCAACAACAAGCTACTCTTACTACTGTGACCCACCTTGAAACGTATGCAGAATCTGATTTACATCATCAGAACACATAAATATTTCTTTAATATAGTTTCCACTCTACAAGTCCTGCTGCAATAATTTCATTGAAATAGCTTGTGGTTATTGTGGCGCCTGGGAATCCTATAGTCTGTTCGTGTTTGAATCTGTTACAATAATGTCACCTAGTTAACCAAGGTTTATTCAGCACTTGCGCATACAAGAGCGTGGAGCGAGCTGCCTCTGGCCAGAACACATACAGTATATATACAGCTACAGAACATTCCAGTACAATGATTCTTCACATTCGTGGATACTTCTAGAATGCACTCGAACCGAATATACAAATTAAAATTGTACAGTCCAGGTGAGTTTTGAACTCACAACCCTCCATGCAACAGTTTAGTATAGTAACCACTAAACCACAGTGTTACTCAGCTTCTTCTGCGACAATATTAATGTAACTTTAATAGCCAAGACATCTCAGCAGATACAGGTTTTGTTAATTTATATGCACAGAGTGGTGAATATTTCCCAAGACAGCAATATGCTAACTTCATTACAGCACTCACCAAGCTTTGCTCATCAAGAATAATTTCTCCATTTGGTCCAACTTTTACTCGAGGCACTGGCACTGTGGAACTTTGTTCTTCAACTTCTAGTGCTTCTGGTTCATCGACAGATTCTTCAGCCAGACGATTCTCACTTAAGAATAGGTAAAATAAAGTTCTTTAGTATCAAATTAAAAATTCATATGTTAAGAGTGACACAATCTTAGGCGTTATTTTGTACTAAGATTAACATGTTGATTTTCTTTTTATGTTGACAAACTTCACACTTTTCCCCTGCAAAGCACTGACTTGATTAAGAAAATGACAACGCACGCATGTTCAATTCTCAGTTAACATATCACCACAGGTTGCTGGCTTATAAGTGTCCAGGCAACTAATGAACTAATTTTGAAAGAAACAGTCAGTAAATGCAGAGGACTTAATACTCCAGGATTACTCATAACAAAGACATACTTTTCACAGTTTCATTGTTTACATAAAAGAATATACAGCATGACCCAAAGTCTATTAACATTTGAAAATTCAATACTTCAAGGAATAATGTAGGCAGAGGTAAAAATTGACCCTCATGCTTGAAATGATATGGGATTTTATTGAAACCCAAAATAATTGCCCAAAATGACCAACAGATCACTTCTTACAATACAAAAGCAGTAATTAGCATAACAATTGATTTTTTGCAAGACAATGTTCTTTATAGCAAATGCTCAATCTGTCAGTCGTCATTTATCAATACTGTAGACGATGGACAGTGTACAGCACTGTACAGCATATCAGTAGGTACAACTACCATCAGATGTTGTCTTTTAGCACCCTAAATGAGATCGGACAATCACAGTAGCCTTGTGACTTCAGATAACCCCACAAACAATAATCACATAGATTGACGTCTGCGGACTTCGGAGGTCAAGCATGATGGAAGTGGCAGCTCAACTTGTGATCCTCACCAAATGATGTGCACAAGAGATCTTCCAGACTTGTAGCAATATGGGCTGAAACACCATCCTGCATAAAAGTCATGTCTTCCAGCAGGTGTTTACCAGCCAGGCTACAGATGATGCAATGCTGTAATGTATCAACATAGCTCACACCTGTCATAATGACAGTTTTAAAAGCAGCACCTCACTGGGCAGTGGCATCTGTTGGCCAGTTTTAGCACTCTTTTTAGTTTCAATAAAAATCCTTGTCATCTCAGATGTGTGTCAATTTTTACCTCTAAAGTGTAGAAAGAGTGAAATAAGGGAAACGATAACACAATGGAGGTGGAAGTGGAACAGGAAATATTGAAGATTGGGGCCAGAAGGACGGCTGAACTGAAGCGTGTGTTGTAAGTAAATTCCTAACTACATGATGTAGAGAAGATGGATTGGGACGGGGGATCCAGATGGCACAGTGCCTATCAGGCTGGTCAACTCTGATCTTAACACTTTGTGGTGATCAATGAAGAACAATGTACCCACAATCCTTCTCACCTCTCCCAAACTGTTATTTTGCCACACACCCAATCTACGAAATGTCCTGGTCCATCCTTTTACCACACCTATTTTCAATTTCTTGCCGCATTGGTCACATCCCTGTTGAAAACTCAACTGCAAGACCTCTGTATACTAACCTCACACATCAGGGGCAGGGTTGCCTAAGAAAGCAGGCCAAATCATACACCTGCTTTGCTGAAACTTTTACACTGCCCTGTTTGTGAGCATGATCACCAACCATCTCCCAGAATGGCAAGGCCAAAGCTAACTACCCAGTAGCAGAACATGCTGCTGAGCACATATGCATCACTGCTTCACAACCGCTATCATCTGGAGTCTGATTTCTCATAATTAAATAGAACAGAATTGGCCTTACTACATACACATCAATCTCACAATCCTCAAGGCCTCAATCCCCAATGTCCCTCGCCCAACACTCATCTCCACATTTTCTCCCCATGCACCCATGTCCACTCTTTCACTCTAAGATCATCAGAACCACATTCCTTTCCCATTTTGTTGCTGCCTCTCTCTCCAAGCTGTCAGCCACCCATCCCTGCAACCCCTCAACCCGTAAATTCTTTTTCTTCTTACTCATTCCATCCGACACAAACCCTCATTCCAGCTGAGCTGCACAGAGATGGTCCAATGTTGTTAGCCTGAAAAATATAGCTGCCATGTGTGCACACCTATTCGCGTGTGTGGGAACACATGCTTGTTTTCTGTATTAGGTATCTCTGAAGGACACGGTCCAAATGATCAGCAATCTTGTTTATGTGCTTATTGAAAGTTCAATATCTAAACTGAAAGTGAGCTGTTGCCTTTACTTCTTCCATTACTTGTATTGCATCCAGGACTTTCCATCATTGTATGAATGGATATGTTCCCTTATTTTAATGAAAATCTGATTGTACAATTATTTGTAACTTGTTCTATTCAATGCCAATTACTTGATTTGATTTTTTATTTGGCCCTGTTTCTTACATTTTGCCTCGAGAATTTAGGAGTAAGTTCTAGAGACTCTCATATTTCCACCATCTCGAACACGCATTATTTTAGAGATGAGTGTGGTAAAGTAGAACTATGTCTACTGCACCACAATTATGTGTGTCCAGGATGGACGTGTATTGGACGGATGATCAGCACGGGCAGGTGGCCACCGAGCCCCCCTAAGAAGTTACACGTCCAGCTCAAGGAATAAATGTGCCGTACTCCATGCAACGTCAAACATTTCTGCGTGAACATTTGAATGTTGTTGAAAGAAGAGAAGAGACAATTATTATTCGTTAATTCTCTTACTTTTGTAAGGTCCAGACAGTTGTCTTGTTAAACTTGAAGAGATTTGTAGACTGTATTTATGGAAAAATGAATGAGATAGTTTCTGACGGACTGGAAGGTGTCGAGCTTACGAAAAATGTTTTAGTTGTATGAAAACTGTTGTGTGTGATGAAAATACAGTGAGATTGAGTTCAAAGTATTCTCAAGTGTACAGAGTTATTTTAAAAGTATAAAAAATTCCTCCAAAGTAGCATCTTATCTTCGAAGAAGAAGTTGTGCAGGACATCGCAGCCGGCGATCCTGAAAAGAAGATCGGCGAACCAACTCCAAGTAAGTTCGATAGGCAAAGGGGGAGTGAGAGTCTTGCACACCAGCACCACACTGCCACCCTTAATCACCAGAAACCTCCAGAACACATATACTATTTCACTTACACTGCTGGGAAAAAAAATTAGTCCACCCCTTTAGAGGTTTCCAATTCACTCAAGATTCAATGTTGCAACAGTGCATATGGAGAACATGATATGATTACATTTTCACATGAATATCACAAGCAGTTCTCAGGTACCAAAGATCAACCCATATTGACTCTGGCATCCAGTCGATTGTATAGATGAGGAATACTGTTCTGGGGTACATTATGCCATGCCTGCTCGACCTGTTCACGTAGTTCTGTACGAGTTGTTGACCGATGAGTCGCAGAGTAACTTTTCATCCCATCATATCCCACATGTGTTTGACTTGAGTCTGGAGATTGTGCTGCCCAAGGAAGTTGCTGCATGCTGAGTTTCATAGGCGGTGTGTGGGTGAGCAGCATCTTGTTCGAACGACACAGCACCTTCCTGTTGCAAGAACGGCAAAAGAATAGGTCTAACACCATTCTGAGCAAACCAAGCACTGGTTCGCATCCCCTCCAGAAACACCAAAGGTGACTGAGAGCTGTAGCTTATTGTTGTATCCTAGACCATAAGGCCTGGGATGGGGTTAGTGTGCCTCGGATGAATGCACTCTATGCGACAGCACTCACAAGGTCTACGTCGTATGTGCAAACTTGCATGCAAGCAGAATCTGCTTTCATTGCTGAAGACCCTGCTGAACCACACCATCTCTGAAGTGATCCTCTGACGGCAGTCAAGCCATGCACATAGACACTGTGGCGCTAGTGGAAGATGGGCTAGATGTGTGCATGCTCATAGTCCCACTGCTAAAAATCGATTCGCAACAGTTCATGCTGACACACCTGGGCTGACAAGCCCTCTTATCTGTGCTCTGGTATCTGTATGATCTGCCACTGCTGCCCCTACAATATGACAATCCTGTCTGTTGTAGGTGCTGTGTGGACATTCAGAACCTCATCTATGGCTGTCAGAATGTTCACAGCACCACTGACAACAGCATTGTTGCACAACTGAAGCAGCACATCCAACTTGTGTGACAATTCTCCTAAAGGACCATCTTGCCATTCTAAAGCCCACAGTTTGAACCATTTCAAATTCGCTCAGTTGGCTGTAGTAAGCACAGGTGTGTCTCTGTGCCATGGTTGCCCGCTTGCTTCATGCATCTGCACAAGACTGAGCCTTCTGGCTGTGAGCATTCCCAATTAAAGAGTAGACACAGATGGTGAGTAGCTACCCCACTACGCTATTTGTTGGTGGCTCATGTTGAAACCATTAGCAATACATCTTCTAACCCCCTGGTGGCATATGCCATCATTGAATCAATCAAAGTCATCTTTCTGAGTGCACTTACTTATTTATAATTTTTATTCATTTTTTTTAATACCCCCCATGAACCATGGACCTTGTCGTTGTTGGGGAGGCTTAAGTGCCTCAACAATACAGATTGCCGTACCGTAGGTGCAACCAGACCTGCCGGATGTTTGTTGAGAGGCCAGACAAATGTGTGGTTCCTGAAGAGGGACGGCAGCCTTTTCAGTAGTTGCAGGGGCAACAGTATGAATGATTGACTGATCTGGCCTTGTAACATTAACCAACACAGCCTTGCTGTGCTGGTACTGTGAACCACTGAAAGCAAGGGGAAACTACAGCTGTAATTTTTCCCGAGGGCCTGCAGCTTTACTGTATGGCTAAATGATGATGACGTACTCTCGGTTAAGATATTCCAGAGGTAAAATAGTCCCCCTTTCGGATCTCTGGACGAGAAAAACTCAGAAGGATGTTATCAGGAGAAACAAAACTGGCGTTCTATGGATTGGAGCGTGGAATGTCAGATCCCTTAATTGGGCAGGTAGGTTAGAAAATTTAAAAAGAGAAATGGATAGTTAAAGTTAGCTATAGAGGGAACTAGTGAAGTCCAGTGGCAGGGGAAGAAGACTTTTGGTCAGGTGAATACAAGGTTATAAATACAAAATCAAACAGGGGTAATGCAGGAGTAGGTCTAATCATGAATAAAAAAATAGGAGTGTGGGTAAGCTACTACAATCAGCATAGTGAACGCATTACTGTAGCCAAGAAGGGCTAGAAGCCCACACCTACCACAGTAGTACAAGTTTACATGCCAACTAGCTCCACAGATGATGAAGGGATTGAAGAAATATATGATGAGATAAAAGAAATCATTCAGATAGTGAGGGGAGGCAAAAATTTAATAGTCATGGGGGACTGGAATTCGATAGTATGAAAAGGATGAGAAGGCAAAGTAGTAGGTTAATATGAAAAGGGGGTAAGGAATGAAAGCGGAAGCCACCTGGTAGAATGTTGCACAGAGCTTAACTTAATCATAGCCAACACTTGGATTAAGAATCATGAAAGAAGGTTGTATATGTGGAACAGGCCTGGAGACACTGGAAGGTTTCAGATAGATTATATAAAGGTAAAACAGAAATTTAGGAACCAGGTTTTAAATTGTAAGACATTTCCAGGGGCAGATGTGGACTCTGACCACAACTTATTGGTTATGAACTGTAGATTTAAACTGAAGAAACTGCAAAAAGGTACAAATTTAAGATGGGACCTGGATAAACTGAAAGAACCAGAGGTTCTAGATAGTTTCAGAGGGAGCATTAGGGAGCAACTGACAAGAATAGGGGAAAGGAATACAGTAGAAGAAGAATGGGTAGCTTTGAGAGATGAAATAGTGGAGGCAGCAGAGGACCAAGTAGGTAAAAAGACGAGGGCTAGTAGAAATCCTCAAAAATAAGATGAACAGAAGTGCAGAATGGCTAAGCAAATGTAAGGATGTAGAGGCATATATCACTAGGGGGTAAGATAGATACTGCCTACAGGAAAATTAAAGAGACATTTGGAGAAAATAGGACCAATTGTATGAATATCAAGAGCTCAGATGGAAAACCAGGTCTAAGCAAAGAAGAGAAAGCAGAGAGGTGGAGGAGGAGAGGAGGAGATTAGTGTTTAACGTCCCGTCGACAACGAGGTCATTAGAGACGGAGCGCAAGCTCGGGTTAGGGAAGGATGGGGAAGGAAATCGGCCGTGCCCTTTCAAAGGAACCATCCCGGCATTTGCCTGAAGCGATTTAGGGAAATCACGGAAAACCTAAATCAGGTTGGCCGGAGACGGGATTGAACCGTCGTCCTCCCGAATGCGAGTCCAGTGTGCAGAGAGGTGGAAGGAGTAAATAGAGAGTCTATAAAAGGGTGATGTAATGCAAGGGAATATTATGGAAATTGGAAGAGGACGTAGATGAAGATGAAATGGGAGATAGGATACTGCATGACAAGTTTGACAGAGCACTGAAAGACCTGAGTTGAAACAAGACCCCAGGAGTAGACAACATTCCATTAGAACTACTGATAGCCTTGGGAGAGCCACCCCTGACAAAACTCTACCATCTGGTGAGCGAGATGTATGAAACAGGTGAAATACCCTCAAACTTCAAGAAGAATATAATAATCCCAATCACAAAGAGAGCAGGTGTTGACACGTGTGAAAATTACTGAACTATCAGCTCAATTAAGTCAGTGCTGCACAAATACTAACACAAATTCTTTACAGACGAATGGAAAAACAGGTAGAAGTTGACCTTGGAGAAGATCAGTTTGGATTCTGTAGAAATGTTGGAACACGTGAGGCAATACTGATCCTACGACTAATCTTAGAAAATAGATTAAGGAAAGGCAACCTACATTTCTACCATTTGTAGACTTAGAGAAAGCTTTTGACAATGTTGACTGGAATACTCTCTTTCAAATTCTGAAGGTGGCAGGAGTCAAATATAGGGAACGAAAGGCTATTTACAATTTGTACAGGAACCAGATGGCAGTTGTAAGAGTCGAGGGGCACGAAAGGGAAGCAGTGGTTGGGAAGGGAGTGAGAGAGAGTTGTAGCCTATCCCCAATATTATTCAATCTGTATATTGAGCAAGCAGTAGGGAACAAAAGAAAAATTTGGAGTAGGAATTAAAATCCATGGAGAAGAAATAAAAACTTTGAAGTTTGTCGATGACATTGTAATTATGTCAGAGACAGCAAGGGACCTGGAAGGGCAGTTGAACGGAATGGACCGTGTCTTGAAAGAAGGATATAACATAAACATCAACAAATGCAAAACAAAAATCATGGAATGTAGTAGAATTAAATCAGGTGATGCTGAGGGAATTAGATTAGGAAATAAGACACTTAAAGTAGTAGATGAGTTTTACTATTTGGGGAGCAAAACAATCGATGATGGTCAAAGTAGAGAGGATATAAAATGCAGACTGGCGATGGCAAGGAAATCATTTCTGAAGAAGAGAAATTTGTTAACATCGAGTATAGATTTAAGTGTGAGGAAGTCCTTTCTGAAAGTATTTGTATGGACTGTAGCCATGTGTGAAAGTGAAACATGGATGATAAATAGTTTAGACAGAAGAGAATAGAAGCTTTTGAAATGTGGTGCTACAGTAGAATGCTGAAGATTAGATGGATAGATCATGCAACTAATGAGGAGGTACTTAATAGAATTGGGGAGAAGAGGAATTTGTGGCACAACTTGACTAGAAGAAGGGATCAGTTGGTAGGACATGTTTTGAGGCATCAAGGGATCATGAATTTAGTATTGGAGGGCAACATGGAGGGTAAAAATCATACAGGGAGACCAAGAGATGAATGCATTAAGCAAATTCAGAAGGATGTAAGTTGCAGTAGGTACTTGGAGATGAAGAAGCTTGCACAGGACAGGGTAGCACGGAGAGCTGCATCAAACCAGTCTCGGGACTGAAGACCATAACAACAACCATTATTATTATTATTATTATTATTATTATTATTATTGCATTGTATTTTCAAGGAACAATTGCTGCATTTAATACTAAAACCTCAAGTTTAGAGGAATAAGTTTAAGTGAGTGGTTGAAATAGTAAAAGATATGGAAGTCCACATTTTCATCCTAATGACATACAAATAAATAAATTTGAATTTTATCATCATGATTCAAATTAGAATACAAAATGACTATCTTCATGACATGTTTAAGTGAATGCTTAACAATGTAAAATAAATGAGTGTGCACACTTTCATGCTAATGAAATAAACAAATTTACATTTTATCATCATAATTCAAGTTCAAAGACAAGTATTTGTCTTTGTAACTGAAGTATTACATTTTTTCTTCAAGAATGGTTTGCTCTGCTGTTACACTCAAGGATGCCTTGTAACTCTAAAGAATTCATTCTTTTTATATGTTTCTAATTTTCTTTTGAATACCCGTACATTATTAAATTCCTTTTTTATATAGATGGGAAGCTTTGATACCTGACTCAGTAACTTCCCTGTATAATTTCTAAGAGTTGCAGAACCTCAGTGGAAATTTTTCACATCTTATATCATGGTTGTGAATGTCACAATTTTTCTGAATTAATTTCCTGTTGTTTGCTACAAACATCATCAGTGAATACATATAATCTGTAATAGTAAATGTCATGAGAGTCTTCCAGAGATCCCTGCAGAATGTTCTGTTAGAGACCACGTATATTAATTTCACTGATTGTTTCTGATGTATGAAGATTTTTTTCAACTCCTCCAGCATTTCCCCAGCAGACTATATCATAGGAGAGTACAGAATGGACTGAATGAGACTGAAAGTGAGATATGGCTCTTAGTGTGAATCACGCTGAACTACATTTCTTGACCAGATGATTAATTTGCTCTTTCTATCTTAGCTGCCTAGGAATGCCTAGGAATTACGAGGGTAAGCCCAAAAGTAATGTCTCCTATTTTTTTATAAGTAGATAGACTTGTTTATTTCTACAATGGTTTACATCAGTTTACGGCTTTAACATTTAGCTATTTTTCAACATAATCAACATTTCTGTCGACGCAATTTTGTAGATGCTGTGGCAGTTTTTGTTTGTCCATGTCATACCAGCTTGCCGCCATACTGTTCGGAAAGTTATGAACCTCTTCTTTCACCTCGTCGTTGGAGCTGAATCGCTTTCCGGTCAAATGTTCTTTTAACCTAGGGAACAGGTGATAGTCACTGGGCGCCAAGTCAGGACTATAGGGAGGGTGGGTGATTACGCTCCACTGAAACTGTTGCAGGAGAGCAAGGGTTTGCCGAGTGATGTGTGGGCGAGCATTGTCACGGAGAATATGTACGCCCTTGCTCAACATACCTCTTCTCCAGTTCTGAATTGCCCGTTTGAGTTTTTTCAGAGTCTCACAGTACCTGTCAGCATTAATTGTGGTCCCAGTGATTTAGCTCGCTCCAACGACGAGGTGAAGGAAGAGGTTCATAACTTTCTGAACAGCATGGCTGCGAGCTGGTATGACATGGGCATACAAGAACTGCCACAGCGCCTACAAAAATGCATCGACAGAAATGGTGATTGTGTCGAAAAATAGCTGAGTGTTCAAGCTGTAAACTGATGTAAACCATTATAGAAATAAACAGGTACTTATAAAAAAAAATAGTAGATGGGATTATCCTTGTACATGCGTGGTTTCATAAATTTTCTTGTTGTTAATATCCAGTTCAGGAACTTTAAGTATTTTTATTTGCTGTCTGAAACTGTATCACATTAGTTTTCAAAAAAAATATGGTTAAGCTATTGTCTGTGAACTATTTGTGTATATCGTTAGTGATTGTCAGAGCCATATCCCGCAGCATGCTTGTATCATCATCAAACACGATAATTTCTGCTCTGTCATTAATTGTAATCGGTAGATGATTAATACAAACCAAGAAAATCAGTGACCCAAGGATTAAGTCCTGGGGGACTTTGAATTTTACATTTTCCCAGTCTGAACTGGGGAATTACTTTTACACCTGGCTCTAAAAGACAACTTTGTTTGATGTTATATAAGTGAGATTCTAGCCAGGTCGAAGGTTTGTTTTTGATGCCATAGTGTGGAACCTTTTTTAGCAAGATGATACGATTTACAAAGTCAAATGTCTTAGCAAGAACACAAAAGATACCTCCTAAAATTTAGTTCACTTAGAATTTCATCTGTTAGGCAAAATATTGCTCTCAGTGTGGAAAAACCCTTACAAAAGCCAAACTGTTTATGTGTCAGTGAGCCACTGGTGTATAGTGTGGCTATAAATCCTCTCAGATACTATTCTCTTAAATAGCTTTGAGAACACTGGTAGCAGAGAGATGGGATGATAGTGGATATTACATTCCTCACTCCACTTTTGTCGATTAGCATCACTATAACATGTGTTAGTCTATCCACGAATACCTCAGTTTTCAGTTATTGGTTATACCAATAGCACAATATTTGACTTACAAATTCTGCACATGATTTTAAAATCCTGCTTTATACACCATCATATCAAGAGAACTCAGAGCTTTTAAGTAACCTTTTTTTTTCCAATTTCTTTAGGAGTTGTGCTTTTGAATGAAGTGCCACATTTGGTGTGATTTGTATGGGATTAAGTAGCTCTATGGCTTCTTTGGGAAATTGTTTATTATGGTTCCCGTGTTTTCAGCTATGGTCAGAAAAAATTTCTTGAATTCTAAGGCTGCAATGGTTCGATTATTCTTGTTTGTACCATTACCAGAGAACTGTGGTACCTCACCTTGTTCTGATTTTATGTTCCTATTTGTCTCATTTTCTATGAGGTTCTATATTGGGATATAGTTCTTATTTTGTCTGACTTGCTAATTTTCTGGGCATAATTCATGTGTTTGGCCTTCCCGATTGTGTAATCAGGAAGGCCAAACACATGCATTATGGACAGAAAATTATCTCCCTCTTTTTGGCATATATTTCAATGCCAGTTGTTAACCAACCTTTCATTTCACTATAGGTTGGTTTGATTTTAATGTGTCTTTGGGGAGAAGCCGGCTTTAAAATGTGTGAGAAATAGAGTCCAGGAATGAACTGAATTTCTCAATTACTGTGTGTGCCCACTATACATCCTCACTTTGTTTATGATGAAAACAACTTCTAAACAAGCTAGCATATTCAGTATTTATTGTTCTAACATGTTTAACTTGGATGTGACCATTTCCTGTTTTTCTGCTGTCACATTATAAGGTTATCATTTAACCATAATGATCAGCAGACCATCTATTGCAGCCAGAGTTTTTACTTCACTGTAATTTATGGGGTCCAGGAACAGATTATGAATCATGGTCTTGCTGTGTCCATATACTGAAGGAAGGAAAGAGGACTTGGTTTAATGTCCTATTGACATTGAGGTCATCAGAGATGGAGCACAAGATCAGATTGTGTCAAGGATGGGGAAGGAGATTAGCTGTGTCCTTTCAAACGAACCATTCCAGCATTTGCTTGGAGTTAATTTAGGGAAATCACGGAAAAACTAAATCTGGATGGCCGGGTGCGGCTATGAACCATCGTCCTCCTGAATGCCAGTCCATTGTGCTAACCACAGCACAACCTCGCTTGGTCTATGTCCATACACTCTTTTCGGGAATGAGATGATAGGGAGTACCTTGAAAGCACACAATAATGATTCTAACTGTTTATAACTGTAATCATTTGAAAGAAAATTAATGTTAAAACCAGCACATAGTACACTGGAGTGCATGCATATTCAAATACAGAGATATGTAAACAGGCAGAATATGGCACTGCGCAATGGCTATATAAGACAGCAAGTGTCTGGTGCAAATGTGAGATTGGTTATTGCTGCTACAATGGCAGATTATCAAGATTTAAGTGAGTTACAACATGGTGTTATAGTTGGCACATGAGCGATGGGACACAGCATCTCTTAGGTGTTGATGAAGTGGGGATTTTCCCATATGACCATTTCAAGAGTGTACCGTGAGCATCAGGAATCTGGTAAAACATCAAATCTCCGACATTGCTGTGGCCAGAAAAAGATTCTGGAAGAATTGGCCCAACAATGACTGAAGAGAGTCGTTCAGTGTGCCAGAAATGCCACCCTTCCACAACATGCTGCAGATTTCAATGTTGGGTCATCAGCAAGTGTCAGCATGCGGACCATTCAATGAAACATCATTGATATGGGTTTTCGGAGCCGAAGGCCCACTTGTGAGCCTTTGATGACTGCACGACACAAAGCTTTACGCCTCGCCTGGGCCTGTCAAAACCGACAATTGACTGGTGGTGATTTGAAACATATTGCCTGGTTGGATGAGTCTCGTTTCTAATTGTATCGAGCTGATGGACGAATATGGGATTGGAGACAACTTCAACAATCCATGGACCCTGCATGTCAGCAGAGGACTGTTCAAGCTGGTGGAGGCTCTGTAATGGTGTGAGGTGTGTGTAGTTGGAGTGATATGGGACCCTTGCACGTATAGATACAACTCTGATAGGTGACACGTGCGTAAACATCCTGTCTGATCACCTGCATCCATTCATGTCAATTGTGCACTGCAACAGATTTCGGCAATTCCAGCAGGACAATGGGACACTCCACACATCCAGAATTGCTACAGAGTGGCTCCAGAAACACTCTTCTGAGTTTAAACCTTCTGCGGGCCACCAAACTCCCCAGACGTGAACATTATTGAGCATATCTGGGATGCCTTCCAATGTGCTGTTCACAAGAGATCTCCGCCCTCTTGTACTCTTATGGATTTATGGACAGCGCTACACTATCCATGGTGTCAGTTCCCTCCAGCACTAATTCAGGCATTAGTCGAGTCCACGCCACATGGTGTTGCGGCACTTCTGTATGCTCGTGGGGGGCCCTACATGATTTAGGCAGGTGTACCTGTTTTTTTGGCTCTTTAGTGTATAATGTTTCTGATATTCCTATACAATTTTATAAGAACTGAGTGTAGCTGACAAAGGAACTTTTGAATGTTTTCCACATGTGCTCCATAAACTGTTGTTATTATGAGGGACTGAGTTTCCAGTTCCAATCTGACAGCACAGCATTCAAAATGTTGTTCAATACAGTACTTCTATGACTTGTGACCTAAGGGTACTGTGCATGTAAATTGCCACCACACCATGTCTTAAGTTGGTACTACAGTAGTAAAAACAGATTCTGTTACTACTGAAATGCATCTGGTTAATATCTGTTGTTTTCAGATGACGTTCAGTTAAGCAAGGGGCATCAGCAACTGTTTCATCTCTGTCACCTGTTGTTCTAGAAAAACAGCAGTTCTTCTTCTTTATTTAAAATACTTCTTAACGTTACATTTGACACGAGCTGTATTATTATCAAAAAGTGCAAGTTGTTGGGTGTAGTTTCATTATGGTACTATCCTCTGCTAAACAGAACAATGAAATTTAATGTAAGACATGACTGTTATTGGGTATACACAAAAATGAAATTAACTTTATTTTTAAAATTAGTATCCAAGGACAACTGCCAAAACATATTTGTGGATAAAACATGACAGTTATTTTCCCATGTGCTGAGCAACAAGTTGTCCAATAGGATGCTGAGTGAGGTGTTAGTATCAGTCTTGCTGAGACCATCATTTGGATGTGGTAATGGAGAGCATCATTAGCTATTATCCTAATGGAGAAATTTACAAAGTACTGACATCTGAGCTGATAATACAGATTTGCTCACAGATGGCTCTTCTCTTGGCTACCTACTGTCAATGGTCTATCGGGACACACTTTAATAAGCTGACTCACAAAATGTATCTTTCTGTCAAAGGTAGGATCAGAAATTTGATCATTTGAATAAGGACATCACAATGTTTTCTTAACACTTCCATTCCGTACAACTATTTGTCATTTCATAAACCTGTTTGAATACAAATCCACGATGCTCCTCCAGTGTAAACAGTTGTTTGGTCTGTCTTCGTTTCTTCAGATTAAAATAAATGCATTGTGACTTTAAAAAATTACAGCTACATTCTAAGTGTACATGAGGATAGGTCTGTGATCACCTCACCAATTACATTTTCAATAGTGTCTCACCCTAGGCATAAGAAATTTATATTCTTGCATAATCCATGCAGTGGGAATGCCTTCTTGGAAAATTTATTCAGTTCATCAATATTTGCAGCTGAATAAAAAGATAAAACCACATTGGTTGTAACAAGCTGACGAAACATTTGCATATACGAGAAAGCAGTGGACAATCATAAAGCTCACAAATATTTAAGTTTACTAGTGGAATGGCTGTTATTAAAATGAGATGATGTTTCATGCAATTCAGGAGTTATATGGGCAGAAGGGCTTGGTACTTTAGTTTCCACAGCAATTATGTAATCTAAGAGGCCACTGCATTAAAATTCTCTCTGAAAGGAGGGATTCTATCCGATGAGATGAAAAATCATTTGTGATATGGATGGATTCGTTACACGATATCAGTGTTACAAAAAATCACACAGGTTTATTTGTAACAAATTCCTTCAGTACCTATGCTAGAATTTTTTAATGCATGTGACAGATAAATTTGTATAAAGCAGTTCTCCACAGAGCTTCATGAAAACCATATTTCTATTTTAAGATTAACTATCAGTACTACACAATGCAACACATTAACAAAAAGATTCCAAAGTTTATCACGTTATTGGGAAATGTATATGTACATTACATTAGAGAGACACCTGAATGAACTGAACAGATCTCTGCTCTGGTGAAACAAGACGAGAAACTTACATTACATTAAGTTGTTTCTAGTCATCTTCGTTCACAATTTTTCTGGATATGCACTTATGTTGGTCACTACTTTGGGAAAGTCTGAAACTGAATTTTCAAATCAAATATTGAGCGAAAGAAAATAATTCATCTTTGGAATTTTGGTCACAGCTTAAAGTCAGGAACATTTTACAACACTGGCCAAGGAGCAGTCGTGCAAGAGGTAATGTCATTTCAATTGAAATCTGAAAATAGTTTATTGGCATTTGCATCAACTAAGGTAATGACTACTGGTATCCTAGCAGACAGTGACAGAAAGATGTCAGCATCAGGCCAGCAATGTATGTGATGCTAACACTTTTGCAAGCATTGTCGTCCTCTCCCACTCACACGACAGTCATGTTAGTGGCATTATATCCAATGCACCAATGATATTCAAGGAAATAAAAATTAAAAACCACATCGATTGTATATTACCATCAACATCCATCCTATTTTGATGCCCTCACCATAACTCACAATTTCTTGATAGTTATCTATCATTTCGTAACAGGGATGACTATGCATAAGTGATCTACTAGAACATTGAAAGTGGCCCTGATGGTGAAAATCAATAATGTACAGCCATTGTTGGAACGTAATGAAATGAAAGCTAAATTGTAGAAAGCCAAAGCGTATTTCAATGAAGTCATATACCAAAATAATATCACCATTATACTGATGAAAACTTGCAACAATAGTTGCATTTATATGATCACAAGTCAATCAGAACTGGAGTAGTACCACTGCTGGAATGAATGTTCTCATGACTGCACCTGGACCACTTTTACAGCTGTCATGGGCTATGCAGTAGAGTGTGTGATTTTATTAACTTTTATCCAATTAGTTCCAACACTAAACAGAAACTAATGTCATGGAGAAGTATTGCTCATTTAATCAATTTAGCCTTCAATCTTTTAGTGTTATAACTGAAATGGACAACTGTGCAACCTCTGTTATATTTAGAATGTTGTTAACAGAATAGTCACTGATCTGATCAATTAAAGACAGGTTTCTTAGAAAATGTAGCTTTGAGAGAAATGTAACAACTCCTTCAATATCAGCGAGAGAGAGAGAGAGAGAGAGAGAGAGAGAGAGAGAGAGAGAGAGAGCTATTTGGAAAATAACCTCAAAGCTCTTAAATCAGCTGACAAATTAATTGCACATACATACACACTCTGCAAACCAATTTGAAGTGTATAGCAGAGGGTACCTAGTCGGTACCTCATATTGGCATCTCTTCTCATCCCTGATGTATATGGAGCATGGGAAGAGTTATTGTTTAAATGCCTCTGAGCATTCTGTAATTAGTTAACATGGCAAATATGAACATTGTCTAGCCTTGTCTTCACAGTCCTTACAGAAATGATATGTAGGGGGATGAAGAATATTCTTATATTCTTCACTTAATACTGGTTCTTGAAATTATTTAAGTGATGTTTCATAGGATAATTTGCTTTTGCTTTCAAGAGTCTGCCAAGTCATGTTTTTCAACATTTCCAAGACACTCTCCCGTTAGTGAAACAAATCTGACTATTTCTGTTACATTTCTTTGTACACATTCAATACCTCATTATTCCAATGTTTAAGGCAAGCTGCCAATCTCTGAACTGAGTTGAAATCTTAGCAAGATGTAACTGACTATTTCTGCAGCTTTTTTCAGACAGTACTCCATTACGGATAACTGCACCATCTATTAAAAGTATTAGTTTGCTATTAATATTGTCTGCCAAGTCATTAAAAATACAACATGAACAACAATGGTCCCAACATACTTCCATGAGTGACACCTGCATTTACTTCTGTCAATGGTGACGACGATGATGTTTGGGTTTTGGGGCGCTCAACTGCGCGGTTATCAGCGACCATTCTATCAATGGTTCTCCATACAAGATAACAAGCTGCATCCTGCCTACCAAGCAGTCCTCAACCCTGTCATAAAATCTGTTAAATGTAATCATACTTTTGTGAATAATCATTAGTGTGGTACCAAGTCTAATGCTTTTTGAAAGTCAAGGAATACTGCATCTACCTGGTTTTGTTGATTCAGTGTGTCATATGAGAAAGCACAAGTTGAGTTTCACAAGATCGATGTTCTCGGAATCCATGCTGGTCAGCATGGAGAAGGTCACTCTGTTCAAGATACCTTATAACCTCTGGATAAAATTCTGTCACCAAAGATCATAGTCACCCATGAGAGTATCTGGAAAATCTGACAGAGGGTAAGTGCAGGGAATAAAGCCACCTCTTCATATATATGAAAAGATAGAAATCACATAGAACACAGTCTTTGGTATAGGGCAGCTATTCAGATATGTTGAATTTGAACTAGCAACAATTTTTATGTTTGCTAGGCAGTGTATCACAGAATACTGTAATGTAATAACCTTGGACAATGGACCTACAGTTCAATGTTAAAGAAATAATTTCACTGACACGCAAAACCATTGATCATATTTAACTGATATGCACCACAAATTTCATTATGAGTGACAACAGGTTTTAGTCCCCCCCCCCCCCCCCTCCAATTAAAAAACTATTACAGAATAATTCACACTGAAACAATCACAATTAAGAAAAAACGCAAGAATATGAGAAGTGGCAGGACCTTCCCATTATCGCAGCTCCAAGTGCACTGAACTACAGTGTGAGTTAACGTAGTGATTGTTTTGGCTGCGCCCTCCTCCTCCTCCCAATTTCTCATTAAATCCTAAAAAGGATACAGCAAATATCCAAAACTATGCATCTCCTTCAGTAGTACTTGAACAATATTGCTGAAGGAATGCTTCAAATGATGAAACAGCTCTTACATCCTGAACATGTAGAGTTTTAGAGAAGACGAAGAAGCCATAGTTATGAAATTTTAATATAATAAACTGAAAGCATCTGTATAGAATATGGAACGTTTGAAGGTCATCTTAGCATGGCAAATAATGAGTGCATAAGTATGACTCCAAAAGAAAGAAAGAGAAAAAGAAAATTGGGGAAGGGGGGGGGGGGAGAAGAGGGAGGGAGGGAGGGATGATAAATTTTGATATTGACTTATAACAGAGTGGCAAGGGAAATTAAAAGAGTGACCTCACTATGAAATTTTCTGATCCTCAAGCTACATGATATTTACGTGCACATAATGTTTCTCAGCCTCTAAAATGGCCAGAAATTAAAAGGAGGTGTACAACAAAGAGTTCCAAAAAACTAAACTAAACTGTACACTATAAACAGTAAATACATATAAGTAGTGCACTGGTATCTATACAAATCTTTTCCTACTTTCAAATTACAGCCTCACTGAAAGTTGGGTATAAAATGCATGTTTGACCGTCAGTTGCTTTTATATTCAAAACCCAAATATCGAGCAGTTTCAGTCGCAGACCATCTTTACAGATTAGGGTTAAAACACATCACATATATCATTACTTAAATAATGGCAATGTCTCAGGTGCAGAGCATATCATGAATTCCAGTATACAATATAGGACTTTTAAGAGCAAACATACTAATAACAAGCAGGTCAGTACTCTGTACCTGAAACCAGTTGATATTTGGGTTTTAAATAAAAAGGCAGCTAATGGTCAGACATGCATTTTATACATTATTTGACAGCTGTTAATAGTCACCTTCCAAAAATGTTATTGAAAGTTGAAAGAAAAATAACTCGAGAAGGTCAGTGGCTAACAGAAACAATAGAACTTAACACATCCGTAACTAATCATGTTGCATTGGTAGTTTTTTGGGTGTGGAGTGTAAGTTGCCAAGCACATTTTCAAGGCTCAGTGGTATTTATTATGGTGAAACTGGATGACACTACACTTTTGAGGCACTTAATCCATCACATACCAAATTTTTAACAGATAAGCTACAATTACACTCCATATAACTTGAAAGACAAGTCACAACCATCATCCTGAGTACAAATACCAAAAACTGTTAGACATAAAAACTACTGCCTGAAAATTAAAGAAATGATATGAGCTTAGAAGAATGTTTTGCTACGACAAATCAAGTGAGAATGCAATCTGAAACCATTTCATTATGTCTCTGCTACTATCATACTACAGTGGCATGAATCATTTGGAGTAGCACTTCACACACAAAGCACTGAGCTGTATATTTAATTCCCTAATGATCACAATGCTTCGTGGACTTCCGGATCCATACCTTTCAACAAACATTTTGATAAACATGTACTTCTTCCCCAGGCGCTGATACAGAACATTTAAGACATAAACATTCACCTTGACTCAATGCCTACTATGACAACAGACAATGAAGAATTTAGTGCTTAAAATTCAGTCAAGCATTACATGGATGAATGTAATGTAAATGGTTGAATGTGAAATACTTTTCATTTATATGATAGAGCAAAATTCATCAAATACAGAGTGTACATAAATTCCAGGAACACTTTCAATTATTTATTGCACACGAACTAAACATTGTACAGATGTCATAAATATTGCATTTTGAAGAGAAACTCTGAAAGTTTTTTTTACAAGCATTCAATATGTGAACCACGAGTCACCCAGCAGACATCAATACAGTAATCAAATTCTTGCCATACCCGTCCCAGCATAGCATCGTCGACTGTGGTAGTCGCTTCTCGTATTCTCTCCCGGAGCTCTGCTACATCACGTGGTAGAGGCAGTACATACTCCAGATATTTAATGTGCCCCCCCCCCCCCCCCCTCCAGAAAAAAGTCACACGGAGTGAGATCTGGTGATCGGGGAGGCCATTTCATTTCATGAAACAGCTGTCCCCTTCTGTAGCACAGCTGATCCATCAATGTGGCAGTTCCGTATTCAGGTACCCACAAACTTCACAATGAAAATGGGGTGAAGCCCCATCCTGCTGAAAGATGAACGGAGAGTCTGATTGCATTTGAGGCATCAGCCATTGCTGCAACATGTCCAAGTAGGAATATCCAGTGACAGTGCTCTCGGCAAAGAAAAATGGCCCGTACAGTTTTCGACGTGTTAAGGCACAAAAAACATTTACCTTTGGGAAGTCACATTCAAATTCAATGCATTCGTGGGGATGCTTTGTACGCCAGATTCAACAGTTACGCCGGTTCACTTTCCCATTAGTTTGAAAAGTGGTTTCGTTGCTAAAAATTAAGCGATCAACAATGCCATCCCCATCATCCTCATTCAATTGTTGCAATCGTGCACTAATTTCTTTGGACTCTTTATGAATGTGTCTCGTATGCGCTCCACATTCACTTCACTCACACTGGGACGTCTGCTTCTCTTTGCTGGGCACAAGCAACCCATCGTAACAAATTTGTTGTGCCAGTGGTAAATGGTCATCCTTGTTGGTGGCTTCTTACCGTACTTGGTTCTAAACATCCGTTGAACAGCTGTAGCACACTTGTTTTCATCAAACTCCAACACACAGAAAGCTCTCTCCGCACCTGAACTCGCAATGTTAGCGACTAGCGCTAACTATCGGCAAATTATCAAACTATGCTGTGGCAGTATACATGAAAAAAAAAAAAAAAAACTTTCAGGGTTTCTTTTCAAAATAACATATGTATGATATGTGTACAATGTTTGGTTATTGTGCAATAAATAATTGAAAGTGTTCCCAGACTTTATGCACATCCTGTATATACCTACATTCAACAATTTACAAACGTGTGGACTTTTTTTTTTTTTTACCTGTCTCATCTGTAGCAGATTGCATAATTTCACAATCCACTGCTTCTATGTAAGTAACAAGTCAGTTATTAGTATTACTGAATATGCACTAGATCAAGACATGTTGCCAAAAGACTACAGCTGCAAAATAAGGCTTTGGTTCTCCAACTGACACCTTAGCGAGTCAGATTGATACAACTTACCCCATTTGTCACAAAATTGCATGCCTTACACAGAGTATCATCTTAAGTCATTAATTAATGATATCATAGGTAGTTTGAATTAAGAATGTCTCATACTATCAATTTTATTAACATTTTTATTTTCCCAAATTTCACTACATCAGAAAATGTCTAGATAAACATAAGCGCTTAAGTTATACCTTATCTAGTATTAAGAATTGCAACTCTGCTCACTATTCATATTTAAGATTGCTACTACAAATAACAAGACAGAAGGAGCATGCAAACTGCAAGGCATTAAAATGAATTACACATGTTAAACAAGAACAAAATACATACTTTTCAGTTGCATTTGTTGGGGCAGGTCCAGGATTTCTCACATCTGGTTCTTGTACAGACCTAAAAAATTTCATTTGACAGCATAAGACTTCCAAACATCTGACTTACTTCACAGTGATATAACATGATAGAACAGAAAAGTCTACTAAATATTTACACAATTTTGTTTTATGGAAAGGCAGAAGCACAAAGTTCATACAGCTATCATATAATGAGGCATTATTCCTCATAATTAACACAATTAACAGGGCTCTTATTGCATCATTTAAATGCTGACAAATGTCACATTGACCTAAGCACCAGACAAATTCTATAAGGACTGCATTCTGGTATCTGCTTGCTGATGACAGAGGATCCTAAAGGCACAAGAATTGGAAATTAACTAGGGATGTATGAAAAAAGTTCTTTTAAAATATGCACTGTTTCTATGCACGCTTTTGGGAAATGTGTAAAAGAAAGAGATCAACAATCTGCACTTCTAAGAAAGGTAATTCACAGCCGAACTATCATATGAATTCACAAGCACAATTTGCACCTCTAAGAAAGGTAATTCACAGCCAAACTTTCATATGAATTCACGAATTCACAAGCAACAAACAGGATGTATAAAATCGACAAGTTATTAGGAGTAACAAATGCTCTACAATATTTTGGAAGGAAATTTCCAGTTTAACGTTCCATCACCACTTAGGTAACTGGTGATGGAGCACTAGTTCATTTGGAGAAGTATAGATGTAAACTTGATTAAGGACTCATTCAATCACTTAATATTATTTAGCAAAACTGCAAATGCCTTAAATTGCAATTAAAAGACAGATACCTGACCATTAATCTTCCAAAGGCATAGCAAGTGGATTAGCAACTGTGTCATCTTGCTCAGGTCAAAAATTCCAGCAAATGACAGAAAATGAGTATGTGGTGCTAATACCTAATCATAGAAAGAAGAGACAAAGGCAGAAGTCAGCAAATCAGTGAGGTTCATAACTACTAGCAACATACCCAAAATATACAAATCCAAAATACAGTGTCCAGATCTGAGAAATAATACATATAAGAAAACTGGATGTGGCTCAATGAATAAGCACCAGATTACAAGTCTAATGATCCAACACACAGTCAAACCTGGGATTATTTGTCACAGTTTCTTTTGCACTGACAATGATTTGTTAATATGAAAATACCATGTTACACTGCAATCCAGAGTCCATGTTAAACTGTGGGTTCCCCAATAAATAGTTGTGTAAAACTAAGTTAAAAGGCCAGAGGAAAGCAAGTGCATACAACTGCCTACAGGAGACTCATGTACAATACTGCACTGTAATAAAGAACTTTGGTACTGAGGACAGCTTTCCTCTATTTAAGGGAATTGGAAAATGTAGATAAGTTGTCTTCTTTTCCATTTTGCTAATGTGAGGCAGTGAGTACTAAGTACAAGGAGCATTACGATGAACAGTTCTGCCTACTTTCTCCTCTTGTTGTTATATTTTGTTCAAATATTCTATTCCAGTTATGTAACTGTGAGCATCAATGAAATTTCCAAACATACTAATTATGAAATAATAAAATTTCCAAACATATCAATTACGAAACTACCTTTTGTCATATTCTGATAATGTCCCACAGTTCCAAGTCTAGTGCTTATTCAGCTAATGCCTTTTTCTTTGTTTTACTTCGTCAGAACTTTCTTACACCACTGTCTTACCCCATATCTACTTTTTCATATTCTGTTATTCCAGTTCATTGTTAAAATCTTACAGGGTACTATACATGTAATGCTTCTTTTCTTCTACTTTCCCCATTTTCTTTTTTCTACTTCAATATGATAATTACAGCCACATCTACAATTTCAATATATTCAACTTCACACTTTTAACAATACTAATAAGCAGAGAAAAACTTATTTTATGCCTGGGGCATCTTTTACATCTACATGCACTCTCTCTGCATGCTGCAGCATGGTACACGGTAAAGGTACCTTGTACCACTACTAGTCATTTTCTTTCCTGTTTTACTCACAAATGGACCGAGGGAAAAACAACTGTCTATATGCCTGTGTACAAGCCCTAATTTCTCTTAGCTGCACCGTCCTTGCACAAAATGCATGTTGGTGGCAGTAGAATCAGTCTGCAATCAGCCGCAAATGCCGGTTCTCTAAATTTTCTCAAGAGTGCCTTGCAAAAAAATTTTGCCTTCCCTCCAGGGATTCACATTTGAGTTCATGATACATCTCCATAATACTTGTGTGCCAATCAAACTTACTGGTGACATATCTATCAGCACGCATATGACCTGCTTATGTCTTCCTTTAATCAGACCTGGTGGGGCTCCCACACTCTCACGCAGTGCTCAAGAACTGGTTGCACTAGTGTTCTATATGCAGTCTCCTTTATAGATGAGCTAAACTTCCTGATATTCTCCCAATATATGGAAGTCAGCCACTCACCTTCCCTACTACCATCTGTACAGGCTTGTTCGATTCAGAATCGATTTGCAACTTTACGCCTCAATATTTCATCAGTGTGGCTGTGTCAAGCAGCACACTACTAATGTTGCGTTCAAACATTACAGGTTTGTTTTTACTCCTCATCTGCATTAACTTACATTTTTATGCATTTAAAGGAGGCTGCCATTAGTCACACCAATTAGAAGTTTTGTCCAAGTCGTCTTGTGTCCTCCTACAGTTACTTAGTGACAACACCTTTCCACACACCACAGTTTCATCAGCAAACAGCTGCAAATTGCTACTCACCCTGTGCACCAGATCACTTATGTATACAGAGAGTAAGAGCAGTCCTCCACACTTTCCTGAGGCACTCCTGATGTTGCTCTTATCCCTGATGAACATTTGCCATTGAGCAAAACATACTGTGTTCTATAACTTAAGAAGTCTTTGAGCCACTCACATATCTGAAACTTATCACATGTCCTCAGATTTCCGTTAACAGTCTGCAGTGGAGCACTGTGTCAAACGCATTACAAAAATCAAGTAACACTGAATCCACATATTGCCCAATATCCATGGTTTGCAAGATATCATGTGAGAAAACAGCAAGCTGAGTTTCACGTGAGTGATTCTTTCAAAATCCACGCTGATTTGTGGACAGAAGCTTTTCTGTCCAAGGAAATTGAATTCAAACTCAGAATAGGTAAAAAAATTCTATACGAAACCAATGTTACAGATACTGGTCTATTCTTTTACCCTTAATCAGTCCCCACTTCACCACCTTCTGTGCAAGTATTGTGTAAATTAAAACTCTTCTTCTCTAATTATTTCCCACTCATACTAAAATCCAGTGAAATGATTAAATCTCCTAAAGTTTTTATTTGCATGAAGTCAGTAGTGAGATTACTTCACTCACACAGCACCTTACTTCTTAAATCCAAATAAAGTTTTTTTTTATATATATATAAAAATGTGAAAGATTTCTTCGTGACAATTAAGTGACATCAATTTTCATAAGTAGTTTTTCTAGCACTGTGGTTCCCAAGCAATTTATTCTGATTAACAGCTACCCTGAAAGTATGCCATTCTGAAAGGTTCAAGATCTTTTGTTTCACTTTCTTTCCTTTTCCTGACTTCCATTTGCCAGTGGCTGTACAGTTAAAAACCACCTATTTTTGTAATCAATCATTAGAATGGACAAAATTTTATTGCTGCCTGTATTGTATAAACTCTCTACAACAATCAGAGATTTTGACAATCTCAACCATTGACTACATCAGGAAAGCAACTGATTTTCATACAGAATTAACAACACAAGTGTAACAAAAACATTTAATGCAACAAACCCACAGACAAAACCTTTGGCTTACATCATTAGAATGGTTTACCACTTCTCTTATGACATTAGCCCTTATACACTTGCATGTTTATTACTCTTCACCACTCTGTGTGCAATTCTTTCCCTTCTTGTACTTTAGTTGGCAAGTTCACTATTTCCACAAAAAAGCAGCACACAAAATGATTTGACTCCCATCCTTACATGGAAATATTTTAAAATAAATCTTGCCGCCTCAATGTCTTTATACCCACAGTATCCCTAATTTAGAACTTTTTCCTCACACTAACATTTTTTTGTAAAAGATGTGCTTTCCAGAATTTTTAATTCCAACCGGGAGTATAAGCATAAACATAATAGTTCCTGTAGCAGCATTAAAGTGGCAGAATCTTTGTGAATAGTATATTTTCAATTGGAACCTTGCCAAGATGAAGATGTGCTCACACCATTTATTATGTCTCATCAGACTCTCAAAGTGTGTCATTCAGTTCAGTATGGAAATTGGCCACTGATTCTGCAAGAAATGATTGAGAATGTAATGAGGAGCTTCAGCAATGCATCACCAAAGGTAGAAGCTATCTGTGTGTTGTCATTTTTATGAAGCTATTTGTGTGTTGTTATTTTTAAGAAACAAACTTGTGTTTGGCTTTACAATAATGGCAATAAGTGTATAACAGTTATCTGTACATTATATTTCTGTAAATATATGCTAAACATCATAATAACCAAATGAAAATGTAGTACTTCTTGTGGGCCACTCTGTAGATTATATAAGTAGTGAAATATTGCATCATCATTCATTGATTACAAAATGAGGATTTCATTGTCTCATCTTGTATACACATAAGACTTGTTTAATATACGTGATTATCTTTAAGAATATTGTTAAATAAAGTCGTATATTTATTTTGACTGCCATGTTTCTTAACACCTTGGTGATCAAGCCTGAGCATAGCTCAGACTACAACTATGTGTTCAAGAGACAATGCCCAAGTATAGCTCGGGCTGTGATTTTCTCAATGCACGAGCTACTTATTGCTCAAAAACCGGACTCATTTCATATGAGAACAATGTTCACACACACCTCACTACCCGTCCCTTGATATATGCTGCCTTCAGTCATCAATTTCTAGAATTACTTAAAAAAACATTAGTAAACTTAACAGCTGTTGGTATGAATGGCTGAGCCAATACGTGATTGTGTTTGCATAAATTTGTGCGAGTACTCATTAGGTTCCACAGTTTCCTATAATTCTACTACAAATACGTCACACTGTTGAGTGAGCAAGAGATTTTAGAAGCTCAAGAAAAAGAAACTGCTCAATAATTCACCTCACACTTTTTTCTGGAAGGATAATTATACTTTCTGTTATTGTTATTCTAAAATTTGTAATCTATCAAAGAACTAAAGTGAACAAGAAAAATAAATCTTGATGCCCAATCTCTTTTTAGTATGTATTGCTCTTGAAGATATATCAATTACATATGTGCCAGGAACACTTTAAATAATAGCACAAATGGCTTGTTTTCTAGGCCCAACATTCTTCTAAATGGAGTGGTCGGTCTTCAAAGTATCAAGATATAGTATATTACGTGGTAAATTTGTCTCAATAAAAGCCCATAACAGGGACAGTGCCTTGCCTTGTGTGATTTGCAGAGCAATGCTTGCTGTGCTCACAGTGAAGTACAATAGGAATGCAAGAGGGAGTGACTTGATTATAACCATTAAATGTGTAATGCATTCCCAAACCAGTAATTGTAATCTAAAAAGTTTGCAAGGTACTAACAGCAGTAAGAAGTTTTGTGGCACCTGTTATTGTTGTTATAATTGTTGTCTTCAGTCCAAAGACTCGTTTGATGCAACTCTCCCTGCTACTCTATCTTGTGCAACCCTCTTCATCTTTGAATAACTTCAGCAATTCACATCCTCCTGAATCTGCTTACTGTTTTCACCTCTTTATCTCAACTACAATTTTTATGCCCTACGCATCCTTCCAATATGAAATCAGTGATCCCTTGACGTCTCAGAATGTGTCCTATAAACCGATATCCTTTTGTAGTCAGGATATGCCACACATTTCTTTTCTCCCCCATTCTATTCAGTACTATCTCATTAGTTCTTTGATCCACTCATCGGGCGCTGATAACCTCGCTGTTGTGCGCCCTAAAACATTAATCATCATCATCCTCATCCACTCATCTAATCTTCAGCATTCTCCTGGCACACCACATTTCTAAAGCTTCTATTCTCTTCTTGTCTGAACTGTTTATTATCCATGTTTTGCTTCCATATAGGGCTACACTCATGCAAATTCTTTCAGAAAAGACTCCCTGACACACAAATCTATATTCAATTGGAACAAATTTCTTTTCTTCAGAAAGACTTTTCTTTCCACTGCCAGTCTACATTTTATATCCTCTCTAATTTGGCCACCATCAGTTATTTTGTGCCCAAATAGGAAACCCATGAACTACTTTAAGTGTCTCATTTTCTAATCTAATTTCCTCAGCATCACCTGATTTAATTTGACTACCTTCCATTATCCTTGTTCTTCTTTTGTTGATGTTCATGTTATATCCTCCTTTGAAGACACTGTCCATTCCATTCAACTGCTCTTCCGCGTCCTGTACTGTTTCTGACAGAACTGCAATGTCATTGTCAAGCCTCAAAGTTTTCATTTCTTCGCCCTGAACTTTAATTCCTACTCGAAGTTTGTCTTCTGTTTCATTTATTGCTAGCTCAAAGTACAGATTGCATAACACTGGTGATAGACTGCAACCCTGTCTCACTTCCTCCTCAACCACTGCTTTTCTTTCATGCCCCTCAACTCTTATAATTGTCATCTGCTTTCTGTACAAGTTGCAAGTAGCCTTTCACTCCCCATATTTTACCCCCGCTACCTTCAGAATTTCAAAGAGAGTATTCCAGTCGACACTGTCAAAAGCTTTCTCCAAGTCCACAAATGTTTTGCCTTCTTTAACCTATCTTCTAAGATGAGTCATACAGTCAGATGTGCCTCATATGTGTTCCTACATTTTTCTGGAATTAAAACTGATCTCCCCCAAGGTCGGCTTCTACCAGTCTTTACATCCTTCTGTAAAGAATTTGTGTTAGTATTTTGCAACCATGTCTTATTAAACTGATAGTTCGGTAAAATTCCACCTGTCAGCAGCTGCTTTCTTTGGAATTTGAATTATTACATTCTTATTTAAATATGAGTGTATTTGGCCCATCTCATACATCTTGCACCCCACATGGAAGAGTGTTGTGATGGCTGGCTCTTCCAAGGCTGTCAGCAGCTCTGACAGAAGGTTGTGTACTACTTGTGTTGATTTAGATCTCTCAGTGCCCTGTCAAATTCTTCACACAGTTTCATATCTCCGATCTCATCTACATCTATGTCCTCTTCGATTTCTACAATAATGCCTCTTCCTGTCAATTTCATTTTTTAGAGATTTGTATTCCCTTTCTCCTGCTTTGTTTGTTGCATTTTTATGTTTTCTCCTTTCATAAATTCAATTCAATATCTCCTTTGGTCTCCAAGGATTTCTAGTAAGTCTTGTCTTCTTATATCTTTGATCCTCTGCTTCTTTCACTATTTCATATCTCACAGCTATCTACTCGTCTTCTTCTGTATTCCTTTTTCCTGTTCTAGTCAATCTTTGCCAAATGCTCCCTCTGAAACTCTCAACAACCTCTGGTTTGTTCAAACTATCCAGGTCCCATCTACTTAATTTCCTCCCTTTTTGCAATTTATTCAGTTTTAATCTACAGTTCATAACCGATAAATTGTGGTCAGGGTCCACATCTGCACCTGGAAAAGTCTTACAATTTAAAATCTGGTTCCGAAATCTCTGTCTTACTATTATATAAGCATCTGAAACTGGCTGGTGTCTCCGGGTCTCTTCCAAGTACACAACCTCTTTCATGATTCTTAAATCAAGTGGTAGTGATGATTAAATTATACTCTCTGTGCCAAATTCTACCAGGCAGCTTCCTCTTTCATTCCTTTCCCGCAGTCCATATTCACCTACTATTTTTCCTTCTCTCCCTTTTCCTACTATCGAATTCCAGTCACCAACCACAATTAAATTTTTGTCTCCCTTAAATATCTGAATAATTTCTTTTATCTCATCACACATTTCTTCAATCTCTCAATGATCAGCGGAGCTAGTTGACATACAAACTTTTACTACTGTGTTAGGTATGGGCTTCATGTCCATCTTGGCTACAATAATGCATTCACTATGCTGTAAATAGTGGCTTACCTGCATTCTTATTTTCTTATTCATTATTAAACCCATTCATCCATTATCCCTACTTAATTTTGTATTTATACCCCTGTACTCAACTGACCAGACATACTGTTCCTCGTGCCACTGAACTTCACTAATTCCCATTATATCTAACTTCAACAAATCCATTTCTCTCTTTAAATTTTCTAACATACCTGCTCAATTCTGCTCAATCATGGGATCTAGAATTCCATGCTTTGGTCCATAGAACGCCAGTTTTGTTTCTCCTGATTACATCGTCTTCCTGAGCAGCCCCCACCCGGAGATCTGAATGGGGACTATTATACCTCTGGAATATTTTACCCAAGAGAATGCAGTCATCATTTAACTTTAGAAATGCACACCCACTGGAAAAATTACAGCTACAGTTTCCCCTTTCTATCAGCCATTTGCAGTACCAGCACAAGAAGGCTGTTTAGGCTGATGTTACAAGGCCAGATCAGTCTGCCACCCAGACTATTGCCCCTGCAACTGCTGGAAAGGCTGCTGTCTCTCTTCAGGAACCATACATGTGTCTCGCCTCTCGAAAGATACCCCTTCATTGTGGCTGCACCTGTATGGCTATCTGTATCGCTGAGGCATGTAAGCCACCCCCACCAACAGAAAGGTCCACTGTTCATGGGGCTTATATAAAGATGAAAGTACTATTTGAAACACCCAGTAACTTTAGTCAAGCTTTCTCTCATGACATCAGCAACTGTAGAAAAGCTTTGATGATGATGATGATGATGATGATTCATGGGTGAGGGCACTAAACAGCAAGGTCATCTGTGCCCTTGCGTGAATGATATACAGACGAGTATGGTGAAAACCTATTAAAAATAATAAAATTGGAAAACCATATTGCAATTACACACACATGAGTTTAAAAGACAACTCCAATTTGGTGAGCGTCAGAAAAGCCCTCAGTAAAAGTCACACGAAACACAGCAAAATAGTAAGACAAAATGAAGGATGACTACTTCGAAATAATGGGTGATCGTGCCACTTTCACAACAAATTGGGAAAATTCTGGATAACACACGAAATCTTAAAACATGAACCACACTTGATTCATTATCAGTTAAAATAGATGGCAGGTCCTGTGGGAGACCAAGGTCTGTATGACAGTGCGTAGCCGTCCAGGAACACCCACTGATAGAGCTGCAACAAAAATTATGCCTCCAGGTGTACGCCTTTTCCAAATTGAAGATGCCACCAATAAGGTGTTGCTCACGCAGAAAAGTATGTCAAATTGTTGCTTCAAGTAGGATCAGCTTACTGACAGTGGAGTGATACTTCCTGAAACTGGGATGGGAGCGACTTAGCAGGGACCTGGTTTGGAGGACCCACACTAGGTGCCAGTTGACAATACACTGATGCACCAAAGGAACTGGTACAGGCATGTCAGGAATGCCTATGTAAGACAACAAGTATTTGGCGCAGTTGTTAGATTGGTTGCTGCTGCTACAATGGCAGGTTATCATGATTTAAGTGAGTTTGAATGTGGTGTTGTTGTCTGCACATGAGTGATGAGACACAGCATCTCCGAGATAGCAATGAAGTGGGAATTTTTCCTTATGACCATTTCATGAGTGTACCGTGAATATGAGGAATCCGGCTAAACATCAGTTCTCAGACATTGCTGTGGCTGGAAAAAGATTCTGCAAGAATGGGACCAATAGTGACTGAAGAGAATCGTTCAGCGCGACAGAAGTGCCACCCTTCCCCAATTTGCTGCAGATTTCAATGCTGGGTCATCAACAAGTGTCAGTATGCGAACCATTCAATGAAACATCATTGATATGGGCTTCCACAGCCAAAGGCCCACTCATGTACTCTTGATGACTGAATGACACAAAGCTTTAAGCCTCACCCGGACCGGTCAACACCGACATTGGACTGTTGATGACTGGAAACACATGCCTGGTCGGATGAGTCTTGTTTCAAATTGTATCGAGTGGATGAATGTGTCGGGAATGGAGACAACCTCATGAATCCATGGACCCTGCATGTCAGCAGGGGTTGTTCAAGCTGGTGGAGGCTCTGTAATGGTATGGGGCATGTGCAGTTAGAGTGATATGGGACCCCTGATACATCTAGACATGTCTCCAACAGGTGACATGTACGTAAACATCCTGTCTGATCATCTACATCGATTCATGTCCATTGTGCATTCCAACGGACTTCAGCAATTCCAGCAGGACAATGTGACACCCCACACATTCAGAATTGCTACAGAGTGGCTCCAGAAACACTCTTCTGAGTTTAAACATTTCCACTAGCCACCAAACTCCCCAGACATGAACATTATAGAGCACATCTCATATGCCTTGCAATGTGGTGTTCAGACGAGATCTCCAAACTCTCATACTCTTACAGATTTATGGCTAGTCCTGCAGGATTCATGGTATCATTTCCCTCCGGCGCTACTTCAGACATTAGTTGAGTCCATGCCACATCGTGTTGCGGCACTTCTGAGTGCCCATGAGGGGCCTACATGATGTAGGTGTACCACTTCCTTTGGCTCTTCAGTGTATGCTCTAGTGTCTTTCCCGTGCAGCTTGTGACACTAATGCTACGAAATCTACCAGGGTTAGTCTGATTCTTCCGTGATTTAAAAAAAAAGCAACAAGATTTAAATAGGTTCTTTCCACGAGTTGGTGAAGTCTCCTGTTATCCAAATTTCATTAAAAAACTGAAGAAGGACCACATTTGATGGTGGATCCAACTGTTTCACATGTTGTACGTTATCAGATTATGACTGGGCATAGTATCCCAAGCTATTGATAATACAGAATCCAACTCCCACAGAGAGAAAGGCTTGTTGTATTCCTCAATGTTGGCCATCATAACCAAACCTCTCCTGTGACTCCCGATAATGACAGAAAGCTGGATCCGCAAGAGGATCAGTTGTAATGGTCTTGCACAACTGAGCCACTGTCTGAGCAATGTGTCGCAGTGATGTTTGGAGATACCCCTACTCTCGTAAAGCTGCTATTGGTGGTCACAAGTTACATCATAAGATCCTCCCGATGGCTTCCAATACATTACTTTCAGATGTGGACCTGTTGATGTAGTTCAGGAACTCTTGCCAAGACCTCTTCTTATTCTTGTCTTTGCCCATATCATTCGAAAGGTTCCAAGATTCACATCTGTAAGGCATCAATTGAATCTTTGCACAGCTGCCCTCCGGTCCCTGACTGCAGAATGACATTTATCATTCCGCTAGCGGATAAGCTGCCTCCTAGGTGTTAGCACTGACTTCGTGTTAGATGCATCAGTGGCGTGGTGGATCATGACTGTAATGTGATCCACCCAGACCTGGATGCTGTCATACTCCCAGAAAAAATGCTAACTGCCTGTAAATCATTCAGTTAGCTTTCCTGAACAGCTATCGGCTTCCTTTCAGGATCTGCCCCTTTGGGCAAATGGATCCAGACAACAGGGTAGTGGTTGCTACCATTCAAGTCATCATCCACTCCCCATTGAGAGGTGTTTGCAAGGGCAGTGAGCAGGAGAAGAGGTCTATTTCCGCAGGTTCAGGTGGGGAGGGGGGGGGGGGGGGGGGCACTAAAATGTGTAACTCGACCCACATTTATCAATAGGTGTCTGTAGTTCATATCAGATCTTCAAATAACTGACCCCTGGGCTAAGTGGGGTTAGAACCCCATAGCACACTGTGTGCATTAAATACCACAAATGCAAAAAAGGATGAGGTATTTCATCAAGAAGATGTGAGAGGACGTCACTATCAAGGGGCTCATAGGGTGGTAGGTACACAGAGCACACCATGACAGAAATATGAGCCACTGTCTGAACAGAAAATGCTTTTAGTGCTGTGGTTAAGGGCACAGGTGAGGAGTGGAATGTGTCCTTGATGAACACTGCTACCCCACTTTTCACCCTGTTACCAGTAAGACTGTCTTCTCTGTAGTGATGGTAACCTAAAAGTACAGGTGTGTGTATCTGTTTCAAATGAGTCTCTTGTAGACAGAGGCAAAAAGATCTATCCTTTATGAAGGGTCTCAGTTCCTTCAGATGAATCCAACATCCATTCATATTCCAATAAAGTAAGGGAGACATTTCAGTGGTGTGGTTTTGATTTACTCCTATCCTGGCGAGGCACTTGTACAGTGAAGGAGAATTCGGTGGCGAAGCATTGAAATCCACAATATCCTCCTGATCAGACAGACATGCCAGAATGACATCGTATGGCGCCCAAAACAGCTTCTGATCTGAACGTTGCCACCCTTTGATGATGATTGGGGAACTGGACATGGAGATGCACTCTGCTTTTGGGATGCCTTTCTGATACTCACTGCGAAAATATTGCTGATCTCTTCTGTTGTTGCTGCCTTGATCACTATGTCTCTACTCAATTTGCTCTAGCATGTAAAGGTGAAAGTACAGGTGCTGCTGCTGGGTAAAGGCATGCTGGATGTCATCTGCATCGAAGTGTCCAGCTTGATAACAGGTTTCTGCACCATGGACGGATATGAAATGCAATACATAAGGTCTTTGTTGCCTTATATTCTATTTCGGCTTCTGCATAGGGGATCTGCTCGGTCACTTTTGTCTCCTGAATTTTGCATTCTCAACAAAAACAGGGTAGTCTCAGTTCCAGACTTGGCGGCTCCCAGAGCAGTTAATGCCTACTGGTGGTGGTGGGCAGTCAGTCTCAGGTTCATGGGCTGCCTTTCCACACTTCCACAGGTCACTTCACCTCCACACCTCAGCATTGTATGGCCAAACCACTGGCATGTATAGCCCCACACAGGGTTAGGAATGTAAGGCCTAACCTTAAATCAAAGGAATCCTTACATAATGTGTTCAGGCAGTGCTGGAGAATTGAAGGTGGTACTCTTCTCAACTTCTCTATTATTCCTTTGTGTCCTTTACTCCACATCCACTATCCTCCATCTCCATGCTGCCCACTCTTGTTTGAGTTCTGGGATAGGTGTGTCCATAAAATCATGGCATGTGACCACACCCTTGCTTAAGTTGGGGGAGTTATGCAACTCAACAATAATGTCATTGTCACCCAATTTTTCCAACTTCTAAGATGTTCCACCTGCTTTGCCCTGTTAGTAGCAAATTTTGACTGCACATGACTAATGCATTACCCAGTTCCTGTACGAATTTGGAAGAGTACTCAAAGAGGCATGTATCAATAAAACTTATGCTGTTTTTGCAACATTATTCACATTTTGTACATGGTTATTTTGGCTAATAAAATGTTGGTTAAATTTTCCATCCTTACAGCTGACACACACACACACACACACACACACACACACACACACACACACACACACACAAAGAAAAAAAAGTATATTAGGTTGTTAGTTGGCAAAGTCAGTTAATATGATACCATGAGAAAAGGCAGCAGTGAAATGTTGTGTGTCACAAGGACTGGGGATCTTGGCTTAACCACCTGGATTGCAAGGACAGTACAAACCTCTCCCCCCTGCTCCACCCCCCCCCCCCCCCCCAGGAGGCTCACCTCCCTTTCATGAGTTGGGGTGTGGCACACAAGGATCTCTGAGCTTTTGTGCCCATTTCTTCCATCCCAGGCAGCATCCCCCCTTTCCCGTTCCCCTCCCTGTCTGTCCTCACTCCTTCACCTCTGCTGCCTCCTTCCCATGTCTGTGTCCATGCATATTCGGCATGTGACTCAGCACCTCTTCCATCTTTCTTTGACACCATTGTCGTTTAACGCTATACAGCCAAGCACAGTAACCAGCCCGTGTGATGGATTCATTATGTACTCGTTTGGTTGAACCCTCTGATGACAAAGGGTTGATGCCTCAGATACCTGAGCTGCTACCATCCATTGTATACCTAGGAGTGGTTGCTTGTCTTTCAGGAGCATTGGAACTCGCAGCAATGGCCACTGTGTCAGGTGGCCCTTCCTGTGGCTGGTTGACGCCTAAGGGGAGAGCCCCGATTTGAATGGGTAGTATTGGGGTGGACACTTTGCATATGAAATGCATTGAGCTTCAAATGCAATGAACATCAGCATCGTACACGCCTTCATCAACCAGAAAAGTCAGCAATTGTTGAACACTGTCTGAATATAGGACATCGCACAGTTTATGAAAAGACGGAAGTTTTACACCCAGCATCATCTTTCTGGGATTGCGTCATTACGGAAGCAATACATATCTGTACAGCCGATACTCTCATCAACAGGGATGTGGGATTTCAACTGAGCACAGCTTGGAACCCTGCATTGGCCGCTATTACATCACTAAGTGAAAAATCAAGATTTTCGATAACAGATCTGAAATAACATTGGTCTATTACAGTCTTTGGTGAGTAACATCTGGCCGCACCGTTAGTAAACACAGCGTACAGTGCACACGCAGGAGAGCTGCCGTGTGATTTTCAGCAGAGGGTGTTTGAATGGGGCACCATCTATCTGCAAATCATTTGCACATGCACATTTTCCACTCCTGCACATTCTTTGCGTGCGTATTCTAGAAATGGGGTGTCAACGTGCAGATACCATCAGTCATACCTAGCCACCAGCAAGGTTGAACCACCTGAAGATGTCGCCAGTTGCTCTGAGGAAATATTATGGAATTTACACAACATAATCTGTCAGCAAACCCGTGAAGACTATTTACAACATATCTGCCAGGAAAGCTTGAAGAGTGAGATCTGTAGTGTTTGCATAGTGTTGTCAGTGCTATTAAACAAGCAACACTGCACGAAATAAATGCAGAAGTCAATGTGGGAAATAAAATGTAATACAGTAAAGCAAAATTTGGTATTCATGGACTATGACAACAGACGACCAATGCGACTGCTTCTGCTAACAGCTCGACACCACCTTCAGCACCTCTCCTGCGCTTGTGATCATACTGGTTGGACCCGAGACGACTGGAAAACCATAGCCTGGCCAGATGAGTCCCGATTTCAGTTGGTAACAGCTGGTGGCAGCTTCATAATGGTGTGGGCTGCGTTTACATGGAATGGACTGGGCCCTCTGAACGTCCAGATACTTTGAGACCAACTGCAGCCATTCATGGACTTCATGTTCCCAAACGACGACGGAATTTTTATGGATGATAAAGCACCATGTCACAATTTTCTGTGATTTGTCTAAAGAATATTCTTGACAGTTCGAGCGAGGCCACCAAGATCATCCAACATGCATCCCTCTGAACGTTTATGGAACATAATTGAGAGGTCAGTTCGTGGACAAAATCCTCCACCAGCAACACTTCCACACTTATGGATGGCTACAGAGGCAGCATGGTTCAATATTTCTGCAGGGAACTTCCAACAACTTGTTGAGTCCATGCCACATCGAGCTGCAGCACTATGTCGGGCAAAAGGAGGTCAGACACAATATTACGTGGTATTCCATGACTTTTGTCATCTCAATGTAAATAAGAGATAAAGTATTTAAAAGATGGCGCCTTCTGTTGGTGTCAAATGTAAGGACAAGACGTCCTTAAGAAATATATGGACATAACAGCTTGTTTACAAAAAATAAAAAAATTACATAAGCCAAGCATAAAACGTAGGATATATAAATAAATTAACATCTTTATGAGGAGAATTATGCCAATGCTCAGTAATACCCTTTGGAATATTGTCATCATCGAATCATAAAATGTCTGATTCTTGGTTGTTCAAAAAAGGATTACGTTTTTAGCTACATGAGAGTGTTCCACAATCTCCAAACTCCAGCAAAATCAAATTCTTACTATTGGCACACGATACAAAGCCTGGAGCAATTCTAGTACAGGTTCTGCATGTTCACTAGCATTTAAACGTTCAGTGACTGAAGAATTATTTTTAAGTGCACCTTTTTAGTGAGCATATGCTCCTGAAATCTTGTTCTGAACATCTGGCCAGTCTGCCCCTATGTAAGACATAGGACACTGAGCACATAACTTATAACCTCTGGAATGAGAGAATCTGTCTTTACATAGCTGCTTGTTACATATAAAGGGATACTGAATTTTATCATGAATGGAATAAGCTACTTTAACATTATAGCTCCTGAACAGCCTAGTGAGCTGACAGCTTCCCCGAGACCGGTAGGACAATAGCTTTTGCTTTTGGAATTACAAAATTAGCACCTGTTTAACTACCACTTTCTTTTACTTTTCATTTGTACAACTTATCAACATTGTTTGGGTCACATCCATTGCTACTAACTACTACCTGTAAATTGACTATTTCACCATCAACAGTAGCTGGGGTTAAAAGAAGTTCACACAGGCGATCTACCATGGCTCTGAAGAAATTCATTTTGTACCGATATGGATACCATGATGATGCACGTATTATTGAGTTGCTGGTGATTGGCTTGTGATAGGTGTCAAAATTAATTTCATTACTGGTGAGCAGAAGCTTTACATCCAAATAATCAAACACTTTGTCTGGAGCCCTTACTTCATAAGTGACAGATTTTAGAATAATGTTGTTGTTGTTGTTGTCGTGGTGGTGGTGGTGGTGGTGGTGGTCTTCAGTCCTGAGACTGGTTTGACGCAGCTCTCCATGCTACTCTATCCTGTGCAAGCTTCATCATCTCCCAGTATCTACTGCAGCCTACATCCTTCTGAATCTGCTTAGTGTATTTATCTCTTGATCTCCCTCTACGATTTTTACCCTCCACCCTGCCCTCCAGTACTAAATTGGTGATCCCTTGATGCCTCAGAACATGTCCTTCTTCTAGTCACGTTGTGCCACGAACTCCTCTTCTCTCCAATTCTATTCAATACCTCCTCATTAGTTATGTGATCTACCCATCTAATCTTCAGCATTCTTCTGTAGCACCACATTTCCAAAGCTTCTATTCTCTTCTTGTCCAAACAATTTATCATCCACGGTTCACTTCCATACATGGCTACAATGCATACAAATACTTTCAGAAACGGCTTCCTGACATTTAAGTCTATACTCAATGTTAACAAATTCCTCTTCTTCAGAAACGCTTTCCTTGCCATTAACAGTCTACATTTTATATCCTCTCTACTTTGACCATCATCAGTTATTTTGCTCCCCAAATAGCAAAACTCCTTTACTACTTTAAGTGTCTCATTTCCTAATCTAATTCCCTCAGCATCACCCAACTTAATTCGACTACATTTCATTATCCTCATTTTGCTTTTGTTGATGTTCATCTTATACCCTCCTTTCAAGACACTGTCTATTCCGTTCAACTGCTCTTCCAAGTCCTTTGCTGTCTCTGACAGAATTACAACGTCATCGGCGAACCTCAAAGTTTTTATTTCTTCTCCATGGATTTTAATACCTACTCCGAACTTTTCTTCTGTTTCCTTTACTGCTTGCTCAATACACAGATTGAATAGCATCGGGGAGAGGCCACAACCCTGTCTCACTCCCTTCCCAACCACTGCTTTCCTTTCATGTCCCTCAACTCTTATAACTGGCATCTGCTTTCTGTACAAATTGTAAATAGCCTTTTGCTCCCTGTATTTTACCCCTGCCACATTCAGAATTTGAAACAGAGTGTTCCAGTCAACATTGTCAAAAGCTTTCTCTAAGTCTACAAATGCTAGAAATGTAGGTTTGCCTTTCCTTAATCTTTCTTCTAAGATAAGTCGTAGGGTCAGTATTGCCTCACGTATTCCAACATTTCTACGGAATCCAAACTGATCTTCCCCGAGGTTGGCTTCTACCAGTTTTTCCTTTAGTCTGAAAAGAATTCGCGTTAGTATTTTGCAGCTGTGACTTATTAAACTGATAGTTCGGTAATTTTCACATGTGTCAACACCTGCTTCCTTTGGGATTGGAATTATTATATTATTCTTGAAGTCTGAGGGAATTTCGCCTGTCTCATACATCTTGCTCACCAGATGGTAGAGTTTTGTCAGGACTGGCTCTCCCAAGGCTACCAGTAGTTCTAATGGAATGTTGTCTACTCCCAGCACTTTGTTTCGACTTAGGTCTTTCAGTGCTCTGTCAAACTCTTCACACAGTATTGTATCTCCCATTTCATCTTCATCTACATCCTCTTCCATTTCCATAATATTGTCCTCAAGAACATCACCCCTGTATAGACCCTCTATATACTCCTTCCACCTTTCTGCTTTCCCTTCTTTGCTTAGAACTGGGTTTCCATCTGAGCTCTTGATATTCATGCAAGTGGTTCTCTTTTCTCCAAAGGTCTCTTTAATTTTCCAATAGGCAGTACCTATCTTACCCCTCGTGAGATAAGCCTCTACATCCTTACATTTGTCCTCTAGCCATCCCTGCTTAACCATTTTGCACTTCCTGTCGATCTCATTTTTGAGATTTCAGAATGCAAAGTGTTAAATTCATCTTTTGTTAAAGATATATCATCCATAGTGCCATCAAAAAAATGAACATGTTGTCAACATAACAGCAATAGAACACTTATTTTTTTGCAGAGATCAGAGGAGGAGATTAGTGTTTAACTTCCCATTGACAAAGACTTCATTAGAGATGGAGCACAAGCTTAGATTAGAGAAGGCTGAAGAAGGAAAGCAGCCATGCCCTTTTCAAAGGAACCATCCTGGCATGTATCTTACATTATTTTGGGAAATCACAGAAAACCTAAATCAGGATAGACAAACGTGGGTTTGAACCATTGTCCTCCAGAATGTAAGTCCAGTGTGCTATGCACTGCACTACCCTGCTCGGCTGCAGAGATCAGAAGATTGCTGAAAGTATTTACATTCTAGACTGGTCACAGATATATCTGCCAGCCAGCCAGCGAGACAACTGCCCACAGCAGTCAATCAGCTTTCTTGTACATACAATTACCTGAAAGAAAAGTAATTATGGGATGTTACCAATTTAAGAGTTAAAGTTAGTTCTCGAATCTCTTCAGTACTAAATTGACAGTTAGAAGACAGGTTTGCTTGGATAATATCGATCGTCTCATAAATAGGAATGTTAGTCTACAAATTCTTTATATCAAGAGAAGCTAGACAACAGGATGATGTAAAGACCTTTTCTTGCAGTTTCTGAATTGATTTTTTCCTATTTGAAATAGAAAAACTCTGTTCTGTAAATGAACACTCTGTATATTTTCAGCAAAAACGTCACTGGGCAGACTGAAAGATCCTGTTCATGGATCTTAATCTGTGTGCGAAGTGCTGGTGCTCTAGGGTTTATTACTTTTGTTCTGTACAAATTCTCAGGACTGAGAATACTGCTACACTCAAGAAGAGATGTCCTAAGGTCCCTAATGTAAGTGTTAGTCAGATCTGATCAATTTGCGTTATAGATGACAAGAGCTGTGCTACCCTTGTCTACCCTGACAATTAAAGCTTCGTTATCTTTAAGTTTTTTGTTAACTGACTCCGTCACAGACAGATCTCCATTGGAAGGAGAGGCACGTATCAATAAGTTGCAATCCCATTACTTTTTATTATTCTTGTAAATCTAGATTTTGGCTATAAATACCATCTTCAGTGCATTTGTGTTACAATTCAACAGAATCAAAGCAGTTCATGTCATGCTGCACATTCTTACAGATACACTTGTAAGAAAATATGGTTATTTAGAGCTGAAATCTAGATTTGCAAGAATAATAAAAACTAATGTTATTGGGACTTACTGTTGTGTGCCTCTCCTTCCTTCTGGTCTACAGTCACTGTGCACAATGGTTCCTGTGGAATCAAAATTGCTTAAGATCTCTATTTGGCGTCTCAGTTTGAGTTGCATTCTCTATACTGTCACTGGCTTTACAAGTCAACTTTACTTTATCCATCCTACTGTCATCCACGTTATCAAGTGCCATTCTCAAGTCAGCTACAAGGTTAGGAACCATTTTGTCATCTAATCGGGGTAGCAGATTATGTTTAAGAACTTTGTTTATGAACCTCTTGCTGAACAATAAAGGAAATAGATGTTATGTTGACCATGCATTCACCAAAGGGAATCAAATTACCCTTACTATGATTAGTCCTGCAAATAGTTTTCCAGAAGACCTATTGCAATTTTTTTGATCTTAGAGTAATGCCTTAGAATAACTGGGCGACTGCTCTCCCAAACCATGTAGTTCAACTCTATCATTAAATTTTCTAATTCTGAGTGGCTGAGCAAGATAGTGACAGACATGTAAACATCATAGGCCACCTCTTTCTCACTATGAAAATGCCCGAGTTTGTTATTCTTAAGAAATCTGGCACATTTCAGCAGTGATTTGTCCACGGGTTGGTACTTACGAATTTTAAGAAATTTATGTAAGTATACAGGGACAATATTTTCAGTACTACACTGACTGTTGAAATTACTGTTCATAAATATCTTCATAAGCCCAAGGAGGCAATTGGTTATATAAATCCCCCCACTCTAAGGCCATGGTGCAGCAACCGTGATATAATTTCAATAGGAAAAAGATGCTCAATGTTGCAAAAATGATGTAAGCTTTATTGATGTGTTTCACCTTTCTGAGACGTCTTCAGAACTTTTATAGGAACTGCAGGTAATGCATTAGTCATAAGTAGTCGAAATTTTGGTGTGCACACGCAGCTATGCTTAGATAGGCCATACTTCCATCTTGACACAAATATTGATGAACAAATCGCAGTGGCCATGAATACATCACTGCATGTATGCACGCTATATATAAGACTGGAAAACAGGACACTTCTGACGCAGCACATAGAAGCTCTGCTAGATGGTGTTCACAAGTTTGAAAATATAGTAACCAAGAATGAAGTGGAACATTTAGTGACAATTAACATCCATGCAAATGAAAAATAGATTTAACACAGGTGATTAAAGTAAAAGATATGTAAAAATATTAAAGAAGAGATAAAGTATCTAAAACACGGCAAAGAAGAGATAAAGTATCTAAAACATGGCACTATCTCTTAGCGTCAAATGTAAGGACACAAAGTCTGTAAGAAATACATGGACATAACAGCTTGTTTACAAACAGACAAAATGTTCAAAAATTCCCATATGGCAAATATAAAATATATTAATCTTTACGAGAAGAACTATGACAGCGCTCACCTATCTAAGCATAGCTGCATGTCTTTGTCGAAGGTGCAAACCAAAATTTTGACTACTTATAACTAATGCATTGCCCACAGTTCCTATACAACTTCTGAAGATGCCTCAGAAAGATGTAGCACATCAGTAAAGCTTAATGCTGTTTTTGTAAAATAGACCATATTTTTCCTACTGAAAATATATCACAGTTGCTGTGCCATGGCCCTAGGGTCTGATGATTTATATTAAATTTTTCATTTTCTACACCCAAAATACACTGTCCTTTCTTTACTTCTCTGTGGTTACCTAAAACTATCATCACATTGGCTACATACAACTGAAATTTTGTCACACTATACACGCTTTTCTTTCCTATCAGAAAAACAGAGAAAATTATGAGAGTATGAACAGGACACAGCTGTAGGAATTACATTAAGTCCACTATTAACATTGTGTGATCACCAGGGCCTGATAGAGTTTAGTTTCAGTTTTTACTTAACAGTCTTCTGTAAAGAAATGTCAGTCATCACTATAATGGTCTCAAGAAAATGAATGATGGGGTTATTGACCTCTAAGTGTACAGTCTTAATGACTAGGAAGAAATCCTTCTCGATCAGTTAATTTGCCTCAAAAACTGAGGTTAATAACAGAGCTATATACTGAGAGGCAATTGAGCCTATTTGTGTTTCCAAGAGCTTCCCGAAACCCAGAAGTCACTGATCAGTACACCATACTGATGGTCACATTTGGAGTGGTACAAACAATCGGTCTGTGGAGCACTGGAAAAAGGTTTCACCAAGAAATGTATGACAGTATGCAATATGACACTTAGATTGACATGTGAAGACCTGGCAAATGGTACCCACCCGAATTTTCTGTACCAAAAGCAAAAGTGGATGGGCATTGTGTGGTGATCTGGTGCCGTTTATACTTAAGGTGTTGGATCATTATATTTAGTTAACACTGAAAATAATATGTGGACTTAAATGGATAATCCATGTAGGAGCCCAGATACAGGGACAAACTAGGGCAGAATAAGATAGAAATCAACAGTGTGACCAGTTGACTGCCCATGTGTGCTTGTCACTCCTGTAGCTTAGCAGGGAGTCATTTTTACAGTATTCATACGACTTCTCTTATTTTTATACTAGGCTGTCACACATTTCTTCATGCCACTACTCTAGAAACAGATTCAGAGGAAGGTTACTGAGGGGGGCAGAATGCTTGGGTCATCCTACAGAGATCAAAAGAGGACAGTGATTCATTTGGGTTGGTGGTAACTTGGACCGTGTTGTTAACTTTATCCATATAGATTTAGTGGCAACAGAAATACATATAAAATTATTTGTTGATTTCTGAAAGTGTTTTTCATTTATTTTCTATTTACATACCTTATTTGTGTATGTATGTGTGTGTGTGTGTGTGTGTGTGTGTGTGTGTGTGTGTGTGTGTGTTTTCTCTGGGAGCTCCCTTTAGTTTGCCAATTTTTGTTGTTAATGTCTCATTTTGTTGGTGACATGATCCATTGGTGAATTCTTGTGACTATCTTTTCACTACGTTGATGATGCCATCAGCCTGGTGTGTGTCATTTGCTACTTTGTAAAATAGCACTTTTATTACAGTTCAGTATTAGGTCAGGCACAAACTTCATTAAAAATGACTTAAGAAATAAATGCACACACATCTTGTAAAAATTGTCTTTATATTCACAAAGAAAGATTAAGGACGATTGCATAGTTTAACTACAGCTGGTTTCGTCAGAACTCAATTACATAAATCTCTTTAGTATAATTTCAACGATTTACTACTCCTCTATTTCATTACAACTTATCTGTTGTAACTACTCATTACAAACAGCTGAAACTGACAAGAAGTGACAAGAAATGTGTGCTTCACATTTTCCTGACCACGATGAAACACCCGGTTCACAAATCATTTGTAATTGGTAAACAACACGTAATACCAAAATATTCTAAAATAGACCTATGGCTGATATTTAGTAAAACCACTAGAAAACGTTAACAGCTCATCTTCAGTGCAAATGTCACCAAGCAGTATCAGCAAGAGAAAATGGCTGATAATAGCTTAATAGCAACAAAATAATGGTACAACCACCCTCTTTTGAAACTAATGTAGGAAAGTAAATAAATGAAAGCTATTGCATTGTAGATCCATCATTCCAGTGAGAACCTGAATGACAACAGTAACTGACGAGAGATTGTAAAAATGTTTGTCAGCCCATTGGAAGGTTTCATACTGTGTTGTACCCCAATTATCTACACTGATGAATGATACCTAAAAATTAATATAAAATATCAGCAATAATAGTTTATTAATCCACAGATGACATTTTGAATTGTTATATGTTTTATATATCCCATCAAAAAGAACAACTTTCAGGAATGTGAAATGAGTCAATATAACAATAACAAAAGACAAGCATAATCATATAAGCTTTGTCTGTACACATCATCAATAAAAAAACTATCACAATAAAGCTAAATCTGTATCAACAGTTAGAATCAGCCAACACGAGTACGTGACGTAGGAGGCTCAAGTTCTATTGGGCACCTACAACAAATGAACAACAATAGGCTTACCAAGAAGATCATCTCATTGGTTAAGCATGTGGCTTAACAAAGTACTCAAGGACTTGGATTCGGCTAGGATCTCTGATCTTGAGGTAGAAGATCGTTCCAAATTTTATGCTGTGGTAGAGTCTTGGACCCCTAGAGTCCCTAAACATGGTAAGCCGCTTTCACAGGAGAGGAAGGAGAAATTATCAGCAGGGCTCAAGAGAAATATTGAGAACAGAACAGAAAGAGAGCTCGCTCTCTCTCTCTCTCTCTCTCTCTCACACACCTTTGTCAAGGAAGGAATAAAGTATTTTCTAGAAAAGAAACTACAGAAATCTTTCGGCAGGATGGTCATATAAGGAAATAATTTAGTTACATGCTACAAGTTCTGACTCATTATACCTACAGTAAATACTAGACGAGAGACATGAAAAACCAGGCACGGGTAACTTGTGCACCATTATATCTTTACAACTTTGTTACATTGTTTTGTTAAAACAGGTAATGAATTATTTTGATTATATTTTGTATAACGAGATTGTCTTCATCTGTTCACTTCACGAATGTGTGACGTTACGCCCTCCATTTTGCATTAGGATGAAACAGTGTTACCTGCCATCCTGATTGCATCACAGGTAAAATTCAACAGCTGGTACTGTGCATTTCCAGATTTTCTAATATTTCAAAAGACCGATGCAATATGTATAATCACAAACTTCCCTGCACCAATAGGTGACAAACTGATTATGACAATGGGGTGGGATTCAGTACACAAGAGTTTGAAATCCTAATAATTACACTGTAGGCTAATTACTTTAATACAAATACAGAGAGAGCTCCTCAAATCTGGTCATGCAGTGTTACCCCAACCTTGACTGGTTGATCTAGTGCTGTCTGACATTTGCATTAACCAGATTTTAAATGCTAGTCCCATGCCATAGTTTACTCTGGCACCCTTGAAAGAACACATTTTTACACTTCTTTACGTGAAAAATAATGACTGTCTTTTGCATTTAATAAATTCTTGGCATGGTATAGAACTTTTCCCTTGTTAATATTGTGTTATTTTTAGCCAACTCAGTCCGAAAAACTTCAGGACATAAAAGTACAAAGACAAAAAATGTTAATACCACTGAACATAACATAAAATGTATTTCATATGTGACTACTTACTTCATTGGATTTGTGACTGGATTGTAATAAATTAGATCAAACATGGTGAGACGACTCCTATTCACTTTGCCATCACTCACTTTATGTGAAATCTCTTTTTTTATCTCTATTATACGTCTCAGGTATTCTTTCCTTTTGGTTACCCGTTCTGGCTTAGCATAAGGTTTCTTTATTGGCGATGAACTTTCCTCTGATACCTCTTGAGAAAATTCACTATGTGAAGTATCACTTCCACTGTAACTTAAACAAAAAATGGAGTTATTACATATACTTCCGATTATTTTCGCACATGAATACTAAAAATGTATTCTATCTACTCCCACTTTGGAACACACAAAATTGACATACCTATCTAATCTTGCTATTTTCTTTGGTGGTGATATTGTTGCTGCCCTAGAAACTGAACTACGTTCATCCTCTGACTCATCAGTACTCACACCTGAAGCATTAGCCAGCTTGTCATTCTTCCTGGATTGCACATGGGTTAAACTAGTTCTAGATGTTTTAATTCTTGGTTTCCATGGAGGACTTACAGTCGTTGCTGATGACAAAGATTTCTTTTCACTGTCTGATTCACTAGCACTTCCAATACTACCAGTTCTGTTACGCCTTGCTGCTGATTCAAGGAGTGGCTTTGGTCTGATAAACCTCGACCTAAATGAATTCAACTGACTACAATCTTTTACTGACTGACTAACAGAACATTTTACTGAAGGTGAAGTCCCTTTGTCCTTTTCTGCTGATGGAGAATCACTCACTGGAGGATTTTCACAAGTGGGTGTGTTAACAATAGCACTAGTACATTGTTCTCCAACAGGCGTATCCACAGATATAACATCAGGTGCAACTTTATTTTTTCTTTCAGGGTTGCATACAGTGGTCTGTGAAAGAAATTCAGGACCAATTTTTCTATGAACTTCACGTGACGCACTAGAACTTCCAGTTTCACAGCCAACAGCTGGAATAGTTCTCCCGGAACCACCTGTTTCTACATCCTGGTGCATATTAGAGCTTGTGTCAAAGGTCTGCAACTTTTTAGGAGCCTGAGCAGTAGAATGATCATCAGTTTTACTGGCACTACAATGTTGAATTACTTCTGCTGTACGATTCTCTTTCACTTTCTTGTTTACTAAGGAAAGGGAAACTACTGGTTTCATACGTTTACGTGGTAGTCTTGTGAGTGCAGATGATGTCTGAACTTCCACTGTGTCAGTTTTATGAACACTTGTGGCGCAGGACTCTCCTGACCTCACAGAATTAATACTCTCTTCACTTTTGAAACTGTGTTCGTCAGTTGAAGCTGTAATTTTTTCATCTGTTCTATTACAAAAAGACACATCATTGCTATCACAATTATCTGAATGCTGAACATCAGCATATCCAGGGTGTTGTGCCAAATGGCAGTCAACTATACTTGGCATACCCTCAGGAGTGGAACGATCGCTGCCATTTGCTTCCAAATAGATCGCCTCACTGACACTTGCAGAATTTTGGACTAAATGACCAACCGAAGTGTTTTCTAATGTCTCATTTACTGGATTACACTGCTGAGTTATTTCTAGTATAGAACCTTCTTTCGCTTTCCTGTTTACTATGGAAAGAGAAACTGTTGGTTTCATACGTTTTCGTTGTAGTCTTACAGGCGCAGACGATACCTTGATCTCTTTCACATCTATTTCCTGAGCACTTGTGACACTGGAATCCCTCAACCCTTCACAATTGATACTCTTTTGAGCCTTTAAATGGTGTTCATCAGCTGAAGTTGTAACATCCTCATCTGTTCTTTCACAAAGAGATGCATCTTTGTTAGCACTATTGTCAGACTGATGTTGTGTCAAGTGGCAGTCAACTACACTCTGAGCATCCAAAGGAGTAGAAAAATCACCACTGTTTGCTTCTGAACAGGTCTGCTCACTCACATTTGCCAAATTTTCAACAAAGTGATGAACTGACGCATTCTCTATTGGAAGATTCTCTTTTGCTTTCTTGCTTACTGAGGAAAGAGAAACTGTTGGTTTCACACGTTTTCGTGATAGTCTTAAGGCTGCAGACGATATCTTGGTTTCTGCTACGTCTATTTTCTGAGCACTTGCACAGGAATCCCCCAACCTTGCACAATCTATACTCTCTTGAGTTCTTAAATGGTGTTCATTGGTTGGAGCTGTACCACCCTCCTCTGTTCTTTTACAAAGTGACACATCTTCACTAGCACAATTATCAGATTGCTGAATGTCAGCATATCCAGTGTGTTGTGTCAAGTGACAGTCAACTACACTTCGTGCATCCACAGGATTAGTACCACCACCACTTGCTTCCAAACAGGTTGTCTCACTGACATGTGCAGAATTTTCAACTATGTTACAAACTGGAGAGTTTTCTACTGTAGGGTCCTCTTTTGCTTTCTTACTTAATAAAGAAAGAGAAACTGTTGGTTTCATACGTTTTCGTGATAGTCTTGTGGGTGCAGATGAGGTCTTGATTTCCATTGTGTCAGTTTCATGAACACTTTTGGCACCAGACTCCCCCGACCCCACAGAATTAATACTCTCTTCAATTTTAAAACTATGTTCATCAGTTGAAGCTGCAATTTTCTCATCTGTTCTATTACAAAAAGATACATCATTGCTATCACAATTATCTGAATGTTGAACATCAGCATATCCAGTGTGTTGTGCCAAATTACAGTCAACTATACTTGAGGTATCCTCATGAGTGGAACGATCACTGCCATTTGCTTCCAAATGGGTCGGCTCACTAACATTTGTAGAATTTTGGTCTAAGTGACCAAACGAAGTGTTTTCTAACGTCTTGTTTAATGAACTACACTGCTGTGTTATTTCTAGTGTAGAATTTTCTTTCGGTTTCCTGTTTACTAAGGAAAGAGAAACTGTCGGTTTCATACGTTTTCGCGATAGTCTTAAAGGTGCTGACGGTATCTTCTTTTCTGTTGTGTCAATTTTCTGAGCGCCTGTAACACAGGAATCACCCGGCCTTACTGAATCAATGATGTCCTCAGTTGTAAAACTGTGTTCTCCAGCTGAATCTGTAATACCTTCATCTGGTCTATTACACAGAGATACCTCTTTGCTATCACAATTACCTGTTTGTACACTGTCAACATATCCTTGTTGTATCAATTTAGAGCTAACTACATTTGGTGCATCCATAGGACTAGAACAGCTACTGCCACTTCCTTCCAAACAGGTCGGCTCACTGACGTTTTCAGAATTTTGTACTAAGTGGCAAACTGGAGCGTTTTCTAACGTTTCATTTAATGAACTATCATTGTGCAGCTTTCCAACTACGGTAAACTCGCTTGCACTTTCGGGTAATATTGTTTCTCTCGGGCTAACTTCATGATAATCTGGCGTGGCTGAAGAGTTACTCGAAGTTTTCTCATCCATTTTTTCGTTTTCTCGGGGCTTTTCGCCACAACGTCCCCTTGAAACCGACACATTAGCAACTGCTTTTATCCTACAGCGTCTTGTAGCCATGGCTAACTACCTAAATATTATCAGTACAAAATATTACATCATTTATGCCATACGACAAATAATAAGACACTACACGGCACGAAAAATTAGCTCCATCCGCTGAAATCAATAATTGTATGAATAAATCACTATAAGTGTGTTCTGTTTGACAGAAGTTTATTATTCATTTCTTTATAATCAAACAATGAACTGACAGACTCCAACAGACACACGTTCACAGCTGACACAATGTTCGACACACAACAGTGACTGACAACACTAAACGCCAAAGCCATTTTAAACATATGGTCGATATACACAACTAAATAACACAGTAGTAATGCACGTCTCGCACGTGTACTTCGCCAACTTCTGAAACTCTTTGCAAACGCAGATTTAACATTGCCAAATTAAACTCGTTGGGAAAAGTAGTAATTTCAAAGCCACCTAGATGGCGTTGGTTATTGGCGCAAAGTATCAGTAGGATTATTGGCGCAAAGGTCCAGCGGCAAGACATTGCCCTTCTGACAATTTCCTGAATGTATACCATACAGACAATTCTCGAAGCAATAGAAATGTTATGTTCCACCCTGATAATACTGTAAATAAAGAAAACAATGGACTGAACTCAAAATATTCATGCACGGTTATTTAGCTAAAACTGTTTGGGAATACAATAAATTCTCCATTAAAATCGAAATAGTAACAATTGTTATCAAAATCTGTCATCACATAATAGGGTAAATACAAAATTAAGTGTGCGTAACTATACATGTGTGCAAACAATAACCGGTGCACAAAAAATGCATCAAATTTTGCTTTCTTCGGAAAATTTAAGATCTTTCCTGCGTCATATATTAATATATGAACGAATCGGTTCTGATATTAGTTTTATTTTTGCAATCACCTCGAAGTTACATGTAGAGGGGTTGAAAAATATTCAGCTCACGGGATTTGAAAATTTTGAAGCGGGTTTTCGTGAAACATAAAACCTTGCTTTGATATCTGCCGATTGTAATTTTTCTCCATATCTGCTACACTGTCGCGCTAGGCAGACAAGCCACTGTAATTCGTAATGCTTTTCATCACTCAACACGAGGGCGAATCCAGGGGAGGATGGGGGGAGGGGGGGGGGGGGCGCTATGGGACTACAGCTCCCTCCCAAGAATTGCACCTGTTTCTTGGTAACAAAAAATTTAAAAAAAATTCTGTGCAACACAGCTTTCAGACCTAACAATCTCATCATTGTAGTTGGTAATGTAACAGATTAAGAAAACACCATCATTTAATCTAGAGAATTTGAAGTCGACCTGGTGATTCAATATTTCTATGAGCTCTGCCCCTCCCCCTCCTCTACCTGTCCAAAATCTTGCATTTGACTCTGACTAAACTTCTAAACTTGTTTTGTATGCATTTTCTTCCATACATCGACAGCAGTTTCCCAGTGTCCTGCCAGTTAATTGACGTCTGCAATTTGGTATATAGTCTGTTCACAAATAGATGAACAAATTCAGAGGTGATGCCAGAAGCAGAGAAAGCAGCTCCGCCAATTGACTGCCAGCATATTAGCTGCAGAAACGTGCTTTCATCAAGCAGTGCTGGCACTACACCTGTGCTCACATATCAATCTATGCCACAAGCAACACCAGGTTCTGATGTTTTCCCAGAACTATCTTGGCAAAAATTGTGAATTACTCTCACACAACTGAAGATTGTCCTTTTGTATGTATCTGATTTTCTCATTGGCTGAGGGAGTGGATTGAACGACTCTTTCTTCAGCTCGCAGCAGTCAGCTACATTATTATTTTGCTAGCACTAACCCCTTCTCCAAGAAGTGGAAAGATTATCTGGCCCTGCCTTTGATGGGTAGTTGCCAATGGTTGCATTTCGTGAAAATTAGACTATGTATTACCGCATTCTAAATTTGGTAACACTTTTTCATAAAGAACTACATCATCTACCAAATATATGACATTGCAACTAATGCATTCTGAGTCACTGAAACAGAAATTACTTTTTTTATTATTTTTATTTATGGTTGATCCACCCTTACACATTTGCATGTAAGTTTTAAAACAACTTTTACGTTGGGGACTGGCGTATTCGAGAAAACATGGTTACCAGTTTCTAGCAAAACATACTAATACTACGTTATTACTGTGTCGTTTACGACATATGTCTGGATAGACTGCACCAAAAATTACCAAACTGATATATGTAAAAAATACTTAACAATACAAGAAATTGTAACATTAAGCATTTTACTATACATACATTTAATCTGCTTTTGACAATTGGCTTTTCTGAAAGATTCACTAGTTTTGGAGATAGTTCTGTAAATCCATTCATTGTCTTCACAGCAAAAAAATTCCTGTATGGAGTAGAGCAGACTTAATTTAATGTCCCTTGAAATTTTGTTCTTGAATCTCTCCCGCGACAGGACCTGCATTTCTATGGGTAGTGATCCAAACATTTTCAGAGCAATGATCAGAAAGCTACCTCTTATTTCGGACACTCATCAGGTTGGTATGTTTATGCTCTCTTTGTTGCAGGTGTTGTTATCATGTCTGTCATGTCCCTTGCTGAAGGAATCTAGATTTTTCTTAATGTAAAGGAGACACAAAAATACATAATGACTATAAAAGTTATTATTCCCAATTTTCCGAATAATGGTCTGCAGTCCTCATGTCTCCTACTCTATGTTATGATCTTTATTGCTTTTTTTCTTTTTTTTTGAGTAGTAATGCTTTCTTGCAACTTATGGAGTGACCCCAGAGTGACAGGACATGGCCAACTTGGCTGTGAAACAATGAATAATATCCTGTTAGGAGATACTGATCAGTTATCACGTTCAAATTTTCTAAGTGGGGAACTGGGAGGCTATTTCGGTTAGAGGCTCTCAGGAAACTACTGAAAGGGCGTCACTCTAAAAGGACTCAGGAAAAACACAAGAAAGAAGACATAGAAACAGTATTGTAGTTGTAAATTGTTGAAGGTGTGTTGGAAAAGAACCAGAGCTCCAGATGCTAATAAAATGCACTGAAGCTCAAATTGTTATAGGTATGGAAAGCTGCCTAAAGCTGGAAACAAGTTCAGCCGAAAATTTTACATAGGACCTAACCAGGTTCAAAAAGGATAGATTAAACACCATTGATGGTGGTGTGTTTATGGTTCAGAAGTAGCTAACATTGCAGTGAATTTGAAGTAGATAATCCCTTCAGTTATTAGGGTAGAGGTTATACTTGGCAACTGGAATAAACTAATAACTGGTTCCTTTTAGCGACTCTCCCATCTCAGATGATACAGTTATTGAATAGTTCAAAGAAAATTTGGGTCTTTTTGGAAGTAGGTACCCCACTCATACCATTATAGGTGGTGGTGACTGCAATCTGCTGTCAATATGTTGGTGAAAATACACGTTTAAAGTCTGAAGTAGACACAAAACGTTGTTTGGAATAGTTCTGAATGTGTTCTCAGAAAATTATTTTGAGCAACTAATTCAGGAGCCCACTCCAAATGCAAATGATTGCAAAAACATACTTGACCCATTATCAACAAATAATCCTGAACAAATAGGAAGCACTATGATGGACACAGGGATTAGTGACCACAAGGTTGTTGTAGGGAGACTGAATACCATGAAATCCAAATTCACCAAAATGAAATGCAAAATACATACATTTAAAAAAGTAGTTAAAAAATCGCTTGACACCTTCCTAAAAGACCGCATCCACGCTTCCAATCTGAATATGTAAGTGTAGACCAGATGTGGTTTAAACTCAAAGAAATAGTATTGACAGCTATTGAGAGACAAGTACAATTTAATAAGAGACAGTACCAATCCCCCATAGTACACAAACAAAGTCAGAACACTGTTGCAGAAGCAACGAAAAAAGCATGCCAAATTTAAACGCAAAATCCCAAGAATGGAGAAGCTTTGCAGAAGCTCGAAATGTAGCATGAACTCAAATGCGATATGTTTTCAGTACTTTCCATATTGAAACTCTGTCTCGAAATTTGGTAGAAAATCCAAACAGATCCTGGTTGTATGTGAAGTACATCAGCAGAAAGACACAATCAATCTCTTCACAGCGTGATAACAATGATGGTGTTACTGATGAAAGAAGACAAAGGAAATATTCCAGAATTCGAACCAACAACAGCTGCCAACATAACTAACCTAGAAGTACATATTCTGAGTGTAGCAAAGCAGCCTAAACCATTTAATAAAGGCAAGGCCTCTGGCCCTGATTGTACACCAGTCAGGTTGCTCTCAGATATGCAACAGCTTCATATTTAGCAATCATATACAACCACTAGCTCGTCAAAAGATCCGTACCTAAAGACTGGAAAGTTTCAGAAATCACATCAGTACCCAGAAAGGAAACATGAGTAATCCACTAAATTTCAGACCCATATCGCTAACGTCTATTTGCTGTAGGATTTTGGAATATATTCTGTGTTTGAACATTATGAGCCATAAAAAGCTTAACAAACAATGAAATTCAGTTGAAGTGAAGCCTAAAGGATTTATTGGTGGCCAACTCCTTCTACTCCATTGATGAATTTCTCAGTAGAGCCAACTGATTTGTGTATATATATATATATATATATATATATATATATATATATATATATATATAAAATCCAACTTCTGCACAATTTCAGTGCAGTAATGTGTTCATTGTAAATAAGTATTGTAGCAATTCTGTTATATGTTGATTACCTTATGAATAAGAAACACATTTTTTATTTTAAATTCAGTGAATTAATACAATCTTAGTGAATGAGTGTTTGTAAAATGATTCTTTCATATAGTGTTCATTAAAAAAATGACGATCATTCCACTTGGGACCTGTGAAAGGTAAATTAGCTTATTTGTTTCAGTTGTAAATACTTGTCATGTATTATTGTTCTTCTGACATGTTTTACGTCCTGGAGGACCTCCTCACTACGGATCAGTTGGAATGGAAGTAAATCTAATCTAATCTCAAAAAAACGATTTTTTGACAGACAGCCAACATGGATTCAGAACATTTCAGTCCAGTGAAAGACAACTAGGTCTTTATTCTCATGAAGTGATGAGTGCTATCGACAGGGGATATCAAATTGGTTCTGTACTTTTATATTTCCAGAAGGCTTTAGACACTGTAACTCACAAGCGATTTCTAATCAAATTCCATATATATGGAGTATCTGTGGCTTGAGTCTTAATCATGCAACTGGATTCGTGATTTCATGTCAGAAAGGTCACAGTTTTTAGCAATTGATGGAAAGTTATTGAGTAAAACAGAACTAATATCTGGCGTTCCCTGAGGAAGTGTTACAGGCCCTTGGGTGTTCCTGATCCACTTAAACATAGGCCTCTTATACTGTCATTTAATGTATAATAAAGTCATCAGACGATCAAAATAACTTGTGAAACGATGTAGACTAGATATCTGTATGTTGCAAAAAGTGGCAATTGACTCTAAATAATGTCAAGTGTGAAGTCATCCACACGAGTACTAAAATGAATCCGCTAAATTTCGGATACATGATATAACACACAAATCTAAAGGCTGTAAATTCAATTAAATACTTGTGGATTACAATTATGAATAACTTAAGTTGGAACGATTATGCAGATAATGTTGCGGGTTAATCAAACCAAAGACTACAGTTTATTGGTGGAACAGTTAGAATGTGTAACAGGCCTACTAAAAAGACTGCTTACCCTATGCTTGTACTTCCTCTTCTGGAGTATTGCTGTGCAATGTGGGATCACATCAGATAGGGTCGACAAAGGACATTGATAAAGTTCAGAGAAGGCCAGCTCATTTGGTACTATCGCGAAATAGAGGAGAGAGGACCACAGATATGATATGTGGGTTGGGGTGGCTATCATCAAAACAAAGAGTTTTTCATTGTGGCAGGATCTTCTCATGAAATTTCAATCACCAGCCTTCTCCTCAGAGTGTGAAAATATTTTGTTGGTGCCCACCTATGTAGGAAGGGATAATCATCATAATAAAATAACAGAAACCAGAGCTCCCACAGAAAAAGTTATGTCTTCGTTTTTTCTTCCTGCTATTTGATAGTGGAACAGTAGAGAAATAGTTTGAAGATGGTTCAATGGACCCTATGCTACGAACTTATCTGTGAATTGCAGAGTATTCACGTAGTCTTAGATGCAGATGTATATGACTCACTACAGTTTTTCACACACGTGCACGTGTGGTCTTGCCAAGGGAGTTTGCTGTACACTATGAACCACAGAAGTTTCAAGACACCTACATAGTTTAGGTGTCCTTTGTCACTGAGACTACATATCAATGTTTGCGTTTTTTCTCCATTTATTTTAATTTTATTTATAACAAACCATTCTTTTGTAACATCAAATAAAACATCTGCTTCTTCTTGAGACTTGCTGGCATTGATACTTCGTGAATAAAAAGTTGCCCCAACTGCAAACTGCAAGAACTGTCCATGAGAGCTTAAGTCATTTACAGAAACTAGGGACAGGAGGGGCCTGGTAACTGTTCTGAGGCACGCCGTATTCCAACTTCCATTCACATTGTAGCCTTCCTTGGACTGTATAATGCCTTCTGGTTTCCCAGGTAAGATTTGAGGGTTGCCAGAACAGCGCCTCCAAATCCATACTGACTGATTTAGTTTAGAAGGACCTTATGAGGAATGCAGTCACACACCTTACTAAGGCCACCAGGTCGCAGCTAAAGATTTTTTCCCCTCAAAACTGTGGTTTATCCCAGTATCCAGATCTAGTGTTGTCGCTGTTGTAGATTTCCCTTTCCAGAAACCATGCTATACATCTGAGAAGATTTCATTAATTGCAACATAATTTGAGACTGGTTCTTTCACTACAATCTCAACGGCTTTAGCAAAAATGGGAGTTATTGGGATTAGTCTGAAGCTTGCTACCACGCTTGCGTCATTTTTATCATCTGGTACTGCCCTTGCAAGTTTCATAAGGCCCAGAAATACTGTGGTTAATGGTTCAGCAACATCAGGGATAGTTTCCATGAGGATGTTGGCAGACGTCCCGTATACATCCTGACTGTCAGAAGGCCTTTAAGATTTTGTTATCTTTATTATTTCGTTTTTTTATAATTTCCTCCAGTCCATCATGGTGTGCCTTTTCTCATTTGTTACAACAGCTGCACAGTCTATATTCAAGTCAGGGATTTCACTTATAATGTTACTTACAATATCAATAAAATAATTGTTGAAGCCATGTGGACTACATAGGTTTAATGGGGAGGTGGGTTTTTCCTGTCTTTGTTGACCAGGAACCAGGCTGACTTGCATGGGTTGTCAGTTCCTTCAATGAACCTATAACTGCTTTTTTTACTAAACTATATGCAGCCAAATAAACAAATTCATACATATAAATCAAAGAAGACTACCCAAGAACAAACATATAATTTCTCAAAATAAGGTACAACCAGTGACATGAAGCAATTTGTAACTGAAGTCCTTAGCATTGTTTTCAAATTCTTCAGGCCTTTTCTTAGAGTCACTTTTGGATATTGTTTCTGAGGACATTTAGTGAGACCTGATATATATCTGCAGCCACATCTCGAACTTTGGCTTATCACTAAGCTCTAAATCTAATAGCAATGCTGGTTGATATCCTGTATAACAGTACCTCCTTTACAGTTATTAGTGTGGTACTGAGTCTAAGGATTTTAGAAAATCTAGAATATTGAATGCACATGAATACTCCCATTTGTTGCTTTTAAGAAATTTTTCCAAAACATATACTTGTTCTTGCAGCATGGATAATGTTGGTTTTCCAGTGGGTTATTAAATTTAACCTTAAAATATGTTCTATAATTCTGCTACAATTGGAAATAAATGATAAAGGTTGGCACTTATGGTACCCAAGTGTGGTGCCTTTCTCTCTGGATAGACATAACCTCTGCTGTTTTTCAATCACTTGGAATAGTTCTCTGTTAAAGAGATCAATGCTAAATTATTAAAATTCGTTAACAAAATCTAATGGAAGACAACAGAACTTTCTTTGTATCTAGAGATTTTGATTTGTTTCATTAATTTCCTCTGCTTTATGGCAATAATCGTTTTTGTCATGGCACAACGAAATAGTAATGGCAATATTCGTTCATTTTCTTTGGTTGATCGCTCTTAATTCTAGTGATATCTACTGTTTTATCATAATAGATGTAGATGTAAGATACTCATTTTTGTAGTGGCATAACAAAATAATTATGGCAATATTCTTTAAGTTTCTTTTGTTGATCACTCTTAGTTCTAGATTCACAGTACTATTAATGCTCAGTCAATGAGTACATTTTATAGTGGTTAATTGTGTTACTTTCCTATTCTGTATTATCTGTTGTTCATCAAGTACACTCTCTTTCCAAGCATTTATCCCAGCTTGTTGGGTCTGCTGTGTTATCAACAGATTTGGCAGGGTTAGTTTGTGGGGTGGCCAGATACCCTTCCTGTCACCACCCACAAATGATGGTGATGACAATGATGAGGAAATGGTGAGGACACCACAAAAGCAAACACCCAGTCATCTTGAGGCTGATGAAAATCCCTTATCCTGTAGGGAATCGACCCCAGGACCCCGTGCTTGGGAAGTGAAAATGCTACCGCGAGACCAGAAGCTGCAGTCTGCTGTTCATCTAAGACTATACTGACAAAATTAAACTTTCAGTGCACTTAAATTAAATGTAGCTTTATTTTATTCAGTTCGAATAGTCACTGTAGACACCCATCCAGAGAAGAAACTGAAGATTTTACAGAGAACCGCTTATTACTGAAATGGATATTTACCAGTTACACTTCAGAAGTTAGAGAAAAATTTCAACTATTCAGCAACATATCAGGGATATTGCAGTTGAATTAGTGATGAGCAAGACAAAAATTCCTACACACCACTTCTAAAATTGTATTCAGGAGACCATACTGCCATGAAGAATATCACACCATAAGCAGTGTGGCTGGTCATGATTCAGTTGTGAATCTTAACAGCCAATCTACAAAATGTTACTGAAATGAGATATCAGCACTACTGTAAACTGGATTCACAGATGAATCTGCCAAACAAAAGGTAAGATAATTTGATCTTGATCAGAAACATGATGGAGCATAATGTTTTGGATGCTGGCGAAAGATTGATCAAACTTTGGAAAATCTGTAATCAGCAAAACAGTTGCTCTTCTAGTCATAATCTGTAATGCTGATCTGAAGCATTTCTACATCCCTGTCACTTGCCCTCCCTTTCAATATAACTGCAGTATCCCATATGTCCATATGTTGGACAGACTGTCTTATACACTTCTGTTTAGGCATGCTCCTCAATTTATTTGCTTCCATTATCGCCCCATCCACGATTTTCAGCAGTAATTGGCCAAAGAAACATCTGAAGAACCAGTGGCTGTTACACTATCTCTCTGGAATACAACTTTGTGTCAAAAGCATACAGGCTTCAAAACTAATGAAGCTGTACATTATCAAAAACACTTTTTAAAAATTCCAAGAAATTTTCACTATTTTTTTAAGATTGCCAAAACTCGTTCATGAAACATTGTGCTGGTAATGCTCGCAGTATACTACCGGAAAAAAATCGCAACACCAAGATGATGTCTATTCAAATTTCACTCCAGTAGCATAAGAGTGGCGCTAGTAATGCCATTATGAGGATGCAAATCAGGGCTGCTTTAAATATATCCTGTAGTGATTGTCAGAATCAGTACCTTGAGCTTGTATATGGTGAGTTGACGTTAGTCACGAATGTCTTTAAGGCGACAAAGACCCGAAAATCAACACCTCACTAAGTTTGTACAACGTCATGTAATGGCGCTGTGAGAACCTGGCTGTTCCTTCTCCAAAACTTTAGAAAGACTTAGCAGGAATGCTGCCAGTATACATGATTGCTGGCAGCAATGCTCACAAGAATGTACAGTTGCAAGAAGATGGTTCAAATGGCTCTGAGCACTATGGGATCAACTGCTGAGGTCATTAGTCCCCTAGAACTTAGAACTAGTTAAACCTAACTAACCTAAGGACATCACACACATCCATGCCCGAGGCAGGATTCGAACCTGTGACCGTAGTGGTCTCGCAGTTCCAGACTGCAGCGCCAGTTGCAAGAAGACCGGGCTCCAGACGGCCACATTGCACTACCAAGAGGGTGTTCTATGTATGGCTATGAGGCACCACACTGCATGTGGAGCAGCAATTTGAGCAGCAGCGACACAACTATTACAAACTGGTTCTTCAAGGTCAGCTTCGAGTCAGGCGTCATGTAACATACATTCCACGGACCCCAAACCACTGATATCTGCGACTTTAGTGATGTCAAGTGAGAACCCATTGGAGGGCGGGATGGAGGTATGTTTGTTTTCTGATGAAAAACTGAGTCTGCCTTGGTGCCAGTGTGTTGATTTGAAGGTGCTCAGTTGAGGGCCTGCAACCAAACAATTTGCGTGATGCACTCACAGGATCTTGAGTTATGGCCTGCCGTGTGGTTTCATGTGACAGCAGGAGTGCTGTCAGCGCTAATTGTGCCTGGACTGGACTGACATCCAGCACCTGTACGACAAAATGCATGCACATTTGCATGCAATAGTTACAACACTTATTAATATAATAAAATTTCACATTTTTAATGGCTTATCTCGCCCTTACATTAACATGTGACCTTGCAGCGTCAATCGCTTAACTAGGTTACCTAGGCCAATCCATTCCTGAAATTTTACTACTCTACATTCGTTATTTTTTGTGTTGTGGTTTATCTTTTAGTCACAGAGTCTGATGGTCAACATGGCGAGTTGCATTTTAATTACTCCCTGTCTGAAACACAATTTATTAGAGATCTCTTAAACTGAAAGTTGTTTCCTATTACTGGAAAAGATCACAAGATGCACACACATAGGACAAGCGCAGCATATATTAAATACATCAAATTTTGAGTCATTCATGATCATTATCATGATTTTAAAAATAACTTAAATAGATAACTACTAGTCCCTTAGTCCTCATAAGGCATTCAAACACAAAGATGCATGATGTGTTATTACCATATGAAAATACCTCCTAAATTTGTCAAAAGAGTAATTACCAACATAGACACATAGATTACCGCTATATTATCAAATTTTAATTTTCTATTGACCTTAGAGGTAACAAATTTGAAGACAGCTGACTTAGGGCAAAAAGTATTGAAGTATAAGCAAAAGATATCAATCTGAATAAGAATGAAATTAAGGTACCATTGAATTTCATTCTATCCGAAAATATCTTTCATTTACATAAAAAATGCTACATATCATGTTAAAAAGAAATGCTTTAACGAAATTAATCACAGAGTATGCCTCACATAACATATGAGTCGCTTGATGTGAGCAAACAAACATTTACACGCAATCTGCACATTAGCAATAAAGTAATGTTTGCATCAGTATAACTTATAGATGCTTGTGGCATGGGCAGCGGTGGTTGGTGGACGTCAGTTGTTGGTTGGGACAGCGATGCAATGTAATTTGGTCCCACAGATATCTGGCTTTAGGCGGAAATTCTGCCAGAGTCTTGTCTAGGGAATGATCTCTCTTGATTCAGCAAGAAGAATGATATTGATGAAGTAATCAGTATCGGTAGCCACCATCGAAATTCACGTAGAACGTGGCAGTTAGGTGCCTGTGATAATCATCACCCAACCTTAAGTAGCTTTTGGAAACGACTTGACCACAGCAGGATGTTTCTGACTTATTGAAATTATTGCAGTGTCAGAAGGTTCTCATTATTCTCTGCACAGTGAGCGTTGCTGATGCAGGCTTTCTCCAAAGTTTAATCTTGAAATCGGTCAGCAGATTTGCTCAAGCAAATGTATCTCAAGAAGAAGTGAATGAGTGTCTGGAGGCCACAGCACAATGGCCATCATGTCACATTCCACATTGCATTTCAAATGGCGGCATTCACACAGACCGTCTATGGTGGATCAAGTCAGGTCACCTCAATGTTTCTCAAGAAGAAAGTTTTAGCTATGTTATTGTCTACTAGCATCAGAAGTTAATCTATTTTCACTACAGTTATTCATGTTATACTAGTGGATATCATGCTCCTGTACCTTTGTAACTTTTATTTTATTATTTTGTATTGTTTTCATGACAAAAATGTTCCATGACGGCTTGGATATTTTTACTATTAAATGTTCTTCCACAAGTGAGGTCAGATTTCTGAAAGTAGAAAATACTCTATATGTAAATGAGAACATAAGGTGATGAAACAGTTTTAATTAAATAACATTTTAAATGAAAAAGTCAGTTCTAATTAAGAAGAAATACAATTTGTGGTGTTATTAATTACATAAGGAGAAAACATAATTGATAAGATAAACATTGTTTGTAGTCAGAATGAGATTTTCACTCTGCAGCGGAGTGTGCACTGATATGAAACTTCCCGGCAGATTAAAACTGTGTGCCGGACTGAGACTTGAACTCGGGACCTTTGCCTTTTGCGGGCAATTGCTCTACCAACTGCGCTGATATGAAACTTCCTGGCAGATTAAAACAGTTTTAATCTGCCAGGAAGTTTCGTATCAGCACACACTCCACTGCAGAATGAAAATCTCATTCTGGGAACATCCCCCAGGCTGTGGCTAAGCCATGTCGCTGCAATATCCTTTCTTTCAGGAGTGCTAGTTTTGCAAGTTTCGCAGGAGAGCTTCTGCAAAGTTTGGAAGGTAGGAGACGAGGTACTGGCAGAAGTAAAGCTGTAAGGACGGGGCCTGAGTCGTGCTTGGGTAGTTCAGTTGGTAGAGCACTTGCCCGCGAAAGGCAAAGGTCCCGAGTTCGAGTCTCGGTCCGGCACACAGTTTTAATCTGCCAGGAAGTTTCATTGTTTGTCGTGTTTGTATGTATATATTTTCTTAACCAATAAAAATCGATGTTTTGAAAAGTTGTATCACTTTTCATCACTTTACCACACAACATGGATCAAGAACATGAGTTATGATGTTTGGTTTGAGCTCTAATAAACTCCTACTTTTTGTATCAAGAATGGTAACTCATAACCTCACTGTCACTGTTTGGTACTGGGCTACACAAACTGGTCTGACATGGCGTGGCATGACGCTACGTCCAGTGTCAATACGCCCAGAAATAGATGTGATGTGACGTGATGTTCTAGTGTGACTCGGCCTATACTCAGCAGATTAAATTAATCATCAGAATAAGATGAACAAGCTGATGAAGGTAAATCAGACTGTTCTGCTCGAGTGCAGAGACGTTAAGTTCTCTGATCTATATACATCTATCTCCCCTCTGTTTTGTTGCATCTAGTCGGAATTTTTACATTTTTTCACTAAGCACAAGCTTTGTCAACTGGTTTTACCATCGCTGTCCCACACTTATTTTATCTATGCACCCTATTTAAAAATCGTCTAATGGTATTTTTTAACTCAAAAAGCATACTCACCAGCGGTTTTGCTGCTTGTTTATGGGGATAAGCAGTGTTGTCAGGTGAACTGAAAAGAGACTGCTTGGTTCACTGTATATCTCAAGAATCTGTTGACTCTTCATTGCACTGAATTCTTGGACGTCCATCTCACGTTTGAATCGTCTACATCTGTGATGGTGTCACCAGGAGATGGTTATGGAACATTAAGAATAGCAGGCTGTTGTCCAGGGTTTAAGAATTTCTGATGTGTACCAACGCTGTCGGGTGTGGTCGGCACTTGGATTGGTGTCCATCCAGGTCGCCATGCACCGTTGCCATTTTTCGAGATGCACTCAGGCTCGTGATGCCAATTGAGGAGCTACTCGACCGAATAGTAGCAGCTTCGGTCAAGAATACCATCATAACGACCGGGAGAGCTGCGTGCTGACCCCACACCCCTCCTATCCGCACCCTGCACTAAGGATGACACGGCGATCGGATGGTCCCGGTAGTCCACTCGTGGCCTGAAGACGGAGTGCTAAAAAAAGTGTTGTATACCAGAGCAGTTTTTGCAGGTGGTTCACTGTTAGGTGCACTTCACCTGCTGATTACTGTGAATGTGGGGCTGTATGTAAGACCAGGTTCACACGCACACAATTAAAGTGACACAACAGCAACAGGCACACTACAGTGGCATCACAGCAGCATGTTCAAATAGCCAGTTTTCAGTGGTCTCACTCACAGACGACATTTTTGTCATGCCATAAAAAGTGCACCTTGGTTGTACTTTGTGACACTATTTTCCTTTCCCCACTATTGAACAGCACTGTTCAACCGTTAACGTTCGGCTGAATTTCGAAGCACCATCACTGTATTTTGGTTTTCATGTTTGTAATTTTTTCGCGCGCGCGCCTGCGCCTGTGTGTGTGTGTGTGTGTGTGTGTGTGTGTGAGTGTGTGTGTGTATGTTTGGGCGTGTGTTTTACATGAAACTGTGAATGACACTCAGGGAAACATCGCCATTTGGGATGTATGTATCGCAAAAGCTAAAATAAGAAACATTCACGGTGCTTACAACAATAAACATAACGAAATGTTAAAATGTCGTAAGAGTGCTGCATTTCAGGTCTAACTGGCACCCAAAAAAACTGATTTCTGAAAATGCATGGCTGTATGTAACATAAACCATACTTTAAGAGCTTGTCCCTTTCTTGTATGAGTGTTTAAAAAAATCCTGAATTTTGTTTAAAATATATGTGAGATACTTTGTAAAATTTGGATAAAATTAATGCTATTACTGTACTTCTTGATACAAAAAAAATGTAGTTATCATACAACAAAATAACGGTGAGTATGGTTTCATTCTGTATGGTGACTCCCAACCAATTCTGACAACATGTTGTGTGTATTTGGTCTTCTACTAAACTGTTAATGCCCAGAACAATGACAAAGAGGTTTTTATTTTAAATAGGAACAATTTATCAACCATCTACATCCACAGTTGTTGGTAGTTAAAGATTTTGTCATTACACTTATGAGCACACAGTTTTAATTTATGTTTTGAACAAAATACGATATTTCTACAATCCAAAGATGGAAACGATTTATATATGAGTAAGTGAGTATTACCAAACAATTAGTGAAAGGTGGTTTGTAGCTTCACAGCAGGCTACTTAATTCTATGAATGGTGAAATTACAATACTGGCAGTATATTCAGTTTCTAGTACCGGGTCTATAAGTGGTCTTAAACACCTGTGCATTGGATTTGAGAAAGGAAATAACAAGATTTCTGGAGGCAATACAACTTCAGCTTGGCTATAGTTGTCAATAAAGGAACATGAATATCTAATCACCAACTACATTTCAGTGTCTTCTTGTGTTCTTGCACAAAACATAACTCCAAAATTCAGTATGGAATAACTTTAAAATTTCATTTTACTGAACTGGTGTCAGATGCAAGAATGAAGATATTAACTTTGAAATGCATCTTTAGGGCATCATAAGAGGCGTCCAACATATCACACAAGATATTTAAAATTTTACTTTTTGGGACTGATATAAATATTGGAGGGTGATTGGTAATTGCTAGTAGTCAAATATCGAAGTGTCGCTTGAACGAGAGCCGTTCAATAAGCAATTTTTTGCTTGGTGAACTGTGGTTGAAAAACACGAATTTGTTCTGGTACATCATGGAATATTCCCACTTCAGCCCCTACAGTTTCATGAAGTGACGATAGGTGGCTCTACTATATATAATCTTAAAAATAGCGTCTTTAAGGGAGATGTGTTCCAAACAGAGAGCTGTCATCGAGTTTCTTTGGCAGAAAACCAGAGCATTGCAGATATTCAAAGGCGCTTACAGAATGTTTAAGGCGACTTGTCAGTGAAATAATGCTTGGTGAGTTGTTGGACGAGGCGTCTGTGATCATTGCAGCAAGGTCAAGCAAAGCTGTCCGATCTGCTTAGTACTGGGTGCCTGCATGAAGCTGTGGCTCCTGCAACGTTGGAACGTACATACACTCTCATTTGAGGTGATTAATGGATCACAATCAAACACCTCGCTGTAGAAGTTGGTGTCTCTGTTGGTAGTATTGACACGCTCGTCCACCGGATGGGGTACTCAAAAGGTGCCTGGCCACTTGGTCCCTCATTGCAAACAGAAGACCATAAAGAGCAACAAAGGGCAATCTGTACAGAATTGCTTGAACATTATGAGAAGGATTGTAAAAATTTCTTGTCGAACATCTTCACGGGCAATGATACTTGGGTTCATCACTTCGAAGTAGAAACAAAATGGCAAACCATGGAGTCGCGCCTCGTCCTTCTGGGACTCTGAAGGAGTTATTCTGTTTGATGTCCTCCCTCATTGTGCTATGATCAGCTCTGAAGTCTTCTGGGACTCTGAAGAAGTTATTATATTTGGTGTCCTCCCTCATGGTGCAACGATCAGCTCTGAAGTGTATTGTATTACCCTCAGGAAATTGAAGAAACGGCTTCAGTGTGTTTGTTGCCACAAATATGAAACGAACTTCTCCTTCTCCGTAACAATGTAAGGCCTCATATGAGTCTGCACACCCAAGAGAATGTCACAAAACTTCTTTGGACTGTTCTTCCTCATCTACCCAAGCCCAGATCTCACATCTCCAGACTTCCCTCTCTTTGTCCCAATGAGGGATGCCCTCCATGGGAAGCAGTACATGGATGATGTGTCGGTTATTGGTGCAGCAAGGCGTTGGCACCGACGTCGACTATTAGAGTGTTACCATACAGACATACAGGCCTTCCCAGTAAGGTGACGTAAGGCCGTCGCACTGAACGAAGATCATATTGAAAAATAGGTTTTTGTAGCCAAAAGAGTAGGGGAATAATTTCATGTATTGGCATCCTGAATAAAATCAACCTCCTTTTAGGGAAAAAAAAGTGTTACATTACTTACGTCCCCTGTAGTTTTGCTCAAAGAAGTGCTGCGTCCGTAATGTTAGCATAAGGTTTTTTAATAGTGTTCAGTACACAGCTCAGGTAACCGAATTTTATTTTTGACATTCAGAAACGGTTCATGAACGAATTTTCGTCTTCAGTTGATAGTGTGTATTTGTTGCTCAATCGACTAATTTTTTTATTGGTGAACCATTGTGTGTTAGAACCCGCAGGTCTTATAGACTGTCTTGTTAGGCGGGCGGCCTAACTACAAGGGGCCCGTACTGACGAGATTTATCAAGATATGAGTAACTGGGATGTTTGGGATGGGTCATTCATACTGACCCAACAGGTTTCTTTTTTGCTGTCATGTGCTTTATTAAAATAAAGGATACAGCTCTATGTCAACAGTTCAGAGGATGTACCACGAGGAGGGATCTGCTCCAAAGACGTTGCAGTAGACTTAGCAGTAGTGTGAATACGAATAATCGCAACAGTCAACCAACACTCACCGACAGGATTGTCAGTTACAGATAAAGTAAAATCAAAACGACCTCCTCGAAAAACAGTCTGTCCTTTCAACACATCAATCAAAACGGAAGAACTGACGTTCATGTTATACTCAGTCGCCACATCCAAAATAGATTTGTAAATAATAGGTTTCCATCGGAAGACACGATGTATCCTACGACGAGGCAAGCTGCCGACTATGCTCCAGCTACCGAAAACACGCTATTTATAGACGACACGCCACCCAAGGTCACGGACTTAGAATAATTTCGACTTCGGCGGTGCGCTTATCCCGCCATCGCGCTGAGGAGTTCTAGTCAGCGCGACGGTTGGGCGCGGCTCGGAGGCGTCTAAACAGGCGGGCGGCCTAACTACAAGGGGCCCGTACTGACGAGATTTATCAAGATATGAGTAACTGGGATGTTTGAGATGGGTCATTCATACTGACCCAACAGGTTTCTTTTTTGCTGTCATGTGCTTTATTAAAATAAAGGATACAGCTCTATGTCAACAGTTCAGAGGATGTACCACCACTTTATTACATACTATTATATACAGCCATATCGCCAACTATTTTAAATTTCATATCAACACCTCTACCACGGACAAAGACACAGATATTATCATCATGAGACAGTTTACAAGACCTACAGGTTCTAACACACAATGGTTTATCAATAAAAAAAATCCATTTTCGTAGCCATCATTAGCGTTTTCTTTTTTTTGCATCTAACTCTTTTCTCAGTTCAAACGCCACAATATAAGCTTCTACATATAGTTTACTCACCATCAGCTAGTGCTCATGTCATGCTGAAAGCTTTACAACCACGAAGAATTTGTGGTTTCCTGTGCAAATGGTAGGTCACAGGCCACTACAGAATGCCATGAGATGTCGCATCACTTTACTTGTGTGTGTGTGTGTGAACTCAGCTTAACATGAATTTCAGCACATCTTCAATGTTGATAAAATGGAATCCAGTAATCTGTGGTGTCAATAATATGTACTTATTACAACAACCATTAAACAGAGAGAAGTAGTTAGAATTATGAATGCATTTCAGACAAGTGCAATTGAGTGCACAAATTGACATGGCAGAAATTCGCAGCCAGAGTCAAAGTTGGACACAATATTGGCGCAAATGAAATTCAACATGGTATGTTTCCTCTTTACATAGAGAAAATGGAAGAGGAACATGTAAGCTGTTCTCAGTGTAGCTGTATTTTCATTACTGTAAGGGCATAGGTTCGATTCCATATTAAGTTACAAAAGATTTTTTTTCTATTTTTGCCTTGGTATAAGAGACCCACACAATACAGAAAACATACTTTTACTCTGATAATGTGCAGTTAATCTTCCACAGCTCATGTGACCGATTTTAGGCAGTGAATTAGAAAGAGTCACTTTTGCCTTCAAGTATTACAAATCTTGCAACACTGTGCACTGTTAGCCCACCTATATGAGATGGCCCTGAAATCTGCTAACAGTTACCTAATAAATAATAATAATAATAATAATAATACCCATAATAGTAATAGTAGCAGTAATATACTACTAATAAATTAATTGTATCACAGACTAGCAGAAGAGTTAAGATTATCAAAGGGTTATTATTCATTCTACAAAACAGTAGCAGTAAGAACAATGAGGCTTTCTTGTGATATCGTTATATTACTGAATTCTGGAAAGCGAGGCTACACCTGATGACCCACCAGTTTCTGTGTGCATTAATACACCGATCTGGGACCACTCAAAAATAACTCTTGTAGAGCGGTTCATCGTGACACATACAGTTTTGTATTATCATTCATGTTGTTTCTTCCTGAATATCATCTTGACAGTGCATTGGGTGTTAAGTATCACAAAAGCATTCAAAATATAAATCTTCTGCGCCACACGTCTTGAATGAAAGACATATAATAACATGGACATTTCTTTGGACTAAGAGCGAGCAGGATTACATTCGTGAAAACACAGCTGTGTGTAATTAATTAGTATCAGACTGTTTGAATGATAATGCAAATGATATGCATTATGGTTATCTGTATCTGGATATTGCACTATTTTAAGTATACTGTTATATTATCCTGTAATTATTTCATTAAGTGAAGTCTATCTTCAGTTTTATGGAATACCATTAATTCTTTTTGTGAAAACAAAAAAGTATAAGCAGGAAGGGTTTAGTATCAAAATTAGTTGTTCTGTACAAATTCTGCAATAAATCTACCTCAAAAATGACTTCGAACGTTGTGCATAATTCATATGATGTGAATATGAAGTTAGTATACGCAATGAGTGCAATAGGAAAAGGAAAAAAAGGCTGTTCAAATATTTTGTGGTTTGATAGACCTTCCTCTTCCTCCCAGTAGGTTCAGGAAGTAATTAAAAGTACTTTCAGGTGCCATGAACGGTTGTGGCTAAAGCATCTACAAACATGAACTGTAAATATTAGTGGAAGCAGGGACATATCTGTTACACTTGATGGGACATGACAACATCGAGGACATTGTTCCTTGAATGGTGTTGTAAGTGCTACTTCTCTGGAGAATGAAAAAGTTGTTGATGTTGAGTGCTTGTCTAAGTACTGCCACATCTACCATGGTAACACTGAAGAACACATTGAACTTCAGTGTTCTAAGAATTATGAAGGTTACAGTGGAGGTATGGAGAGTGATGGAGCACTAAAAATATTTCAGAAGACGGTGCCCATTTATAACGTTAGATATATGAAGTACCTAGGCGATGGGGACTCTAAAGCTTTCAATAAAATTAATGAGCTCAATGTTTATGGTGATACCTTGTTAACAAAACAGTAATGTTGTGGACATGTTCAAAAGGGGATGGGTGCTAGATTGAGGAAGCTATGAAGAGAAATGAAAAGAAAGTTGCTATATGATGGAAAAATATCTTTCTGGCAAACTCAGATTGACAGAAACTGAAATAGACCTTCTTTGGAGTCATTATGGACTGGGCATTAAACGAACTGCACCTCTGAATGATGTTACAGCAATAAGAAAAGCTGTATGGCCCATCTACTTTCATAACGTCTACACAGATGACCACACTGTTCGCAGACTTTGCCCTAAAGGAGCAGAATCTTGGTGTGGTTACCAAAAAGCAAACAAAAGTGGTCAAATATACCATCATGAGTTTCAACCATTGCATATGGAAAAGATTATCCTAAAATGTTTTTGTAGGACTAAATACATTAAAAGGTAGTGTACCAGATGCAGTGATGTGTTTCTATGATGGAGTGATAGGAAGGTTGGAAGTCCTGAGAAATTTAGGTATAAAATGTGGCTATAATATGGAAGATCAATTGCTTGCATGTATCAGACAACGGGTGCATGAAGCTGAAAGATTTGCTCTTCAAGTTACCAAAAAAGCAAGAAGTGCTAAAAGGAATGCCAATAGGAAGCTTGAAGATGAAGAAATGCTGCAGGATGAAGACTATGCTTCAGGAATGTTCTGAGGTACAGTTTAATTGGACTCATATCTTCATTCGCAATTTCCCTCAAGTTGTATTTTTCAGAATTCAGGTACAAATATTTCCTAAAGTTTATAAAGGATTGCTCTAATTTTTTTCTGTAACTTGCAATAGTTCATACTTATGTAGTGCACCTAAGCTTTATTCCAGAATCAACTGAATTATATAAAAAATAACATTTTTACTACGAAAAAATTATAAAAATTAAAATGTAAGATGTGACATTTTTTATTCTTGTATAATACATAATACCCCCCATGAACCATGGACCTTGCTGTTGGTGAGGAGGCTTGCGTGCCTCAGTGATACAGATAGCCGTACTGTAGGTGCTACCACAACGGAGGGGTATCTGTTGAGAGGCCAGACAAACGTGTGGTTCCTGAAGAGGGGCAGCAGCCTTTTCAGTAGTTGCAGGGGCAGCAGTCAGGATGATTGACTGGTCTGGCCTTGTAACACTAACCAAAACGGCCTTGCTGTGCTGGTACTGCGAATAGCTGAAAGTAAGGTAAAACTACGGCCACACTTTTTCCCGAGGGCAAGCAGCTTTACTGTGTGGTTAAATTATGGTGGCGTCCTCTTGGGTAAAATATTCTGGAGGTAAAATAGTCAACCATTTGGACCTCCAGGCGGGGATTGCTCAAGAGGATGTTATCAGGAGAAAGAAAACTGGTGTTCTACGAATCAGAGCATGGAATGTCAGATGCCTTAAGTGGGTAGGTAGGTTAGAAAATTTAAAAAAGGAAAATGGGTAAGTTAAATTTAGACATGGTGGGAATCAGTGAAGCTTGGTTGCAGGAGGAACAAGACTTCTGGTCAGGTGAATATAGGGTTATAAATACAAAATCAAATACGGGTAATGCAGAAGTAAGTTCAATAATGAATTAAAAAAATAGGAGTGCAGATAAGCTACTATGAACAGCATAGTGAATGCATTATTGTAGCCAAGATAGACTTGAAGCCCACACCTACCACAGCAGTACAAGTTTATATGCCAACTAACTCCACAGATGACAAAGAGCTTGAAGAAATGTACGATGTGATAAAAGAAATTATTCAGATAGTTAAGTAAGATGAAACTTTAATAGTCATGGGGGTCTGGAATTTGATAGCAGAGAAAGAAAGAGAAGGAAAAGTAGAAGGTGAATATGGACTGGGGATAAGGAATGAAAGAGGCAGCCATCTGGTAGAATTTTGCACAGAGTATAACGTAATCATAGCTAAAACTTGGTTTAAGAATCATGAAAGGAGGTTGTATAACTGGAAGAGGCCTGGAGACACTGAAAGATTTCAGATAGGTTATATAATGGTAAGACAAAGATTTAGGAACCAGGTTTTAAATTGTAAGACATTTCCAGGGGCAGATGTGGACTCTGACCACAATTTATTGGTTATGAGCTGTAAATTAAAACTGAAGAAACTGCAAAAAGGTATGAATATAAGGAGATGGGATCTGGATAAACTGAAAGAACCAGAGTCTGTAGAGAGTTTCAGAGAGAGCATTAGGGAAGAATTGACAAATACAAGGGAAAGAAATACAGTAGAAGAAGAATGGGTAGCTTTGAGAGATGAAATAGTGAAGGCCGCAGAGGATCAAGTAGGTAAAAAAACGAGGGCTAGTAGAAGTCCTTGGGTAACAGAAGAGATACCTTTGGTAACAGAAGAGATATTGAATTTAGTTGATGAAAGGGGAAAATATAAAGATGCAGTAAATGAAGCAGGTGAAAAGGATTACAAACGTCTCAAAAATGAGATTGACAGGAAGTGCAAAATGGCTAAGCAAGTGGAGAAGGGATGCTTTAGCTATGATACTGAAATTGATAAACATGCTGTCACATAACTGGTTGGTGTTGAAATAACTGTATAATTGCTAAAACTGTTCACACTATTAACTGTAATGTTTATTATTTCAGTACTCGGCGGTGTCTTTTCCATCTCATCCATCCATTGGTACACTATTGGTTACCACATAATGACTGACTGAAAACTCTTGTTTCAGTTTTGTGGAGGGGTGACACATTCTGGTGATGGCTAGCACCAAAACAGTGATCACGTACATAACTGCAATATGAGGAATCAGTCGAATCGGAATGCAGAGCCATCGGCAGATGAGTTTAAATGTAGAGCTCGTGAATCACCTTTGGACTGCAGTTTGGAAACACCCCCCCCCCCTCCCCCACAACGTCGCAAAACTCTTCCAATTTCCTTACGTTGTAACTGACTTTTATTTAAAATCATCTAGTGTGTTATGGTAACAGCAGTAATAGAATGATTTACACCATGCAACGTCTGGTTTTCTGCGATAGGTCGTGGATCAGAACGTGTATATATCAGTTTAGAACCTAACACACACCTCGAAGTCGTGGCAGACAAACAAATGTTGGGTGGTGTACAAAGCGTGTCAGAGCAGAAAAATAAACAATGTTTCAAACAATGAGATAGGGCCACAAGGCGCGTCTCTGGCGAATCGGAATGCAGAGCCATCGGCAGATGAGATTACATGTAGAGCTCGTGAATCACCTTCGGACTGCAGTATACTCCGCGGGATATAATCATCCTCCTACAGTACAGGTGATGAAACATTAAACTGGTCTGTGCAGTTGATCAGTACCTCTATATTTAATAGGATCGTCACATATATTCGATGCCTGTATGCATGCGGTATTTGTTTTCGATATATGGGAGGAGAGAGAGATGCGGTAAAAATCTTATCGAGTTAACTATCGGATGAAGTTATTGGAGCTTTTATAGTTTGTAACTTTTGTCTGTTGGATTCTACAGAATAATCAAGACAACATGTTGAGGTAATAGACGTGAATGGCCCCTGAGGGACGCGGATCTGTAGTAGTTGTATGTAGTTTGGGGACGCACCACAGCGCATTAGCAAAACTCGTTGTCCTTCTCCCAGTTCCCGTTTCCACCAAATGGTCGAAACACAGTCCTGTCGCAGTAACACAGCTTAGCCTGTTTCTACATGGGTTGCAGAAAGTGGTAGATATATATCCCTCCAACTCCTACTCAGTTCTGACTTAAATTGGAACGATCACATGCGTAAAGCTGGAGAAATAGCAGCAGTTGCAAGATGCATGGGGGCTATCTAAAACGAGGTTGGAATTTTACTGTAGCAGATAGGTTCGAGAAAGGTGACTCGTTTCGAGATATGAGAGTGCCGGAAATATGATTCACTAGTGGCTGTGATCAATAAAGGACTAATCCATAGGATCCAACACAGGTATGTACTTGAATGGGAGGACTTGGTTCTAAATCCCAGACAGCAATTCTAGCGAATAGTGTGACACTAGAGCTCTGAAAAGCTAGTGTACATTTCTTACAACCTCAATCAGCACACCATCCACTGTTTGTGATCCTTCTCAATCAAACATCGCCTATAGCCCAGTCGTTATATCACCGAACCTTTGACATGGCATCGAGACAGAATGCATTACAAATACTGGAGAAATATCTAGCGGCAGTGGCATGAGGGAGTTGCAAATACCGGTTTCATACCACATGCCTTAGCAGAATCACTTTCTAAATTGTGTAATTTTATTACGAGGTTGCACCATCGCCAATGTGAAAGCACACTGTTTGTCTGATACTATATATTCCAGCGATCACCGTCTATATTCAGAGTTACGGTATTTGTCTGGACAAAAAATCAGCTCATTCAGAGGAAATGTTGTACCTCGATTTGTAAAGTGGGTATAACTTTTAACATGGATTCTTGTATGCACCTGTAGAACCAAGACCGCTTGTGATGGTAATATGATTATGCTTTTTAACATCTTGCTGTTTGTAAGACGATTACGCCTCACTTTCTAGGACAAAGCGATAACACTCACAAGAAAACTTATTAGACATGTCCACCCATGGTTGATTTTCGGGCAGTATTATTTCGTATCGCCGGCAACCAGATATTGACGAAGCATTATACTTAGTAGTAGGGCCACAGGCCTATAAAGTATGTTTAGACATGGGCAAAGGAAATGACTATGTCCAGTCGTAAGGAAGGTATGGATTTGACGTGGAATACTGTGATGGCGAAGGGAGGTGACTGTCAAGTAGTATGAATGGTACAGATATTTCTATTCCCAGAGCCATAAGCGTCAGCAGGGTGTATTTCCGATACTTCGCTTATTGTCGAATATCATTCAACTGACCGCAATCCTAACATTTAATTGTAAGCATAGCGATCAAATATATACACTCCTGGAAATGGAAAAAAGAACACATTGACACCGGTGTGTCAGACCCACCATACTTGCTCCGGACACTGCGAGAGGGCTGTACAAGCAATGATCACACGCACGGCACAGCGGACACACCAGGAACCGCGGTGTTGGCCGTCGAATGGCGCTAGCTGCGCAGCATTGGTGCACCGCCGCCGTCAGTGTCAGCCAGTTTGCCGTGGCATACGGAGCTCCATCGCAGTCTTTAACACTGGTAGCATGCCGCGACAGCGTGGACGTGAACCGTATGTGCAGTTGACGGACTTTGAGCGAGGGCGTATAGTGGGCATGCGGGAGGCCGGGTGGACGTACCGCCGAATTGCTCAACACGTGGGGCGTGAGGTCTCCACAGTACATCGATGTTGTCGCCAGTGGTCGGCGGAAGGTGCACGTGCCCGTCGACCTGGGACCGGACCGCAGCGACGCACGGATGCACGCCAAGACCGTAGGATCCTACGCAGTGCCGTAGGGGACCGCACCGCCACTTCCCAGCAAATTAGGGACACTGTTGCTCCTGGGGTATCGGCGAGGACCATTCGCAACCGTCTCCATGAAGCTGGGCTACGGTCCCGCACACCGTCAGGCCGTCTTCCGCTCACGCCCCAACATCGTGCAGCCCGCCTCCAGTGGTGTCGCGACAGGCTTGAATGGAGGGACGAATGGAGACGTGTCGTCTTCAGCGATGAGAGTCGCATCTGCCTTGGTGCCAATGATGGTCGTATGCGTGTTTGGCGCCGTGCAGGTGAGCGCCACAATCAGGACTGCATACGACCGAGGCACACAGGGCCAACACCCGGCATCATGGTGTGGGGAGCGATCTCCTACACTGGCCGTACACCACTGGTGATCGTCGAGGGGACACTGAATAGTGCACGGTACATCCAAACCGTCATCGAACCCATCGTTCTACCATTCCTAGACCGGCAAGGGAACTTGCTGTTCCAACAGGACAATGCACGTCCGCATGTATCCCGTGCCACCCAACGTGCTCTAGAAGGTGTAAGTCAACTACCCTGGCCAGCAAGATCTCCGGATCTGTCCCCCATTGAGCATGTTTGGGACTGGATGAAGCGTCGTCTCACGCGGTCTGCACGTCCAGCACGAACGCTGGTCCAACTGAGGCGCCAGGTGGAAATGGCATGGCAAGCCGTTCCACAGGACTACATCCAGCATCTCTACGATCGTCTCCATGGGAGAATAGCAGCCTGCATTGCTGCGAAAGGTGGATATACACTGTACTAGTGCCGACATTGTGCATGCTCTGTTGCCTGTGTCTATGTGCCTGTGGTTCTGTCAGTGTGATCATGTGATGTATCTGACCCCAGGAATGTGTCAATAAAGTTTCCCCTTCTTGGGACAATGAATTCACGGTGTTCTTATTTCAATTTCCAGGAGTGTATGTGACCGATTTCGTAGGATGATTCTGTCTATGCACAGCCTGTGGTGGGAATGATGCACGTTTCCTGCTAACGGTAGGGACCATCCGAATGGAGAGGGCTGTTGCAGTGCAGGAATGTAGTTGACTTTACTGTCTTGTGCTCTAGATGGGCGAATAGCGAACTGATATATGAATATGTGTTGGACAGCTTTCGTGGTCAAGAGGAAATTTGACGAGATTCAATATGGACGTGTATTTGCACTGGGCCATTATTCCCTCCTACGTAAATTGTTCCATTGACTGCTTCTTCGCATTTGCCTTCTTTATTTAGTTGAGAGAAGTTCGATTGTGGTGTGTGCATCTAGCAAGTGGAAGACACGTTTGTCAGTTCTCTAGATATGAGAAACATCTTATTTGACTCTGTAAATTATACAGATAAATCGGAATCTGTTACATCACTGACATCGGCATTCGCAAGTGGAAATATCAGATTGCTCTATTTTCGTTTTTCGAGTTTCCACGTAAAGGTCTTCGCAGATGGGATACGTTTCTAGTTACTCTATGCTTTACAGCACGCTCTACCTAGGTAAAGTTTAGGGTATGTAGAATATGATATATTCGTCATAAACGAAAAGGACAGCAAACGAGCTGTAGTTCATAAAGATGCTCAGCATCACAGGGCGAGAGTAAAGAGATGAAATATTTTTTTTAATGTGCGCCTATACCATGACTCGTGTCCAGCATTTAAATACTCTAAATAAACACTATGACCTGCTGGGCGCAGATCTTAAAATCATTGCCGCAGCGTTTGATAGGAAGAAGCTGCGAAACAGAAGAAAGAACAATCTATCTTTTGTTAGGAAATATTCTAGGGACTTCTTTGCCCTTGTACTTTTGGTCGCCGACATGTTAAGACGTACCAAATAGCATTGCTATAATAAGTGTAATTTTATTTTGTCTAAAAGCTATGTGAAACGACGAATAAACGTTTCGGTAACTCGGGTGAAGATACACTCCTGGAAATGGAAAAAAGAACATATTGACACCGGTGTGTCAGACCCACCATACTTGCTCCGGACACTGCGAGAGGGCTGTACAAGCAATGATCACACGCACGGCACAGCGGACACACCAGGAACCGCGGTGTTGGCCGTCGAATGGCGCTAGCTGCGCAGCATTTGTGCACCGCCGCCGTCAGTGTCAGCCAGTTTGCCGTGGCATACGGAGCTCCATCGCAGTCTTTAACACTGGTAGCATGCCGCGACAGCGTGGACGTGAACCGTATGTGCAGTTGACGGACTTTGAGCGAGGGCGTATAGTGGGCATGCGGGAGGCCGGGTGGACGTACCGCCGAATTGCTCAACACGTGGGGCGTGAGGTCTCCACAGTACATCGATGTTGTCGCCAGTGGTCGGCGGAAGGTGCACGTGCCCGTCGACCTGGGACCGGACCGCAGCGACGCACGGATGCACGCCAAGACCGTAGGATCCTACGCAGTGCCGTAGGGGACCGCACCGCCACTTCCCAGCAAATTAGGGACACTGTTGCTCCTGGGGTATCGGCGAGGACCATTCGCAACCGTCTCCATGAAGCTGGGCTACGGTCCCGCACACCGTTAGGCCGTCTTCCGCTCACGCCCCAACATCGTGCAGCCCGCCTCCAGTGGTGTCGCGACAGGCGTGAATGGAGGGACGAATGGAGACGTGTCGTCTTCAGCGATGAGAGTCGCTTCTGCCTTGGTGCCAATGATGGTCGTATGCGTGTTTGGCGCCGTGCAGGTGAGCGCCACAATCAGGACTGCATACGACCGAGGCACACAGGGCCAACACCCGGCATCATGGTGTGGGGAGCGATCTCCTACACTGGCCGTACACCACTGGTGATCGTCGAGGGGACACTGAATAGTGCACGGTACATCCAAACCGTCATCGAACCCATCGTTCTACCATTCCTAGACCGGCAAGGGAACTTGCTGTTCCAACAGGACAATGCACGTCCGCATGTATCCCGTGCCACCCAACGTGCTCTAGAAGGTGTAAGTCAACTACCCTGGCCAGCAAGATCTCCGGATCTGTCCCCCATTGAGCATGTTTGGGACTGGATGAAGCGTCGTCTCACGCGGTCTGCACGTCCAGCACGAACGCTGGTCCAACTGAGGCGCCAGGTGGAAACGGCATGGCAAGCCGTTCCACAGGACTACATCCAGCATCTCTACGATCGTCTCCATGGGAGAATAGCAGCCTGCATTGCTGCGAAAGGTGGATATACACTGTACTAGTGCCGACATTGTGCATGCTCTGTTGCCTGTGTCTATGTGCCTGTGGTTCTGTCAGTGCGATCATGTGATGTATCTGACCCCAGGAATGTGTCAATAAAGTTTCCCCTTCCTGGGACAATGAATTCACGGTGTTCTTATTTCAATTTCCAGGAGTGTATAATGTATTTACGCACATGCAAGGACATATAATTTTAAGAAGGAACGGACTGACCAAGAAGTGATTATTGGACTTCACCATGTACAAAAGAAATATCAGATGTAAGTCATGTATTTATTGTGTATTTGTCAATGTCTAGAAGTTTAAAGCCCATTTGATCACAATATATTAATAATATCTTATGATGCAGTAATTTTCATCTTATTCTTTTATTTCACTAACCAAAAATGATGTTCAAATTGTATATGAGCTTTGTTACAGATTCGCTCCTTATCACAGTGTCTCGATTGTGTTTGGGAGATCACTAATGTGTTCAACTTCCGATCTATTAATCTTTCTCTTACGCAATTCCACTAATTTGCTTTCAGTTCCTTTTTTATATTCAAATAGGTCCCTTAGGTATTTTCATCAAAGATTCTGATTGCATGAAGGTAATCCGGGTCAAAAGGTCAATTAAGAAAACCCCTTCACATAATCAATCCGTACGTCTCCTGAACACAATTGAGAATCGACGCATCGGTGATCAATTAATAATCTCTCTCTTTTTTTAATTCTTACTGCAAAACGGCCACACAGAATAGACGTAAGTACGCAGTCTGGTGTTAGGTTGCATTTTGCCAGTAAATATTACCAACAAACAGTGACAGCATCACTATTATTATTTACTACTAGTAGTAGGACTAACTATGTGTCAGTTCACTCTGCATTGTTGCCTAACATATTCAATATGGCGGCGATGGCATCATCCATTATGGCGGCATGTAGACTTGGCAACAGTGCATGACGTCATCCAAGATGGCCGATTTCGGTGGGAAGATAGGCCAATTGTGCTATGTCCTCTAATCTAATCCCAGAAAAAAATGGCAGTGTTTTGAATTTTGGCGCGAAAATAGGTCAATTCTGCTATGTCCACCAACCTAACCCACCAGAAGAAATTGGCGCCAAATTCAAATTCCAACAAGATAATGCATACAAAACTGTACTTGTCTTTATTATTATTCATTATTATTGACTATCATTTATTAACATTCATTATCATTTATTATTATTTATTATTATTGGCCTACCTCCACTAGAAAATCCGCGCCAATTTCAAATTCCAGCAGGATAATGTCTACAAAACCGTACTTCTCATTATTATTATTATTATTATTATTATTATTATTATTATTATTATTGATTATCATTTATTATTATGTATTATTATTATTGGTCTACCTCCACTAGAAAATTGCGTCAAATTCAAATTCCAACACGACAATATCTCGAAAACTGTACTTCTATTTTTATTATTTATTATCATTTATTATTATTATTTGTTCAAGATGTCCGATTTTCTCGGTGAGAAAGCCATTTGCGCTACATCCATAACAAAAATCTATCACAAGTACAAATGCCAACACCATAACCTATCACACGCATGAACTTTCGCTGTCACTTATCTTTTTTCACTGGTAACCTATCAAAATCGCGTCAAATAATAAAGTGCACTTATAGTAACCTAAGCCACGCCCTTTGATTTTGCAGGGGGAAAGGACTGAAGTCTTTTTATTTCAAGCAGGACAGTCATCACTTGTTCTCCAACACAATCAGTAGACATCTTCGAGATCGCAGCAACGCCCAATGCAGTCGCCACGACGTCCACGCTCCAACTGAATTAGTTCAAATCGTCGCCACCCCCTGGGCCCGCTGGCCAGCGCGTGGATCACTGCCGACGTCTGTCACGTGAGGCGGCCGCTCGCGCCGGAGTGGCAGCGCGCTCCAGCGGCCGGTGCGCTGGGGGTGGCCCGCGCTAGCCGCGGGCCCCGCAATCGCTCTCACGTCGTAAACATGTTTTCGCCGGACACTCTGGTACCTCCCAATGCAGACGTCACATAACGGCCGGTTGTCCGTTCATCACGTGTTCGACATAGAACGCGCTGCCACACTTTCGGCGCCAAATTTGTTTTCCTGGACAGGTTCGAACGTGTCTATGCTGACGTCACACAAGGGTCGGGCAGCTGCCGATCCAGCACGTTGCCGACATAAAACGCACTAACACACGTTCGTCTTAAACATGTTTTGCTGCACAGGTTGGAACCAGCCCATGCCTACGTCACAACAGGTGGTCCAGCACGTGTGTTCGCCGTGAAGTCCGTCTCTAAGTTAACAGATCACGCGAGTCTCATTATGCAATCGACATAGTGCTATTACCTAATCCAAATTCGTCCCGAAAACACACGCGCGTATGCGTGAACCATCGCTTGCCCCAACCTACATACCTCCGCAATTTAACCTAACACAAAGTTTACGTCATATAGGTACGAAAAGGTGTTCACTACGCTTTCAACTACCTAGTTTCAACTACTTTTTAAGGTCATCCAATGACCTACTTCCCCCTTTCGAAATACAAATGACCTTGAAAAGTAGTTGAAACTAGGTAGTTGAAAGCGTAGCGAACCCCTTTTCGTACCTATATTAATGGCGTGGGGTTCACTGGCGGGGGGAGAGACACTGTTTACATGTCGAGTTGGAGATGCACGGGAGGATAGAGACCTGCACTATTCAGGAATCCATTTGTGCTGTGTATGTCGTTAGACAATAGCTGGAGAGCAGATATAAAGAGAGCCCACTTCGGCATGCTGGTCCTGGGGCTGAGTGGATGGCTGTTTAGATGGATAGATATGTGGCTTTGACATGCCGCCGGCGGCACTCGCATTTCCGGCAAATGGTCAAGACAAAGTCCTGTTACAGTAACTGAGGTCGTTCTGTTTCTAGACAGGCTGTAGAAGGTAATGGCTATGTCTTTTTCTTACTTAAATTGCAGATATCAGATGCGCAAAGATCTGGAAATGGGATCAGTTTAACCATGTGTAGGGTGTGACTAAAGCCAAGTTGGAATTTTACTGTAGCATGCAGGTTCGGGAAAGGTGACACGTTTCGCACTGGGTGCAGCCATCTTGAATAATGGTAATTGCGTAATCAACTGACGTGATGACAGAGCGCTCTGGTGGTTGTGATAGGAGCTAAACACAGTTGTACTTGGAACCATTTTTGTTATGTAAACGAATAGTACGATCTTCCACCAAAATTCAAACTCCCTACCAAAATCGGACATCTTGAATGAGGCCCTCTGCTGGTGGCGATGTGCACTAACCCAGTTGGCGAACACACACGCATGATATAAATAATAATAAGTAATAAATCATAATAAATAGTAATAAATGATCATAAATGATAATAAATAACTGGAGAAGCTGTCCGAATGCAGAGACCTGTTGGAGTGTACCGATCTGTAAGAGTTAACTTTGATGTCCTCCAGACGACCGAATAGCGAAGTAATAGTATGTGTTGGGCGGCTTTGGTGATCAAGTCAGTATTTGAGAAGATGATTGATTTCGGTTGTAGTGTTAGTCGAAAGGATGTAGATTGTTCGGTTGACTACTTCTGCACATTTGCTTCCTTTATTTAGTTGAGTGAAGACCGATTGTGGTGTGTTGGATACACGCTTGTCTGTTCTCTAGACCTGGGATAGACCTTAGTTGACGTGTAAATTATAGCCAAGATCTCGAATATGTTACATGACTGAGACTGGTATTCGAGAGTGGAAATATGATTTTGCGTATGTTTGTTTCTAGTTAGTCAGTGTTTTACAGCATGCTGCACATAGATAAAGTTCGGCGTTTGTAGAGAATTAATTTGAAGTCTATATCTTGGGAATTATGATGAACTAGTGATTGGTAGGGTGCAGCCTAGTGCATGATATTGAGAAGTACAGCTGAAATGGTGTAATATTATGTAGAAAGTACATGTGTTGTTGCAGTGTATGAGTCTGAGGATGTTTGTAGAAAAGCGAACAGACAAGGAAGGAGAGACAGTAAAGCGTTTGTGCTGAGGGGGGACGGTACCGAATTTGTAAAAAGAGTTTTGAGGGTTACTTAGGTCCGCTGATGTAGGAGGGAAGATTAGCTCTGGGTGTCTGGTCTGTAGAGAGAAAGAGCAGGTTGACGGTGCTTTCCTAGGATTGGAGAGCATTGTGGTATATAGACACTGTAGGAATAGGGTATTTTTTTTCGCAAGCTATAGAGATATAATGGATAAGTGCATTGTTTTGTGTCAAATGTATATATACTGTATTGTAAAGTTAATGTGGTTTACATTGTGTAGCGTTTGTATATATTGCATTGTAAAGTTACTGTTGTTTATGTTATGTGATGAATAGAGAGGAAGTCGTAAGGACGGTAGAGATATTTCCAGAGTAATAGGGGTCAAGAGAGTGTATTTCCGATACTTAGCTCATTGTCGAATGCCAATCCATTGAGACCGCGATCGTAACATTTAACTGTAAGTATAATGACATCAACGACTTCAGTATTCGAGAGTGCCAACATCATTTTTTGGTTTGTTTGTTTCTAGTTACTCAGTGGTTTATAGGATGCTGTACTTCGAAAAATTTTGGTGTGTTCTTGTAGTCTATGAGTCTGGAGATGTTTGTAGAAAAAATGCGAGCAGTCAAGGAAGAAGAGACAGTAACGCATTTGTGTTGAGGGGAAGCGATCACCGAATTTGTGGAAAAGTTCTGAGAGGGACTTCCGTCCGTTGATGTAGAAGAGCTGATTACCGCTGAGTGTCACGTGTGTAGAAAGAAAGAGCAGGTTCACAGTGCTTCCTTAGGGATGGAGAGCATTGGGGCATGTAGTCGGTATTGTCAAAGTTACTGTGGCTGTAGGCTTTGTATATATTGGATTGTAAAGTTACTTTTGCTTATGTTATGGGATGAGTAGAGAGGATGACCACAGCGCGCGCGCGCGCGCGCGTGTGTGTGTGTGTGTGTGTGTGTGTGTGTGTGTGTGTGTGTGTCAACACACCTTGCATTCAACAGCAGAGGCGAGCGATGCCTCGAATATGACACTGGTGTGGGCGCTGCTTGGAATGCAGCTTTCACCGGAGTTCCGCGGCGGATGCTGGCGGGTGCGAGCTGTGGCTGCCCCACTTCGCGGGGGTTGTAGCGCTTGGTGAAGCTTCAGTCAATCGTCACTTATGGTCCGTTAGAATCTCTAAGGGGGACAGCAGGTTCTCCTATTGTGGAATGGAATTCTCAAGCGTCTTCGCCGGACCGCAGTTAGAGTGACGAAGGCCGAACGCGCGCGGCTCTCCTTGGAGTGCACGTTGTTTGTGTAAATAAACGCCCGGTCATTAAGGGCGCCTACATACAACTTTGGCCTGCGTTCGGCTGAAGCTCGGGGTTGCACTCCCGCCCGATCACATCAGCACGTGTATGTAGGTGAGCACGTATTTGGATAGGAATTTCACAGGTACTATGTATGAGGGAGGTACCGCCACTTCATGTTTGCGGAAACCGAGCAGGGGCTGTGCGCGTTTCAAAGACCTTGTAAAAAATAACTAGACTCACTGATGGCGCTGCAGTCGCGGGACAATTTGAATCTTCGGCTGGACGCCATTATAGTGGTTGTAGTCTGATGTGTTGTGTAGTATTGTTGTTTATGAAGATCCTGATTCAACGTTGTATATTTGTTGGGGCGTACATACAGTATTTGTTACTCGTAATTCTACTGTCTGTACATCCCAATCAAAAGAAGTACAATGGTGAAGAGTTACGCAGCGATTAATTGTACAAATAAATTCGAGAAAGGAACGAATAATACATTTCATAGGTATGTGAATATTTTAAGTTGTTTCGTATGTCAGTGCATTTGCTTAATAAATGTTTTTGTAACACGGTATTAGAATAATGTCTGTGCATCTATTTGCAGGTTTCCTTTCTCAAAACCACAGCTGTTACAAAAATGGTTACACGCTGTCAGGAGGCAAGATTTCCGACCGACAGAAGAAAGTTGGCTGATCGGTAGAGTTTTCATGGTCTAGGTTAGGTTGAACCTTGATAATTTGGTCCTGTGTTGCCAAAGCACTATGCCATATGTAACGCACTTCTCGTCATAAAATCTAAAGCGAGGTAGCGTCAGAAAATATCTATTAATATAGTGGGCAAATCTTTGAGTATTTTGATGCATTTTGCGCACATCTATCGTAAATGAACTACGAAAAATGCTAGGGGTCCAGTACATAACTTTTAGCTACGGCTGATTCCATGTAGTACGTAAGATAAATTCATAAACAGTGACTAGTTGCTGTTTGTTGATAAATTAAAAAGTATATTGTAGTAAAGCATTTAAATGAGGCATTATGTTTGTGGCTTAACTCAAGGGAAGGCATTTTATAACCAAAAGCGATGTATAAACATTCGAACTCCGCGCATCAGTTTACCACTCTTAACGGCCGCCGCCCAGCTATTCAGTTTGTCCGCTCTTCACAGTCGACCATTCGTGCGGTTGTGGGGGCCTGGCGCGTTTCGAGATCTTAGGTATATGTCAGTTATCGCTGCCTCCTGTGCTTTCGTGCGTTGATTGCATTATCTCGGGATCGGGTCGGTAGGCCTTCATATGCGCTATTTGAATAGTTTACGAGTACTTAGCGTGTCTACACATCATTGTGGTGTATTATTTAGGAGCAGTTTGCAGGTCTGCACTGAAATTAATTGCAAAAATTAGGAGTTGTTTGGTTATCTGGAATTAAATGTTTTGCATTATTTACGAGCGGTTCGCATGTCTGTAGGCTGTGCTATGGGTTATTTTTAACTGTTTACAATCAGCGAGCGTGTGTGTAGAGCATTATACATGAGTTATGTGGGAGCGGTTTGCAGGTCTGTATGGTGTGGGGCATGTCAGAACGTGTGTTCTGTGATACATATACTCCATCCGTAAATAAATTGCTCCCAAATAAATACAGTAAACTCCTTCCTCCTTCCATCAGCGTAGTTTGGGCAGAGTCCTTTTAACAACAGCTCCCTAGGAAGTGGTGGTGGAGGTACGCATCGTTTTCAGCAATTTTCTTGCCTTAGTAGCGAAGATGCAAGTGAGCTTTGTTTACTGGCAGATTTCACACTTGGCACCTGATCGTAGGAGGAAGTGGTGGTCGGGTGGATTAGGTTAGTACAAGTGTCCTTTCTTTACGTGCAATTTTCTTAGATTGGTCGCGAAAGCGTAAGCGACCTGTCTTTACTGCCAGAATTCACACTCGGAGAGGGTTCCTAGGGGGAAGTGGTGGACAGTTGGCTGAGGTTAGTAGAAGTGCCCTTTCTTTACGCGCAATTTTCTTAGGTTGGTAGCGAAAGCACAAGTGAGGTTTCTTTACTGACACAATTCAAACTTGGCGACGGTTCCTAGGAAGAGGCGGCGGTCCTCTAAAAGTAGTTGAAAGTAGGTAGTTGATCACCTTTGCATACGTATATGAAATTGTAAATTGAATTATTTAATATGATTAAAATTGAAATGGAATTAAGTACTCCGGTAAATGATAGGTTAGATGGGCGATGTGGGTGTTAGTATATTTGCAGAATACTATGTCCGTCGCGTGTATGGAGGGGGCGATCGAGGGTGTGTGACGTAAGCGGTCGGACGTCCGCGGTTAGCGTGTCTGGTTATAATGCGCCCGCGAGAGAGAGTCAACTAACTTAGCGAGGAAATATGCTCTTGTACAGTCATGGCGGATTGAACTGTTGAGCAAACTTTGGCGCCAAAAGTGTAGCACGGCGTTCGCGGTCGGATAGTAATAATAATAAATGATAGTGAATGACAATGAATGATGATAAATGATAATGAGTGATAATGAATAATAATAATAAATGATAATGAATAATAATAAAAAATAGCTTTTAGTGGGTCACATGATAGAACTTAACTTTGGAGCTTGTAGCAAACATCTCGGACTGCTGTGTGACATCAGGAAGATTGCAGTGTCCCGAAAAACAACTTTAGCAGGAAAAGCGTTCTTTTGTCCGCAACTGAGACAAGTGGTGGAACGCGGACCGATTGGCGGGTGTCTGATGTGAATATGGACCTGTTCGAACCTGTCCAGAAAAACAACTTTGCCGCCAAAAGTGTGAGAGTGCGTTCTCTGTCCACCGCGTGCTGGATCGAACGGCTGACCATTGTGATGTCAACCTCAGCAAGTTCCAGCGTGTCCAGCGATAACATATTTACTTAAGTTTGGTGTGGGGTGCTCTGCGATGCCGGTAGCCGGGGGCTAGAGCGGGCTGGCCCCAGCGCGCCGCCCATGGAGGTAAGAATAGAGGGAGACGCCGTGACGTCACAGCTGTGAAGCTATGTGAAGCCGAGGGTAGCCATCTCAATCCGACCAAAACATTGCTGCTGTAAGCTTGTGTGCATAGGCTTGTCGCTCGCTTTTGGAAGGATTTTGCGCTATTATGGTGACTTGTGTGGTGTTCGGATGTACGAATCGTTCTGATTGTGATGCGAAATCGAAGGGAATAACATTTCATGTGTAAGTTGTCTCGTTAAGTGTGATTTTACAACTTTATTGTGAATGAACGTGTGCTACATCGGTACTTGTACTATAGCGTGTTTTTCTCCTGTATGATTTTAGATTTCCTAAGAACGAAAGTCGGAAAGCTCTGTGGGAGAATGCCGTGAAGAGGAAGAATTGGCGTGCGTCTAAATGGAGCACTATATGTTCTCAGCATTTCCGAGAAGAGGACATAGACCGAACTTCCCTTTCAACAGTAAGGCTCCGAGAAAATGCTGTACCATCAGGTTTCCCTACACACCCAAAACATTTGCAAAAGGTATGTTAATTCAAAGAATTAAATTCTTAGTTTGCAAGTTTACGTTTCAGTATAATACGTACGTATCGTCGATAATCGAAGTATTGAGTAACTCACTTTGTCTTCATCACGTACCAAATTAAAAGCTAACATTACATTAACTGGCGTAAAGTATAGGCCTAAACAGGACACTGTGTAGATTTGCCATTCTATGCACCGTATTTCAGTAAATATTGGTGGTAATGAACAATGTTTCCCACTAGTGTAACGTAACTTGAAACGTCCCCTTTGAACAATTATACATGACTGTGCTTAACCTGACACACAATATTTTGTTAGCGCAACGCAATCTGACTTTCAAAATTCCCTACAAAACAATGGCCCTGACTAACATTAAACTATACCTTTCACAAATCACTTACCTCACAAAAATCTTCGCTGCTCAAGCTACTGCAATACAGCGAGCGCCACTACTGCCAGCTAAATAAAAGATTCAAACTATGGAAGGCACTAACTACTGATAGGGATAGTTAGCAAATGAAAGATATTAATAGAGAACAAACAATGTATTTACCTTGATATCATCATATATAAATATAGCAGTTCATGACAAATTTCAAAACTCCGCCATCTCTCTCCCCACATCCACCACTGCTAGCGGCTCACCTCCAACTGCGCAACGCTACGCGCTGTTCACAGCCAGCTGCCGCTGCCCAACACTACAATGGCAGACAACAATGCAAACTAGCCACAGACTGCACACAGCACAGCCAGCGATTCTCACACAGAGCGCTACGTAATGTTGCCAATAAGAAAACATAAACAGCCTACTTACAAACTGACATGTCCCAGTACGTATTACAAACAAGATGTAATTGTGGGGCTTTGGAGGGAGGGCATAGCTAACTTAGTTTTCAGTTACTATGATTTAGTTTGTGATACACGTTAGTTACTGAATTATCGAAATTGTATCGTTAACATTGAAATATTCGTGATATTACATTAAAAACTATTTTTAATCAGAAGAAACGTGGAATTTCGCCTTAACGAGATTTTATTTTAAACAAAAACTTTGAAACAACCAATCTGATGACGTTACATGCGTATATGGTGCAATTAGCGACTGTAATACACGCAGCGCTATAGCACACTGGCAATGTTTTGGTCAGAGTGTCACGGCAGCGAGCCACGCCCCCATGGCTTCAAAACGTATACGTAGCGCCATCTCCCCTTATTCTTACCTCCATGGCGCCGCCTCACATCACCGCCATAGGCAACAGCCCGCGCGCTGGTCGGCAGGGTCAGGGGGTGGCGACGACTTGAACTAATTCAGTTGGAGTGCGAATGTTGTGGCGACTGCATTGGGCGTTGCTGCGATCTCGAAGATGTGTACTGATTGTGTTGGAGAACAAGTGATGACCATACTGTTTGCAATAAAGACTTCAGTCCCTTTCCCCCTGCAAAATCAAAGGACGTGACTTAGGTTAATATAAGTGCACTTTATTATTTGACGCGATTTTGATAGGTTACCAGTGAAAAAAGATAAGTGACCGCGAATGTTCGTACATGTGATAGATTATGGTGTTGGGATTTGAACTTGTGATAGATTTTTGTTATGGATGTAAGGCAAATGGCTTTCTCGCCAAGAAAATCGGACATCTCGAATCAATAATAATAATAAATGATAATAAATAATAAAAAATAGAAGTACAGTTTTCGAGACATTATCGTGTTTGTATTTGGCACAATTTTCTAGTGCAGTTAGGCCAATAATAATAATAAATAATAATAAATTATGAATCATAAAGAATAATAATAATAAAGAGAACTATGGTTTTGCAGCCATTATCGTACTGGAATTTGAAATTGGCGCGAAGTTTCTAGTGGAGGTGGGCCTATAATAATAAATAAGAAATAATAATAATAATAATAAATAATAATTAATGATAATGAATCTTAATAAATGATAATCAATAATAATGAATAATAATAAAGACAAGTACAGTTTTGCATGCAATATCTTGTTGGAATTTGAATTTGGCACCAATTTCTTCTGGAGGCTTAGGTTAGTGGACATAGCCCAATTGACCTGTTTTCCCGCCAAAATTCAAACTTCCCGCCATTTTTTCTCGAGGGTTAGTGGACATAGCCCAATTGGCCTATTTTTCCCACCAAAATTCAAAATTCCCGCCATTTTTTCTGGAGGTTAGGTTAGTGGAGGTAGCCCAAATGGCCTATTTTCCAACAAAAGCCGCCATCTTAGATGACGTCATGTGCTGTTGCCAAGTCTACAAGCCGCCATCTTGGATTATGTCATCGCCGCCATCTTGAATAAATTTGGCAACAATGCAGAGTGAGCTGGCATGAAGGTTGCTCTACTACTACTACTGTTTCTTATCCAGAATAAGCAAGTTCCTAACGCCAGATGTGGCACCCAAACAGGGACTGTGACTAAAAACTAATCTGTTCTTTTTATTTTTCATGCTACCATCTGGAGGAAATTTGGAAGCACATGACAAAAGAACCAGTAAAAAAGGACGTATGTGCAGATAACTGCAGTACGAATCGACAACAGCAGTAAATACCAGCACGCAAGACAACTAAAATGAGTACGACTTTTCATTACGTTTGAAGCTTTGCGTATCGAGCATTCAATTGGCTAGTGAACATTCACTCTCTATGCTTCTTTCCTTTTTCTCACGCCATTTAGTTCCCAAATTTCTCCTTCCTTTTGCTGTTACATCATCCTTTTTCGCATCATTTCTCTTAAGATAGTTAGACATAGTTAGCCAAAATTTCCATTGTTGTAAATTTTAATGGATCAAAATTGCCGCTATCTACACCAGTTTCACTGCTGTATACGTGTTTTTCATTTATTTTATCTCTGCAGTTGCCATATTGGCATCTTTGCGTGCTAGAATTTCAATTGTTCATAATGCGCAAGCAATATCTAAGAAATCATTGGCGCGCCTGATAAGTGAGAATCATAATTATAGATTATCTTTTCTGGCTCGTGTGGTGTAACTACGCTAAATTTAAGATGGTAGATGAGCAACCCAGACAACTAAGACCGCACCCAGGTGTAAACAAACTTGAACCTCGCAGTGAAGGAACAACAGACGACGAAGTGACACGCGAGGTGTCGCCGCCACAGTCCGCGTCGCAACCGCGTGAATGCTCGTTGTCAGATGTACTAAAATTGTTTGCTGATATGAAAACCAGTTTTGAAGCACACAGGGGACAGTTAACAAACAAAAGTGACAACATTGAGGTTCACATGGGTAATCTTAGAAGCCAAATAGCGGATGTTGATACCAGATTACAGGATGTTGAACCCAGATTACAGGATGTTGATGCCAGATTACAGGAACAGAACAGAGCTGTAGACAGCAGGTTCAACAGTTTAGAATTGACGATAGAGGACACTCAAGTGCGAATGACCAATATAAATTCTGTTATTGTGATAACGTAGATTTTCCCGACGTATGAAATACTAATGATTTTCATGGGTTTGCAGCCGGGTTCCATCGTCCTGACGACAACACGATATTTCGGCGGACCATCTGGCCACTATCTTCAGGTGAGATTGAGTGCACAATCACGCCGGAACTGAAGAGCTCGCGCTGCTGCAATTCTTCCCATCACAGAGAGCAGCTCTTCCGTTGCTCGTGCACGCGCAGTGGCCAGTACCCGCGGTATAAGGGAGCCGCAGAATCTGCGGTCTATGTTCACCCTTTCCAGCGCCCCCAAACACTCCAACAGATATCCCTCGCCGCCCGTTCCGTCTTCCACCTAAAAATGTATGCCACCTACTCCCACAACCAGGCCCATTTCACCTTCTCCCGTCATGACACCCTCGTCTAAATCCTTGTCATGGCGCAACAGCACCGTATCCTGTTCAACAACATCCGCTCCCTTCCCGCCAACAAGAACCTCTTCCTGCACACCCTTGCCACCCACCGCATGGATGCCTTCCTCCTAAACGAAACCTTCCTCCAAACCCACCACACCATCCACACTTCGCCCTACCTCCTTCACCGCTCCGATAATCCCCTCCCGATTGCGCGTGGCAGAGTTGCCATTGGTCACCATCGCCAGATCCCGGTTCAGCTCCAACCTCTCCTTCCTGACCCCACCGAACACCTGATCCTTAGTCTCTTCTTCCCCGGCCTTAGCGTCACCTGCGCCACCATCTATGTCCGCCCTAATGCCCCTATTCCCTTCGACTTCCTCTCCCACATTGACCGTACCTTCCCCTCCTACGTGATCGCTGCCGACCTCAACATCCATAGTCGTTCCGCTGCCCAGTTATGGCAGTGGCATCAGTTCCTCTCCTCCCTTCAAGGCGACCTCATCCCCATTCCCCAGCACACCCGTCCCGAATCCAACTCCACTCCCGATGTCATCCTCTCCTCCCCTAACCTCCTTGGCTGCATAACGGTGGATGTCCTGGAGCCCATTGGTAGCGACCATCTGCCTGTCCTCCTCACTGTTTCAGATGGTCATCGCCCCTGCCCCGACCCTCGTAATGACCCTCCCCCGAAGTACGTCCATGATTATTCCCGTGCCAACTGGAATGCCTACCAGGATACCCTCTCCACCCAGGTCGAAGTCCACCACTTCACCTACCACCACCCTGACAATGTTACCCATGCTACCGCCTTTCTCCAGCAGACCTTGTCTGAGGCCATGGAGGCCCACATCCCTACTGTCGCCATCCACCCCCACCGCCCTACCTTACCCCTACAGGCCGTCCTCCTCCTCTGTGAATCCATCCGTCTCTACCATGCCTTCCTTCATACGCGTGACCGGGACACACTACAATGCCACCGGCAACTCCAGCAACACATCCGAAATTTGCTCGCGGCTAAGAAACGCCGGGACTAGCGACAGATATGCACCTGCTTAACTGCTACCCTACCTATAAACTCGTCCAAGTTCTGGTCAGCCTTGCGTCGCCTTACCGGAACTAAACCCTCCCCCTACTATCCTCTTCTCCATGATGATCACCCCTTCCCTGATCCACTTAGTAAGGCCAATCACTTTGCCTCCTACCTTTCCAATGTCTTTTCCATCCCCGACGATCCCCAGTTCGATTACTCCCTCTTCTCGGATGTCTGCGATCGAACTGACACCTCTGTCCCTCCCCTCGCACCTGGTTTCCAGTACTTGGACAACATTGCACACACGGAACTCAATGCCCCTACCACTACACAGGATGTCATCGCTACACTCCGCACGAAACGCAACACCGCTCCTGGTCATGATTGTATCACCTATCGCCACATTCGTGAAGCTCCTGCCTCTTTCCTCTCCACACTGGCCAGGTTCTACAATGTAGTCCTGTCCACCAGCTACTACCCCAACCTGTGGAAAACCTCCCGTATCCTGATGATCCTTAACCCGGTAAACTGCCGTCTGCTGTCTCCTCCTACTGTCCCATCAGCCTTACCTCAGTCTTCAGCAAGGTCCTGGAATCGATCCTCACCCGACGCATCCACCAGCATCTCTGCCAGCACCACCTCCTTCCCATTACCCAGTGTGGCTTTCGGCCATCCTTCTCTTCTGATGACCTTCTCCTTCACCTCACTCATCTCTTCTCCGAACAGCTTCTTCCTCTCCCTTGACCTTGAACGAGCCTATGACCGCATATGGCATTCCGGTCTCCTCTTCAAGCTCCAAACCTTCGCCCTTCCCATTAACTACGTCTGTCTGATCGGCTCCTTTCTCTCCCACCATCCTTCCTACGTCACCATCCATAACACGGATTCCTACACCTTTTTTCCCTCGGCCGGTGTGCCCCAAGGCTCCGTCCTCTCCCCCCTTCTGTACCTTTTGTATACAGCGGACATACCGCCGCCGTCACCCCTCATCCACCTTCTCCAGTTTGCCGATGACACCACCTTCCTTGCCCTTGCCCCCACCCTGCAGCGTTCCCAATACCTTCTCCAATCCCATCTTGACCGGTTCACCGCTTGGTGCAACCAGTGGTCGCTAAAGGTCAATCCCTCCAAAACCCAGGCGATCATAGTAGGCAAAACTACCCCTTCCTTCCGCCTCCTCGATTTCTATCTAACCATCTATGGCCGTCCTATCGCCCTCACCCCCACCCTTAAGTACCTTGGCGTCACCGTTGCCTCTCCTGGACCCCCCCATCTCTGGATAATCCAAGTCAAGGCACACTCCCGACTCTGTCTCCTCAAGCTCCTTTCCGGCCGTACATGGTGTCTGGACCCCTCCACTATACTCCACACCTATAAATCCCTCATCCACCCTACCCTTTGTTACACCCATCCGGCCTGGATCTCCGCCCCCCCTACGTTTTATAAATCCCTTCAGATCCTTGAACGCCATGCTCTCCGCCTCGCCTATCGCATCCGACTCCCCTCCCCCACGTGGATCCTGTACGACCTCATTCCGTTCCCCCGCCTCCTCCTTTTCCTTGAAAGGATACAGATCCTGTACACCTCCCGTAAACTCGATCCTCCTCACCCGCTTGTCTCACCCATCCTCTCCCACCCCCGCCTGCTGCCGCACCTGTATTCCCATGTCCCACCCGGTCTCCATCTCTCCACCCTCCCTACCCTCTCCCAAGGTGGCTTCCGCCAGCTCCCTATCCCTGATGGTGTCCTCCTCCTCTCCATCTACCCCTCCTATCGACTTTGATCCTCCCCTCCCACTTCCTGTGTCTTTTCCTTTGGGCACCCTCCCTCCCTCTCTCTCCTTCCCCCCTTCCTCCACCCCTCTTCCCCCAGGCTTCCCCTCCCCCTTCCTCCCTCCCCCCTCTCTCCACTGTCTGTGGCATCTCTGCTCTCCCCTCTCCCTCTCCCACCCCCCCTTCTCCTCTCTTGGCAGGTCCCCGGACTGGTACACGCTCAGTGGACATTCACGCGCCGGAGATCATCGCCATCAGTGTCTTGTGTGTGTGCCTTTGTCTTGTGTTTAGTGTTCTTTCGCCGTCACGCCACCACTGTTCACCTGTACTGTCGCAGTCGTCCATGTTTTGTGCGCCGTGTCAACGGCTTTTAGTGTTTTTTCTCGTCCAGCGTGAATGGCTTCATGTTTACTGTTTTTCGTGTCTAGAGTTTTTGTCCGCCATTTTTATTGTATTATCTGTACCACCTTTATGTCATATTTATTGTACCGCTAGCGGCTGAAGAGCAGCGTAATATGCTGCTGACAGCCCACCTTTGTATAAGGTAATTAAAATAACAATAAAGAAAAAAAACTGCGGTCTCTTCAGTTCCGGCGTGATTGTGCACTCAATCTCACCTGAAGATGGCGGCCAGATGGTCCGCCGAAATATCGTGTTGTCGTCAGGACGATGGAACCCGGCTGCAAACCCGTGAAAATCATCATATTCGATTATTACCGACATCCAAACACAAATAAAAAGTTCGAATGACACCATGGAAGAAAAAATTAAAGCTGTTACCACTGCTTACGCAAGCGAGCTAAACGCAAGTAACATGCAGTAATAGACAGTGTTCTTTCCATGGTGGATTCCGCCGATACCAACATTGGCAGAAAGTTTACAGATTTGCAGACCCAAGTCGATGTGTGTAAATCAACAGCGAGTGACTCTTTGAAACATTACAATGATGTTTCAAAGAGAGTAGGCCAATTGGCAGAAGGTGTCAGCCACATTGGCGGGCGAGTAGAAGACCTTACTCAGCGAATATCCGATGTCAATATTGACAAAAGGATCGAAGATGTCACTGCAGGAATAAGCACTACACTTAATAGGAAATTTGAAGAGTGGATACAATCCAAGGAACAGTACATTGAGAGTAAGGTACACTCTGATCAAAAAGGTGCAGTTAAATCCGCCACAGTAGAAATCCTAACCACTCCCGGTACTACTGATGACACTTTAACCAATGAATTAGGCGAAATCAGACGAGCATTCAGCCACGATCTTCCGGAGTGGAAGCAACGGCTGACCAATGACATAGATCAGCTGACAAGGCAAGTTATAGAATTGCAAGGTAACAATCAAAGCGATTATTCACTACCGCCAGAACAAGATACTCGTCAATATCCCGAGTATCTGATACAATTCTCACCAATGGTAAATAATACGCGTGACAAAGCTTCAACGTCACGTAGTCATACCGATCAATTGACACTCGTTGAACTAATGTGCGATGAGAGTGAGCTGAAGCACAGAGTTTTCCAGCCTTTTATACCTGAAAAACGAAATATATATCCCATGGTATTTCTAAAATCATTCACAGGTGCTTTACCAGAATCTAGGAACGACAGACAGCGAATACAGTACATATTGGGATATGTACATGGCAAAGGATCAATTTGGAGTACTGAAATAATAGACAAATGTCACACCCATACAGATTTCGAAAGGCATTTTTTGAATAAATTATGGAGTTCTGGTATACAACAATCTCCGAAAGGAAGTCTACAACGCCGAACCTTTCAACACCAAGGGAGGTGGTTTGAGGCGTTATTTCGAAAAATATCTACGTTCACTTCAGTATTGGGACACACCCATTTCAACCAAAGATGTCATCATTATCTTAAAGTCAAAACTTCCTGTGTCGATAAGGGAAAAATTAGTTAATGTGAGTGAAAAGGACCAAGAAGCCTTTCTTTCCGTTCTAGACAATTTGCATATGATCTATGAGGACGTGCATGCGAGTGCGCGGAATAATTACAATATAGGACCGCCCGCTTCGCAACAGCACGAGGCAAACTGCGCCAACGGAATGTCGTACCAACATAACACGGGACAACCAAACGCTCAGCCTTGCAGAAATCATCATAATTTCAACCGCCGCAATGGAAAACCATATAGTAAATATACAAACCAGAATAGATACAACCCGATTTATCAAAACACACAGCGACAATACGGTAACTCACCAATAAATCACAACGGTAATTACTAGTATCCGAACAACAGGAAATATAATGGAAATCGTCGCAAGGGAAAGAAATGGAACAATTATAACGGGCCTGGGCCACAACAGTACAGTCAGCCAAGTCACTTCACTCCCTCACATCAAATGAATTCTTTACAGCCTCAAAATGCGACATTTTCTCACCAACTCAACCAACAGTTCAGGAACAATAATCAGGACAGTCCGCTGCATGCTTTTAATACCGCCAGTCATAATAGCCAAGGAAACCCGAACATTTTTTACACACAGGCGAACCAAGCATCAAACGCGATGTCAAATGACACGCAATTAAGTGATGCGCAGTTCGTATGTGTTACGAACGCAAGTTTTCAGCCTAGCATGACGCAAAATACTAATCAAGTAAAAATAACTGACACTTCATCTCCACCACGTCGGAAAACCATTATCAGCTTCTTTATGCCTCCACGGGGAAGCTGCGGAACTAAGTTACAACACCCTAAAGTAAGGTTAGACGACAAGTTAAGACAAGCTCTCATATCTTTAACCACTCATGCCAACCTAAGAAAAAAGGTGCATGACAAACACATTAGGAAAGTCTTATTGTATCGTATAAATGAACGAGTGCCATTAAAGACCCACTTCAATCCATCTTTGATACATCATAAAAATCGCAAGTGGCAGCACTTGTATGAAGGACCATTTATTATACTAAGAAATCCGCACATTGGTTGCTATCTATTAGCTGACCCTGTATCTGGAAGAATAGAAGGATTGTTTCATCACGCAGACTTAGAGAAATACCGAGTCAGCCATTGAAGATATAATTTATGAGTACCTGAAATAAAATACATTCATTGTAAGAGAGCAAGATTTGCCTTAGATGTAAGTTAGTTTTAAGTTAATTGAGCCATGAACGGCCACAGCCAAAGAGCAGCCGAATGAATAATATAGTAGGGACGTGCTAAGTGCTGGCCGGCTGCGGTGGTCTGGCGGTTCTAGGCGTCTGCCGGCACGGTAGCTCAGCGTGTTCGGTCAGAGAGCCGGTTGGCCTCTGTAACAAAAAACTGAGTGGAAGGATCAACCACCGAACTTGAACAGGATGTCTTGCGACGTCCGCAACGATCAAACACAACGAGAAAAAAAAAAAAAAAATTGGCGCTCAGTCCGGAACCGCGCGACTGCTACGGTCGCAGGTTCGAATCCTGCCTCGGGCATGGATGTTTGTGATGTCCTTAGATTAGTTAGGTTTAAGTAGTTCTAGGGGACTGATGACCACAGATCCCATAGTGCTGAGAACCATTTGAACCATTTTTTTTTTTTTTTTTTTTTTTTTTTTGCTAAGTGCCACCTGCTACCACTTGATTTAAGTATAGCAAAGTTCTCACCTCTTGAATGAAATAAATTAAAATGATCATTCGGACCAGAATGATTGCTCGTAAATAAGAGTTGATTAAGGTCGCTTGCTCTTATGAGGTAGATGTTATGTTTTGTATAAGGAGTGTTTGACGACAATTTTTATGAGACCACCAGTAAAAAGCAGCAGACAAAGGCAGCATCTTAGCATATAAGAATCAAATAAATGAATAACGATCCAGACAGCAGGAAAGAAGGGCGCAGTTCAATTATTTTTATTACAGTACGGAGAAAACAGTAAGCGCTCATGAGAATTTTATGGCACAGTGCAGCTGAAATACTTACAAAGATCATTTATAAGTAAACTAATTTAATATCAGAAGTATCCATTTCAGGTTCTCGAGATACGACGACTGTTTTCAAAAATGGTTCAAATGGCTCTGAGCACTTCTGAGGTCATCAGTCCCCCAGAACTTAGAACTACGTAAACCTAACTAACCTAAGGACATCATACACATCCACGCCCAAGGCAGGATTCGAACCTGCGACCGTAACGGTCGCGCGGTCCCAGACTGTAGCGCCTAGAACCGCTCGGCCACCCTGGCCGGCGACAGCTTTTTTTTTTCTTTTTTTTGAAGGGGGTGGGGAACCAATTTTACGGTACCAGGAAAATAGCTATCAGACTCTGTTCACTGCTAATGCATGGTGTAAACAATCTTAGATATCCATAGAGAAATTCTTGGAGAGCTGGATCAGACGATACGGAGACTACTGTATCGTTTTAATTACGCTAACTACTTGTCATGAATAACTAGTGTGATAATGCATAATTTATGTCTGGCTCATCATTTCGTACGTCATTAACATTGTGTCTTCAGATCTCTTCACTCCATAAAAGTCTATTGTGTTTTCCTCTAATCAGTATCCTTACCTTCCTACCCTACCCAGTAGAGAACTGACTGACTGACGGACTGATTGCATGCTTGATACGTACAGACTGTACGTCTGGATGGTCGTGACACATTGGTTGCCGACAGGCTATGCTTATTCTCCGTGAACCGCGAATTCGATTAAGGTTTGTTATGTGCAATTGCACGACAGAGAACACCAAGCTTCCCAGTTTCCCTAATGGAAACTTGAACATGAATGTTCATCACGTAAACGAAGCCACAGTGACTACGTCTTCAAATTAACGAATTAATTAACAGAGAGAAAATAAAAGAGTTGAGCTTGAGAAAAGAGTAATTATTGTAAAAAGGAAAGAATAACAAGATTTCGAACAAGGTGTAAACCTAAAGTGCCTTGGAAGCACAAACTATGAATAAGAGACACGTTTTTTCGTCAGGTCTTGTAGTCACAGAGACTAATTTTTCTTTGTAAATAAATTTTAGACATAATATGTATACCGAATGTTAACTGTAGTCATCAATTAATGGACACGTATAATGCTGCTGCGTGTGAACCGACTGTAGACAAGCAATTAAAGGACACGTATAAAAATGTAGCTTTTGAAACTTAACATGGCGACGAAATACATGTGGACAAGAAATAATAATAAGTGTGAACTGAAAGGGTGATAACTTTATGGACAAGTGTGAAATTCCGCGTGTGAAGTAATGTTATAAGTACTTGTACCACGAAACCACGATGTAGAAAGCCGAATTGTGCAAGTGAATAAGTGTTGTACTTACCGCAACCGATACTGTACGCCTTTCCATGGAAACATTCTTCGACACGGCTGCAGAAGTCGCCGCGTCTGGCTGCTTCCGTAATTACGAGTCGATGAAAAACTAAAAACTCACAACACGGCTAGCAGAGTGCCTCTCGCAGAACACTGCTGCTAGCGTTGTGAAGCAGTCGAGTTACCATCACGTGACTATGACAAACGGGCAGAGTACGCTGCGCGCTCAACAATCCAGATTCCTTTGCACAACGAGCGAGGGCGCCAAATGTGTTTGAAATACTTTCAATATAAAATCTGATAAAATCATGAGTTAAGCACTTAGGAACCTTATAAAATCACCAAGACACTAATCTGAAAAGTCTTATACTCGACTTTGACAATTGCTACCAAATTTATAGACCAGGCCAACTAAAGACGAAAACATGTCGACCCAAATAAAACCAGAAAAATAAATAAATACAAGATCTAAGCGCTCGTAAGAGAATGAGACCTTATGTACATAACCAATTGTTATCCTTACCTAATCCACTTTTCTTTTAGAATAAGTTATAAGTAAGTAAGCACATTCTAATACAGACTATCTCTGTATTTTTCATGTACGAGAACATGAATGGAAGACCGAACGCGTGTTAAGTGAAATGGAGACCGCCACCAAACGGCTCAACATGTTGGAGAACCAGTCTTCCTGTTCCTGTTCCATGACGCATTTCCAGCGCACCATCACATCCAGACAACCACTTCAACCTCCACAGTGAAAGTGATGCCCTACTTTTCCTCCCCTGTGAAAGTGCAATCAATTACCCTCACTCAAGTGTAGTGCTACCATTTTTACACGAAATTCTGCCATTCCCATTGCAATTTATACCTACCCAAGTGTAGTGATTTTTTTTAATAGATCATAAAAGCCGTAAATCAGTAAAGCGCTACGTGTTTACCACAAGAAATCTTCGTCAAGACCACGACAAAAATATTCCTGTTAATGTCACTTTAGAACAAGAATGTCGATTCTTTGTAACATATTTTTCCAAGAGTGCACAATGCACTAAGACTTCCTGTGTAGTCAAATAATTTATTTCTTTATTATTTTTTAATATTTATTATGTCATGTATAATGTATCTAGTTATGTGTATCTTTGTCATAATTTCACTGTCCCTTACTGAAAAATGAAAATTTGTTATCTTAGTGTAATACATTAGAAAGAATATGGCTCAGTTTTCATGTAATTACAAAAAAATGGCTCTGAGCACTATGGGACTTAATATCTATGGTCATCAGTCCCCTATAACTTAGAACTACTTAAACCTAACTAACCTAAGGACATCACACAACACCCAGTTATGTAATTACACTATGAACAAGTTACCATCAATTTCATTCGTACGAATACATTTACCTGTTATTCTTTATGTCAACCATTTAGTCTAATGTCATGTATGAAAACTATTGTAAAGAACTTAAGCAAGTGATACTAACTTGATTCACGAAAGGAATAATAATACGACTACGCGTGAGTCGCAATGATCCTGACGGAGTCATCACTCCTCATGCGGGAAGCAATGTAATATTATTGGATTTCAGATACTTTGCATATGAGGTATTTGTCATAAAAGAAAAGGACAGCCAACGAGCTGTAGTTCGTAAAGATGCTCAGCATCACAGGGCGAAAGTAAAGAGATGAAATATATACTTTTTTTTTAATGTGCGCCTATACCAAGACGCGCGCCCTGCGTTTAAATTAAATAAACACTATGACACGCTGGACGCAGATACTTAAAATCATTGCCGCAGCGTTTGATAGGAAGAAGCTGCGAAACAGAAGAAAGAACAATCTATCTTTTGTTAAGAAATATTCTAGGGACTTCATTGCCTTGTACTTTTGGTCACCGACATGTTAAGATGTACTACATAGCATTGCTACAAGTTGTATTTTTATTTTGTGTGAAAGCTATGTGAAACGACGAACAAACGTTTCGATACCTCGGGTGAGGACATAATGTACTTACGCACACGCAAGGACATTTAATTTTAAGAAGGAACGGACTGACCATGTAGCGATTATTGGACTGCGCCATGTACAAAAGAAATATCGATGTAAGTCATGTATTTACTGTGTATTTGTCAATGTCTAGAAGTTTAAAGCCAATTTCTTCACAATATATTAATATCTTATGATGAAGTAATTTTCTTCTTATTCTTTTCCCTCACTAACCAAAAATGATGTCCAAGTTGTATATGAGCTTTGTTACAGGTTCACTCTTTATCGTGGTGTCTCGATTGTGTTTGGGAGATCACTAATGTGTTCAACTTCCGATCTATTAATCTTTCTCTTAAGAAATTCCACTAATTAGCTTTCATTTCCATTTTTATATTCAAATAGGTCCCTTAGGTATTTTCATCGAAGATTCTTATTGCGTGAAGGCAATCCGGGTCAAAAGGTCAATTAAGAAAACACCTTCGCGTAATCAATCTGTATGTCTTCTGGACACAATCGAGAACCGACGTATCGGTGATCAATTAATAATCTCTCTCTTTTTTCAAGTCGTACTGAGAAACAGCCATACAGGATAACCGTAAGTACGAATCTGGTGTTAGGTTGCATTTTGCCAGTAAATATTACCAACCGACAGTGACAGCTTCACTATTATCATTTACTACTATTTCTTATCCAGAATAAGCAAGTTTCTAACGCCAGACCTCCCATCGGGTAGACCATTCGCCTGGTGCAAGTCTTTCTAGTTAACGCCACTTCAGGACTGTGCGTCTCGATGGGGAGGAAATGATGATGATAAGGACAACACAACACCCAGTCCCTGAGTGAAGAAAATCTCCGACCCAGCCGGAAATCGAACCTGGGCCATTAGGTATGACATTCCATCGTGCTGACCATTCAGCTACCAGAGCCGGATTCTAGAGAAATAATTTCCAGTCTATATCTTTGGAATTATGTCACAAGTGATACTGCTATGCAAGCGATATTGCTATGTGCTTCATATCGAGAAGTACCGCTAAAATGGTACGATATTCTAGCAAACCATGCGAAATTACATATGTTCTTATAATCCCAGTGTCTGGAGATGTGTGTAGAAAAGCAAGCAAGCAAGGAGGTCCGGACCAGAAACAGTAACGCATTTGTGAAGAGGGGTAAACGAGAACATCTCTGCTCAACAGTTCTGAGAGTGACTTCGATCTACTGAGGGCGCTCTGGTCACGACTTGGGAGTGGATAACCACCCGATCTCGAGGGAAGTATCTAGTGACGCGAGTTCACCTATGGTGCATGTGCTTATGCTGTCTGTCTTCGCAGTATATGTACAAATTATTTAAAAGGGGTGATTTTGTATGGCACAGGATAGGAATTGTATGTTTACTACATCGACACGGTACGCGGTGGTACATTGTTGGTTTGGAGATCGGTTTTGCGCTCTAATATTCAAACTCCTGTCTTCATTTGGAGAGCAGTGTAATTGAGTACAAGTCTTTCCGTATTTGACGATATATAGGGCACTTTGCAAGGTTTATTTGTCAGTGCAGTATGACGATCTGTGTATATTAGCTTTTTGCCACTGAAATTCTGGTCTGCAGAAAGAAAGAAAAGGCAAACTGTGCTTCCACACTGGCTGCATCAGTAATTTGGTGGGTAAATCCGATAAGAGCCAATCATAATGCCCCATTGATTCACAAGTCACCCTTTGTGTTGGGATATAGGAGCCTCTACATAGCGGTGAGAACATTTGCAAGCAGGAAGGGTAGCGTGTGATGGACGGGGTGCCACATTAGGACCACAAGGAAGAATGCATTCGATGTTATTCTGCGCTATTTTCGTAAACAGTTTCTGTTAGGGCAAGAACTTCCATGCATACAAACTTTGACCTCACGATAGCTCCTACAAAAGCAAGTGTTAAATATTTCTGGGTCACTATACAATTTCCGAGAGGTCGACTTAGTTCTTATTTTACAAAGCCATGTGTCATCAGTATAACATTGAGAACCTTTTAGATGTGCTTGTGATGGTGTGTAGCTATGTGCACATTTACTGTGATGTGTCAGCCACGCTGGGCGAGTAAGCATGGCTAGACGCAGCTCGAATGTCCCGTTAGGATCACAAGGAAGAGAAAGCAGCATGTGCTATTCTGGGAAACAAAGGAACGGATTTCTGCAGTGTCTGCGAGGGTGAGTCGCTCTGAAATTAGTTCTTTGCTCCCATCCAGTCTTCACTCCATCCTCAGTGGCAGAGCAGTGTAATTGAGTAAGAGTCTTTCCATATTTTACGATATGTAGTGCAATATAGCGATCTGTAAAAAAGAAAAATAATTTTCTGGCAATGAAAGTCTCACCTGCAGAAAACAATGGCGGATGGTGCTCCCACACTGGCAACAGTTTGATGGACAAATTCAGTGACGAACGGGCTGTCCAGTTAGGACCACAGTCAAACATATTTCTGTAGCATGACCTGTGACGTCAGTATAACATTGAAAACATTTTAGCTGATATGCACTGTACACACATCGCAGCTATGCATCATCGTGTCAGCAATGATGCCTAGGTGAACACGTATTTTCGACAGGAATTTCTCAGGTGTCAAGTATGAAAGGGGTGCAGCCGCCTTATGCTTACGGAACCCGAATGGACACCTGTGCGTGGCTCGGCAATGGCAGTGGCTTGTGTTGGTGTCGATACTTGTGCGCATTGGAGCCTCTGATACATTGTGATTGACTATAGTTCGCAAGTGTTTTTTACGTGCACTGAGTGTTTGTTGCAGTGCATTATTTTCGGCTGTTTAAGCGTTGTGAGTATGTTCGCAGAGCGTTGTATATGCATTATTTCGGTAATTTACGATTTTATTTCGTGTCTGTACAATGTACTGCATTATTTTGATAATTTGTGAGTAGTTTGCATGCCTGTGTGCTGTGTAGTGCATGATTTCGACAGTTTAGAATTAGTGAGTATGTCTGCAGAGCGTTTAACATGCGTTATTTCCGTAATTTACTAGTAGTTTGCGGGTCTGCAGGCTGTGAATTGCGACCACAAGCTTGTCAGAGCTTGTGTTTTGTATCAGTGTAATATATAAACTACGTGAAATCTGTCCTTAAATAAATTGTTCCAAAAATAAATAAAGTACACTCCTTCGTATCCCCAGCAGCCCAGCACAGGTTGAGTCTTTTTCGCGCCATTTTTCTCCCTCCCGACCGCCATCTTGGATTACGTCACGGGAGGGACGACGGCGCCTTCTGGTGGCAGACTGCATACTAGGTCAGGTGGACTCCGGACCCCATGTTGAACACATTGGATGGAGGTACTACCTCAAATTGTTAAAATAAAGACATACGCCCAGCACAGGCTGAGTCCTTTTCCTGCCATTCTCTCCCACCCCAGACCGCCATCTTGTATTATATCATGGGATAGGCTACAGGCCCCTCTGGTGGCAGTACTGTATACTAGGTCAGTTGGACTCCAGACACTATGCTGAAAACACTTGATTTTGGTACTGCCTCTGGTTGTTTAAATAAAGACTGAAAATAAAGACTTATGTTCATCACAGGCCAAGTCCTTTTCCCACCAGTTCCTAGGAAGAGGTGGCGGTCGGATGACTTAGGTTAGTGGACGTAGCCCAAGTGACCTATTTTCCCGCCATTTTCTTAGGTTAGTAGAGGTAGCCTTGGTGTGCTGCATCGTCCTGATGGAATTTGAACTTCCCACCATTTTCTGGGTGAGGGTTGGCGAGGAGGTTATATTAGTCGAGGTAAACTATTTTACCTATCTTCCCACCAAAATTCAAAGTTCCCACTAAAAGCTGCCATTTTTGGTAACGGTACTTGCATCATCAGCTGACGTCACGCCGCCATCTTGGATAAGGTCATGCACTGTTGGCAAGGCTACAGGCCGCCATCTTGGTTGACGTTATCGCCCCATCTTGGATAACAGTACTTGGGGCACACGAAATTTGTCCCACTAGTTATATATACAACAACACTTGAAAGTTTTGCCTGTACCTACTATCATTCAGTTTCCTTTTTTTGTCATTAACGAGAAACCCATACTGTGAATGATTCCAGCAATCACCACATATATCTTTACAAAATCATTGAATGAAATGTCATTTCTTACATGTGCCTGGTAAATGTGTTTCAAATTCAGATTGCGTTATTTGAAGGCTATTGCAAGGTTTGCATTGTCCCTAACCAACTGTTTCAGGATTCTGGAATTGTTCAGCTTAGATAAAATACATCAGCATCCATAGCCATATGATGACCAAAACCGATATATTTTCAAATTTGATTTTCCACAGCAACATTGTCAAATATGAAGACAGTGGTTATCCTTGCTTTTTCAGGTGGGGGGTGTCACCACTTTCACTGAAAAGCTTTTACACCATGCAATATCTTCTGTAACAGCTGATACTTGGGCTGAAACAGTGTTTTAGAGAATACACAAACATGTTCAAATCGGACTTCATCTGCATGCATTAGCAGCATCACAAGGACATTAGTCTTGTCACAATTGGATGGACCTACAATAATTGCTTGTACACTATCAGGAAAGATTATACCATTCTTCTTCTTCTTCTTCTTATTCCTATTCTACTTCTTGTTCTTCAGCTCTTCTTTGCAAGTTAGCAGGACCAGTCACCGACAACAAAATCCTTGTGATGAGGATGTTTCACCCACCCTGCCATGGTGCTAACTACACCAGATACTAACAAGTATATATATATAAAGAAACACTTGAAGGGACAGTAATAGTATGTGTAGATTCTATAGCTCCATCACTTAACCAACTGAGCTATATTGGCTACACAGAGAAATTGGATACATATATATTACCCATGAATAGTAACTTCATCATCCATTTTGTCAGTGACTGATGAGGAGATGTTTGGGGTAACTGTCTGCTGCATCATTATGTGTGTAGTATTAAAAAAATGATATTAATAAGTGTATACTTGGACAATAATGAGAGAAGTAAGATATAAAAATTATTTATTTAAATATCAGATGCTGTATTTAAAAAAACCATCAGGCTATTTCTTTGTCTTCTTTTTTGCACCCGAACAATATTTCCCAAACAAAGCTTTTTGATATGCAATAAATTCCACATGTATCTCCCTCAAGCCAATGGATTCCTCATAGTTCACAGGCTTTTCACATGCTCCCTTAATCCTTTTCTCTTTTTGTTCTGCGTTCATGTGCAAACAAAGGTACTGCTCCAAATCATCAACATGTACACTATGCACATGTAGGAAGTGTAAAACATCATTGTATGCAGAACCTGTGCTCGGCAAGCAACGACTCAGTCTCTCCAATGCAAGGTGCAGTGCAGTACCCAGATCGTTTAAGTTCATAACTGAGGCATTCCAAAGATAAACACACTTGTTACCTGATTTCACACATAGAGCAGAGTCATCTTTCACTGTTGTAATAGATAGTCTCACAGCAGTTAGGCGAATGCACGTGGAGGGGGGGGGGGGAGTACGACTTGGGTAATAATCTGTAGTCATCTGCTGATTGATGTAGCGCTCTGCATGAGATATTTCGTCCCAGTCGAATTCAGAAATAGGCACTTTAACACCCTGCAATGCACTTTCACTTTCTATTCTTGCATGCTAGCCCCAGCCATAATGTGCTTCTATACCAACATTTACACGTTTCAATCCCCTGGAAGTTAAATTGTATGTAGAACTGAGAAGCATGGGTACACTTGATGCCTTCCTATCCAGAGCATCTGCACCCTGTGCCTGCACTAGCATAGGGATATTCTGCTGGGATGGGTCATTTGTCAGTGACGAGCACTGCCCTCCATCTTGCTGTTGTTAGGACCACCAGCACCATATGGCTCAGACACACTGGAAGTTATTGCTGCGACAGGTCCAGAGGTCAGTGCACGTCTCGACAACATGGAGCTGAGGTTGTTGCAGGTCCAGAGGTGGCATGGTGGCGTTCGCCCCTGCAGGCTTGAACATGTCGAGGGCTACTGCTGAACAAAGAGGGGGAAGTGTTACATAGGGACCGAGAAGCGAAAACAACCAATAATAATACTGTTAACCACAGAAAAAGATGTAATATCGGGTACTTACTTTTCTGCTTCTTCCCGTTCTGCAGAGCTGTGCTGGATCATGACTGCTGTTGATGCTTCATGGTTCGTCTTCCTCCTCTTCTGCTGACTGACTGAATGAGACTGAGGTCACAGTGCTGCTGAGCCTGGCTCTCATCTGTTGCTTTCCCCTCTTTGGGGAAGTGTGAGGGGGAGTCTGTAGCCTTTCGGCTTTTACTCCCCTGTGAACGTGTGTGTGTGTTTTTTCTATAGTTTTTGGTGTCTGTGATTTGTGATAATTGTTGTGAGTGTGTCTGGTACTTGCCTGAGGTAGGCGAGAAGTTTGGTGTTATATGGGAAGGAACAGGATGATGGATTGGGTGTTGGGATTTTCTCTTCGACTTAGTAGTCGAAGATCGTCATAGGGCGCTTGTGCTTATCGCGGGACATGTCATACCGACCTAGGGAGTGGATGAGTGCGTTTCCGGATCTGGAAGAACCCTCATAGAAGGCCCTTGCCAGATCCTGGAAACGCTCTCTCAGGAGTGGGATTTCGGCTGCGGCGTGCAAGTCGTCTGTAGGGAATCCAAGAGGTAAGTGCAGTGCCCTTCTGAGGGCGCGGTTCTGCAGCCTCTGGAGTTTGTCCAGGTGCTGCTTTGCCGCGTATCCCCAGACAGGGCACGCATACTCCATTACTGGCCGGATCAGGGCCTGGTACACATTTACTGCTACTGGGCATGGAAGGGAGCTGGTTGTGTTCAGGATAGGATATAGGATGGACATTCTGGCGCAGGCCTTCCTGTGGGCCTCGTCTATGTGGGGTTTCCACGTAAGACGAGAGTCCAAGGTCACGCCAAGGTACTTGGCGGTTCTGCGCCAGGGGAGTTGGGTTCCATTTAGGCGGAGGTGGAGGGGGGGACGTTGAGGAGGTTCGCGCCTTCCGAGCCTGCGGGTAATCAGCATTGCCTGCGTCTTCTCCGAATTGATGGTGATGCGCCAGCGACGGGCCCAGTTTTCTGCTGTTTTCTGCTGAGCCTGCCCTGTACCCCCTCTAATGATGTTACCAGATACTGCCATCCTACTGGCTGAAGTCTAACATGTGACCAGATTCAGTGATCCTATTGGTTCCCACCTTTTTCTTCTAGACCGCCATCTTGGATTATGTCACTGGTGGGATGACAGCGCCCTCTTGTGGCGGTACTGTGTACTAGGTCAGTTGAACTCCGGACCTCATGTGAACACACTGGATGGAGCTTCTGCCCATGACAGCTAAAATTGTTTAAATTAACAATGCATGCAAAATAAAGACTTACAGCCACACTATCCAGCAGACCAGCAGAGACTGAGTCTGATTCCTGCCAGTTCCAAGGAAGAAGTGGTGGTTGGATGACTTAGGTTAGTGGAGGTAGCCCAGTTGACCTATTGTCCCCTCATTTTCTTGGGGAGGGAGGGGAGAGGAAGGAAGGGAGGGAATAGGAAGAGAGGGAAGAGGAGAGGGGAGGATGTTAGGTTAGTTGAGGTAGCGTAATTGACATATTTCCCCGCCAAAATTTGAACTTTTGGCCATGACATCACTGCAACATTGTCACATCTATCTCCGCCATTTTGGATCCGTTATCTTGAACAAATTTGGCAACAGTGCAATGTGGGGGACACTCTTCGTCCCACTACTGATGCCTTCTACATCTTCGTATGGGCCTCAGGATGTGGACGCATACTCTTCTGGTCGTTTTCAGGGGGATGTTTCCATCAGAGCGAAGGCCAGATGGCGGGCTACAGCCGGAAGTCTGATGTTATTTACCATTTAAAATTCAACGTACTTTTGCTCTCACAACTATTGAAACATGATGGTAATGATCTGGCACATAAATTGAATCAGTGCTTAACTGAACTACCGTTCTTTGAAAAAGAATCACCTTTTGTGATTAAAAAGCGACTAATGGGAGAGATTAACCAATAGAAGCAAACGAGCATAAATGCCCTTAATGATTGTGATTTTGTTATGCAAGCCTTGTCTGTTTGTTCTGGATCTGACTATCCTACTTGCACAGACTGTACACAATATTTGCTTGTCTATCTGCATCTATTGCTACAGTAGAAAGATGTTTTTCAACATTGCAGCCTTCAAAGACATGGCTGAGGTCGATAATGAAGGACGATCGACTTAATGGCTTAGCTCTGCTGAATGCTCACCCTGACATTGATTGTCCTACTGATGATGTAATTAACCAATTTGCCCGGAAGAACAGGCACATACAATTTATCATTTAAGGAAGAGAACCACAATTGTAACTTTTTTATATCATAAGATGGCATTGTCTTGTATACGTGTATGATCAGTTTAAATAAAACTTTCTTAAACTTTGCATGTGACTTGATTATTTTTTATTACAGTAAAACTATAGGTAGCTCACGATAACTTTAGCACCCCCTTCTTGAGGTTTTTCTGTATCGGCCACTGGGGTAAGGGGGTGGGTTGGAGGTATCCTGAAGGGCGGGGGGGTGGGGGGGGAGGAGAAGGGGTGGTGGAACAATAGGTTAAGTACCTGTCAATCAAAAGGAAGGTTCTTAAGAGAGCAACAGGTTAATCATCCGTCGATCAAAGAAGAACAGTAGGTTTGTCCCTGAGTGCATACCTGCCCCTGATGTAGCCAAACCTGCACTAACGAAATGCGCTGATGCCCCTGTTGCCCTACTACTGCCGGCACTTTACTTTATTCTTTAACATTCTTCCCCTCCTTAAAGGGACGAACCATCGCCGTATAAAAAATACGACAATGTGAGAGGGGTAAAAGTGTGGACGCTGTGATGGACCTGAAGCTGTGTGTTAGTTCAGTTAAGCACTGATTCAATTTATGTGCCAGATCATTACCATCATGTTTCAATAGTTGTGAGGGCAAAAGTACGTTGAATTTTAAATGGTAAATATTTTCTTCAGCAAAACGTTCTCGCATGTCAATTGTAACATGGTGCAGTGTAGGAATAATAACATTTATTTTCCAATATGTCATAGCATCATCATTATGATTTCAGTTTTCCTTGTGTCTTTGTCTCCCTGTAAGACGAGGAATACTCATCCCTACGTCTAACTCTTTCATTACTGCCTTCGCTTCTTCAACAATAAGAGCAAAGTGTATATTAACATTAGCTCTCATGCCGTCATACACCTTGAGCGTCGAATCTAATTTTGATTTTGCGTTCGCCACAGCTTTGGAAGCCGTTGTTCTATACCTCCAACACCGTATTACTTTAAGAACTTTGCAAACTGCTGTGAGATCAGCTGCGAACTGAATAACAGCATCATGTCGCTTAACACATGTCGTTTGACAATGTGACTGCAGTGAGTGTTTAGGTGTTACTTCAGTATTGCGAACCGGTTGCTTGACGCTGTAAATAATGATACTACTTCTTCAATAGTACCAAGTAAGTTTCTCACACTTGTAACTTTGCAAGAGCGATAGACAGCAAGGTTGAGCTGATCACTTAGACACAGTACTACCTGCCCCCTGGGAGCTTTCTTCTTTCTTGTAGCCTCAGCTCCTTTCAATTCTGACGTATTAACTGAGCAACCATCACAGCCTATACCCACACAGTTCTCCAGCGACAAAGAGAGGATTTCGTAGTACCTAACACTTAACCAGTAACGCTACGCTCTCCATCTTGACTCTCTTGAAGTCCATCATCAATGTTCCCACTACAATCATTGTCTTTATGGATGTCAACGAAACCCAAAAATCTTTGTGTGATTTGCCGTCACCATCAACATATCTTGCAGCTAAACTCAGTTGAGCAATGTGCGCTATGTCCATAGTCTCATCGAAGATTATGATGTAATAACGAGAATGTTTGATTTCCTCCAGTATTCTCGATAACATCACTGTTTCACAGCATGAAATAAGTTCGTTACACGTGTTTTACTTACGTAAGTGGTCTCAAGGTGATGTTTTGGTTGCAAGTCTTCAGCATCAATTCTAAATCTTAGAAAAGCTCTAAAGTTTCCCTCGTTACTCACTATACTTTCACGAACATTTTCGTTTTCTAATAGACTCCAAACAACTCTATACCACCGCAGAGGAATATTTTGCTTTCCATAAAATATGATTGTTTTTATTGTAAGTACAAGACGGTTTCTGTTTACCCTAATGCTTTCCGTTCTGTGTCTTGACAATTGATTTGTTACCTGAAGTTCACGGTAGTCTCGCGTCACCAAAAATAATTTTGCATCTGTTGACTCTTCAGTGTGGTGCTTGAGCTGAGAGTGGATCTCGAGGTCACCATTTTCACCAGTAAGTTTGGCAAACTTTGTTAGTGAATCAGTCACAAGTTTCTTGGCGATAATGGATTTCTTTCCTCCAACTATTTTATTTTTCACAGTTAATGCAAACAAGTCCCGTTTTAACTAGTGAGAACACCAGCTATGGACACTGTTCAAAGTGATTATCGTGTACTCGTCTGCGTTCACCCCGTCCCTTCTTGTTGTGCGCGGTAGTAGGAAATATACAATCTTTTTCAGGTTTCCTTGGAGCTATGAGAAGCTTGTGTTTTATATCACTAATATTTCCTGACGACAAATTGCCAGTATCCGTGGGATTAAAGGAATCAGTCGACGAACTTTAATGTGGAAGTTTCGACGAAGTGCTGGGCTCTGCCTGTTCTATTGATGTTTTTGCGGCTGAATGTGACTGGGATCTTCAGATGTTTATACTTTTCTTTTTCTTATTACATAACGATCCATTTTATTATATTTTGCAACGTAGGTATTTTATTCTCGAATAAACACTTTATTCACACTGAAAAATGCAACACTTAGTACTACAACACACACGGTCACACTCTGCGTATTTCTAATATCACTAAGCACAGCACTGACTGAAGTCAGTGATAACAGCCAATAATCGTGGTTGTTCACTTCTTATCACTTTCAATTTATCGCGACGATTGTAACTTTCAAACTGACTACCTGGCATCGACTCTACTTCCCTTATATATGTGGTTCGGTTGTTTCGAGAAAACTCGCTGCCAGAAAGTTCGCTTCCAGACTTTTATGGAGTGTTAACATATACATACTGTGAAAGCGACAAGCCAATATGTACCTTACAATACTTTAATATAAGGGCAAGTTTTCAATGATGACGTCATCTGGCAATTTATGTGTGTGGCACTTTTATTCTTTACCCTTTCTAGTGCATTCGATAGAGGGCGCATACAGTAACAATGCGTTTTTAGGACCCTTCTTGAAAGTCACTGTTACCGGAGATATAAGCATCAATAGCCTCCCATACCTAACTCGTGTTATGAGTTAGGTATGGGAAACTATTGTTACATTATTAATAAAAAATTGTTACGAGTCACGTGAAATATCTTTACTAAGAAATTACTATGAGTTACTATTATTAATACTTCACAATCAACTGATCACTCTCGCTATTGACTAATCTTCACACTTGCACTTGCTACAACAAAGAATTTTTACTTATTCATTCTTCAGCCTTAATATTTCTGCTTCTGAATGTAAATTATCTTCCTATTCGGCGAATAGTCCGTATTTATAACGCTACGTATCGAAGGTTCTCTGTACGAGAAAACAGTAGAAGATTCGCGACTTTTCTCTTTTCTCGAACAAATGCCAGGCAGAATAACGTATCGAGATCACTAGATGGCTGTGATTTTTCTCTTAAGTATGTGTTAGCTATCTATGTGCCAGACAGAAACGTATAAAATATAATAACGCGGACGCGCGTATTACATAGGAAAGTACAACTACTCGATAACTCGATTCAGTCGAATCGACTGACGAAAGAAACGAAAGAAAAGCATGCGGGCCGACTGGTGGTGACGGGGCCGGTGGCAATGCAAGGGGGGAGGGGGGGTGGGGCGCTCCCCACTTGCCCCCCATATATATTCACCACTGCCTCCCCCTCGCAGATACAGTTACACTTTCAGGTATGAGTTATTTAATCAGTCCCCTCTCAGTATTATCAATTTGATTAACTACTTAATTAAATTGATCAAGTAATTAACCCTCACCCCTCTTGTAAACGCCCATCCCTTCTGTCCCCCCTCTCCATACCCATCTCCTACCTGGAAACTGATGGCACTGTAGTGCAGAGAAGGTATCTCATGAAGGGAAATTCAAGGGTATATTGTTTATTTATTAAAAAAGTCAGTTTGCATGGGTTAGATTTCTCTTGCTCATCATTCCCTGCAGTTTGGAAAGCTGCACGTCTTGTAAGAAGTAATGAAATCGATCGATATTTCTCATTCCGATAGCGCAAGGAATTCCATCATGAAACACCTACCACATGTAATAACACTGATGCAAATCTTTCGATCGTGAAGCATGTGCTGACCACTGGACCACACACAATGCCACTGCACATGCTGCCAGTAGTCGGGATGCACTGGCAGCCCGGCAAAACGACGATGCTGCCTACAGCTGCTGAGGCAAGTGCAGGTGTCCATTCAGGACCCACAAGCAAGAGCCGGTGTCATCCCTCTCATACTTGACACCTGAGAAATTCCTGTCGAAACACATGTTCACCCGGCCAATGTGGCTGCCACATAGCCTTTGCTGCTGGGCCAGCACAGACGTAATTGCAAGCGAGAGATGTTTATCTAGTGACTCACTCTCAAAAATGCATCTGAAAGGTTGTCAGTATTATACTTATGTCTTATATCTATGTAAATAACAGCCAAGTCACCCTCTGGACGCGCTATGGAAATCTTTTGCAATGCTTTCAGAAACAGTTAATGAAAATATCCCGGATTAACACAGAATGAATTCTTCATAGCGATCCTAATGCCAGATCACGTCCATTACATATTAGCCCCACACAGAAATCATGAAGTGATGCAGAAAAAGTTAATGGACCCTTTTGTTGTAGTCAGGAGCTTTCATGATGTCTCAGCTTGACTGCACGGAAATTCTTGTCCTGATAGGACCTGTTTACGAAAATAGCCCAGAATAACACCGAATGCATTCCCTATGATGGTCCTAATGAGGCACCCCATCTATCACGTGTTACCCTTCACAGAAATCGTAAAGTACTGCATTCAACGTACGTCTCAGAAACAGTAGACGTTCTCGCCGCTAAAAGGCATTATCATGTCTGTGCATGCTTGCGAAAACACCGTTTATCATAAAAGCATTCTTGTCGTATGGAAAGAGAGCACTGTCTAAGCACAGACAGTAGAATAAGAACAATCATGCAAGCATAATTCGAAGCACTGTCCAACAGAAGAAAAATATGGCTGGAACTTTCAGTGCCTCAACTTGTCTTGGAACACTTGAACAAAGAAGACATCACATTACTCTCAGAACTTTCTGTAAATACCTTGCCCCCAGCTGGTTTGAGCCAGTCTGTAGAGGCTCCTACGCCCCAGAAAAAGGACGTCTTGTGAATGAATGGAGCATTCTGATTGTCTCTCTTGAATTTACCCGACAAATGACTGATGCAGCCAATGTGGAAGCAATGTCCGCCATTTTTTTCTGCAGATGAGGCTTTCAGTGGCAAAACTATTTTGAACAGATCGCCATAACGCACTGAAAATATGATGTACAGGTCATGACATACAGGAAGACACTTTCTCAATTACACTGCTCTGCTACTGTCGAGGATAGGTTGAATATTCCAGCGTGAAACCGATTTCAACTCAGCTATATCACCACACACAGTATCAATGTAGTAAACACACAATTCGTATCCTGAGTCATGCAAAATGACCGCTTCTGAATCCTGCATATAGCTATAGACCATCAGACATTCGTACATATACCATAAAGACAGACAGCACAAGCACGTGCACCATATATACTCCTCACAGCACTAGATATTTCCTGCGAGGTCGGTAGGTCATCCACCGTAGCCGACGGTCACACGTCATCTACCGCAGTGCACACACAGGCCCGACGCGCGACTAGAGCACTCACATAGGACCGTGGTCACTCTCTGAACTATTGTATGTTGGGTCGGTTCCTCTTGGCACAAAGGTGTTACTGTTTCTGATCCCAACCTGCTTGCTTGCTTGCTTTCTGTAGCCATCTCCCGACTCTGGGATTACAAGAACACATGGACACTCACATAGTTTGCTAGAATATCATACCATTTATGAGATACTTCTCCATATCAAGCACATAGCAGTACGGTACTAATCTCCTGCGAAAGAGAGCTTCTGTAATGTTTGGAAGGTAGGAGACGAGGTTCTAGTAAAAGTGAGGCTGTGAGGACAGGGCGTGAGTCGTGCTTGGGTAGCTCAGTTGGTAGGGCACTTGCCTGCTAAAGGCAAAGGTCCCGAGTTCGAGTCTCGGTCCAGCACACAGTTGTAATCTGCCAGGAAGTTTCATATCAGCGCACACTCCAGTGCAGAGCGAAAATCTCATCTTGGAAACATCCCCTAGCCTGTGGCTAAGCCATGTCTCCGAAATATGCTTTCTTTCAGGAGTGCTAGTTCTGCAGGTTCGCAGGAGAGCTTCTGTAAAGTGTGGAAGGTAGGGGACGAGGTACTGATAGAAGTAAGGCTGTGAGAACGGGGCGTGAGTCGTGCTTGGGTAGCTCAGATGGTAGAGCAAAGGGCCAGAGTTCCAGTCTCGGTCCAGCACACAGTTTTAATCTGCCAGGAAGTTTCATATCAGCGCACTCTCCGCTGCAGAGTGAAAATCTCATCCTGGAAACACGCAAAAATTTGCTTCTCGCGGCAACCACAGCACAGAACTTCTTCAAGGGCTCTCCTCGGCAGAGAAAGCGTTAGCGCACAGTGGTAGCGATGCGCACACCTTGCTGGCTCAGCTGTGTAGGTGCAGACCGCTTCATTCTGCGTCTCGTGAATGATTGTAGTGTGCCGTATCTGTAACTGTTATTCCTCACGCATCCAAGTTCACAAGATTTCTCCAGATGCGCACATGTTAAGGAGGTTAGCACCCGTTATCGGTGTATAGTAGTAGATATGAAAGTGTTGTGATGTAATAGCAGACAGTTATGAAGAAGAAGAAATGACTGATTTTTATGCATAATGAAGCTTCAGACAGACAGAGTTCGAAGCATGTTACGTAAATCAACCAAGCTATCAATCCTAAAGTACAGGGTGATTCAAAAAGAATACCACAACTTTAGGAATTTAAAACTCTACAACGACAAAAGGCAGAGCTAAGCACTATCTGTCGGCGAATTAAGGGAGCTATAAAGTTTCATTTAGTTGTACATTTGTTCGCTTGAGGCACTGTTGACTAGGCGTCAGCGTCAGTTGATGCTAAGATGGCGACCACTCAACAGAAAGCTTTTTGTGTTATTGATTACGGCAGAAGTGAATCGACGACAGTTGTTCAGCGTGCATTTCGAACGAAGTATGGTGTTAAACCTCCTGATAGGTGGTGTATTAAACGTTGGTATAAACAGTTTACAGAGAATGGCTGTTTGTGCAAAGGGAAAAGTTCTCGACGGCCAAGAAGCCCTGATCTTACCCCTGCGATTTTTTCTTATGGGGGTATGTTAAGGATATGGTGTTTCGGCCACCTCTCCCAGCAACCATTGATGATTTGAAACGAGAAATAACAGCAGCTATCCAAATTGTTACGCCTGATATGCTACAGAAAGTGTAGAACGAGTTGGAGTATAGGGTTGATATTGCTCGAGTGTCTGGAGGGGGCCATATCGAACATCTCTGAACTTGTTTTTGAGTGAAAAAAAACCTTTTTAAATACTCTTTGTAATGATGTATAACAGAAGGTTATATTATGTTTCTTTCATTAAATACACATTTTTAAAGTTGTGGTATTCTTTTTGAATCACCCTGTATTGTTCTAGTGCGTGAGATCAGTACCAAGAAGCTATTTGTAAAAGAGAACATAAACACATGCACTCCTAAGGCTACACGGTACTGCACTTAAAATGGGCTATAATCTTAGACTGTTGCAGTTTAAGATCTATTAGTCGTGTGTAATGCAATGCTGTTAATATTCCAATGTAATAAATATATTTACAGCATCTTGGAGGTTTCTCTACGATAATCTATGGTGACTAAATGTAAAATGAAAAACATACTTCCTTAAAACATCGATTCTTTGTGATACATGCACAATATAGGTTTCTAGAGGTGTATAGCGTCCACTGGTCACATCCGATCAAGGTTCAGAAATTATGCTATGCTTGCATAAGTCCTATAGGAAATGATTATAAATAATGGAGAATGCCTCTTACAAGGAAACAGATAAATGCATAGTAGTGGCGTTTGACATATCGCCACTAACTCTGTAAACAGGACATCCGTCAAGCAGATGTATTCACAGGGATTGCAGTGCCTCACAAATACCTCTCGCTAACTTAGAATCACCTTAGTCAAGAAATTGAAGTCGTGATTTTATATCCAAGGTGCGACAGGGCAGTGGAGTCCATCGCAAAAATCTTCGTTCGTTTACAGGAATGTGTCGAAACAGGATGGTCACGTCTTATCACACACAAGAGATGGACGTGCTCTGATGATCGATAGGTTTGATGTTAAAGATCGCAAGTAGACAGTGCTCTAAGTCACACACAGAACACGCGGTTATATACGAGTCAAACGCAGGCTATGTCACGCAAGTGATGCATCCTGACAGAACAACAGAAAAAATGGTCAACTGACCTGCAGCAACCTCTCCCTCTCTCTCTAGAATGCATCATCAGTCTACCATTAAATCGTTCCTCGTTGCAACTCCATCTCAACCGACCACTCCATCCACTATCTGCAATCCTTTAAAGCATATGCAAGTAAGTTTAGAGGGAGATGGTTCTCTGTTTTTCCAGGAAAGCATCAAAGACAGCAGTCAACTCGCATGTATCACTGTTAACTCAATTGACATAGAGTAGAATGCCGAACTCAATTGACATAGAGTAGAATGCCGCTTCGACGAAAAAAAAAAGATTGTTTCCCTGTTTCCTAGTGCTTCCATGTCAGTGTTTTCTCGTTTTCCTCTTGCTGCGGATACTCGTTCCCATGTACAAGAATTGTTCTACGGCAACCAGAAGACGTGCAATTACTTCCTCAATTTCCCCGCATTTCTATGTATTTTCCCTGAATTTATACGTATTTTCCGTCTTTTTTCGTAATTTTATCGATTTTGTGTCACTTCTACCCAACCGATCATGACATTAATTCTCGTTCCTTGTTCTAAAATTGATTGTAAATGTAGTACAGCTGCCAACTACTAGTGGAAATACACTATTTTCCTGGGCGGGTGGCATAGTATAGCACTGTACTCGAATGCATTCAGTCACATCCACCCACATATTCTATAGTTGCAGTGCATTTACTCTGTTTTCTGTAAAGTAGGTAGAAGCGACATAAAATCGTTAAAATTACGAAAAATGACTTTCTTCGTACTGATCCCAGACACTAGAACAGTTTAGAATTGATAACATACACTCCTGGAAATGGAAAAAAGAACACGTTGACACCGGTGTGTCAGACCCACCATACTTGCTCCGGACACTGCGAGAGGGCTGTACAAGCAATGATCACACGCACGGCACAGCGGACACACCAGGAACCGCGGTGTTGGCCGTCGAATGGCGCTAGCTGCGCAGCATTTGTGCACCGCCGCCGTCAGTGTCAGCCAGTTTGCCGTGGCATACGGAGCTCCATCGCAGTCTTTAACACTGGTAGCATGCCGCGACAGCGTGGACGTGAACCGTATGTGCAGTTGACGGACTTTGAGCGAGGGCGTATAGTGGGCATGTGGGAGACCGGGTGGACGTACAGCCGAATTGCTCAACACGTGGGGCGTGAGGTCTCCACAGTACATCGATGTTGTCGCCAGTGGTCGGCGGAAGGTGCACGTGCCCGTCGACCTGGGACTGGACCGCAGCGACGCACGGATGCACGCCAAGACCGTAGGATCCTACGCAGTGCCATAGGGGACCGCACCGCCACTTCCCAGCAAATTAGGGACACTGTTGCTCCTGGGGTATCGGCGAGGACCATTCGCAACCGTCTCCATGAAGCTGGGCTACGGTCCCGCACACCGTTAGGCCGTCTTCCGCTCACGCCCCAACATCGTGCAGCCCGCCTCCAGTGATGTTGCGACAGGCGTGAATGGAGGGACGAATGGAGACGTGTCGTCTTCAGCGATGAGAGTCGCTTCTGCCTTGGTGCCAATGATGGTCGTATGCGTGTTTGGCGCCGTGCAGGTGAGCGCCACAATCAGGACTGCATACGACCGAGGCACACAAGGCCAACACCCGGCATCATGGTGTGGGGAGCGATCTCCTACACTGGCCGTACACCACTGGTGATCGTCGAGGGGACACTGAATAGTGCACGGTACATCCAAACCGTCATCGAACCCATCGTTCTACCATTCCTAGACCGGCAAGGGAACTTGCTGTTCCAACAGGACAATGCACGTCCGCATGTATCCCGTGCCACCCAACGTGCTCTAGAAGGTGTAAGTCAACTACCCTGGCCAGCAAGATCTCCGGATCTGTCTCCCATTGAGCATGTTTGGGACTGGATGAAGCGTCGTCTCACGCGGTCTGCACGTCCAGCACGAACGCTGGTCCACCTGAGGCGCCAGGTGGAAATGGCATGGCAAGCCGTTCCACAGGACTACATCCAGCATCTCTACGATCGTCTCCATGGGAGAATAGCAGCCTGCATTGCTGCGAAAGGTGGATATACACTGTACTAGTGCCGACATTGTGCATGCTCTGTTGCCTGTGTCTATGTGCCTGTGGTTCTGTCAGTGTGATCATGTGATGTATCTGACCCCAGGAATGTGTCAATAAAGTTTCCCCTTCCTGGGACAATGAATTCACGGTGTTCTTATTTCAATTTCCAGGAGTGTAGTTGATTTACGTAAAATGCTTCCAACTCCGTCCGTCTGAAGCACCATTATGCATAAAACTCGCCTGTTTTTTTGTTCTTCTTAACTGTCTGATATTACGTCACAACACTTTCATATCTACTACTATACACTGGCAAGGGGTGCTAACCTCCTCAACATGTGCGCATCTGGAGAAATCTTGTGCACATGGATGGGTGTGGAACAGCAGTTACGGTCTAGAAACACTCCACTCATTTATGAGACGCAGTGTGTAGCGGTCTGCTTCCGGTCAGCTGCAGATTAAACCAGTGACAGTGTTGCAGGGCGGGCTGGTCAAAGACAATGCGAGGAGATTTTTCAGTCTCTAACTTTATCCAAAGAATGCGAGATTGCACTTGACTCCCATCCACATAGAGAAAGAATGTAAATTACGCGCTCTGATCGAAGCGCTAGAAATATGTAGATCACTGTCTGGTTTACTTTAATGTATATCGTTCAAATGGCTCTGAGCACTATGGGACTTAACATCTGAGGTCATCAGTCCCCTAGACTTAGAACTGCTTAAATCTAACTAACCCAAGCATATCACACACACCCATGCCCGAGGCAGGATTCGAACCTGCGACCGTAGCAGCAGCGCGGTTCCGGACTGAAGCGCCTAGAACCGCTCGGCCACAACGGCTGGCTTTGATGTATATGTTCGAGAATTAACAATGAATGGACGTACTGCGCAGTCATCTATCTACATTCGCAATGGTACTTGCAAAGCAGAGGAATGGCGGTTTAGCGATGGTACAGAAACCGGGAAGCATGCTGTTGCATCATTGGTTGGTGTTGAAATTACTGTAAAATTGCTAAAATTGTTCACACTATCAACTATGATGCTTATTATTACAGTATATCGATAGTCTCTTTTCCATCTCATCCGTTCACTGGTACACTGTTGATTTCAACCTAATGATTGACTGAGACCGTTTGTTTGAGATGGAGAAAGAGTCCTGGTGGAGGGGCAACACCTTCTGGGGATGGCCAGCACCAAAACAGTTATCGCGTATATAGCTGCAATATCAGGAATCAGTCGAAACAGAACACTGAACCATTAGCCATTCCGTCACTGTGACAGATGAGTTTAAATGTAGAGGCCGTCAATCACTTTCGGACAGAAGTTCGGAAATGCTCCACAATGCCGCAAAACTCTTCCAGTTTCCTTATGTTGTTACTGTCTTTTACTTAAAATCATCCAGTGCGTGCGTGTGTGTGTGTGTGTGTGTGTGTGTGTGTGTGTGTGTGTGTGTGAGTATGTGTGATGTGATGCAGCAACAACGACATGATTTACAAAATGGTTCAAATGGCTCTGAGCACTATGGGACTTAACATCCGTGGTCATCAGTCCCCTAGAACTTAGAACTACTTAAACCTAACTAACCTAACGACATCACATACACCCATGCCCGAGGCAAGATTCGAACCTGCGACCTCAGCAGCAGCGCGGTTCCGAACTGAAGCGCTTAGAACCGCTAGTATTCTGTGAGAGCCAATAGATCAGAATGTTTTAATGTCAGCTTAGAACCTGACACAGACCTCGAAGTCGTGGCGTAAAAAGAAAATGTATGGCAGTGTTCAAAGCGTGTTACAGTGGGAAAAAGGAAAAAAAACAATGTTTCAAAACACGACACAAGGGCTCTCTTCTGCGACTGACAGTCTGTGGGATACGGTTATCCTCCTACAGGCGATGAAACTTTACACTGGTCTCTGCAGTGGATCAATACCTGTGTGTTCAGTAGCATCGCTGCATATGCTCGATGCCGGCATGCAAAAGGTATTTGTTTTCGATATGTCAGAAGAGAGAGATGTGGTAAAAATCTTATCAGGTTCTCTGTCGGATGAAGTTAGTGGAGCTTTTATAGTTCATAATTTTTCTCTGTTGAATGGTACAGAATAAGGAGATGGAATGTTGGGGTGATAGATGTGATTGGGTCCCGAGGGACGCTGATCTTCTTTGGAATGCAGTACCTATATATATTTTGGAGACGCACCGCAATGCAGTAGCAAAATCCTCATCCTACTCCCAGTTCCCGTACAATCTTTTATACCACCTGGTATTGCAAGAGTGGGCTCCGTTTGGCACTGACCTTACGCACCATACACGGTGGCGGAGCTATGACAAAAAGTCACTGAGCCGTGCGTGGCTTGTGTTCGTGCCATCTCTTATTTAACATCTTGCTTTTGCTGTACTGCCACCTCGTTATGTTAGTTTCGATTACTTGTGTCACTGAGTTGCTGCTTTGCCTGTCCCTGAGCGGCAGCAGCAGCGCTTATCGATATAAGCCATGCTGTATTATCTTTGCTGAACTGGTATTACTTCCTGGTCGTCGTATGTCGACCAGTCGGTTGGGACGTGCCAGCAGTTAGTTCGGACCTGGCAGTGTTTGAGTTGACACGCGGCAGAAGTACAGTCGGGGTGCGGCAGCAGTGAGGTCCGGACCACCATGACTCGCCCAACGGTTGCCGACACACATGATTTGAGTGGCGACGACTTTGGTTGGTCGTTGGTCGGTCGTCTTGCCGGACGACGTGTATTTAGCCAGCAATCGCTTATGGGTTGGCTGTGTATGCCGTCCCGTGATTCATCCCTGTTATTGTACAGTCACTGCCGTTAGCATTGTTTGGTTCTTTGTGCAAGTGTTCGTGAAACTGTGTGTAGATTGTGTGATTTTGATTGACAAGTTATTTTAAATGTTGTCAGCGTACTAGCTCTGAGGAGTCGGTCAGTTAACGTGGAGCAGCAAGGAATTCTCGGCGGGGCGTAGTTTGGCCGGAGCCTGCTGGCGGTCTCTACACAGTGTCGCAGTGTGTGGCGCTGTTCCCATTGCTACGAAGTCCGTGGCTCACCGACCCTGGACACAAAAGTTTAGTTTTGATTTAACCTACCAGCAAGTCAAGACTGTCCACGTGTCGTTTGGAGTTCGTTCTCGGCTCTTGGGATATTCCCGCGAGCAACAACGTGGTTTTCAAGCCACCCTCCGGTGGAGTTTCATTGTTTTTGGTTATTTGAATTTAAGTGCACCAGCGGAATCTTCTGCTTTGTGGCCGTTAACGTTCCGATTACCTGAACTGGCCATTGACGTAAATTTCAGGCGGTATAGTTTCCTCTTGGTGTCGTTGCTGTCCAGCACTGTGTGTAGTTTGACAGCTCCATATATGATTGATTGTGGGCGCCAATATCTTCTACATTGTTCCGTTGAACTCCCTGTTGTGCCCTGGTCGGGTGAAGTGGAAGTTATCTTGCTTGTGGGTCCGCTGACTGTTGGTCAGCTGGGTTGTAGTTGGATCCTGAATGGTTGGCCCGACTGCCTGTCTCACCTAAGCAAGCATTAGGGTTTGAATTACAGGCCGTCCCTCGAACATTTCGGCGCCCTTGTGTGGACTGCCTTACTTTTTTAAAATTTGTACTTGTTTTTGTTACTTGCATGGTTTCTAGCCGGTTTTGTGTTTTAAATTAGAGTTGTTTTACTCTTAAGGCCTTCAGCCTAGTTTAAAGTACTGTTTCACTTAAGCCCTTCGGCATTTCAAAAAGATTTTGAATTTTTGAGTCTTCGGCCTTCAGCCGATCTGAATTTAACTTGTTTACTTCAAGCTATTCAATTTTTAAGTCATTGGCCTTCAGCCGGTTTGAGTTTCAGTTGTTTGTTCTTAAGGCCTTCAGCCTAGATCAAAGAACTGTTTCAAGTAAGGACTTAAGTATTTAAATATATATATATATATATATATATATATTGGCGCTTTAAGTGTTCGGCCTTCAGCCGATTTGAATTTAACTTGTTTACTTCAGCCTAACTAAAGAAATGTTTTAAGATAAGACTTGTCTTTTAAGTTTCTGATTATGTTTGCATTTTAAGTTATTGGCCTGCTGCCACTTCTAAATTAAAGTGGCTTTCAGCCAGTTATTAAGTCCCAAAGATTAAAGCTGTGTTTTTTAAAAAAGTTTTTGGACTCTCATAATGTTTCATCAAACAATAAAGTTGTATATTGGAGTGTAACTGACAGCCCCTTATTTTGACCCTTTCCACAATTTATTCTATCTGTCCTGTCCTGCGGGTTAAGCAGGACGTTTCAGTTACCATTTCCACCATATGGTCAAGAAACGGTCCTGTTGCACTAACTCAGGTCACTCACTACACAGATTGCAGAAGGTGGTAGATATAGCTATCTCCGACTTCTGGTCAGTTCTGAATTAAATTGGAACGATCACATGTGCAAAGCTGCAGAGATGGCAGGGCAGTGTCTGATGAATACTTACAAGATGCATTGGGGCTGTCTAAAACCACAATGGAATTTTACTGTTGCAGATAGGTTGCAAAAAGTGACTCATTTTGAGATATGAGAGTGCTAGGAATATGATTCACTAGTGGCTGTAATCATTAAAAGACTTCTCCATAGGATCCAACGCAGTATGTGGGTGAATGGAAAAACTTGATTGTTGCTTAACTGAAACCTTACTTTTTTCGACCGCCGATCCTCCTCTTGCAGTTTAACCTTGTTATTACACATCTCCAAAAAATATTTTCTGAGCTTAGTGTCCTTTATAAGCATAATCCTAAACCCAGTATCCTGTTCTACCGATTCCTCGAATTCAGGTGAGGCGTGAGGCGATCGTGATAAGGCATTATCAGTTACTTTGTCATTACCGTTCACATGTATAATTTGAAAATCGTATCCTTGTAAGAACAGTGTCCACTTTGCAAGCCGATTGTGGAACAACCTACAAGTGAGTAGAAAACTTATTGCTTGATGATCACTGTATACTCGCACATGCTTACCAAACAGATAGAAATGGAATTTCTTAAATGCTCACACAATAGAGAGAGCCTCCAACTCTGTTGTTGAGTAACTGCGTTCACATTCAATAAATGTCCTGCTTGCGAAACTGATCACTTTCAAATCTTCGGTGCCCCCACCACCGGTGATCTGAAAGAGGCAGGGACCTAAACCTGAAAATGATGCATCGGTTGCAATACAAAAGTCTTGGCTCATGTCTGGCTGGCCAAGAATGTTAGAGTTTACCAGAGCATGTTTTATGTCCTCGAAGTCGGCTTAGCACTGTTGTGTCCAAATTCACTGCCTGTCCATCTTTAACAATTCTAACAAAGCGGTACTATGTAGCAGGTGATTAGGGACAAAACGGCAGAAGAAAGAACACAAACACATGAACACTTTTAGCTGCCGTTTTGTGCAAGGTACAGGAGAATTGTTAATCACCAGCAATTCTTCAGGGTCAGGATTTATTCCAGCAGGTAAAATTATGTGATCTAAAAAATTTAATGTTTTTCGTAACAAACTTTGTTTTCTTAAGATTCGCCATTACCCCAGCTGCCGAAAATCTCTATAGCATTCTCTCTAATAGTTCTAAATGTTCGTACCAGGTAGATATTGCGGTTAATACATCATCAATGTTCACAGTGAGCTTGTCTACGAGCTCAGGCCCTAATACAGTGCCAACTGCAGTTATAAAGACTCCAGCACTAACATACAACCCCAAGGGTAAAACGCAGTACCGGTAGGATCTGCCTGCAAAAATAAAGGCTGTGTGCTTTCTGCTTTCAGGTGACAATTCAATCTGCCAGTAAGAACCCCGTAGGTCAACACTGGACACATACTGCACAACATGAAACAGTTGTAATTGTTCCTCTAAATTTTCAGGACAGGTTGTTATTGGGACAACAATTTTGTCAATTTCCCAGGCGTTGAGAACGAGCCTCATTGTGTTATCTGCCTTTTTTACTGCGAGTAGTGGGCTGCAGTATGGTGATAACGAGGTCTCAATAATATGGCAAGACAATATCCTTTTCATCTCCTGAGTTACCACCTCTCTTTGCGACCACGGTATGAAAGATATGTTCTTGCAAAGTGTGTTGTGGGGCCGAATATCCATGTGGTACTGATACTTTCTAATAACTCTGGGTCTTTTATTGAATACACGTCCATATTCAAATAATAAACTTCCAAGTTCTTCTTTTTGTTGCGGAGAAATCTCTGTGCACTTTTCTACCCTATTTTCGATTTCATCACGCTCCACTTGTTGGCACCACTGTTCTGTAGAGTCATGGCAGTGAAACACGTTGACCTTCAAAATTTGAATGTGTTTGCTTTTACGAGGCTTACCAATCCTACCTTTAACCCTTGTTACATCTATTACACAGTTGTGATCATTGATAAACAGATGACATTCTCCACATTCTAAATCAACTTTAGCACACTGTTCCCTCAGGAAATCCAGTCGGAAAACATATCATTTTGTCAACTCTTCGGCCACCAGGAAAATCTCCTCAATCTATACTTCGCTCATGGTTTCCACTTTAATCAGCTTGGATTTACCACCTATACCACCTCGTATTGAGATGCGGGGTGCTGGGTAGGTTCACAGGGCCTTGTTACTGTCAATCTCTTTGGAAACGGCTTTCGATATCACATTAATCTTGGCACCAGTGTCCAGTAAGTTATTGATCGGAATTTTTCCTGCTAGCGCCTGTATACTTGCTTGAACTATGCCATCCTGCTCGTACAAACAGGGTATTTCATCGTTTGTCAACACTTCACGTATGTCAGCTTCATCTTAGTATCTCAGTAAATTGTTATGTTGATTGTATGGATCGCCGCCACGACTATCCATGGCCAACATTGGAGGGTATAATGTGACCACGTTTAGCTTAATGCCACATTACTGTCGGTTGGTGTCTTATTCGTCACTTCCATAATGTTTTCGGCCAGTCCGTTATTTATACGTTGCGCATCTCGGTCATTATTTGGTTCTGAGTTCACAGGGATAATATTATTTTGTGCCAGAAATTGAAATGGTTGGTTTGTCTGAGCATTCTACCATAGCATATTTCTGGGATCGGCTAAGTTGTTATTGCTATTGTGCTGTGGTCGATACTGGTTATACGCGTTTCCCCACTGATTTCTACCATCCTGCCCATTCCAGTTTCGATTTCCATTGCCAGAATAACTAGAATAATTCCTATTACCATTCTTCCTCTCTCTTTTAAAGCCATCGTTGTAATTAGAATTGTAATTGGAATTAAAATTGCCTCGAGAATTCAGATTTTGCATTCGACAAAAGCCGGTCGTAGCTCACCCGCATGATCGGCATTGTTGAAGCCGTATTGCGCTTGGTGCAACGGAGACTGATTTCCGCCACCGTTACGATAGCTATTTGGCTGTTACAGCCGTGCCTCGCGTCTTTATAAATCAACTCTATGAAATCTGAGGTCGATAAGAAGTACTCCAAATTGCACTCAGGTGTCTGTACAAGTTTTTCTCTAATGTTAATGGGCAGTTTGGCTTTCAAATTCCTTATAACATCAGTATGTGAAACTGATTCATCCCAGAAACGCGTTTTGTTTAGATAGTTCTCGAAGTATTTTCGTAAAGATCCAAACTTTGGATTGTATTGTCCAGGAGCGAACACCGGTTACCTCAATCGTTCCTGTACACAACGCAACCAGTACTTAGAAAGAAGCCGGCGGGGTGGCCGAGCGGTTCTAGGCGCTTCAGTCTGAAACCGCGCGACCGCTACGGTCGCAGGTTCGAATCCTGCCTAGGGCATGGACGTGTGTGATGTCCTTAGGTTAGTTAGGTTTAAGTAGTTCTAAGTTCTAGGGGACTGATGACCTCAGATGTTATGTTCCATAGTACTCAGAGAAATTTGAACCATTTTTAATTTAGAAAGAAAAGCGTTTTCAAATTGCTCTTATGTTTGGCAAGTTTCAGACATTTAGGTCACTCTCAGCGCACCATCGCCTTGAATGTATCCGGTAACATACTGAATTCATTTGCAGTTCAGTCCATACCTTGTGTTACGTTATATATATATACCAAAAAAATTATATATATTTTTTATTTTTTATTTATCTGCATGAATCTTTCTCTCAGGGACATTATCTGTTCTTATCACGTTTACTTATGTGCATAAGTAAATATGAAATGGGATCTTGAAGGGCCGCTGTTATTCATGTACCAACTTTAGATTTTGAACATGATGACTAAAATATAGTTGCTGTTAAATGAATTGAATGTAATTTTATTAATTTCTATTTATTGATTGAAAAGCAAGGCTCGAGAGAATTTCTATTTCTGCAGTGGAGTGGCCAAGATAAAACTTACTGAACTCATGGAATCTGTATAATTTAAAAAATGAACCGTTAAATTAATTTTATGTTGCAATTCAGAAAGGTTCTTGCATTGAAATCACTCGCATTTACAGTTACTGTTAACACTTTGAAAAATAAATTAATATTTCGGTGCATAATGGCGCACCAGAGGCTGCATCGGAAGATGAGCTTCCCGCAGCGCATATTACTGAAAAAAAATGCTTATTAAAAAAAATTTGCTGCTGCGACCAATTAAGGTGACAACTATTACAAAGAAATTCATTTTGTGATAACAATAATTAGTTTATTTTAGCAGAATACAGAATAACTTACATAAAATACGTGTAGCCGCTCGATGGCTGCCTTCCATATTGCGAAACAAAACAGTGTGTGTACCATAAAGTACATCCGTATAATCACATCTCTTAGCGACCCTTTTTTATTTTCATAGACAGGTTTAAAGTAAAGATGCTACTTTTAAATTATCGCTGCATATAAGTTTTTTTCAAGAACATTAACTTTATCTTTTATTCTAATTATGTTCATAAAATGCGTTAAGTGTTTACAAATAATTTTTAGTTTACCCTTAACACTTCACAATATTGTTCACTGCTTACAACCGATAAAAATGTCAATATTTATGTGACGTACTGTCAAATGGCCCCCCTAGTGAGGGTGTACATAATAAAGTCCACTGTTTATGTACACTCTCACTATGGTTTTATATTTAGTTCAGTTTTGTGGACGGCCAAAAATTTATGTTTGGGCAACCTATTTCAATTCACTGTTCAATACCCTGTTCATTACACAATTATGGATGTCATACATAATTCACAATTACAGGTGAATATGTCTATCAGTCCCATCTGTCTTTCTGTTTTGAATAGGAACAATCCGGTATCTTACAGACCCGAGGCACTTTGACTTACGCTCCCCCATTCGGGTTACAGGCATGAGGGAGAAAATGGGCCAAAAAAAACCCCTCCCAGAGTTTTGGTATTACAGTTATTTTGCTTTTACATTGAATATGTAGCACATGCACACAAATTAACAGACAACCATATACATATACATTTACATTACAAAAATTCATCATTAAATCATGAAATTACATAATGTACAACAGTCTTTTTTCTTTTGTACAGATAGTTGTTTTAGTCTTTATGTTTTTGAGTAGTTATGTTTGTTACAATTTTACATGGTGTATCAGTTTATCATCGACTACTAAATTTTTGGATCTGATCGAAGTAAACGTTACCGACGGCGGTTTGTTGCTCGTCTGGCGGTGTGTCACTGGTGGCGTAGACGGTAGCGAGCGTGACTGCTTGATGCAGCCGGCGCTCGTCCATTGACCCAAGCTGTGACGTAGGCGCGAACAGCTGCCCGGTCAGTGAGTGGGGCACCGCGCCCACTGCACGGACAGGACAACCGCCGATCGCTCGCCGCGCAACATGTAAACATTTCACTGAGAATCAGTTCATCAGCATAATAAAGTAAATAAATATACATGCTATAAGTGTTGGAAGACACTCCACAGTCACTCGTGTTCACTGTTTATGGAATGCATTGTAATAATGTATGAACGAACGAGTTCCAGGTCTTTAAATAAGTTCTGGTTCGAACTCACACATTTTACACTGATTTAACACAACTGTAGTTTTAAGCTAAGTGTTCACTTGATCACAGTACGCACTGTCACCATGGTGAGTGTTCAGTTGAGTACGTCGCAGTGACACTTTTCGCTTCATACCACTTGGCCTGCATCACTTCTAGCATGCATCTGCCGGCCCGGAAACCACAGTTTGCTGTGCGTTACCTATAGTGTATTTTCACAGTCCACTGCTATGGCTCTGTTTATCAGAAGTCTCACTTCTTTGCAGAATCATTTATCCACACTGTGAATGTCTATCATGCTTCGCATATAAATTGTTTTCTGTGAAAGGCACACCATTTGAGCTATTAGTTTTTATTCTTTTGTTCACCATGCTTTCAGAACAGTCTTCCACTGTTAAACCCAGTCACACATGTTGTGTTCTTGCACAGAGATTTCTCCGCAACAGAAAGAAGAACTTAAAAGTTTATTATTTGAATATGGACGTGTATTCGATAAAAGGCCCGGAGTTATTAGAAGGTATCAGTACCACTTGGATATTCGGCACCACAACATGCTTTGCAAGAACACGTATTTCATACCACGGTCACAAAGAGAGGTGGTAACTCAGGAGATAAAAAGGATGTTGTCTTGCCATATTATCGAGACCTCGTTATCACCATACTGCAGCCTGCTACTCGTGGTAAAAAAGGCAGATAACACAGTGAGGCTCGTACTCGATGCCCGGGAAATTGACAAAACTGTTGTCCCAATAACAACCTGTCCTGAAAATTTAGAGGAACAATTACAACTGTTTCATGTTGTGCAGTATGTGTCCAGTTTTGACCTATGGGGTTCTTACTGGCAGATTGCACTGTCACCTGAAAGCAGAAAGTACACAGCCTTTATTTTTGCAGGCAGTTCCTACCAGTACTGCGTTTTACCCTTTCGGTTGGATGTTAGTGCTGGATTCTTTATAACTGCAGTTGGCACTGTATTAGGGCCTGAGCTCGTAGAAAAGCTCACTGTGAATATTGATGATGTATTAACCGCAATATCTACCTGGGATGAGCATTTAGAATTATTATAGAGAATACTACAGAGATTTTCGGCAGCTGGTGTAACAGCGAATCTTAAGAAAACAAAGTTTGTTACGAAAAACATTAAATTTTTAGGTCACATAATTTCACCTGCTGGAATAAAGCCTGGTCCTGAAAAATTACTGGCGATTAAGAATTTTCGCGTACCTTTCACAAAACGGCAGCTAAAAGCGTTCATGACTTTGTGTTCTTTCTTCCGCCGTTTTTTACCTAATCACCTGCTAAATTGTACTGCTTTGTTAGAATTGTTAAGGAAAGACAGGCAGTGAATCTGGACACAGCAGTGCTGGACGACTTCAAGGACATAAAACATGCTCTGGTAAACTCTAACATTCTTGGCCAGCCAGACATGAGCCAAGACTTTTGTTTCGCAACCGATGTATCATTTTCAGGTTTAGGTGCCTGCCTCTTTCAGATGGCCGAAGGTGGGGGCACCAAAGATTTGAAAGTGATCAGTTTCGCTGGCAGGACACTTATTGAATATGAATGCAGGAACTCAACAACAGAGTTTGAGGCTCTCTCTATTGTGTGGGAATATAAGAAATTACATTATTATTTGTTTGGTAAGCAGGTGCGTGTATACAGCGATCATCAAGCACTTAGGTTTTCTACTAACTTATAGGTTGTTCCACAATCGGCTTGCAAAGTGGACTCTGTTCTTACAAGCATACGATTTTTAAATTATACATGTGAACTGTGAAGACAACGTAATTGCTGATGCCTTATCACAATTACCTCATGGTTTACCTGAATTCGAGGAATTGGTAGAACACAATAATGAGTTTAGGATTATGCTTATCAAGGACACTGAGAATAGAAAATATTTTTTGTAGATGTGTAATATGGCTAAACTGCAAGAGGAGTATCGGCGGTGGAAAAAAGTAAGGTTTCAGTTAAGCAACAATCTACAAGTACCTGTGCGGCAACACTACTAACTGTATCACGATTGTTATTTTATAGGAAAAACCCTGACAGCGATTTGTGGTCTGTTTGGATTCCCGAAGCGTGTGAAGAGAATTTAATTTGGCACATTGATTTCACTTGGGGACACTACAGTGACCGTAAGTGCTGTAAGAAGTTAAATGTTTGCAGCTATTTTCCTAATATGCTCAAACACGCCCAGAAAGTTTTAAAAACTTGTATTGTTTGCCAGAAGGCTAAGCCTTCCAACAGGAACTGTGAAACAGTACTACATCCTATACTGCCAAATTTGTATTGGTGTTACAGGACCCCTGCCTTCTGCTCGAGGTGGTGTTAAGTAAACTGTATGCCCCAAAATTTACGGCAGCTAAGTCTATCATCAAACGTATGCTACATGACTACTTTCCCTCTGTTGGGAAACCTCAAGTGATTTTATCTGACAATGCAGCTAATTTTACCTGCCAGGCTTAGAAACAATTTTTAAGGGAGCAGCAGATTCAGCAAATTTTGATATGAAAGTATAGCCTGCAATCTGATCCCATTGAAAGAGTTTTCTTGTATTTACAATATTTTACTCAACATAGGTGGGAGATATTTTGTGTGTGATGAGAGCTGTGAGGTGATAGAGGGCACGATGATTATTAATACAGGTGCATACTAGTGCAGTGAAGAAGCAAACAACATGAGACATGCACAGTACACTGACACACACTCATTTCAAATGCAATTATCAATCTCTGTCAATAAATTATTTTAACACTGTGTAACTGTTTGTCTAAACCAAATAAAGAAACTTCAAATTTCATAAACATTTCTCTGTTAGTGCTTTGTGTATTATACGAAACTGTCATAATTTTCTAGGCATCTGTACCACCAGTGAAGGTGGTTCACAGACATATCCAAACCAGCGAAATTAAAATTATTAATATTTATTCAGTCTGAAAGCGAAATCTAAATTATTACATATGTAGCGTCATGTCTGTGTACATCAAGTTTTTGTGATAATGAGTCATCTAAAGTTTGTTTGCTTTTGGAATCAGATATTTTATGCATATAATGGTAATACAATTAATGTTTTAAATCATTGTGAAGCGAGGTTCGTATAATTCAGTCACTTAGTCAGTATTTTTTGATACCTCTGGTAGTTTTATATTCTCACAAGGATACTGTTAGTTAGGGAACTGAAAGAGATAGGACCTGGCTAAACCGAAAGAACCAGAGTTTGCTGAGAGCTTCAGAGGGAGCATTAGGGAACGATTGATGAGAATGAGGGAAAGGAATACACAGATGAAGAAAGGACAGCTATGCGAGAAAAAAATAGTGAAGGCAGCAGAGGATCATGTACATTAAAAGACGAGGGCTAGAAGAAATCATTGGATCACACAGAGAGAATGAATTTAATTTATGAAAGGAGAAAATATAGAAAAGCAGTAAATGAAGCAGGTGAAAGAGAATAGAAACATCTAAAAAATGAGATTGGCAGGAAGTGCAAAATGGCTGTGCAGGAATGGCTAGAGGGCAAATGTAAGAATTTAGAGTGCGTATCACTAGGGGAATAATAGACAACATCTAGTGGAAAACTAAAGATACCATTGGAGAAAAGAGAACCACATATATGAATACCAAGAGCTCATATGGAAAGCAATCCTAAGCAAAGAAGGGGAAGCAAATGGATGGAAGGAGTACATACAGGGTCTATACAAGGGAGATGTACTTGAGGGCAGTATTATGAAAATGGAAGAGGATGTAGATGAAGATAAGATGGGACGTATGATACTGAGTGAAGAATTTGGCAGAGCACTGAAAGACCTAAGTCGAAGCAAAGCCCTGGGCGTAGACAACGATCTGTTAGAACTGCTGATAGCCTTGGGAGAGACAGCCATGACAAAACTCTTCCATTTGGTGAGCTAGATGTGTGAAACAGGCGAAATACTCTCAGACTTCAGGAAGAATAAAATAATTCCAATCCCAAAGAAATCAGTTGCTGACAAGTGTGAAAATTACCAAACTATTAGTTTAATTAGTCATGGTTGCAAAATACTAACACAAATTCTTTACAAAAGAATGGAATAACTGGTAGAAGCCGACTTCAGGGGAGATCAATTTGGATTCTGGAGAAATGTAGGAACGCACAAGGCAATACTGCCACTGCAACTTCTCATAGGAGATAGGTTACGAAAAGGCAAACCTACATTTATAGGATTTGTAGAGTTAGAGAAACCTTTTGACAATGATGACTAGAATACTCTCTTTCAAATTTTAAATGTAGCAAGGGCATACTTACAGAAGCTTTTGAAATGTGGTGTTACAGAAAATGCTGACGATTAGATGGAAAGATCACGTAACTAATGAAGAGGCACTGAAATGAACTGAGGTGAAAAGAAATTTGTGGTACAACATGATGAGAAAAGGAATCGTTTGGTAGGACACATTCTAAGACATCAGGAGATCACCAATTTAGCACCGGAGGGAAGTGTGGGGGGTACAAATTGTAAAGGGAGACGAAGAGATGAATACAGTAAGTAGATTCAGAAGGATGTAGGTTGCCGTAGTTACTCAGAGATGGAGAGGTTTGTACAGGATAGAGTAGAATGGAGAGCTGAATCAAACCAGTCTTCAGACTGAAGACCACAACAACATACTGTTAGTGACCATTATAGTTTCTACAGAGATTAATACAAAGAAGAAAATTTTAACACAAGGAAGTGTAGTGTGTAAGCAATTGTTTTTGCTTACAATGGTTCCTAATTTGTGAAGGATGAAACTACTTTTAACAGCTTTCTATATACCTGCTGAGCATGTGCCCAACACGCTAATTTGAGATTAAGGTGTATGACTAGCCACCTGGCAGAGCATACTTATTACCTCCACCTATGAGTTCGTGACGGAAAACGTAAATAGCAACAGCTTAAATGTTATTTGAAATATAGATGTCACGTGAAAAACAATTAAGAGTACTTGTTATATCTACTTCCTTTCTCACTTTGAATATGGGCTTATCTTGTGGGGTAAATTGGTAGCAGCTAAACGTGTTTTCACAACACAGAGAAGGCTGATAGAATCATAAAGGATGTAAACATAGAAACGCCTGTAAGTCCCTATTTAATAGTTTAGGTACTCTACCTCTATCGTGTATTTGAATCATGGAGACTAGTTTTTTTAAAACTAATGAAATGGAAAAAAAATAACAGACTATTTAAACAGTGACAACCATCGACATAACAATGTTTTTTGTTGTTGCTGTTGTCTTCAGTTCGAAGACTATTTTGATGCAGCTCCCCACACTACCTTATCCCGTGCAGTGCTCTTCACCTCTGAATAACTGCCGTAACCTATACAATTTTGAACTATTTTCATCTTTTTAACAACTTAAACTTATAAAAAGATATTAATTTCCGGTAGCAAAAATAAAGAAACAAGAAATAACAAATAAAGTAAACGAAATGAGAATAAGCAAGCTACATGGAAGTAGACAACCGTAGCACACGTCTTAGCAGCTACTCTCAGAACGGTAAACAGGCACAATCAGGTGTTTTCTGGAGCTGGTTGAGTATGGTCACGTGATGTCTATTTCGTGTCCAAAGCGACAGCGCAGCCAAGTGTTTTACTGGCGCGAGATATTTCCATCCAATTTGGACTTACATCTTTGGTAGTTTTATGAATACTCATTGGACTTTAGCGCGCGAAAATACAGTCGTCTGCTTTGAAGAGAGCGATGTGTGAAAGTTGTGTAAGGGTGTGTGGTATTTAATGTTGCAGTGATCTTACTGTCACATTATTTACTACTATAGAGTGTTTGACAGTTGGACCAGGTACTATCGATTTGCTTTCAGGCCTTGATATTTAAAGATTAAATAGCGAGCTGACTCCAATTATGTGATATTGTATCGTCATTTTCACGCAACGTATGATAGCGTAACACTAGCGACATATATTTTTGAGACAATAGTGCTAATGTATACCCTCATTTTCGTAATTCAGCTTAAGGAGTGCATAAAATAACCAAATAAATTTGTGTTAGGTTTTCTTTGTTATGCTGTTAAATGATTCTGCCTTAATATTTTAACCGGGCGAGGTGGCGCAGTGGTTAGCACACTGGATTCGCATGCGAATATGTATGCGGAGCGAGGTGGTGCAGTGGTTAGCATTTCGGATTCGCGTGCACATCCAGATTCAGGTTTACCGTGGTTTCCGTAAATGACTCCAGGTTAATTTCAGGATCGCTCCTTTGAAAAAGACATGGCCGCTTTCCTTCTCGATCCTTTGTAATCCTGGCTTGTGTTACACCTCGAGTAACCGCGCTGTCAATCTTACTTCCTCCTTTTTGAATATTGTAAACGGAGAGATACATGTAGAAGTATACTGTTTTACCACAAATGTCGCATGGTGTGATGTGTATGACGGTGGCGATGTATCTCTGCTGCTAGTTACAGAAACGATGATTTGTGGTTACATACATATTTTATTATTATTACAACCTGTTTTCAAATATTGCCCATTTGATCAAATGATGGTAGTTTCTTACAAGCTTAAAGGGCGGAAAATTTATTAATGAAGTTATGTACCATACACGTCCCAAATGCCAGCTGTAAAGTTATTTTAACAGTGTAGTTGGAAATGATATGTACTGAATACATCCTTTTTTTGATTATGTGATTTGTGCACTTTTCTACTCCTATCGGAGTCCTTGCTGATGATAGGCTAGAACTCAGTATTTGGATCTGCACCTTTTATGAGTAATGTTCTCCAAACTGAGTCATTTAAGTGGCTCATTGTTACTTCAGATTCCATCAACCAATGCTTATTTTCTGTGGTTCCAAATTCATACAGCATTTCATACAGTGGTATAGAATTAACCCAATGGAAGAAAAGAGAACAACTTTCCTTCTTCTAGCATTCAAGCATTAGGCAGTTTTTTGTTGGGATATCCACCTTTCCCTCAGTTATACTTCACTTCCTCTCCTTGTAGGTTTCTATCTTGTGATATGGCTACTCATCTTTTTAATGTGTTCATACTGTTTTGCGTCCTGTACTTGGCTTAATTGTAATATTTGGGCTGAACTTCAGTTCTGCAGTGGAGTGATTGTTGACAGCTGAAGGTCGCTGGGACAGCTGAAGGTCGCTGGTTTATTTAGTGAGAATATGAATATTGGAACAAATACATGCACACAAAATCTGACCGAGCGAGGTGGCGCAGTGGTTAGCACACTGGACTCGCATTCGGGAGGACGACAGTTCAATCCCGTCTCCAGCCATCCTGATTTAGGTTTTCCGTGATTTCCCTAAATCGCTTCAGGCAAATGCCGGGATGGTTCCTTTGAAAGGGCACGGCCGATTTCCTTCCCAATCCTTCCCTAACCCGAGCATGAGCTCCGTCTCTAATGACCTCGTTGTTGACGGGACGTTAAACACTAACCACCACCACCACCACCACCACAAAATCTGTGGGTAGGAGGACGAGAAAGATCTATGGGGAAACAAAATTGAGGTTCTGTGTATGGTGGTTTTTACTTGTGTATGTGACTATCCTATAGATGATCATAACAAAATCCGAAGTATGACATTAGATTTCAAGAAGTGGTGAACTTGTATCTGGTACAAAGATAACTCATAAACAAAGTTCCTAGTTAATTCGTTTATGTGTTCATTCAGTGTCCTGTGGTTCCCCTTATCAAGGAGAATCTTGAGGGTCATAAAACAAAAATATATGGCTGAAGTTACATATTGGACCCATATGAAATCGTGGTTGTGGTGACAGACTGATTTCTAATGCAGCCCAAGGTTGGAAGGTGACAGTTTGATTGCAAGTCGCTGAAGCCAACAAATGTGGAAGCAGAAGATATGGTTGTGGTAACTAATTGACTGGTAGCAAATCCTAATGTTTAAGTGCCAACTGTTAGAATCTCCATTAATATGAAAGGCTGCAAAAATTCATGTGAAAATGCTGAAGCATTGACATTGCCATTGCTGTAGACAGTCAAAATGACAGAAACAAGTATTTCATCTACATCCATTATTTTCACTGTTATCCTAAACATGCATCCACCTCAAACAGACAACACCAATCTCATAATGGAAAATACATTCAAAATAAAGGTAAAACAAATATGAGAGACACCTATGGAAACTTGGGGGCTTTAGGTGGAACACTCTCTCCATTACATATGAACCAAATACAAATATCCATTGACCCCACATTACATAAATACTAAATAATCAATGTATATACTGAACTCCACTGTACCAACTAATGTGAAGCAGGAGCTTTGGGGAGGGGGGGGGGGGGGGGGGGGGAGGGAGATACATTTCTGCTAGTTCACGAATTCACACAACCTAAAATGAACACAATACACACTGATGACGAATAAACAGTGCACACAAACCAAATTTTATGACTATATAAACATATATCTTGTATCGCTAACTTCAGTTAGCCATTACTGAAAAAATGAAGTCAACAATACCCACGAAGCTCGCATCAGTACATTTGTAATATGAATGAAAACTAAATAAATACATTTTAACAACATATAAATCAAGAAACTTCATTGTACAAAAAATATTGACCACAAGATAATACCACCATTCAGTAAATAAATAAAGAGCCACAAAAATAAATAAATAAACATTTACTCCATCTACTTTCCTCCAAAGACCTGCACATCTCCCACACTTGAAAATCCCTCTCAATACCCATATGCCTACTAAAAAACACCAATAAAACTAAAATTAAGTTTTAAAAATTGAAATAATCTTTTCAGGATAAGCCAAACTAACTTAAAACTTCCTCCCTTGGCTCCTCTCCCAAATCCCTCCCAAACAGTGGCACAGAAAACTGCACCATTACCCCAAATTCCAAACTACAATCACAAAACTCACATCTTATAATGTACCCTCCCCTCCTCAGCTCAACAAACTAACTTTGGTCTATAAATTTTCCCCATAAGTTTCTTAAAACTCTGAGAAGAAATTGCACATCAAATACTTCTGTCATCAATATTCTTCTAAATTAGTGTGCAAGGCAGAAGACTGCCTTTTTCTCCCTCCCAAAAAAAGAAAACAATAATTTAACTGCCCCAATTTCCCTCTTATGTTAGTGCAAACCACAGTTTCATCATTTTTAAATTCCAGTTTATGTTTAACAGTCATATTTTATCCTCAAATCTCTATAGGAAACAAAAATTTCAAAATAACAGTTGACCCCTACCCAAAAGCATCCACAGGAGACTGTGACTGGTATGTGATGCAGCAACCCTCACCATTTTGATTCCTGTCCCACAATGGTTTCTCTTAATATAGTGTACTAAAGCATGATATTATTGCTTAAAATTAATGGTATATGTTGTAGCAACCATTATCGACGACTGTTAAAATTCAAAGCCATATCCAGTGTATTAGCCCACAAAACAACCTTTTCTAAATCGCAACAAAACCACTTCACTGACATCAAAACTCAACATTAGAGTGTGCCACCCCAAGCAACACATCTGCTAAAAAGCTGTCTCTTCTCACATCTTATATTGACAATACACTGGCTGCTGTGCAAATTATTCTTATAGCATTGTATCACCCTTCTAATCTGTGTCTGTTTCCTCTTACTTTTGCATCATATTGTTATCACCTTCCCTTTCAAATGGGAAGAAAGTCAACCGTGATTCAATCTTTACTTTGGTGCTTGTCTAGATTTTAGCTACAGGATAATTATCATCAGGGCACATGTGTCTCACTTCATATGCGCTGGCGATTGCTATCTTGTAACTGAAATCGAGGTCTGCAATAAAGTGCAGATTGAATCACACCTGATTACTGACTTCCTCTTTGAATTAAATCGGTCACTGTCCACAAAGGTTCCAATGAAATCCAACCTGAAGCAGTTTCCTTTCTTCATATAGCAATTTCAGATGTTCCTTCCCTCGTACAACCTTTCCTTCTTGGCTTAGTACTGGCTTGTCAATTGAGTGCTTGATAGCTGTACAGCTGTTTCTCTTTTCTCCAAACTGAGTGGATTTGTGCGGTGATAAACACACTGGACTCGCATCTCACATTCCAGAGGACGACTCTTCAAACCCATGTCTGGCTGTACTGATTTAGGTTCTCCATAGTTTCCCTAAATCGATTAAGGCAAATGCCAGGATGGTTCCTTCGAAAGGAAATGGCTGCTTTCCTTCTTCAGTTTCCTCTAATCGAAGCTTGTGCTCCATCTCTACTGACCTAGTTGTCGACAGGATGTTAAACACTTATTATGGACTACTTATCAGACTCAGTTTTCGATATCTATATTCCAGTTTGTATTTCAGTTGCTTCATGTGTGTTTCCACTTTCCATAAATTAAATTTAATATCTCCTGTATTGTCCAAGAGCTGCTGTTGAGCCTTTTTCTTTGGAAATACGGAAGCGTCCGATTCTGCCCGTCTGCTTTGACCCATGACGTCACAAATATGGCGGAAACAAAAACAAACACACACACTTTCCACAAGAAGCCTAATGACACTAACGGGACAAGTGCGGAAAATGGGGTGTTTTGGGTGGGGGTAAACTAAATATAAACAAATTTAGACGCCTTGCGTAGCTACAACATGTAAGCGAAGACAGCCATGCATGAATACCCACCCACCACCCCAGGGGTCGTAACCCCTGCAACCCATAGAAGATAAAGATGCTTCAGTAGCTGATTAGTGTTTTTTGTCTTTAAAAACAAAAAAATCTCACGGGATAGAACGAACAGATCAGAAAGATATATATAATAAACTAAAACAGAAATTGGAGGAAACAGATAATTAAAATAAGTAATAAGTGTTTTTAAATTAAAAAAAAAAAAAAAAAATCTCACGAGATAGAACGAACAGATCAGAAAAGTAAATAAAATAAGATAAAACAGAACTGGAGACAGCCACACTCAAACCAAACTCCGCGCCGTCATGACGTCACACACGACAACACCCTTACGTCACGGGTCAAAGCCGACGTGTGGGATCGGACGCTTCTGTCGACCCTTTTCTTTTTACGTGGTTTTTCCTGTGCTGTCTTTACTATTTCATCTCTCATAGCTGCTCATTCCTCTTCTGTTACATTCCTTTCCCTGTTTCAGTTAGTTGCTGCCTAATACTGAAACACTCAGTCGTCTCTGATTGTTGCAACTTATCCAGATCTCATCTCCTTAATTTCTTACCTTTTACTAACTTGTTTGCTATCTGGTTTTTTCAATTTTTCTCAAAATACCACTATGTATTCTATATGAAACTTTGTGGTATTCCATATCTCTCTTGCTCCTGTAAGATCTTTTGTCACGTTCCTGAAACCAAGGGTTTGTAATGATTATGTATCAAATTGTAAAAAGTAACTCCCCCCTTTTTTTCCCCCATTATGTGTTACACTGTTTTTCTCTCTCTTTGTGCTATCAGGTTCAGCTCTCCATCACAATTAAATGTGTCTCTCACAAACTGAGTAATCCCCCTTTTTTTCCCCCATTATGTGTTACACTGTTTTTCTCTCTCTTTGTGCTATCAGGTTCAGCTCTCCATCACAATTAAATGTGTCTCTCACAAACTGAGTAATCCCCCTTTTTTTCCCCCATTATGTGTTACACTGTTTTTCTCTCTCTTTGTGCTATCAGGTTCAGCTCTCCATCACAATTAAATATGTCTCTCACAAACTGAGTAATTTCTTGTGTATCTTCATACATTAATTCAGTCTCTTCACATCTGTGAAACTAGTAGGCCTGTATACTTTTACTTCTATTTGCGTTTGTCACTTTGTGTTTATTTTGATTCTGATAACCCATTCACTACAGTGTTTATAGTAGTGAACGCATGTTTTGCCTTTCTTGTTCTGTGATTGTGTTCCCTGCCAGACAAGATATTTACTGTGTGTGAGTAAATATTGGCTGTTGTTATAAGTCCAGTAAAGACAGCAGTGAGGCAGGACTGTTACACTGCTAACCATTAATGAGCTAATACTGTTTGCTAGGATATTTTAGGTTGGTGCATAAGCTTGTAGCATTTTTGTTTTGTGTGTTGGTATTCTGGTTGCTAAGGGCTTATTTAGCAATTGTCATTTTTTATTTGTAATTCACTGTTGCTATTTGAGTTTACATGTTGTCATTTGGAGATACTGAGAGGAGCTGTGGATGCTAGAAAATGGAGTCCTGAGTGGAGAAATTGGAACATTTCTGACCTGTTGTTCTGTTTGAGTTCAATAAAGGGGTGACAGCTATGGAAGCAGCCAGAAATATTTACAGTTTATAGGCGTAATGCAATTGGGCAGAGCACAGCGAGAAAATGGTTTTCTTGTTTTAGGAAGGATTGTTTTGACATTAGTGACTCTTCACGTTCAGAAGACCTTCAGTGTTTGTTGAAAATAGTTAGTGTAGTCAAGAAGTAGCAAATGTAATGAAATGTGATCATTCCACCATCATACAATATTTTTATGCAATGAGAAAGGTTCAAAAATCAGGTGCAGCAGTACCACATGTTCCAAGCCAAACACACAGAAATTGTGGGTGGCCAAATGTACAACTCTGCTTGCTTGTCATCAGATGACTCATGAATAACACCGACCATTCCTATCCTGTATCGTTACTGGTGACGAGAAATGATGTCTTAATGCTAATATAAGGAAAAGAAAATGATTGTTGAGTCCAAACAAAGCAGCAACTCCCATACAAAGACCTGCAAACATCCACAAAAGATAATGTAATGCATCTGGTGGAACAGTGATGGTGTGGTGTACTACAAATTGTTCCCCGTGTCGAACCATCACTGCTGACATTTATTGTCAACAATTGAGATGTCTTGCAGACACAATCCAAGAAATGTGACCAGGAAGGCTGTGAGAAGTGATGCTACTCCATGATAACGCCTGCCTGCATCCTACTAGACTGAGAAAAAAACACTATACACAAGTTGGGTTGGGAAGTCATTCCACACCCACCTTATTCCTTGATCTTCTTGTACCCTCAGATTTCACCTTTTCACTTTCTGTCAAACAACCTTTAAGGAAGTTCCATTCTAGATGAAGTGATCCGAACATGACTCGACGAGCTCTTCGCCCCAAAACCGTGTGATTTCTGCAGTCATGGAATTGAAAAGTTACCCCAACATTGACAGGACTGTTGTAAATAGTGAAGCAGAATGTATTATTGGTGATTGAAGTCTGTGTTATGTGCATGAAAAATGCTATAGGCTTACATAGTAGGTAGGAGGAGTAACACCATCTATATCTTGTTTGTATGTAAAGATTATGCTGTGGGTTTCTCATTTAGAAATCACATTTGGATGTTGCTTTGTTTGGGAGAAGATTGTGCCTCATGTGAGGAGGATAAACATCTATCAGCATATGTCAGAAATACACAATGACAGGATTATTTTCTGCTGAGACCACAGTTTATCATTCCACAATTTTGGTGCTCACATTGTGGGTCCCATGACTGTCATTCAGATCTGGAATTGATGTATTTCTAACACCATACTAGTACTTATGAGCAACATCAATTTTTGCTTGTTCATTTAATGTTGAACAGCCATACACATATCTTGAGTTAGGAGGTAGTTTTGTTTGTCGCACCTCAGCTTTCCAGATGTGTCTCAGTTCCGAAAAGCGTCACATTGCATTTATCCCTCTCATATGGCAAAGCATTTGGTGTGGTGGAATGGGATGCCATTGGGTATGCAACACAGTTACCTCGGATTTGCATAGCCATTAATTTGGACAGCCAGTGATAACATTTGTAATGTGATGATGATGCACCTCTAGCTGTCACTCGAGCTTAATTTGTCTTTGTCTTACTCAACATACAGCTGTTGAGACTGGGAGAGGTTCACTGTATAGCCCTGAATACCTGATATTACATTCATGTGTTCTTAATAGTGTACTGTATATATACAATAGGAAAAAATTATGTTATTTGGTGTCCTTTCTGCAGCTGCAATTTTAATAGCCAGCCCCATTTTAAGGAGAAGCAGATTTTGCACAACTGAGAGTACATTTCAGGAAGTGTGTCAGTGAATAATGGAACTCTGCAGGGAGAGAGAGAGAGAGAGAGAGAGAGAGAGAGAGAGAGAGAGAGAGAGAGAGAGAGAGAGAGAGCGTAACCAACCAACCGACTGTCCATCAGTGATTGCAGTTCTTCATGAAAACTCTTAACTTGTGTAGAATATAGTTTAGGCAGCCATGTTAAAGCTTGGGAGTCAGTCAGATAATTATTCAGTGTGGATTCTTTTGCTGGGTAGGGGCTTGGTGACCCCGGGGTTCCTGAGACGAAGACTGGTCAGAGCTCCCAGTTCTTTGTCACCATAAGCTCTGGGCATGCTTCAGCAACCACCAAGTTGTGTGTCACAGGGAATGGAGATCTTGGCTTTACTGTCTGGATCGTGAGATTTGTAAAAACCTGTATAAAAAAAACCCTCAGTCTTGAGGTTTGCTGCACTCTGATGAGATGCATGGCTGTTGAGGTGGAACAGTTGCTAGCTGGAAACCTCTGGGGAACCTGCCACACCTCAGATGTTTGTGGGACTCAAATGGATCCTCTGAAATTTGCTTTTCCTCCACCCAGCAGAAAGGATGTACCACTGGAAGGTACCCCATCTAACAAGAGGGCTCGTGTAACAAGTCCTGATTGACAAGTTCATTCGAAAAGTACAGATTTAGTAACAGAGTGCATCCTGGTACTCGGAATGTGTTTTTAGTAGTGAAATGGAAGGAGGGTACTTTTGAAAAGGTTTCGCCCTTCTATGTACAAAAGGGTTTGGAGGGGATCTGTGGCTCCATATAATCAGTGAAGCATTTGCGCTATGGGACACTGTTAGTGGAAACTTACAATTCCCAGCAAGCCTCTAACCTACAAACAGCAAAGTAGCTCCGAGAGTATGTAATAGACACTGAACTGCACACCACCTTGAACTATAGCAAAGGCATTGTGATGTTCAGGGATCTCATCGAGATTCCCAAGGAGGAACTGCAACGTGAGTAGGCTCCAGGAGGTGTAGTAGACATTTAAAACATCATGAAGAGGATAGATGGGGGTCCTATCAAATCTGATTCTTTTATCCTGACATTCAGTAGCACAAAACTTCCTGAGCATGTTCAGGCTGGCTTTCTTCACCTTAGCATGCGCCTTATTTCCCAAACCAAATGCGCTGCTTCAAAAGCCAGTGACATGTGGCAACTGTGGTAAGGCCACTCATGAAAGAGTTGGTTACTCGTCTCCTGCCAAATGTATCAACTGCTCTACCCTGTTTGGAGTAGGGACTGTGAAGGTTCTTTGTAGAGGAATGCAAAGCACAAGGTGAGGCCAAAAAGATATTTAAGTCCATGCGGCCTCCCACATTTGCCACATCTTTTGCTTCAATTCTCAGAAGCCTATTCCAAAAGCTGATGCCTCTACTCAAACGGAGGTGGCGAGTGTCAATGCACTTGCAAGGCAGCAAGTGTTTCAGAGCCTGTAATGTCCACTAGAACAGCAGGCAAAGGTAGAGTAGCCAACAAGGATGAGTCCATGGCACTTCCAAAGGCTGAGGCTGTTCAAAAGTCCAGCGCCGCAGCCATTACCCCTCCTACTCCAGCTCCAGCAAACCCCTCGAAACAGCGAGAAGCTACTGTAAAGCAGCAACAGCAGATGAAATCGAGTAGTAAACTGTCGGACCATGTTGATATGATTCTACCTGATGATTCTGCTGACTCTTCCTGGAGCTGATGGAGTATGTAGTATGTGTGGGGCAATCATCTCACCCCATGACTGAACCTCCACCCTCTGCAGTCTCCCCACCCCTGCATAGAGACAGGACGAAGGTGCTACCTCCTTGATAGATGGCTCCCATACTTCTGTGGAACTTGCAAGGTTTCAGGATGCATGTGGAGGAACTTCGCCTACTATTTCAGAGTAGACGACTGTGTCTGTGTCTCCAGGAGACTAATTTCACAGTCATACACCTGTGAGCTACAAGGGTATGTACTCCACAAGAAGGACAACCCAAGTGAGAGAGAGCTAGAGGATGTATTTTTGTCAGTACCGACTACCACTCCTCGCCTCACTCACTTACAAAGAATTTACAGGCAGTTGCTATATCAGTGCTTGTGCGTCATTCGTTCACAGTATGTTCCCTTTACCTGCTTGCCACATGATACGCTCAGTGAAGAGGCTCTAAACGGCCTTACGCAGCTCCCCCACCCCATCACCCTCTGTGGTGATTTTAATGCACACAATGTGCTTTGGGGTTCTGCAACTACCTGTCCCAGGGGTGGAGCGATTGAGAGGCTTCTCGTGTCATCATGTGCATATTTGCTAAGTACGGGAAAAGCACGTACTTCTGCGTTGCAACTGGGTCATTCTGTGCCATCGATCTCTCACTTTGATTTCCAGCTCTTGCTTCCCCTGCACAATGGGAAGTGGTCAATGACTTGCACTCACTTCCCAATTTGGATTCACATGCCAGATAGTGGAACCAGAAAGGAAACCACCACGATGGGTGCTCAGTAGAGCAGACTGGAAACTTCATGGACAGCTAGCACAGTTTGAACATTGTGTCAATGTTGTGGAATGGGTGGATCATATTACCAAAGTGATCCACCATGCCGCTGAAGCATCCATTCCACACCCCACGGGACTACTGAAGAGGCAGCCTGTCCCTTGTTGGATGACAAATGGGGCTCTGCAATCAGGACTAGGCATGCGGTTCTGCGTAGGTTCAAGTGCCGATCAACTGCCAGAGAACCTTGCAGCCTTTTGGGTGGCGAGGGTGAAATGTCACCGGATTCTTCGATAGAGCAAGAAGAGGTTGTGGTAGGTAACGGTTCCTGAACACCATTAATTGTTCTACAAAGTGTTCTGTTGTATGGGAGACCATCAGGAGAATTTCTGGGAGAAGAGGGAGGTGCCCCATGACTGCTGTAATGGGAACAGCACAATCCAAACCAATACATGAGACATTGCCCATACTATGGCTGCCTATTTTGCCACAGTTACTGCAACAGCCAGACAGGATGCAGGTTTCCAGCGCCGTAGAGCAGTTGTTGAGAGGTCCAGTTTGGACTACTGTTCACCGCTGATGAAGATTACAACTGTCCATTTTCCATGTGGGAGATGGATTCTGCGTTGTCTGTGGCTCATGACACGCCCCCTGGTCACAACCAATCCATTACAGTATGCTGTGGCCCATCACAAGACGAAACAAAGATATCCTCCTTGCACTTCTTTTTAATGTCATATAGGAGTCAGGTCACTTTCCCGACTCCTGGCGTGAGGCAATTGTAATTCCTCTTTTAAAATCTGGGAAAGACCGTACATTCCCGAGTAGTTACTGTAGTGTTGCCCTCACAAGCTGCATGGGAAAGGCCTTGGATTGGATGGTCAACTACTGCCTTGTCTGGATCTTAGAATCAAGGCAATTCCTTAGTTGCTTTCAGTATGGGTTCAGGAGGTACCACTCCATCTTTGATGACCTGGCCCTCCTGGAAGTGGCTGTACAACAGGCTTTCCAGCACTGGCATCGTCTTTTAGATATATTTTTTGACGTCAAGAAGGCCTACGATACAACTTGGAGGCATCTTATCAATGCCCAGCTTCAAGAATGGGGTTTTCATGGTTGTCCTCCCATTTTTATTCAGTCCTTTCTCTCGGCACAGTATTTCTGATACCCAGTCGATGATGTCCTGTCTGATCACTTTCAGCACAAAAACGGTGTCCCTCTAGTTAGTGTTTAAAGTGTTACTGTCTTTGTCATAACTATTAATAGCATTACTTCAGTTGTGAAAAGTCCTGTCCAGTGTTATTTGTTTGTGGATGACTTCTCTCTGATTTGCTAAATATGTTGGACATGGTGCACCATGAAGGGGTTCGATTGGCCACTGGAGCATTCAGGACAGGCCCCATATGAAGCCTGTGTACAGAGGCTGGTGAACTGCCACTTTATATCAGATGACAGCTACTCATGCTGTGCCAGATATATGAAACATTATACACACCGGCATACCATACCGTTGCCCAGCCTCCAATGGAAAGGCTTTTCGTAATGGGCAACGAGGCTCTCTGGGATTCACATACAGTATTGACTTTTAGAGATGAGTGTGGCCGGTCTTCATGTTTTACATTGCAGTTGGAGCAGATTTCCACCTTGGCTCCTCCAGAGGCCAGGACTAATTTTAGATTTATGAATTTTAAGAAAGGTAATACACCAGTTTTTACATTTCAGTCTCTGTTTTTTAATATTTTAGATAAGCATCACGGTTTCACAGTAGTGTACACTGATGGCTCCAAACAAGGGAAGTTCCTTGGCTGCTCTGTCATGTTCCCCGACCACGTCACCAGGATTCCCCTTCATGATGAGTATATTGTTCCCCTTCATGATAAGTATATTATTTTCTCGGCGGCGTTCCACATGTGATCCTGAAGGCACTGGAGCTGATGCGTGATATTTGGGGCAAAAGGTTTCTCGTTTGCTCCAATTCCGTTAGTGCCTTACAATTGTTACAAAATCTATACCCAGCTGAGAAGTTGGACCAGCTGATATGTGACAAACTGTACTTGCTCCAACAGCAGGGACAGCTGGTGCCATTCTGCTGGGTGCCAGGTCATGCTGAGACACGAGAAAATGAACAGGCTGATGGGGCTGCCAAGGAGGCGTGCAGAGGACAGGGTGCAGCACAGTGCCGTATTCCCTTGCAGGCTATCATTTCTGCACTACACGGGATGTGCATGCAGTTGTGGGATGAGTAATGGCGGACAGTAATGGACAATCGGCTGTGGCTGGTGAAGTTCCTCCTGCCAGTTGCGCAGGTAGGATGAAGTTACCCTCCCATGCCTTTGCATAGGGCATTGCCCTTGTATACATGGTTTTTTACTACGGCGTGAGGATCCCCCATTTTGTGATGCTCGGGGCGTACCGATCTCTCTGTGCCATATGTTAACAGAGTGCATTTTATATCGAGACACAAGGGCAGAAGCAGACATTGGTGGGGATCTGCCCTCTATTTTAGCTGATGACAATATGAGTGTGACTAAGGTTTTAAAGTTCTGTAACAAGTCTGGTGTTGCAGAGAGGCTGGCTCCTCCTTAATAATTTTTGCGGTCAGCCAGCCACACCCATCTGCTATACTGTTTTAGCTCCTTATATCATATTCTTGGTGTGTAGTTAATCTGTTAATGTTGACGTGATACTTCATTCCATGCTTCTGTGTGGGCACACACATAGTTGTCCAACTTTTGTTACCTTTATTTTACTTGCTGTTTTATACTCCTGTTTATTGTATTTTACCAACACTTGTCTCAAATTGTTTTCGCATGGGCACTGAAGACCTTGCTGTCGGGGCACCCACACCAACATATCCATCCATCCATCCAACTGTCCAATCATCTATCTATCCTTCCATCCATGTTCATTGTGGAAACTTACAGGAAGAGAGACAGTATATGAGTGGTTATGGAATCTGTCTCTTTGACAGTACATGTTGCTGCAGAATTTAGACACACTGCTCTTAGTGACATTACTAATAGAGATGGGTTTACGAGGAGGGGTCCTGAGATATAGGTTTCTCAAAATGGTGTCAACAGACAATCCAATTATTTGATGAGGCTTTTATGGCTGATGCACTGTACTTCCATCATGTCCACACGTCTCAACACTCAGACTGTGGTAACTTGGAAATAGTTCATACGTGCAGCCATTTAAGATCCGCACAGAAGCTCTCTGCCTTCTATCTATCCCATATCAAACATGGAGTAACCTTTCCAGTTTTCATCATGCTTAGATATCCACTATCTGCTGTTACTAATTCTATATTCATTCAGTCATTACAGCATGAACATTTGGTGTCTGCATATTCCCACATGTGTTAACAGCTTTCATATAAAATATCTGTAATGCAGTAGCTTGTATTTCTCAAAAGTTCTGTTTAGTAAAATACGTTATTTAACAGAAAATGGGTTAAGACTCTATATCCTTCAAATAATGGAAGAAGTAAAGGCACATGATATACTGGGAAGAACGGATTTGTAAGGGGAGTGAACAGAGAAAGTCAAACAGAGAGAAGCATAAATGTAGAATGAGTGAAGTAAGGGTCATGGGGACAAAGTGGAGACAGGTGTGAGCCAGGGACTAGTAGAGATTAAGGCCAGGTACTGTGAGATCATTGTCGCATGTACACAATTCAGAGAAGCTAGTGTTGGTGGTGGAGATGATCCTGATGTCACCACATGTTAAGCAGCAACTGATGTAGAGCGTGTTGTGGTTAGCAGCATGTTTTGCCACTGAATGGTCAATCTGTTGTTGACCACAGCTTAGTGGTGGCTATTCATTCAGGTGGACAGTCGGCTGATTGTCATCCCAACATAAAATATTGTGCAAAAGCTACAGCGTAGCTGATATATTCCATGACTGCTTTATTAAAGAACTTTTGGGCCTGCAGCCTTTCATCATTTACTACAATGGGCACCAGCCAGTCATCTTCATTTGAGCTGTTGAGAACTGGAGAAGACTTCTGCCATCCTGCAGTTTATTTATGTACTGTGGTATTCTGTACATGTGTTAAGATCATGGTGATAGGCTGACCACACTACAAAACAGGCAGCACCTTTGCTGGTGGAATTGCGTAACTCAGCTGTCTTCAGGATGGTTGCTCATGGTGGCCATCAGTGTACTCTGTTGCCTGTAAGGCATGACTGTTTTCACCAGTGACCCTGTTCCTGACTGCATAGGATTTGCCTGTGATGGAATTGAAATTAGATGTGCTGGGAAGGGTGCATAGGAAAAGTGCTGCACCTGGGTCTTTCCAAAGGGTGAGAATGCTGTAACAAAGGTTGGGAGTAGATGGGGCTTAAGGAGTTCTCATTTCACCATTCCAAGTGTATCCACATCTGTATCAAAGTGAACAATCCTTCATCTGTTGTAACTTCTTGTGGATTGAATGCACTCTAAACTACTGAAATTGAATTTCGGCAGAGCAATTGCTGCCGGTAAGTAATAGCTAGAAATAATAAATTCGAACATCCTTGATTGTTCCATCATGGGCATATTTTATCTATAGTGTCTGTATAAACATATCCATTGGAATTTCGCGTGTGAAAATACAGTTGTATCCGTCATAGTAGTATTGGGTCTTATACAAGTTTGTGATGTTTTATGCGGTTGTGGTTATTTTAATGTGAGGAAATTTGTTATTGTAGGATATTTGACAGCTGAATCTGGTGCTGTCTGTTTGCTCCCTGCCCTGTGTATTCAAAGCTTCAAAAGCAAGCTGATTCCAGTTATTGTTATTTGGATAACTTTGTTTCCTTGTAACATCTGGTAGCATAACAGTATCAATAGATATTTTAGACACACTAATGCTAATGTGCACCGTCCATTTTAGAATTTAGTTTAATAGCTCCATAAAATAACAAAAAAATATGTGCATAAGTTTGTTGTGTTATGAGGTTTAATTATTCTGCTTTATCATTTAAACCAACCAGTGTGGTCAGATAGTTAAAATATTGGACTTGCATTCAGGACAGTGCTGGTTCAAGTTCTCATCAGACTTTCCAGATTTATATTTTCAGTGATTTCCTTAAATTGCTCCAGGCAAGTGCCAGAATGATTCCTTTGAAAAAATCTTGGCCAAGTAATTTCCCAGTCTTTTTGTAATCCAGGCTTGTGCACCATTTTAAATGACCATGCTCTCGATCTTCCTTCCTGCTTTTTGAAATTTAAAATTGAGAAATAGATTGTTCAGTTACACCATTTTCTTACACCTGTAGTTGCCTGTGACTTAACCATTCTTCTAGTTATAAAAATGTTGGCTTGTGGTTACACACATCTTCTATTCTAGTAGCAGCTTGTTTTCAGATATCATCCATTTGATCAAATGATTGTAGTTACCTAAAGGTGTTAGTCATGGAAAATTTATTAATGAAATTCAGTATGTAAATTGAAAAATATTGTGCATTAATAGTTGCCAGCTGAAGAAAGATAAGCAAGAAGACTACTGCTTCCATCCTATCCCACACACGACTCAGCCATCAACTTAAAAGTTATTTTAGCAATGTAGCCTGAAATAATGTTTACTGAACGCATTTTAGTTGTGATGAAATTGATAAGCTGAAGTGACTATTTTGGTAGTATACTGTCCAGTCACATTAATGTGACTACCCATCAAAAGCCTGAATAACTACGTTTTGTAGTGTGGACCGCTGCAAGACATACAGGAAGAGAGTCAGTGATGTTCTGGAAAGTACCAACAGGGATGCAGAGCCATGCCGACTCCAGTGCCGTGGCCAGCTGTGCTGGGTTTCTCGGTTTGGAATCGATGGCATGAACACTCCGATCGAAGTGGTCCCACACATTCTCACTTGGGTTTCAATCTGGGGAGTTTAGTGGCAAGCGGAGTACAGTAAACTCATCTCAGTGCTCTCGATCATATACATACATTGCTCGCTATCTGACACGTTGCATTGTCGTGTAGGTAGGTGTCATTATGCTGAGAAAAAACAGTCAGTAGAGGTGGACATGTTCTCCAAAGATAAGTGCATACTTGTGTTGATCCATTGTGCCTTCCATAATGACACGATCACCCAGGAAATGCCGTGGAAACACTCCCCAGGCCATAATGCTCCCTCCTCCAGCCAGGACCCATCTGATTACTATTGTTTTCAGAAGTTTCATACCATACATGCCAAAGGCCATCTGTCCAATGAAGCATAAAACACGATTCATTTGAAGAAGCCACACAGTGGATGTCCATTTGCAGAATTGGCATGCAAATTCCAGCCTTTGTTGCCAATGAACAGCAGTCAGTATGGATGCATGAACCAGGCGCCTGCTACAGAGCCCCAAACACAGCAGCACCGAGCGAGGTGGCGCAGTGGTTAGACACTGGTCTCGCATTCGGGAGGACGACGGTTCAATCCTGCGTCTGGCCATCCTGATTTAGGTTTTCCGTGATTTCCCTAAATCGCTCCAGGCAAATGCCGGGATGGTTCCTTTCAAAGGGCACAGCCGACTTCCTTCCCCGTCCTTCCATAATCCAATGAGACCGATGACCTCGCTGTCTGATCTCCTTCCCCAAACAACCCAACCCAAACACAGCAACGGTCACTGAACAGTCATTGAGGAGACACTGTTGGTACCCCCTTGGTTCATCTGCGTGGTCGGTTGCACAACAGTTGCATGTCTATTTGCCTGTATGCAATTCTGCTGCTGCTGTTACCCTCTGCCATCTATGGCCTGTAGTGAACCGCAGTTGCCTCGGCACCGGTTTTGGATACTGCCATTTTGCCATGCACAGTATACTTTATCTGTGGCGGCACATGAACAGTTTACAAACCTAACTGTTTTGGTAATGCTTCCACCCTTGACCCGAAAGGCAATTACATGCATTTTGGATGTCAGATAAATCACTCCTTTTGTGCATTATGGTGACAGCTACATTGTTTTCCCCATCCCCTGACACACTTTATGTACTCTCCACTGCTAGTGCTGCCACCTGCCATCTGTGAGTGGTTTTTGCACATTGACATTGAACATAGGTGGTGGCCATATTAATGAGACTGGACTGTGTGTAGTACAGTATTCTTAGTTATTTGTCAACCATTATTTTTAAAGAAACCATGATATGTGTACTTTTCTACTCCTATCAGAACTGTTGCTAATGGTGATGTGTATGTCAGATTATGCTGTGTTAGAGCGCCAGCCTCTCTATTTGGATCTATACTTTTTTCCAGCCCCTGCGTCACCACCAGTGCAAGTGACCGTAAACTGTGTTCTGCCTCTGTCATGTAGGGTAGAAAAGTGACAGTGAGGACATTCTCACAGCCCACCTATTAACTGTGAGGCATAGATCCTGAGTTTCTCAAGTTATGCAACAGCAAGAAGTCAGTGGGAATTCCAACTGTAACAGCAGGAATTACTGTTACAATTATTGTGAGATCAACAATGCCATCGTGGCTCCCTGCCATCAAGGAAGTAAATATGCGGCCGCGGTGTGTGAGTGGCATAAACAATGCTCTGCAAGTCACCTTGGCGGACAATAATATTTTGGGTAAACATTACTCTTCTCTTGCTCTGTCTGTTTCGAATCTAGCCACTGATGACGACCGACCAATAGCGTTAGCAGGCATTTCAAGCAATAACACTTCTCCAGCATAAATGTGGAATAGTGCCTTTCTATCCAATGACGATGGTGTGCCAATGGTATCCACAGGAAATGAGCTACCAACGGCCCTTCCTCTGCATCAGAGCGGGAATATTAGCCTATGACTATGGCCCACCAATGGTAGCCATAAGAATTTTAAACAATACTATCACTTCTCCAGCACGAACGCTAGAAAACTCACCCTTTATAAGTGGACACGACACTCGTCTCTGACAGTGTTCTAGCAGTAGTGGACACCAAAAGATCCTGAGGAAGATCCCAGCAGAGGGGTCGAAACATCAAACATTTTAGAAGAAACATGATGCAGCCTAATAACCCAGAAGATTTTAACTTCAGTCTAGAACTAGCTGGCTGTGTTTTATTTTTAAATAACACATTGATTTTTCAGCTCTTTCTCACAATTTCCTCTTTCTTTATTGTCACACCTGTCTCGATCTCCCAGTTCCAAAGATAACTTTCTCTTCTCTGTCACTCACTTAAATTAATACTAAAATATAAATCACAAACTAAACTCTAAACAACTGCACTCATGACAGTTTCAAATTAAACTGAACTGGTGCCCAAGTGACCAGCTGTTACAATGACTGGCGGTATTTTCTTTGAATGTGAATTTTGGATGAGTATCATTGATTGTCGACATGGGCTACTCCTATGACAGTGCTAGTGGCATCTCCCATCGCAAAACTTATTTCTGAGCAATGAGAATTTCTGTAGTCAAGCTGTAGTTTTGTTCAAAGATTGATGGGAAGGCAGGACACTGAATAAAATTAATAATGGTCACCGTGTACAAAGTATCATTACTAAAACAAAATCTCTCGTGTTTCCATTTCAGTGTGAGTTAAATTTGCATTCTCTTTTCAAGAGTTGTGAATAAAATGTTTTTTTTTTAAAACAGTAATAGCTTACAAGACATCTTTAAAATCCACTGCCCTAGGTGGCTGCATAGTCTAAATAAGCCTCTGTGCCACCATAGATTGTAAAATGCACCTCTGATGTCTGTGTTTTCTACTATGCAGAGTGCTTGGTTTATTGTGTTGTCAATTTATTTGTTTTTCTGAAATCCAGATTGCTGGTAGCTAAGTCCCATTAGCTCCCCATGTGACTATAGTTGGTCACACAGAAGGTGTTCCTGGACTTAAGCAAGTGTGTTCAGTAAAGAAATTGACCAGTATAACTCTTGATTGGTTGAATCTTTAACTGTGTCTTTCTTGAGGATCATAGTGTTCGCTATTTTCCATGTTCCTCGCTATTTTCCATGTTCCAGGTATTCTTCCCAGATGCAGGGCCTTATTTAGGGTTTTGATTAGAAAGGGGATAATGAGTGATGCGGACTGTTGTAGGACTTCCATGTGGACACCATCAGGCCCAGGGACTAACCTCTCATTTAAAACGGCAAGTGACAGTTTCATTTCTGTAGTCAAGCTGTAGTTTTGTTCAAAGATTGATGTGCATCTGTAGATTTTTTTTTTTTTTTTCATCATCATCAGGCCGTAGTTTTTGCAGTAAGTATTCTGCAGTGCCTCTCCAAGCGTATGTTCACATTCCATCATTTTGTTGCAGCGTTGCCAAGATTGACGGGGTTTGTTTTTTCCATTAAAGCTTTGCAAGGTAATCTCCACATGTTTAGCATCTGTTTTGTTTTCTTAGGTTTGTGAGTTTGTGTGACCACGGAATTTTTGAGTGTTTTTTTCTGTTTATTGTTTGTGTTTGGTGTTGCTGTCTTCTGTGCTGTCTGTATCAGTTCAGTCGGTGTATGGATTTGTAGTCCGTGCTTTCTGTTAAGTTACACAGAGGATAATATTATATGATTTCTCGCAATCTATCCCAGACTGCTTTATGGAGCAAGAGTCTTCTGTTAAAAACATCATCTGCTAAGATGCCTGAATGGATTTTTATTGTGATTACATTATGGTCATTTTGTCAACACTCGAGTTTCCTATTTGTGTCAAGGCTTTGTTATTTATTACAAGGATATCTTTTGTTTTGCTATCCTGTGTTTCCTTGTTAAGAATGCATAGATTTTATTCAGGTAGGGTAGTGTTTACTATTCTTCCTCCATTGCGAGTTGTGTTGGAGTGCCGTAACACTTATTTTGTGTGAATGTCTGTGCTTAATAAAAAGCTTTTGTGCCTTGCATATTGTGCAATGTTACTAATGTGATGTACATATGATTGTATATTGAAGTATTGTGCATAGTAAGAGATTATGATCCAGTTGGTATGTTTCCATATGATTCCTACTGTTAACATGTACTTGCCACAATGTTGACTTATTTTGGTTACTTCAAATTTTTTATGCAGTACTACTGTGACAGCCATCAGTATTTGGTAATCCTTAATTGCTATTGTTCCCAAAGGAGGTTGCTAGCACCTGAAGGAGTCGCACACACTCCCACAATGTTTCAGATATCTCATCCAAGGCATTTCCAGTTGTGTTAATTATTTAGATGACTTACTAATTACCCGGGCCACATGGGAGCAGCACTTGCAAAATCTACAGATGTGAGCAGCTCAAAGCCTGTGGTTTGCATTATTGCCCTGACAGTTGTAGTTTCTGGAGCCAAATGTAAACCACCCAAGATGTATATTAAGTAAAGAAGGGGCTCACGCCAACACAAGAGCATATGGATTCAATCAGTAACTTAGAAGTTTACAAGAACCTCAGATAGCTACAGTCATTCCTGGGCAAAGTTAATACTTATGCAAAATTCATTCCAACACAGCCCAGACGTCCTAGCTGATTAATCAGTTGATTAAAAAAGGAGTTAAATTTGGGTGGTCAGATGTGTGTCACAAAGCCTTCTTGCAACTTAAAAAGAGCCGTAGGTCGGCCATTTCTTTAGCAACATTCAGTCCAGCAAACACTTGCCACTGAAGTCTGATTGTGTCATTCATAGATTGCTGTTCCACAAATCCCACTGGCATAGAACAGGCGACTGCATTGGAATCTAAAACATTACATGCAGCTGCTGGGAGGAAGTCATTTTAACTAGGCTGCATATTGGGCACTGCCTTTTTAGCCATCGTCATTTGATAAGTGGTGCCACCCCACCGCTTTGTACACATTGCACCCAAGTTTTAACTGTCCTCCACTTCCTGATGGAATGTCCATTTTTTAGCCGTTTACGTTCCCGCTTGGGTTTGCCGTCTGAGTTATCGGCGATTTTAGCAAATGACACACGGGCTGTCGACCGTGTTTTATTACATTATCTGCCAAAGCAATATGGCGAAGGCCATTTAATTTTTAGTTTTGGACCTCCATTTCTGTATGCCTTCATGTTCTACAGTTTTGACTTGGACGCGTGTGACACCAGTTGTTTTTTGTGCCCTAAAGCAAAACAAAACCAAAAATTACACACAATGCAGTGAAATTACTTACAAATAGAGGAAGATGCATTAGGTATCACATATGGTGTCAAGAAGTGTCATGTATATCTCTACAGTACTGAGTTTCACCTGATCACTAATCATCATTCGGTAACCCTACTCACAAGGAGCTGTAGTGACCCCCTCCACCTCAACAGTGAAGTGGGCGTGGCTTATGCAGCCACACCCAGGACAAGTCCATTCAACAGCCTGTCTGCCTTGTAGGCACCAGCGGGGGTTTCCGTGATCAGTGATGGGAGCCCATGGAGGTGGAACCACTACCATCTTCTATGTCATTTCTGGCTTACACCAATGCTCGAGGGGGAGATACTCTCACCGAGCAATTAGCAGAGACTGAGCATTCTCAAACTGAGGTACCCATGGAGGCCTAACTATTGTCCTAATCTGAACCATGGCCAGCACTCCCTCCGCTGTGGGTATGAACTAGCAGTTCCTCAAAAACAGTCGATCAGCCAGCAAACCTAGACAGTGTCGATATTCAGCCCAGCTGATCATGACCAGAAAATATTGCTTGAACCTTTGACAGGGGTTATAGCACTCCCCTTCTTTGGTGGGTCGACAAGGGCTGGGCCATTTCCAGCCCCTACCTGCCAATTAAAATACATGGAGGGGGAGAGCAGGGAAGTATCAGACAGTGATTCAGATTCCCCACCCAGTCCAGGTATTGATATGGAGGGAAAGTCAGAGATATTTGGGCTTCTTACCAAGGCTGCAGCGTGCACCAATGGAGTGCACCCTCACGGGCATGTCACATGGATGCATACACTGACATGAAAGTGTCTGTACGTACCCATGGCCCCATGTCTGTCTGGCAGTTTTCACTATTCTCTGAGGCCTTCGATACTTTCCAGTAACAGTGTAACGAACTTTACCTGTAATAATGAATTAAGGATGGGTCTGCTTGTTTGGAAGTATACAAATAATTGTTTTTCTCTAACACAGAGGTGGAACCATCCTTTATTCATTGTTATTTTTTGAAAGCACAGGAACTGATCTCAAAACTCCAGTAGTATAGACCTTGCCTGTGGTGACATTTTTTCAATTGAGATAACTCCTTGGAATGTTTGCATACGCACACTTACGACGACTTTTCTGTCGCTGTACTCTGGACTTTGCTTCTGGTTAGCTGTTGACTTCTTGAGCTCTCTCATTCATTGACCACAGGAAGGGCTCTTTGTTTCATCGGTCTCCATGTCACTAGTGCAAGTGATCATAAAATGTATTCTACCTATGCTTAGGAGGATAGAAAACTAACTCCCTCTCTCTCAGTGACATTAAAATCTGATTAAAACCCCCACACAATTATCAGTTCATTGATGTAATGAAATACCTTTCTTTTTCTTCCAGGTGGTCTACACTGTGGCTAAAGAGTGTGGTGCTGAAGAAGAAATAAAACATTAGGAGCACAGTCTTGTGTATAGGTGACAGTAGAGGGTACTTTTGCACATAGTTGCAACACGGAAAGACACCTTTTGTATTTATATTGAAACATTTTACAGTGGTAAAATGCAGAACAGCATGTCACCTGTCTTGTCAGTAACAAAATATAAACTTTTAAATAGTCCCCACTCTAATCAAAGAAGGCACTCTCATCTAAAGAATGACAGCAGTGTTAAATACGGTGAAAACATGGAAAGGACCAGAGACAGAAGGAAGTGCAAGACTCGTTTATTTGATGAGTCACTTGACAAGTTAAAACCAGAAGAAATTTCCAAGCTAATTAATAGGGAAGATGATGTTTCTTCAGAAAAGAGCTCATTAGATTGTAATCAAATAGACAGTTCTTGTCCTAATGTAAATGAGACGTTATCTCCATCTAGAAAAAATACTCCTCGTTCTTGTAAGAAACGTAAGTGTATTTGTTGCATCACAGAAGGAGGAACTCCTTATAAAGCTGAGATAGAAGAGAGAACAGTTTCTGAACATAATAATTCCTCAGTTTTGGAGGTCACTGGAGCTATGTTTTATTCTTCTCCAACAAAAATTAATGTTAGAATGAATGAGAGAAGCCCCTCCATAAAATATAATTACCATAATGGGGACAGTTCAAAATCTGTTTCTAGTCCTGTTAATATGAAATCAAAGCGTGTAAAAAATAATATTGAGCTAAAGAAATGGAAGTATGCAGAAGATTCAAATGAAAATGAAGAGGTGAAAGTACAGAAAGATTTCCAAGAATCCAGTTGTGCTGAATTAAAAGACATGCGAATCTCTCAGAAAATATCAGATGGGTCACCGAAATCTTCATCCAAAAGTCAGCGACTGAAAAAAAGAACTACTACTCATCGTGACCCCAGTTCAGATATAGAAAACTCTGACAACACAGGGGAAGCAATGAAGGAAAATATTACCGTTGGAAAAGTAAGTGCTTCAATAAAGACAAGAGTTATTACTAATATTAGATAATCTTACTAATCATCTTCCTCAAATATTTATATGCAATGACTGGGCGCTCATTAGTATAAAGTTTCTTTTCATTGGTATCTAAAGTCTGGATTGTGTTTCTGTATGACGTCCAGTACTTTTAATCAAAAAATTCCTTCTGCTAGTGTGATAAGTTGCATTTCTCGTAACACTCAGCACCCAATTGCCATTACAACACTACTGTGGGATTTCAGTGGAATATCCTTAGGTTAACGAAAAAGCTCACATACGGCACAGCATTCTCATGCTGTGCTTGGCTGCTCAGAGAACATTCTTGACACAAGGATTGGTAAAAATCATGGGCGATTTCTGATTTTCTTTGTTCACTTAGTGACACTGTAGAGCCATGTACTGCCAGAACCATAACAGTACATATATTGGGTCTGTCTTGTTGTAGACAGTATCACAACTGAAACTGAGTTCATTGCAACTGATTCATCTACATAGTTTCTGGGGAGGACATCCACAACTTAGAGACATTGTGAATAACAACAAAATAACTCTCAACACTCAATAACCATTCAAATTATCATAAAAATTATAACAATTAAAGTCCAGAATGATGTGTTTCCAGAAGCCACATAGCTGTATAAAGGTGCTTTATTTGCAAATATAGGTTTTATGTCAGTATACGTGCATCTTCAGGTCTAAATCTGCCAAGAATACAAACCACTCTGTGAAATTTTATGGAATGGGAGAAATACAGAACTATAGATATTTTTGGCCATTCAGCAAAAAACAATGACAAGTACACCCAGTGGTTATATTTTCATAATGTAGAGGGACATTTATGGAGTCCCAGCATTTGGGAAGTTCTACATCCTAAGAGTCAAATCACATTGTCATACTAAAGTTGGGTAGATACAAAAGATGTTTGTCAAACATATACAAAGAATTATCGCTCAGTGAGCCAGGTGTAGAAAAAAGTGGGGAAGAAACTAATAATGACCTGGGGGCCAGTAATGTGAACTGGGATAAAATGTCTAAAAAATAACTAGTGTCTAGGGAAAGTACTATTTGCACATGGCAAGATCTCATCTAAAAATTAATACTATTGTGTGAGTCTTCTAGTTTAAAACTTTCATAATTCTGGCCTGAGATGAGATTAATGATAACCAAATGGTTCACAACTTTCTTAATTTGATAACAACGTGTGACTGTTCATAACAGGCTCACTTAACTACTCGGCTTGAAATTACCCACAAAGTCATGAGATACCTCCTAAAATCATGGCAGAGCTCCTTTTGCCCGACGAAATGCAGCAACGCGACATGGCATGGTCTCAACAAGTCACTGGAAATCCCCTGCAGAAATATTGAGCCATGCTACCTCTATAGCTGTCCATAATTGCAAAAGTGTTGCTAGTGCAGGATTTTGTGCACGAACTGACCTCTCGATTATGTACCACAAGTGTTTCATGGGAGTCATGTTGGCTGATACGGATGCACAAACCATTCGCTCAGACTGTGCTGAATGATCTTCAAACAATTGCAGTTGTGGCCTGGTGGCATGGCTCATTGTCATCCATAAAAGTTCCATTGTTTTTTTGGGAACATGAAGTCCATGAATGGCTGCAAATGGGTTCGAAGTAGCTGAAGATAACAGTTTCCTGTCAATGATCAGCTCATTTCACATAAACACAGCCCACACCATTATGGAGCCACCACCAACTTGCACAGTGCCTTGTTGAGATCTTGGGTCCACGGCTTCATGTGATCTGCGCTACACTCGAAATGGGCTGTCAGCACTTACCAACTGAAATTGGACCTTATCTGACCAGGCCACAGTTTTCCAGTTGTCTAGGCTCCGATTGATGTGGTCACAAGCCAAGGAGAGACACTGGAGTGGATTTCGTGCTGTTAGAAAAGGCACTTGCATCGGTCGTCTACTGCCATAGCCGTATTTTGCCACACTGTCCTAATGGATACATTTGTCATACAGCCCACATTGATCCCCCCTGCGGGTTCGGGGGTTAGAATAGGCCCGCGGTATTCCTGCCTGTCGTAAGAGGCGACTAAAAGGAGTCTCAAACGTTTCGGCCTTATGTGATGGTCCCCACTTGGGTTTGACCTCCATCTATCTAAATTATTCCGAAGAGCGAGCCAATTGGGGAAGGGCACCTTACATGGTGCACTGTATCCTTCGTGCAATTAGACCTATAGCCGTCTCTCTCGTCGTTGCAATGGTGTCCCGCTCGTTTTCGATCTCTTGGGCGATTACCATGCTGCACTCTGCGGTGTTTCTTTTAACTGTGACGACGACCTTGGCCATTTTTGCACCTAAGATCCAGCACGGTAGCCAGTCCGTTGTGGTGGGGTCGCCATGTACCCTCTTGGTTGTAGCCCCCTGACAACACAGGGATCGCTCTACTGATGCCTGCGCCGTTCACTTCCCACGTATGCCAAAGAGTAGATGCCCATCTCCCTGGGGCATCAGGACTCCCGGCAATGGCCATCCTGCCAGGTGGCCTTTGCTGTGGCTGGGTGGCGCCCGTGGGGAGGGCCCTTGGTCGGAGTAGGTGGCATCAGGGCGGATGACCCGCAATGAAGCGTGGTACATCATCTCTCGCTGGCGGCCAGCCGCCAGCAGTCTCTAAGCGTTCTCGGGCTCAATTTAATGCTCAGAAGTACGATCCGAAAACGTTCCCTTCCCTGGCCACGCCGTGGGAAGAGCGTAAGTCGCAGGATGGAGTTAACAGTTATTCGCCCCGATTCTTAGTTTGCACGCGAGCTGATGGGGAGTCTTTTCTCTCCACAAAGCCTCAGTTCTTCGTCGAGCATTTAGAGGACAAGTTTGGGGAGGTGGAGGGCTTGTCTAAAATGCGCTCTGGGTCAGTACTGATACAAACGGCATCCTCCGCCCAGTCCCGCAGGTTACTTGCTTGTGACAAGTTGGGGGATGTTAACGTTTCTATTACACCACATAAGAGTTTAAATATGGTCCAGAGTGTTATTTTCCATAGGGATCTCCTTTTGCAGTCTGATGACGAGCTGCGCGCCAACTTAGAACGTAGAGGTGTTCATTTCGTCCGGCGCGTTCATCGGGGTCCGAGGGACAATCAGGTTGCTACCGGTGCCTTCATCTTGGCCTTCGAGGGTGATACGTTACCGGAAAAGGTCAAGGTGATGGTCTACCGATGTGACGTCAAGCCCTATATCCCTCCCCCGATGCGGTGCTTCAAGTGCTGGAAGTTCGGCCATATGTCTTCCCGCTGCACTTCCAGCCTCACATGTCGAGATTGCGGACGCCCGTCTCATCCCGATACTCCATGTGCCCCGCCTCCCATCTGCGTCAACTGCGGGGAGCACCATTCACCTTGCTCGCCTGACTGCAAAGTCTTTCAGAAAGAGCGCAAAATCATGGAATATAAGACCCTGGACCGGCTGACCTATACTGAGGCCAAACGGAAATATGACAGACTCCATCCTGTGAGAATGACATCTTCGTATGCAGCTGCTACAACAACTGTGCTAGCTCCATCAGTTTCGAGACTTCCAGCCAGCTCGATAAGCAGTACGACTCCTTCTGCCCCCTTGCCCGTGGGGGGCTCTACCCAACCGGTTGCTCCTGCACCACCTACCTCAGGAGCAACCTCCTCCCACCCGTCGGGGACGTCCGTCCCCGCTTCTCAGCCGGAGAAGCGTCTAACTTCTTCGGCTACTCTCGCCCGTAAGAGTTCCCTTGGGACCCTCCCTTCCCAGGGTTCCACCAGCGGGAAGGATGACGGCCACCAGTGGCATAAGTCCTCACCAGCAGCCGGGCGTAGGGCTTCACGATCCTCCTCTGTCCCGGAGACTGAATCGGTGAAGCCTTCCCAGCCGGTGAAACCCAAGGTTCAGCGGGAGAAGTCCAAGAGAAAGACCTCTAAGGCTAAAGAACTTGCGGTGGCACCGACCCCACCGCACCTTTCGCGCTCTGCGTCTGAGGATGAAGTCGAGATTCTAGCGTCCGCTGAGGACCTTGCTCTCGCTGGTCCCTCAGACGCCATGGATGCCTCTCGTACGGGTACTGAATCGGTGGCAGTGAGTGAACAAGCGGCGTAAATTGCCTTCCCAGTCCTTTCACGCCTTTCTCAGCCATGGACAATACCATCCTCCAGTGGAACTGCGGCGGTTTTTTCCACCATTTAGCTGAGCTCCGCCAACTTCTCAGCCTTCGCCCTTTCTTCTGCATTGCTCTCCAGGAAACTTGGTTTCCAGCGATGCGAACCCCCGCCCTCCGTGGCTATCGGGGTTATTACAAGAACCGAGCAGCTTATGAAAGGGTGTCTGGTGGCGTCTGCATATATGTCCTTCACACTCTGCACAGCGAGTCTGTCCCTCTCCAGACGCCTTTAGAGGCTGTCGCTGTACGCGTGTGGACGCCACAGGCTGTTACCGTCTGCAGTCTTTACATTCCACCGGATGGTGATGTCTCGCAGCATGTCCTGGCTGCACTGGTCGCCCAATTGCCGCCACCTTTCTTGCTATTGGGCGACTTCAACGCTCATAACCCTCTGTGGGGTGGGTCAGTGGCAACAGGTCGAGGCGCCATCGTTGAGCATTTATTGTCGCAGCTCGATCTGTCGCTGTTAAATGATGGTGCCTTCACACACTTCAGTGTGGCGCATGGCACCTACTCCGCCATTGACCTTTCAATCTATAGCCATAGCCTCTTACCGTCTGTCCAATGGAGTGTGCATGACGACCTGTGTGGTAGTGACCATTTTCCGATCTTTTTGTCACTACCACAGCGCCACTCTTCTGGGCACCCTAGCAGATGGGCTATGAATAAGGCTGACTGGGACTTGTTCTCCTCCACTGCCGCTTTTGAGCCTCTTTCTACCGATGACATTGATGCGGTGGTTCAATCGGTCACCATCGGCATCGTTACTGCCGCCGAATCTGCCATTCCCCATTCCTGTGGGTCCCCTCGGCGGAAGGCTGTGCCTTGGTGGTCGCCTGAGATCGCTGAAGCGATTAAAGATCGCCGGCGGGCGCTCCAGCGTCACAAGCGACACCCCTCCCTCGACCACCTTATTGCCTTCAAACGGCTGCGTGCGCGGGCCCGCCTCCTTATCCGCCAAGGCAAGAAGGAGTGCTGGGAGCGGTATGTGTCCACCATTGGCCTCCATGTCACTCCCTCGCAGGTCTGGGCCAAGATTCGACGCGTCTACGGCTATCGGCCACCTGCCAGCGTCCCTGCGCTCTCACTGAATGGAGCAGTTTGTACTGACTCCGATGTCATTGCCAATCGCTTAGCAGAGCATTTTGCTATGAGTTCCGCTTCTGCGAATTACCCCCAGGCCTTCCGCTCCATTAAAGAGCGGATGGAACGTCGGAGCCTTTCGTTTCGCACCAACCACCCAGAATCTTACAATGCTCCATTTAGTGAGTGGGAATTTCGCAGTGCCCTCGCTGCTTGCCCTGATACCGCTCCTGGGCCCGATGGCATCCACTGTCAGATGCTGAAACACCTTTCAGTGGACTGCCAGCGGCGCCTTCTCGATCTTTACAACCGTCTTTGGGTCGAGGGGGAGTTTCCGTCGCAATGGCGGGAAGGCATTGTCATCCCCGTTTTGAAACCTGGAAAGAACCCTCTGGAGGTGGACAGCTACCGTCCCATTAGCCTCACCAACGTTCTTTGCAAGTTGCTTGAACGGATGGTGAGCCGGCGCTTGCATTGGGTACTGGAGTCTCGGGGCCTTCTGGCTCCATCTCAGGGTGGGTTCCGTAAAGGCCGCTCTGCCGCCGACAATCTGGTGAGCCTGGAGTCGGCCATCCGTACTGCTTTTGCCCGCCGTCAGCACCTGGTCGCTGTCTTTTTCGACATGCGGAAGGCGTACGATACGACGTGGCGTCATCACATTCTTTCTACGCTTCATGGATGGGGTCTTCGGGGTCCTCTGCCGATTTTTATCCGCAATTTTCTGTCGTGTCGTACCTTCCGCGTGCAAGTCGCGGCCTCGTATAGTTCCTCCCACGTCCAGGAGAACGGTGTGCCACAGGGCTCTGTTTTAAGTGTCTGTCTGTTTTTAATAGCCATTAACGGGCTTGCTGCGGCCGTGGGAAATTCTGTCTCCGCTTCCCTGTATGCTGACGACTTCTGCCTTTATTACAGCTCTACTGGCATTGCAGCTGTTGAACGTTAGCTACAGGGCGCTATCCGTAAGGCGCAGTCTTGGGCTGTAGCGCATGGGTTTCAGTTTTCGGCAGCCAAGACCTGCGTTATGCATTTCTGCCGGTGCCGAACAGTCCATCCTGAGCCGCAGCTTTATCTTGCCGACGAACTCCTTGCTGTGGTGGAGACCCACAGGTTTTTGGGGGTGGTTTTCGATGCCCGGTTGACTTGGCTGCCTCATATCCGGCAGCTGAAACAGACGTGTTGGCGGCATCTAAACGCTCTGAGATGCTTGAGCAACACCCACTGGGGCGCCGACCGCTCTACACTGTTGCGGCTCTACCAGGCGTTAATCCAGTCCCGTCTGGATTATGGGAGCCTGGCTTATGGCTCAGCATCCCCGTCTGCGTTACGGGTGCTGGACCCGATTCTCCACAGCGGGATACGCCTTGCCACTGGTGCTTTCCGCACCAGCCCTGTGGACAGCGTACTAGTGGAGGCAGGTGTACCTCCACTGCGGTTCCGACGCCAACGTTTGCTGGCCGCTTATGCTGCCCATGTTCTAAGCTCGCCCGGGCATCCAAACTATCGTCTCCTGTTCCCGCGGTCGGTCGTCCGTATGCCAGAACGTCGGCCCCGGTCTGGTTGTACAATAGCGGTCCGCGTCAAGGAGCTTCTCTCTGGGCTCCAGGGTTTCACTGTTCCACCTCCTTTCCGGGCTACTTTGCATACACCCCCATGGTGTGTTCGTCGCCCTAGCCTTCGGCTCGACTTGGCACAGGGCCCTAAGGACTCAGTCCCTCCAGAGGCCTTCCGCCGCCGCTTTTATTCCATCCTGGCCACGTATCAGGGCTCTGGTGTTGTTTACACTGACGGTTCGATGGTTGCTGGTCGTGTCGGATATGCGCTCACTCTAGGGGACCTTTCCGAACAACGTTCCTTGCCGGATGGCTGCAGCGTTTACACTGCTGAACTGGTCGCCATCTTTCGTGCCCTAGAGTATATCCGCTCCTGCTCAGGTGAGTCCTTCGTTATCTGTAGCGATTCCCTGAGCGGTTTACGAGCTCTCGACCAGTGTTTCCCTCATTCTCGTTTGGTGATGGCTATCCACGAGTCTCTGCATACTCTCACCTGTTGCGGCCGCTCTGTGGTCTTTGTGTGGACCCCCGGTCATGTCGGTATCCCGGGTAACGAACATGTTGACCGCCTGGCGAAAGAGGCCACCAGTAAGCCATCTCTGGACGTTGGCCTCCCAGAGACTGATTTGCGGGCAGTCTTCCGCCGCAAAATCTTGGCGCTATGGGACAATGAATGGCGCGAACTGCCAATGCGCAATAAACTCCGTGCTGTCAAGGAGTCGACGGCTGTGTGGCGGTCATCCCTGCGAGCCACTCGCAGGGACTCCATAGTTCTTTGCCGGCTCCGCATTGGCCACTCCCGGCTGACACACAGTTATTTACTGCGCCGGGAGGACCCTCCTCTATGTCGCTGTGGGGCAGCTTTGACAGTGGCCCACATTTTGCTGGCCTGCCCCCTTTTAGCAGTGGTCAGGCAGACATTTGCGCTGCCTGCTACGCTCCCTGCCCTTTTAACAGACGACTCCACTCTGGCTGACTTAGTTTTACGTTTTATTCGGGCAGGGGGATTTTATCATTTACTCTGAGTGTTTCTGTTGTATTTTATTGTTTTGTGTTGATTCTGGCCTTTGGCCTATGGTTTTACACTGATTTTTTAATGTGTTTCTAAGTGGCTGGCCTTTCCTTTTTTTATGTGTATGGTCGGCCAACCACCGTCACACTCTGTGTGGTTTTAGTTTGTTTTGTCTTGTCTTTGTCTCAGTATCCCTTGTTCTGTATCGTCTGTGATATCTTCTGTTCCTTGTTTTTATTCTCTGTGGGTGTTCTTTGTCTTTGGAAAAAGGGACCGATGACCATGGCAGTCTGGTCCCTTTAATCCCCCAAACCAACCAACCAGCCCACATTGATTTATGTGGCTATTCCATGCAGTGTTGCTTGTCTGTTACCACTGACAAGTTAAGACAAATACTGCTGCTCTTGGTCATAAAGTGAAAGCCGTCGGCTAGTGTGTCATCCGTGGTGAGAGGTAAGGCCTGAAATCTGGTATTCTCGGCAGAATTGCAGAATATTGAATTCTTTAACTGATTCCAAAATGGAATGTCCCATGCGTCTAGCTCCAACTACCATTCCACATTCAGAGTGTGTTAATTCCCGTCATGTGGCTATAATCATGTTGGAAACTGCTTCATGTGAATCAACTGAGTACAAATGATAACTCTGCAATGCACTGTCCTTTTCTACCATGTGTACATGGTACTGGCACTGCCATCTGTATGTGTGCATATCTTTATCCTGTGACTTTTGTCACCTTGGTGCACAGCAAGCAAATTATTTACCAGCAAACATAGCATGTCTAAAACGTTCCATCAGTGTAGTGATCCATGGATTATATATATGTAGTTCTGATTAGTATCTTGCCCAATATGCTGATATACCTTCATAGACAGGAATTAGCATACAAAATTAGTCCACTGACATATACTGCTGGCCATTTAATCTGTTAAATATCCTGACCCATCCTTATGCCACACTTACCTCCGACCCCTTGCCACCTACTATATCAATATGGGAAATGTAAATGCAAGACCTGCCCTGTGCATCCCCACCCAGCACAATTTATTCCAGTCCCATATCAGGTAGATCCTACACACATACAGAATTCTGAATTATGTAGATAGGAATTGTCATTACGGCACATCCTTCCATTGCTCAACCATCATGACCTCAATCTCAGTCAGCCCTAATTGCACACCAGCTCCATCTCTGTCATCATGCTTCCGAATTCTCTCTCATAATATTCACTCCTTCTGTGTGACTTGCCACTTCCTGTGATCTCTCCCTCCCAGTTCTAATACTTTGTGATCCATGGATAAAAGTAATAGAAACTGGCACCAATTTGTGATAGATTGTCAGTGTGTGGGGTGTTAGGTTACTTTTAATACAGGTCATCATTTATGAAGTGCCAATTCTTGCAAAGAAGAAAACCAAAGTTCACACATAATTTGCCTTTCTTCTTCGTCATTTCGTGCATAATGTAAATTGCCTCAGTTCTCCATCATTTGGATGGTCATAGTACATTTCACCTTCTAGTGTATTAATACTGTTTTAGTAATGCCTGGGCCCAAACAGTCTACATTTTCCTCCCATTGTCTCCCGCTTTCCTTTACTTTTCAATTTAGGTTATATAACCTAAATTCTCCCTTATATCCTCATTTCTTTCATTATCTTCATACCATGTATGGAAGTAAATTTAATTTTGGATCCATGTCATGCTTATATTCACATGTGATGCTGCATCCTAAATATTTAAAATGTATATCGTATTATCAAAGATTATTTTTGGTCTTATTGGTTGTATGCTCTGAAATGCTATCACTTTCGTTTTATCTACAGGCAATCTTAGATAGTAATTTGAGGGTATCCGCTGCAACTGGTGGACGTTATCTGAAGTTTATCTTCATTCTTTGCAATCGAGAGTTACCTTATCTCCGTATAAAATGCACATGTTTAGTATTACGATCTAAAAATACTCCTTTTTTTCTTCAACATTTTCCATTTACTGATCACTTCATCTACGTATATATTGAAGAGTGTTGGAGAAATATAGTACCCTTGTCTTATCCCTTTGTCTTCATCTTCTTTGTGATTATAGTTCCCATTTCTACAACAGTTTTGGGGCTTGTGTATTGACTTTTAATAGTGTTTATGAGACAAGACAGATAACATTATTCAACCATTGATTCTGTAGCACTTCCTGTAACTGTTATAATTAATGAGTCATTCTAAATGTTAAAACAATGTTTACTGTGCTCTGTTTATTTTTTAAAATTTGTCCTCTCTCTCTCTCTCTCTCTCTCTCTCTCTCTCTCTCTCTCTCTCTCTCTCTCTCTCTCCCCCCCCCCCTCTCTCTCTCCCCCCCCCCTCCCTCTTCCCCCCCCCTCCCCCTGAGTACATTACACTACCGTAAAGTAAGACTTAACAAAACTATCTGCCTGTAGTAGATCCGTTCATAGTTGTAAAAAAATGTTATATATGTCTGCTGAAAGAAATGAGAAAGAGAAAGCTCCATTTGTTTTGTGTATGAGAGTCCATTGCTAAGATCACTTTGAAGTACGATGTTTTGTTCTAATAACAGTTTGCAGGATATGTAGTTTTATATATAATGCACTGTTTTGTTGAACACATTGTACACAAGTAAATCTGTGGTCGATGTTCATAATGTGCTGCTGTGTGAACTGCCAAATTTCTTGTATTTGTTTTTCCATTTCCACTCTTTTTGATCTTTTGATGATGTATAGTGATGGCAAAACTTAATAGTGCTTTCTGTGTATGTTTTGAGAATATTATGGAAATCTGTCCTTTGTATGTCAGAAGCCACCGAAGAAACGCCGTCAGTCAACACACGTGCAAGAAAATCTGGTATGCAGTGATGTGTCATCTCCAAGCTGTACTCTTAAGCTTGCTATGAGTCGGCTACATGTTTCCTCAGTTCCCAGAAGACTGCCCTGCCGGGAAACCGAATTTGATAATATTTATCGATTTGTGAAGAGCAGACTCAGTGATGGAGTTGGAGGGTATGTCACACTGCAGCTTAAATTTGTAGCTATTGCAACAAGGATGTTGCATTTCAGCTTTCTACACTTTTATTTCGGTTTCATTTCTTGAAAATACACCTACCATTTACCAAACAAATTATTTAAAAACACATTGTTACTTGAAGACAGGATTTCAAGAAGCATTATTAAAATATTCTATTTGAGTATACACTGTAACTAAAAACTGAAAATGGAATTATTTTCATACTCCTGGGAAGGAAACAGATACTTATGCCAAGTATAGCTAAAGATATAAAAAGAAATTAAATTGAGGTGGAATGCACTGGAGAAATACCATATGTAATATGAGAATAAAGCAGAAAGCTATCGACCATCTTAAAAGAAAAAAGGCCTCCAGGCAAGTTAGGGAGGTTCAGACCCTACCACCCACTCGTTTTGACAAGCTTTAAGAAACTAGCTGTGAGAACCACTTGTAAGTAATTAGTGTGAAAGAGTTTGTCATTAAAGGTCTGTTTTTTTTTAAAAAAAAAAAAAAAAAAAAGGTGAAGGGCCATGAATACAAGACCTGTATTGGGTCATATGGAATCATTAAAATCCTCAAAAGTAAATACTTCTATTTATACAAATTAGGCACACAGCTTAATAGTTCTCAAGAAATGAAAGCTTTAGTGAGTTTTATCGTTAAGCCTGCTTGAGAACAAAAGCCCATGCAAACGAGGCTGGTGGCCATGTGCTATGAGCCTTGCATTCAGGTCACATTCAACGTCTGCATTTCTAGGCTCAAATTGTGTTTATTACTGTTTGGCAAGAGACTGAAACTGTCACGAAATTTCTCTTTAGGAATATGTTGAAAGCTGCCATAGTTTTTTAAATTTTATTGATAAAATGAACTTTATTGTGAACAATGGAAAAAAGTTATTATCATGTGTGAATATGAACTTTGATAACATATGTTTAATCCTTGGTGCTGATTGCATGTTTTTATGTGGAATAACTTTTCGTAAGAAAAAAACATACTATATTTTGTGACAAAAATACAGAAAATAACATAAAGTCTCTTTCATTCTCTTGTCAAATAATACAAAATAGTCTAGTAAGTGTTATTCAAACTCCCAAATACAGGAAGTGTCTGTGACATGTACAGTAGCCTCAGACTGCTTGGCTCTTGCTCTTGTTACCAGTGTTTTGTCCTCAAATATATCTGTAAAGATATGAAACACCAGTTCTTGCAGGCTTCAGACATAAAACAAAATTTCAGTATTTTCAAGTGCTTGTAACCATTACATGTGATCTGTAACAGATCCTAAACCATGACATTTGACTCCAATTATTTGATGTTTGTATAAACCCCATCATTCTGGAATATTCAATGTTTGTAGAACTAGCTTATTGTTATAGAATTATGCACCAGAATATAAAACTCTATTCTAAACCCTAAATAAGGACACACAATTTTTATGGGAATTATTTTGTTACTTCTAATGTTATTGTTATAAAACCCCTTAGAGAGTTTATGTGAAGGTATTTTAATAGTGAACTAATTAATTATTTAATTAATTAATTAAGAAATGGAATAGAAGTTGCTGTACAATGGAAAGTTCTTTATTTCATTCTGAAACTATACATTACCCAAGAGATAATTAATGTGCTCTAGCATATTTAAGGTATACAGGTGCATGTAGCTTTCTGCTTGACTTTTTTTCTGTACTGTTACGTCATGAAGTCTTTGTATATGCTGTTTACAGTCCTAGTGTCATACTGTCATGTCATAACCACATTCAATTCCAAATCCAACATCAGGTTCCTAAATGAAATGCAACACATAGCACTGAAAACACATTTATTACGAATACAGCCAGAAGAAACTGGCTTCCTGTATGGAGAGTGAAGCTAGTTCTACAAACATTGAATATTCCAGAATGATGGGGTTTATACAAACATCAAATGTTCCAGAATATACATACATTACAAACATAATAATTCAAGGACCTTACAGAAATTATAAATACTAAATAACAAGCCTGTGTTGGTGATCATGTTTGATCCATTAAAAGAGAGAGACAGGCAGAGAGAGAGAGAGAGAGAGAGAGAGAGAGAGAGAGAGAGAGAGAGGTCTCTGCAGGACATTTTGAAAGTAGTCTTACAGTATAAGTTTATCTCTGTTGGTGTACTGCACACAGATGAGTAATTTTTCCACAGTTTGTATCACAGTGAACATTTATTGCAGCCTCAAAACAGAAAAGTCAAGCTCCACAAAAGATAATAGTAGCAGAAAATGATTGTCCTTGATCTAGTATGAAAGTGGCAAAATCAAAAGTATATTGTGACCCGGGCCATGACTTAATCGCTGCTGCACGACTACATTGTAGCACTGGGGCCCAGGGAGAGTGCTGGTGGATTTTGGGTGGCATAGCAGAACAATGCAGCAAAATGGTCCCAAGTGGCTTGGAATGAAGTGGCAACTGCAACTGGCTAATGGAGATTGCGTTACAGCTTAAGTATGCCGTGGCGGAGGGATATTCACAGGCTCTTATTAAGCGCATGGCACGCGGATGCAAGGCAGTCCCTGATAGCTGCGCCACCGTTGTTCCTGCAGATACTGTCTGTGGATGATGGTAGCAGCCCCCGAAGGTGCTTGCTAGTGTTGAGCCTCTTAACAGTAGCACTGAATCCAAACATGGAATTTACTGACAAGAAGCATAACTGGGTCTGAAGGAGGAGCACTTGTTGGGATAGGGAGCAGCAACCCGCTGGGCACAGAAGTCATGACAGAAAGAGACCCCCCCTGTGGGTCCGGGGGTTAGAATAGGCCCGAGGTAGTCCAGCCTGTCATAAGAGGCAACTGAAAGGAGTCTCTCACGTTTTGGCCTTTATGTGATGCTCCCCTGTAGTGTTTGATCACGGTCCTTCGAAATTTTCCCGAAGGGCAAGCCAGTTGGGGAAAGTCGCCCTACACGGTGCATAGTGTCCGTCATGCGTTGAGACCTCTTGCAACCTTCGTCGAGGTGGATCTGCACTTCTGCTCATTCTCCAGCTCTTGGGCGAGGTCACCCTCCTGGGGGTGTTTCCCTCCATCATCTGTGTAGTATCGCTTTCTGCACTGTCGACATAATGGACTTCTTAGCTCGTTTGCACCTTATATCCAGCATGGTAGGCAGTCCGTTGTGGTGGGGCTGCCATGTACCCTGTTGATTGTAGCCCCCTGACCACACAGGGATTGCTCTGCTGATGCCCGCGCCATTAACTCCCCACGTATGCCAAGGAGTAGGTGCCCGTCACCCTGTGGCATCAGGACTTCCGGCAATGGCCATCCTGCCAGGTGGCCTTTGCTGCGGCTGGGTGGCACCCATGGGGAGGGCCCCTGGTCGGAGTGGGTGGCATCAAGGCAGATGACACACCATGAAGCTTAGTACACCATCTCTTGCTGGTGGTCAAACACCAGCAGTCTCTAAGCGGTCAAGGTCTAACTTCAACACTAAGAAATATGACCACACATCGTTCCTCCCTGGCCACACCATGGGAAGAATGCCAGGCTAAGGAAGGCAGCATAGCTTATTCACCCCGGTACCTGGTATGTACAAGAGTTGATGAGGAATCTTTGTTGTCAATGAAATCTCAGTTTTTGTGGAGCATTTAGAGGACAAGTTTGGGGAGGTGGAGGGCTTGCCCAAAATGTGGTCAGGGTCAGTCGTGATCAAAACAGCATCCTCTGCCCAGCCATGGGCACTATTCGCTTGTGACAAGCTGGGGGATGTTTCTGTTTCCATCACGCCCCATAATAGCTTAAATATGGTCCAGGATATCATATTTCACAGGAACCTTCTTTTGCAGTCTGATGAGCTGCGTTTCAATTTAGAGTGGCAAGGTGTCCATTTCGTCCGGCACGTTCACCGGGGTCCGTGGGATAATCACGTTGTCACCTGTGCCTTCATCTTGGCCTTCAAGGGTGACACATTATCTGAGAAGGTCAAGGTGATGGTCTACCATTGTGACGTAAAGCCATATGTCTTCCTCCTTCAATGCAGTGCTTTAAGTGCTGGAATGTCGGCCATATGTCTTCCCACTGTACTGCCAGCATCAGCTGTCAGGATTGTGGACATCCTTCACATCCCAATACTCCCTGTGCTCCACCCCCCCCCATCTGTGTCAACTGCAGAGAGCACCATTCGCCTTGCTCACCAGACTGCAGATTCTTCAGAAAGAAGGAAAAATAACAGAATACAAGACCCTGGAACAACTGACCTACAGAGGCTAAGAGAAAATATGAGAGGCTACATCGTGTGCATATGACTTCAACCTATGCCGCCGCTATGACAACAGTTCTACCATCTTCTGTTCTGCCGTGTACAGTTGGCTCTCAGAGCCATCAGACTCCATCTGCCCCCTTGATGGTGGGGGGGGGGGGGGGGGCACTTCCCTCCCTGTTACTCCTGCACAACGTACTTCAGGGGCAGCCCCCCCCAAACCATTAGAGAAGTGCAAGTCATCTTCGGCTCCTCTCACCAGGAAGGGATCCCTTGGGACACTCCCTTCCCAGGTTCCTACCAGCGGAAAGCTGACAACCTCCAGTGGCTGAAGCAACCACAGGTAGCTGGTCATAGGGCTTCAGGGTCCTCCTCAGTCCCTGAGATTGAATCAGTGAAGCCCTCACAGCCAGACAAACCTAAGGAGCAGTGAGAGAAACCAAAAAAGAAAAGGACCCCCAAGAACCAAGGCACTGCGGTGGCACCCACACCACCACTACCTACAAGCACTGTGTCTGAGGATGAGGTGGAGATTCTGGCATCCGTTGAGGACCTAGATCTCGCTGGGCCGTCAGCCACAATGGATGTCGATCGCACAGGTGCTGATCTGGTGGCAACAGGTGACCCTGAGGCGTAGACTGCCTCATTGAGTGTTTCATGCCTTCCCAGTCTCACGATCACATAATCCTCCAGTGGAATTGCGGCCATTTTTTCCACCACCTGGCTGAGCTACAGCAACTGTTAAGCTTTACACCTGTTTTCTGCATTGCCCTCCAGGACCCCTGCCCTCTGCGGCTATAAGGGATATTATAGGAGCTGTAGTGACTATAATAGAGTGTCAGGTGGAGTTTGCGTCTATGTCCTGAACTCAGTATGTAGTGAACCTGTGCCCCTTCAGACCCTCTTGAAACAGTGGCTGTCAGGATAAGGACGACACAGGAAATAACTGTCTGCAATGTGTATCTTCCTCCAGATGGTGCAGTACCCCTCCCATATTGGGTGCACAGATTGATCAACTCTGTAAACCTTTCCTACTTCTGGGAGATTTTAACGCGCACAACCCCTTGTTGAGTGGCACGATGTTTACTGGCCAAGGTAGGAGGGGCAAAAATTTATGGTCACAACTCGACCTCTGCCTCTTAAATACAGGTGCCCCAACACATTTCAGTGTGGCACACGGCACATATTTAGCCATTGATCTCTCGGTTTGCAGTCCTAGCCTTCTCCCATCTATCCACTGGAGAGCACATGACGACCTGTCAGTCCCCCAGCGTCATGCCCACGGACACCTACCCAGATGGGTTTTAAACAAGGCAGACTGGGAAGCCTTCACCTCTGCTGTCACTGCTGAATCTCCCCCACCTGGTGCCATCGATGTTGGTGTTGAGCAGGTCACTGCAACGATCGTTTCTGCAGTGGAAAATGCGATTTCTCCTTCTTTAGTGTGCCCCCGGCGAAAGACAGTCCCTGAGTCACTGCGGGAATTAAAGAGCGTCAGCAAGCTCTGCAGCATCATAAGCGGCACACTTCCCTAGAGCACCTAATAGCCGTGAAGCTGCCCCATGTCCATGTTCGCCAGCTTATAAAACGACGGAATCAGGAGTGTTGTGAGAGGTATGTCTCGACCATTGGGTGCCAAACGTCACCTTCCCAAGTCTGGACGAAGATCAGATGTCTTTTTGGGTACCAGACCCCAACAGGTGTCCCTGGCATTAATATCAATGGTGTGTTATCTACCGACGCAAATGTGATTGCTGAGCATTATGCTCGAGCCTCTGAGTTGGAGAACTACCCCCAGTCTTTCCCACCCTCAAACGGCGGATGGTAAGGAAAGTCCTCTTGTTCACTACACACCACAGTGAACCCTATAACACCCCATTTACAGAGTGAGAGCTCCTCAGCGCCCTTGCACATTGCCCCGGCACAGCTCCTGGACCAGATGACTAAACATCTCTCGTCTGACTACAAGCGACATCTCCTCGTCATGTTCAACTGGATCTGGTGCGATGGCGTCTTTCCATCACAATGGTGGGAGAGCACCATCATTCCAGTGCCCTAACCCGGTCAAAACCTGCTTGATGTGGATAGCTACTGTCCCATCAGCCTCACCAACTTTCTTTGCAATTTGCTGGAATGTTTGGTGTGTCAGAATTTGGGTTGGGTCCTGGAGTCACGTGGCCTATTAGCTCCGTGTCAGAGCAACTTCCGCCAGGATCAATCTACCACTGATAATCTTGTGTCTCTCGAGTCTGCATCCAAGTAGCATTTTCCAGATGCCAACATCTGATTGCCGTCTTTTTTTACTTACATAAAGCATATGACATGACCTGGCGACATCATATCCTCGCCACATTGTATGAGTGGGGTCTCCGGGGCCCACTCCCAATTTTTATCCAAAACTTCCTGTTGCTCCGTACTTTCCATGTCCAAGTTGGTGCCTCCCATAGTTCCCCCCGTATTCAGGAGAATGGCGTTCCACAGGGCTCCGTATTGAGTGTGTGTCTATTTTTAATGGCTATGTTTAGTAACAGCTGTGGGGCCGTCGATCGCACCTTCTCTGTATGCGGATGACTTCTGTGTTTTGTACTGCTCCTCCAGTACTGACATTGCTGAGCAGCACCTACAGGGAGCCATTCACAAGGCGCAGTCTTGGGCTCCAGCCCAGTTTTCAGCCACGAAGTTGTGTGTCATGCATTTCTGTTGGCGTCACACTGTTCATCCAGAACCAGAACTTTACCTTAATGATGATCCACTCACTGTAATAGAGACATATCGATTCTTAGGAATGGTTTTCGATGCCCGATCGACATGGCTACCTCACCTTTGTCAGCTTAAGCGGAAGTGCTGTCAGCACCTCGATACCCTCTGCTGGCTGAGCAACACCAACTGGGGTGCAGATCGCTCTATGCTGCTGCAGCTTTACAGAGCCCTTGTTCAATCCCCCCTTGACTATGGGAGTCTGGTTTATGGTTCAGCGGTGCCTCAGCATTGCGTTTACTCGACCCAGTGCACCACTGTGGCGTTTGCCTAGCAACAGGAGCTTGTAGAACAAGTCCAGTGACCAGTGTATTGGTGGAGGCCAGAGTTCCTCCATTGATGGTTTAGGCATGCACAACTGCTCGCCAGTTATGTTGCACACATTCGTAGTTCTCCTGCGCATCCGAATTACTGTCTCCTTTTCCCAACCATGGCGGTTCATCTCTCGCATCAGCAACTCAGGTCAGGGCTTAAGATTGCGGTTTGCATCCGGTCCCGTCTTTCTGAAATGGAGTCCTTCCAATTACCACCTCTCCTGGAGGTCCATTCACGTACACCTCCATGGTGTACACCTAGGACGCAGATTCTTCTGGACCTTTCATGTGGCCCTAAGGGCTCCGTTAACCCTGCAGCTCTCCACTATCACTTCCTCTCAATTCTCGACATGTACCGAGGCCATGAAGTGATTTACACTGACAGCTCAATCCCTGATGGTCACATATGCTTTGTGTATGTTCATGGAGGACATAGTGAACACCACTCCTTGCCAGATGGGTGCAGTATTTTCACTGCAGAGCTGGTGGCCATATCTCATGCTCTTGAACACAGCTGCTCATGCCCTGGCAAGTCATTTATCCTGTGTACTGATTCCTTGAGCAGCCTACAAGCTATCGACCAGTGCTACCCTCGCCATCCTTTGGTAGCGTCCATTCAGGAGTCCATCTATGCCCTGGAGCAGTCCCGTCGTTCAGTGGTGTTTGTGTGGACCCCAGGACACGTTGGAATCCCAGGCAATGGACTTCCCAACAGGCTAGTCAAACAGGCTACATGGATACCACTTGTGGAGGTGGGCATCTTCAAAACTGACCTGTGTTCTGTCTTGCACCACACGGTTTTTCAGCTTTGGGAGATGGAATGGCATAACAGTATGCACAACAAACTGTGTGTCATTAAGGAGACTACGAATGTGTGGAAGCTTTCCATGTGGTCCTCTCACAGGGAATCAGTTGTCCTCTGCTGGCTCCACATTGGCCATATGTGGCTAACACATGGTTACCTGCTCCGTCACAAGGACCCAGCTAGGTGTCACTGTGGCTCACAAATGACGGTCGTCCACCTGTTGCTGGACTGCCTACTTTTAGCTGCTCTGCAGCGGACTTTTAACTTTCCCAGCACCCTATCTTTGGTGTTGGGTGACAATGCCTTGACAGGAGCTTTAGTTTTACGTTTTATTCATGAGGGTGTGTTTTATCATTTGAGCTAAGTTTTAGCTCATGTCCTTCAGGGTGCATTTTATCATTTGAGCTAAGTTTTAGGTCATGTCCTTCGTATTCTCATGGTAATCTGCTCTCTTGTTTTGATCTCTTCTAAATGTTTCTTGCGTCTCTCTAGTTTTCTTGTCTGATTTTGTCCGTTTTAGTGTTTGTTGCCCTTCTGTCATTCTTATGGTTTTCTCCTTTCTTCCAGCTGTGTTTTGTACGTCTCAGTTATTTTACTCCCGCCCTTGTGGAATTATGATAGTACTTGGAGGTGTCTCAACCTGGAGCATCTTCATTTCCCATTTTTATTCAGTCCTTCCTCTCAGCACGTTATTTTAGATACCGACTAGGTGATGTCCTGTCTGATCGCTTTGAGCAGGGGAACGGTCCCCCTCATGGCAGCGTTTTAAGTGTGACTGTCTATGCCATAGCTATTAATAGCATTACGCCCATAGTGAAAAGTCCTGTCCAGTGCTCCTTGTTTGTGGATGCTTTCTCTGTGTGTTCCTCTTCTTCAAGCCTCGCAACGACAACACATCACTTGCAACTTACTCTTATACATTTGGGAGAATGGGTGCAGAAGAGTGGTTTTAAGTTTCCCACCATGAAGTCCGTGTGTGTTCTTTTTCACTTTTCTCGTTCAGTTTTAACCTTTCCTGAATTGAGGATGAGGGACACTGTCCTTACTTTTAAAGACACAGTGAGATTTCTAGAGCTCATTTTTGACTCAAAGTTTACGTGATTACCTCATCTTAGAGACCTGAAAAAATGGTCACTTAAGGCTTTAAGTATTTTAAAATGTCTTAGCCACAGTACATGGGAAGCAGACAGGACTTGTCTGCTGCAGTTTTACAGGGAATTTGTGCAATCTCGGCTCCATTATGGGTGCATGGTGTGTGTGTCTGCAAGACCTTCTAATTTAAAGATGTTGGACGTTGTGCACCATGAAGGAATTAGGTTGCCCACTGGGGCATTCAGGACAAGCCCCATACCTAGCCTCTGTGCAGAGGCTAGTTAACCAACGCTTCATATGTAGCGACGGCTACTTACGGTGAGCCAGGCATATAAAACTATGTCCACACCATACACAAGTGCATACCATACCGTTGCTCAGCTTCCTCTGGCATGGTTTTTTCATAACCGGCAACGATCAACGAGGTCCTATGGAATTCGCGCACAGGATTGCATTTCTAAGATGGATATGGCTGGTATTAATGTTTTACGTTGAGGCTGGAGCAGATTTCCACCTTGGCTCCACCAGAAACCCAGACTTGTTTTGGATTTGACTAATTTTAAGAAAGATAGTATGCCAGATTTTACATTCCATTCTCTATTTTTTAACATTTTAGATATGCATCACGGTTTTACTGTCGTGTACACCAATGGCTCCAAACGAGGGAATTTCCTTGTCTGTTCTGTGGTGTTCCCTGATCAACAGGATTTGCCTGCCTGTTGCATATGCCATTTTCACAGCAGAGATCCACGCGATCCTGAAAGCACTGGAGCAGATGAATCAAATTCGAGGCAATCGGTTTCTCATCTTCCCCGATTCCCTTAATGCCTTACAATCGTTGCAGAATCTGTACCCAGCTGAGGAGTTGGTCCAGCTGATACATGACCAACTGTACTTGCTCCAATGGCATGGTAAGCAGGTGTCATTCTGCTGGGTGCCAGGTCATGTCGGAATATGGGGCAATGAACAGACCGATCGGGCTGCCAAGGAGGCCTGCAGAGAGCAGGATGTGGTGCAGTGTCCTATTCCCTTGCTGTCTGTCATTTCTGCACTCCACAGGAAGTGCATGCAGTTGTCGGAGGAAGAATGGCTGGTGGTGACGGCCAATAAGCTGCAATTGGTGAAGTCAACAACTCGGCCGTAGCGCTCCTCCTGCCAGTTGCTCAGGCGGGATGAAATGACCCTCACGCATCTTCAGATCAGGCACTGTCCTCTCACACATAGCTTTTTATTACGGCGGGAGGATCCCCCATTTTGTGATGCTTGTTGTGTGCACATCTCTGTCCGCCACATTTTAATGGAATGCATTGTATACTGTGATGCAAGGGCAGAAGCAAAAATTGGTGGGGATCTGCCCTCTATTTTAGCTGATGATGAGACAAGTGTATCTAGGGTTTTAAATTTTTGCAATGTGTCTGGAATCTGGCCTAAACTTTTAGGCTGAAGGTTTTAGTGTATTGCAGAGTAGCTGGCTCCTCCCTTTTTTTCCTTGCGGTCAGCCAGCCAGTTCCATCTGCTATATTGTTTTAGCCCCTTCTACCACTCTCTTCCTGTGTGGCCCGTGCTTTATTGCTGACACCCTGCTTCATCCCATGCTTTAGTGTGGGTATGCATGTAGTTTTCCAACCTTTGTTACCTGTGATACACACTCCTGGAAATTGAAATAAGAACACCGTGAATTCATTGTCCCAGGAAGGGGAAACTTTATTGACACATTCCTGGGGTCAGATACATCACATGATCACACTGACGGAACCACAGGCAACAGAGCATGCACAATGTCGGCACTAGTACAGTGTATATCCACCTTTCGCAGCAATGCAGGCTGCTATTCTCCCATGGAGACGATCGTAGAGATGCTGGATGTAGTCCTGTGGAACGGCTTGCCATGCCATTTCCACCTGGCGCCTCAGTTGGACCAGCGTTCGTGCTGGACGTGCAGACCGCGTGAGACGACGCTTCATCCAGTCCCAAACATGCTCAATGGGGGACAGATCCGGAGATCTTGCTGGCCAGGGTAGTTGACTTACACCTTCTAGAGCACGTTGGGTGGCACGGGATACATGTGGACGTGCATTGTCCTGTTGGAACAGCAAGTTCCCTTGCCGGTCTAGGAATGGTAGAACGATGGGTTCGATGACGGTTTGGATGTACCGTGCACTATTCAGTGTCCCCTCGACGATCACCAGTGGTGTACGGCCAGTGTAGGAGATCGCTCCCCACACCATGATGCCGGGTTTTGGCCCAGTGTGCCTCGGTCGTATGCAGTCCTGATTGTGGCGCTCACCTGCACGGCGCCAAACACGCATACGACCATCATTGGCACCAAGGCAGAAGCGACTCTCATCGCTGAAGACGACACGTCTCCATTCGTCCCTCCATTCACGCCTGTCGCGACACCACTGGAGGCGGGCTGCACGATGTTGGGGCGTGAGCGGAATACGGCCTAACGGTGTGCGGGACCGTAGCCCAGCTTCATGGAGACGGTTGCGAATGGTCCTCGCCGATACCCCAGGAGCAACAGTGTCCCTAATTTGCTGGGAAGTGGCGGTGCGGTCCCCTACGGCACTGCGTAGGATCCTACGGTCTTGGCGTGCATCCGTGCGTCGCTGCGGTCCGGTCCCAGGTCGACGGGCACGTGCACCTTCTGCCGACCACTGGCGACAACATCGATGTACTGTGGAGACCTCACGCCCCACGTGTTGAGCAATTCGGCGGTACGTCCACCCGGCCTCCCGCATGCCCACTATACGCCCCCGCTCAAAGTCCGTCAACTGCACATATAGTTCACGTCCATGCTGTCGCGGCATGCTACCAGTGTTAAAGACTGCGATGGAGCTCCGTATGCCACGGCAAACTGGCTGACACTGACGGCGGCGGTGCACAAATGCTGCGCAGCTAGCGCCATTCGACGGCCAACACCGCGGTTCCTGGTGTGTCCGCTGTGCCGTGCGTGTGATCATTGCTTGTACAGCCCTCTCGCAGTGTCCGGAGCAAGTATGGTGGGTCTGACACACCGGTGTCAATGTGTTCTTTTTTCCATTTCTAGGAGTGTATGTTCTGTTTTATCTTCCTGTTCTGGGTATTTTCTTGACACCCATCTGGATCTGGTTTTGAGCGGGCACTGAAAACCTTGCCATTGTGCGACCATACAAACCGCTCCATCCACACGGTGCGGAGAGAAGCTACTTCTGTGGGAACCAGCCTGGCGTTTGTAGCAATGGGGCAGGCCATATCAGAGACAGGGTGGCTGGCTGCAGTGGAGACCAAACCAGGAGACCAGGAGAACAGGAGGCAGCCAGCATGGTGATTTTGGCAAAGGGAGATGCAGAAAGGAAACAAGTGAAAGAGCGGAGAAGAGGTGAGAGATGGTGGCTGAAGGGGGAGGCCAGTGGCAACGGGTAGGGTGTCACCGTGGCATGTGTGTGGAGCACGATAATGAGGCAGTGTGGAAAGATGCAAAAAATGTTAGGTGTGAGGAGCAGGAGGAGAAGTTTGTGCCAAAAGAGTAGGCCACAACCTCCGTGAAGGAGGCTGGCCATGTCTGCATCTCAGAGGCAAAAGAGCAGGAGGCCGGGAGCAGCTTTGGGCTGCAGCCAGAAGGGCAGCATCTGGCGGACCATTGCCGAGAGGCTCGGTGGCCGGGCCAGTAGTGTTGGCGAGGCATTTATGCATTTTAAAGTTCAGTTGATAAGCGGCACTTATAAAAAAAATTTTAAGCTGATACTTTGTATTGGAAAAGGTGTTTTGCAACACTGCTTCTTCACGGTTGGGTAACCAAGTTGAAAAAGCTGCTTGAGTGTTAGGGGAGAGTTATTAGTGGAAATAAATTGGACTGTAAACGCAACTTTTACATTTTTAATAAGAACAATTCATGGAGTAGTACATAATAAAAATAAAAGAAAATGACAAGTTTAAAAGTATTTTTTGAAAAAAAAGTATAGTCTATGTTAAGTAGCTAGCCTGTAGGTAGTATTTTTACTCATACTAGTGTAAAAAAAATTAAAAAGTTGTTCTCAATCACTATCCAAACTCGAGCACTATTTTCAAATTATGAGGGCACTTGAAATACTTTCCCATGTGCTTTTCCATTTTGTTAGAACATTACTGTTTCTATTCCTTAAAACAATATTTACAAGATATTCCTTTCTTTTTTCTTAACCGTCTTGCATTTGTTCAATAACCTATTGTCTAAAACGCCGTAAATAACACAGAGACAAGGTTATGTTGCTTCTCATTCAGCCACATAGGCATGAATGACTGTCAGATGACCAGACCATTGTTTCTAATTCCAGTTAACTAAGTAAACACAAAAGGCTGCGGCCAAAAGCTATATGTGACTGTCTTTTAATTGTGCCTGTCTGCAACTTGACATGTCTTCTTTATTGGAAGTAGTAATTTGTCTTTTCCCACATTGTTGAAATGTTGACCTACTACATATTTGCAGTGATAGTTGTAGCACTAATATATACTTAGGATAACTGGAATAAGAGTAAAAAAAGTTTATCCCTAATGATTTCAGTTAGGGATGTGTCATGTACCGATTCTAATTCCACAATTCCAAGAATTGTGGATTCTCTAGCAATCGACTAGTATCAGAATCGAATGATTCCAGCACCTTGGGCATTGATTCTTTGTTATTAAATCTTTTTTTATGTTAGTGTTCCCATTTTATCTTCACAGCAGTGTAGTCATACAAAAGTATATAAAGAAAGGAGCAGAATACAAAACTATAGTCAGTCTATAATGTTGTTACATGTGACGATAAACTTTTTGTTTTCCCACTGACAATAGTTTAACATTTAGGAATACATTTATCATCAAGAAATACATGTCAGCTGTTTAATACATTCTGTAATAATTTTTTTTATCATTAATCATTCTTCAATAATATTCAGAGATTTGGTGCAGAGTATAAAGTGTGTTAAATTACAAAGAGACAACCTGAGGACAAAGTTTTTTATGCCGACTTATCACTGCATCATTGCGCAGCTCTTTAATGCTGTGTGTGTGTGTGTGTGTGTGTGTGTGTGTGTGTGTGTAGGGGGGGGAGGTCGGGGGAGTAGGAGGGAAACAAGTAAAATAAAGAGGTCATTATAAATGATAAACAGCTGTCAGCAACACACTCCCTTCCTTTGTACAGCAAGCTGGAATGCTAGGTTAAAAAAAAATTCCTTTCCCTTCTCTTAGTTATAAAGGCAAGTGTAAACATTTACTAACTTTCAATATGGGGAGTATCATCCCTTTCTCCGGTTTTTTTAAATTTTAAGTTATACATTCTAGCAGTAAAAACTTTAAAAAGTACTTTTTTATAATTGCCTGGATTTTGGGCATTTAAAACTGGTTTGGGCAAATTTCCATTTGTAAATGTCCTGCCTACCAGGTGTTTGCCCATTCCACATCACTAAATAACACCAGAGCTGGTGGCAGGTGTACTGGTGGCATTGGGGTCGGCAGGGTGGAGGTGGCGTTGACTGGATAGTGATGTATCGACATCACGAGGACCAGTACTAACTTCTTTGATAGCTGCCTGACCATCTCTCTTGCACCTTGTTTTAATTGGTTTTTGATGTGGTTAAACCCTTTTTCTGCTTCACATTATTTTCTGTTTTAGGGATAGTACTCTAATGAATAGTGGATGTTGTTACCCTTTTTAACTCTTTGACTGTAATAAAGTGAAAGCTCCAAAAGTAGTCGCAATGAATGTAGATGTCACTTGGCAATGGCAACTAAGTTGAGACAGGCCTGTCATGTAAAATATTGAATAGATTACCTTATTGCAGCTAGTTTTGGAGGCCTTATTTTCCCTGTGTCCTATAATGATATATACCAGTGCTTGATTTAAAGAAAGAAGGTTCCGATACTGTGAGCTTTTTGTGTGTGGGGGGGGAAGAGGTGCTTCTGAAATGTAGGATTCTTAAAACATTATTTTAATGCTTTTCTGCAATCTTAAAATTGTGAATAAAATATTTGTACTGGTAAAAAAATAAAATTCTGTTGTACCACATCTCAAAATTTAATAGCATAGATAAAAAAATCTACTCACCAAGCGGTGAAGAACACACACACATTAAAGAAAGTTATAATTAGGCAAGCCTTAGGAGCCAGTGGCCCCTTCTTCCGCCAGAAGGGTTGAAGGGGAAGAAAGAAGAGTGAAGAAAAAGGAGTACAGTCCCCAACAGTCAGCCTTTTTCCTAGACCTCTCCAGTCCTTCACCCATCATCCTTCTCCTTCGACCCTTCTGCCTGAAGGAGGAGTCATTGGCTCTGAAAGCTTGCCTAATTTTAACCCTCTTTCATGTGTGTGTTCCACTGCTGCTTGGTAAGTAGATTTTTTATCTATCCTATTACATTACGTCGTCAAAAATTGATTGTTTTCATTGTTACATCTCAAAATTTGATGTTCTGATTCTTTTCTTCAGAGGTTCTGGTACAGAGTACTGGTGCGTACTGCCATAGATCAAGCACTGCTGTAAACTGCACTGCAGGCCCAGCAGAATGTGAAATCTTGATGACTATAATCAGTCGGGGTGGAATAGCTGTGGGAGGGACAGGCACTCACCTGGCCCCAGCCATTTCTCTAACCTTGTTTTATTATTAATGGTCCAATTGATGTCAGTTAAATTCTTCTTACTTCTGCTATTACATTTCTCCCTGGTAGGAGGCATTTTTTATTCTGTAACTGCCTTAAACAGACTGACAGGGGCTTGGATGTGGGTGGTGTTTCTCTCGCCATGGGCTAGTCCTGAAAGCCCCTCATCTTCTCTGACTTACATACTGGTGTGACCTGTATACTTTTACCTCTCCTGAAATCATTATTCAGGTCTGGCATCAATATTGCTTTCAGTGACTAGATTTTACCACTTCTACATACCGTCATAATCCAATCAAATTTCTGGTGGACATCACTAAGTCCAAACGAACCACTTCTTGACCAGTGGGCTGCTGTGACCTCTTTGGCCAGTCCCTTAAATTCCAACCAACCAACTAACTAGGCAAATTTTTCGCTTTACTGTCAGTGGGTACAGGTAAAAGTGGTTTTCTTTTGACCAGCTTCTTGCTATGTTATGCCAAATTTGGTTTTAATTTCTGACAGTCTATTAACTTTGCAACCATAAACTGTTGAAAGTTCAAAAGAAAGCATTATCATAACTTCAGAGTTCTCTTCTGAGATGTTATACCACTGACCCATCAACACTTCAGTATTGTTTGAAAACAGCTGTCCGGAATCTAAATTTGAACATGGAAAACCACACTGCCTTCAGCACACCACAAGACATTTGACAGTATTAGTATATCCTGCTTGCTTTTTTCGCTAAATTAGGAAGGGATTTGTACCTTTTCAGAATATCTTGCCTTTCTTGGTGCAGCCCAGTGTGTTTGTTCCCTTCACCTTGTGGAATCTTAAATTAAATTTGTTGTTTTGTGAGAATTGTCAGTCTCTGCTGCATGTAGGTAATAGTCAGAGGCACTGAACATACCTGTGTTTAGTGCTACCAAAGCGCAATTGTTCCACTGCTTCTAGTGATGAAATGTATGAACAATTATTGTGCATTACTGACTGTGTCAATACATTGCAGCCAAGCCACACAAAGAAATGGGAAGGGGGCAGGTGGGAGGGAGGGGGGTGGAGAGAGAGAGAGAGAGAGAGAGAGAGAGAGAGAGAGAGAGAGAGAGAGAGAGAGAGAGAGAGAGATATCAAACAAATCAAATTCCCACAATTCCGTACAATAATATATTAAAATCTTGGTTTCTGAACAGTTTGCTGGTTTAATCATCAAAATTTCTTTTTTATTATTATTTTTTTAATGAGGCAATCTTAAATTTTAACTAGGAACATGGGCAATGGTTTTATCCTATGATGTCAGATTTCCCAGTATTTTTGTGCAACACATTGTACCTAGAACAACGTTGTTTGGGGAGGTCTTGTGATGCATCAACTGTTGTATAGAACATGGCACAGATTAGTTTGCAAGGTAATCAGACGACACGTTGAGTAATGTGTTTGCATGATTAAAGTGACGTATTTCATGTTTTTCATATCTATACTTATGCACTACGAAAATATGTAGTTCATATGATGCACCACATTAAAGATGTCATAAAAGGCATAATTTTTTTGTGTGTTAGGTTGAACAAAAGTGTCTGGAAAAGCCAACGGAACCAACTAAAACTGTTACTCAAATGGAGATTGTTGAAAGTAGGATATTTTCGTTTGATGTCACATCTGGAGCCATAGTTCTTTGTGTGGGGAATCAGCTGTTGTTTAAAGATTTACTCGGTTCTCAGCATTGAAAGAAAAATGGTTAAAATCTAATTTCAGTATTCAGTAATTTTCAGTTACCACTGTTAATAAGCTGCCACACCAGATTTATGACATTTTTACACGCAAACATGGGAAAATGCCGAATTTCATGAGAATTTGCAAAATGCTGATTTTGCATTATGCTGGTAAAACAATCATGTTTGATGTTATATTTTGCTTTATCATTTATACAAAATTGTCCTGTCCCTAACAGTAAGTTCTGGATGCTCTTTTCAGGAGTTATCCCCAGTAGGTTTTAAATCCACTTTCAACAGTTTATCAAATTTTCCATACAAGCTCTGGTTCCTGGGATCTTAATCAAAATGTGTGGTTTGTAATATGCAAACCTATAAAAAACTGACACTTCTGGTTCGTAGTGATCACTTGTGAAACATATCTTACCTGCTTACAAAGTCTTAATAACATGGCAGCTTGTACAGCTACTGTATGGTTCTGTTAATATAACCACTACCCTTCTCGTTAACTACCTGAAGTTTCCCCAAATCTTGCTCCCTTCCTGAAATGTTGACTATCTGTTTTTTATGCTTTTATTTTCCCTGTATTATTGCACAGTATGTACAAATGTATATTTGTCACCATTTCAGTCATAGATACGTCTCCCAAACATCAGTGCATCCAGGGACAGAAACTGACAGACACAGGCTTGGCTCTCCACTTCCACATTGCTTAGCTCCAGGTTAAGTTCCTCTTCTTTGTTCTGCAGTTTCATTACTTTTCATTTTTATGTTTACCTTCTATGCTGTCTCTACCGTACTTGCTCTTGATGGTGGTTTTTGAGCAACTTTCTCGTATCTTCAGGAGCTTTACAGCCATTTTTAACCTATTTAATATCTGTGTATTCTTCCTATGAAATAAGTGTTTTAATAATTTACAGATTTGATGTCAGTTTGTTCTTTAATTTTTTTTCCATATGACAGTGCCAGTTTTCTTGAAATGGGCTTATATTTCACTTAATTTTTCCTTCCTGTTATTTCATCTAATTAAAATGGTAAACAGTGTCCATATCTATTGGAATATGCCAATTTAAAAACTATGTTGCAGATATGTCAACCACAATGATAAGAACATCAAAAAAGAATTAAAATCAATCTATATTTTTCTTTTCAGGTGTATGTACATCAGCGGTGTCCCAGGTACGGGCAAAACAGCAACTGTGCGCTCTGTGATGAGAGAGCTACAAATGGAAGCTCAACGAAGCAAACTTACAAACTTTAAGGCAAGTTGTGATAAAGTCTCTAGTTGTTAATTTATTGTAGTTTATCAAACTATGTATCAAGAATTCATTGTCTCCATTCCATTCAGTTACATTTGAAGTTTCTTGTGATAATTACCTGAAACAGGGAAGTACATCTACATCTATATGGCTATTCTCCAAATCACACACAAGTGCCTTGCAGAGGATTCATCAAACCACCTTCACACTAATTCTTTATTATTCCACTCTTGAACAGCGTGTGGAAAAAAAAAACACCTTCAGCTTTCCATGCAAGTTCTGATTCCCCTTATTGTATTATGATGATTGCTTTCTTCCTACGTAAATAGACGTCTACAAAATATTTTCACATTTGCAGGAGAAAATAGGTGATTGAAATGTCTTAAAGATCCCGCAGGAACAAGAAACTCCTTTGTTTTAGTAATGTCCATCCCAAATCTTGTATCATTACTGGGACACACTCTCACCTATTTCTGGATGATACAAAATGTGCTGACCTCCTTTGAATTTTCTCAGTGTACTCCGTTAATCCTATCTAGTAAAAATCATACACTGTGCAGCAGTACTCTAAAAGAGGAGAGACAAGCGTAGTGTAGACAGTTGCTTTTGGAGATCTGTTGCATCCCCTAAGTCTTCTGATGGAACGACTGAGTAAAACATTTTATGTTAAGTCTGTTTTGAAGTAAGGAAACTTACTATGTTTATTATTTTGCTGATAAGTTCTCAGTGTTTGATTAGAAGTGAATTATTGAAAGATGACAGATACTGAATTGGATTTTCTCTTCCTAGATTTCCTTGTTGCTGTTTTTGTTAATTGCAATCAGATGAATGAAGGGGGAGGATGGATGGGTCTTCTCACAACAACAACAACAGAATAGTAGATACCTGTGTCATTATCATATTTTCCCCAAGTTGACTTACTTTGTTCAGCCACAGTTGTATTTCAATCTGCAAGTGAATAGCAGAAGTTTAGGCATCATGTTACTCATGTCAGTGATCACAGTTGTTGCTATAAAGATATTAGTGGTACTGTGTATGGCCTACAGTTGCAGCCAATATGTTACTGGTTGTAGTGGTGGGATGATGCAATCTTTTCTCTATCTCTCCCCCCCCCCCCCCCCCCTCCCTTCGCCTTTGCCTGCACTCCCCTTCCCCCAACTTGCCAGTTTTAATATGAGGTCACAATATAATACATGAATAATTCATGAGGTAATATCTTCTGCCCTACATATTTCAGTACTTATGGTTTCGAAACAGGTTGTTAAAAAGAAGTGTTCATTATTCTCAGATATGACTCATGAAATCAAGTGAGACTGAGATAATTAGGTTTCTGCATACTCTATGGCTAATAACTTGTCATTGTTTATTAACTTGTGTTCTGTTAGATGAAGGGGATAACTCTTCCTTCTTCTTTTCTAGATGAATATGTAACCGTAGATAAAGGCCATCCTATAGTGGGAGGTGACACTAAACTAAAACTGATAATTTTGAGATAAATGAACTTCAGAGTTTCATTTTGCATGAAAAATTTGGTTTTGTTTTAAATGAGAGTCTGATACTTTTATTACATTATACATGTGGTTAGATTCATTTTAATTAACTATTTACGATACCTCACAAATGATTCTCTTATCTGTTTCTTACAGGCAAAATCATCACTGTTAGTAAAACGTAGAAAAGGGTCTTACATAGTGATTTTTTTATGGAAACATATTGAATTGCATGTTTTGTAATTGTATTTACTTTCACATATACAATACCAATTACTGTGTTTCTGATAAGTTAAAAGAAAGATCCTAACAATTTCATAATGCCGGAAGTCATTCATTCTCAGGAAACTGAATGTGTGCACAAGTACAGTATAATTCCACTTTTATGTTCCCGGAATTAAGGTTTACCTGCTGTCTACTGCATTTTTTAACGCTCCTGTCCAGTTTGCTATGTCCACAATCTTAGTTCACACCCAGTTTTGCTTCAACATGTTTTTTATTTTCCCGCAATTTACACTATATGAAAAAATGTTTGTGGAGAGAAAACTGGCGTAAAATTATGCTGGCATGACATTGGCCACCAAATAGTGTTTGTAAACATTAAGTGGTTAAGTTTCTTAACACGAGGGTGCTCTGCTCAGAGGATATGGAGTGGAGGATGTGTAAAAGTTGGAGCAATTCGTGCAGTATCTCCTGCCACTGCCAAGCTCTACTCAGCGTGGTGGCTGATGGGAGTAACTAGCTCGCCATTTACATGGTGCTCCCAAAATCGGATATGGAAACCAATTTCCCATTAATGCTTCTGGGTGGTCAAGGTTTGTTCCAATAAAGATATCATGACCTATCATAACCATTTCCAAACTGTCTCTACTGTGCGTGTGTAATTTTGTGATTGTTATGATCGTTGCCACACCTTTGTCGAATCATATTTATTGTGTTTTTTCGTGTGGCCACTTGGAGCGTTAATGTACATCTTCACTCCCTTTGCGTTGCTGTAATATTTCTGGTTTAAACATGGTGCCAATTGTGTATTTTTTCATGGGCGACAAAACATGAATTTATTCTCATTGTCAGGTGCAGTATTTACACATGTTACACAAACAAACAATGTACACCATAGTTTGCATGTGTTGAGGGGTTTATCTGCATAATTGAGGAGGCACAGTACCTGATGACCTCAAAAAGACAAATACATTGCAAGAGATTATAAAGAGACTATAGAACAACACATATACAAATGCCACACAAAATACTTGTGTAAATATTTGCCAATGACAATGTGAAAAAATTCTCGAAGCGTATCGAGCTAAGCATGAAAACATACACAACTACAGCACTGTTACATTATTTAAGTAATAAATGATGGTTGCAAGTGTGCCAAAAACATCGATTATGACATATGAAATTGAGTTAAACCTTTCTATTTCCCAGACAGTCATCAGTTACCATTACATCAGCGATTTTTGCCTTATAATAAACAAGTCCTTGAGAAGTATTTTGATGCCTATTATGTAATACAGTGCGAAAATGAAAGGGGCCATCCTATATGTAACTTTCACAGCATAAAACGTTATTTCCCACATTTTACATTTTCCTGCATTTTACAACATTTTTTTGAAGTCCTTTGAAAAGTGTAAAAGTGGGGTTGCACTGTATTTTCAGATATCATCTTGCACTTTACTGAAGACTCAGGAACTCCCTGTCAGCTGAATTCTCACTTATGAATATGGATAGCCAGTCTTCTGTGCTATAAACATGGATATATATCGACATTTTGCATTGAATTGATCACTACTGATTCATGAAATTATGAGGCAGAATTTCCGGCCAGTACCTACCTGTCTTCAGGAGGCAAAATTCTTAGTACTCCTTATAAACTTATATGAAAGTACAAGACACCAGTTGAGCTTTCAGAATTAATAGTTTCTTGCTCAGGGAGGAGAGAGGTACAGGTTGGTTAAGGTTAAAAAGGAAGGACACATCACTCAGATCTCTGGATGAGAGGAACCCATCGTTTTAGCTTGAAATTGAGTAAATGGAAGGAGAGGTAGTATGAAAGGTAGTATAAATCAACAAAAATGATCAGCTTTTGAAAATATAATGTAACTGCATACATAAAAAATCTACTTACCAAGCAGTGGCAGGAGAACTCACGTATAAAGGTATTACAGTTTGCAAGCTTTCGGAGCCAGTAGCTCCCTCTGCTTGAAGGGGAAGAAAGAGGGGTTAAGCAAAAGAAATGGTGAGGTTCAGGAAAAGGGGTAGAGCTAGGAAAAGACACCCAAAACCAAGGGTCAGGGGAAACTTACTGGACGGGATAAAAAAGAGAGACTGGTTGTTGGGGACTGCACTAGATGAGATTTGAAAACATGAGAGCTTAAAGGTGGAAGACATGGTAATACTACTTGTAATTAATACTACTTGTAATTTCTTGGAATCTCTAAATACATTTTCCCAACCAAATTTCACATGATCCTAATCCAAATCCCATGCCACTTTCCTTAACATTGATCTCATTGTCACTGAAGGTCAGCTACACACTTCTGTTCATATTAACCCTACTAACAAACAACAGTAATTAGATTTTGACAGTTGCCATCACTTCCATGTCAAGTATTCCCTTCCATACAGCCTTATCATTCAAGGCAAACAAATTTATTCAGATGCGCATTGCTTACAGCAACACACCACTGTTCTCACTTCAGCCTTCACTGGACATCATGACACCACCAGCAGATTTTCCAGCAGGCCATCACATCCAATCCTAGTACTGATTATTCTTAAAATCATGCCCTGAATTGAAGTCCATTCTGTCTGGCATGGTATCCACAACACCTAGTACAGTTTTTTGTCGCTTTTCCAATCTCCACAATATCCTCATCAGATCCCTTGCCCATTCTGCACCATCTTCCTATCCTGTGGTTCCTATCTCTGTGACCAGTCCTGCTGTAAGACTTGCCCTATCCACCCACCTACCACCAACTATACCAGTTCTGTATCTGGCAAAACATGTACTGTCAAGTGGAGAGCCAACTGTGAAATGATAAGTCATATATTAGCTGTTATGTAAACACTGTTCGACCTTTTATATTGACATGACTGCAATCAAACTTTCAGTTAGGATGAATGGGCACAGGCAGAGTGTGTGTACTGGCAACACACAATATCCTGTTGTGGAGCATACTCTACAACATGACAATCGTGACCTCAGTGCCTGTTTCATCACATAGTCATCTGTATTCTTTCTCCTATCTTCACCCCCTTTTAGTTTTCTATACCTTACATTTTCTGACCTATCTATTTTTTGCCACCCACCTCAGCTCTGTCACATACAATTATCTTAGCTTTCCGCTCCTATTAACTCAAGCACCGTGTTTGGCTTTAATCTCTGTCGTGAATATCACCCTGTCTTCCACCTTTAAACTCTCAGGTTTTCGACTCTCATCTAGTGCAGTCCCCAATGGTCAATCTTCCTTTCTCATCCTGTCTGGTAAGTCTCCCGTGACCTGGGGTTCTGGGCGACTTTTCTGAACTCTATCCCTTTTCCTAAACCTTACCCGTCCTTTTCCTTCACCCCTTATCCTTCCTCTTCAATCTTTGTGCCAGAAGAAGCTGCCACTGGCTCCAAAAGCTTGCAGACTTTAATACATATATATGTGTCTTCTCCTTCCATCGCATGGTGAGTAATTTTTTATCTATTCAATTACATTAGAAGTTGGTTTATGTTTCTTAGATTACATCTCTTCCCTTCTTGAAGACGTACTTTCTCACTGCTTTCTGATATGTGTGAGGACCGGAACTGCAGCCAATACACAGCAGTTCTTACTCTGAGGTCTGAGTGACATGTCCTTCCTTTTTAACCTTTCCCAGCCTATATACCTCTTGCCCCCTCCACAAGGAACTAATAGTTCTGAAAGCTTGAATAGTTTCTTGTGCTTTATATGTGTCTATTGGCAGTACTAAGAATTTCATCTCTTTCAGCTAAGTGCAGGCCAAAAATTCTCTCTCATTTTGTAGTTTCAGAGGGTGAATTTTACTTAATGAATGCACATTTTCTAAGTACTTGCACTTGATGACCTGAAAGCACAGTCAGTATAAATATAGCTACTAAGTGCTGATTGCAGCTCTGACCCTCACACATATTAGGATACAGTGAGACCTCAAGAATGTGTTCGAGAAGGGAAGAGAATCAGTTTAACTAATGTGTCACCCCTCCTTCCATTCAGTTATTTCAAAGCTGAACAGTAAGTAGAATTTCTTTTGTGAATCATATTTATACATGTATTGGCCAATTGTAGGTGCATAATCTTTTGCCATAGTAAAAGTTGGCTCACATATGAAAATGATATTTGCAGTACGGATTGCAAATAAGAAGCTGCTGTTATGAAACTGTAACTGATTTTTCGTCTTCTGCTTTATAAAGTTTTTCTTTTGTGGTGTTCATAATGTTTCTTCTAAAGCAGTGACTTATCATTGTTTGATGCAATTTGATGTTTTACTACTCAAACTACACTGGTTCTTTATAGATTCATAAAATATATAGTAATCTTTTTAGCAATTTCCCCTGTATTCTATTTACAAAGCAGTTTGTTTCCTTGCATTTTCACATATTTGGTTGGGCAAGCTGTACATTGTTGCAGTGTTGGGCCAACTTTCGACGTACAAACATTTGATTTTTTCAACAATGTGATTCTACTACTGCAAAAGATTTAATACTTCTTTTAATGCCCTCAGTGAATTATAGTTTTGGTTTGTTAGCAAAGGGATATTTTCTTCTGCGATCCTCACCATCAAAACTGCCACACTTGCCTTTAAGGGTAAAAAATCAACCTTAACTTGTCATTAATATGAAGAGTTTTTAGGAAAATTCCTAACAACTCTAAATATGTTTCCTTCTTTTCCAAAGAAATAACGTTTGGAATCTTGACAGTGCTTACCATGGTTCACAGAAATTATTCTTCCTGAAGTACTTCTCTTGCAGAGACTATAACATTTCTGTCTGTGATCATCATCTAGTTTCCAAGCCACATGGAGTGCCCGCGCGTTTAGAGGCACCATGTCACCGACTGTGCGGCCCCTCCCGCCAGAGGTTCGAGTCCTCCCTCGCACATGGGTATTCGTATTGTTCTTAGAATAAGTTAGTTTAAGTATTGTGTAAGTGTAGGGACCAATGACTACAGCAGTTTGGTCCCTTAGGAATTCACACACATTTTTCTAGCTTCCAAAATGTGCAGCAGATTTGCTGTCTGTTTTTCTCAGGAAAATGTTTGGTGTATTTAAAAAGCTGCACTTGCAGTTCAAATGTTTTGAACAAATTACATCATGTGGTTTTTTATTTTCTGTAGTAATCGTGGTTCTTTTTTTTTCTACATTTTGGTTCCAATTGATGATATTACTTCCATCTGTTTCCTTTAATTTGTGGTGCTTGTGCTGAAGTACCAGATTCATCTGCAACAAAAGAATCATTGTGATTTCATTGGATTTATAGTGTCTGAGTGCTCGAGAAACACAGAGGTGTGACAAAGTAATTACCGTCGGCTCAGTTTCCGTTGTAGTGGATAACCATCTGCATGTCCTTATAAACCTACAATCCGTTTCACATATTCATCTGGAGATATTTTGCTTATTTCGTGTGAAAAAGAAATGTTTGTTTTGTGCATAAGCATACCATTTTTTTTTTATTAATATTCTTGAATATTCAGGATCTGTTTGCTACATGCTCACAAAAGAATAGTTTAATGCATATAGTATGGAAAGTTCTGGCAGGATGTTGCTACTTTAGGCTAAAAGAATCATATTTTGTACACTTTTCAGTGACTGTGAAGTATTCTGTTCAATGCACCCTAAAACATTTTCTGCCTGGAAGTACCTTTAACAGTCCATAATACCTTTATATGTGTGTTCACAACTTCTGCATTATTTCTGAATGATAAAACCATTTTAAATATCCACCATAGGCAGCGCTGATTGGAGGCCCAAGTGGTGCTTGTTGCACCAAGCTGAGAGGGCTGCCCTAGTGTGAACCTTTTACACAGAGAGTGACATAATTTACAGGAAAAACAACCAGTTTCCATGTGCTGTAGATGTAGATTTATTTTTAAAGGTTTTACCAAGAGCCCAAAGAGTGGCAGGTGGGAAGGGAAAGGAGGGGGGGGGGGGGGCATCAAATGATGTGTCACTTGTTCACTTGTATGGAAAAAATCAAAAGAGTGGGTGGGTGGGGGGGATGTTCTCAAATCGGCCATTACCAGAGGTTGTCAAATTCTTTCTACAAGGTGACTATTGCATTGTGTGCTGTACTACATTACTGGCCAATGTTGGCTAGCAGTTATTTTCAAATGCTTTTGCATTGATGATGTGTGTGTTATATTTAAAAACTGTCTAGTGCTATGCAGGATCTCTCTCTCTCTCTGTCTCTGTCTCTGTGTGTGTGTGTGTGTGTGTGTGTGTGTGTGTGTGTGTGTGTGTGTGTGTGTTCTCTCTCTCTCTCTCTCTCTCTCTCTCTCTCTCTCTGTGTGTGTGTGTGTGTGTGTGTGTGTGTGTGTGTGTGTGTGTGTGTGTGTGTACAAATCTGTTTCCACATAACACTAAATAGTTTTTAAGTATGACACATGTCATCAATAAAATGCATTTGAAAGTGGCCACAGGCCAAATCTGGCTAGTAATGTAATGTGATACCTGATGCAATAAAATTCATATACTTAAAATGCTTTTATTGTAACATATTTTACAAACTGGTTGAGTAAGCACTGACACGTTTAATTCTTCAGCATTTTGAAATTTTATTACATAGCTATTTTAGTCCAGTACCGAAATATAACCTCAAACTTATTGTGTAATGCTATTTACTAATTTTGCTATGATCTGCATGTCTCTGTGGAATTATTAACTTGCCAGAAATTACATCACTGTTTTGTTGCTTCCTTTATGTCCTAATACAGGGTGGCACTGTCAGTTGAGTATTTCATTATTATAAGTACTATACATCAAAATCACTCCTCAGCACTCTAGATAACAGTACTGCCAATTAATAAATACTTAATTATTATTTAATAGAATTGAAATTGGCATATTGTACACTGACACTTATCTCATAGTTTACAGAACAAAGTTAACTGCTTGGAGACAAAAAGCACAAAATGCAGTTAATTCTTTTTCTGTGGCATTATTTTGAAAATATGAAAGATATGGTGAGCCCTAGGATGTAGTGAATATTCCCTGTCAACAATGATCTGTAGTTTATATCTCATATCTCAGTTTTTCCATTTTTGACTTTTCCCAATGTGACCATGCTCTGTCAGAAAAAAATCTATCAGACTTATTGCAATATGGGTTGAAGGGAAAGAAATAGGGGCAGATGAAAAGGACTAGTGAGGTTTAGGAAATGGGGAGAGTTTGGAAAAGCCATCCAGAACCCCAGTTCAGGGGAGACTTGTTTTTTTTCTGAAAGTAAATCATTAAAATAGTATTAAAGCAATTTTAAAGCTACACCTATGAAATCTGATATTTGACTTTAGTTAGGAATTTTTTAAAAAATGTGTGTTTCACTGATTTGGGAAATTCAACTCCTAAGAGGGTGAAATGGGGCCTGACTCATTTCACTGACTCATCATCACCCAGCCCAAACCACTAAGGATAGAAACTTGAAAATTTACAGAAGTTGTTGATTTTATACTGTAGGAATCATTTAAGAACAAACTTTTTGAAATTCTACTCCTACGGGGGTGTAATAGGGGATGAAAAGCTAGTTGGAAATATGTTGCTCTTAGGGCAATTTTGAAGATAGAAATAAGAAAATCGGTATTTGCTTTCTCAGTCAGAAATTTAAAAAAATACGTATTCATCATTTTTGGAAATTCAACCTTTAACAGACTATAACAGTGGGAGAAACAGGGTGAATATGAAAATAGTAATGCAGGTAAGCTACTATGAACAGTATAGTGAATGCATTATCGTCATGAGGATAGACACAAAGCCCATGCCTGCCACAGTAGTACAAGTTTATATACCAGCTAGCTCCGCAGGTAATAGAGAGATTGAAGAAATGAATGATTAGATAAGAGAAATTATTTTGAATAAAGAAGACGAAAATTTGTGATGGGGGACTGGAATTCGATAGTAGCAAAGGAAAGAGAAGAAAAAGGAGTAAGTGAATATATAGACTGGGAGAAAGGAATGAAAAAGGAAGCCACCTGGTAGAATTTTGCACAGAGCATAATCTGATCATTGCTAGCACTCGGTTTGGAAGAGATTTGGAGACATTGGAAGATTTCAGATTGATTATATAATCGCTAGAGCTTTAGGAACCAGATTTTAAACTGTAAGACATTTCCAGGAGCAGGTGTGCAACTGACCACAATTTATTGGTTACAAACTGTAGATTAAAACAGAAGAAATTAGGAAAAGGTAGGAAATTAAGGAGATGGGACCTGGATAAATTGAATGGACCATAGGTTGTTGAAAGTTTCAGAAGGATCATTAGGCAACAGTTGACTAGAACAGGTAGAAGATATGCAGTAGAAGACAAATGGGTGGCTTTACATGATGAAATAATAAAGGCAGCAGAGGATGAAATAGGTAAAAAGACAAGGCCTAGTAGAAATCCTTGGATAACACAAAAGATAATGAATTTATTTGACGAAAGGAGAAAATTTAAAAAATGCAGCAAAATTAAGCAGGCGAATGGGAATACACAGCTTTAAAAAATGATATTGACAGGTAGTGCAAAATGACTAAGCAGAAATTGCTAGAGGACAGATATAAGGATTTAGAAGCATATTTCACTAGGGGAAAGATACGAGGATGGTTTCAAAAGTTATTGGAACGGAATAGGAAAAAAAGTACTTACATCAGAGAAACTTCTTTGATTTTTCAATCTAGTCTCCTTGTAGATTAATGCACTTGGTCCAACGATGTTCCAGTGCCTTGATCCCATCTCGCAAATGAGTTTCCTGCAGGCCTGCAAAATAATTGTCAACTCCAGCTATCCGTTTTTCATTTGAAGTGAATCTTCGTCCACCAAGAAAAAGTTTCAGTTTTGGGAAGAGATGGAAGTCTGACGGAGCCATATCAGGTGAATAAGGCGAGTGTGGCAACAATTCATACCTTAGTTCACGTAATTTTGCCATGGCGACGGCAGGTGTGCGAGCACGCATTGTCTTGATGGAAGATGACTTTCTTCCTTGCTAATCCTGGCCTTTTGTCACGTATCTTTTGTTGCAATTTGTTCAGGAAGTTAGCATAGTATTCTCCAGTAATTGTTTGCCCAGTGGGGACATAATCTACAAAGAGATCCACCTTCGCATCCCAGAACACTGATGCCATGACCTTTCCTGCCGAAGGAATTGTCTTTGCTTTCTTTGGTGGCAGAGAATCAGCATGTTGTTTCCACTGCTTTGACTGTTGTTTTGTCTCTGGGGTATAGTAGTGCACCCAAGCTTCATCCGTGGTCACAAACCGGCTCAAAAAATCTTGTTCGTTTCTCATAAAATGGGCCAAACATTGTTCTGATATGTCCATTCTCATGCGTTTTCGACCCAGCGTCAGTAGTTGCAGCACCCATCTTGCAGATAATTTTTTCATTTCTAATTCTTCAGTTAAAATGTGATATACCCTTTCAGATGACATCTGGCAAGCTTGAGAAATTTCATGCACTTTGAACCGGAGATCCTCCATGACCATTTCGTGCACTTTTGCAATGATTTCTGGAGTAGTGACACATCTTAGCTGACCATTGTGGGATCATTATCTGAGCTCTCCCAACCAAATTTAAATTCATTCGTCCACTTGCCAACAGTTGAATATGAAGGAGCAGAGTCCCGCAGTGTATTCTGGAAATTGGCTTGAATGTCCTTTGCTTTCATACCATTCTTTACAAAGTACTTAATCACTTTTTTTTCTTTACAAAGCACTATGTGGGAACAACAGAGCCACATCACTGCCACAGCTCTCTTCGAAGAGCACTGTCATGGCACGTGTTTACAGGCAACAGTCCAATGAATATCACATGAACAACTCATTGCAATAGTGCTGACCTCTCATGGTGATTCCGAGAACTTTTGAAACCACCCTTGTAGATATATTCTTAAGGAAAATTAAAAGGGCCTTTGAGTAAGAGAGGAGCAGCTGTATGACTATCAAGAGCTCAGACAGAAAACTGGACCTAAGCAAAGAAGGGAAAGCTGAAAGATGGGAGGAGTATATAGAGGGTCTATACAAGGGAGATGAACTTAAAGGCAATGTTATAGAAAGGAAAGTGGACACAGTTGAAGATGAGGTGGGAGATATGATACTGCTAGAAAAATTTGACAGAGCACTGAAAGATCTAAGTCAAAACAAGGCCCCAGGGGTAGATGATATTCTGTCGGAACTACCGGTAGCCTTGGGAGAGCCAACCATGACAAAACTCTTTCCTCTGTTGTGTAAGATGCATGAAACAGGTGAAGTACCCTAAGGCTTCAAGAAGAATGTCGTAATTCCATTTCCAAAGAAATTAGCTGCTGACAGGAGTGAAAATTACTGAAGTGTCAGTTTAATAAGTCATGGTTGCAAAATGCTAACACAAATTCTTTACATTAGAATGGAAAAGTGGTGGAACCCGACCTCAGAGGAGGTCAGTTTGGATTCCAGAAAAATGTAGGAACACATGAGGCAATACTAACCCTACCACTTATCTTAGAAGATAGGTTACGGAAAGACAAACTTATGTTTATAGCATTTGTAGACTGGGAGAAAGCTTTTGGCAATCTTGACTGGATACCCTCTTTGAAATTCTGAAGGGAGCAGGGGTACAACACACAGAGAAAAAGGCCATGTACAACTTTTACAGAAACCAGACAGAAATTATAAGAGTCGAGGGGCATGAAAGGGAAGCAATTGTTGAGAATGGACTGAGACAGGGTTGCAGCCTGTCACTGATGTTATTTAATGTATACATTGAGCAAGCAGTAAAGGAAACAAAAAAATATATGTGTTGTTGTTGTTTTGGCCTTCAGTCCTGAGACTGGTTTGATGCAGCTCTCCATGCTACTCTATCCTGTGCAAGCTTCATCTCCCAGTACCTACTGCAATCTACATCCTTCTGAATCTGCTTAGTGTATTCATCTCTTGGTCTCCCTTTACGATTTTTTCCCTCCACGCTGCCCTCCAATACTAAATTGGTGATCCCTTGATGCCTCAGAACATGTCCTACCAACCGATCCCTTCTTCTGGTCAAGTTGTGCCACAAACTTCTCTTCTCCCCAATCCTATTCAATACTTCCTCATTAGTTATGTGATCTACCCATCTAATCTTCAGCATTCTTCTGTAGCACCACATTTCAAAAGCTTCTATTCTCTTCTTGTCCAAACTATTTATCGTCCATGTTTCACTTCCATACATGGCTACACTCCATACAAATACTTTCAGAAACAACTTCCTGACACTTAAATCTATACTCGATGTTAACAAATTTCTCTTCTTCAGAAACGCTTTCCTTGCCACTGCCAGTCTAAATTTTATATCCTCTCTACTTCAACCATCATCAGTTATTTTGCTCCCCAAATAGCAAAACTCCTTTACTACTTTAAGTGTCTCATTTCCAAATCTAATTCCCTCAGCATCACCCGACTTAATTCGACTACATTCCATTATCCTAGTTTTGCTTTTGTGGACGTTCATCTTATATCCTCCTTTCAAGACACTGTCTATTCCGTTCAACTGCTCTTCCAAGTCCTTTGCTGTCTCTGACAGGATTACAATGTCATCGGCGAACCTCATAGTTTTTATTTCTTCTCCATGGATTTTAATACCTACTCCGAATTTTTCTTTTGTTTCCTTTACTGCTTGCCCAATATACAGATTGAATAACATCGGGGAGAGGCTACAACCCTGTCTTACTCCCTTCCCAACCACTGCTTCCCTTTCATGTCCCTCGACTCTTATAACTGCCATCTGGTTTCTGTACAAATTGTAAATAGCCTTTCACTCCCTGTATTTTACCCCTGCCACCTTTAGAATTTGAAAGAGAGTATTCCAGTCAACATTGTCAAAAGCTTTCTCTAAGTCTACAAATGCTAGAAATGTAGGTTTGCCTTTCCTTAATCTTTCTTCTAAGATAAGTCGTAAGGTCAGTATTGCCTCACGTGTTCCAGTATTTCTACGGAATCCAAACTGATCTTCCCCAAGGTCGGCTTCTACTAGTTTTTCCATTCGTCTGTACAGAATTCATGCTAGTATTTTGCAGCTGTGGCTTATTAAACTGATTGTTCGGTAATTTTCACGTCTGTCAACACCTGCTTTCTTTGGGATTGGAATTACTATATTCTTCTTGAAGTCTGAGGGTATTTTGCCTGTTTCATACATCTTGCTCACCAGATGGTATAGTTTTGTCAGGACTGGCTCTCCCAAGGCTGTCAGTAGTTCCAATGGAATGTTGTCTACTCCGTGGGCCTTGTTTCGACTCAGGTCTGTCAGTGCTCTGTCAAACTCTTCACGCAGTATCGTATCTCCCATTTCATCTTCATCTACATCCTCTTCCATTTCCATAATATTGTCCTCAAGTACATCGCCCTTGTATAGACCCTCTATATACTCCTTCCACCTTTCTGCTTTCCCTTCTTTGCTTAGAACTGGGTTTCCATCTGAGCTCTTGATGTTCATACAAGTGGTTCTCTTATCTGCAAAGGTCTCTTTAATTTTCCTGTAGGCAGTATCTATCTTACCCCTAGTGAGATATGTCTCTACATCCTTACATTTGTCCTCTAGCCATCCCTGCTTAGCCATTTTGCACTTCCTGTCGATCTCATTTTTGAGACGTTTGTATTCCTTTTTGCTTGCTTCATTTACTGCATTTTTATATTTTCTCCTTCATCAATTAAATTCAATATTTCTTCTGTTACCCAAGGATTTCTACTAGCCCTCGTCTTTTTACCTACTTGATCCTCTGCTGCCTTCACTACTTCATCCCTCAAAGCTACCCATTCTTCTTCTACTGTATTTCTTTCCCCCATTCCTGTCAATTGTTTCTTTATGCTCCCCCTGAAACTCTGTACAACCTCTGGTTCTTTCAGTTTATCCAGGTCCCATCTCCTTAAATTCCCACCTTTTTGCAGTTTCTTCAGTTTTAATCTACAGTTCATAACTGATAGATTGTGGTCAGAGTCCACATCTGCCCCTGGAAATGTCTTACAATTTAAAACCTGGTTCCTAAATCTCTGTCTTACCATTATATAATCTATCTGATACCTACCAGTATCTCCAGGGTTCTTCCATGTATACAACCTTCTTTCATGATTCTTAAACCAAGTGTTAGCAATGATTAAGTTGTGCTCTGTGCAAAATTCTACCAGGCGGCTTCCTCTTTCATTTCTTAGCCCCAGTCCATATTCACCTACTACGTTTCCTTCTCTCCCTTTTCCTACTACCAAATTCCAGTCACCCATGACTATTAAATTTTCGTCACCCTTCACTATCTGAATAATTTCTTTTATTTCATCATACATTTCTTCGTCATCTGCAGAGCTAGTTGGCATATAAACTTGTACTACTGTAGTAGGCGTGGGCTTCGTATCTATCTTGGCCACAATAATATATGTAGTAGGCATTAAAGGTGAGGGAGGAGAAATAAAAACTTCAAGGTTTGCCAATGACATTGTAGTTCTGTCAGAGACAGCAAAGAACTTGGAAGAGCAGTTGAATGGAATGGACAGGGTCTTGAAAGAAGGATATAAGATGAACATCCTACGAAAGCAGAATGAGGATAATGGAATGTAGTCAAATTAAATGAGGGGATGCTAAGGGAATTAGATGAGGAAATGAGACACTTAGTGGTTTGTGAGTTTTGCTATTTGGGCAGCAAAATAACTGATGATGGCCAAATTAGAGGGCATATAAAATGTAGACTGGCAGAGGCAAGAAAAGCATTTCTGAAGAAGAGAGATTTGTTAACAATGAACAGATTTAAGTGTTAAGAAGTCTTTTCCGACGGTATTTGTATGGAGTGTTGTAATGTGTGAAAGCAAAATGTGGACAATAAACAGTTAAAACAAAAAAAGAATAGAAGATTTTGAAATGTGGTGCTACAGAAGAATGTTGAAGGTTAGATGGGTCAATCAAGCAGCAACTGAGGAGGTACTGAATAGAACTGCGGAGAAATGAAATCTGTTCCATAATTTTACTAGAAGAAGGAATAGCATGATAGGACTCATTCTGAACCATCACTAATTTAGTATTGGAAGGGGGGGGGGGGGGGCAGAGAGAGAGTGTGTGTGTTGGCGGGGGCGGGGGGGGGGGGGGGGGGGGGGTAAAAATAGTCGAGTATTTGCTTGTAGCTATGCTATAATGTGTATATTAATTTAAAACATTAACGTTTCCTAGTTGTTTTTTCACACTACTTAAGAGTGATGTTGCTATTGGCTGACTACATCACGTGTCCTATGCTCTAAATATCAGTTTTCATTGGCTGGCGATATAACATGATATGAGCCATGACTAGCTGACAAAAGCAGATCAGTCTCAGTTTCAGTGCTCCAGAAACTAATGTGTTATATTTAGTGGAATTCGTATTTATACTTTTGTAACAAGAAAATACACAGTGTACATGTTGTTGCACATCAAAGGACTTTCCAAAACACATTGTTTTTTTGCTGTGTTTCGTTTCCTAAAGTGCCGTCAAGTTCTACACTACTGTATAAAACTTTTACCCTCCAATGTATTGATAAGTTTTACAACTCTGACGGAAAATGTACTGTCACTTAACACGAAAAAATTGTGTTTTCACCCAGGAAAAAGTGTATTTTAACCGAAAAATTTGGTAATTATTTTGATTGACCATGTATACACCCTGTGAAAGATTTTTTTCTGACAATAAATTATTATCAAAGAACTGCTGTAGCATTTTAAAACTACACCTATGAAAAATGATATTTGACGCCTCAGTTATAAATTAAAAAAAAAAAAAAAACAACCTGTTTCATTTTTTTTTTAAATCCAACCCCAAAGAGTGTGAAATGGGGCCAAAAATTGGTATTTCATTTCTTGTTTAGTGGTAACGCATCAGAGGACGAAAGTGTCTTTGAAAGTATCACCACAAGAACTCAAAAGGCAGGATTGAAAAAAAAAAAAAAAAAAAAAAACAACTCTGGCTGCAGCTACCAGAATTGCTTTTTGATCAGAGGTACATTCGAAAAAGACCATGGTTCTGTGGTCTCAATTAGAGTGAGTAGATTAGAAGGTGCTGCAGTTTGTGTGAACAGCTTAAAAGTCCAATAAAAAAAAAGCAAAATAAAATCTGTGCAGACCACGCAGCCCACACGAACGAAGCAGCGGGTGCACAACTAGTTACATTATGTTTTGAAATTGATTATTTTTGTCGATATAAAGTTATTGCAGTATGTTTCTTAGGAAAAAATGTGATCTCGTGTACTTAATATCGTAGATTTTCAAATGTTTAAAATATTAACTTTATGAGGGAACAAGTCTTTATATGTTACAGTAATACAAGTACCACATTATTCACAGTGGATAATAAAATTTGTCCAGTAATAAATAATAACTTTTATAATAATAATGAATTATAAAATAATGATTAATAATAATTAATACAATTTAACCAGAATAATCCTACTTAAATAAATTTAGTGTTACAAAAAATTCACAAATGACTATGAATAATCTCTAAAAATAGAGAATTAGAAAATGCCTTGAAACCTTGTTTTAAAATATTTCCTGACATTAATGCTACTGCCAATGTTAAGTGGGCTACTTCCTTGATTAACTTTTCGTGCCAAGATTGAAAAATCAAACTTGGAACCATAAAGTGTACATGGTCCACCAAACAAAATCCGTTTGTGTTTAACTGATACTGTAATGTATTTGGAATCTGATGATGTGTTACATTAATACACCAGAGCTTGCAGTTCTTTCAGTGCAAATGACAAGTACATTGCTAGTGGTGGGACTAATGAGGGGGAAAAAAACTAATAAATGCACTATTTATGAAATAATGGTTACTTCTTAATCGTGTTTTGAGTATTTCCTAGGCTTTCCTAAGTTACATTTTATATTGCATTTAAGAGTTTGTTTCCTCAGTAATACATGGACTGATTGCTCTTGATAAACAGAAGTTACCATAATTTCATTTTACTTGTTTTCCCAAGACAGTGTTCACTATTTTGCAGATATTTGCCCTTTTGATTGTTTTGCTTGTTGCATAATTGCTAGGCATTGTAAAAGGATAGCAGTATGATGCAGCCTGTAATGGTTCTTTTGACTTCCGCACCTCCGAAGATATAATTTACGATCGCGCACGCGGAAGAGCGCTGCGCCAGCGACCGATTTTTATAAATAATTTTGTTCGTCTTTTTACTTTTGCGTAGTTTTTTGTTTTTAACAACTAATTGATGACACTCTCTCTCTTGTCTTCGTACGAAAGACGTGTATTTTTCGGCGATGTGTTGAATGTGCTTTTGGGTGGAAATTAAAATTACATTACAAAGCGAGGTTGTTTCAATAGTGATTCAAGGTGGTTATCGCCAAAGTTGTAAATTGATCATGACAGTGACAACTTGAAGAAGTTTTCAACAGACAGAGAAAAGTGAAAGACGGGTCGTCCTACAAGAGAAATTAGGAGGACAGCCATGAAGACTATATTGTAATTAATACTGCGTATCTAACAAGATTATAAGGTAAATTTCAGTTAGTTTCTGATGCTATTTCCGTACAGTTGCTTTTTGTAGTGTTGCCGACCCGGTCTGCCATGCACGGTCAAATTAAAGCACGATCTCAATCAATAATACGAAGTCCGCCTTATCCGTAACTGAAACCACCAAAATTCAAGACATCAATCAGATTTTCTATTTTATATTTTTCACGGCAGAGCCCCGAGGATAAGGGAACACTACAAGCCGTTAAGTTTTTATACACATCTGTGGTGTAGTTGCAGACTAGAACTGTACTGTTCTCTAGGTTCAAAGGCTGCTAAGTAAAGCTAATAGCTGCAGTGGTATATTATGAATGCTGGTCACTGGCAGCAGGGAATTACCAGTCTCTCAAAAATGTGTATTGGCTTAGAATCTTAAACTTTTGTAGTAGGGAAACAGCACATTGACAGCCATTAAAACCTATTCATTGTTTCACGTTTCCTCATGTTTTTCTGTCCTCTCTGGCCCCCATTCCCTCCTCTGTTGATTTGTCATTGTCTTCTACTTCCTCCTTGTGAAAGCTGAGTACTATCTTAAAACATTTATAAGTTTTACTTGCTTAATAGAAAACAGTTTTTTTCCTTGAGAAGTGTAATTTCCAGTGCCTTATTGCTGCAGTTAATTGTGGATTCATAGAGTGATTAGAATGACGATAATGTGGTGTATTTTGATAAATTTTGTGATGTCACACATTTGTTGTTTTTTGTTGTATTTACATGAGGTAATTTTCTTGCAGTTCATTGAAATAAACGGACTTCAGCTAACAGAACCAAGACAGGCATATGTTAGAATTTTAAAAGAGCTGGGTGGTGAGAAAGTGACCACACAAACAGCTCAAGAGATACTTGAAAAGAAATTTACAAAACCAAGCAAGAAAGACTTGCCAACAGTTCTTTTAGTTGATGAGGTAAGAAAATGATATGATGCTTTACTGTATGTCATAGGTATTTACTTCATAGAATATCTCTTAGTCCAACTGTGGTTCACTTGCCTAGACATTTAAAAAATTTCATGTAATATTGTTTAGGTGCTCCTGCTTTATGTTTATTATCAAGAAAACTTAAGTACATGATAGTCTATCATAAGAATTAATGTCTGCAACATTCTTTGGCTAAAGGGATAATTCTGCTTTCATTTTTAATTCTGTTTCATACTGATGCATTGGTTACTACAGCCATATAGCAGGTTATGCTAAATTTGTTTCTCTCTCATTAAGTAACGAAAAGTACATTTTGAGGGTTAATTTGGGAGTAAAAGAATTGTTGAATGTTATCTTCTGTAACTTTTCTTTTTACGATGGTGACTTTGGAATCTGTGTGTAATTAACACATCAGAAGTGTTTGGAAATTTGTAATTTTAGTATTTTTAGTAAATTTAAAGGTGCTGTCATTGGGTAGAGAAAAATTACAAAGAACTATTACTTTCAAGAATTCTGAGTATATACATTATTCTTTGGAAGCACATTATTCTCAGACAGCTCCATGAATGGATGTTTTGTAACACCTAATAATCTATCTATAGTTCTTTCTTCGTTGTAGATTTTTGTTTTATACTTAGTTATAAAATTCTGAAGGACAATTATGTGCAAGAGAATGGTGTCCCTCAAGACTGCTATGTTTCAGATGTGACTGTCTTTATTCTATTAATGCTGTAAGATCCTTTACAGCTCTTGTTCTAGACAATTTTTCTTCACTGCTCCACTTTTGGCTTTTCGGCAAGAGTGACTCAAGAATTGCACCTTATAAGAGAGAGACTGGTTTACTAGTGTATTATTATTTTTGGTTTTAATGCGTGTTTAAAAAGTAGTGCATTCATTTCAAATATATGGTTGTGTATCCAGTTGAGGGATGCTGTTCTGACATTTTTTTTTTTTTTTGAAAAAAAAAAGATTTGTTGATGTATTTTGCCTGATAATAAATTATTCTGGTTATAACATCTAAAGCCTGATTTACTCTAGAACACAAGCAAACACAACAGCGAACAAGACTGCTCCTATATGGAAATGGCAGGCGAGTGCAAGGGAATGGCATTTGGTTCTCTTTGGTTCACAGTCACAGTTGGTCACTCTTGTTCCCACAGTGTTTGTATGCTTCGATATTCATTCTATCATTTTCTGTTGTGTTCCTCCCAGTACAAACCCATGTTCACAGGTACAAGGGAATTGTGATGAACACTAGCAAATTGTTCTGATAATGCTCACACACCTTTGTTCACTCTCATTTGTCTCAGTGCAAAGGTGTAAAGGATCTAAAAGCATGAGCTTGCAAGCCACCAGTCAACCTTAACAGCAAGAATTATGACACTCCTCACTTGCTCTGACTTTCTGCAGTGCTTGTATCCAGCAGAAAATAATGTTTACCTTTATGTTGAAAGCTTCTTTTATATAATTTTTCTGAAGCATTCATTGATGTAATTTACAGAAGCCGGTTAGCAAGCCTGACACTAAGAAATAAGTAATAGAGAAAGCTTCATTGACATTATCTGTGATAACGTAAAGTGAGGGAAAAGGAATGTTGCTTAGGATGCCATAATTAAAATGAGTTTTCTTTGATACAAATGACAATTTGTTTTTGTATTGGTACACATTTCATTAAAAGATAAATGTCAATGTGCACCTAGGTCACACTAAATGGCAAGCAACTTAGGGAGCTTAGCACTTATTTGCTAGGTACAGGCCTGGCGAACATGGGTTTCCTGAACTTTGAACTTGGCAATGTCACCAGTACTCTTTTACCATAAGCTCTGAAGATGCTCCACTGACCACCATGCAACTTGGTGGTGGAATGTTGTGTATCATGTGGAATGGGTAACTTACCTTAACTACCCAGAACATAAGGATGATAAGAAGCTCTATTAAAAAACTCATTCTCAAGGTGTGCTGCACATTGATGAGCTGCATGGCTGTAGAAGAGGAACATCAGTTAGCAGGCAACCTCTGGGGAATCTTCTGTTCTTCAGTTGTATAATGCTTACCCAGGCAAGTGGGGCTTTGTCTGGGTGGACCTTTATTTCCCTAGCTGCTCATGTATCCCAGAACCACCTCTGCCCCCTCTGCAAGATACTGATACTGTGTAACCCTACTACATTCATCACACCTCTGAAATTTAATCCCTTGTTCCTCAGCACCTGGAAGAGCATTCCAGACACCATCTCTGTAAGTTATCCAACCTGCTGACATCCTACTGCTACCTTGGAACACCACTATCCAACTCTTGTCCTACCCACAATGTTGGTCCTCATCAACTCCTCATACCACCCAGATCCTGCATAGCAGACCTTTTCAACTTTCCATGTCCCCAAGACTCTATAACACTCCAAATCCAGAACCTAAACAATCCAGGAACACTGATGTTAACCTTTCTACCAAACTCCTCAGACCGACAGAAGTTTCAGACCTCTCCAAAGGTCTTACCTTTAGCTTTACACCAAAATTTAACCATGTTGGACTTGTCAAAGACCTACACCCCTCCTCCCGAACCCTGGAATGGAAACACTTTTTCGCCACCGATGTCCCCAACAAAAGCCAATGTAATGCCAACATTGAATCCTGCCTTTCCCAGTTCATATCACCATCCAACCGTGATCCCTGTCCCACCCAGCCACCCCCTGGTCGCCTTCCAGGAATTTCTTACCACCAACTTGGCCTCACCATCCTTCCACAGGCCTCTTTTCTAAGAACACCAACCTTTCAGCAGAGGAAAGAACAGCCATAAATGTCTCAAAAAGATCCTGATATAATCATCCTACTTGCTGACAGTGGCTTCACCACTTTCATGTTGAGTTGCAATCACTACCAGGTGGAAGGCATGTGTCAGTTGTGTGACTCTGATCAGAGTGATTCCCTCCCAGTAGTCCAACGTAACCTCCAATCCCTGCTTAAAGTCTTACCCCCCTTCCCAGAAACTCTCCCCCAAATCCATTTCTCTCCTCACCCCACACACCATGCTCCCAAAATTCGCAACCTAACAATTCTGAATGCCCCATTGTAGCTGGTTGTTGTGCTCCCAATGAAAGGATCTCAGTCCTCGTTGACCTAAACCTCCAACCAATAGCTCATAATCTAGCCTTCCGCATCAAAGGTACCAACCACTTCTTCAGTGACTCTCCACCATCCACCCTTTACCTCCTGGTTCTCTACTGGCCACTGTTATTGCCACTTTCCTATACACCAACATCCCTCATGCCCATAGTCTTGCTGCTGTCAAACAGTATCTTTCCCAGTGTCCTTCAGACTCCAAACCCACTACCTCATTCCTCATACACCTAACCAACGTGATTATAGTGCATAATTACTTCTCCTTTGAAGTGAAGGTATATAAGCAAATCTGCAGCACAGCCATGGGCAACTGTCTGACATCACCCTATGGCAACCTGTTTACGGGCCATCTAGGGGAAACCTCCCAAAACTTCAGACTCCTGGTCTGGTTCAGGTTCATTGATGATATCTTTTTGATCTGGATTTAGTGCCAATATAATTTATCCTTATTCCTTCACCACCTCACCTTCTCTCCCATCCACATCACCTGGTTCTCCTCAACCCAGCCTGCCACCTTCCTGGATGTTGACCACCTCCTATCTGGTGGTTCCATCAACATCTCTATCCACATTACACCCACCAACCACCAATAATACCTACATTTTGACAGCTACTATCCCTTCCACACCAAAAAATCCCTTCCGTACAGACTGGTCATTCAGGGACAGTGTACCTATAGTGACGAGAACTCCCTTGTCCATTATGCGGGAAGTCTCACTAAGGGCTTCGCGGACAGGCGCTATCCCCTGTACAGAGTCTGCAAATAGATTTCCTGTGCCATTTCCCCCTCACACTCATAGCCCTCCCATCACCCCAAGAGCCAGTTACAAATGAGTGCCCCCTTTGTTACGCAGTACCACCCCTGACTGGAACAGCTGAACCATGTCCTTTGTCAGGGCTTTATCTATTGCCATGCTTAGAAATGAGGGACATGCTTTCCACCCCTCCTGAAGTGGTGTTCCATTGCCCATGCAACCTTAATAACATCCTAGTCCATCCTTATGCCACTCCCAATCTCAACACCTTATCATAGGGATCGCATGCCTGTGGAAGACTCAGGTGCAAGACCTGCCCCGTCCACTGTCTCTTTCAGTAGTGTCACAGGTATATCTTAGCCCATCAAATGGTGGGCCACCTGTGAAATTAGCCATGTAGTATACAAACTGAGTTGCAACCGTTGCATAGCTTTTTATGTTGGTATGATTGCCTACCAGGTGGCCACCAAGATGAACAGCCACTACTAAACTGTGTCCAAGAGCAAAGTAGGTCACACTGAGCCACACAGCAGAACATAACATGCTTGATTTCAGTGGCTGCTTCGCAACGTGGACCATCTGGATCCTTCCTTCCACTTTTCTGTACTGCACAGGTGGGAGTTATCCTTACAACACATTCTCCACTCCCAAAATTATCATGGCCTCAGCGCACAGTGACCTGTTGTCCTCCACACCCTTCGCTCAACAGTTCCCACCCCCCTATGTCCTATCACCAACTTGCTTTTCACGTCCCCTCAATCTCATTGTGAGCCACCCTCTGCCAATGTACCTGCCTGTCCTTTCCCCTTCTCTGCTCCTCTCCTCTCCCCTCCTCCCTCCTCCCGCCTCTCCCCTCTTAAGTGCCTTTTTTTATTCTCATATTCAGAACTTTGCCCTCATATAACAAGCTGAAAATTAAGTTAGTTAGGAAAGATAATTAATACTGAGCTATTATAGAACCAAGAATTAATGGTAGTGATGGGCATGTGTGGCAGTTAGTAGCCAACGTAAAATGGGGAAGGAGAAGAGGTCTCGAATTGCCTCTTCTTTCATCATCGCAATCTCTTAATCATGTTAATAAATTTGCCTGCAGAATTTCTGATTTCTTGCCAAGACTATATTACTTCTCTTCATACAGTTGGACATGCTCTGTACCCGGAGACAGGATGTTATCTACAATATGTTGGAATGGCCTTCTGTAACTGGTTGTCGCCTCATAGTAATTACCATAGCCAATACCATGGATCTGCCAGAGAGACTTCTCATGGGTCGAGTTACTAGCCGCCTGGTGAGTCAGCAATGAAAAGTTATTATTTTTCTTTTACAATAAACTTGTGAGACGAATCTCTCTCTCTCTCTCTCTCTCTCTCTCTCTCTCTCTCTCTCTCTCTCTCTCTCTCTCTCTCTCTCTCTTCCCCCCCCCCCCCCCCCTCCCCTCAGTATAAAAGTTAACAACCATTCATTGTTAAGTATCTTATTTTGAAGAATTTTAGTATTTGACAAAAGTTCTTTCACAGTTTTGTGAGTGTTGTTGTTAATAGGTTTGTGCTTATTGATGAATCTGCATAATTAGTTACTGAAATTGTAGTGTGTCAGCTTTTACCCATCTGTCTTTATGTGTAGGTTATTTGATTTGTTCATTGTGTATAATTCTTCTCAGCCATGTTCTTTGCTTATTAATTACATATAGCAAATGTTGACTGAAATGTAATTGTAGACGTGTGTTCTGGAGCATTAAGAAAATAAAGTTCTTCAGGTGGGGGAATTTTCTGTTCTATATTCTCACATGATCTGTTGGTCAATAAGTTAACAGGAACATTACACTGTGAATTAAAATATAAAGTGTACTATGTATTGTGAAAATGTAGCTAAAATGTTAATGTAATTATAGTATTCATTTTCATTGAAATTCAATATCTATTGTGATTAAATGTGTGCCTTTGCCATACGTTATTAACTGTGAATAGTAGTACATTGCAATGCCGTGAGTTTGTTGGCCCAATTATTACTTCTCAAGCATGAATATGAAGTGGTGTATATTGTAGTTAAAATGTGTCCTCCAGAACAAATACTTACTAAGAGGCCTGCTGTCTTGAGATGAATGTCCCACATAACACTGAATCCTCTGTGTAGGCATAGCATGGTGAATGTGCATATGCATTACAGTGTCTGTGGTATTTTACCCAGCAACCTCACTTGAAGCTTACCTCTCAGCTGCTGATGGAGTTGGTGCAGTGGTAAGACTCTCACCTTGCTTTCAGACGGACAGCATCTCAAATCCACATCCATCCATTCAGATTTGGGTTTTCCATGATTCCGTTGAATCAGACTAAGAAAGGAAAAGGACAAGCTGGTTTGCTTCCCCATTCTGTCCCTCATTGAATCTTGCGCTGATGCTTTAATGACCTCAACGTTGACAGGAGGTCAACCCCTAATATTCTTTTTTTCCTAGCTATTGTAGATTTTAAAGTAGAGAATATAGTGATGCAGCTGACGATATTCATAGAGCAATGCTCTTAGTTTGTTTGCAGATGATGCAGTCATTTGCCATTTGTAAAGTCATCAGAAAATCAAAACCAGTTGCAAACTGATTAGACAAGATATCTGTATGGTGTGAAAGTGGCAATTGACTCTAAATGATGACAAGTGTTAAGTCATCCATGTGAGTACTAGAAGAAATCCGCCAAATTTTGGTTACACGATGAAGCGCACAAATCTGAAGGCTGTAAATTCAAGTAAATACATAGGGATTACAATTACATATAACTTAAATTGCAACAATCACATAAATAATGTTGTGGGTAAAGCAAACCAAACACTGTGATTTATTGGCAGAACACTTAGGAGGAGGAACAGATCTACTAAAGAGAATGCTTACACTACACTTGTCTGCCCTCTTTCGGAGTATTGCGGTGCTGCGTGGAATCCGCATCAAAGGGGACTAGCGGAGGACATTGAAAAAGTTCAAAGAAGGGCAGCTCCTGTATTATCATGAAATAGGGGAGAGAGTGCCATGGACATGATATGTGAACTGGGTTGCCAATCATTAAAACGAAAGTGTTCTTCACTGTGGCAGGATCTTGTCGTGAAATTTCAATTGCCAACTTTCTCCTCTGATTACGAAAATATTCTATTGGTGCTGCAACTGTGCGATGAATAATGTGGCTAAATTACAGTTTTAAGATGGGTTATAATAATGAAACAGAAAGAATTATAGCTCATGAATTGTCTCTTGTTCTCTAAGCTCCCATATGCATTTCGCACGAATAATGTCCAGTACACAAAACAATAAAGGAAGATGTGAAGCAATTGTTACATGCTAAGCAGAATGCCTCCCCATTGTAAGGCTGGAATTCAGTAAATCTGGCTTTGCTATCATCTATTGGGGGCAGCACAAACATTCGTCATATAAACGTTCTGTTTGTAGTCAATAAATTTGAATTGTATGTATATAAAGTGCTGTGAGTTGCTGACTAAAAGACCAACACACTCACACGGAATGTTTCTGTGAATAAAAAGGTTTATTTTTTACTTTCACGTGAAAAAGTATTGTGCCAACAAAATCAGATTTAGACACCAAGGGCTTAAATTTTGCAATAGCGTTCATGAACGCACAATTAATTTTTTAAATAGATCGCAAAAGGAAGGGCGATATTAAGAAACTAGTGATGCGACCGAAACACCAAGTCCCCACTATCGCACTTATCAATAAATCACAAGTCTAGTTGACTGGGTGGATCCAACACCATGAAATAAAATCAAAGTCCACAAGTGTGGTTCAACACAAAACTAGTTCAACTTCCTTTCACCATAGAAATATTCCAAGTTCACCTAACGAATCTTGGCAAAAGTTCAAATAAGTGTCTGAGTATATCCACAGAAACAATCAAATCCACAAAAGCAGGAAAATGCAAAAAATGTTCCAAACAACCTCTAAAACATCTTAAGTCTTGAAGTAAACTCAGCAAATTTCTACAAGTTAAGTGTACTGGCAACGTGTATAGCTGAAAAATTCAAAATCGCATGAACCTTGGTGGAAAATTAAAAGTCAAAAACTCAATACTCAGAAAAATTTCACCATACGTGCACTGCAACTTCTGAGCTGCAATCTGACACTAATCTTATCTCAACAAGACTTGAGATCACACAGTCCCAGTCCAGCATGGCTGCCGCCTGTTTAAGCCCTTGGTGTGCTACTGTGTGAGTCAAGCAAGACGCTTAATGTAATTTAAATACAAAAATCACCATTTCAACATTTTATACACATATAATATATGAATTTATATGTAAATTTTCATAATGTTCGTTACTAATCTCTATTAGTGTACTGCCGCTACTTTTATTTATTTAATTTTTATTTAGTGAAAAAATAAATTTAAAAAACTGGGAGATACAGCTCGACAAGACCATCCTACAAATATATTATTTGTTGCAATCGCATGTAACTGAAATACAATTTTCAAAGTTTGTACATTATCATAATTATTCAAATGTCTCTAACGTGAAAAGTGTTTATGGTAAAGGTGGTGCATCTCAACAGTCACCATTGGCAAAATTTTCCCTTTAAAGTGAACCTGCTGGCTCTTCTGTACTTTCATTGGTTCTGTCTTTATTAACCTTTGTAGTTTTATTCTACGTGGCAGTGGATGTGCACTGGATCTGCGAGTTGCCTCCATTACCAAGTTTTAACAGCCAGAATTTCCCCAAGCTGCTAACAGCTATGTAATCGCATTCTGCTAGCCCACGTCCTCACTCTGACCTGGGACTGTCAAGCACTCGGCAGTTCACTGTAGGTTACCCTGTCCTTCACAGATGGTACATATCTTGTTATAGCTCGACTGGTCATCGCCAAATGGGTGGTACGCTCACAGTGCCCACATACGTAGGGAGGAATGATCATCATAATAAAATATGAGAAATCGCAAGCTATTCGAGAGTGGAACGCTAGGGACATAGCTTGAAGATGGTTTGAAGAATCCTCTGCCAGGCACTTGATTGTGAATTGCAGAGTAATATAATGTAGATGTAGACATGTAGATGTAGATAAATGACATGCTGTGATGTATTGATGCATCCCAGGTGGGCTGTCAGTTTGCTGTAGGACAGCAGGAGCCTGCGTCATTGGAAAACTTATCATTGTAATAGTAAACAGTGCGTGGCAATCACCTTACCAGCTATAGTCATGGAAGGAAGTAACACCTGCCAAGCTAAAAATAAGACATTACCCACTGACATGCATTTTCTTCCTCTAGCAAATAGATTAGTCAGTATATAGAACTAGTGCAATACTACTATCGGTTCAATACACTGTGTAGAAGCATTTTATTTCCTGACAGGAAGGCAATCCACAGCTTATGTATTTAAGAAAATAATGAGGCACATGTAACACAAATTTAAAAAATTTATTAAATCCCAGGTGTTCCCTTATTGTGCTCTTAGAGAAGTTCAGTAACCATACTTCTCTGGGAAAAGTGCTGTATGACAATATGCTTTTAGGTTTATCCAGCTAATCCTTATTTCATTTAGTAGTACATTATGTAAAGACAATTTTAGTTTTACTTAATTAAAAGGACAACACACCTACTTGCCCCCTCCCTTCACACACACACACACACACACACACACACACACACACACACACACACACACATTTTGATTATTCTTCTTTCTTCATTTCGGTCAACTATTGACCATGTCAATTCAGCTGTCTCTCTTTTTGTGAGCTTTAGTTACTGCACAGTGCTCCTTCAGTCAATTCCAGTGTTCTTTTCTCTCTTGGGTACACACCTCTGTATTCAGCTTCGCCTTTTTCTGGAAACCTATGTGTATTCATAATTATTCCTTAATGCTCCTACATTTCCTTAGGACTAATTTCCAGTTTTTGTAAATCTTTTTGACTTTTGTGAGCCATGACGCTTTGGTTTTCTTATCTTGAAAGTATGCTAGTATCCTTTTAGTTGTCCTTCCTGGGCTCATTCGTGTCACATAGCTGTTAAAAGCAGTCCTTCTTTTCTGAATTGTATCACTTACCTTCTCCACGTGTTCATGATTGTGATGCCTTCTTCTGCACTATCTTTTAACTTTGATGGAACCCAAAATCTTCCTTTTTTGCCTTAAGTTTCTCCAGTGGATGTTTCTTGTTCACTGTAAGAGTCTCTATTACTTATAGGGCTTTTGGTGTAATAACATTGCAGTATTGTCTAATTTTGTTGTATAAGATTATAGATCTCTTATTAGGGATGCCTTTAGTTAGTTGATAGGCCGTTTTCATTTTTTTAATGCATGATACGAAGGCTTCTTTCTCTGATAGGTTAGGCTCTATCCATTCATATCGGTATTTAAACTTTTGTGCATGCTTAATTTTTCCTTTTCTGAGCTCCAGTTCTTGTGGTGCTGATTTTATGTTTATCATGAAGTACATCTCCTCAAAGGAGATTTGAAGCCCACCCTGCTGTACTGCCAATGTTTTTATTTCATTAAGCTGTTTTGCTGCCATATCTGTGGAGTCTGAGAAGATCACTAGCTCATATGCAAAGGCTAGACAGTCGATTGTAAGATTCATGTATTGCATTTAGACAAAAATAGGAAAACACTGTAAGAAATTCACACTTGAACATAAATGCAGACAATAGTAAAGCTTTCAGATTGTGCTGTTGTATTTGAACATGAACAGCAACTGTGCAGTGCCCTCAATACATTACAAGTGTCAGTTGTGGTCAAAAAGTGTTCTGTGCAGTTGCAAGTGCATTATGTCAGAGCTAAGTGAATTCAAACAGGGACAAAATGTTGGTGCTTCTATGGTGGGTGCTTCCATAACCAAGGGAGCTGAAGTGTCCAATGTTTCAAAAGGCACCACGTCCAAGATTTATATGGCGCACAGGGAGAGCAGAAAACCATCATCCTCTAAGTTCCAATAGGACAAAAGTGTATGTTGATTATCATGATGGATGGTCATTGAAGAGGATTGTGACAAAAAGTAAGAGGATGTAAATTACAAAAGTCATTTTAGAACTGAACGTTACACGCGCAAACCTGGTCAATACCAAAACAACATGGAGCTCTATAAGAAGAGAATTGCGGGCAAACTCAATTCCGAAACCACTCATCAGTGATGCAAATTCCCATAACAGGAAAACATGGTGCCAAAAAAACCTGGACTGGCAAGTTTACATCCCAAGAGTGAAACACAACATAGAGTCGGTGATGATTTGGGCAACCATATCATGGGCCCCATTGTTACTCTGCAAGGTCATATTACTGTCAAAAGTTCTGTGACTATTTTGGCTGATAAAGTCCATTACATGGTATAATGTTTGGTGGTGCTCTGTTCCAAAATGACAGGGCACTTGTTCACACAGCTTGCATCTTCTAGGACTGGTTTTATGGCCACAAGGATGAATTGTTGCATCTTCCCGGGACACCAGTCAGTCCTCTGTCATCTGCTTTTGAGAGAATTGTGCATGATTGCTATCCACCTCCAATACTGTTATCTGAACTTCCCACTATTTTGCAGTAGAAATTATATAAGATTCCCTTGAAAACCATACAGGACCCGTATTTGCCAATTCAGAGATGACTAGAAGCTGTCGTGAATTCCAACAGGTTTTCTGTACCATATTAGATTTGGTAATGTGTTGTGCTTGTGGTGTTTCCATATTTTTGTCCAACCCCTGTACTTGCTACCTACTAGCCATTACCTCATTTTCTGTCTCTGAATTGTTCATTCCTTTCTGCCATTCTCAGATGACCTTTTCTAAAACACACTGGAAGAGCAGTGGTGATTGTTTGTCTCCTCGTCTCATTCTTGTCCTGTTTTTAAAGACACTAGACACATTTCCTCTGAACTTTACTTTGGATATGGCATTGATTAGAGTATGTTGAATTACCACTTTTGTCTTGTTATCTAAGCTAAATGCTTCAAGGCTTTGAAATAGTGTGGTACTATCAACTGAATCGTATTTCTTCCTGAAATTGATAAAGTTTATCACAACTTCCCTCGTCCTGAGTTTCAGATATTAAAAGATAGACATCAGATTCATAATTTGCCTGGCACACAAATGTCCCTTCCTGAAACCCCCTTGGTATTCCCCCAGCTGTGCATTGATTTGTTGTTCTGTCCTATCCTGTAGAGCTAAGAAGGGTGCTTCAGTAGTTGTTTGTATCTGTCCTGTTCCCTTATGTAGTAGAGAAATTAAAACAGAGGCACTTCCATGTGGCAATTTTTTTGCTTTATGAAATCTCTTGAATAATTGCAACAAGTTTATGGATTGCCTTATCCCCCCACATGATTCCATAGTTCAGCTGTCGTCTGATCTTCACCCATTGTCTTGGCCTTTAGTGTTTGGATTATCTTGGTTTCTTCCTTCATCGGTGAAGACAAATCTGGATGGATGTTTATATTGTTTTCAGAAATGAATGCAGTCTCTGGAGCCTCACAGTTGAGGAAACATTCAAAATGACTTGTTAGAATCTGGCAGTTATCTTCGTCACTGTGGGTTAATTTCCCTTTGGAATCTTTCAACTGTAAACCTGGGTGGCTGTGTTTGTCCAAATTGCGCTTGAAGATCTTGTAGAAGATATTATTATTATTATTAGTATTAGTATTGATGTCTGCAGCAGTGTATTGATAGGTAATTGCAATTTAGATTCACTTACTAAGTGCAACGAAGCTCCTGTTTTAAACTTTTTTATTAACTGGAGGAAAATGTAAAAGGTGGGAAATTCCTTTTTAGGTACATGCTTTATAAAACACCAGTAAGCCATTTTATTAATTGCACTGGCATTTAGTTGGGCATCAGTAGTCTTACTTAAATTTGACATATGAACACATTTGTAGATTTTTCTCCAAAGATCCAAAATTGTCCTCTGTTTTAATGTGTAATGGTGAAGTTTTTTTACGATTTAGATTTCATAAGTACAGTGGAAAGTTTTTCTGTCCACATCTGCAGCAGAAATAAGTTTCTTCATCTTCACTGCAGCATTTAAATCAGCAATGCAAGATGCTCCACTATTATCGTCACTATCACTATGGTCACTTCCCTTTTCCTTGCATGTGAGAATAGATCAAATCTTCAACCGTCATAATTTCAGTAGTCAAAATATGCTCGTCATTATAGAGGAAATATTGCACTGGATGTTCCAACCGCAGCTTTTCCCTTTATGAAGTGATGATACTTTAATAACAGTCTATCTTTGCTACACACATTTGGTAGGCCGAATACATTTCCTCAACTTGTTTTGAAAATCCTAGCCTTCTTTAACAGGGTGACTAGCTCATCCGTGTTTTTGGTAAGTGATCAGTCAGGCCCATATTCTTGTGAATCTATTTTAGTTTTCCTCTTGTGTTATTTAGATTTACTTAAGTTTTAGGACACCTGGGTGATTTTAACGCTATCTTCATGATATGAGCTGGTGTGATTGTGAAGGTGATCATTGGTGATATTGGATGTGATTTTTCTTGGATTGCTTTTTACCTGTTTGCCACATTTTTTTTCCATTTTAACCACATTTGTTTCTAGTAATTTTGTATGGGTGCTGATGACCTCATCATTGAGCACCCCAACCCACAAACAAGTATACATATACTATGAATCTTCTATAGTGTGTTTTAAAAAGGATGGGTAATGTCCAAATTAAAGGGTTGCAACTTGCTGAATCAGTTTAGTGGCAAGAACTCTTAACTTCCCATTTCATAAGTTCACACATTTTGGGTGTGCCGGACAGCAATCAACAAATTACAGAATTTTTCTGTTCCATGCTCCCATTTTTGCACCTAGGCTGTGCTTGTATTTTTCAAAGAGTTCTGGCATCATCCATTGTCTATGATTGACACTGTAGTTTATAGGCAATTTCTACATTTTTAAAATAATGTGGTTTCTTTGATTCGCCAGTCAACTTTTCAGAGCCATCACCATTGGTGCTAAAGCTTCAATAACATAAGAGACCATGGTTTCTCATGCAGCTACTATTCTGTTGTTATGATAATTCAAATTCAGTATTTTAAATGTACTGCTCATAACTAAGTTTGCAAATGATCTAGGTGTCTTGCTGCTAACGTTTAGGGAACACTATTAAATTCTGCCTTGCATTACTCACAGAGACTCAAATAATTTATTATACTGTGATAGTCGTCCAGACATGAATGAACGAATCACTGAATTATTGCAGATAACTACAGAAAGACATTAATTTGAATATTATAAATTGAACCAGTTTTTCTGTGTTCTTCAATTATTTTCAATCAGTTAACAGTTCAGTTTCTGTAATATTCATTTCATGATTGATTTTGTTTGTGTATTAGCGCAGTGAGTATGATACAAAGATGTAGACACCTTTGATCATCATGTCTTGGCTGACACTAATGCTGAAGTTTATTTATGTTACTCTTGTGATTTATTTATATTTTAAGGGCTTGACAAGACTCACGTTCCAACCGTACACCTACAAGCAATTAGAAGAAATTGTTAAGGCACGGCTTTTTGGTGTGGATGCATTTGATGCAGATGCTGTTCAGTTTGTTGCCAGGTAAGCCATTTACATGTTGCAAAGCAGTAGCTTGTGTTTTTTTTCAAAAATACAGAGGGGTATTTGATGTGAAAATGATTATTTGGGAAGTTCAACAGCAATATGGAAATGACAGATTGCTACTCATCATATAAAGGAGTTGTTGAATTACAGGCAGGCACAATGAAAAAGACTGCTTAAGTGTTTTCTACTGCAGGAGGAGGATTTTGTCTGAAAGCTTTAGTATTTTAGCAGTATTTTTCATTGTACTTGCTGTGACTTGACGCCTTCTCTAGAGGCTGAATAGCAATCTATTATTTCTGTATTGTTGTTATTCCAACCTGGATTGTATTATGATTTGGAAAGTTCAGTGTGGAGAAAGTGCATTAGCTTTTATTTAGTGCACAAAGCTTGTGTGGAGACCTTAGATATCAGGTGCAAAGAGGAATTTTAAAAGAAAAGATTGATTTTCTTTTGAGTTAGAGGTAAGCTGTCATATAATAGAAGGCTGTATCTTCAAATGACAAGAACAATATTGATAACACCACAGCAGAAGTGTAGTAAAGCTTATGATTCCCATACTGACAAAAGTATTAGTGTTAGAAGTAATAATAGTAACAATTTAGAAACAAAAATAGCAGAATTGTGTTGGAAAAGTGAAAATAACATTGGAAATTTGGTATTTTATCGAATATCACAATCCCCCACATAACTGACTGAGGAACAAAATCCTCCGATCAGATTGTAGCCAAAGGATAACACATCCAAAAGGGCAATGCATAGTTAAGACAGTGTGATGTTCAAACTTATCGTTGAGTCAGTGGGTAGGTAAATTCCCTAAGAATTATGGACGTCATTGGGAGAGCCAGACATGACAAAACTGTTCCACCTTTTATGGAAGATATGAGATGGTCAAAATTTCCTCAGGTTTAAAGAAGAGTGTAATAATTCCACTTCGTAAGAAAGCAGGTGCTAATATTGTGGGGGCACTACCGAACAATCAATTTAATAAGTCATGGCTACATAATACAGATACAAATTATTTGCAGAGGAATGTGTAAGAAGCTGACCTGAGGGAAGAACAGTTTTGATTTCAGTGAAATGTAAGAATATGTGAGGCCATATTGACCTGACGACTTACCTTAGAAGATTGGTTGAAGAAAGGCAAACCTACATTTACAGCATTTGTGGATTCAGAAAAATCATTTGACAGTGTTGACTGAAATACACTATTTGAAATTCTTTCACAACTGAGTATTATTCTGCTGCACCTAGTATCTTTTTGTAATTACTCTTCTTCTATTGTTGAGTTGTCATTTGTCCTGTTTACCATTAACAAAAGTTTCTGAAATTTTCAAAAATTGTCATATTGCTTTCTTTTTCAGTTTAACATGTTGATTGAATCTATTTTAGTAATACAGCATCTTATTCATAATGACTTTATGGTTCAAAGGAAAGTGAAGTAGTGGCATTTATGCAATAGAAAAAAGTCTCGTATGGTTACATGGTGTCAATTCTTATGTTTTACTTGAGATGAGTGAAAGTACTTCTAGTTGAAGGTGTAAAAATGTTGATTACTAGCAGTGTTTTATGCATGTGTTAATGTAGGCAGAATCAATATGGCCATCCACTGTACTCTTTCAGGAAAGTGGCTTCAGTATCTGGTGATGCAAGGCGGGCATTAAACATATGTCGAAGAGCAACTGAGATTGCTGAATCTGATATTCTGCTGACAACATGTACAAATAGCCCAAGAAAGAATAGTTCTATGGTAACTATGAAACACATTGACAAAGCACTGCAAGAGATGTTTTCTTCACCCGTTGTTCAAATTATAAAGTAAGTAACAATAAATTTAGTAACTAGTAGACAAATCATACATAGTGACACTAACTCATTTAGGATGTAAAGTTCTTGTACAATGTAAATAACTCAGGAGTAAAGGAAACACTGGGACAGTAAAAGAGTCGTTAAGTCATTGACAGGCTTACAAACAAGACCAGAAACTTTGCTAGCTTTCAGACAAATTCTTTTTTGAGCTAGAATATGCATACATACTTTCTTTGGTAATGTCTCAGACAGATATTGGTTTCCTCATATAAATTCCAGATAAGAATGACTTTATCAGAAGCAAAATAAACATTTCAGCCAAGAATACAGTAATTCTTTTGAAGACAATAAACAAGTTTTTAACTTACCTTTGCTACAGAATACAAGCCAAGATCTGTTACTGAGCATTCCTATTCAGTTTTGATGAATTCCACATGCTCATGCCCCAAAGGCTAACTACGTCAAAATTCCAAACAAAAATAAACATCTCAAGGATTGTTTTGCCACAACACTCAGTTATATTAAGAAAACCAAGAAATGCAATTCATATCCATGTACACATGGCTGTAACTCAAGTCATCGAGGGAGAGTTGCTTCTCACAGATATCTTCAACAGATTGAAATCACTAATTTTTCTACTTTTGGAAAATAATTGGTAATAGCCTCAATGTGTGTACATAAAATTTTTGTAGTTTCAGGGGTCTAACTATTATGATTGGTCCAAAACAGTTCTTGCGTCATAACCGTTGACCTTCATTTCTTTGAAATTGAAAGTCTGATGACATAAACTCATTTTCAGTAGTTACTTTAAAGTAGCCTGTGACTAGTTTGATGAGGATCAGCGAAGTCGTTGGGTCACTGAGTCAATCCTCCTCTTATTAGTAGAACAAGGAGCAGTCCTGGTTGCCAATCAGTCAGAGGATACTGATGGAATATACATCAGCAAATGGTTCCTTCACTTCATCCGGGGTGACATGACAAATCTTGTTTATTGTTCCTATTAATGATTATTTTCTCTTGTAGCTTCTTAGTTTGTTGAAAAGAGAGAATGTTTTTTATCTACTGTCATTTTCTTCCTTAGTTTAGGAATGGTTCTATAAGGTACAGGGTAATGTACTCTCTTCATGGCTTATTTTTCAGATGTGTGTTCACCTTACCAAGGTATGCCTCCCCAAGATTGCTCACATCTCTTTTGTACTTGTCTGGCCACCACGGGTCCCTAGTCCTTGCAGTGGTACTTTCCTGTACATGCTACAAATCTGTGTTTCTACTATTCTTTTTTTGACTCTACCTTTCCATTGTGTGGTCATTTTGGTGCTGATTGTGTCTGGATCTTGTTTGTGTTGTGGACACTCATATTTTACGTCCCGGCCTTCTACACCTATTCATTATTAAATTATGTGGTCCCCTTGTTGGGTGTGATCTGATACTTCTTTTCTAAATTTCACGGAAGTGCGGACTGTGCAAGGAAAATTGGACAGCATGGCGTATTGGCACTTTTGTTTCTTTCTCTCTCTGCACACTTCTTTTTGCAACAGTACTAGGCCCGAAATGCAACACAGTAGCCATTCTGTTGTGGGGACTCGTCAAGTACTTGCACGGTGGTAGTCCCATGACCATGCAGGAATCACACTGTTGGTGCCTGAACTAGTCAAGGAGCATGTGACCGCTCCAGGCAGCGGTTTACTGGCCAGGTAACAGTTCTTGTGGCACATGTGGGGAGAGGCCCCTTTCAGAGTGGGGGACACCATGGCGGAAGATTCACACATGAAGCGAATTAAACTTTCTTCCAGTGGTGGCTGTTCCCAAAATGTTCACTTCCGTGGCTATGCCATGAGTGGAACATAGGACTCAGAGACAAGACGAGGAATACTCCGCCCAATACTTGGGTTGTTCTAGGACATTGAGCATCTCGAGGAGAGGTTTGGGGAAGTGGCAGCGATTTCAAAAATGAAAAGTTGCTCCATTCTGCTTAAAATAGCCTCCCCTAGTGAGTCACAGACACTGCTTGCCTCTGACATGCTGAGTGATACTCCTGTCACTGTAACCCCCATAAAAGTCCTAATATGGTACAGGATATCATTTTCCTTTGAGATCCCCTTTTACAGACTGAAGACTAGTTGTACGCTAATTTGGGGCAACGATGTGTGCATTATGTCGGCTGTTTCCAGTGGGGACCAGAAGACAACAGAGTGAATACTAGAGCCTTCATCTTGGCCTTTGAATGTGACTGATTGCCTGAGTAGGCTGAAGTGACAGTATACTGCTGTGATGTCAAGCTGTATATTCGTCATCCCCTGCAGTGCTACAACAACGCGTGATTTGGGCAAATGTTTTCGCGTTGCAACACCAGTCTAGCCTTTGGATTGTGGCAGTCAGTTGCAAACGAATGCTCCTTGTGCCCCTCCTCCCACCTGTCGGCTGTGGGGAGCACCATTCCCTCTGTTCACCAGACTGCATCATTTTCAAATTTGAAAAGAAAATCCAGGAATATGAGACCCTTGACTGCCTCACGTATCAAGAGGCCAAGAAAAAATACAATCATCTACACCCTACTTGTATGGCAATGAAGTACGATACTGCTACAATGACTTCGTCCACCGTAGTGGCTGTGCCATCATCTTCTGCATCTTTTATGTGGGGCCCTCGGAGCCGTCCAACTACACCCACTCCTCTGGAGGTTGGAGGTGCACCTGGTACTACTTTCCCCAAACCCTCTTTTGAGAGTGTCAGTCATATAGCCATGTTGGTACCTCAAGTCTCCGGGTCTTTTGTGTTTGTCCCAGGGCAGTTTTTGCCAACAACTGCTGGTCAACCATGCAATATACATTCACTGCTCATCTGAGCATCCAGACTACTGTTTCCTTTCGTGCAATACACATTCACTGCTCATCTGAACTACTGGTTTTTTTTTCCTGGTAGGGAGATCTACCTCCCACAACAGAGACTAAGGTGTGGAGCCATAATCACAGTACGTATACAGAGTCCTTGCTCTGAACTCCATCTTTCCCCATTTTCGCCTCTTGTCATGGAGACATTACAAGTGCCTCCATAGTGTGTGCCCCAACCTCAGATCTGCCTCGACAGCTCCTTCGGACCAAAAGACTCAACAGACCTTATGGTTTTTCATAGTCTATTCTTGTATGTCATTGATTCATTTCCAGTTTCAGACATGGTGTACATTGACAGCTCTATGGTCAATGACCAACCAGTTTTATCTACACACATGCTGGATGCAATGAACTGTGCTCCCTGCTGAACAGATGCAGTGTGTTCACTGCAGAATTGGTGGCCATTGCTCAAACCCTCAGTCACCTTCATTCTTGTACTAGCGAGTCGTTCTTAATCAGCACTGACTCCTTGAGTAGTCGTCAGGCTGTAGATTGGTGCTACCCTCGACACCCATCGGTTGTGACTATCCAGGATCTCATGTATGATCTCCAACATGCTGGACAGTTGGCCATCTTTGTCTGGACCCTTGCACGCATTGAGATCCCAGGGAATGAACATACTGATTGGTTAACCAAGTTGGCTAGGAGGATGCCGACTTCGGAGATGGGGTACGAGAACTGGACCTTTGGTTGACTGTGCCGACAGTTGTTGGAGGCTTGGAATGTGGATTAGTGTGCCCTGGTTTCTCTGAATAAACTGCAAGCTATAAAGGAGACCAAGACCATATAGCAACGTGGTAGTCTTCCCTTCATGCTTCACACAAGCAATCTACTGTCCTTTGTCAGCTTCGCGTTGGTCACACTTGGCTGACCTGTGCCCACATCCTCTTGACATGAGGATGCAGCCCACTGCCATGTGTAGCCCGTCTCAAATTGGCCCACACCCTACTGGACTGCCCTAATTTGGCCACCATATGGTGAAACCTTAAACTGGCTGACAACCTTTTATATTTTACCCATGAAATCGGTTTTCACTTCTTTCTGTGACCTAGGACACATTAGCCTTGTTAGTTGATTGAGGGACTGGAGGGATGGGTGCCCCATCGCCTACTCTGACCCGATGGCCCCATTGCCATCCTTGCTTGGTGGTGCAGCATGGCTCCTGCCCTTCCCAAATTTTTAATTCTTCTTATTCTTTTACATCTGCCGTTGGCTGACAGACTCGTCATCATTGTTCTCTTTCCTCAGATTTTATCTTGTCCTTGTAGCTAGTTTTTCCATGGTAACGGAGTGTGTGGAAGCACTGATCAGATGCAGAGGGTCTCTCTCCTCTTGCATAGTGTGTAGTGGGGACCTGCAGCTGCTTTCTGGGTGAGGCAACTCTTTCACGTTCATCATTTTACCCCTCTTTCACTCCTACTTGCTTCTACCTCTTGGCTTTTTTGAGTCTGTTACAATTGAGTCCATTGGTATTTGTCTTTTGTGCACTTCCTCTCTGCGTACTCTTCCCAGCTTGACTTAACAAAGGATTAAGGGACCGATGACCTAGTAGTTTGGTTGTTTGGTTTCTTCAACCCCATCCATCAATCCTTCCATATTTAATGAGGTATGGATACATGTTGCACACATACTCTATCCCTACACCAGCACCAACGCAGAATTTGAAGTATATTTGGCTGATAAGCTGCATGTAAATTTGCTGAACCTGTACCATTTTTTCCATAAGAGTAACAGTCATGAATGGTTACGTTACCTTCAAGGTAATAACTAAGAAAGCAATTTCCAACAAACATCTTCCAAACTTCACACACACAAGTGAACTTATTTGCAGCTAGTTGTTCATTTAGATTTGTTTTTCACCGAAACAGAAGAATCGTAAAAGTTCCTGAAATCATTTTTCATGGATTTAGGCTTCTAAGTCCATGACCAAAGAGAGATCATCCATTTAAGTGCCTTTTGTAGAAATGACCCTGTTGGCATATATGATGACAACCTTTTTTTCGAATCACGTTACACTACAAAGGCCAATCTCTATTCTTTAGTTCTATTTGAGCATTTGACTCTTTGCCTTTTTCATAAGTTGTGCTAGCAACTCATCCAAAAGGACTAAGAACAAAGTCATTAACATTTTTGGGAGATGTAAGTAATGGATCCTCTTCACTCTTTTGGATTGTTCACAGACAACTTGGTCTATTCCAAATGACAACAATCAAGAGTTGGAAGTTAGGCATGCTGTTTCATTTGTAACTAGCAGTTATGCTCAAATGCTCGACTGAACCTGTTTGCACGCGTGGGGTGTGTCCAGAATTGCATCTGTAAATACATCCTTCTGTAACAAGATTTATTCATTCACACATTCTTTGTCATCACTCGTCTCTGGCACCAGATCGCCGTCATTATGTGAACACTCTATTTCTGATTAAACTCTGAATTCGTAAACACAAGCAATGTGACTACCCTGGTGCGTAGTATGTCATACCTTGCTTCTGAGCTAACCCCCATGTCCAACACGGGATATGAAAATAGTTCAATAGTCACCACCGAAAACTTCTCCAAGTCCAAAAGTGTCGTGGTGAGTAGGCCCTGTCCCCAGAAGTGTGACGTTAAAGGCAGACAGGATGGCAGCAGTGGTGGGGAGGTTGGAGATGAACATCAATCTTCAGCAGTGTTCGACTTCTTGTTGTGGTCCAAAGGTTGGCTGATGGTAGTGCAGACTCGTGGGAATTTAAATGCTGCGGCTTGCAGACAGTCAGCTGTTGACACTTTCAGAGGCCATGCCACAGTACATACCATGGTAAATCATGTGGAGTATTGGCTTAGTGGGGATTGGGCTAATGGAATTTCTCCCCAGGTCACTGACAAAGGGTGACAGTAATTCCCTAGTCCAGTTGCTGCTAATCTCTGAACAGTGATGCAGAATGACAAAGAATGTTGCAGGGAGTCTATTGTTCTTGGATGGCGTTGCAGGGAGTCTATTGTTCTTGGATGACAGGGGCCACATGTTAAGGAGTTGCAATATTCTTTGTGCAGATGTTTTGTATGTTGCAGAAACCACAGTAATTAGAGGGTCAATGAAGGTGCATGACAACGAGAAACAAGAACTCAATATTCTAAGAAAATTCCCTGATGCTGTTCTCCCAAATGGAATTTCTGTTACACAACGTACAAAAGAATTCTGTGAAAACAGACAATATCACAGTAATTTAGGAAAAGACACCTACAGGTCTCTGATCATCTATGTGGGATGGATGAAAACAGACTAAGAACATTTTGAACATCACTAATGCAAGTAAATTAGAGATCAGTCGGATGAAAGAAACACGCAAAGACATGGAATGACAGACAATCTCAAAAGAAGAAATTAAGAACAGAAAACAATTCAAAAATAAAGTGAGAAACAAGAAAAGTGTCAAGAAAAGACACAGCAGGGAAAAAATGGACAGAAGAAAGGAAGAAAAAGTGCAGTGAATAAATGAAGACTTTTGACAAGGAAAAAAAAAATAGGAAAAGGATGTGAAGGTGTGAGTGGCTCAAGTTCACCTAAAGGATAATAATAGAAAATAATACATATAACAGGGTTGGCACAAGTTTTGGAAATCAGGGAATTTCAAACATGTCAGGGAAATTTGAAAAAAAAGAAAAGAAAAAAACACTGGAAAAATTTAGTTTTTGTTTCAGTAAATGAAATGGTTTGTTTACTGAGATGTCATGCATCATCACTGGCTCCATGTCCAAGGCAAGATTCAAACCTGCGACCATAGTGGTCCGCGGTTCCAGACCTACTCCCTCATTCTTATTGCTTCTTCCCTTTCTGCCAATCCTCTCAGCTTTGTCAGTCCTGCCACCACTTCTTGCTGTTAGCCTAGCAGCTGCCGACAAGAGGCAGGGAGGCATGAGGAGAGGTTTGTTTGGATCTGATTCTGAGACTTTTGAGGCAGCAGCCAGAGACAGCGATCATGTGGGCATGTACTGTGTCTGAATGATTGGGTGAATGTGTGTGTGCTCTTGTGTTCTGACAAAGGCTATGGCCAAAACTTTAGTTGTGAAAGTGTGATTGTCTTTTCTGTGTGCCTGTGTGCAGCTCAGTGATCATCTGTATGGTGACTTGCTACTTATTCTCATTAGTATTGACTTTCAGAGTATTCACGCTAGTTATCTGTTGTGTGGATTGATCACTGCGTTCTCATTTCGTTGATATGGTGTCTGTGGCATGTAGATAGCTGGCCACACCAGTGGACTTCCATGACAGGCCAAAACCACATGTCATTTCTGTGGGTATCTCAAACAGATTGGACCTGCCGATGTGAAGCCCATCATTTCCCACTAAAGTGCAGGCCCTGCCTGTTGGATCTAGTCTCACTGATCTGCCTGCAGGTCAGGTCTGTTTGTTTGTGGTGTAATGCAGCAGATTTTTGTGGACGGTCTTACCACAACAACATTGTACAGCGCAACATTTTATAGACATTTTATTTATTCTATTACATTTTGGCACTTTGAAAGTAGTTTATATATTAAAAAATACGGTTGATAAGAGGAAGAAAATAGTGGCAGTCATTGGTAGTTTGTACACTATGTACTCACTTATTTCATGAAAGAAAAATCACACAATACCTGTAAAATAATAGACAAAACACAGTGGCCAATAACCGACAATAACAATGATAGTAGAACCAACATTTTATTGGCAGTCACCTATAGGCTGGTTTACACAACTCTTCCCTGCCTTATACACTTCTTTCAAAAGGCCTACTTTTTTCTGAGGTTATTTCTGAAATCAGTGAAGGCATTTTAAATCTGTCTTGTGATTCCAATGAAATACGTGTTTTTGTCACCAAATGTGTTTCGTTTTATTGAAATAAAATAACATCTGTGGTCTTAATGAAACACACATAACATTTGACTTGCTTTCTCCTTCTAAGAACAGTTCATTGCAAAAGATGATGTTGCAAGGTTCGCAGGCGAGCTTCTGTAAAGTTTGGAAGGTAGAAGACGAGGTACTGGCAGAAGTAAAGCTGTGAGGACGGGGTGTTTGTCGTGCTTGGGTAGCTCAGATGGTAGAGCGCTTGCCCGCAAAGAGCAAAGGTCCCGAGTTCGAGTCTCAGTCCGGCACACAGTTTTAATCTGCCAGGAAGTTTCATATCAGCGCACACTCTGCTGCAGGGTGAAAATCTCATTATGTTGATGTTAGTACTTATGATTTTTGCTCACATGTTTAGAAATACAGAAGTTCTTGCATTTTTTGTCAACTTATGTCTTTACTTGCACTTGAGATCTCAGAATTTGTCACCCTAGGGAGCCAACAACTCTTTGGTGGGTACGTGTGTGGTGAGCATGGGTCCCTGAGCTATTGCAGCCTTTATTCTTTTCTGGCCTGCTTTCTCCTCCTCCTCCTCCTCCTCCTCCTTCTCCTTCCCTGTCCTCCTTCCTTTCCCTTTGTCTCTCCATTCCTTGTCTTGGTGTTCTTCTTTATGTCGGCCTGGGTGTCCTCATGACTTTGCTTTGTCTTGCGGTTTTGGTTGGTTGCTTTTCCTCCTCCTTTTTGGCTTTCCTTTTTTTGTCCCCGCTCAGGCGTTTGACCTCCATCTCCAAATCTGAAATCTGTAGAGCGAGCCAGATGGGTAAGAACTCCCTCCCTAGCATCTTTGGCATGGATTTCTCTCCTCCTCCTCCTCCTCCTCCTCCACCTCCCCCTCCCCGTTTCCCCTCTCCCTTTTCCCCCTTCCCCTCCTTCCCCGCCAAAGCCCTTTCGCCTCCTTGCTAGGTCACCAGCTCGGTACCCAGTCCATGTGGTGGGACTGTTATGTACCCATCTGGCTGAGCCCCCTGATACCACAGGGACCACACTGCTGGTACATGTGCTGTGAATGCCTTGTGCAAGCCTAGGTGTGGTTGCCCATCTATTCAGGGCATCGGAACTTCTGGCAGTGACCGTCCTGCCTGTCAACCATTGCTGTGGCTGGGTGGCGCCCACAAGGCGAGCCCCTGTTCAGAGTGGGTGGTGCTGGGGGGGGGGGATATTTGGCACATGAAATGTGTTAAACTCTCTGGCCGTCTACTGCAGCCGCACCTCTTCCTTAATGTAGTTATGTCCCAGTTCCTGTTTTTGCCTTTCCAGCCTGACCCTCCTTGGATATGCCCTGGGAGGAGGGCCAGACGTGCCAGCTTGGCGTGAGACCCTTTCTATGGGTACTAGTCTGTACTAGGACTGACAGGGATGCTTTTGCTACCACCAAACCCCTTTTCTTTGAGGAACATACAGAGGACAAGTTCAGTGAAGTTGAGTCATGAAGCAAGATGAGCTCTGGCTCTCTCCTTATAAAGACAACTTCTGCCAGTCTCCCTTTGTGCCTGCAGCTGTTTGGGAGACAACCTGACGGCTATTGCTCCTCACAAGTCACTTAGTATAGCACAGGATGTAATTTTCCATAGAGAGCTTCTTCCCGAGTTCAAAGAACTTGTGGCTAATCTGGAATGACATGGCATTCATTTCATGCAGCATGTCCAGAAAGACCCTAAGGTACTTTCATTGTGGCATTTGAGAGGGATACCCTGCCTGAGAAGGTCAAGGTAATGGTGTACAGATGTGATACGAAACTGTACATTCCACCTCCAATGTGTTGCTTCCATTGCCTCGAATTTGGCCACATGTCCTTGTGATGTGATGCCACTCCCATCTGTGGTGACTGTGGCCGCCCTCTTCATGTGGGGAGCCCTTGCACCCCACCCTCTAACTGTGTAAACTGCTCTGGCCTCCATTCTCCCCACTCACCAGTGTACATGAAGGAAAAAATAATTCAGGAAATAAAGACCGTTGACCATCTCAGCTACTTTGAAGCCCGGAAGAAATTTGATAGACTTCACCCTGTAAATCTCTCTTCTACCTATGCCTCAGTTACACCTTCCCCTCCTCACCCCTCTCCCTTACCAACATCTTGCCCCCTTCCATTTCCTCACCCTTGGCAGCTCCCGTCCCTTCCCCTCCAGGAACTCCTCCTCCTCCTCCTCCTCCTCCTCCTCCTCAGCCAGAGAAAACGTCCTCTTCTCTGGCTTCTGCTAGGAATGAGGCTCCATCTCGGAACACCCCTCCCCGCAGTCTCAGGACAGGAAGCTTGCATCCTCGGGCTAGAGGAGGAACCCACACTCTGAGGGCCCCAAAGCCCCACTCACTTTCTGTCCAATCCTGACATCACTGCCACCTATTCCCTTACTGATAACACCTCCTCCATCCCTCTGAGGGAAAAGAAGAAACAGCACAAGTCGAAGAACGAGGCTTCTCCAGCTACCCGGAGGCTTTGCCCCTCCACCTCATCCCAAGTCGGACCCAGTTTTTATAGATGTCACCCCATCCTCATTTTTGAAGACCACCGACCAAATGACTTGACCTCCCCTCGGCGTTTTTATGTCTCACTTGGACTCTCACCACATGATAATCCAATGGAATTGCAATGGATATTATTGCCACCTCCCAGAATAACAATGCCTTGTTTCCTCCTACTTTTTGTTCAGTTCTTTTCTTCAAGAAACTCACTTTTGTGATGACCACTCTCTAAAGTTTTGTGTTATTGAGCATTCTGTCGGAACCATGCCGGCCCCAGGATAGCTTCTGGAGGGGGTCTGGACCCCTCTTCATACCAACCTGGAAGCGATAGCAGTTAGAGTGCAGACGAGTTCGCCAATCACCATTTGCAATGTCTACCTCCCTCCAAGTAGGCCACTTACTTATGTTGAACTGTCTGCCTTAATACAGCAACTCTCGCCTCTGTATCTCCTCCTTGGGGACTTCAATGCACACCACCCCTGTGGGTAAGTGCCACTTCATTTAGGTATGGGTCTTCCACATGACCAATTTACTAAAGACTTTGTTTTGTGTCTTCTCAATGACAGTTCCCCTACCCCCTTCAGTGCTCAAAATGCTCTGAGCACTATGGTATTTAACATCTGAGGTCATCAGTCCCCCATAACTTAGAACTACTTAAACCTAACTAACCTAAGGACATCACACACATCCATGCCCAAGGCAAGATTCAAACCTGCAACCATAGTGTTCCGCAGTTCCAGACTGAAGTGCCTAGAACCGCTTGGCCACACCGGCCGGCCCCTTCAGTGCTGCTCATGGAAGCATTACTGCTCTCAATTTCACAGTCTCCCCCCCCCCCCCCCCCCCCCCCCTGCTCTTGTGGCTTGCCAACATGGTCACTCTGTGATGATCTTTGTGACAGTGACCACTTTCCAGCGATTCTGTCATTTTCCGCGGCCGCCAGGCCCTTACAGGTCACCATGTTGGGCATTCTGCAGGGCCAATTGGCCTTTGTATATATGTATGCTATGCACTTCGACACCTCTCTCTCAAACTGCATTGATGCAGTCGTGCACGGTATTTCTGCCATTATTCTTCATGCTGCTGGCACTGCTGTTCCCCTATCCACAGAGGTCCCCCTCATCGTCGACCAGTACCATGGTGGACCAAGGACGTAGCAGTCGCTCTCCTGGACTGTCGACGGGCACTGCAACAATTTAAATGACACCCTTCACAGACCAATCTCCTCACTTTTAAGTATCTCTGTGCTAAGGCTCGTTACCTTATTAAGTGGAGTAAAAAGGAATGCTGAGAGCGCTGTGTGTCCTCCCTGGGGACATACGGCTCTTCATTGCATGTTTGGTCCAAGCTCTGTAGCCTTCTGGGCCACCAGTGACAGTCAACTGTCGAGGGGCTTATCTTCCGAGGTGCTCTGTCTGTCTACTGATCCGTTGGTCCTTGAAGAACACCTTGTGACACAGTTTGTGATAGCATCGGCATCCTCTTCCTATCCTGCCACCTTTCTCTGGCAGAAACAGAGTTGAACAGACCCCCCTTCTGTTTCCACCCTCAGCAAGCTGAATCTTATAATGAACCCTTCTCTGAATGGGAATTCTTGCAGGCTCTTACCTCTTCACAACATGGTCACAGGCCCAGATTCCATCCACAACTAGATGATCCAGCTCTTGGATATTATACAGAGGTAATATCTACTCAGGGTCTTCAACCACATTTGGCTCATGGGTGCCTTCCCCTCACAGTGGCGAGACAATATAGTTGTCCCCATCCTTGAGCGTGGGAAGAACCCAATGTTTGTTGACAGCTACTGCCCAATTAGCCTGATGAATGTACTTTGTAAGCTGCTTGAGAGGATGGTTAGTGCCCGAGTATGCTGGGTACTCGAATCTCGGGCCTTTTGTCCTCGTATCAGTGTAACTTCCGGGAAGGGTGATCTCCAGCTGACCATTTACTCAGATTTGAATCTGCAATCCAACTGGCTTTTACTAACTGCCAGCACCTTGTCACAGTTGTCTTGCATTTTAGTTACTGGGCCTTTTGCAGCCCCTTTCCAATGTTTATTTGCGATTTTTTTTTTTTTTTTTTTTTTTTTTTAAATCCCACCGGCTCTTCTGGGTTCCAGTTGGCACTTCACTCAGCATTCCACGGATTCAGCAGAATGGTAACCCGCAGGATTCTGTATTAAGTGTTACACTCTTCCTCATAGCCAGCAATGGGATTGTAACCTCTGTTGGCCCGCAGGCTACCGCGGCATTTTATGTAGGCGTTTTTTTGCATCTGGTGCAGCTCCCACTCGGTAGCGCCTACTGAGTGCCGGCTCCAAGGCACCATCCGATGGACCTCTGCATGGGCTGTCTCCCATGATTTCCAGTTTTCTCCTTCCAAAATGTGGATTATGCATTTTCATTGTCATTTCATAGTACACCTCGATTCAGAGCTTTATTTAGATGACCAGCTCCTAGATGTTACAGCACAGTCCCATTTCTTGAGCTTTCTCTTCTTTTTCTTCTTCCTCTCTCTCTCTCTCTCTCTCTCTCTCTCTCTCTCTCTCTCTCTCTCTCTCTCCCTCTCTTTCTTTTATGAAAAGCTGATGTGGCTGCCTCATATTCGCCGCCTGGAGACTTCATGCACACGGAAGCTTAATGCTCTCCGCCTCCTGGCTCACACACCGTGGGGTGCTGACCATGCTATTCTTCTCTATCTTAACAGTGCTCAGGTCTTGTCCAGACTAGATTATGGAAGTCAGGTTTATGATTCAGTGGCTCCTTCCACTCTGGAAATACTTGATCCTGTTCACCATTGTGGGGTGTGTCTGGCTATTGGTGTCTTTCGCACTAGTCCCATTGACAGTCTCCTCACAGAAGTGGGGATTCCTCCCTCTACAAATATGACATCTGGTGCGCTACTGCTCTCAGTAATAAACTCCGCACAATCAAGGAGACTGCTGCACTTTGGTGATCTTCCTTCCGCTCCTCTCAGAAGGAGTCCACTGCTGCGCTTCGGTGTTCTTCCTTCCACTCCTCTTGGAAGGAGTCCACTGCTTTATGCCATCCACACATTGGTTGTGCCAGGCTCATCTATTGTGTCCTGTGTAATGAACCACCACCACAATATGATTGTGGAACCAGGCTGACGATATCCCACATATTGGCAGAAAGCGCCCTTCGTGCTAAGTATAGACTTCCTTAATTTTAGTATTAGCAGACAATCCACGGATGGTTGAACTGGTCCTCAGTTCCCTCTGTGAAAGTGGTTATTTCCAGTATAAGGTTTTGCTTTACTCCTGGAGCAGAAGCAGGGTGGTTGTGGTTGGGGCCTCTCTTCACATTTTCTCAGTCTGGGACTCCATGACCACTCCCCCTTGGAAAAGCCACTCTTTTTTCCCGTTTTTAGATTTGGTCTAACCTTTTATGCCTTTCACTGTGAGTGTTTTAACTTCCATGTTTTATAGTTTGACTCTCCTGCCTGGATCCCTCCACTTTTAGCTGACCCTCTTTCTTCTGTGAGTAAGTTTGGAATCGTGAGATTGACGATCTTGCCATTTGGCCCCATAAATCCTTTCAATTAATTAATCAATCAATCATTCAAGCTCAAAATTTGTCAGGGAAAAATGCTAAAATGTGTCTGCAAATCAGGGAAATATCAAGGAAATTCACTTGGGGAGATTTAGTGACACATTTTAAGTCATTATAAGTCATTTTCCATTCAGTCCAGTGATTTACTTGACATAGGTAATGAATGAACTTTCAAAAGTTATCCAGAAATAAATACAGTTTTAGCAAATATCGAAATTCACAATTAGGATAGAGAGAATAGTTGTCACCAGACAGCTTTAGCAAAGAGTAATAACAGACAAAAACTAGTCTCCAGTTATCTGGATTACAGTTCACTAAAGCGGCTTGTCTCAGTGAACTGTACTGACATCTCTAGTAATCAGGTTCCTCACACTGTCTGATGGGCCCGTCACAGTTTGAACATTTGTGGCTGACAGTTGACATGTGAAGCAGTACTCACTATTACAACAGTATAGCATATTGGAAATGGTATTGAGACGATTTGACATAAACTAATATGCTTGTTTCTTATGACTTGGTCAAGACTGAAAATCTCCTCTATAGGTATCAACATCGAGTCTGAAAATGCCAATTTTTCGAAACCCAGCTCACTCTATTCATCCACAAGACCTGTAAGGCAGTAGTTACTGAGCTTTTGTGCGGTTGTATTGCCTGTCATTCTTAACGGAGAGTTATCTTAAAGTGTAAAAGTAACTTTGGGTGTACCCAAAAGAAGTGGTGTGGAACCCATGCTGTTCACAAAATAAACTGACATAGTGGATACATCTGTGCAGCTTTTCACTGTCAGTGCTGTTGCATATAGGAAGGTGCACTGTTAGAAAATTCTAGCGAAATCAGGACGACACGCAAAGGTTTACGCTTGATGCAGGGATTGACAATTGATCCTCAACAGAAACATGCTGTATGTAAATATGCAGAAAGTCATGCTATTGTTTTGATTATGTGATTGCCAGTCAGTTTGTCTTCATTTATCAGGAAAGGGTGTAAATGATAGTGATAAACACTATAATCTGACTTGTGGATTATAGATGTAGAATTCACTGGATAGGAGAAGTACTGATTAGTGAATCATCCTTCCTATTGCTTTCAGCAAGAAAATGAGTTTGTGTGTTGGGAATGCCTGAAGCAGCTTACGGGCTCTACAGCCCTCTTCTCACACTTAAAACTGGAGGTGGCTCAGTAGTAGTATAATTATGTTTTATACTGTCCTATTGGTACTGGTGTCATGTGCACGTAGTCTATCACCACCCTCTTGTAGCCCAAAGCTGATATATTAATTTTGAAGTAAATTAATAATTTAGAAGGATGGTCACATTTTCACAGCACTTGCATGGTGAAATAGTGACACAACTACAGAGAGAGGTGGCAAAGATAGAATTTGAATAAACAGTTTTCATAATACTTGTCTTTTATTCTTCTTTCTTGTTGTAAGTCGTAGGCTTGTAGCCCTTCTAAAATGTAACTTTTTATATTGGTCTAGAGGATGCTTGGCTTCATTCTATTAAATAATATGAACACTGGTGGACTTTCTGGTGTCAAACACACATATTTTCAGTCATAACACTTCACAATACAAATAAACATCAACCACAATGCTAACGCAACTTGTACTCTATCTTCGCACCTCAGACTTGTACTATTAACTACTCAAAGACAAAGATTTAACTGCAACAACATGTAGCAAAGAAAACACTATCATAATATATATATTATTGATCTATTTGTGCAAAATCATCTTTGGAACATGCATTTCATAAATAAAATACAGGTAATTGTTTGTCATTGCATATATTTTTGAAAAATCCATAGACATCATCATAATTACATTAAGTGTTTATATACGTTGACATTTATACATTTTTGTATAGCTATGTGGTAGTGGATTTCTTGGTTTTGAGTCTTCAACTTGGGAATTGGTCATTTCATATGATCCAAGATTGGTTAGTTCATTTATTTCGCCATAACCAGTTTTATTACTGTAGGCACAATGATTGTGGCAACACTGAACATCTGCAAATTATTTGGGTGGAAGAATGAGGGAGGAAGAGGAAGATTCTGGCCACAGGAAGTCACGGAGTCATGTGGGGCAAGACAGAGGTAGGGAAGTATTGGGCACTACTGCAACTAAGAGCCATCTTCCTCCAACCTCTGCTAGAAAAGTAGCAGAACTTAGTATCATTTTCTGGTCTTTAAAGTGGGGTTTCCCCTTACCTATTATTCGTCTGTGGGTGAGTGGTTGATTCTCTCCAGTTTTTGTTTGCTAGTTTTGTCTGTGTGATTTGGTGACTACAGAGAATAACTTTTGCCTCTGTCAGTAAGTGGTTTCTATGCCATTGGATATTGTACTGTGTCTGTGGTTAGTTGTAGAACAGATAAACCAATACAAATTTTCTCTCCTATCATGTTAAAATATGCAAGTGCTGAATTCTCCTGTACAATTCATGAATTGGGTGGATCTATTACATGACAAAATGAGAGATTGATATGGTAATTAGTTTCTATCTTGCTGCAGGTATAGTCACATTTAGTAAAGCTGTCCTCACATGGGATGAGATAGCTAAAGTCAGAAGACAGGAAATCCAGTCTGATGAGATACAGTGTCACATGTACATTTTGTTTACGAAAGTGGACACAAGTAATATTTCTACATTAGCTGTATTAAAATGCACATTTTCTCCCTTGTCCATACGTTAATCATGTTGTTCTGTTTAGTACATAAATGAAAACTTCAATCAGAGTGTATGCACCCTGGGCCAAATGAGAAATCAGTGACTTTTTTTTCACTCAGGAGAAAACCAGGGAAAAACCAGAAATTTGTTAGAATTCTGGTAATTTTTCATTGTTTTAGTTTTCTGTTAAATTTTTGTAATTTTGATTGATAAAAACTCATACTCAAACAAAGAATTTTACTTTAACCTGCTACTGCAAAATAATACTCGAGCAATAAAACGTAAATGAGAGAAAAACACCAAAAATGAAATGTAAACTGTAATGAAAATGTGCCATTTACAACAAAACGCATTGCGCAGCAAGCGTCTGCTGACAGCAAAATTTGTCAAAGGCTTTATGACAAAAACTATGTAATCCTGCATAACAACAAACTGCTTTCGATGAGTGTGACGTCACAGCTGTTTACATTAGTTTCATTTGAACATTTACCAATGGGGTCATGCATATGTGCAGAGCTGAAGTCTCTTATGAACAGTGCCTTCTCCTGCTTCTAGCTACGTGAACTGAGGTGTTAGCTATTTGAGCAGTAGCAGCAAGCAACCAGATGCTAGCCAGAAAAATTTATCTGGTGCACCCAAGCTTTCATAGTCATGCATGTACAGAGCAGTCTGAGTTGTGATGGGTAATTTCTCTTTTAGAAAAATTTCAGGTCCAGAAGATCAGCAATTTATGGCATTATTTAAAATTTTCTGGAACATTTGTGTTTGATATACCTTCAAGTGTAATACATGCATGTATATGAATGCTTAGCTTTGCTTGCAGCTATACTATATGTATGTTAATTTGAACCATTAATTTATTCCCATATGTATATTTGTGCTGCTAAACAGTGATGATGCTATTGCGATCTTGATTTAATTGCTTCGGAAACTAATGTGCTCTATTTGATGGAATTCATATTTATACTTTCGTAATAAGAAAATATGCCATGTATATGTTACTACACATCAGAGATCTCTTGCAAATGCCCCCCCCCCCCCCCCCCCCACTGCCCTCTTAAGTGTCAGGAAGTTCTACACAGGTGTATAAAACCTTTACCATTCAAAAGATTGATAGGTTTCACAACTCTGTGGGAAAGTGCACTGTCTCTTAACATGGAAAAAGTGGATTATTTTATTTTTATTTTTTTTTTTTTCACCCAGGAAAAATGTATTTTTTACCAAGAAATTTGGAAACTTTCTTCTTGTCTGCTTATACATCCTGTTCAATCTCCATGAACGTGTTTTAAGATGATAAGGAAAGTCCCATGTCTAATCAGTAAGGGCGTCCGCATACAAAACTTCACAAAATTGGACAAACTCAAGAGCCAGCACACTTGTATTTATGTAACATTGAGTATTATAGAAAGTATTTCTGTTCATTTAGTAAGAAAATTCCACAACATTTTAAAAAATATGAAGATAAAAAAATTAGGACACTGCAAAAGGTGAATCTGCTACACATTGTTTTCATCACTGGAGGCCTTTACTAACTCCGCTGTGCTGAATTTCGAAGTGTATGAAACGTGGTTTTGTTACAATGTGTTCCACTCCATGTATAATCATTCACCCGGATCATACATGTGCCAACTTTTACCGTAAAAATATATTGTAGTCACTGTTTTTGAAGTTAATCACTGTAGTGGACTTGTGACTTCTTCGCATTTTGTAATGGATGGGTCCTGAAAGCTCCAATGTATTCAAGCTAGTAAACTTATGTAATCAGTTTTGTGATAGCTCTTCTGTATTATAATCATGACATTTCTACTGTACAGCCTCATTAATGACTGTGGGTGAACAGGTCGTTCTCAACTTACAGCTCACAATAGATTACAACATGTGTTCCTGTACCGATTTGATATTACTTACAGAAAGACAGTTCTTATGTTTAATCCCCAGTTGTTCCAGTGTTGACGTTATCACTGCTGCCTTTGCTCGATGATGTCCAAGGCACTGCCAAGGTGCAACACCCAAGCATAAATAGGCCTGCTCAGCAGGTGGAGATGCACACACGCCATTGTGTGTTGTCGATGTTTTAAGCTGACATCTTTTGCACCCAGTCTGCACATACAGCAAACCAAAGCATAAACAGTGAGATGTTCCACACTTAACCCCCACCTAAAAAACATTCCTGGTTTCTGAAAACATATTTAATCAGCCTGAGTGGTTAGAAGTGGAACATGTTGTTCCACAAAATTGACTTGTTTCACCTCATCTTCTACACCAAATTACCTTATTATATGATCTTCTGAAGGCTTTAATTGCTAATATGTTATTAATGGATATTTAATTATAATAATTACTAAAAAGTATAATGTTTTTTGATGGATCTTCAAAATGCTGTTTCCTTATAATGGGATACTTTCATAACAGGTAAGTTATGACATGAAAATAACTAAATACAAAAATTCTTCAACCACTAATGTGACATTTCTTGTCATGTTATTACGGAAAATCACATCAATAATAATTTTCAAGAGTGCACCATTTATGAACTTAAAGCGAAAACAAAAAATACAATGTGGTGTTTTCACATTTCTGCTTGTGATGTAGAGCATATTTTTGCCTTCCATTGATTCAGCCTTTTGTTGCATTTTGCCAAAACATTGCATACCTTATTTTGTGCTTCACACAATATAATGGGTGCTCATTGTGAAATAACAGGAAGTGACATCATGATACTCTTACAGCTCCATGTCACCATTAGCTAACTTCTCATATGTGAAAATGGGTTACCATTGCAATAATTCGTTTTTAAACATTTAATTTATAAGTAAAATAAGCAGACAAAATGTATTAAACTATATTTTTATAGACTGATCTCAGCTTTTATCTTAGGTTGATGTTTCTCTGTCTTAAGTATAAACAATTGAAATTTTTTTCATTATATGGTACCTCTTTTCCTTTCAGAAATCTTAGTGTGATGGAGCAGTTATTATTAAAATCTGTGGCCGCTGTTGTGCAGGACACAGGCATTGAAAAATGCACCTTCAAGAAGGTGTATACCTATTTGAGAACACTCTCCACATTTGATGGTAAGTCAGAATGACGTGATCACCAAATTAAAACGTGCAACTAGCAGTTACAAAATATCACAAATTCCAGGGTCCATCCAGTCCTTCGTTTGGACTTTTCGTATATTGATACCAATGTGGCATTTGAAAAGGAGAAAAGCCAAGCACAAACAATGCATTGCCTCCATTTAAATCACACCCACTTTTGTCAGCAATATTGTGTTTTTTCTGTGGCCTGCTGACTCACATTTATTTTTTATGTTACAGTAAAGTCTCAACAAGTTTACCATAAATCTGAGCCTCATAATAATAATAATAATAATAATAATAATACAGGGTATCAATCATCCATTCATTTCCCTCACCTGCTCATAGTGCAATACCTGTTGAACCACTCTTCCCCCTTAGTTGTGTCTGTGTCAGTGGCACTACACATATACTACTCCAGGTTTTTAAGTGTTTACACAAGCAATCCTTTCATTGGAAGTGGTATTTTAGGTGTTTGTCATAGTCATTACAGCACAACATTGTTTTGTTTTCTTTTTTTGATTGTTTTTGTTTGTACCCCTTCTAAAAATGAGTGCTGCAATGGAGAAAATGAAATTTTTGTCTTTGAATGTTAAGTTAGAAGGATTGAAACAAGTTGACAAAGGAGAAACGATAAGAAAAACTTGCTCTCAAATACAGGGCAACAATGTCACTGTTGTTGACTAGCAAAGAAACTGACTTAGATTGGTACAGTTTTCTTCAAAGAAATGCTCTGTAAGCTCTCTTAGCCAAAATAAAAATACTGTAAATAATTAAGAGTTTGCAAAAACAAGTAAGGCATTTTTAATTTGGCACATGCAACAAAGACAGAAGGGGACTCTGATTTGTGGCCCAGTCTCGCAGGAGGAACCTTTGGTGTGTGTGTGTGTGTGTGTGTGTGTGTGTGTGTGTGTGTTTGTTTGTTTGTTTGTTTGTTTGTTTTATTTTTAAGGGAGATGACGGTTTTGCCACTAATGTGGGTTGGCTCGACAGGTGAAAGAAGAGGTTTAGAATGTGTCAAATATATGCGGAGACAGATGCTCTGGTGACTGAGGCCATTTTGGCAAGTATTGTATAGTTTTTAAAAAAATCATAACTGAAGAAAATTTATCTAATGAACAAATTTACAACTGTGTCAAAACTGTTTTAAACTTCAAAATGTTGCTGGCAAAAATGCTTGCTTCTCGTGAAGAAAAAAGTGCTCCTGGGCACAAAAAAGTAAAGAGCAGCTCACAGTTATGGAAGCATCAAATGCAACAGGAAACAAAAAAATAACACTGGAATGAGATTTTCACACTGCAGCAGAGTGTGCACTGATATGAAACTTCCTGGCAGATTAAACCTGTGTGCCGGACCGAGACTCAAACTCACGAGTTTGAGTCTTGGTCCTGCACACAGTTTTAATGTGCCAGGAAGTTTCAAAAAATAACACTGTTTGTGATGGGTAAGTCTGACAAGCCAAGAACATTCCAAGAATGTCACCATGGCAGCTCTTCCGTTTATCTACATGCATCAAAATAATGCCTGGATGAATCAGAAAAACTTTAAAAATTGGTTTTTGAACTTATTTGTACCAGAGTGCAAAACTGTTTTAAAGAGAAAGGACTGTCATGAAAAGCTATTTTGACAATGGATGATGCATTCTCACCTGCAAGTGTTGAAGAACTATAGTGTGACGGAATCCACATCTTGTTTCTCCCATCAAACATTACCAGTTTGATTCAGCAAATGGATGAGGGTATTGTAGAATGCCTGAAGAAAAAGTGTCATGAACGATTGCTACAATCAGTTTTGTATTTGGAAGATAATGAAAGCATTGCAGGACCTTTAAAGAAATTGACTGTAAAGGACATTCTATATTGGATCAGTCAGTCTTAGAGCAAGATAATCAGATACAATTTCTAAGTCATGGAGAAAAATTCTACAGGAAAGTAGGCCTAACACAGAAATGGAAAGTTTGACAATGAGGGCGATCACAGATTCTGTGATTCAATGAGAAGACTCTTCTATAATTGACATGATGAGGCCAAAACTGTACCAATGATGGGTCACTCCTAAGGCTGCGCTGCACGTGAGGCCACATGCGCTATGTGGAACAGCAGCTTGAGGTGACACCAATCACAGGAAAATGTTGCAGATTCACCAAGCAAAAGACACTCCTCCATTATTGCATGAAGTAAATTGTTACCAGACTTACGTTGTAACCTTTATTTTGCCAATGTAGACACCTACATAAACTATATTCTTTACAGCATCATTTTGTTTCCTTTTCCCTCATAAATTTAAAGTCCATGTTTTCAGTAGTTTGAAGTGGTTCCATTCATCTCAAACTATTGTGACTCAGCTGTACTTTTTTTGTATATCAGATTTAATGCATTTAAATAAGTTTCATGAAAATAATATATCTTTTACTTTCTTTGCATCAGTGGGTAATACTTCGCTTTAGCGTAACTTTCAAGAAAGAAGTATCCTGAGTAACACACACACACACACACACACACACACACACACACACTTCCAAGTGATAGAAACATGCCTGTCCTTAGATATTATGGTAAGTCAGATTGTAATCTAATCTAATTGTGTCATTTAGGATGGATTCTTAAGTATTTCTCATCGAAGTAACTATCTTAAATTGTGTAACTGGGAGGGGGTAGAGCTCATCCATTAGCATTGTAGTGATAACAGATCTCGAGGATAATGCTGTCCTCAATGCTGCGGTAACTTCGCTGGGCATGGTCCTATAGTTGGAAGTTGCATATGTTCGCCTTCCTCTGACATTTGAAATGACATATCCAGTGAGTTACAGGGGGGATTGTACAGAGGTGTCCAAAATTAAAGCAACAAACCAAAATTTTGTAAGGTTGCATTTATTTTGCCACAAAAACAGTATAATCAGGTGATAGTAAGGTAGAAACAATATAAAGAATACAGAACGTAAGCAACTGCAGTATACTTAACAGTAGACAAAAATTTTCTTCATTTTTTCCAACTTAACAGATTTACACACACATTCCGACAAGTGGTTAATGCACTCATTATGGCATGTGAACTCTGGCAGCAATACAAGACTGACAAATTACTGGGCATGCTCTGAATGAAGTCATCAATCTCATGTTGAGGCAATAACTCCCATTCTTCTTGCAGCGCTGCTTGCAAGTCTTGGAGAGTGGGTGGTGGATGCTGACATGATGCAACCTGTGTCCCTAGTGTATCCCAGATGTACTCTATGGGATTCAAATTTGGGAAGAGCAGGCCATACCGTGTGTACAATATCTTACATTCCCAAGAAAACATCAACCACGTGTGCTATATGAGGTTGAGCATTATCGTTCAGCAATGCAAAGTCTGGACCCACAGCACCTTACAACAGCTGCACATGAGGTTCCAAGAGCTCGTCACATTAGCTGACAGCAGTTAAACCTTGCCTATTTAACCATATAGTTTCATGAAGAGGTGTTTGAGTGGTTAACATAATCCGTGCCCACACCATTAAGGATCATCCTCAAATCAGTCTCTTTCCACAATGGTTTGGTCCCTAAATAGTGTTCCACATTCCCTCCAGATGTAAATCCGTCGAGAATCATTGTACAGACCAAATCAGGACTCATCTGTGAAAAGAACATTGGCCCACTGTCGGACTGTCCAGGTGGCATGTTGATGGCTCCACTCTAGATGTTCCCTTCTGTGAAGATGCATCAGAGGGACACATTCAGCAGGTCTGTAACAACAAAGGTCACTCTGCTAAAGCCTACTGTACACCATTTGCCTTGCTGCAACATGTCCAGTGGATGCTGCGAGGTCAGATGCCAGTTGCCGTGCGGTACTAAGGTGGTACCGTCGTACCCTTACTGCCAAATAATGGTTCTCTCCTTCTGATGTTACACATGGTCAGCCCTGCCCCGGTCTTCAGTATACAGTTTCGATCTCTCTAAACTGTTGCCACATCTGAAAAAACAACAGAACCAATCACATTAAGCCACCGGGCCACATCAGTTTGCGACTTTCCTGCTTCCATTTTTCCCATGGCCTTCCACTGCAGAGCACCTGGTAGGCATCTTCTCTGTGCAGTACTGCCCTGTCTGTGACTGTGTACGCAGCGATTGTGGATGTGGGACTATCCAGCAAACACTATCCCGTTTGATAGATGCCCCAACGTCATTGTTGGTGTGGTTGTCTGGTGACCAGAATACTATCGTTTGTGCAGGACAGGATTGCAGTTTGTATGATTATATTGTGAATTAGACACAGGACAGAGATAGTGGTTTGTTGCTTTAATTTTGGACACCGGTGTAGTTTAACATGAACTGTAAATGATGGTGAAGCTGGATGTTTTTCACATCAACAAGTCATTGCCAGAGGCAAAAGAAGTTATATCTGACTGAAAGAATCATAGAACTGATAGAGGACTCAATCCAGAACTTTGGTTTTTAGTCTGGCTTCTACCCACTGAACTATATACCATGCAAAATAAAATGATGAGGCCATGTCAAGTGAGCGAATAGTATTAATATTTCTGTTCATTTGTGAACCTTTAATATGGCTTAAGACAAGTGTATCACTTGCTTTTGACTGTTATCACAGTGTGCCTCAAAAAATGCATATAAAATGGATGAATTGTGATCAGTCTGTTGATCTCTCGCTGTGGACAGTTTTTAACTTCAGAATATATTGACGATAAAATAATAATAATATCACTTATTTCATTTAGGCACACTGTCATGTGGCAATTGGAGTTTATGGCATTTGTATTATGAACTATCCTCATATTTTTCAAGAAATGATTAAGCAGAATTGCAGATCATTTTACTGGGGATAAATGAGGATTTGATGTACATGCACATCATGCTTACATTTTTCCAATGAAATAGATCCAGTATTTTTATTATGTTTCTGACATCCTATGCATTTGATGTATACACAGTGTTGAGGAATTTGGCACTGAGGTTCATTTGATAAATTTTTATTTGAGGGGAACAGGACTCAAAAGGCTATTGGACCAACTTGATTAGGTTTCTAACTGAAAGTTTGAGCTACATTTACTTTCTATACCATGATATGTGCTATTCACACCGGTTATCTGAACTAGACTGAATAGTAACCATCAGTAGTGAGTCCCTTTGTGCCACAATGGCCAAGTGGTGATTGCTTATGATAGCCTTCTCCACTAAAGTCAAATGATGCGGATCTCAGCAATTATGGTTGTATGTAACAACGCTGAAATGTCTACAAAAAAGCAGAAACATAACAAACAATGCTTGAAACCTACACACACTGAGCAAAGCCATAACCTAATAATCATTCCGTATCTTAATGGTTTATCATGCAAAATGATCCATGGGACATGAAACTAACTGACTAATCTTATCTGTCGGTTACCTAAATTTCTGCTGTTTCAAGTTGCAGTTGTCTGTTAATTCAACCTGCTGTAATGTACCTATGTGTAACATCTCAATATATATAGTCTAACAGTTCAGATTGTAGACTTATTCAATATTTTTCTCTAGTGGATAAATCATGACTGGAAAGATTGTGATTAGAAAATGTTCAGGTGTTACTCTAATTGCAGAGAGAAGAGGTGAAAAATGTGAGCTTCATATAGTGGGACTAAGAAAACCTATAATGACACAGCTAAACTGTAGCTTGTGAAATTAATTTTAAGAAAAAAACAAAGATCCTTATGTTCAAGTCATTTGGAGTGTTCTTCCCACTTATCAATCAGGAGAATGTTCTCAGTAAAAAAAACTAAAACAAAGAATAAGCATATTCTTGTAGATGAAATTGTATGCTGACTTTACAAGATAAAATTACAGTGACAGAAAATAAAAGAAAAATGGAAATTAAAAAGTTGTGATGCTACAGAGAAGTAATTAACAGGACATGGTCACATGAATAGGCTACTGACAGAGAAGCTGCCACAAATACATTGAAAATGCATTCTTGTGATGAAAGTAACTGTAAAAACAGGGAAAAGATGGATGGAGGGTTGCTATAACGAGAAGCAGCTCACAGCAGGATGACTGGCAAAATATGAAGTTGTCACTTAAGATACGAGAAATGACCTTTGATGCCATAAAAAAAATGATAATGAGGAAAAGCTACCTGAATTTGGTGCATAGTGGTTTTAATTTATTTTCATTTAGCTCAGTCTCTGTGGAAGGAACCGTTCTGCTTTATATGAGACTCATTATTTATTTGGTACTTCTGTAGTTTTCCCACTTTTTAATGTGTAACCTTACTTTCTTAACAGGAGAAACAACTCTATTTGTAATTTACTTTCTTAGGTGTTTCTTGTCACTTATAGCTTTTTTCACATCTGTAAAATATTTGTGCATGTGAAAAATTCCAGTAGCCCCATGGCGTGTGATCCACGTTGAGCCATAAGTTCTCTTGTAACTGGCTGAAGACAATTCAAAGGGCAGAGGAAGGAAAGGGCACATCACATCTGACAAGATGATGCCTATATTCAAGCTGGTATACAATGATCTCTGACAACTGCAGTGCGCTAGGTGCGGCAGCATCGCATGCGTACATCAGACTATCACATTATACAATTTTGTAAATCTCACAATAGCAACATCTCAGTGTTGCCCGAGTTCCATGTAAGTGTTTCTTGTTTTCAATCAGTGTTAAGCACATATTGCTAAAGAGGTTTGCGTATGTTTATTACACAGATTGTGTAACTGAGTTTCTTGTCATTTATTGAAATAAGGGCTTCTCTTAGTGCAGGAAAGACTAGTTTGGAATAGGCTTTGTGCTCTAAGATCCATCATGCTGATTTATATTCAGATTACTACTTTGAAGGAATAGGTCAATGGTTCGTCCTTTGATAGCAGCCAGTAACATAATTGACAGAACAACGAAAGCTCAAATTGCAGTACAGTCACATGCCTTTGAGCAACGTTGGAACCATTTGCACCTTGTCAGTAAGAGTGGTCTGCGTCATTGAGTGATTGTATTCTCGCCGAGATAAGGCAGTTGCATTGTTACCTTTGTCTCAGTATCAACAATTCTTCATTCACTAGACCTAAACTTACAGTACTTATATTTGCATCAGTGCTGTGCAACTTTATTTAATAATACTTGTGCAGATGTCAAATAGGTTACAACGCAGTAAAAAGTTTGTACGTATAGTGAATATGCTTTCCAAACAGAGCAAAAATGCATCTAAAATGGCAAAATGCAAGCATGTGATGTTGACAATCCACCAAAAACTGGACATCATAGGAAGAACGGAAAAAGGTGAGAACCGAAACAATATTATGAGTGAATGTAACATTGCATCTTCAACTATATATGACATTGAAAAACGAAGATAACAGCTAGAAAAATTTGTGTCACAATCTGCTTGAGTTAAAAGTCTAGATGTTAGTCAAACCCTAAAAAACCGAAATTAGAAAGTCTAGACGAAGTTTTGTATAAGTGGTTCAGTACTAAAAAAGCAGAAGGAAAGCCAATAACAGAACCTATGTTACTGAAAGCCCAATTTTTTTTCACGAGGAATTAAATCTCACCTACAGTAGTATTTTTTGTTCTCAGAAGGGTGGCTCGTAATTTTAAAATTTGTAATGACATCCATAAACTACTCTGAAGAGCCAAAGAAACTGGTATACCTGCCTAATATCATGTACGGCTCTCGCAAGCATACGGAAGTGCCGCAACACGATGTGGCATGGACTCGACTAATGTCTGAAGTAGTGCTAGAGGGAATTGAATCTTGCAGGGCTGTCCATAAATCTGTAAGAGTTTGAGGGGGTGGAGATCCCTTCTGCACAGCAGGTTGCAAGGCATCCTAGATATGCTCAATAATGATCATGTCTGGGAGTTTGGTGTCCAGCAGAAGTGTTTAAACTCAGAAGAGTGCTCCTGGAGCCACTCTGTAGCAATTCTGGATTTGTGGAGTGTTGCATTGTCCTGCTAGAATTCTCAAAGTCCATCGGAATGCACAATGGATATTAACAGATGCAGGTGATCAGACAGGATGCTTATGTATATGTCACCTGTCAGTCGTATCTAGACGTATCAGGGGTCCCATATCACTCCAACTGCACATGCCCCACACAGGGCCTCCACCAGCTTGAACAGTCCCCTGCTGACATGCAGGGTCCATGGGTTCATGAGATTGTCTCCATACATCCATCTGCACAATAAAATTTGAAACGAGACTTGTCCAACCAGGCAACATGTTTCCAGTCATCAACAGTCCAATGTCAAGCAGTCATCAAGGGTACACAAGTGGGCCTTCGGCTTCGAAAGCCCACATTGATGTTTCATTGAATGGTTCACATGCTGTTACTTATCGACAGCCCCGCATTGAAACCTGCGGCAATTTGTGGAAGGGTTTCATTTCTGTCACGTTTAATGAATCTCTTTAGTTGTTGTTGATACCGTTCTTGCAGGATCTTTTTCCAGCCACAGTGATGTCAGAGATTCAACATTTAATCGGATTCTGATATTCACGTACACCCGTGAAATGGTCGTACAGGAAAATCCCCACTTCATTGCTACGTCGGAGATGCTGTGTCCGATCGCTCGTGCGCCGACTATAACACCCATTCAGACTCACTTAAATCTTGATAACATGCCATTGTAGCACAGCAAACAATTTAACAACTGCACCAGACACTCATTGTCTTATATAGGCATTGCTGACTGTAGCGCCATAATCTGCCTGTTTACATATCTCTGTATTTGAGTCCACATACCTATACCAGTTTCTTTGGCACTTCAGTGTATATCTTTCTGGCGAAATAAAGTCAATTGATAAGACTGCTGCAGATGAAGATGAGTGCAATACAGTATTTCAAAAACTTGTTGATGGGCATAAGTTGTCTCCACACCAAATTTGCAGCATTGATGAGACTGGCCTGTTATGGCGGCGTTTGCCTAGTTCAACCCTAATGTGACCTGAGGAGTCCAGAAACAACTAACGGCAGAATAAATGTCTCAGTGTGTGGAAATGCTCCGGACAGCCATAAACTGTAGAAAGCATTTACTTTATACTGTTTTTCAAGTACAACCTTAATCTCCTTCAAAGTACTCTCTATTAGCATTAATGCACTTGGCCAAACATTCATTCCACTGTTGGAAGCACCTTTTAAATTCATTCTCTTTGATACCTGCGGGTGCTAAATCTGGCGGACGGGGCACGTGGGGACAAGGTAGTCATCTTCGTTGAGGCTAAAAACTGGCTAGCACTTGAGAGCTGTGTATGCATTGATCAGATCAGAAATTTTGCTGATTCTGTCCTCGCTTCGAGCAGTTGAAGGGTGACTGGAATGGGGCTAATCTTCAGTGACCATTTCTCCCTTTTTAAACCAAGAAAATCATTCTTACACTTGATTTTTACTAAGAGCATGTTCTTTGTAACTTGTTTGCATCAAAACAACAGTTTCTGCTGCATTCTTGCCAAGTAAATAACAAAATTTCACTGCCGCACACTGTTTGTAAGAAAATAGCCTCTTTCTCATGCCATGTCTGCACTGTATGTGCACTTGGAGGACCGCCAGAGAAACCACACCTGTCAGGTGACACTGCATGGCGAAATAAGTCTTGGAGAGGTCCTGCAACATTATTCTGGCAGTGCAACCCGGTACTACAAGTACAGGAAGTGCATCATCACAGTTCCAATTTGTTTTGGGTCCCCCTTCATATGCCAGTTATTTACAATGTACACACTGATGCCTGGGTAAAAGCAGAGTTGTTTAGACTGTTTGTTTCACCACTTTGTTACAGCTGTGAAAACATAATTAAATAAAAATTTGAAAGATAGGCTGACCTACAAATTATAAGACGGTTCTCATCATTGACAGTTGCCAAACTCCAGAATCGAAGTGTCTGTCAGGAAATTTTTTTCACCTATGTTCCTGCCAAGGTAACGTCACTAATCGACCCATGGACCGAGGGGTCATACAAAATTTCAAGTGCTGAGCAGAGGAATGTTTGTACAATAGTTGCTAAGCTCGGACTGCAGTGCCAGAGTGTTTCTACACAATTTTAACATTGAAAACACTCTTTTCTTGGCTGTAGTTGCTTGGGCCTCTGTGCAGGGTCTGGAGGAAAATAAGGCTCAAAGTGGTCGAAATTGCAGAGGTGGAAAGCAATGTAAATGATGATGAGTCGACAGCTCATTACTCTGAAATTGTACGAGTGATAAATTCTGTGTCCAGGAATGAACTGCAGAGTGCATTATCAACAGAAGAAGTTGATAAATGGATCGACATTGACAGAATTTAGCTATGGAAGAAGATCTGACAGATGATATGATATTATGAAGTGTTTTAAACCCACAGGCAGCACCAAAAACTGAAAATGATGAAGAAGAAACACCTACAATTTGCATCTCTTGGGCTGAGGCTTCAGAAGAATTAAACACGTTTGTGAAATTCACAGAGAGTAGCCAACAACACAATGCTCCTGAAGTCATGAATCCACAGATCATACGAAATAATTTATATCAGAAGAGAGGTAAATCCAAGAAACACAGTAGCATTTCTACAAAGTTCCAGAGGCCCCCAAGAGAAAATTTCAGATAAACTATTGGTAGTAGTTGCCCCTACATACTCCACACCTTCAAACATGTCAGATATGCGTGTTATTCCTAAAGATAGCAATTACAATTACATTGTTCCAAATTCTTGATTACAATTTTCATTAACCCCCAGGGAGCTCATGGTTCTTTCGTTAGTGTGTGTGTGTGGCGCCCCCAGAGCTCTGAGCTATTGCAGCCCATTCATCCTTCATGGGCAAAATTTCCTTCCCAATGGCCCTCCCCTCCTGCCTCGCTCCTTCCCCGCTGCTCCCCCTCCTCCTCTCGGTGTTTTTACTTATTGCCTATCCACCTGGCTTCCTGCATTCCTTGCAGTTTTGTTCCCCTTGCCTTTTTTCTTTCATCCTTCCATTTTGGTACTTTTGGTCCCCCTTTGGGGTTGGACTTCCCCTTCTAAATTTTCTCTCCATAGTGTGAACCATTTGGGGAAGAACTCCCTATCTCACATGTACAACATAGATTCCTCTACCCCTTCCTTCCCCCCTCCACCTCACTAGGTTACCAGCACGTGTAGCCAGTCCAAGTGGTGGGGCTGTTACATACCCATCTGACTGAGCCCCCTGACAAAACAGGGATCACACTTCTGGTACCTGAGCTGTTGCCTCCCCAGTTATGCCTAGTACTGGTTGCTTGTCGTCCGAGAGCATAAGAACTATTGGCAATGGCCACCATTCCAGATGGCCCGTGCTGTGGCTGGGTGGCACCCATGAGGAGAGCCCCTGATTGGAGTAGGTTTTATCAGGGCAGATGCTTTGTATATAAAGTGTACCAAGCTCCTGCCCGCATCTCGTGGTCGTGCGGTAGCGTTCTCGCTTCCCACGCCCGGGTTCGATTCCCGGCGGGGTCAGGGATTTTCTCTGCCTCGTGATGGCTGGGTGTTGTGTGATGTCCTTAGGTTAGTTAGGTTTAAGTAGTTCTAAGTTCTAGGGTACTGATGACCATAGATGTTAAGTCCCATAGTGCTCAGAGCCATTTGAACCATTTGTACCAAGCTCCAAGAAATGTGGCCATTCTTCTATGGCCGTCTCTTCAGTTTAGTAATGGATCAGTGAATGTTGCTTCTTATGATTCTGCAGACTTCCTTCCCTGGCTACACACTGGGAGGGGGCCAGACTCTCTGGCTTGGGGTGAAACTCTTTCCCCACTACCTGGTTTGTACTAGGATGGACAAGGGCGCATTCACCACCACAAAGCTGTTAGTTTTTGTGGAGGCAAGTTTGGCGAAGTGTAGTCTCTCAATAAGATGCAGTCGGTTTCCCTGTTGATCAAAAATTCTGCTGTCCAATTTGCAGCTCTTTGTACCTGTGATCATCTTGCTGATGTCCTGGTATCCATTATGTCTCACCAGTCTTTAAACATGGTCCAGAGAGTCATTTTTCATAGGAACCTCATCTTCAAACTAATGAGGAACTACAGGCCAATCTGGAATGACGGGGCGTTCATTTTGCCTGGCGTGTGCAGAAAGGTCGCAAGGACAATAGCAGTGGCCTTTATTCTGGCTTTTTACCAGAGGTGGTCAAGCTTATATGTTATCAGTGTGATGTGAAGCCATATGTCCTGCCACCCATGAGGTGCTTTCAGTGCTTGCGTTTCGGGCACGTCTTCCCAATGCACAGCAGACCTTCTGTGTGGTGACTGTGGACACCCACTCCATGAAGAGAGACTCTGTGTTCCACCACCTGTGTGTGTTAATTGTCATGACCATCACACTCCCTGCTTACCAGATTGCTTGGCTTATGAGAAAGAAAAGAGGATACTTTCAGTATTAGTCTCTGGATCGCTTATCTTACACTGAGGCTTGTCACAAATTTGACCAATTTCATCCTATATCGATGACTTATTTTTGCCTCTGGTACATTCTTACCCCATACTCTCTCTCCCTTATTCCTGTCCCAATCCCCTCTCCTCTCACCCTCCCCTGTGGCTCCCATCTCCTTTCCTCCAGGTGCCGCCCCCCCCCCCCCCCTCTGCCACCCAGCCGAAGTAGTGCCCCCCTTCTTTGCGTCAGCCAGCGATAGGGCCCCTTCCTGGGACCCATTCCCCCAGCGTCTCCCAGCCCGGAGACCTGGAGACCTGCTACCACAAATCGGTTACAGGACACACAGTCTGTGCACCCCAAGGTCACCTGCTCTCTTTTGGTTTTGGGTTTTGCAGAACCCTGCTTTCTCTCTGTGCCCTACCCTTCTCAACTCAAGAAGAAGAAAAATAAAAAATAAAAGTCCCAGGACAGCAATGCCCCCCCCCCCCCCCCCCCCAACACCCCACCTCTGCCAGTGCCCTTAGAGGTGCCATCTCCCCCTCGCAACATGAGCCTGATCTCATATTTATGGATGTCATCCCGTCCTCATTGGTGACAGATGGTGACCCAGCGGCATCATTGGCTCCAGCCCATTCAGTTGCAGTCCCTTACTGCCTTCAATCCTTTTGTGGGTTCTGTGCTTTGTCTGAACCGGGTCAGCCATTTGAGGGCATTCGATGGCATCTGCACATTGGTCCCTATGGTAGTACATGGATCACACTGCGTACCCCATTGGAAGCAGTTGCCACCCAGGTCCCCTTGGACTCTGCGGTCACAGTTTGCAGTCAGTCTCCTTCCTGACGGACCACCTACATCTGCTGCTCTAAGTGCCCTCCTTCAGCAACTCCCCCCTCCCTTCCTTCTCCTTGGGGATTTTAAGCCTATTACCCTTTGTGGAGCAGTGTTTTCTCATGTAGCCAGGGGCTCATCTTTGACCAATTTCTTGCCAACCATGACCTGTGTCGTCTTATGGTGGTTCCCCTACTAATTTTAGTGCTGCATATGGCTCATTCGGGTCCTTGAATCTCGGGACCTTTTATCTCCTGACCAGTGTGGATTTTGGAAAAGACAGTCTCCAATTAATCATTTGCTTTGGTTTGAAACCACAGTTCAGCAGGCTATTTCTCAGCACTGCCATCTTGCAGTTTTTTCGATCCTCGTAAGGCCTATGACACAGCTTGGTACCATCACATCCTCTTTTCACTCTACAAGTGGGGTCTATGCGCCGCCCCCCCCCCCCCCCCGCCCCCCCTCTCGATTTTTATTTTCCAGTTCCTGTCCCACAAGTCATTCAGAGTTCATGTTGGCACTGTTTCTTAGCTCTCCGGGGACCCTGCATGGCTCTGTATTAAATGTCCTTTTTCTCATGGACTTGTGCCATCTGCTGGACTGTTGGTCACCTCTCCTCCCTATGTGGATGATTTCTGTATTTGGGCTAGCTCCCACTTGGTGGCCTCTGTGAAATGGGAACACCAGGGTACCATCCAGTACTCTAATTTGCAAACTCTCGCACAGTTTTTGATTCCCTTCCCATAAGACAAGAGTGGTGCATTTCTGTTGCTGTACTATGGTGTATCCTAATCTGGAGCTTTACCATGATGCCCAATGTCTTGACTGATCCTCCCCAGTTCTGTTCCTTGTCTTTTCCTTTTGAAAACAAGCTTACTTGGTTACCCCATATCCAACATCTGAAGGTTGGCTGTTTTCACAAACTCAATGTTCTTTGCTTCCTTGCCCACACCTCTTGGGGTGCAGATCGTTCAACCCTTCTCCGCCTTGACTAGGCATTAGTTCTGTCTTCTCTGGACTATGATTGTCAAGTTTATGGTTAAGCTGCCCCTTCCACCCTGCTGCTCTTAGACCCAGTTCACCATCATGGTATCCATTTAGCCACGGGTACCTTTTGCACTAGCCCTGTCAACAGTCTTGACACTGGAACTCCTCTCCCTTCGATTTGGCGGTCCCAGCTCCTGGTTTGCTGTGCCATCACTATTCACTCTTCCCCTGTTCACCCCTTCTATTCTATTCTTTTCGCAGATTCGGGCCATCGTCCATCCGCTGCCTGCCCTTGGGCGGGTTTATCACTTGGGCTCCACTTCGCTACTCTCCACTGTGACTTCCATCTCCCCTCCTTGTCCCCTTCCCCACATTCTCTCCTGACCACACCCCCTTTGGTTAGTTCCATGGCCCCAGATTTGGATGGACCTCTTCCAGGGTCTGAAATCCTCCACTGCTCCAATGGTGTTCCATTGTTTGTTCCAAACATTCTTACAGGAATTTCAGGATACCATTGTTTTTTACACTGATGGCTCTTCTGTTGGCATGGAACACCATCTCTTGTCTGCCATGTGTGGAGTGTTTACTTTGGAATTGATGCCCATGTATTGGCCCTCTGCTTCATGAAACAGTCCTCACTAACCCGAGTTTTGTTATGTATGGACTCAGTGAGTGGCCTTCAGACTATTGTTTTTCACACCTCCCCTTGGTCTCTGCCATCTATGACTTTCTTGCTGATCTTGGTGATGCTGGTTGTTCAATTGATTTTCATTGGGTTCCTGGCCACATACGTATACCGGGTATTGAACTTGTTGATCGTCTGACTGGGGGGAAGGCCGCCTACCCCAGTTCTCGATGATCCCTCCAGGCGCAGATTTGCCACTGTACATCAAATCTCTTTTTGCTCAATCATGTGGTAACTCTGGGGGAACTACCCCCACCCCAGCTTGTCTAATAAACATCACACCATTAAGGAGTCTCCCACCATGTGGTGTTCTTTCCTCTGTCTCTCCCAGTGGCAGTCTATCATCCTCTCCTGTCTTTGCATTGGCCATATAGATATTTTACTCTACAGTGAGTGCAGGGTTCCATTCATGGTGATCCATATTTTGCTGGACTGTTCCCACCTTTTGGCCCCTTGCAGTAAATGTACCCTCCTACAATTATCACGATACAACAGGGCCAACACCAGGGAATGAAGATGATAGCAGACGATCTTCGCATGGTTGTGTCTGTCCTTGGCTTTCTTTGCGAAAGTGTCTTGTCCTATCAGGGAATAAGTTCTTGAATATTCCTCTGGAATTTTAGTCCCTCTGTTAGTGTGGGCATTGGTTATGGAGATCCTGACTTTGCCTCCATACCATCCAGGTACCTGCCTTTTCCTATATTTTGTCTGGTCTGATGTGCTGTCTTGTTTCCACTTTTTGTGTGTCTTCTTTTCCTGGTGTTGGCCCCATTGTATTGTGATAATGGTATGGTGGTGGTGTCAGGACAGGTCGATGGCGGTGCTGGTACCTCATCATCCGTAGCGTTTCTGTTTCTGGGGCACCCTTTCTCCCCCCATTTCCATCCAACCCCTCCTGTTCTTTCCTCTTCCTGCTGCCCTGATGTCCACTTTCCTTCCTCATTTTTACATTATCCATTCTCCTTGACTGGACTGTGCTGTTTGTGTTATTCCTCCCTTGATTTCTGCCATCCTACATCATGGGACCGATGACCTCGCAGCTTGGTCCCTCTCCCAAATCAACCAACCATCATTACTTAGCTTGTTCTTGATATTTTAAAAATCAGTGGCACTTACTTTATTTTGTTTCTGGTGTACAAAAAATTTTTTGTTTATTGAACTTTTCTAAAACTTTGAGCCTTAAAACTAGTTTAATAAGCAGTACAATAATCTGCTATTAATTGAATTTTGTGTACAGAAAAGTAATACATACTTCTAATTTTTGATACTTTAATCTCACCTGTTGTGTTTAATAAATAAAAGTTACATGTTTTGTATGTTAAAACTGTAGGTTTTGCTTATATCCCTTTTCTTAAACCAGGTTTTTAAAAATGACGATAATTCAGCACCGACAGATCCTCGAGCATGCCGGATAGTTGAGGTCTGGTTGTGTATGCATATTACAGCAGGAAAGAGTACCACATATAAAATCTTGATAGTTTCACTGTCAGAAAGTAATCTGTTTACTACGGGCAGTGCGACAAGCCTTTCTATTGTTTAGGAAAAATTGGCATCAATTCAGAGAATATAATATGGATGGATGAAACATGGGTTTACATGCATGTGCAAGATCAGACTAATGGGCAGACAACACATCACATAACAATGAGTGTGCCTAAAGGGAAGGGTGGATGACTTATTATTGATCAAGAGGTCTCTGATTGGGATTTTATGCCTGGTACTAAGTTCTTTTTTCAGTAAAAAGAAAATAAATAAATAAACTAGATTACCATGAAGAAGTGACTGAGGATACAGTTAAAGAAAGGTTCATTACTCACTTCGTACCATATCTCAGTTCGGATAGTGTTTTTGTAATATATAATGCTCCATACTGTTTTGTTTTTGTTAAATAAGACCCAACTTGTTCACAAAGGAGGAGAAAATTTTGGGTTGGTTGAAGGAAAACAGTAAAGATACAAACCACAGAAAACACCATATGCAATTGATTCAGTAACACAGAACATGGGCTGCTTCAATGATATTGAACTTATCTGGGATTAAATTGAAGGACATGTCAGAGAATGAAATAAAACATTTACACTCTGGGACACGGAGAGACGAGAACGAGGCAGTCACACAAATAGCCCAAGATAAAGGAAGAAGATTGGGAACCAATGTAGAATGAGATCAAGAGATCAAATGAAGGAGGCATCAGAGAAAAATCAGTACCGAATATAGTAGTTTCTGAGATGAATACAACGGTGAAGATAGTGATGTCAGTGCAGTTGTAACAAAAATGCCAAACTGATTAAGACAATTGTGATGTTGACATTCTCTCATCATTGGTTATTTCATATGTACTATTCATGGTCTTTGCATTTCCTTGTGAATGTAAAGGTTTTGTGTGTGTGTGTGTGTGTGTGTGTGAGAGAGAGAGAGAGAGAGAGAGAGAGAGCCATTGTTTTGACACCACCATCACGCGAACAGTATTTCCCCTATGTATTTCTCTTTTTTGCAGTATCATTCCCAGTTCTCAGAAGTAAAAGATTGGGAGTGTATACAGAATTCCTTATATTTGTGGCATATGAACTTCACTGATTTATTGCACTCTCCAAAATGCCTTTAGATTGTGCTAATACTGTGGCATTTAGAGTGCAATTAGAAGACAAAAAGTGGACGAAACTGGGGCCTTCACTTTGAGCAAACAAGCCAACAGCATAAGACTTCTTGACAGGCTTACTGATACGAACGAATACTAAGATAAAAGTTGTTGTGGGGGGAAAAGTATATGCTGCAGGCACTCAACCATTCACACTCTAATATCAAACATTGGGGAGTTGCTGCAAATTGTTTCTTATTGTAAGGTGCGTTATAAATTGCAGTAACACAGCAGACAACTGTTGCTACCTCACTCAGTTCTGTCAGCTATAAGTAAAGGCTCAAAAGTCTTACGAATGCTCACACACGTATAATCCATAGTGCCCTGTACAAGATACCATCAGCTTCCATAGTCGTTATTGCACAAGACATCAGAGAAACAATCACTTTGCCAGTCGCAGGCAGCACAGACCTTTAATACAGGCAGTTGAGATTGAAAGCTGGCAACACCACTGCTAGCTTTCAGGATATTCTTATGCTCATTTGACAATAATGAAGAATTTCAGTGAAGTTTGAGGACAGATTTACCTTACTGTACATAGGTGATAAAGCCAGTCATTCAGTTTACATAAGCCTTTTTCTCCCTGACCCAATATTAAGTTCATTTGTGTGTTCATTTTTCACAGCAGCTGTTATATGAAGTATTATATTGCTTTTCTTGTCCTAAGGGTATTGCGAACCAAAAAATATTTTCCGTAATGCATTTCACTTAACTGGTAAAGCATCCACAGTATTGAGTGGTGTGAACTACTCCTTTTTACGTGTTGTGATGCCAAGTGTTTTCAATCCCCCCCCCCCCCCCCCTCCCCCACCAATATTGGCAGCGGTTGAAGTTAAAATCTTGTTCCTAGTATGCCTATGACTGGAAAAGCAAAATAAAACTGGGCATATTATATTGGTCCCATGTACTAAGCAGCCATTGTTCGTGTCTCTGTTTTAATTTACTTTTCTTTACTTTAGGATCATCAAATTAATTCTGAACAGATATTTCTTTCCACACCGTTGTTACAGATACAGCTACAGAACAGGGAGTCGGAGATCATTCTTTCTAGGAACATACATTTGATGACTCCATTTTTACTCAGATATAATGTTGCCTGCCATTACAATAGAACAATAACTTCAGCATTTCTTGTCTTTTGTTTTCAGGGATATCAGTGCCCTCCAGCACGAAGACTTTATCAATTATAGCCAAACTGGGGTGTTATGGTCTTCTACTGACAGAACACTCGAGAGCAGACATTTTTCAGTCAGTTATGTTGAATATCAACTCAGATGACTTGCATTTTGCTCTTCAGACCAATTCTTAATATACCAGTTGAATACAAATTGGCTATTGATATTATAAAAAAGAAAATGGAAGGCTCTGTTGTAAATTTGCTGTGAAATTTTATTTTTTGATAACATTAGTTTTACTGTTTTATATCATTTATTACTGTGCTAAAATAAAATTGCATTTTGCTGGAGATATCCTATCAATTATATTAATCTGGGTATGTCATTCTGTAGTCATTTACTTTTATCCTTGATGTCCTCACTGCCAGCATAATGCCTTCCTTTGATTGTTTTATTTATGTTTGACGTAAGAAAAATGTTATTAAATCATGCAGCCAGGAAAGATGGTCCAACACTGTTGTTTATTCACTGACAAAACATCCCTCACAGATTGGGTCTTATGAGCTAACGGAAGTGACATGCACTTTCAGCAAAAGTGTAAGCAATGGTAATCCACATGGAACCGCGTCAACTCAAAAGCACTTTCCAAATCAGAGATCGGTAGGAACAATGTCCGGGAGAAACACATGTATGTCAGCAACACCCCCAGCACTGAAATGAAATGACCCTAGGAACCTGGCAAGTACCATGTGAAAGAGTACATTGAACCACTGTGAAGAAATTCAACCTTGCATTGTTCACCTGTAAAGAATGCTGGCAGACTTACAGGTACGCGTTTGCCATGTGCAGACATATGAGGTGATTACCCTCACAGGTGTAAACTACATCTTGCATTTTGAGAGTGTTGTTTTGTAGGTTTCCTCACTGTGTGCAACTATTTTAGCGATTTTGTCCACATTCGTTTCTTTTCAAACATGTCAGGGCACTGATAACCTCACTGGAGTTCAAGCTTGTAAAATGTCCCCAACAAGAGAAATAGACCAGGGTTTTGTTTTACAAACAAAGCAGCTATATAGAAGACGTAATGAATTGTGGTGATTTGTATCCCTCCAGAGAAGTGATGTGTATCCCTGGTATACTGACGAATGATACTCGTGAATGAAAACTATAGAGTAAGTAAGAGCACAGATATTGTGTAGGGTCATTATTTTTCTTTGTGAGTGGAGAGTCATGCTGAGGGTCGATACATGTCTTCAAGGTGAGACAGTGATCGCAGTAACATCACAGGCGGGAATACCTGCTCGGATGCAAAAAGTATAACTTCTGGTGATTCATGACTTGCTTTGAAGAGGTACAGAAGTCCTAAGAGGATATATGTAGAAACTTTTGATAATGAAGTATACCCTGCGTCAGAAAATAAATGAAACATTTTTTCATAAAATAAAGGAAAGCCTACCCCTCAGCTATAGCAGAAGGACATGTGGACCACAGATTTAAGATACAGATATGGGTGTCTGTGTGGGTTGTATGTGTGAATGTGGCAAGAGCTGGAAAGCTAGTACGAATACTGTTTTATGTTGTGTGTTTCTTTCCTCCACACATCAGTCTGCTATTGGTTAGTTGTTGTCTTTTCTTTATTTTATGTGTGGTTCCATCCAGGAATTACCTTTATTGTTATGAAAGGTTCTTTCAATATTCACTCAATGTTTCATGTATGGGCTGTACAATTGAATATTAGTATAGACAAGAGGTTTTCTTATAATGATGCTGTATTCTTGAAGAGTCAGATAGATGGGCTGTGAATTCAGCATTGACTTCTTGTGTTATTTAATGGAACTTTAAAATTGTTGTATAGCTCCTCTATACAGTAATATAAGTGCAATTGGCTACAAGTCCAGCACAGCTGTACAAGATGTCACGGTAAAGAGCATTAAACAATATTGAATATGTAGTATTATTTAATACAACATCCAAATCCAACGGAACATCTCATTTGCAGTGCCTAGTGTACAACACCATCAACTTATTGTTGGAAGTGTAAAAACTCAGACTGCATGAGAAATTTATGGATACCACAAAGAGTGATTTAAAAAAAGCAGCATAGATAAAAAGTAATAAGAATGATTATTTAACAAAAATATTCGAGGAGAATAAACTATTTTGCATGAAGAATTGTCATGAAATTGTACTTTTGCTCATAGCAGCCAGATAAATACCCAACTGACAAAAGGAAGTGCACATGCACTGAAAGGCAAATATTGTGAAGAAATGTGTTGCTATTTGCATACTATTAAGGTTTCTGGCATTATAACCAAGCAAATTTTTTCTTAAAGGCATCAAAACCAAAGCTCAATGGCCACGTGCTTTGATGGATGATGACTGACTGTGATGAGTAAGTGGCACCTACACGTCATCACAGAATTAAGTTAGTGCATTGAAGTCAAGATTCTGATAACTGTGTGTTGCACTGCAGAGTGGTGTGCCTTTACTTACTCCAGAAAAACTTCTATATTATTTTCTTATTGTTTTTATGTCGTACCTAATACTGTGTGGTAAGAGTCAACAGAGCCGATTTTTTTTTTTGTAGTGATTTCTTAAACAAGTGTTAGTAATTGTCACGTATTATAGAAGTGCTCAAGTATCACTACTTTTACTGTATGGTACTATTAACAAGAAAAACTGAAGAAATCTTATGAGCTCTTTCTAATCTAAATGGTAAAGCGGGACAATTAAATATTGATATAAATGGTAAATTAGGTACAACAAATGATAAGATAGGACAAACCAATCTTGACTTAAATGCCCAAAGTATTAGGTTTGAAAAATGTCTTGCTGAGGCAAATGCTACTGTTGGACCATTACCTATTGTACTAAATACTAAATTAGAGATAAAAAATAATAAAAATAGACAAACAAGCAAATAAATTAGAACATACTGTTGAATCATGTAAGGAAAAACTGGAATAATCATAAGATATTAGAGTTAAAAATGCTAAATATACAAGGCAAATTATGTTCTGAGATAATTAAGCAGTGCAGTCTAATGAGAAATAAGGCAAAAACAATTTGGAGAAGTAAAGACAAATGTAAATCAAATTACAGAATTTACTGAACAGGAATTTAGCAAAGTAAGTAAACAAATTTCAGACACTACTGCAATGTTTAATGTTTTAGAACAAAGTAAAGATTCAGATGAAGTACCATCACAGGTTTCACTTTCACAACACTGGAAGAACTAATAGTGATTCCACTGAACCAACAATTCAGGAAAAGACTGGGTCATCTGTCAGTATACTTCATTTGTCAGCTGAGCTGGGAAAACAGATGTGGAAATTCAAAAACTTTGTGAAGAGCTATTCAGAACTAAGGAACACCTTAAAATAAACAAACTAATGGGAGTTGTAGGGTTCCCATATAAATATTGGAATAATTTTGTTTGGAATTTGTGACAAGTTTAAACAAAAAATTCCCAAAATTTAAACCAGAAGGAGATATTCATCCTATATTTTTTTAGAATATTTTAAAAACTTGCCTAAGTGTTCAGATGACCTGGAAAAGGTAGATTTTGTTCTGAGCTATCTCGAAGGAGATACTGTCGATTGAGGAACGGGTCATCCAGAAGGATTTACTTCATAGAATGACTTCAAACAAAAATTTGAAAAACAAATACTGGTCATCTAGCACTCAAGAAAAGTTGGCTGTTGAGTTTTGAACCTTTATTATTATAACAACAGTTATATATAATGAATATAATAGAGGGAAACATTCCACGTGGGAAAAATATATCTAAAAACAAAGATGATGTGACTTACCAAACGAAAGTGCTGGCAGGTCAATACATACACAAACATACACACAAAATTCAAGCTTTCGCAACAAACAGTTGCTTCATCAGGAAAGAGGGAAGGAGAGGGAAAGATGAAACGATGTGGGCTTTAAGGGAGAGGGTAAGGAGTCATTCCAATCCCGGGAGCAGAAAGACTTACCTTAGGGGGAAAAAAGGACAGGTATACACTCGTGCGCACACACACACACATATCCATCCACACATACGCAGACACAAGCAGGCATTTGTAAAGGCAAAGAGTTTGGGCAGAGATGTCAGTCGAGGCGGAAGTACAGAGGCAAAGATGTTGTTGAAAGACAGGTGAGGTATGAGTGGCGGCAAATTGAAATTAGCGGAGATTGAGGCCTGGCGGATAACGAGAAGAGAGGATATACTGAAGGGCAAGTTCCCATCTCCAGAGTTCTGACAGGTTGGTGTTAGTGGGAAGTATCCAGATAACCCGGACGGTGTAACACTGTGCTAAGATGTGCTGGCCGTGCACCAAGGCATGTTTAGCCACAGGGTGATCCTCATTACCAACAAACACTGTCTGCCTGTGTCCATTCATGCGAATGGACAGTTTGTTGCTGGTCATTCCCACATAGAAAGCTTCACAGTGTAGGCAGGTCAGTTGGTAAATCACGTGGGTGCTTTCACACATAGCTCTGCCTTTGATCGTGTACACCTTCCGGGTTACAGGACTGGAGTAGGTGGTGGTGGGAGGGTGCATGGGACAGGTTTTACACCGGGGGCAGTTACAAGGGTAGGAGCCAGAGGGTAGGGAAGGTGGTTTGGGGATTTCATAGGGATGAACTAAGAGGTTACGAAGGTTAGGTGGACAGCGGAAAGACACTTGGTGGAGTGGGGAGGATTTCATGAAGGATGGATCTCATTTCAGGGCAGGATTTGAGGAAGTCGTATCCCTGCTGGAGACTTCCTCAAATCCTGCCCTGAAATGGAGATCCATCCTTCATGAAATCCTCCCCACTCCACCAAGAGTGTCTTTCCGCCGTCCACCTAACCTTTGTAACCTCTTAGTTCATCCCTATGAAATCCCCAAACCACCTTCCCTACCCTCTGGCTCCTACCCTTGTAACCGCCCCCGGTGTAAAACCTGGAAAGTGTACACGATCAAAGGCAGAGCCACGTGTGAAAGCACCCACGTGATTTACCAACTGTCCTGCCTACACGGTGAAGCTTTCTATGTGGGAATGACCAGCAACAAACTGTCCATTCGCATGAATGGACACAGGCAGACAGTGTTTGTTGGTAATGAGGATCACCCTGTGGCTAAACATGCCTTGGTGCATGGCCAGCACATCTTGGCACAGTGTTACACCGTCCGGGTTATCTGGATACTTCCCACTAACACCAACCTGTCAGAACTCTGGAGATGGGAACTTGCCCTTCAGTATATCCTCTCTTCTCGTTATCCGCCAGGCCTCAATCTCCGCTAATTTCAATTTGCCGCCACTTACCTGTCTTTCAACAACATCTTTGCCTCTGTACTTCTGCCTCGACTGACATCTCTGCCCAAACTCTTTGCCTTTACAAATGTCTGCCTGTGTCTGTATATGTGTGTGTGTGTGTGTGTGTGTGTGTGTGTGTGTGTGTGTGTGTGTGTGCGTGGGTGGGTGGGGGCGCGCGCGCGCGAGCGAGTGTATAACTGTCCTTTTTTCCCCCTAAGGTAAGTCTTTCCGCTCCCGGGATTGGAATGACTCCTTACCCTCTCCCTTAAAACCCACATCCTTTCGTCTTTCCCTCTCCTTCCCTCTTTCCTGATGAAGCAACCGTTTGTTGCGAAAGCTTGAATTTTGTGTATATGTTTGTGTGTCTATCGACCTGCCAGCACTTTCGTTTGGTAAGTTATATATAATGACATTTACAAGGGCAAAAAGAGAGATGGCATCATGGTTGGAAAAATGTAAATGAATTTTTAATTTTTATAGAAGCAAATAAGTTAAACAAAAAAAGAAATAAAGACCGAGGAGACTATGCTCAAGAAGAGAACCATGATTTAGGTAATAATAGTGAAGATCTATATCTTCCTTGATTTCAACATAAAAATGGGACTAAATACTGCAAAGTTAGTTAACAATAGTAGAATAAATAACTAACTTCCTGACAGGAGTCAAACAATTCAAGAAATAAGAGCAGTGAATATCTGAATAGCCCGACATACAGCCCTTTTCCACTCCAACTGTCAGAAAACTGCATTTTCTGGAGCAGGGGCCAAGCTTCATAACAATTGGTGGAACTTTAGGCCTGCATATAGAAAAAAAAGTGGCACTCACATATCCGGTATCTACTTCGGAGTGGTTACTGGAGGAAGAGAAGAGGGAATCTGAAAAGGAGCAGGTAATATCTATTTTATCTGGTGAAATTTTAAGAATAAAGGTGGATATTCATTTAGATTTTGATAGTGAAATAACTTTGAATGTTGCAGATTTGGCTAGCAGCAGTATGAAAAAATTTACATGTCCTGTGCTACCAGTAGTGAAAAATGTGTTGTTGGAATTCCTGGAAATAAAGATGGAGGAAAGGGGAAGCACGAATAGTTTTCAGTCATCAGATATACTGTCTACCGAACAATGCTTTCAGACAGAACAAAAGTTTCTAAGTAACATTTTGGGGGAGACGTATTAAAAATTTTAGGCCATATTATAGGAATTGCTGTAATGTAACTTGGTCCCTGCTATCAATCAAGGATAGTCCTGAACCTAAGAATATGAAACAGTTATGATAATTTTTAGGTTTAGCTAGTTTATATAGTAGCTTTACAAAAGGGCAAGCCGTGAATGATCCAAGATTGTTAAGCTTATGAAACAAAAGGCGAAATAAATGTGGGAGGATGGTGCAGTGAAACCTTTAGCAAGCACTACTAGGAGCTAAAATTGTCTGTCATCCCAAAATGAACCAAGAGTTGAAATTGGTCACGGACACTTTGGAACAGGCTCATGGGTGCGAATTGTCCCAAGGAGAATTGGATCCAGAGTGAGGTGAACATCAAGCAATACCTTTTGCAAATCATAGTCACAGTAAACAAAAGTTGAATCATTTCACAACAGAGAAAGAACTTACCTCTATTGTTAGGAATCAAGAAGAATTTCAGACTCGTGGGGCTCTAAAATACTGATGTATAGAGACGATCAAATTTTAGCATTCTTAATGGAAAGGGGTTACTACATAGTAGATGAATGAGACAGTATTATTTTTATTGGAATTCAAATTTGAAATTAATTACAAAGGTTCACAAAATGTTCCCTGAGGCACATTTTTGTTTACCATAAGGTATGACTGGTGAATTTATAACTGAAGGACCTGGAGTCACATTTAGAATAAATTTCATGCTCATATGTTATAACAATAAAAATATGATAGTTGCCTGGAAAATAAGAGGAGGACTGAGATCTGATTAATATTTTGGTCCTGTTGTTACATATTGGGACCAAGGAATCTTGTCTCAGAAAGATAAAACCAAACATATTATGGGAAGAGAATTTATTTTGAAGAGTAGAACAACATTCAAAGCACTGGAGAGTATAAATTCCTTGAATACCAATTAAAGATCTTGTGCGGTTCATCCACAAAGGTTATGGACAATTCAGATCATATAGGTGTATTACACACACAATTAAATTCTACTATTCTAAAAATTGTATTACAAAATGTATCCAATAATACCTAAAGAATCAGATGATTTAACAGCAGCAAATCAGACTGAGCCTTTACCAAAAGGTAGAGGAGGAATGGCTTACATTTTTGTAGCAACAGTGTGTTGGTCTAAATAAGTTAAATTGTATCTAATTAAGGTAGCAAATATTGCCACAGAAATAAACTGCTAAAAAGATTACTTTACAATGTTGGAAAATGTAGATGATTACTTGCTGACAGTGGCTTGCAATTCTTTGTCAATTTTAAGGAATTTATAGCTTGGGAACAAGAACATAATGTTACAAATGTATAAAAACCACCCATAATCAAATTCTTCTGATACTACCTGGGTACCATTAATTCCTGAATGAGTTCTCGTTTAACTACTAGTGCACCTGCTTAGCGCGTCCGGGTTCGATTCCCAGCCGGGTTGGGGCTTTTCTCCAATCGTGGACTGGGTGTCGTGTCGTCTTCTTCTTCTACTCATCATCACCAACACGCAAGTCGTCCAATGCGGCGTCTCCAGAAATAGGACTTGCGACTCAGCAGCTGAACTTCCCTGGACAGTGCCTCCCAGCCATCAGTGCCACACGATCATTTCATTTTTTTCATTTAACAACAGAAATTTGCCATTAGAGGTGTTAAAGTGGAAATTTGTAGGAGAACCCTTTTCAAAATTATTCAAATGGCCAGAAAATATAATTCAGCAAAGGGATATTTCTTGTTGATCGGTCAAGTGGAAAGGATGAAGGACTATATAAATTTCATATGATTAAAAGATTTGTAATTTAAAAGACAGACATCGAGGAATTCTCAGTCTGTGAATCTGTAGTTATGCATTCAAGTTCCTGAGTCATCTGTTGTTTTTCTGTCATATTTTGTTATCTTGTACAATGGTCCTACCCACTTATGTTTTTGTTTATAGCTTCTGTGAGTATCAATATGTACCTTCAAAATCTTTCATTTATACTTTAACTTAAAGATACATGTTTAATAGTAACTGTGACTTCGCTACGTTTGGTAATGCTTGCTAAAACGAGAAACCCTTATGCCTGCGTAATGATAAAAAGTCAAGAGCATTTCTTAGAAGGGAATGTGTTATCCACACTGATTGAAATAAATCGTGAGGCCTTCCTTTTCTCCACTGCAGCTTCAATTCCAATTTTGAACATAGCCAAGATTACTCTTTCTCCTTGAAGAATGCCTCACATTGACAAAGGAAGTTATGTCATATAACATAGACACTGAAGTAACAATTTTATAACAAGTAACTTAATGGCAGGGACTGCTGTCTAGAATGATACAGATGGGTATTGGAAGACTATCTAGAAGAATACAAATGCTTATTTAGGGGACTAAGATAAGTTTAAAAAATGCAAACAGATGGTTTAATTTTTCTTTTGCAAGGTAGCTGAGAGTTTTAAGATAGGAGATGTACAGGCACATTATTACGCCTATACTTTAGTTACTACAAATATTGGGATATTTATCACAAGAAAATGACATGTACAAAAGTAAAGGCACATTCTTTCAATTATTAGAGAGTTGTCATTGTTTTATCTTGGCCACCTTCATAGAAGTGATGAGGTTCGCGAATGGGAAGCACATTACTCTCCCCATATGATAATTGTTATTAACTTTATAAAGTATCAACAATTAGAGATATATAACTAACATACAATAACTTCAAAATGGTACAAATTTTACACATGGAATAGGGCAAGTAGACATATTTACGGCAGGATCATGAATCTAAATGGGTGGGAGTGGGTGATATTTGGTGACACGTACCACCCCAGAGAAGTGATTTCTACCCCTACATCTTATAGATGAATGATACTTGCAAATGAAAACCATAAAATAAGGTATCGAAAGTAAGAGTACAGATATTGTGCAGGATTATTATTTTTATTTGCAAGTGCCAATTCATGCCGAAGGATGACAAGCATCTTCAAGATGGGGCAGGAATCACAGCAACTTAAGGACCGCAAATAGCTGCTCAGATGCAAAACTGTAAGTTCTAGGAATCACTGACCTGCCTTGAAGAGGTACAAAAGCTCTAAGAGGATATATGTAGAAACTTTTGGCAATGAAGTTTACCCTGAAGTTTCTTTCAATATTCATTTGATGGTCCACATCTGGATTCAAAGACTGAACATTCCTATCGGCAGGAGGTCTTAATTTGTATGAAAATATATGCTATAAGAGTTAATAAATGGTCTACGAATTCAAGGCGGACTTCTTATGTTACTTAATGCAAGATTAAAATTTTCATATACAGGAATTGGACAAAAATATGGCAACATCGCAGCAAGGGCTTGCTTGAACATAAATGCAGATGCTATATAAGCTTGCAGGTTTCACTGTTGTATTTGACCATGAACAGCATCTCTGCACTGTCCTCAATATATTACAGGTGTCAGTTGATGTCAGAGCAGTGTTCTGTGTAGTTGTGACTTCATTATGTCGGAGCAAAGTGAATTTGAATGTGGAAAAATAGCTTGTGCTCATATGGTGTGTGTTGCTGTAACCACGGTAGTTAAAGTGATGGTGTTTCAAGAGAGACTGTATCAAAGATTTATACTGCATACATGAAATAAGGAAAAAAATCATCCCCTAAGTCACAACATGGACGAAAGCGTGTGTTGAGCGACCGTGATGGACAGTTATTGAAGAGAGTTGTGATGAAAAATAGGATGACAAAAGTTGTGAAAGTCACTGCAGAACTGAATATCATTCTCATGAACCCTGTCAGCTTCAAAGCAATGTGAAGAAAGCACCATAATCAAGAACTTGCAGGGTGACCTGAAATTCCAAAACCACTCACCAAAGATGCAAAGTGCCCATAATGAGAAAATGTGGTGCTGAAGCCTTAAAACCTTGACACTGTAGCAACGGAAGCTCATTTGGGCGGATGAGTTTTGTTTCACACTGTTTCCAACTACTGGTTGAGTTTATGTCCCAAGAACAAAACATCGTGGGGTTTGGTGATGGCGTGGGCAGCCAAAATTGTGATATTCCATGGATCCCATGACTACTGTGCAAGATTGCATTACTGACAATAATTATATGACTATTTTGGCTTATCAGGACCATCCCATGGTACAACATATGTTCCCCTATGGTGATGCTGTGTGCCATGATGATAGGGCTCCTGTTCACATAGCTCGCATCATCCAAGACCGGTTTTGTGAACACAAGGATGAATTGACCCGTCTCCCTTGTGCACCACAATCACCATGTCTCAATATTATTGAGCCTCTGTGACCTACTTTGGAGAGCAGTGTGCATAATCTCTATTCACCTCCATCATCATTACCAGATCTTGCCACTGTTTTTCAGGATGAATAGCACTTGATTCTCATCAAAACCACACAGATCCTGCATCTGTCTATTCTGAGATAAATGGAAGCAGTTTTGAACTCCAACAGTTTTCCTATGCCATGTTAGGCAATGTAACGTGTTGTGTTTGTGATGTTTTCATATTTTTGTCCACCTCCTGTTGTTTCTGCAACAGCAGCGTAAATCCAGTTGGATAAGAGTCTGATACATTCATACAAGATGCCACAGTAAAGAGCATAAAAAGATAATGAAGAAAAGACATTAAATTATACAATGTCCACTGGAACACACCAGAATGTTAAAATTGATAGAATTGGCATTCTAAGAATGACATGCAGGTGTCCTTAGTGAACTGTTTCATCAGTCGTATTTGTTATTCAAAATGGAACAGCAGGCACTGTTGCAGCTACAGTATTCTTTTGTTGCAGAGCCCACAAAATATTATTTGCAAGACTGTACGAGTAGTAATTTCTCTTGTAAATTTTAATGATTTCTCATCTTTGCGTAGTTTGTTTTTACTAGGATAATTTGGGGCATGCTCTTGCGGACTGAGAGTTAATATCGTGCTATCCCACATCGTCTTACATCATTCTACCATCATACAACCATGAAACGAACTTGCAGAAATAAGGAATACTAACAGCCATAAAAAGTATATTAATTATGCAACTACTGAGTGGTGCACGAAATGTGTTACCATTTTGTTTTTGAATATAAATTTTATTGTCAATACAATCTGAAGAGCCGTCCATGGAGATTTGTTCTAACTCAGCACATGCTCAATATGTCCACCATTTCGTTTCCTAACTTCCTTCAAACAGACACGGAAGTTATTGGTTACCCTACGGCACATGCCTTCCGTAATTTCACTGCAAGCTTGAAGAATAACTCTTCTGAGCTCCATTAAATCACATGGATGTTTCGGGAAAAATTTTTCCTTTAGGTACCCCCAAAGAAAAAAGTCACATGGATTGAGGTCTGGACTATCGGGGGGCCAATTTTGTCCATCATTGAAGCGACATGGAAACCTGAGTGAAATGATCCGCATGTCGAAATGCTCGTGTAAAAACTCCAACACAGTGTTTGCAGTATGTGGCCTTGCTCCATCTTGCATCAATCACTGCATGTTGAAGGGCAAGGCAGTAGCAAGAAGCTGTGGAATAAAGCTATTGCGAAGCATGCTCAAATAACGCTCGCTGTTCACAGTTTCTTCAAAGAAAAAGGGTCCAATAAGTCCGTGACTAGAAATTGCTGCCCACGCTGCAATCCTCAGAGCATAATGTTGTCGTTCATGAAGCACTTGTTGGTTTTCAGTGGCCCAAAAGCATACATTTTGTTTGTTAACCACACCGTCTAAATGAAAATGCGCCTCATCTGAAAACCAAACGTTGTTGAGAGTTTCTTCCCTATCCGCCTACTGAGCAAACAGTAGTCTCTGTTCTTCACTGAGCTTCTGGGCACAGGTCATCTTGTATGGGTACATATGGAGGTCACTTTTAAGAATGCGTTGAACGAAGCGCCTGGATATTCCCAGTTGCACTGCTGCCTTTCTACACGATTTCCTGGGACTTCTCTGTACAGCAACTCGTACTGCTTCAATATTCTCCGGCGAACAAACAGGCTTAGGCCGAGGTCGCTTCGCTTCCAATACTGTTCCTTCCTGTACAAATCTATTGTACAACCTGTGGATGGTCTTCTTGCAAGGGACCCATCGTGTGTTAAACTGTTGTCAAAAACGCCTCAGAGTCACGACAAGGCTTTTTGTGGCATGAAAAAGGAACACAATTGCCGATCGTTGCTGTGTTGTCAGTCTTCCATTGTCAGCCATTGCTGCTTACTAGTCTCCTAGTGGCAGTATCGTGAATTACACGTCATTTCGTAACTCTTTTTTTTTTTTTTTTCCAAGCTCTGCTGGTACTGCTGTAGAGATCCCAGTGGGATATCTAATGTGCATCGTAAATTGTGAAAGAAACAATTGGTAACACATTTCGTGCGCCACCCTGTAGTTTCGACACAACATTAGCCACAGTCCCATGAACACCTCAGTGATGGATCATTATTTTATTTATTATTTTGAGCTTTTCCTCATTACAGAGGCTTATCTCCAATGTAATAATCTACTCAGAAATTACTATACAGAGAATAAATGTTCTTAAACTATATTTTCAAAATATACCCCCAGGTGTTTCAATCTTCTGTGTCCTCTTCCTCTGCGCCCATTCTCCTCATTGTGTGCTGTATATTTTGGAGCCAAGTATTCTTAGGTCGTCGTCTTCTTCTTCTCCTCCCCTCTGGTTCCCACTCCAGTATCAATTTTGGTATTCTGGCTTCCTCCATTCATCGTACATGCCCATACCACTGTAATTTCTTCCTATCCATTACATCATATATTCTTTCTTTTATTTCCATTCTCCTTATTATTTCAGTGTTTCTTATCTTCTCTTTCCTGGAGAGTCTTGCCGACATTCTCCAGAAGTCCATCTCTAGAGCTTGTAATTTTTAAATGTCCTTCAGGTTAATTGTCCAGGTCTCCATTCCAGACAGAACCACACTCTCTAATATAGATTTGTATATTAATTTTTTAGTTCTGCTCATTACATTCCTGCTCCATAAGACTGAGTTAAGCATCCCAATGTCCTTCCGTCTGCTACTTATTCCTTTATTGATTTCTGACCGATTTTCCCTCAATTTCTAAAATGGATCCCCAATAACAGAAAGTGTTTATCTTTATGATTTTCTTTCCTTCAATGTATAGCTCATCTGAATCATTAGTCAAGTGTTCTGTTTTTTTGGTAATTAATCTTCAAACCCCCAAGTTTTGTATGCTACTGCTAGTTGATTGCACGTATAGTTAGCATCCTCCCCATCTTGTGCTGTGACTACTTGATCATCAGCAAACATTAAATGATGTAGGTAAACTCCATCTCTTATTTTGAATCCCATACTATTACATTTACAAAACCATGTTCTAAGGCTAATATCTATATAGGTTTTAAATAATGATGGTGACATGGGGCAGCCCTGTAAAAGGCCTTTGCTTGTTCTAAATTTCTATGAAAGTTAATTACCAACTTTCACTTGGCAGATGTTATCTTTATACATCTGTTGTATTATTTTACTCAAGGAAGGGTTTTTGTTTGCCATATATAGTGCTCTCCAAAGTAATTTTCTTGGAACAGTATCATACGCTTTTTCTAGATCTATGAAAATTAATCCTATATTTTTTGATTTTTCCCTATGTTTCTCCAAAATCTGCCGTAATGTGAAAATGTGGTCTACACATGATCTCCCAGCTGTTAAACCACATTGTTCTTCTTGGGTTATAAAATTTTTTTCCAGTTGTTTTTAAATACTTTCACAAAAATTCTCATTAATGTGTTTGTAACATAAATTCCTCAATAGTTTGATCAAATTTTGCGATCCCCTTTCTTAAATACAGTATTAATGTAACCCAGCTTCATCTCGGGTATTGAATCTCCATGTATCATTTTGTTGAAGAGCTGTGTTATCAGTTTCACAATTTTGTCACCACCATATTTCAGACACTCCAGATTGATATTGCCTGGTGCAGGTGATTTACCATTTTTTTCCTGTTCTCAATGCCTGAAGTACTTCACTTTCTAAAATCTGGATCTCATCATCTTCATGTCCATTTTCTTCCACTGTTCCTTCTTCTAGATGTTCTATTCTGTCCTCATTTAATAATTTTTGGAAATACTCTTCTCTGGAGATTGGTTTTGCTTTTTGTAGCCTGTCAAAGTCCTTTTAATAGTGAGCATGCTTCTTTTGCTCTCCCAAACCCAAATTTGCTATTAAGCTTGGCAGATGTTCTTTCCTGTGCCTTATTTTTTGCCATCCGTATTTTCTTTCATCACTTCATTCTTTTTTTCCTTGTGTATTGATCTTGTTTCTTCTGATTTATCGTTCAACCACTGAAGGAATGCATTTCGTTTTTCTTTAACGAGGACCTCTATTTCCTCTGACCACCACTCTGCTGCACGGTTGTGGTTGCTATCTTTTTTACCCAACACCTCTGTTGCTATGATTTTTGCATTAGTTTTTATATAGTCACATATATTCTCTGTACTTCCTTCAAATGATTCAACCAGTTTCCTTTCCATCCTGGCTGCAAAGTGTGTTCTGATACTTCCATCTTGTAGACTGTCAATATTAAAAGGTAAATGTTCATCTTTCTCAGTCTGGTTCATTTTATTTATGTTACTTGTATCATTCCTTGCATTCTTCCATGGCCAAAAAGATTTCATTTTTACTAGATAGTGGTCTGATCCACACTGGGCTCCTCTGTAAGATCTGATGTGTACTGCCTTGAAACTACTTGTTTGCCTAAAGATAATATAATCTATTATAGAACGAAGTTCTTTAGTGTTCTGTTGCCAAGTATATTTATGAATGTCCTTGTGTTTGAAAAATGTGTTGGTAATTTTTAGATCAAATTGTTCACAAATTGCAATCAATCATTCCCCATTGTCATTATATTCATCCTCTCCATGTTTTCCTACTATTCTACAGGATTATCTAATTCCTACCCTTTCATTCACGTCTCCCATGATCAATGAGTTCCTTTCTTCTTGGGGTTTTTCAATAGTCTCCCTAAGGGTGGCCCAGAATGTGTCTTTCTCCTTATCTTTTGTGTCATTCATGGGTGCATATACGCCAATAATCACAATTTCCCTAGCACATAATGTCATTTCAACAGTTATAATATGTCGATTGATGATTGTCCAATTTGTGATTCTTTTTTTCCATGATTTTTTCCCATGATTTCTTTACCATAATGGAGATACCTGCTTTGGTTCTTACTGCTTTTGATACCCCACTCCAGGTATGTACATAATTACCCAGTTCTTCTTCTTCTTGGCCTTTCTTCTTTGTTTCAGAGAGTACGACAACATCCATGTTGAACATCTCAAGTTCTGCAGGTAGTAAATTTATTTTAGTTGAAATACCTTGCACATTCCAGCATCCAAGCATTATTTTCCGTTTCTCATCGCCAGTTCCTCGTCCAAAGATCCAATTATTAGATTTTTTAGCATTTTTAGGTTTTTATGTGAGTGAGGAGCTGGCCCACTGCACAACCCCTACCTGGAGGACCAGGTAATTTTTACTCATTGTTTTCTTTCTTTAGCCTTTGATAAGCTTATATCATACTACAAGGCAGCAGTTGATTGTTTTGGTCCACCCCGGGTATTTTATTTCCCCATTACCCACCATATCTGGTGAGCATTCCCCTATCCACCACCAGGGGAGGCGCCCGATGGGAGACCAGCAAACTCCACACGGGATGGTTCATCTAAAACATAAAAATGAAATGAAGTGGTCTTGTCGAAGATAAAATTAAGTCCCATTACTACACAAGAAGAATAGAGCTAAAATGTTTTATCATATAATTTCCAGTAAGACAGGGGAAACTACTTATTGTGATGTTACAGGCTTGGCAATGTGCAGTGACTGATACCTATCTCATATTGTCAGACAGACATTGCATTCACAGAGAAGCTACATTCTACATACGCAGTCCTATAGGGATAGTGAGGAAATCATTTTAACTGTATAGTTTGAAATATCTGTTGTTCAGAATACTTCTCAGAAATGATTTAACAGTTTTTAGCATGGCTATAGGTTCTCAGTACATCTGTTACTCGAGGGCATTTTGTGGACCTTGTATTACAGCGTCACATATGCCACTGCAAGACTATTTCACTCCCATAAGTACTGAAAGAAGGCGGTACAACTATTCATGGCTCAAATCAGAATTAGTTCTAATCACATTGAGATCAGAACTATTTACTGCTTCAATAAAAAGATGACTTGGCAGATTTTTTAGTAGTGTTATGCACGCGTATATTCAAAGTAATGCTGTAAACTTTTCTAAAAAATTGCAACACTTCTTCTTTGTCTTCGTTTTTAACCATGTTTAGTCTCATCCAGGTATCAAATCACAAAGAAACAAATTCTGCAGGCCATTAGTTAATGTAATTTTGAATAGGCTTCATAAATCATTCAGTTAAAGTTCTCAAAATCAATGTTGAAGTGTGTGGGAACTGTGCTGCTGCCCAAAGACCATATTTTCTTGAGATGAAGGTGTGATGCCATTTCACTTAATCTTGTTCCTATTAAACAGGAAGCACAAGAATGTCAAACAAATGGAAAGGAACTGACTACCTTCTGTTTTCACCAGAATCTTTTGATACATAAATCTACAGCCATCTTTTGAATATGCAAGAGTAAAATGTCCAGGTTCACAATACTGTGTTCTATACAAAAATGATTTTGTGTTTAGTAGTATATAAGTATCTTTTGTTTTCTAAGAGTAACAAACTGTAGAAGAGTACTAAAAGATGTGATGATTATCAGTGAATTTAAAGTAACAGGAATACTATTAGATTTGACATGGAAATCAGAAAGAACAAGTTAAGAGCAGTGAAATACACGATTTGTAAAGGGGAGAGAGAAACTATTGACACTGTGCAAATACATTAGACTAAAACATTTTACTGACATTAAACTTGCAGCGACTCTTTAAGTAATCGTCATTTCCTCATGGGGAAAGTCCTTTTGCTTCCCTATTAAACAACTGCTACATATCTACTCTTTGTTTAGAGAAAAAATAAAGCTGTTCTCATCCTGAAGGTGGTTTTCAACACGAAATTGCTTTATTAGACCTCTGTTATTTTCTTCCCTTCTGACCTTAGGCTTTGGTTATAGTGGAGTGGCATGGCACAACCAGAGCAGCAATGGCAAAACAAACCATTATTGTTCAGTGCATGTGATTACAGTGGCACTGGCAAGCAAAGTGTTTCTGAGCAAAACAAACTTGTGTTTCTGAGAGTGGCAACCAGAGCATTCGAGTTATCCCAGCTGCAGTCAGGCAGTGCCTGCGGCATTTGGCTGTTGATGCAGGTAGCAGCGTCGGTACTGTTGCTGGTGATTGTGTTTCTTTTGTTGTATTGTTGAGAAAATGGTACCAGTGGAAGCTTTCATAGCAGTTGTTTTTACTTTTCATCCTATATGGTAGCACCGAAACAACTATTTTCACAACTAATTCATTTTGGACAAGTTATTTGATGAAGCGGCAGCAGAATTACAGACTACAGGTACAGTAAACATTTCAATAATCTCTTATTTATTTCATTGTGTTAAAACAAGGGGCAATTAAAAAGTTGAACCAGCAAAGCTGAGAAACACATGAAAAACATGTTTTATAATGGGACAAAAAGTTTTCAAAACTGACTGATTTGGACAGCTTCATTTGAAAGTCTGTTAAGGTTTCATCCTGTCTGATATATGTCTCACATATAACACTCTATGTCTACTGTATGTTGCTCGTCATCACTCAGGCATCCTTGTAGTCAATGACAGTGTTATGGAGAACATGTGCATTTCACAATATCGTCAGCAAATTCTGGTGAAGTTTCTATTGACTTCCAAAATATGCTCCACTTAGCACTCATTATTCCAAAAACATAATTTATTAATTGTCATGTTCTGAAAAAACATTTGTTGAGATATTTATCCCATGGGCCTAACCCATTGAGTGTAATATTTGAAAAATGCCTTAACGATGGATATGACTAATCTCCAAAGAATATGAAAGGCAATCCAACTGATGCATTTAGTAGTGGCGAGTCTGGTGGTATATTAAGCTCTCCTTGTGAAATACAGCAGAAGAATAAAATCTATCACCTTCCCTTTCCTTCCCATATCCTCCAACATCAGTTGTAATGAATTTCCCCTGAGGATCTGGAACTGCTTGTAGTAAGATCGAATGAAGTGTTTTATAACTATAAAACATTGTATCAGAATTTTCTGGACATTTTAGACAAATATATCTCCTGCCAACGTCACCGATTGCAGTTGGAAAGTTCTGTATGTTATATAAATCATTTACAATATTGTTGAGTGACTGGAGAAAATCCCACAACACTTTGGTAAATGACTCCCCATACTTACAATGGTTGTGAAACCTTTTGTGAATGTCTGAGCCATGTCTTGAAAACTATTTCTGATTTCAAGGAACCTGTAACAATTCTTGTTTCATGAGATATTGATGGCCCTTAGAAAAGACATTTTTTCATTGGATAAATCTGTAGTGACTTGAATATCAGTTAAATATGGAAGTTTTACTGATTAATCATGTGGCAAAACACTCTCCTCTTTGTGTGCTATCATTTGTCAAAATCATGTTTTGATATCTCAAACCATTTATGATACCTGAGGAATGTTGCAAATATTTCATCCTGGCTTTTTTGCTGGTGCGGGAGTTCAGAGAGAGATGAGATAGTGAGAGAGATAGGTGATTGATAGTGATATCATTTTAAGTTTAAAGAATAATTCAGGATGTTAGCTACATTTCCTATGCACCACCAAATGCAAATTCATAGCAACCCCTGTTTTTCAATACAAACTTTTCAAAATTCTTGCTTACTTAATTTTAAAATATCAAAATAACTAAGTCCATTAACAAAATGATAGGCTTCACATGATGAAGCTGACTACTAAAGCTATGAGGTGTGCAAGAATCAGATTTTTTCATCAAGTAGTTTCTATAAAATCGTTTTAGAAAGACTGCAGATCAGCCAGTGTGCGTGTTTGCTGTCCACGCAGTCAAGCCAGTTGCTGCACCACCCCTGCCCCACTGCATCTGGGCACGAAGCAGCAATGTGGCAGCTGCCAGACATGCAGCTCCAATCTACACTGTTGCGCTGCTCCACTATAATGTAGGACTTAGAATTGACTTACCTGTTCAATGTAGGCACTGACCACAATGCAACTTGGCATTTTTCACACTAACAACACACAGAAAAAATTCCAGGATCAACTGAGGTCTGGCTCTTTTCTACCGGAGCACATTGCTTATTTGAGAAAATGCCGTTTTATGTGACACAGAAAGTTTACAACAACACACAATGCAGAAGCTCGAAGCACACTAAATGATAACTCTGCATCCACTGGCTGCCTCTGGTCTCGCCTGCTGTTTGCTACAGCTATCCTCTCTCTTACACCTGCAAAACTCTGAGATAGATATCTGTATGATGTCTACATGATAGATACCATCTTCATATAGATAAGGCTTACCAGACATTGATCTTCTTCAGTGCAGATGCACTCACATTGCTCAAACTCTTACAGGAATCGGTAGATTGACTGCTGCAAGTAATGAGTATAATGGGCAGGGGCTCTACAAATGTAGTGTGTGGACAGTAAGCTGGAAATATGGGTCTCATAGGGAGTGTGCCAGAGGTAAGTCCCCGCAGTCGCACTATCCTCTGTGTCCTCTATGGCTCAATCAGATAGAGCGTCTGCCATGCAAGCAGGAGATCCCAGGTTTGAGTCCAGGGGTTGGGGCACACATTTTCAACTGTTCCTGTTGATATTTATCAATGCCTGTAAGTAGCTAATGGTCAGGATTTCATTGTAATTTCATTCTTCAAGAGCTGCAAGATCACCAATAGTATATGTTCTTTCGGGCATGTCCGAAAGAACAGGTACCATCTTCATATACTAACATTTATGTTGGAGGCACTATGGTAGTTAATGCCACCACTATTATGTAGGCTTCTCTTCTCTACATGCCCTAGTCATTGCAAAACTCTAGTATTTTACTGTTTAGTTATTTTCAAGTGATCTTTGTAACCTAAATCAATAAGGGTTTGAACTGGATTGTGTCGTTATTAGCAAGAGTCTGTAATGTAATTTTCATCTGAGTGAAATATTGTTGGATTCAGTGATTCATGTGATGAACTAACTGTAATGAATCACCAGAGTGTAATTGTCTTTGTGTTAGTGCCATCTAAAATATGATGATGTGTACATCTTTGAGCAAACACCATCTCGCACTCATTTGAACTTTCAGTTTGGAGGTAATCAAGATTGTTGCTACCAAGAATGAGACCAGGAAATTGAGGTCAGTTTTGCACATGTGATGCCCTATGATTTCAGAGCACTTTGGAGAAATATCTAGGAAAGTGCAAATTTTATTATTGGAAATATGACATGAAGCAGACACCAACCAGTACATGGAGAAAACTTTAACCAATGGGGGAGCAGGACTGCCTGACATCACAACTGGTGCTATTTTGGACAATAGCCAGTGAGGAAACAGCAGGGTGGCCTTTTAGGATGTAAGCAAAGCAACGACAAGGTAGAATTACAAGAAGGTGCAGTGAGCTGACAGCAAATTCCAATAGCGGTAGCACTTAAGTGTGAAAATAATCTGTAGATAAAGTATTTTTGTTATTTAAATGTGACTGTTTGCCAAAGTGAGTGACAAGGAAGAAGGTAACATTGCTTCTGAAAATTATAAACAAGTGATAAACATTAAGAAAGAACCCTGTGCGGAAGAAGTGATTAAAGATAGTAAAGAACAAAAATGTATGACTGAGTATAAAGCAGTCATTAAAAGTTCATTGGATGATGGCACCGGAGTAAAATTAGAGGAATCTTCTTTTTATGTTGCTACCACTAGCCATATTATAGATTAAATGTGAAGGTTTCATACACTGAATACTGTGATGACAAGGTAGATTGCCTTAATATGAATCTCGTCTTGTGTGGAACCATATGGTGAGACACATCCTCTTGATTTTATTAAAGAATTTAATAACTTACCTGGAAATTGAGGTGATGAAATGTCTTTTGTGTGAGGTCTTTTAGGAAGGTGATTCCTATAGTTGGGCAGCTTAAGTTACAGAATCATGTAAGTCATGGGAAGAGTTGAAAAAATTATTTTTGAACGAGTATTGGTCTAGACATGAACAGCAGAGAATTGTGAGCGAATTTTGGGGTGACGATAAGTATGATTTGAGAAGGGGTACTATTGAAGATTTTTTTCAATAGTGGATTAATAAACTTAAACATCTGGACAATGAACTGTGTAGTGAACCTGTAATTATGGAATTAGAAAATAAACTTCATAGAGTTAGAGAGTTTCTTTTGCCCACCCCTAGAAATAATATCAATATTTTTTTCACTATGAGGGAAAGGGGAAGAGAATAAAATCAGCGTCTGAGGAGAGTAAAAGTAATTTTGGCCATGGAAGCCAAAAAAGAAGGGACTATCAAGTTAAAAGTGCGAGAAGAACAGGTCCTAGGTGAAATAGCAATAAATGCAGGGATAATTGGGGATCAAATGGGCATATAACAATAGAGAACAGCTGATTAACCAATGAACACAGTGACAGTAATAGTGACCCAAATACCAGTTCAGATTATAATGAAAGTAGTGAAGAATTTAATAGTAATGATCAAGAGGAGAAAGAACAGATATTTGAATTTGTCTATGATAGTGAGGACAATATGACAAGCAAAGAGAAGATATGTGTTGTGAGTGAGCAGAGTAATGGTGAGAAATAATTAAGAGATAATGAAGATGTAAATAGGGAAAGAGTGTCATACCATTCGTCAAATTAATGTAGCTGAAAATAAATTTGTTGATCAAGATGATTTATTTCATGAAGAAGACACTATGGTAAGTAGTAATGATGTAGGGCATCCTGTAATTACAGCTTATATTCAGGGAATACCTGTTGAGAGTTTACTGAACAGTGGCAGTGAATTAAATGATGGTTCCCAGGTATTTTTTGAATCAGTTAAAGATAGAGGAGGAGTAGTGATAATGCATGTTTCAGGAATCGGAATTACAGGTGCTACTCGAGAAATATCTAAAAGTATTATGCAGAAAATGTTATTTATGGGATATGGATTATGCGTCAGGGGTATGGGTTATAGATTATTGGCGACATGTTATAGGTTATGTAATTTTTTGCTGATACTTGACCTTAGCATAAATGTTATTTTGGGCAGAGAGTTTTTGTTTAAGTGGAATGTGAACATTGATTTTGATAGCGGACAATTTAGTTTTATGTGCAGTGAAAACATATGAAATAGTATTTTTGGAAATTATTGGATACTAAGATGCACTTACTGAGATACTTAAACCACAGGAAGTGAAGAAGTAGGAGTAGGAGTAATATGATTAGTACTCATAGTACACATAAGGTAACTGATGGCATTGTTGAAGAAGAGGGGATGTTTTTCATTAAGTTGATGAAAGTAAATAAAAATGTGAATGAAGTGTCCAAATCTACCTTCAGTACAAGGTCAAATGATGTTCATAATTTGGTTACTGAAAGTATTCAGCACAAAACCGTCAGTGAATTATATAATAATAGTTTTCTAGAGTGAAATTTTCATTCTGGAGCGGGGTGTGTGCTGATGTGAAACTTAGTGCCAGATTAAAACTGTCTGCTGGGCTGAGACTTGCAACCTTTGCCTTTCATGGACATATGCTCTACCAACTGAGCTAACCACGCATAACTCGTGACCTGTCCTCACAGATTTTCTTCCACCAGTGCCTCATCCCCAACCTTCACAGAAGCTCTCCTGCGAAACTTGCAAGACTAACACTCCTGCAAGAAAGCATATTGCAGATACGTGGCTTAGCCACAGCCTGGAGGTTCTTTCCACAGTGAAATTTTCACTCTGCATCAGAATGTGCTTTGATATGAAACTTCCTGACAGATTAAAACTATGAGCTGGACTGAGGCTAGAACTTGGGACCTTTGCCTTTTGCAGGCAAGTTCTCTACCAACTGAGCTACCAAAGTATCTGGCACACAGTTTTAATCTGTCAGGAAGTTAGTGCACACTCTGTCACTATGGGAACATGGGAACATCCCCCAGGCTATGGCTAAGCCATGTCTTCGCAATATCCTATCTTCCAGGAGTGCTAGTCTTGCAGGTTTTGCAGGAGAGCTTCTGTGAAGGCTGGAAGGTAAGGGATGAGGTGCTGACAGAAGTAAATCTGTGAGGACGGGTCATGCATTATGCTTGGTAGGCTCAGTCAGTAGAGCACTTGCCTGGGAAGAGCAAAGGTTCCGAGTTCAAGTCTTGGTCCAGCACACATCTTTAATCTGCCAGAAAGTTCAATAGTTTTCTGTGCAGAGCTTGGATAGATGCTGGAGACTGACCATTTAACTGCTCAATGTGAAAAAATTTGCAGTTTTATGCCAAAGAGTTTATCATCATTGATGGAAGGAAATGTGCAGGCAATTTTTTGAATCATGTAAAAGTGAGGTGCGAATGGCTGAAAATTTAACTGTATTTTTTGTTAACTTGCGTGATGATGATGATGAGGAAATGACACAATTTCAGAGACTTTACTTGTCTCATACAATAAGGTTTTACATGTATAGATTGAAGAAATGAGTGAAAATCTGTACTAAGGACAGGAATCGAACCCGAGTCTCCTGCTTACTAGGAAGGTGCATTAGCCACTAAACCACCTTGGCACAGTGGTTCAACCAACTGCACGGATTACATTGGCACGCCTCCCTCCTCTACCCAAAAAGTAATATTCAATATAAATGTACAGACAGTAATTTTTAGTGTATTTGTAATGTTCATTGCTTTTTTGTTTGCTCGGGATTGAACATTCAGAATTTTTCTTGTGTTTTGCACTAATCTGGTAACTGTTTTGAAAAGTAAGGGTGAAAATACACCCCATGTTGCAGAAATAGATTATGGGGCAGAGGCTCAGTTTAAGGGTGAATCCACCAGTAGGTGGTGGTCCACTGTTCTGTAATGAATACACTACATAGCACGTAATGCCTCCCAAGCGAGGTGATTTCATTCTTCCCCTTCCCTGAATCACTCAACCTTTTCTACTATCATGTCAACAGCTTGTAAAGGAGTAGTAATTGTCTTCTGCTTTGCTCAGTTTTTATGTGTAACAGTTTCTTATTTCAGGAATTGGTTTTTTGAGTGTTGTTAAATGAAACATAATAACACAAAAGGATGAAAGCCTGTTCAACATATAAGTTTTGTTTAACTATGTGATGCATTGTCTGGTTTTGTTTTCCAATATAATAATAAGGAGAGTTTTGTATCAGTAATAACAAATTTCTATCAGCCAAAAAGTAATGTATATGTTGAACAGAACAGATGTCAGTAGTATTTAAAAACAACATTAAAGGTCCAAAGTAACTAGTAGGCATAGAGTCTACAATAAGAGTTTACATAGCAGCAGAAAGAGAGAAAAACTTAATTATATTACATGTATCAGTACTGTTTGTGGAAAAAGTCCATCTTAAGTTGAAACCTGTCATATTATGGCTCTTCAGACTTTAGTACGAAAAACAAAGTGAATATAGTTGCCTATCATATTAATGTTTATGGAACAATGAAAAGGGCTGTATCTGTGTTGCATTTCAGGCCTCCATTCAGAATAATGTATTGACATAAGGAAAGGTAACTTATATTATAGAAAGAAGAGTTTGGCTTGTAATATTATAGTTTGTTAATGTGGACTGCAGTACTTTAGAGTCAGTTTCTGGTACATTAAGAAGGTGTGTGTGTGTGTGTGTGTGTGTGTGTGTGTGTGTGTGTGTGTGTGTGTGTGTGTGTTGTTCATTGAAATAGCAATGAGTGATAATACAAAGATATATAATGGAATAAGTGGAGTACAGGGGGTGAAGAAGTAAAAATGAGAAATAAGCAGGCAACTTGGGTACCACAGTCTGCACTAGCTTAATTTTTGTGGATGTACTCTTCTAGTTAACTTGATTGGTAAAGAAAGAATTTGATAAGTACAACAGAGATGAGTAAATGGTATAATATTAAACTTGTCGAGACGGATATGGTGTTTGTTATGGTGAAACTTCTGGACTGTCAGAGGAAACATTTAGCATTATGTATGTAACTTACAGCACTTCTGAGAGGGAATGAACTGAAATATTAAAATATTGATAAAGTGCTGAATGTACATGATTGCATATTTAGGTTTTCATGCTGTGCAAATTTGTTGTTTGTAGTAGTGTTGCTGATTTCTCAAATAATGATGTGCTAGAGAAAAATGTTTTGCTAATTAGTTAACTGCAATAAATGAAAAGTATCAAGGATATTCTGACAGGATTTAACACAGGTATGATAGTAATTTTGATAAATGTTAAGTAACATTTTGAAAATTTGACTTTTGGGTTCAATAAAGCAAGTAGGATTCTTTAACAAAAGGTACACAGTGGTATGAAGTAGATTTTATTCACTTTCCTGTATTGTAAGGAACTCATCATCTGGTCAATGATAAATGGTGAGTGAAAGGGTATATATGTACATCAAGCATGTGACCAAGAAGTCCCCATTTTCTATAAATCACAATAATATTAGTTCTTATAGTAAAATCCAACCTAGCTGAATTTTAAAGCATTATGTTGTTTTCAGAATAATGGTCTGTTCCTATGCCAGTCTTTATAAGACCATCTCGGACCTAAAATGGAGCTCACAGTTTGACAGCTTATGAGTAACATCTGTGTCGGAGGCACTCTTGTTGCTGACTTACACCACTATTATGTAAGGCTGTCTTCTGTATGTGCACTGGCTAGTGTGAAATTCCATACTTTAATGTTTAATTATTTTCAAGTGACCTCTGTGACCTAAATTAATGAAGATTTGAGCTGAACTGTGTGTAATGCAATTTTCATTGAGGTGAACTACTATTAGACTTGGTGATTTGTGCAGTGGACTCACTTAAATGGACCACTAGAGTGTAGTTGTTATTAAAAGAATCTGTACTAAGTGCGAACTGTGATATTTTCATGTAATTAGGAACACTGTTTTTGTGTCACAGTTAATCATCAATGGACTATTAGTGCTACACATTCTGGGGATATTGCTTGGATAGTTGCACTAATAATTTGTTCATAGGGTTGAAAACTGGTCACCCTAATTTGTAACTAACTTCTGAAGGGAAAAAAGTGTGTTAATGGTATCTAAAATATGGTGAAGTGAATTTCTTTAAACAAACACCATTCCACACAGATTTAAACTTTCAACTTCAAGGCTATCATGACCATGATTGATTGTGGAAAAGAATGAGACTGCAAAATTCAGGTCAGTTTCATCACATGTTAACATTATCTATCGACAAACACAATGGTGAATCTTTGGACCAAAATTTCTGGAAAAATGGTTCCCCATTAGATAAAATAATGAGTTTAGGACTCAACAGCAGATTGTTGAAAATCTTTAGGACTATTTTATAGCTTTAAAGAAGCAGAATAAGAGAGCACTTAATGAAAACTACCATTCTTAGCCAACTGAAGTGTGTGATACCTTCTTTCGACATTTATGTGAACCTTAATTAACTGGACATATATTACAATGATATTAGTCAACTCTATTGACGAAGATCAGTAATCTGGAATATGTCTAATCACTAACTGAAAATATGTAAAAACCACTGTAAACAATTGTCACAACCAGTATTTCCAAAGTTCGTATGTAGAAAGTAATAGTAATTATTATTCAGTACTCATAAAGACACAGGATTCATATTTGTATCAAAATCAACCCTGTATTACTGTTTAAAAGTTTTTAATGTAACATGGTCATAATGATCATGATATTTCAGCACGTTAACTAATTTACAAATGTTTTAACATATAATAGAACCAAATTCTGTAACCTGCTTTGGAAAACTAATCAAATTTGAACTGTAAACTTAAAAAAATCTGTTTAAAATAATGCATATTCTTATATTTTGATTGTTAAAGCATGAATACGGACTTGCAGCAGTAGCCATGATATGGCTAGTATTGTCCACTTGTAGATCAATATTATATCATTTTTGTGATATAATAAATAAGGTTTTGAAGCAGTTAACTGTTTTGGCCACATCACTTTGATTTGATTAACTTGAGGAGTAGCTTCTGACGTACAAAGAGCCCAGACTTTCTCACAACTGGAGATAATGCAGCCAAGAGGTGGTGGTGGTTGTTGGGAAGTTTAAGGGGGACTAAACAGCGAAGGTCATCAGTCCCCCATTCCAAAATCAGGCGAGCCGAAAATCGACGGAGCAGGGAAAAACCAAAGGGGGAGGAGACGTCCCCCCAGGCGCTAAAAGAACACAAATGCAGCAACAAACACTACAGACAAGAACAGGACAGAGGAACACCAGACAGAAAGAAACAGAAGAAAGGAAGATGGCCGGAGACTGGTTGACTGACCACGAGAACAAAAATGGGAAAGAGTCAACCATCTCACGGCACACCAGAACAGCAACAGACACAAGGACAAAAGACACAGAAAGGGAAAGGCGCAGGACCTCCCTAAATCGAACCATAAAACGGACTACCACGGATAAAATTTAAAACGTCATCAGCCATGGAGGCATCGTCAGATAAAACCAAAGCCAAAGTGCCCGGGAGATTAAAAGATTGCCGGAGTGTGCGCAGTCGTGGACACTCCAGCAAAATGTGGCCGACCGTCAGCCGGGACCCACACTGACACAAGGGGGGATCCTCCTGACGCAACAGATGGCCGTGCGTCAGGTATGTATGGCCGATGCGCAGCCGACACAGGACTACCGAGTCCCTGCGAGAAGCCCGCAGGGAGGAACGCCACACATCGGTCGTCCCCTTGACAGCCCGCAGTTTATTCGGGGCTGTCATGCCACGCCACTGAGCAGCCCACATCCCAATCAGCTTACGGCGCAACACCATCTGCTGGTCGCGAGCCGTAAGGCCGACCTCCAAAGCCGGGGCGTCGATCGCCCCTTTGGCCAGCCTGTCTACACGTTCGTTCCCTGGGATGCCAACATGACCGGGCGTCCAAACCAAAACCACCGAACGACCAGAACGGGCAATGTCGGAAACAGTCTCCTGAATGGAGGACACCAAAGGAGAGGAGGGATAGCAGCGGTCGATGGCCTGAAGGCTGCTCAGGGAGTCACTACAGATCACGACGGACCTACCTGAGCAGAGACGCATATGCTCAAGAGCGCGCAATATGGCCACCAGCTCTGCAGTAAAAATACTGCAGCCAGCCGGCAAGGAGCGCTGCTCAACATGAGCAGCATGAGCTAAAGAGTAGGCAGTGCGACCATCAACCAGAGAACCATCAGTGTAGACAGGCTCACAGCCCGGAAATGATTCGAGGAGCGCAAGAAAACGGCGACGGAGGGCCACAGGCGGAACCGAGTCCTTAGGTCCCTGTGCCAAATCCAGATGGACGGACGGCCGGGACAAACACCAGGGAGGCGTAGGTGTACGGACCCGGAAGGGAGGCAGAAGAGGGAATGACCCCAGTTCTGACAGCAGGGACTGGACACGGACAGCCACAGAAAAGCCCAGACCGAGGTCGCCGTTCGGGCAGGTGGTGGACCATGGCAGGGAAAAGCAGGCGACGATTGGGATGGCCTGGCGAGCAATGTACGTGGACAGCATAGTCGGCGAGCAGACGATGGCGGCGAATCCGCAGCGGGGGAACCCCGGCCTCCACCAGTAGACTATCCACGGGGCTGGTGCGAAAAGCGCCAGTTGCAAGCCGAACCCCACAGTGATGTATGGGGTCTAACAACTTCAACACTGAGGGTGACGCAGACCCATAGGCCAGGCTCCCATAATCAAGCCGGGACTGCACAAGGGCTCTGTACAATTGCAGTAGCGTGCAGCGATCTGCACCCCAAGACGTGTGGCTAAGGCAGCGGAGGGCGTTGAGGTGCCGCCAGCATTTTTGCTTCAGCTGAGTAACATGAGGAACCCATGTGAGCCGGGCATCAAACACGAGTCCCAAGAAGCGGCAAGTGTCCACCACTTCAAGCAGGTGGCCGTCGAGGTAAAGGTCAGGATGAGGGTGGACCGTCCGACGCCTGCAGAAGTGCATAACCCGAGTCTTGGCAGCAGAGAACTGAAAACCATGAGCCAGAGTCCATAATGCTGCCTTGCGAACGGCGACTTGCAACCTGCGTTCGGCGACTCCCGTAGTCGTGGAGCTAAATGAGATGCAGAAGTCGTCGGCATACAAAGAAGGAGACACCGACGACCCCACTGCTGCAGCCAGACCATTAATGGCCACTAGAAATAACGAGACGCTCAACACCGAGCCCTGCGGGACCCCATTTTCCTGTATATAAGAGGAACTAGAGGTGGCACCGACTTGCACCCGGAAAGAGCGGCGCAATAAAAAGCTTTGAAGAAAAGCCGGGAGCCGACCACGAAGACCCCACCCATGCAACGTGGCGAGGATGTGATGCCTCCATGTGGTGTCATACGCCTTCCGCAGATCGAAAAATACAGCAACAAGGTGCTGTCGTCGGGCAAAAGCCGTACGGACAGCAGATTCCAGCCGCACCAAATTGTCCACTGCAGACCGGCCCCGACGGAAGCCACCCTGAGATGGAGCGAGGAGACCGCGCGACTCAAGGACCCAACACAAACGCCGCCCCACCATACGTTCGAGCAATTTGCACAAAACGTTGGTGAGGGTAATGGGACGATAGCTGTCCACCGCCAGTGGGTCCGCACCGGGCTTCACGATGGGGACAATAAGACCCTCTCGCCATTGCGACGGGAACACGCCCTCGCTCCAGATGTGGTTAAAGATAGTGAGGATGTGTCTCTGGCAGTCCCTGGAGAGATGCTTAAGCATCTGCGCGTGGATGCAGTCCGGTCCTGGTGCTGTATCAGGGCAATCGGCGAGGGCAGCGAGGAGTTCCCTCTCGCTGAAAGGAGCATTGTATGTTTCATAATGACGCGTGTGGAATGAGAACGGCGTCCGCTCGGCTCGCTCCTTTAGAGAGCGAAAGGCGGGGGGATAGGATGCAGTCGCAGAGCTCTGAGCAAAGTGCGCGGCTAGCCGTTCAGCAATGGCGGCAGCGTCCGTGCACACAGCGCCGTCCAAGGAGAGCACAGGGACACCCACAGGGGTCTGGGAGCCATAAATCCGCCGGATCCGGGACCACACGTGCGAGGACGAGACACGGGAGCCCAGGGAGGAGACGTACCTCTCCCAGCACTCCTGCTTACGCCGTGCAATAAGACGACGGGCGAAGGCACGGAGCCTCTTAAAGGCGATGAGGGTCTCCAGAGACGGGTGCCGCCTATGACGCTGGAGAGCCCGCCTACGGTCGCGAATAGCCTCAGCAATCTCCGGCGACCACCAGGGGACAGCCTTCCGGCGAGGGAGGCCAGAGGAACGGGGGATGGTAGCCTCGGCCGCTGAAATGATGGACGTGGTGAAAACACGGACCACCTCGTCAATGTCACCCTGTGGGGGAGACGCAATGGTTACAGCGGAAGTAAAAGCTGGCCAGGCAGACCTGTGGAGAGCCCAGCGGGGCAAGCGCCCAGAAGAATGACACTGTGGCAGTGACAAATAGATGGGAAAATGGTCACTACCACACAGGTCAGGATGCACCCTCCAGTGGAGGGATGGGACAAGTCCAGGGCTGCAAATAGAGAGATCGATGGCCGAGAACGAGCCATGGGCCACACTGAAATGCGTGGGAGCACCGGTGTTTAGGAGGCTAAGGTCGAGCTGAGCCAACACATGCTCCACGGCCCGACCACGATCATCAGAGACAGTCCCACCCCATAGAGGGTTGTGGGCATTGAAATCGCCCAGCAGCAAAAAAGGTGGCGGCAGTTGTGCTATCAGAGCAGCCAGGACATGCTGCGCGACAGTACCATCAGGTGGAAGGTAAATACTACAGACGGTAATGGCCTGGGGCGTCCACACCCGAACAGCGACAGCCTCTAAAGCTGTTTGTAGAGGCACAAATTCGCTCTGAGGAGAGTTCATGACATATATGCAGACGCCACCAGACACCCTTGCATAAGCTGCCCGGTTCTTAAAATAACCCCGATAGCCACGGAGGGCGGGGGTTCGCATTGCTGGAAACCAAGTTTCCTGCAGAGCAATGCAAAGGAAAGGATGACGGCTGATAAGGTGGCGGAGCTCAGCTAGATGGTGGAAGAAACCGCTGCAGTTCCACTGGAGGATGTTATTAGCCATGGATGGGAAAGGCGTGAAGGGACTGGGGAGGCAGATTACGCCTCCGGGGCCCCTGCTGCTACTGAGTCACCACTTGGACAACAGCCATCTACTGCATCCGAGGGACTGGCGAGATCCATGTCCTCAGCGGACGCCAGAATCTCCACCTCATCCTCAGACGCAGAGCTTGTAGGAAGCGGTGGAATGGGTGCCACCGCAATGTCGGTAGCCTTGGGGAGTTTCTTCTTCTTCTGCTTCTCGCGCTGTGCCTTTGGTGGCGCAGGCTGGGAGGGCGCAACTGGGTCGGTCTCAGGGACAGACGACGACCGTGTGTCCCTACGACCAGGGACCGGCGGTTGTTTAAGCCACTTGCGGCTGTCGGCCTTTGTACCGGACGGAACTTGGGAAGGGAGGTCCCCAAGGGACCCCTTCCTTACGAGAGTAGCCGAAGAAGTCTTACGCTTCTCCGGCTGGGAAGGGGGGACTGATGTCCCCGATGGTTGGGGGGGTGTTGCTCCTGAAGTAGATGGAGCAGGAGCAAGAGGAGGTTTAGTGCCCCCCACCATCAAGGGGGCAGATGTGGGACTTCGACTCTGAGAGCTACCTGGAGCGGAGGGAATTGTAGAAGGAGTGACAGTTGCGGCATAAGAAGTTGTCATGCGCACCGGATGAAGCCGATCATATTTCCGCTTCGCCTCAGTGTACGTCAGGCGGTCGAGAGTCTTTATTTCCATGATCTTCCGCTCCTTCTGCAGAATCGGGCAGTCTGGCGAGCAAGGCGGATGGTGCGCACCACAGTTCACACAGATTGGAGGCGGCGCACAGGGATGATCAGGATGGGAAGGTCGACCGCAATCGCGACAGACGAGGTCGGACGCACAGCGTGAAGACATGTGGCCAAACTTCCAACACTTGAAGCACCGCATCGGGGGAGGGATATACGGCTTGACATCACAACGGTACACCATCACCTTGACCTTCTCAGGTAACGTGTCACCCTCGAAGGCCAAGATGAAGGCACCGGTGGCAACTTGACGATCCCTCGGACCCCGGTGGACGCGCCGGACGAAATGGACACCTCGGCACTCCAAGTTGGCGCGCAGCTCGTCGTCGGACTGTAAAAGGAGATCCCTGTGAAAGATAATGCCCTGGACCACGTTCAGACTCTTATGGGGCGTGATAGTGACAGAGACATCCCCCAGCTTAGTACAAGCGAGCAAGGCCCGCGACTGGGCGGAGGATGCCGTTTTGATCAACACCGATCCGGACCGCATCTTGGACAAGCCCTCCACCTCCCCAAACTTGTCCTCTAAATGCTCTACAAAGAACTGAGGCTTCACGGATATAAAAGATTCCCCATCAGCTCTGGTACAGACAAGATATCTGGGCGAATACGTCTCAGTGTCACGCAATGCCTGTCGTTCCTCCCATGGTGTGGCGAGGGAGGGGAACGATTTGGGGTCATAAACGTTACCTTTAAAATGGGCTCTCGAACGCTTAGAGACTGCTGATGGCTGGCCGCCAGCGACAGATGATGTACCACGCTTCATTGCGGGTCATCCGCCCTGATGCCACCTACTCCGACCAAGGGCCCTCCCCACGGGCGCCACCCAGCCACAGCAAAGGCCACCTGGCAGGATGGCCATTGCCGGGAGTCCTGATGCCCCAGGGAGATGGGCATCTACTCCTTGGCATACGTGGGGAGTGAACGGCGCAGGCATCAGTAGAGCGATCCCTGTGTTGTCAGGGGGCTACAACCAAGAGGGTACATGACGACCCCACCACAACGGACTGGCTACCGTGCTTGATCTTAGGTGCAAAAATGGCCAAGGTCGTCGTCACAGTTAAAAGAAACACTGCAGAGTGCAGCGTGGTAATCGCCCAAGAGATCGAAAACGAGCGGGACACCATTGCAACGACGAGAAAGACGGCTATAGGTCGAACTGCACGAAGGATACAGTGCACCATGTAAGGTGCCCTTCCCCAATTGGCTCGCTCTTCGGAATAATTTAGATAGATGGAGGTCAAACCCGAGAGGGGACCATCACATAAGGCCGAAACGTTTGAGACTCCTTTTAGTCGCCTCTTACGACAGGCAGGAATACCGCGGGCCTATTCTAACCCCCGAACCCGCAGGGGGAGCCAAGAGGTACTCACCCATTTCAACTTCACTGAAAATCAAGAAGTTAAAAAAACAGTGTGGTTTTAATTTGGTGGACTGAGCTGGGATACACTGAAAGTCATCAGGGCAGTCTTCTTAACGATTTCTATGTTTTGAGCACATGGGCACAGATTATATGTACCTGGCACACCAATGCCTAAGAGCTTCTCTGGTTATTACCACACAAGTTCGGTTCCAGCCACCCTTAGCAGTGGGGACTGAGGCTTTGACAATGCCAGGCACTCATGCTGGTGAACCATCAGAAAAATTATCAAACAAATGTTGGCCAAAGAACACGAGGCAGAAGCCAACCGCCAACTTGTCAACAGGTGGCCATGGAAGCCTTAATAATTTTGTACTATGCCTCCAAGGGGAGGAGATTTTCTGATGTAGTGAAGCCTTGAGTACCAATGGTTGAAGAAAGCTCAATATGATGTCCTCTCTCACATTTATGCCATGCAGGCAGGATGAAGGGACGACACCAAAGTTCTTGAAATGTAAGTGCCTTATCACCACCGCCCAAGCATATCGTATCTATGGCAGAATGGAATGAGCTTTTCTTCTTGAATCAATTCATTCAATGTGGAGATACTTGGCATATGTTTGCACAGTATGAATTTCATGCTAAATTTTGTCCATGTTGGGAATAACTGTATTTTTGTGCTGACACCTTGTAGTAGTTCATTGTTTTTCATCCTTGGTTTTCTTTAGTCTGTATGACCAGAAAGGTTCCCTAATAGTTAAAGGGGTCTTTGCATGGCTGCTTTGTTCATCTACCATATCCAACTGTGTGTTGATGGTATCATTTAAGCGTCTACAATAACATCTCAGTGTTGCACAACATTTCAGATGACTGTGGTTTGCTTTCAGTACTAACTGCAGCCTTTTCCACTTTGTGGTTGAAAAATAGCAGCAGTGCTGCCAGCTCTCAGATATCTTCTCTTATCATACAGAGTATCATTACCATGCCACAAACAACCTGCATACAACTAACATTCTTAAAATGACAATTATGGCATTATAAATATAAAAAAATTAGAATATGCCTTCCTGGGCTTCTCTAGAAGCAACAAAAAATAAAAGGGCAAGCGCCACATCATGTATCTATTCCCATTGATTATTTGATTATCAGTGCTCTATCAACATTGTCACTTGCAGATTCCTAATTCACTGTCTTTATTTATTACAGTTATGTTTTCATGGCATTCCACAGTCTCTCAACAAAGTGCTATAGTGGTATGTTACTACAACTCCATTTATAACCATATTGGTCACATTATGTAGGACCTTGTTGTCAACAGAGATAAGCATCTTTACTAATTCTAGGGGTGCTGCACTAATGCCTTCCCAAGAAGCATTATCACACATATTTTTCTCAGATTTTATTGAATTACAACCACTTCTCTGAAATGCATGTTACAATTTAATAAAGCATTTTTTTCAGTCCTGCTTGACTATGACTGTGGTCTGTTAACTAAATACCACAGGAAGCTGAACATTGTCCACCACCAAGGCATAAGGTTGCTAACAGGTTTTTACAAGGAGTAGTCCCATTCCCAATGTATGATGAAAGCCTCTTTCTAGCAGAAGGCAGCTAGGCAAGGTGTAACATTTATACAATGTGTAGTCGACATCACTGCACACAATGATTTGACTCCCTGTTGAGTGCATGTATGTTGCTCAGAGATGAGCAAGCAGGCCATTTTTGTCCAAACAAATAAATAACTGTATGAGGCAAATCTAATGTTTTACAAAATTGGAATGAGTTTCTACTTTAGTTATTAATGAATTGTGTGATTTTTAAAATTGATGAGGTATAAGAAGACTTGTACATCTAATATGTTTTAAAACACATGTTTACTGTATTTCAGCTGGATGCATCATTTTTAGTTTTTTCACTACTGGACTAAACAAGGGGGGCTACTGGATGTTCTGTCATTTTTCCTAGCTTCACCTGTTTGAATTTACAGTTTTTGGTGTGAAGATGGAAGCACTGTGGCAGGCAATGGAACAATTGAGCAGTGACTGAAGGGGTAAGTCTCTTACATAGGCCTACTCAATTTTTGCTGAGTGCACTACAGACAATCACACATATACATCCAGAAGAGAGAATTGTCCAGGATGTTCTCAACCATTTACAACAAAAATGGAAAGCAGACTCATTGTGTTGTGTGGCAGGGCACGTGAGAGGCAACAGACAAAAATGAGCTGATATAGTGACCGAAGAGAAAAGGCACAGAGATCACTGTTGTTAAAAATACCCTCCACTTGCATGCAATTGCCTCACTTTTAAAGAGGAAGGTCATTTTTCAGGCTACTAAACAACAGATGAAGAGTCATAAAACAAACTGTCCAGCTTTAGAGGACATCTCCAATCCTAGATAACATCCTCCCAGCTTCTCACTTTAATAAGATTCTGAACAGAGTACTGCTTCCCTAACACATGAGTGCCCTCTGAGGCAAGAACATCTACCAGTTTGCTGTGCTTGTGGCATACAAGGTTCACCTCTTGCTTTTACAAATGTTCCACCAGATGTTTCACTGAGACATATGACACTACTATTGTTTTAAAATATTTTATTGTTAAAACAATGGCAGCTCAGAAGCTGCCTTAGTGGTTTGTGCACATTGAGCTTTTAATGAAACAGTGTTAATAAAGAAATGGAAATTTCATGTGAAGGCTTTCATTGGTCAATGCTTTTACGATATTTATGCAGATGAAACTTAACAGCAAGTCTCAGATCACTGTATTCAACTCCTGGTCATTAATCTCCTTCAGAAAAGGAGATGACTCTCTTCAGTACAATAAAGACTTTATTCGTTCTTGACTGGTTTCCCCAAAATATGAGCCATATATCATAAGTGAATGGAAATATCCAAAGTACGCAGATTTGATGGTTTCCAAGTCACAAACAGATAAAACTGAGTGAATGGCAAACCTGCTGAATTCAGTCTTTTACATAGGTTGATGATGTGAAGTGACTAGTTTGTTAATGTGTAATCCCAGGAATTTGGAAGACTCAACTCACAATATTTCTTTGCCACTACATTTGATTTCAATATTTTCCAGTTTTTTGTTTCCTGTTCGAAACTGAATGAATTGAGTCTTGTTAACATTGAGAGACAGGCCATTAGAAGTGAACCAGTCTAGAGCTTCTTTGAATATAGTAGTTGCAGAGTTGACTGCAGTGTGGTACTACTTCTATTATAATAGTTCTGTTGTCTGCAAGTAGGGAGCCATAATGCTCAACCCTCATAAATGGAATTTAATGATCTACACAGTCAAATGCTTTACACAGATCACAAAGTATTCCAACTGGTAACATTTTATCGTTCATGGATTCAAGGAGATAGTTGACAAATGAGAAAATGGATTCTTTTATTAAGAATTCTATGTTTATTGAGATGATCCATGATTCTCTTGAACATAAGTTTCTCGAGGATTTTAGAAAGATTTGTTAGCAACGAAACTGGCTGGTTTTTGGTAATCTCATTTTTATCACCTTTTTGAGCAGTTGCTTAAGAATTGCATATTTGAGTCTATTGGAGACATATCCTGATATATAGGCTCATTAAATAAGTGACAGAGAACTTCAAGAATAAATTTGCAGCAGTGCTTCAGTATTTTCATTGATATATTATTAACTACAATGGAATTTTTATTTTTCATTAGGCTTACCTTCTCAGTCTCTTCAGTTGTAATATGATCTGTATGTAACCTGATTAATTTTGTTCTGTATTGCTTTTTGAGGAAGGTTCACGGCTTCAAGTACAGACCCTTGCAACCAATTTGATCTGCCGCTGTCAAAAAATGATTGCTGAAGATATTGGCAACTGTATCACCTTCAGTTTCCATACTTCTATTATGACACACTTCAATACTGTCTGTATCTTCTGAAATTTTTCCTGTCTTGACCATGTTCCAAATAGTTTTTATTTTATTATTTGAGCTGTCAATTTCAGATTTGATATATACTGTCTTGGATTTTTTAATTACGTTGTTTAGGGAGCTACAGTATAGTTTGTAGTGCTCCAAATGCTGAGGTTTGTTATAGTTTCTGAGTGAAACATAAAGCTTTCTCTTTGTTTTACATGATGCTTTGATTACCTTAATGAGCCATTGTTTACTGTAATCGCTCACTTTTTGAAATTCTCTTAGGAAATACAGCTTCAAAAAGGGCAACAAATTCATTCAGGAATAGGTAAATTTATTCACATTTTTAGCCTTATACACTGTGTCTAATTTTAACAGCTACAAATGTCTGCTGAAGGTTTCTAAATTTTCACCATTGGTTGGCCTAAACAATGTATTAATAAAATTACTCTTGTTAACAGGGCTTACTCATGCATTTTAAATATCTGCCCACCATGGTCAGGAAGGCCATTTAAGATTTGATATGTTATCAATTCTGTTACTATCTACAAAGATATTGTCAATCAGACTAGTGCAATCCTTTATCACTCCTGTGGGAAAGTCAACAACTGCCCTCACATTAAAAGAGCTCATTAAATTCACAAAATCTGTTCTATCATTATTACCAGTAAGCAAATTCACATTAAAGTCACCGAGCATGATAAATTCTTTGGTTTTTAAGAACAGGCAAGTTAAAAGTAGTTCTACTTGCTTGAGGAATATACTAAGAGTATTAACATGGACTTCAATGCAACAAGCCTCAAAATGTTGAGCAACATAATAATTTCTTACACCTATAGACTTGTGCACTACATTATTTCTTGCATATATTATTACTCTACCCTCATCCACTGAATTCCTATTATAACAAGCTGCTATGTTATAGTTATATTGTTGTATCATCTCAGTCCTTTTCTTCAAATAACCTTCAGTAAAACATGATATATGGGCATTGTTTAGTGCATGGCTGCCAAAATGCAGACAGACAACTGGTCCATCTTGTTTCTTACACCATAGGTGAAAAATACAAAGTTTGTCATTTCCTGAACTCTTTGTTCTGGTGCCTCTGTTTTGTTTTAAATTGCAGGTAGAAATTGTAGGACGTGTACCTGCAGGTTTCTGATTGAAGTTAGTCCAGGAACTGAGGCCAGGTACAAAAAATCCTGTAGAGTTGTGCATTTCCTGGTTCTTGTGCTTCTTCTGTTTGCCTCTGTTACTGCTGATGATGGAGACACATCAGGTTGTGAGGGCTCTTGCACTGCTGAAGATGTGGGAGGACGGATACTGAAGAAGGGTCTTGAGCCACTGATGGAAGCTCAACAACAGATGAAGTTTCTGACACTGCTGCTAATGAATGCTGGGGTACAGTAGTTATAGGTTTGATAGCTCTGTTTTGAGATTCCATGATTACTGCTGCTGCACCTGAAGTTTGTGGTAGTGATCCTGTTGGTTCTTCCATTGTTTGCACAGCTATGGTTGGGTCTTCTAAACTTACCACTTCTGCCACGGGAATTTGGGATGTTTTTTTTTACATTACTTGTTGACAGAACAGCTTTCATTATTTTAGCACCCATGGCTTGTTGTTTTGGTGCAGACCATGAGTTGTAAAATGCTCTCTTACAGAGCTATCAGTTGATATGAAAGTGGCATTGGGAAATGATTTACAAATTTTTTGTAGTTTCCTGTTGGGGTGATCATGATTTCAATATGAACATGTTTTTCTATTAAATCATCCACCCATGGAGCAGACAGAACAAAGAAGATTATGTAAGAGTTATGTTGAAGTTCGTCTTTCAAAACCCCAATTGTCTGCCTACTTTCATTACAGTAAATGTCGAGTGTACCTCCTACCACAATACACTTGCTTCAAGATTGTAAGGTTCTTTCACAATTTTTTAGAATTCTTCAATATTGAGTGTTTTAATACTGATTTAATGTCCTGCAAGTAATTTTCTATTACTGAAACTTATTTTCTAAATGCTCCTACCACACAAACCAGAATAAAGTTTCGTGTTCACAATTTTCTGTCAGTACAGTCTGTTAAACAACATTCACAAGAGAGATTTGTTGTATTTAAATTTGCAAAACAAAATAGGTGAACCCACAAATGTATCACTGTGCACATTCAAACATCTTTTATCACTCTTTTTTAACACACTATACAGTTTAAGTTAATTAGATTCAGAAGTTTAACAGAGCGATTTATTACTATGTCTATGCCTGACGCCATCTTGAAACTATAGCACATAATTTCATAAGACAACAGGATGTGAATAGGCAAAATGAGCAAGCAGCCTAGCCTTCAATTCAATTCAGTTCATTAGCATCCTTGTAGTACATCATCAAAATGACATAGGACTTGTCAATAAACATTACAATTTAAAATTCATGTACATGAAAATTTATAATTGAATTTACTTGTCACTTAGACATTACAATTTTAATAGAACTATAAGAACATTAACATAAAAATATACAAGTAGGTTAACAACGTACAAAAAAAAGGCTAGTGATTCTCACATCAAAGATTATTTCCATTCTTACATTAACACTGTTTTACACTTTCATAGAAATAGCAAGTATTTAAATGTGAGCAATTACACATATTTATTATGTCAGGGAAATATTAACTGCGCTTTTATTGTCAATGATTCATAAACTCTTCAATACTGTAAAAACTATTGCTCAATAACATGTTTTTTAATTCTCTTTTAAATATGTGCAGTTTTGATATTATCTTTAGTTCTTTGGGGAGAGCATTGTAGAGGAGTTTGGGTTGGTATAGTACACTTTTGTGATACATAGCTGTTTTATGAATTTCTCTGTGGAAATCATTCCTATTCCTTGTTTCGTAGTTGTGAAATTCTCTGTTTAATGTAGAAAACTCCTCGTGTTCAAGGATGGTAGTGTCATGATTTTTAATTCTTTGAAAGCATGTCTACAAGAGTCTCTATATCCTATACCTTTTATTATTCTGACTGCCTTCTTTTGTAGTCTAAATGAATGTTTTGTTAGACTGTTGTTCCCCGAAAACTGTACACCATATCTTAATTAACTGTGCATGATGAGAAATAAACACATCACACTGTTTTAATATTACATGAGCTTTTAAGCATTTTAAGTTTATAACATGTTTGACATAATTTTCTGTTCAATGATATTACATGCTTTTCCCATCTTAAGTGTTCATCAAACCATACACCCAAGAATTTAGTGTATGATGCTTGTTCAATCTTACACTTACCCAGTTCTACTGTAAGGTTAGTTTTTATTTTATTTGTAATATGTCTGAAGTCTGAAGTTGATCCACGTTGTTTTTTTGGCATTCACAATAAGTCTGTTTTCATTAAACCATGTGTCTGCTTCGTCTGTTGCTAATGTGACTTTTTCCTGTAAGTCAGCTTCACTATTTGCTTTAACAAACAAACTTGTATTGTCAGCAAACAGTATTGCCCCTGCTTCAGATAGTTGATTTGGTAGGTCATTGATAAATATTAAAAACAGTAATGGCCCTAATACAGATCCCTGGGGTACTCTGTACAAAACTCTCTCGAATCTTGATGAATATGTCCTATTTACATGGCTTATCTCTACCTTCTGATACCTGTCCGACAGATATGATTCAAACCATTTGTGGGCAACTCCATGTATCCCATAGGCATGTAACTTCCTAAGCAGTAACTTATGGTCGATGACATCAAAGGCCTTTGATAAGTCTAAAAACAATCCACAATTTAATTCCTTTCTATTTATGGAATTTAGAACAAGTTGCGAAAAATTGAAGATAGCTGTTTCAGTTGATTTATTTTTACAGAAACCATTTTGCGCATTAACTAATATTCTATTCTTAGTAAGAAACCATTTTGCGCATTAACTAATATTCTATTCTTAGTAAGAAATTTGTATAGTCTATGATACATTATCCTTTCTATTATTTTTGAGAAACCTGATAACATTGATAAAGGCCTAAAGTTACTAACATCATATTTATAATCGTTCTTGTAAAGTGGCTTTATGGTTGACATTTTAAGTTTTGATGGGAACACCCCTGTCTTAAAAGATTCATTTATAATTTCAGTGAGATGTGAGACTATGTTTCTTGCACTTTGCTTAATGACTTTGTCAGGAATCCCATGACACCCATATGACATTTTATTTTTGAACTTATTTATAGCATTTAGTACCTCTGGTTCAGTTACTGGATAAAGGAACATTGTCATGTCATTGATGGGGATTTTTACCTTGCTATTGGAATTGCATTTAGTTTTAATTAAATTTATGGCTATATTTGTAAAATGTTTGTTAAATATGTTGGCAATCTGAAGTGGGTCCTTAACAGTTTTACCCCAACTCTTAATGAGAAAGCTTTTATCTTTTCTTTTGTGTCTACCTATATTTTTATTTATTACCTCCCAAGTGACTTCATTTTGTTGTTACCTTCCTCAATATATGAATCATTATCAAGCTTCTTAGCTGCAATTATTATTTTCTTGTACAGGCTTTTATAACATTTCACCTGTGCTTTCAGTGCTACATTCTTCCTGGCTGATTTATGTAACTTTCTGAGAGTGTCTGATGACTTTCTAATCCCCTGTGTAACCCATGTTTTGGTTTTATGTTTAGTTTTGACTCTTTTTTATAGGAAAGGCAACATCGAAGCAGTGTTTGTAGCTTTCAAGGAATGAGTCAAACTTTGTGTTGACATCACCACTTGATTCACTATCCCCGTCGTTATTTTCCAGAATGTAATTAAAAATTCTTATGCTGTCATCATTTATAAATCTCCTTTCTCTGTAATTGTTATTGATAACAGGGTCCTTGTAAGATGTGACATTTAAACTCAATTTGATACCCTTGTGATCTGAGAAACCAGTGTCAATTACTTTAGTGTTATATTCACACTTGTCCTCGTTTATAAATACTTGATGTATTATAGTTTCAGACATATTTCCGCATCTGGTAACCTCATTTGCCGTCATATTATGACACAAAAACAGATTGCACAGTTGCTGTTGTTTACTACAATCATTCTTAAAGTTAACATTAAAATCACCAAGAACAATTACATTATGTTTAAGTTCATTCAGTAGTCCCTCAAGGTTTTCCATAAAAATGGCAAAGTTGCCCAATGGTGATCGGTACAAACACACAATAGTAATTTTTAATTTGGTTAGCTCATATATCAGATCAACACAATGAGTTTATTGTAAGGGCAAAACACGCTAAATCTACTCATAGTGATAATTAAGGAAATTACTTATAAATTTATATATGTTCATGTATATTTGAAGAAAAACAGCTACTTTGAAAGAAGCCATTATGGCTCCTCTTCTACTATTTAGCTGCTGTTTTTATTTAATACTTCAAATACAGTATTTATGAAACTTTAGATAGAACACTATAAATTGCCAATAGCCTGGAAAGGCAAAACTTGTTTAATATAAGCAAAAGACTTACCTGGGAATTCCATCCCAGAGTTCAAATATTCAGATAAACCATAGCAGGATTGGTCGAATGTCTCAGGATTTTCAATTAATTCATTCATTTACACAACATGTTCCATAAATGAATGCAGAAAGCATTCAGAAAAGTGAAATGAGCTGTTATACATTAACAGGCAAAGTAACCACTGCTGTCCACATCTATAAAGTATGCTAACAACAAATCATGACTGGTGCTAATGTACTCATGCACAATGGAAATTATTTCCGGTTTACTTTACATATGCAACAAAAAGGAAAATTCTCTTGAGAAAACTATAAAATCATGAGGCACAAATACTGGCCAGTAATTACCTACAAGAGAAATGTCAGTACTATCAATAGACACAACACGTGGGGCTGTCTCATCCCAGGCTCTGAGTGACCCGCTTTTCCTGTTAAATCTTCACCAATCCACCCTCTCCTCTGCAAGAAAAGAACTATTAATTCTCAAAGCTAGGATAGTGTACGCATTTTTATATGTGTCTATTGGCAGTACTGATGTTCCTTCTGAAGATAACTACTGGCCAGCCACTCTGTCTCATAATTTTACTTCACAAAAAAAAAGCAACTGCTCTTTCTCCTGTTCCACTCGGCTACTGTTTTTATCAAATACTTCAAACCAAGTATTTATCTAACTTTTACACAGATCACAACCAGCAGTCTATACATTGGTACAGTCAAGATCTAATACAAATATTAATATAATAAGGAAAGCTCTGGCAGAGCATAAATACTTTAGCAGTAAGGGGGATTACACAGCGACCAGCAGAAGCAGCGAGTCATTGACAGGCCCAATGGGCATTGTGCGTCCAGCCAGAACAATGTAAGGACACAGAAAAAAAAGGTGTGTGTGTGTGTGTGTGTGTGTGTGTGTGTGTGTGTGTGTGTGTGTGTGTGTGTACTTGTACTCCAGCTTGATGAAGGATTTTTACCAAAAGCTAGCAAGTTTTCTTTCTCTTTTGTGAGTGCCTGTTCACGACTCAACACGTCTGATATTTAGCGAGTGGTCTCCTTTACTCCTAAATTATTTATAAAACAAATATTAATAATAAAAATATTAGATGGATATATTGCTATTCATCACATAGAGAAAGCACTGAGTGGCAGACAGGCTCATTTAAAAGTCGTCTGACATGAATATTAGACTTACATGGACATTACATCCCTAAGTCCAGATATTGTGATAATTTGGCTAGAGATATTCGTTTAGTTTGTTTTTGAATATTTTAGGATTTTCAAATTCCTGCCTAATGCCTACAAGCAACCTGTTACAGACTTTTGAATCAGAGTAGAAAATTTTCTTGTAAACCCTCGAGAGGTTGGCACAGCCTAATGAAAATTAATTTGCTCCTAGTTTTGGATTATTTAATTGCACAATCCATTTTAATTTTGCTATTATTATCAACCAGAAGTACATACATGTATTGGCACAGTGTAGCAATAGCCTGGACCGCATCCCAATACCTATATTCACTTATGTGTTTGGTAATCATGAACCCTGCCTCATATGACTGTAATAGAAATCATCATAGCTATGAGACAAGAGAGAAATTAAGCATTATCAACTTAAGAACCTGACAGTGATGCAAATAGGTGCCAAATGAGATCTCCATTCCACAGTGGAGTGTGTGCTGATATGAAACTTCCTGGCAGATTAAAACTGTGTGCCAAATGGTCTGGCACCAAAATTTTTAACTATCTCCCAGAACAGATAAGATGTTAAAGAGAAAATAAATCTCTATTTAAAACTAAACTAAAGAAATAGGAGAATTTTATGCATTAAAAGGGGACTTGTATTTAGAAGGAACTGAATAATTGCCTATGATAAATTGTTCAGTTGTAGTAGATGATTTACTCTATTTCTTATCAGATGGTTGTATTTTATAAAGGTGCAACACTTTTATTTTTGTGATGAACTATCCTGAACACTTATCTTCTAAAATCTTCTGTACATGTTCTTCAGATAACTGTTTGTGGATATGTATTTTTGCTCTTTTCCAAACTACAAAATACACTCCTGGAAATGGAAAAAAGAACACATTGACACCGGTGTGTCAGACCCACCATACTTGCTCCGGACACTGTGAGAGGGCTGTACAAGCCATGATCACACGCACGGCACAGCGGACACACCAGAAACCGCGGTGTTGGCCGTCGAATGGCGCTAGCTGCGCAGCATTTGTGCACCGCCGCCGTCAGTGTCAGCCAGTTTGCCGTGGCATACGGAGCTCCATCGCAGTCTTTAACACTGGTAGCATGCCGCGACAGCGTGGACGTGAACCGTATGTGCAGTTGACGGACTTTGAGCGAGGGCGTATAGTGGGCATGCGGGAGGCCGGGTGGACGTACCGCCGAATTGCTCAACACTTGGGGCGTGAGGTCTCCACAGCACATCGATGTTGTCGCCAGTGGTCGGCGGAAGGTGCACGTGCCCGTCGACCTGGGACCGGACCGCAGCGACGCACGGATGCACGCCAAGACCGTAGGATCCTACGCAGTGCCGTAGGGGACCGCACCGCCACTTCCCAGCAAATTAGGGACACTGTTGCTCCTGGGGTATCGGCGAGGACCATTCGCAACCGTCTCCATGATGCTGGGCTACGGTCCCGCACACCGTTAGGCCGTCTTCCGCTCACGCCCCAACATCGTGCAGCCCGCCTCCAGTGGTGTCGCGACAGGCGTGAATGGAGGGACGAATGGAGACGTGTCGTCTTCAGCGATGAGAGTCGCTTCTGCCTTGGTGCCAATGATGGTCGTATGCGTGTTTGGCGCCGTGCAGGTGAGCGCCACAATCAGGACTGCATACGACCGAGGCACACAGGGCCAACACCCGGCATCATGGTGTGGGGAGCGATCTCCTACACTGGCCGTACACCACTGGTGATCGTCGAGGGGACACTGAATAGTGCACGGTACATCCAAACCGTCATCGAACCCATCATTCTACCATTCCTAGACCGGCAAGGGAACTTGCTGTTCCAACAGGACAATGCACGTCCGCATGTATCCCGTGCCACCCAACGTGCTCTAGAAGGTGTAAGTCAACTACCCTGGCCAGCAAGATCTCCGTATCTGTCCCCCATTGAGCATGTTTGGGACTGGATGAAGCGTCGTCTCACGCGGTCTGCACGTCCAGCACGAACGCTGGTCCAACTGAGGCGCCAGGTGGAAATGGCACGGCAAGGCGTTCCACAGGACTACATCCAGCATCTCTACGATCGTCTCCATGGGAGAATAGCAGCCTGCATTGCTGCGAAAGGTGGATATACACTGTACTAGTGCCGACATTGTGCATGCTCTGTTGCCTGTGTCTATGTGCCTGTGGTTCTGTCAGTGTGATCATGTGATGTATCTGACCCCAGGAATGTGTCAATAAAGTTTCCCCTTCCTGGGACAATGAATTCACGGTGTTCTTATTTCAATTTCCAGGAGTGTATAAAAATGTAGTACTGCTGTCTGTTTTTATAAATGTTTAAAGAAGGCACATGGTACATTTCACTTATCTAGTGTTTTTAAGTTCTTTAAAAAACAAAGATCAGCAGTGTAAATCATGATTGTTTTATAACTATATTTGTGTTTGATTCTTCCACATCTAATCTCATGTAACATGCTCATGATTTGAGATCAACAGAAGGTGAAGTAAATAAATAAAACCTAGCCATCCTGGTTTAGGTTTTCTGTGTATTCCATAAATTACTGCAGACAAACATTGGAATGGATAATACTGGAAGACCACAGTGAACTACCTACCCACCCTTGTCAGATTATACATGTAAGTATTTAAATGCCTGTACAGGGTATCTCAAAAGAAAGTTTATAATTGACATGTAAAAATAAAATAGAGGCTAAAGTCTATTTACAACGATCTTCCTTTATTATTGAAATATACGGTTCAGGAATTTACTTCTTCATTCAAATGCAACCCAGCATGCCTACGGCACTCATTTAAACAATGAACAAAATTTTGTATGACAGCTTGGCATGTAGACTATCGGATGGCTACCACTTTGCTACGGGTATTTTCTTTCAATTACTACAGAGAAGTCAGATTATTGAGATACACTTTAGATCTGTCATATCCTCATAACAAAAAAAATTCATGGGGCTCAAAGCTGGACTGCAAGGGGGGCAGTTTATATCACCCCTCCTGGAGATCAATCTGCTATGGGAAAATTTCACAAACTCGCAGTATAGATGCATTGGACATGTGGGCTGTGGCTCCATCTTGCTGAAATCATATTCTTTGTTTATAGCCAGGAAAGTTTTGTAATTCAGGCACCAAAAAGTCATTTAACATCATCACATAACATTCAGAATTCACTGTAACTGCATAACCACTCTTTTCCTCGAAAAAGTACAGGTCAATTATTCCTTGAGCTGGCATCAAAGGCCATACAGTAACTTTTGATGAATGAAGGGATTTGTCATGCTTCTGCTTAGGATTTGTTGCACTCCATTTGTGGCAATTTTGCTCATTGACATGACAGTTGAAATCAGCCTCGTCACAAAACAAGATGATGTCCAATAAAGGGCAATCTGTCACATCATTAAAGAACTGCAGCCTATGTTTGGCATCCTGAGGCTTTAATTCTTGCAGCAATTGGATTTTGTAAGGATGTAGTTTAAAGCCTTTTTGCAGATTTTAGTGCAGTGATGACCTATGCACATTTAAAGAACTTGAACACTTATGAATGGAGAGGTTAGGATCGTCACGAACAGATTGATTTACCCTCTCCACAGATTCACCTGTTCTTGATGACCTTTGTCACCCAGATTTCAGTTTGGCCAATGTTGAGCTGGTCTCCTCAAATGTTTTGATCCATTTGTTGATAAGGAGATCACTTCTCCAGCATCATTTACTTTATACAATTCATAATCACTGCGAAATTTCCCCTGTGTTACAGTCTACATCTACACTGATACTCCGCAAGTCATCATACAGTGCATGGCAGAGAGTACATGTACCACTACTTGTCATCTCGTTTCCTGTTCCACTCGCAAACAGAGTGAGGGAAAAATGACTATCCATGTGTCTCCGTATGAGCCCTAATTTCTTGTATCCTATCCTTGTGGTCCCTACATGCAATGTACGGTGGTGACAGTGGAATCATATGGCAGTCAGCGTCAAATGCCGGTTCTCTAAATTTTCTCAATAGGGTGAGAAGAACGTCACCTTCTCTCCAGGGATCCCCATTTGAGTTCCCAAAGCATCTCCGTAACACTTATGTGTTGTTCGAACCTACCAGTAACAAATCTAGCAGCCTGCCTTGGAATTGCTTCGATATAATACTTCAATTCAACCTGGTACACATACCAAACATTCAAGCAGTACTCAAGAATATGTCACACCAGCAACCTACGGTCTCCTTTACAGGTGAACCACTCTTTCCTAAAATTCTGCCAATAAACCAAAGTTGACCATTTGCCTTCCCTACCACAGTTCTGTGCTTGTTCCATCTCATATTGTTTTGCAGTGTTGTGCCTGTGTCAAGCAGGATACTATTAATATTGTATCCAAACATTACAGGTTTGATCTTCCTACTCATCCGCATTAACTTAAGTCTTTCCACATTTAGGGCAAGCTGCTACTCACCACATTAACTGGAAATTTTGTCTCAGTCATCTTGCATCTTCCTACAGTCACTCAACTTCAACACCTTACTGAGCACCACGGCATCATCAGCAAACAATCGCAAATTGCTCCCCACCCTGTCTGCCAAATCATTTATGTATATAGAGAACAGCAGTAGCCTTATCACACTTCCTTGAGGCACACCTGATGGCACCCTTCTCTCTGATGAACACTCACCATCGAGGACAACATAGTGGGTTCAGTTGTTGTTATGGTCTTCAGTCCAGAGACTGGTTTGATGCAGCTCTCCATGCTACTGTATCCTGTGCAAGCTTCTTCATCTACCAGTACCTATTGCAACCTACATCCTTCTGAATCTGCTTAGTGTATTCATATCTTGGCCTCCCTCTACGATTTTTACCCTCCACGCTGCCCTCCAATACTAAATTGGTGATCCCTTGATGCCTCAGAACATGTCCTACCAACCGATCCCTTCTTCTAGTCAAGTTGTGCCACAAATTTCTCTTCTCCCCAATTCTATTCAATACCTCCTCATTAGTTATGTGATCTACCCATCTAATCTTCAGCATTCTTCTGTAACACCACATTTCGAAAGCTTCTATTCTCTTCTTGTCCAAACTATTTATCGTCCATGTTTCACTTCCATACATGGCTACACTCCATAAAAATACTTTCAGGAATGACTTCCTGACACTTAAATCTATACTCGATGTTAACAAATTTCTCTTCTTCTGAAACGCTTTCCTTGCCATTGCCAATCTACATTTTACATCCTCTCTACTTCAATCATCAAATAGCAAAATTCATTTACTACTTTAAGTGTCTCATTTTGTAATCTAATTCCCTCTGCATCACCTGACTTAATTCAACTACATTCCATTATCCTCATTTTGCTTTTTTTTATTTTCATCTTATCTCCTCCTTTCAAGACACTGTCCATTCCGTTCAACTGTTTTCCAGGTCCTTTGCTGTTCCTGACAGAATTACAATGTCATCAGCGAACCTCAAAGCTTTTATTTCTTCTCCATGGATTTTAATTCCTACTCTGAATTTTTCTTTTGTTTCCTTTACTGCTTGCTCAATATACAGATTGAATAACATCGGGGATAGGCTACAACCCTGTCTCACTCCCTTCCCAACCACTGCTTCCCTTTCATGCCTCTTGACTTGTTTAACTGCCACCTGGTTTCTTTACAAATTGTAAATAGCCTTTCACTCCCCTGTATTTTACCCCTGCCTCCTTCAGAATTTTGAAGAGAGTATTCCAGTCAACTTTGTCAAAAGCTTACTCTAATCCTACAAATGCTACAAACGTAGGTTTGCCTTTTTTTAAATCTATCTTCTAATATAAGTCAGGGTTGCCTCACGTGTTCCAACATTTCTACGGAATCCAAATTGATCTTCCCCGAGGTCGGTTCTACCAGTTTTTCCATTCATCTGTAAAGAATTCATGTTAGTATTTTGCAGCCGTGACTTATTAAACTGATAGTTTGGTAATTTTCACATCTGTCAACGCCTGCTTTCTTTAGGGTTGGAATTATTATGTTCTTCTTGAAGTCTGAGGGTATTTTGTCTGTCTCATACATCCTGCTCATTAGATGGTACAGTTTCGTCAGGGCTGGCTCTCCCAAGGCTGTCAGTAGTTCTAATGGAATGTTGTCCACTCCTGGGGCATGTTTCAACTTAGATCTTTCAGTGCTCTGTCAAACTCTTCATGCAGTATCATATCTCCCATTTCATCTTCCTCTGCGTCCTCTTTCATTTCCATAATATTGTCCTCAAGTACATCGCCCTTGTATAAACCCTCTATATATTCCTTCCACCTATCTGTTTTCCCTTCTTTGCTTAGAACTGGTTTTACATCTGAGCTTTTGATATTCATACAAGTGGTTCTCTTTTCTCCAAAGGTCTCTCTAATTTTCCTGTAGGCAATATCTACCTTACCCCTAGTGAGATATGTCTCTACATCCTTACATTTGTTCTCTAGCCATCCCTGCTTAGCCATTTTGCACTTCCTGTCAATCTCAGTTTTGAGACATTTGTATTCCTTTTTGCCTGCTTCAGTTACTGCATTTTTATATTTTCTCCTTTCATCAATTAAATCCAATATATCTTCTGTTACCCAAGGATTTCTACTAGCCGTCGTCTTTTCACCTACTTGATCCTCTGCTGCCTTCACTATTTCATCCCTCAAAGCTACCCATTCTTCTTCTACTATATCTCTTTCTCCCATTCCTGTCAATCGTTCCCTAATGCTCTCCCTGAAACTCTCTACAACCTCTGGTTCTGTCGATTTATCCAGTCCCATCCCCTCAAATACCCACCTTTTTGCAGTTTCTTCACTTTTAATCTACAGTTCACAACCAATAGATTGTGGTCAGAGTTCTCATCTGCCCCCGGAATAGTCTTACAATTTAAAACCTGGTTCCTAAATCTCTGTCTTACCGTTATATAATCTATCTGAAACCTTCCAGTATCTCCAGGCCTCTTCCATGTATACAACCTTCTTTCATGATTCTTGAACCAAGTGTTAGCTATGATTAAGTTATGCTCTGTGCAAAATTCTACCAGGCGGCTTCCTCTTTCATTTCTTAGCCCCAGTCCATATTCACCTGCTACGTTTCCTTCTCTTCCTTTTCCTACTGTCGAATTCCAGTCACCCATGACTATTAAATTTTCGTCTCCCTTCACTACCTGAATAATTTCTTTTATCTCATCATACATTTCATCAATTTCTTTATCATCTGCAGAGCTAGTTGGCATATAAACTTGTACTACTGTAGTAGGCGTGGGCTTCGTGTCTATCTTGGCCACAATAATGCGTTCACTATGCTGTTTGTAGTAGCTTACCCGCACTCCTAATTTTTTTTTTTATTTTATTTTTTTTTTTATTCATTATTAAACCAACTCCTGCATTACTCCTATTTGATTTTGTATTTATAACCCTGTATTCACCTGAGTAGAAGTCTTGTTCCTCCTGCCCCGGATCTTCACTAATTCCCACTATACTTAACTTTAACCTATCCATTTCACTTTTTAAATTTTCTAACCTACCTAACCAATTAAGTGGAGCCGGAATGATCCATCTCCTCCATGTTAAATTTAGCAAATAGAAGGAACATTTTTTTAAAACCATTAAACAAATTGCTCTGAAATTTGGACTACATGTTCAGTGAATATTTCTCTACAACGTTATAACCCCATGTTAAGAAATATTTATTGGTTTCTGTTTTACAATTTTTTTTAAACAGATGCTTATTTTTTTCTCTAAAAGTTTGAACATTTTCTTCTATAACTCTTGAATTATACAATACTTTTTTTACATTTTCTTATAAAAATGAAGAAAAAGAAGTAAACAATATTGTGTATAAATTTCATTGATATACTGTTGGCAGTTTTTGAGAAAATGTTCCTCAAAGGTGAAAATTTTAAAGTTACGCGAAATGGCTTCCAAAGATTTTTAATACATTCCAGCCCCATATGATGGACTATCAGCACCCTCTTCTTTTTCCAGTGTTAGTTTCCTTTTCACTGGTCTTTTCTTCCCTTTTGCTGCATGTTGTAGGCTTTTGTCTCTTCTTCCTGCACCTCTTAGTCTTTCTTCATCAATTAGGTGCATTGTGGAAATGGTGTTGTGTCCTGGTTGGAAACCTAAACGTTTCAGCACATCACATTTGATAATGCTTCCCTCATTGTATGTTGCCCTGCACCACACACTACAAAATGCAATGTTTTTATCTGTACAAACACTCTTTTGGGAATCCTAATCCAAATTAAATTATTTACACTTTTATTTGGATGTTATGTTTTCCCATGTAAACACTTTTCCAATAAACGTGGCTGTGATAAATCTCTGAATATGGGCTTAATTATATCAATTACAGCATTTGGCAAACTGTTTTATGGGCATATTCCTTTTCTGATTGGTACTTACACCATGAGTCATCACCTGTGGGGCAAAGTGTATGTTGTGGGTGTTCATTTGTTGATGCAGTATGAAAAAATAATGCCCATACTGCTCTCCTCATATGCTCAATGCTTCTTGTATTTTGCCTAATAGCACACCAATAATACCTCTCCAATCTGTCAATTGCTTCATCTGTCAATCTTCCTCTTACTTCAAGGGTCTGATCATCACTAAACTTCTGGGATCCTAATGTCTGCTTTAGTTTGTGCAAGCGAGCCCCCATGCACTTCTGCACATGTCCAATGCACTCCTGTTTTTTAATGTAAATTTCATTGCCATAAGGTTTGTGCTCCTCTACAGTTTTATATCCCTTAGGCTCACCATCTCCTATATAGTTAGTGTATCATACATTATACCACTCCTGTGATCTGGAAAAAATTGCTTTCACTCCCTCTACTTCCATCGCTCCACTCGTGCCGTGAAAATTTGCTTCACAACATTCGCCATGTTCGTCCTTGGTATTGCCCCTACATCTACAATGTTTTGAGAGAATAGCAACATCAATTACTTTGCAACTGTCTCCACTGGTAGCTGTCACAACTCCATTTAGAGAGTTTTGACCTCTATGTTGCCATGATATATCTAAAGCAACAGTTAAATCTCTACAATTCCCATTATCTGTCACAGCTTCTTCAACTGCTTTCTTCATTGTTGCTTGAGCAATATCTTCAGCAGAAGATTCCACCAATTCATTATAAAATCCAAACTTGGTTGGTGGTTTTGGCAAGTTCATAATTCCACATAACATTCTCCCCGCAGCACTGCCCTTGCCAATGCAACGCAAGCCATACACTAGCCTAACATTTATATCATACACTTTCTTTCCACTATTACCACTATGAGGAATACTGTTAGAATTAGAAAACGAAACTTCTGCAGCACATTTGTTACACTTCAATAACATTTTACATGCCAAACCAAAGTGTGAAGTTATTTTCAATTCCAGTCCTCTTTCTTTGCAAACTTGGCATAATACATTATGTTTCAAAATATTAGAGAGCAAGGAAATGTTAATTATTTCATTCACATCATTACTGTCACTTTCATAGTTTTCAACTTTTCCTTTACTGTCACAAAGTTTCTTGCTGGAAAACGTTCTATGACATTCATTTGGAGTAGTTGGTGAAGCAGTCTGAGCAGCATCTCTCTTCAAAACAACAAAATATTTCTTCTTCCACTCATTGTGCCTTTTCTTAAACACTCGGTTGCTGAAAGGGGGCATATTGATATCCACAAACCAAATACAGAAAACAGGTACGAGCAAAAGTCGTCAAATACGCAAAATTGAACAGCTAAACAACACAAAGCAAACTTCACAAGTCAACACACATGTATAGTGTTTATGTTTACCGTTATGAACAGTCACTTGTCAGAGAGATAAAGCCTTACAACATTGGAAAACAAAACACTGTCTAATTCCACAAAAATACCCTGCTTGCAGCCAGCAACCAGTGCTGTCAGAGGTGACACACCAAGTCGCTACAACCTTGCTTTTAGCCGTTTGCAGTAACAGCACAGCAAGGCCGTTTTGGTTAGTGTTACAAAGCCAGATCAGTCAATCATCCAGACTGTTGCCCCTGCAACTACTGAAAAGGCTGCTGCCCCTCTTCAGTAACCACACGTTTGTCTGGCCTCTCAACAGATACCCCTTCGTTGTGGTTGCACCTATGGTACAGCTATCTGTATCACTGAGGAAGAAGTCTTTGAGTAACTCACATACTGCATCTGTGAACTTATTCCATATGCTTGTATCTTCATTAATAGCCAGCAATGGGGCACTGTGTCAAATCTTTTCCTGAAATCTAGAAATATAGAATCTGCCTGTTGCCCTTCATCCATTGTTCGCAGTATATCATGTGAGAAAAGGGCAAGCCGAGTTTCACAGGAGTGCTACTTTCTAGAACCATGTTGATTCATGGACATAAGCTTCTCAGTCTCAAAAAAGTTTATTGTATTTGAACTGAGAATATGTTCAAGGATTCTGCAGCAAACAGAAGCTAGGGTCCATTCTTTTACCCTTCTTATATACTGGAGTCACCTGTGCTTTTTTCCAGTCACTTGGGACTTTGTGCTGGGCAAGAGATTCATGATAAATTCATGCTAGTTAAGGGGCCAATGCTGTAGCGTACTCTTGTAAAATCGAACTGGGATTCCATCAGGATCTGGTGATTTATTTGCTTTCAAATCTTGCAGTTGTTTCTCTACACCAGGTACAGTTGCTACTATATCGTCCACACAGGAGTCTGTCTGATGGTCAAATGACAGTATGTTTGTACAGTTCTCCTGTGTGAATGATTTCTTGAATGTGAAATTTAAAACTTTGGCTTTTGGTTTGCTATTTTCAACTGCCACACCAGACTGGTCAACAAGGGACTGAATTGAAGCCTCAGACTCACTCAGAGAATTTACATAAGACCACAATTTTCTCAGTTTCTCTGCCAGACCTTTTGCTAAGTTGTGACGGTGGAAGTTGTTGTATTCTTCGCATAGGCTATATATCTCTTCACAGACGCATGAATCTGTACTAATCTTTGCTTGTGATCATTTGTGTGTACCCTTTTGAAATGAAAGTGCTACAGCCTCTGCTTTCTCAGCATCTGCCAAATTTTGTTATTAAACCAAGGTGGGTCTTTTCCATCCTTTATCCACTTACTAGGTGCACAAGTCTCCAGACCACAATTTACAATCTGCTTAAACTTTGCCCATAATTTCTCTACATCCACCTTACTGGGACTAAGTGATGCTAATTCACTGTCTAAGTGAGATGCTAGTAACTGCTTGTCTGCTCTATATAGCAGAAACACTCTCCTAGCCTTCTTGAGTGACTTAATAAGTTTCATGATCATAGTTACTATAATGACATCGTGATTGCTGATCCCCATTTCTACACTGACATTATCAATAAGGTCCGGCCTATTTGTAGCTACAAGGTCTACGATATTTCCATTGGATATGAGCTGCTGAGCTAGCTGCTCGAGACAATTTTCCAAAAATGTGTTCAAAAGTATTTCACTTAACTGTCTGTCTGTACCCTCTGCAATGAATCCATAGATATCCCAGTATATAGTCTGCAGATTAAAGTCGCCTCAAACTAGTATGCACGATCAGGGTATTTACACAGTATTGACCATAGACCTTCTTTGAATGACTATAACTTTCACAGCAGAATCAGGTGGCTGGTAAAAACATCCAACAATTAACTTGGTTTCACTTACACCTGTTATACATGACCAGATGACTTCACTGTCACACTCAACTTCAGCCTCAATAGAGACAATATTTTTGTCAACTACAGTGAACACTACCCCTCCTATGGCCTCTAATCTGTCTTTCTGATATACACTTCATGACTTGCTAAAAATCTCCAAGCTTTCCACTTCGGGTTTCAGCCAGCTCTCAGTCCCAAGAACCATACGAGTGTGAGAACTGTCCTGGAGGACAGTAAATTCATAAACTCTATTACAAATACTTTTATGGTTAACTGATAAAATTGTAGGTGTTGAAGTGTCTTTATACTGAACGCCTTTTTACTTCCCTTGCTGCATATAGACTGCCAGGTATTCATCAGAGAACCTCAAACTAATGCCTATCCTAAAAAACCCTCATGTGCACTCCACAAGTATGCCGCTACCAGAGTAGATGCTTCCTTGGTGTAGTGCATCTCTGACTTATCAATGGGAGTCCTGCAAATCCCCATACAAAAACATAGGTTGGAAATCTGCAGCCAAGACCATCACAGAGGTGATGAAGCCTTTAGTTGAGACCCACCAATTGGCTCCAAACCAAAAGACCCCAGTCAACTCTGGAAACAATGCTGCAAATTGCGAGCTCTGGTTGCACCCTGCATGCAACGTCAGCAATTTTCACCGCCTCCACCAGCCACCTGTGCGAATTGAAGACCGCCTCAGAACCCACGTGATAGACACTGTTGGTGCCAACGTGAGCTACAACATGCAGACGACGGCACCCTGCATGCTCGATAGCACAGGCAAGGCAGTCACCATATTTGTAAAATTCTCACACAGACTGCATGGTCCATTGCCAAGAAGCGCTCCATATCAAATGAATTCCTAAAGGCCAAGTAAGCAATGAATGCAGCCCCAACTCTCCTCCACTTTGTTGTGCATGCGCAGAGAGCTCTTCAAACAAACTTTGAGATATTTTGTATAAATGAATTATGTTATTTTTATTGTTCTTAAATTGTAATGCCAAGACATGTCCAATATCCTTGCAAAAGAAATCTACAGATGAAAAAAACGACAACCACTAATGCTATGAAGGCACCTGGTGGGCTTGCTGTGCAGGGGACACCTTGAGGCACCAGTCAAACAGCCAGTAGTTTCAAAACTGTTGTATTACAGCTTCCCTTTGTAGTTTAATACAACAAGCAGCTGAGTGGATGAGCCATCCAGCATCCACCTGTGTGTTGTCATCCAGCATGGCAAGAGCCGAACAGTGGCTTGTGACACAGCCACCTCTGTCAGCGATGACTCTGGTCCTGACAGCCTCAGCTAAGCCTGTGAGCACGCTGGCCAGCAAACGGCTGTGACCCATTGCCCTGCACTGATGGCCAGTTAACTACTTCCCAGGGCCGGCAATGGCTGTGGCTTCAGCTCCCATGGTTCCATCCATGGTGAACTGCCGTCACAGAGCTGAACTGTGGTCCATGGACAGCGTTCTGGACGGCGCTCCAAGTGTACAGCCTCATGGTAATACAGCTGCAGAACTGATACAAGTTACTTTAGTATGAAATGGCTAGGTATTTACATGCTTTTGGACTGCACTTTCTTGGGCTCTGCTGTGTCTTGGAGCACAATTGAACACTTCAGTGGCTGCCGATGTGGAAAGGCTTCCACCTTCTTACGCTTAGGTACTGCTGTGTCAAGTGGTCTCACACCTCAACAAGTCAGCTCACCTCTCAATGTTGTGACAGCTGTGTTGTATTTTGTAAGGCACAATATGTGCACTTGCCTGCACCTGGTATTGCTGCAGTCCACTTCTTGCTGTGCACGTTTCTGAACAAATATGGTCGGTGCACTACAGCTACTACTATCACATTGTTATGTTCATACTGGGCATATCTAAAAATTCTTCTAATGGATGAAATAGGTTGGCTAACAAGAAGTTGTGTAACATTTTCCTTAAATAATTTGACTGACATGCACAGGGTGAGCTTAGACAATTTGTTATACATTTCGATTGCCACATATACAGGGCTGTTGTTAGCTTTTGCTAGTCAGAGGAATACAGGATCTTACATAGGTGTCCACAAGGGGGGGGGGGAGGGGGGGAGCAAGAGAGGGCCATTTGCCACCTCCTGAGATCCAGAAACAGGCTTTTTATTTATTGCTCCACTATCATGAATTTCTAGCAACAACTGCTGTTCTACTAAATTGCAAATTACAAAACCATTCTCTTTTCTCCATAAATTGAGGCCGTCCACTAAATACTCTTGCCATTACTCTTCATCTGAATTACAAGAATTTCATTTACCTTTTTGCTTTATAGCCAAATGAATTGCTGTTTTGAAGTGACCAAATGGTTTTTATGATTTCACTAACAGATGATTTGGCAAAATTGATATCTGGTGGTGAAGCGTGCAATGTTGCCTTAAATAATTACAATAGATCTGCTTTCAATATTCCATTTTTTGTCACTGTGTTTTCAGTGGCTGTTAGGTAAAACTAACTGGATTCATTAGCCAGTGCTAATGCTAATTTGTTGTCTTACTGCTAATGACACCAGGGGGCTGACTATCTCTTCGTCTGGTTTTTACATTGTTTCAGAGTAATGTGACGGAAAAGGTAATATCCCAAGTAAAACAAAATAGCCTTGAAATGAGATGAATATGAATTCAAGATTTCCTGTATTAATTGGATATTTGCTAGGATACATCACATCAATGAATTTGGCAGCTACTGACCCTCAACATTGTGTTTGCATATTTAGAAAATTTTAAACATTTCAGAAGAAAACTAATTTTAAATGGAAATATTTATTGTTCATCTACTGTTATGTGTAAAAGTTTCCCTATCTCTAACTAAACTCTTTCACCCTTCTGATGATTCAAAGTATTTGCAATAACCTCCACATTATTATAAGCCATGGAATTAGACACACCTACCTAGTATCACTGAGAAACCCCTTTTGCTCTGAAAATAGCATTGATGCACAGAATTATGAATTCAATGAGATACCAAAAGTATTAGGGATTCATGTTGATGCTTGATCACTCAACTCCTGACCACAAATCACATCTCATTTCATGGCATCTCAGATATTATCAGCATGTTTGAAGTCAATTGATATAAGCACCCCTATGACTGTGGAGTGTTTCTCAAACTATTGTAGTACAATTGAGAAGTGTGAGAGTACAGGTTGCCTATAACCCACAAAAAAGATCAATCAATCAATATGTGTCCTTCGTTATTTGTTGGTGAGGGACGATAATAAGCACACCACAGGCCCCATTTCATCCTGTGTAAATGTTCACCACTTGAGATTACTTCAACCACATGCCTCAACAGTGCCTATTGGCAAGTGCAGTGGATTGCCTCAACTAATTTTCATTTTTTATCCGTCCATTTATATTTTCAAAAATGGATTATCTTCGTTGATATACATACAACGCACAGCATGAAAGATGACTGGTGCTTCTCTTCATTCTATCATGCCGAGTACGGCGGTTGGACTCTTATTCTAGAGTGAGGCAGCTTACGGTTTTACGTGATTGTGATTTTTACTGGTTCCGTAAAATACATTTCATACAGTTATCTACTTCCAATACTTTTTGTACTTGTAATACCGGTCACGTCACTTTGCTTACATCTAGACAATATACATATAGCAGCACGGCCTATTTCTTTCCGTATCCTTCTCCAGTCCGATCTTGTCATCGGAACATCGACACCCAACCTTCCATAATTCTGTCCTAAGATGACACATGCTAAAATAAAGAGTTGTGAGTTTGTCCCCAGCTTCAAAAATTGTTTGTATAAAAAAATAAAAAAGTGTAGAGATGATGTGCTCGATAGCATTCGGCTGAAATTTAACAAGCTACATTGAAAATTTTGTCAACTGCTACCTTCTACAAAAAATGATGAAGACCAATAAGGTACAATGAAATGAAATATTGTTCTTGACATTCCGTTGGTGTTGAGCTCGTTGGAGACGACATACTGTATTGGATCACTTTTGGCAAAATGTGGATGAAGCATCTTGAAAATTCGTTGCTGTTACATCTAAATTTTCCCATTGACACACACCATGAGAAAGCAAATATAATATCAACCAAGTCAAGATTAGAATTCTACTACGTACAAATAACTTACGATCTTCTGTGATATGGCTGCAGGAAATCACGCCTCTTAGGCTACACAAAAACTTATGCTCCCATGGTCCGCCTAACACGAGTATTCGCAGACATTATAGAGTTCCTTTACTAGTCAACAGAACAGTGTGATCATATCTACTCCAACATAGTGGTATTTAGCCGTTTGCCTAAAGGTGGAGATCGTGCGAGTCCTGATTCTGACTGCGATTATCTATTTTTAAGCTGTTTGAAGCACTTGATATGATCAGTAATACGGTTACTTTGCAGACAATAAAACATTTGGAACAAGAGGCGGTATTCAATTACCTTCAGAGGGCTGCAGAAACATTTATCGTTCTAAAGTGTGCAATACCCAGCAATGAATTGTTGCCCAATGTGCTCTCGCACTGACATACCCCACCAACACGTTTGTTGGGAGAGGATGCTTGCATTACTGATGTGCTATTACCTCTCTTTGGAAAATGACTATATCACTGTACAAAAAATGAAAAAATTAATAATAATAATAATATTTACGGGTATAATTAATCTATTGACCCTTACGGAAAGTCTTACGGAGCTGGAAGACTGCCTGACGACATATATGGGATCACCGTAGTTTGTTTGTAGAGATCCGCAGTCTTCCAAAAGACGTGTAGAAAATTGTAGTTTTAGTAATAGATATCTGGACTTCAATACAATTGCCTTGTAAAATAATAAGAGTTCAACATAGAGGGCTAATTTATTCTTTCATTGTGTTGTTACTGAGTTCCTGTACTTACAATCAATCATCAGCGTTGAAACTACCACAAATTTTATGGCAATGCACAGGTAATTTTTTGTTACGATACATATTTCATAGAGTTAAGAAAGAATGAAAACATAAGCCACATCTCGTAACTGTATGCATACTACCAATATATATTTATTCATAGTAGGTGCGCCTCTTACTCGTATTACGTGGGCCTAGGCGTGTTAGTAATGACGTCAGTCTACAGCTGTGTTGTAGATGTCATTGCATTTCAACATTTGAAGAGAATCGTGAGATTCATGTATTTGTGGTTTATTTTCAAATGCCTTTATATCTAGGACTTACAGGGACGAGGTTTTGTAGTACAGACTAAGAAAAATGCTGTTTCACATAAAATGTGTGTACTGTGTCGTGTGGTAGTTTGGATGTATTGGTGTCGTCAGTAGCAACTCGTCAACTGTTGTCTGTTACGCCATAAATATGCAGTGTAGCGAGCTAATAATTCTCTTTCGTCAAATGTTTGCAATCAAAGACCTTTTGCGAAGCGTCACACTGCATCAGCGGACGAAATGGTCCTTGAAATAACAGCCGTTTTGGTTAGTTTGCGGGCTTTATCTAGCTTCAGCTGAAGTGCCCTGAGAGCTTTATCGTTTGTTTAGTTTCAAAAAATGTGTGAAAATAACGTTGATATTTAAAGGCAGAAGGAGGCATTAGTAGCTGTGCAGTCTGACAATATCACCTCCTTATGAAAGTTCGAAAGTGGTGTTCATAACCCAAGTAGTATTCTCAGATTCTCCTTGGGTATATTTACGTTTTTATTCTGTGCCGGTGAACGCCATATTGACTGTACTGGAAAACAGAGTGGTAGCACGTGGGATAGGATACCAAATACGCCGTTTGCTCTGGACGTACACATATCTGCCTTGAATATTGGATCGAAATTGATGACTGTCATAAGAAATTGTTAAGTGCAAGCTGAACTATTGAGCAAGGTAATAAGATTCCCTACGACGATTTTGTTTTGTTACATTAGTTCATGTTTAAGCGTCATCTGTTGCATTAAAGTCGAAATAATTAGAAAACGTTTTCCCAGGAAGTTCGCTGTGTTAATGTCATTTAAGTATACTTGTGTGGCTCTTAGTATTGTTAGTCTGGTGAACGTATTTGTCGGCCTGTAGAGCTTTAATGGGTTGTCTTACCTGATGTGGCGTCTGTTGCTTTGCTACGTCACATGCCAAAGCTTTCGTCAACATTGACGTTTATCTGTTCCGATGTCATTCCATTATGATTTTTCGCGATTAATAAATACGTAATTTCATTGTAGAGTGTTAAAGTGATACAGAATATGAGTAAATGATTTGGGAGAGTAGTGCTTGTTTACTGTCGCATATGGCAGTTTCTGCTTGCGACGTGGTGTGGTGGGTGATAACCTTACCTTAAAAAAATTCGATAACCAAGAGAAGAATAAATATGCTGTACGCGTCGAAATGAATGTGGTCTTGCTCGAATGTATTAGGCATGCAACACAGAATTTTGTAACATTAGTACGTAGCTAACTTAGAAAGAACAGAGCGCGAACCCTTTAAAGAGTATCCAAAAAAAAAAAAAAACAAGACAGTTTTCTTTTTGTTCCATTAGCTTTTATTTCTGGCATTTATATTTCCGTTGCAGATCTTTGCAGCAGTTAAATCTACTTTCATTTGTTGTCAAATGTGTATTTTGCTACCGTTGTCATAAAAATAATAAAAACATGAAAGCACTATTTCACATATTACTTGCGCGAGAGAATGTGGCCTCGGAACACACACACACACACACACACACACTCTATCCTACCCCATAAAGTGTGTGATATTTATGTTCAGGAAAACCTTGTTAGTTGCGCAATGTAGTATCGTAGGGAGTAGTGGGTCGCAAGTTGTCAGTAATAGAACTTTGATTTTCCAGTGACATTATGGCATGTAATGTCATTGTGTGTGGGAAACTGCAGATATTGAACAAAATCGGATCGGTGATGACTTAAGACTCTCAACATCTGTTGACATTTCAGAGGATATCAGAATTAGTTATAAACAGGGAGATGTGTGGAGCAAATAATATTGCAGTATTTTATACAGAGCTGCAACATATTGATTTAGGTGAAAAAATGGAAAATAATTTTCTTAATGTTGTATTTTTAATAATCAGTAACACAGAGGACCTACATGAGCAGCTCAGGAATTGGTTGAGTCGGTTATTCCTGTGTAGGGCCTAATTAGATTTGTGTGTAGTTGCAGAATTACTTGTAAAGAATGGCTGGTGTATGTAATAGATAGATAATTTTCTGGTATGCTGCTAGGTTCTTAATCACTGTAGTAAAATTTAATCAAGAACCTGTCTGGGGTAAACCAAAATATACGAAGGTAAACCAACAAATATACCACAAGATCTTTGACACCATAGACCTATTTTGCTGGGGAATAAGTATGCCAGAGTTGTAAATTTGATCTTAGCTTGACAAATGTTTTGGTTGAGATAGCTCAGCAGTGTGTGCCAAAGCATAAACTTAAAACATACTGATAATGGAAAAAAAAATTATTACTGTGAAGAAACATTCTTTTCTAACATACCAGACATAACATATAAATAAACTTATAGACACTGCTACAGCAGAGTGTTTGTGTTCTTGTTAGCCCTTAACACCTTCACCTCAGAGTTCCGAGTTATCGATTAAAACTTATGATCAGTATAAAATAAAAGTTTGGATTGTTAGACACAGGTAAAGTTTCACCTTCATCCCTCAATCTATCTTCTTCCTGATAATCCACCTGTATGCAGAGTTCTTGCAAATGGTATGTGCTTGGTTTCCTGCAGTTTAAGCAACAGTCCGCGTGGTCGGTAGTCTGTCGCATGAGTATGTAATCCAAACAGTTCTTCTACACCTGGATATTCACCATGCAAAGTATTTTTGGATGTATTGTGTACTCAGAAAGACAAAAGCTTTAGAGCAATTAGACTGTACACAAGTGTGTCAATTATGGCTTTGACACATAGTTTACTGATTTACAGCCACACAGTTTAGGACTATTACAAATTATTATGAGGGTACCATTGTAGTGGTTAATATTTCTGGTGTAGGTTAATCATAGTTTTGATACTTGTTTCAGTTCTGTTAATAAAGATGATTTGTGGTCAGGGATCTGTATTACAGCTAATGACATTTTTCAGTATAATGAACTCAAAACTGCTAATTGGTTAGAATTCACTCCACAAAGCAAGTTTTGGTATATCTTGAAACACTGTCTAGTGCCATAATATCTGTTATTATCAAGTCAAAATATGAGGCGGAATTAACATTCTGGAACAACATATAATGATCTTACACAGGTTGAACCCAGTCATAAACATATCAGTGGTATCAATGGAATGTCACTCTTTAAAGGCAATGTCAGTGGATATAGAACTTGAATGTAACAGTGGCAATCATAGAAAGTCACATGGCTTGACTGATATAATGCAGAAAATACATGGTGGCCCATGGAAATTAGTATGTTTTCATATGGCTGTTGTGAGATGTAGCCTATATTTATACCAATATAACTTATCTATAACTGTTCTATACACTTTGCAGTAAAAGTTATAATGGGGCCTGACTTGCAATTTTCATAATTTATGTGGGATATATGTAGAAGGGGTGAACAGAAACTAAGGTTTCAAAGCCTGTAGTGAAACATGTACCTTTTATTTCATTCAACCGAGACAGCCAACTTATAATACATACATTAGGTTATTTCTCACCTTATTGTCCATATAGGTTAGGCATGTCACTTCATGGGATGAGTTTGAATATAGCCTCCTGGTAAATATCCTGTCCGTGCTTGTTCTGTCATGTTGTCACAAAGTGTTTCACCACCTCATCTGAAGCTAATCATCAGCCTCCTAGGTGGTCCTTCAAGTGAGGAAAAAATGGGAAAGTTGCTTTGAGCAAGGTCTGGACTGTAAGGAGGATGGTACATGATGTATCGTGAAACTGCTTCAACAGCGTAGTGGTCTTCTTGGCCATATGAGGTCACATGTCATTGTGAAGAAAGATCATGCCCTCAGTGAGAAGTCCTGGCCATTTCCTCCCGATTGCTTCACACAGTTGTGTCGAGGTCTCGCAGTATTGGTCTGTGGTTACTGTCTGTCTGCCTTCCTTCCTTCCAAAAACTCCATCAGTATGACACCTGCACTGTCCCAAAACATTGTCGTCACAAACTTTCCAGCAGATGGTGTCACCTTAAACTCCCTTGTCTTTGGAGAGGTGGGGTGTTTGCACTCCATTGATGACCACTTACTGCTGGGGTTGTACTGGTGGATCATGTTTCATCACCTGTGATGTCATGAGGAAAACTACTCCCTTTTGTGGTGAACAATTGCAAAAGTTGCAGACTTGGCCCCCTCATATGCTTCTCCTTGTGTTGGTTGGACAGATTTTGTGGAACCCATCAGGAACAAACTCCAAATATTGCAGACTATCGTGAACAGTGTGATGAATATTTCCAAATGACATTCCCAATTCTACCGCCATGTGCTGTAATGAGATCCTCCAGTTGTCCTGAATCAGCTCCTCCATGCGAGGTGTGTTCAAACCAGTTGATGTGCTGGGTCAGCCACTGTGAGCCTCCTTGATGACATTTTCTGTATCAGGCACAGACTTAGACACCCTTCTGCAAAATGCTGATGAGAACTTAGTATCTCTGTAAACCCCTACCAGCTGCTTGACAGTTTCCGCTGCAGTTATATGTTTAGCTCATAGAAATCGAATAACTGAGCGGATTTCTTTGCAAGACCATATTTCCAAATGAGTCGTCATTTGTGCATCCTTGCAAGTAGCACTGTAGGTGTTGGCTGAAACTCTGCAAAGTTGCCAGAGCATGTATCAGAATTACTGCACACTACTAATTCCTCCATAACAGATGAATCTCCAGGAATATCGGCCTTCTAACTCTAGTTCCTGATCACCCCTTGTATATAATATTCATCAAAATACTCATCGGAGACTTGGCCATTATGTAATGAACGTCTTCTGAATTTACCGCGCAGTTTCAATTTTTGTAATGAAATGTGCATTAAATATAGCAACGTGCATTTAAATGTGTCATGATTATAAACACTAGGCTACGCTACAGGTCAGTCTGTTACCATAATCTTTATTTGGCTTTGACATTTGTTTGCTTTGCCATCTATCAACCAAATGATCACCTTTCTGCCTAACCTAGTCCTCGGGCTCTGCTCCAGTTCGTCACTGCAACCAAGATTTTGGGCGCAGGGTGTTAGAGGTGGGGTGTCCAATATGACACAGTAACCCACACTGCCATTAGAGAAAAGCCAAAAACAAGTTTATACTTAAAAATTACAATGCACAAATGGTTTGGTGATGCATGGTTAAAGCTTCTCATTAGGTTCTCAGTCATTTCTTGAGGAACAACTGCTCTCTCTCTTTCTAGATTGCAGCTTTCAACTCGTCAGAGTTGTCGAGTTTCCATCGGGGGGGGGGGGGGGGGGGGGGGATGAAAAACTAATTGTTCTTGAGATGACCAAAAAAATCAGAATCTGAAAGATCAGGTGATCATGCTAGCTGTAGGATCACCGAATTGTGAGAGTAATCAATGTGGGAAGTGGCACCTCAGTGTAGTCATTGAACTACGGGCTCTATGGGCTGTAGTCATATCTTGCTGAAACCCTATTGTATTAAGACAGTGATGTCCCTGCAACTGTGCAATGAAGAAATTATTTAATAATAGCAGCATACCACTTGGAATTGACACTCGCCAGCCAGCTATTTTTGACTTAAAAAAAATCTGGCCTAACAGTTCCATTGGACTTGGATAGCACACTAGACGATGATAATCCAGGGCTGAGTTGGGGTTTGTGCCTGAGTGTTAGCCGAGGTGCAGAAATTGCACGTACTCACTTTATCTCCCGGCTGTAACTGTTGAGCCACTTGCAGCTTCTTTGAGGAATTTGTAACGTTCTGAAATTGTGATGGGCGGATTGCTATGGGCTTTGGTGCAGGGCTGCACAAACTAGCCTGATATTTTCCGGCATTCAAACTGTCATTTGAGATCCCTTATGCTTCACATTGGTTACAGAACCTATCTCACACCTTGTTGTTTCCTCCTATATGGAACATGAAAATGGCGGTCTCTTACAGGGCTCACTGCACGCAGTACAGCTGTAACGCTAAGCACCTGCTCTGGCTTATATTCCATACTGAACTGAATGGCATATTATATGGGTCTGATAAGATGTGGTAGATGGTATGATCACATCTCCATCTTAGCAATGTGACCAACTGAAAAATGTACTATTTACTATGGCCACCATTGTAGTTGCAAGTTTCAGTGGAGGTTGTTTATGTTGTCTGTGATTATCTTTCAATCTTAGGTGAGGGACATGGGAAGCTGATGATATGAAAGAGTTGGCTAACAATGTTAAGTGCAGATAATAAAAAGAACAAAAAAATAGTTTGATTTCTGTTAGTAGCAAATATACTGTACTTCATCACACACATCAAAAGTTGATCATTAATATTACAATTTAGTGTAATTTTATAGTATGCCACACACAAGCAGTTGTGTATAATAGCACCATCTACACTGATTCTGTGATTAAAACATATAGCAAGTAAGTAAGAGCAGCAGTGTAAATAAAGACATCTATACAAAACACGGCAGAACTGTAGGTAATGTAATATAATTAATGGAAAACAATGTTGTTCAGAAAAGTGAAGTACAAAATAAAACTTATAATCAAATAGACTTGTGCTTCCCAATGTATTGTTTGTTGCTTGATTAGATGTCCAGGTGGTTGTTTGTAGACTAGATGTAACAGGACATATGTTCATGAACTTTTGCACACGAAATTGCTTCTAGTGTAAATACTGTCTTGACAGAAATTGTCTCATATTCTATCCCCTCACTATTATCAACTTTCATTTTATAAATCTTGTGATATGTTGCTCAATTAGTGGTGATGAGACATTTTTCTGTTTAGTTAAGTAAATAGTTTGTGACATGCCCTCTCATCTTCCCTTACCCCATCCTTGTGCAGCTGAATCCCTCGTACTGAGATTTTATTCTCCATTGAGAGACGGTAGAACTTCTTACTTTATTCATTCCACAGAAGTAGACATTTTATGTAGAAATTGTGATAGTTCTGCTGCTCTGGAACTTCTCAAGTGGTAAGCCTCCAAATTGAAATGTGAAATTATGGCACGTTTCATTAATTTTTACTTTGTTGTAACACACATTTGTTGAAACAACTCAGTAGGTGTGGAATGAGAAAGGTTAGTCTAATGAGCTTCTTTTATAACATTAATACCCCTTTATTTACCCAACTCGAGTAAACTGAAATTAGTTAATACCAAAAGCTTTGGTTCAGTTATGTAACATTTCAGCCTAGCATTCTGACTTGTTTAAGTAGCTCTGTCAAGTCAGTAGAACATGTTCTTCACCTGTCTATGTGCCACACCTCCCAGTCTGCTACACCATCCTCTCTGTTTCAAATGACAGTAAAAACTCATTTCTTATATCTTAGTGCCATGAGATGATTAATCTAAACAACTCAAAGCAATGAGTAAAAAATATTAGTAAAATGTTGAGCAGGAAATTTGTTTGTCAAATATTGCTCTGTAAAGGAAAGATAGGCCTATATACAGGGCATTCCATTCAAACCTCGTTGATTTCAAGGACCCAGGAGAGAAAAATCACTGTAGATACAACAGTGAAAAATGCACCACATTGTAGAGCATCTCAAAGCATTTATATTCCCATGTCAGAAGTGCCAAGTATCGTTGGCAGAGTGCAACATGGTCGCATGATGTGAAAATGGCAACTCCACAGCAGCGTGCGCAAGCAGTAGTGTGGTTTGCAGAAATAAATCGCCGATTACTGTACAAAGAAATTGTCATCGTGTGTATGAATGTGATCCATCTGATGTGAAAACAATTAAGGAATGGTATAGGAAGTTTCTGGCAACAGAACATGTTCTGAAACATTCTGGCAGTGCACATTACAGAATTTCAGAAAAGACAGTGGAGGACGTCAGACAAACGTTTCTCAGAAGCCCACGTAAGTCAGTTCGTCAAGCGTCTAGGCGACTTGATGTACCTCAATCAACACTGCATCGTGTAGTTCACCAGCGTCTTCATATGTGTGCTTACAAAGTGCAAATTCTGCAACATCTGACGCTGACAATAATTTGCTGCGGATATGCTGCAATGTGTTGATATGAATGCCAGCTTCCTGAAAAGATGTTTATTCTCAGATGAGGCAACCTTTCATCTATCAGGAAGGGTTGATAGGCATAATGTTTAGATTTGGGATTCGCAAAATCTGTACATTGTCATTGAACGTGTTTGTGATAGCCCTAAACTAAATGTCTGGTGCAGGCTAATGCACGACAGGATTGTTGGACCGTTCTTCTTTGCGAAACAAACAGTGAATGGGTCAGTGTATCTGGGCATGTTGGAGCTATCTGTGTACCCTCAGATACAAGACTTGCAAGCCTACATCATTTTTCAACAAGGTGCAGCTCCGCCACGATGGTCAATGGCTGTTTGCAAGTTCCTGGATGGGTAATTTCCCAGTCATTGGACCGGATGGGGAGGACCCATTGCCTGGCCACCATTTTCACCTGACATTACGACGCTTGATTTCATGTGGGGACTCGTGAAGCCCGCGTGTATGCGACCAAAATGGACGATATTCCTACGTTGCGACATTGTATCACTAATGTAATTGCAACAGTAACAGAGGAAATGTTACAAAAAACTTTACAATAAATTGAATCTAGACGAGATATTCTTCGTGCTACAAATGGTTCACATGTAAAGGTGTGTTGATGATAAATAAATAAATTCTTTGAGATGATCTACAATGTGGTGCATTTTTCATTGTCGCATCTACTGTGGTTTCTTTCCGTGGGTCTTTGAAATCAGGGAGGTTCGAGAGGGACACTCTGTATTTTTATTTGTAGTATATGAATTATTCTCGTTTGGTAAGTTACAGCATCTTTGTTTATATATATCCCACATGGAATGTTTCCCTCTATTATATTCACATAAAACTTACAAAATAGGATATGATTGGGTGACAATAAGGCAGGAACTCGGCCACAGCTTTATCAGTGTAACCACCCCAGTGTTCTTCTTACCTACTTTGGGAAACCATGAAAAATCCAAGTCAGTATGGCCAAAAGGGGTTACGAACCACACCCCTCCCAAGTGCAAGTCCAGTGTAGTGAAACTTCCTAACCACCTTGCTTGGTATATGATTTCGAAAGAAAATCACATCTACCTAGTCTACAAGAAGCTTACATCATACACAAAAAATATAATCAGTGATGTATCAGAAAATTAAACTTTGTATGTTTACATTTTTCAAGTTAAATGTAACTAACACTTGCCAGCACCATATCTGTCTCAACTGTTCTTGCAACTGATTCCCTTCTCTGAAGAGGTGAGTCACACTGTATTTGAACAGTGAAACAAGAAACCAACAGGTGAAACATTCCTATGCAGACACACACTCTCGGCATGTATAATAGGCCTACATATGTTAACAGATTTAAAAGTACTCAACAACAAACAAGGACCTAGTATGTCTGTATCACACCACAGAAACATTTCTCAGCAAGAAACATATTTACCTGTGCTCCAAAACATGTTTTCTTTTCCAACTTCTTTGTTATTTTTCAGTGCATTATTCATATTGATACCAAAGTGGCTCACATGTTTTTGAATACAAGTGTTCTTACTCATTCTGCATGGAGTGCCCCACAGCTGTAATTGCTATTAGTTTGCTGGTCCTAGAAGTTCAGGTCTTGTTTGCAATACACATTTGCATATCTATAAGAAGGGTACTGCAAAGTGTTTACAACTTTTTAAATAAGAACTTGCAGTGAGCTATTGTAGAGTTATGTGACAATGGAATGAGTTCTGCTTAGATGCATTGCCACATATACTGCTACAGAGAAAAGCTTATAAGATTCACTTGTTTATTCAACTGTAGCAGTTACCACTGTGTGGTATATTGCAAACCTAAGTAAGAGTACAGAGATGACATGTATATTGTAGTACAAACTGTGATGCTGATCATTATCCATTGTACTTGATAATTAATAGTGACAGAGGCTTCACCATGAGGCCAGGCACATGGAGAGAGGCATGATGCTCTGCTGTGACCCCTGGTGGTCACTTGGCATCAGATGACTGGTTCTGCTGTGGACGCCAGCTGACACACATGTCACTGTGTTGAAAATGTGGTTTTTGAGACACTCAAAGAATTAAAATATTGTACCTTGATGCATTGAAATTATTTCCACTTGTAAATACAAAATATATCAGATTTAGAAGAAATACCTCAAGTGCTTAGTTGCATTTCTTTCAAATCTGAGATTTGGGCAGAAAGCTTACCATATCGTGCAAATACTATTCTTTACAAATCTAATTTTCTTTTGTTGCAGCATTTGCAACTGATCCACGTAAGCTTGTCAGGCCAGTACTGGTTAATGGCTTCCTCCAGACTTTCCTAGACCTATGTAATATGTAAGGCCTTAACCATAAATATGTCTTGCTTTGGATCTTTTCTAATGCTGTCTACTTCCATTCTACGTGGTCGTCACTGCGAAATTAAAGTATTTCTTTAAATACTGCAAAGAATGCCCTCAGTCTTTATCTTTTCATCCATTCATGATGTCAGAAAGGTAGTAGTTGACAGAAAGTCATTGGGCAAAATAGAAGTGTTATGTAGTGTCCCCCAAGGAAGTGTTATGTATTCTCTGCTGTTCTTAATCTGTGTATGATTTAGGAGACAATCTGAGTATCCCTCATAGATTATTTTGTAGATTATGCCATTTTTATTACCTCATAAAATCATTAGACAATAAAAAACAATTGCAAAATGATTTACACAAGATATCTATATGCTGCAAAAAATAATGAACAGTGTGAAGTCATCTGAATGAGTATTAAAAGGAATCTGCTAAGTTTTTGTTGCACAGTAAATCATGCAAAACTAAAGGTTTGAATTCAACTAAATACGTAAGAATTACAATCATGAATAACGGAACTGAAAGATCGCATAGATAATGTTGTTGGGGGAAGAACCAAAGACTACAGTTTATTGACACAGCACTAAAGAGACTGCCTACTCTATCTGTCCTCTTAAGGAGTATTGCTGTGTGGTGTGGGATCAACATTAGATATGACTGACACTGGGCATCAAGAAAGTTCAAAGAAGGGCAGCTCATGTTGTATTACTGTGAAATAGGGGGAGAGGGTCATGGATATGATATGCAAATTGGGGTGACAGTCATTAAAACAAGCGTTTTTCATTGTAGCAGGATCTTTTCCCAAAATTTCGATCTCCCACTTTCCCCTCTGACTAAAAAAATATTTTGTTGGCATCTACCTACATAGGGAGGAATAGTCATTGAATAAAATAAGAGTAATCAGGGCTCGTACAGAAAGATTTAAGTGTTCATTTTTCTCGTGGACTGTCAGAGTGTGCAACGGTAAAGACACAGTTTGAAGGTGATTTGATTAACTCCCTCCCAGCACTTCATTCCGAATTGCAGAGTAATTGTGTAAATGTAAATTTGGCTATATGGCCTCCCCATTTCCATTTTATTTTCTTTCAGTCAAATCTAGTCTCTGAGATTTGTTTTCCTCTGTCTGCTGGCAATGCCCCACACACCTCTCTTCATAGTTCAATAAACCACTCTCTTTGAATGGTTTCAAAATTGAAAATCCATGTCTCAGTTATGAGTTAAAATGTATAATATATGCAATTATAAATATTCAGTGTGAAAGATTGGAACTTAGTTTTGAAAACTAACTTAGTTTACAAGAACCACTCCAGGCCACTTTTTCACTGTTCACTTTACTTGTTTTCCTGTCTTCCATTCATTGTTTTATATGGTCTAACCACAAAAAAGCTTTGACTCTATGTAAACTTCCTTCCAAGTATTAGACTCCTTGACCTGTCAAGAGACTCATCAAAAAGTTCTCCTGTCAACTTTTTGTTGGTCCACCTAGCTATATTAAACTGTTGGGGTAGTAGTTAGCATGAATCCTCTTTGAACTCATTTGTTTTGGATGTCTTCTCCAGCTTTTTGAAGTTCTGAACGTAATGGTGTGATGGGCCCTATTTTACACTACTGGCCATTAAAATTGCTACACCACGAAGATGACGTGCTACAGACGCGAAATTTAACCGACAGGAAGAAGATGCTGTTATATGCAAATGATTAGATTTTCAGAGCATTCACACAAGGTTGGCGCCAGTGGCGACACCTACAACGTGCTGACATGAGGAACGTTTCCAACCGATTTCTCATATACAAACAGCAGTTGACCGGCGTTGCCTGGTGAAACATTGTTGTGAAGCCTCGTGTAAGGAAGAGAAATGGCTAGCATCACGATTCCGACTTTGATAAAGGTCGGATTGTAGCCTATCGCGATTGCGGTTTATCGTATCGCGACATTGCTGCTCGCATGGGTCGAGATCCAATGACTGTCAGCAGAATATGGAATCGGTGGGTGCAGTAGTGTAATACGGAATGCCGTGCTGGATCCCAACGGCCTCGTATCACTATCACTCGAGATGACAGGCATCTTATCCGCATGGCTGTAACGGATCGTGCAGCCACATCTCGAATCCTGTGTCACCAGATGGGCACGTTTGCAAGACAACAACCATCTGCATGAACAGTTAGACTACGTTTGCAGCAGCATGGACTATCAGCTCGGAGACCATGGCTGCGGTTACCCTTGACGCTGCATCACAGATAGGAGCGCCTGCGATGGTGTACTCAACGACGAACCTGAGTGCACGAATAGCAAAATGTCATTTTTTCGGACGAATTCAGGTTCTGTTTACAGCATCATGGTGGTTGCATCCGTGTTTAACGCCATCGCGGTGAACGCACGTTGGAAGCGTGTATTCGTCATCGCCATACTGGAGTATCACCCGGCGTGATGGTATGGGGTGCCATTGGTTACACGTCTCGGTCACCTCTTGTTCGCATTGACGGCACTTTGAACAGTGGACGTTTCATTTCAGATGTGTTAACGACCCATGGTTCTACCCTTCATTCGATCCCTGCGAATCCCTACGTTTCAGCAGGATAATGCACGACCGCATGTTGTAGGTCCTGTACGGGCCTTTCCGGATACAGAAAATGTTCGACTGCTGCCCTGGCCAGCACACTCTCCAGATCTCTCACCAATTGAAAACGTCTGGTCAATGGTGGCCGAGCAACTGGTTCGTCACAATACGCCAATCACTACTCTTGATGAACTGTGGTATCGTGTTGAAGCTTCATGGGTAGCTGTATCTGTACACGCCATCCAGGCTCTGTCAGACTCAATGCCCAGGCGTATCAAGGCCGTTATTATGGCCAGAGGTGGTTGTTCTGGGTACTGATTTCTCAGGATCTATGCACCCAAATTGCGTGAAAATGTAATCAAATGTCAGTTCTTGTACAATATATTTGTCCAATGAATACCCGTTTATCATCTGCATTTCTTCTTGGTGTAGCAATTTTAATGCCCAGTAGTGTAAGTTCCTTCAACACATCTTCATTCCTTTTAATATCCCATTTGATGTACCCAGCTATTCGTCCCAAGAATTTCATTTCACGGGCTGTTAGTCTTTATGCACAGTTTGCTGTTATTGCCAGGCTTCACAGTCAAAGCAAATCACAGGTCTCTCTAAGGTCTTATAAAGGTTTATTCTGGTGTGCTTTTTTGTTAGGGAAGGTTTCATTACACTAATAATATATTTTTTATACGTTGTGTCATTTTCAGCTATGTTTCTTCCAGTCAGTGTGTCAGAAAATGCCTCTCTCTTTAAAGACAGAGCAGTTTTTATGCACTACTGTGTTGTTGAATCAGTGACAAGCTACTCTCGACACGAAGGAACAAACAAGAAAGACTTGAAAAAGTCAGTTCCACAACCTTTCGAAAACATATCATTCTTACTGAAGCTACTTACAGAGTGCAGGCAATATTTCTGTCACCATTAGAAGAACCCACCATGTTTCCTTTTAACTATATTTCACAGGGCTGTAGAAAATTTTTGTTCTACCTGCTTGCATAAATTTCAGCGACTGAACAGTTGAAACAATAGTTTGACAGTTTCGTATACGTGCTTAAAGAATTACAAAATGCACTTCCTATTAAATACAGATCATGGACAGGACCATTGATGTCAGTGTGGAAATGGGTTGTTTTCGCAACTAATTATGATACACCCAGTATAGGAGTCTTATAGCAGGGGCTCCAGAGCAGAGGCTTGTGTCGCCTGGGCTTTAAACCAGCCTTGTGTGTTGTTACATACACTCCTGGAAATTGAAATAAGAACACCGTGAATTCATTGTCCCAGGAAGGGGAAACTTTATTGACACATTCCTGGGGTCAGATACATCACATGATCACACTGACAGAACCACAGGCACATAGACATAGGCAACAGAGCATGCACAATGTCGGCACTAGTACAGTGTATATCCACCTTTCGCAGCAATGCAGGCTGCTATTCTCCCATGGAGACGATCGTAGAGATGCTGGATGTAGTCCTGTGGAACGCCTTGCCATGCCATTTCCACCTGGCGCCTCAGTTGGACCAGCGTTCGTGCTGGACGTGCAGACCGCGTGAGACGACGCTTCATCCAGTCCCAAACATGCTCAATGGGGGACAGATCCGGAGATCTTGCTGGCCAGGGCAGTTGACTTACACCTTCTAGAGCACGTTGGGTGGCACGGGATACATGCGGACGTGCATTGTCCTGTTGGAACAGCAAGTTCCCTTGCCGGTCTAGGAATGGTAGAACGATGGGTTCGATGACGGTTTGGATGTACCGTGCACTATTCAGTGTCCCCTCGACGATCGCCAGTGGTGTGCGGCCAGTGTAGGAGATCGCTCCCCACACCATGATGCCGGGTGTTGGCCCTGTGTGCCTCGGTCGTATGCAGTCCTGATTGTGGCGTTCACCTGCACGGCGCCAAACATGCATACGACCATCATTGGCACCAAGGCAGAAGCGACTCTCATCGCTGAAGACGACACGTCTCCATTCGTCCCTCCGTTCACGCCTGTCGCGACACCACTGGAGGCGGGCTGCACGATGTTGGGGCGTGAGCGGAAGACGGCCTAACGGTGTGCGGGACCGTAGCCCAACTTCATGGAGACGGTTGCGAATGGTCCTCGCCGATACCCCAGGAGCAACAGTGTCCCTAATTTGCTGGGAAGTGGCGGTGCGGTCCCCTACGGCACTGCGTAGGATCCTACGGTCTTGGCGTGCATCCGTGCGTCGCTGCGGTCCGGTCCCAGGTCGACGGGCACGTGCACCTTCCGCCGACCACTGGCGACAACATCGATGTACTGTGGAGACCTCACGCCCCACGTGTTGAGCAATTCGGCGGTACGTCCACCCGGCCTCCCGCATGCCCACTATACGCCCTCGCTCAAAGTCCGTCAACTGCACATACGGTTCACGTCCACGCTGTCGCGGCATGCTACCAGTCTTAAAGACTGCGATGGAGCTCCGTATGCCACGGCAAACTGGCTGACACTGACGGCGGCGGTGCACAAATGCTGCGCAGCTAGCGCCATTCGACGGCCAACACCGCGGTTTCTGGTGTGTCCGCTGTGCCGTGCGTGTGATCATTGCTTGTACAGCCCTCTCGCAGTGTCCGGAGCAAGTATGGTGGGTCTGACACACCGGTGTCAATGTGTTCTTTTTTCCATTTCCAGGAGTGTAGTTTAACGACAGGAAGAGGTCGAAGATAACTGACAGGTCCGGTAGGGTGGACGTCAAATCCCCGTCCAGCTGTACTGATTTAGGCTGTCTGTGGTTTCTCCAAATAACTTGGAGACGAACGCCGGAATAGTTTTTAAGTGGGAGCAAGGCGGGCTCTTTGCCCCCAACCTTGTCTAACTTGTGCTACGGTTCTAAACCACGGCGTTGCCGGGATGTTAATCACTACCCTTACTGATTTCGGTTATGGGACATCCATTATTCGGCTCCGCATGATGGGTTTGAATATGAATCAATGGCTTGGGCGATTGCACTGGACTCGGGGATCACTTGCTTACCGCGATGGTAGTCTTTCGATATGGGAAAAATTGCAGGCAATGAAAGTTCATATGTGCAATCACAGACAAACACTACAAAGACAAGTTTCGTATTTGGCGAACGACTGAAGACTCGTGATTCGCTAACCAGCGTAGTGTGTATTCCGATTACATGGACGGCTGTTCATAATATCGTACACGAAAGCCATGATGTCAGAAAATTTTATAAACAGTAGGTATCACACCGCCTAAATAAGAAAGAGAGCCGCGCGGTTAGAGGCGCCATGTCACGAATCGGACGGCCACTCCCGTCGGAGGTTCGAGTCCTCCCTCGGGTGTTGTCCTTAGCGTAAGTTAGTTTAAGTAGTGTGTAAGTCTAGGGACCGATGACCTCAGCAGTTTGGTCCCATAGGAATTCACACACATTTCATTTTAAGAAAGAGAAGGCTCTGAGGCCTTGGACTTGTCAGATATGATTATTAGTTAAAATGCGAAAAGTCAGCAGGAATGTCCAATGTTCTAACTGGTGGTGTTGTATGTGTGTACCAGTTGGAGTCGCACAGATTAGAGTTCTCATTGTACTTATTTACATCCCCTTAAGCGTTTTACAAGAATTCAAGAGACAGCCAAAGACGGACGGCTTGGTAACATCATTTTCACCAGTGTAACGCGCCTTCTCTTAGTTAAAAAAAAAACACAACCATTTTCTGAAGTACGTCCAATTCTTAGTTACTAGTCCAAGATACACGGGGTGGTAGTTATTGAACTACATGAAATAAAACAGTTATAACTTCTAAACGGTTTACGTTAGGACGTTCTAGCTGCAGGGTTGGCCGCGGAGCATGATAGGAATTAGTATGCGCTGCATACGCGGCTTGTTGTTGTCGGCCACTTTCATTTGTATGGGTTCGTCAATAAGCAAAATTGGCGCATTTGTGGAACTGAGAATCCGCATTTCGGGATCGAGAAGTCTCTTCACCCTCAGTGGGTGGCTCGTGGTGTGCAGTGTCCAGTCACGGAATAATCGATGCGATATTCCTTGATGGAATGGTCACTACCGAACGGTACGTGAAGTTTTTTGGAAGATTGGATCCCCAAAGTGACCCAGTTTCGATAAGATTTGGTTCATGCAAGACGGAGCTCGACGCCATCGAAGCGGAAGTGTGTCTGATGTCGTGGAGTAGCACTTTGGGGATCGCATTCTGGGGTATCCAGAGGCCACTGGCATGGGCCTCATTGGCTTTCATATTCTCAGGATCTGAACACATGCGACTCCTTTTTGTGGGGCTAGATGAAAGACAAGGTGTACAGCAATAACACCAAAGCCATTGCTGATCTGAAAACAGCCTTCAGGAGGTCATTGACAGCATCTATGTTCCAACACTTCAGCGGGTCATGCAGAATTTCGCTATTCGTCTGCGCCACATCACCACCAATGATGGTAGGCATATCGAACATGTCATAATCTAAATCCGAATATCTGCAGTGACAGTGGACGCGGTAATTTGTAACTAATCTACTTTTTTTCATACAGCTTAATAATTGTTACCCTGTACATCGTAGTAGTTTACTTATTAGTTTGAGAGAGAAATCACTGGTTTATTATAACTTGAAGGAAAGTACTTTGAGAAGGTAGTAGTAAGTTTCCGAAATTATTAAAATGTGTTCCTCTCTCAAAAGTTTGAGTGACAGTCGTACAGGATGCCTGACTGCTACTTCAGAGTGATTGGTGTACATCATTGGGGACCGAAGGGGCGGGGGAGGGACGCCTCCCTGCCAGATTTACCACAAACGCAGTGAAGCGATAAAGCAACCGGCGATAGTCTTCTGTAATTGCCAGTTTGGATTGTCAGATATATTATCGCAACGACATGAATACACATATTCTCCTTATTATCTCAACACAAGGTTGTGCTAGAAAGTGTATAAACATTTTATGCGCAAATAAAATACCGTAACTATCCATCTTTAAACTTGTTTCTAATTTTTGAAAAAGAAATCTCCATATTCAGGTTACGCGTTTTCGATTACGTCATTTATGCTGTTCTCTGCCAGCCTAGGTCTACGTAATTCCTGTCTTTTTCGCAGATTTATCAGTGGAAAAAAGAAAAAAATAGTTTTCGTACGTGTAGTCCCCTCCGCCCTCCGGTCTCCTAGTGCTGGAATGGATATATTACGAGAATTTATACAGAACTGACATGATGGAAAACAGCACAAATCGGAAATCGACTGCACAAGATTTTCTCTGAAATGCTGTAGAAAATGAAAAAGGGCGATTGGAAGCGACGTTTCATTTGTGTATTAAACATTACAAAGCTTTAGTTACAGATCACCTCATTCTCCAAACCAGAGCCTTCATTGGGAACGCCTCAAGAGAAATCCTTGGGTGTGTGGCGTTTGTGTGTGGTCCGTGGGGACGAGTACTGCCTTACGTCGTCGTGCGGAATATGTTTATTATTCCCGTAGTACGAGGGCTATTCAGACTCCCGTAGCACGAGGGCTATTCAGAAAGTAGGGAACGTTTTGGCATTAAAAAAAAAAAATAAGTACAAGAAATACATTTTATTATATACATCTGAAAGAGCGACTGACATATTACTTTTCCACATAGTCACCAAACACATCGAGGCACTTATCATAGCGGTGGACAAGCTTTGAAAGACCTTCGTCGTAAAATTGTGCCTCCTGAGACTTCAGCCAGTGAGTCACGCCCGCCTGGAGTCCCGCGTTGTCATCAAAGCGCTGCGTTACAAGCCAGTTCTTCATCTTGGTAAACAAGTGGAAGTCGCTTGGTGCAAGATCGGGGCTGTAGGTCGGATGAGGGGAAAATTTCCCATTTGAATGAATCAAGGAATTCTTTAGTGCGGTTTGCTGTGTGAGATCGGGCATTGTGTAAAAACAAAATTTCGGACGTCAGCTTTCCTCGGCGTTTGTTTTGAAGTGCTCATCTAAGGCTGTGCAAAGTTTGACAGTACCGGGCAGAATTTATGGTTGCTCCACGTTCGGGAAAATCAATAAGAAGCACACCTTGCCTATCCCAAAACACTGTCGCCATCAACTTCCTTGCTGACAAGGTTTGCAAACATTTTCTTGGTTTTCGGGGAAACCCTGTGTGCCCCCACTCCATGGACTGTAATTTTGTCTCGCAATTGACGTGTTTCACCCAAGTCTCGTCACCGGTTACGATTCGATCTATTAATGAATCACCATGTTTGTGGTAGGCCTCCAGAAATGTCAGCGTTACCCCCATTCGCTGTTCTTTATGGTGCTCTGTAGGCATTTTGGGCACCCATTGTGCACAAAATTTGCGGTAGCCTAGCTTTTGAGTGACAATTTCAAACAACAAAGTCCATGAAGCTCGTGGAAAAGGAACCAAAAAGCTCCGTTGTTGTGAAACGACGATTCACGACTCGTTTCATCAACTTTAGCGACAAGATCGTCAATAACAATGCTCGGGCGTTCACTCTTTTTCATCATGAACGTTGGTTCGGCCATTTTTAAACCGAATGCACCATTCCCGGACGGAACATTCACACATTGTTATTTCTGTGCGCTTAGTACAGTTCACAATAAATTTCTATAGGTTTTTTGCCAACAAAAACCGTATCACAGACCGCACCTCACAACTGGCGGGATTTTCGATTGCAGCGCACATTTCAAATTCGAATATCGAAAAAACCAGACGGGCAGAGACGTCCCCGCCGTCACGGATGGATGCCGACTGAGCTGCCGAGCACGTACATACCGAAATATACGCGATCGGAGCGCGCCTAGCGCCATCAGAGGCCAACGTTCCCTACTTTCTGAATAGCCCTCGTATTTTGTTATACTGTTGTGCGATTCGATCATCATCCAGAAATTAATTTGCGCTCCTTTACATCTGTGTGATCGCTTTCTTCATGCTATGGAAATCTGGTGTTGTTGCTGCCTTCAGTCAGAAGACTGGTTTGATGCAGCTCTCTGTGCTCCCCCATCCTGTGCAAGCATCTTCATCTACGAGTAACTACTGCAACCTACATTCTTCTGAATCTGCTTTGGTCTCCCCCTACAATTTTTACACCCCACACTTTGCTCATCTCTACTTCGGCCATCATGAGTCATTTGCTGCCCAAATAACGAAACTCTTGTATACAGTTAGTGCCTTGCTTCCTAATCTAATTCCCTCAGCATCATCTGATTTAATTAGACTACATTTCATTATGCTTGTTTTGCTTTTGTTGATATTCATCTTTTATCCTCCATTCCGTTCAACTGCTCTTCCAAGTCTTTGCTGTCCCTTGCCATTGAGAAACCTCAAAGTATGTATTTCTTCTCCCTGGACTTTAATTTCTACTCAAAATTTTTCTTTTGTTACGTTTACAGCTTGCTTAATGTACAGATTGAATAACATTGGCGATAGGCAACAACCCTGATTCACACTCCCTTCTCAACCACTACTTCCCTTTCATGCCCTTGGACTCTTACAATTGTCATCTGGTTTCCGTACAAATTTTAAGCAGCATTTCGCTCCCTGCATTTTAGTAACTGCTATCTTCAGATTTTCGAAGAGAGTATTGCAGTCAACATTGTCAAAAGCTTTCTCTACGACTGCAAATACTGTAAACGTAAATATCCCTTACTTAACATGTCTTCTAAGATAAGTAGTAGCCTCAGTATTGCCTCGCGTGTTCCTAGATTTCTCCAAAATCCAAAGTAATTTTCCCTGAAGTCGGCGTCTACCAGTTTTTCTATTCTTCTCAACTATGACTGATTAAACTGTCAGTTCCGTAATTTTCACACCTGTCAGCTACTGCTTTCTTTGGAATTGGAATTACCATAGTCTTCTTCCAGTCTGAGTGTATTTCACGTGTCTCATACATCTTCCATACCAGATGGGAGAGTTTTGTCATGCCTGACCCTCCCAAGGCTATCAGTAGCTCAGGCACAATGTCGTCTATTCCCAGGACTTTGTTTCGACTTAGGTCTTGTAGTGCTCTGTCAAATTATTCGTTGAGTATCGCATCTCCTATCTCATATTCATCTACATTCTCTTCCATTCCTATAATATTGTCTTCAAGTTTCCTTAAGATTTTGCCTAATTTCGACGTAATATTGCTGGCATATGGGAGGAACGCTATGGACTTGAACCGCCCTTTCGTCTCTTGAACTTCTGGGTGGTAATGTTTCTTCCTCCTTAAAGCTGTCCAGAACTGATGTTGAAAAAATTTATTATCTTTCAACACAGATTGTACGTGTTCCAGCTCCTTTACAAAGCTGTCTCCATCACACACAACATGTGTCTGGTTCACCAATGTTCGGAAGATGCCCATACTTTTTGATGGGTGGTGACAGCTCGACACCTGAAAATACAGGTCTGTACCTATTAGCTTACGGTGAACGGAATTCCCCAATGATCCATCCACTTTCCATCTATCCAAGACATCCAGAAATGGCAGGCAACCGCCCTTCTCCACATACATCGTAAATTTGATATTGTGGACTGAATTCAGGTGCACCAGAAAGTGCGACTGTTCTTCTTAACCGTGGGGCACGTGATTTATTTAATGGCTACAGAAAGAAAACATTTTATGAGTCCTGGCACGTGTAACAATTAATTTTATTAATTTAAAGTCTGAATTTTAACTCCGCAAGCCGGCATTACGACAGAGCACGAATTTATTTGGTTGGTGCATGCGATCGTATCGTTCTTCGGTAAGTTTAATAAAAACAACAGATTCACGTAACGGAGACTTAGTCATCAATAATATATTCTCCTTTACTATTTACAACAGTCTGCCAACGCTAGGGTAATTTTTCGATTCCGCGACTGTAGAAATCATGTAGTTTTTAGGCGAAAGAACTCGTGCCGGCCGAAGTGGCCGTGCGGTTAAAGGCGCTGCAGTCTGGAACCGCAAGACCGCTACGGTCGCAGGTTCGAATCCTGCCTCGGGCATGGATGTTTGTGATGTCCTTAGGTTAGTTAGGTTTAACTAGTTCTAAGTTCTAGGGGACTAATGACCTCAGCAGTTGAGTCCCATAGTGCTCAGAGCCATTTTTAAAAAGAACTCGTCGAGCCATATTCCGAGTGTATTTTCCTGCGGAAAGGAAGTTCCTTTCCGGAGATAGAGAGTGGAAAAGGTGAAAATCTGAGGGTGCAAGACCAGGTGAATGAGGTGGCTGCGGAATGACTTCCCAACCCAACTCCTGTGTAGTGTTTGTTGTCAGTCTAGCAGAATGTGGGGGCGGGTGTTACCGTAGCACCACTTCACACAGTCTTCCTGGTCGGTGTTCTTGGACTGAGCCTGGAAGACGTCTCAGTTGCTGACAATAAATGTCAGCAGTGATGGTTACACTTGGGGGAAGCAAATCGTAGTACACCACATCGTCGCTGTTCCGCCAGGTTCATGCGCCGCGCAGGTCTTTTGTACAGGGAGTTGCTGCTTTGTTTGGCCTCAACCATCCCTTTCTGTTCCTTATGTTAGCATGAAGACGCCATTTCTCGTCACAAGTAACGATACCGGATAGGAATGGTCGGTGTTGTTCACTAGCCAATTGATAACGAACAAGCAGACATGAACATATGCCCACCTGCTGATTTTTGTGATTTTGGCTTGGAGCATACGGTACCCATACAGCCGATTTTTGAACCATCCTCATTGCATGCAAATATCGCACGGTAGTGGAATGATCACAGTTCATCACATTTGCCAGCTCTCAATTACACTGATGTGGATCGTTTTGGAGTAATGCCTTTAAATGATCTTCATCAAACCCCGTCGGAGAGTTACTAATGTTAAAACGATGCTCCTTAAATCGAGAAAACCATTTCCTTGCCGTGCTCGGTCCAATGGCCTTATTCCCATTCCGGGCGCAAATGTTTCTGGCTGCCTCCTCTGCAGTCACTCTTCCATTGAACTCAAACAGGAAAATATGTCGGATATGTTCCAATTTCTCCACTTGGCACTCCATTTTCTAGCGTCCACAGCTCCACTCACTGTCTCCATATGACTAAAATAAAAAATGACGATAAGTAAACCCATAGCAAAAGGAATACCAGCATGCAAAACAGAAAAGCTAAGAACTGATACACTAACCTAATAGTTCACCGTTACGCATGCACCTTAGCGCCAAAGATGGAGCAGTATTCAAAGAGGACGCGAAACTGGACAGAGGTCGCTCATGTAGCGTTTCCCTTTACGCAAGCGTCTCCGCACCAAATTTAGCGACGTGAATTAGGTATCTCCAGTGCTAAACACACACCAGATGATCAAGCATGAATGGTTGTCAGCCGAAATATCGTGGCAAGAAGTCGACATCATCCATCTTCAATCCCGTAACTTCATATAATGAACCAGGATGCTTATTTCAACATTCGTGGTGACCAGGTATTTCCCTTTCTTCTATGTAATGGTGAGTATGATGTGGCCACTCCTGTGTTCCAAGACGACGACAACCGTGATCACAAGGCTGCACACATACGCTCCTCGATTGACGAACACACGGGAACCTTATCGCACTCAACTGTCCTGCTAAATCAATGTACTCCCTTAGAAAAGTCTAGTATTGTTTGAAACAATAGGGGAAACGTAGCAATCAACATGGCCGCAATTTGTTAGCTCTAGGATCATTGTGCAAGGGTTTTACAAAGCAGGATCATGTTGTGGTAGTGGGCGGAGCGAGAAACAGTATTGATAGGGATCAGGGCTACAATATTGAGTGTGACCTGGTAAAAATAGCATCTGTAACAAACCATACAAACGTTGTCATGGTTCCTGCTTTCATGCAGTATGATCGGCCCCAATTGAACAGCTCTATCCGGAGGGTCAATACGGAGTTAGATCAGCTTGCTTCTGGTGGTTACTTTGTATGTTTGTTTCCTGTTGATGGTACTGGTAGGTGGGACTTCACAAGACATGGCCTGCATCTCAATAGGAAGGGGAAGGGTAAACTGGCTGGGATGATAGCAAAATCTTTCAGTGCCTCTCTCCCCCCTTAAACTCATGGGAGTACTTTTTTAGGCTAATGTCAGTGTCCTGATTGAAATTAAGCTTAATGAGAGTTCAGACAGGAGGTACTAGTGATGTGTAAATATCACAGGATTCTCATAACAGTACAGTGAAAAATAATGTTAGTATGTCCCAAGATTCACATAAAAGCACAGTGAAGAATAATGTTGATATATTGCAACAGAATATCAGGGGATTAAAAAAAAAACAAAGTAGATTAGCTTCTTGTTTGTTTAGAAGTTTGAGGGTGAGCTTTAGAAGATTGAGGGTGAGCTTTAGAAGATTGAGGGTGGAATAGATGTACTATGCCTGTCTCAACATCGTATAGTCACAGGTATGGAAGTAGTGAATGTAGGTGGATATAAGCTTCCAGCACGTGTAAGTAGAAACACTATGGGGAGAGGAGGAGTTGCCATGTACACTACTGGCCATAAAATTGCTACACCAAGAAGAAATGCAGATGATAAACGGGTATTCATTGGAAAAATATATAATACTAGAACTGACATGTGATTACATTATCACGCAATCTGGGTGCATAGATCCTGAGAAATCAGTACCCGGAACAACCACCTCTGGTCGTAATAACGGCCTTGATACGCCCTGGTATTCAGTCAAACAGGGCTTGGATGGTGTGTACCGGTACAGCTGCCCATGCAGCTTCAACACGATACCACAGTTCATCAAGAGTAGTGACTGGCGTATTGTGACGAGCCAGTTGTTCGGCCACCATTGACCAGACGTTTTCAGTTGGTGAGAGATCTGGAGAATGTGCTGGCCAGGGCAGCAGTCGAACATTTTCTGTGTCCAGAAAGGCCCGTACAGGACCTGCAACATGCGGTCGTGCATTATCCTGCTGAAATGTAGGGTTTCGCTCGAATGAAGGGTGGAGCCACGGGTCGTAACACATCTTAAATGTAGCGTCCACTGTCCGAAGTGCCGTCAGTGCGAACAAGAGGTGACCGAGACGTGTAACCAATGGCACTCCATACCATCACGCCGGGTGATACGCCAGTATGGCGATGACGAATACACGCTTCCAATGTGGGTTCACCGCGATGATGTCAAATACGGATGCGACCATCATGATGCTGTAAACAGAACCTGGATTCATCCGAAAAAATGACGTTTTGCCATTCGTGCACTCAGGTTCGTCGTTGAGTACACCATCGCAGGCGCTCCTGCCTGTGATGCAACGTCAAGGGTAACCGCAGCCATGGTTTCCGAGCTGATAGGCCATGCTGCTGCAAACGTCGTCGAACTGTTCGTGCAGATGGTTGTTGTCTTACAAACGTCCCCATCTGTTAACTCGAGGATCGAGACGTGGCTGCACGATCCGTTACAGCCATGCGGATAAGATGCCTCTCATCTCGACTGGTAGTGATACGAGACCGTTGGGATTCACCGCGGCGTTCCGTATTACCCTCCTGAACCCACCGATTCCATATTCTGCTGACGGTCATTGGATCTCGACCAATGCGAGCAGCAATGTCGCGATACGATAAACCGCAATCGCGATAGGCTGCAATCCGACCTTTATCAAAGTCGGAAACGTGATGGTACGCATTTCTCCTCCTTACACGAGGTATCACAACAACGTTTCACCAGGCAACGCCGGTCAACTGCTGTTTGTGTATGAGAAATCGGTTGGAAACGTTCCTCATGTCAGCACGGTGTAGGTGTCGCCACCGGCGCCAACCTTGTGTCAATGCTCTGAAAAGCGGGTCATTTTCATATCACAGCATCTTCTTCCCGTCGAGATTAAATTTCGCGTCTGTAGCACGTCATCTACATAGTGTAGCAATTTTAATGGCCAGTAGTGTATGTTAAAATCTGTCATAGTGTGAAAAATTTGGAAACTAAAAAATTCTGCGTAGAGCAACATATAGAATGTGAGTTTAAACTAAATAATGGCACTTCTATAATTGTAGCCATGTATAGGTCCCCATTGGGAAATTTTCAACTATTTTTGAAAACCTTTAATTCTTTATTGTGCTATCTGACAGAGGAAAGCAAATAATTGTTTGTGGGGATTTCAGTGCAGATTTTCTGAATGAGTCCGATAGAAAGCTTGATCTTGAAGTGTTACTTTGTTCTTTCAATTTCACATCAGTTATGGATTTTTCGTGGTATAGGAAAGCAGCACACTGATAGATAATGTTTTCATAGACAAAGATAAATGTAATCAAATAAAAACTTTCCATGTTAAGAATCGTCTGTGTGATCATGATGCACAGCTAGTTACAGTATATGATATAGCTGCATACAGTAATGCAAAACAGTCCTTCAAAATAGTGCATTCAGTTAACGATTTAACAACTCAAAATTTTAGGGAAATCTTGCAACAGTTAGACTGAGATGAGGTGTACAAGGAACATGATGCTAATTTAAAATTTAACCTATTTCATGATACCTTTGTGACTATATTTGAAAACAGTTTCCATAAGAAAACAGTGAAATATAATTGTATGAATCCGTGTAAAAATCCGTGGCTTACTAAAGGGATAAAAATACTTGTAAACAGAAAAGAGAAACGTATCTTATAGCTAGGAGGAGTAATGATCCTGAAACTATAAAGAATAATAAAAACTACTGCACTGTATTAAGAAAAGTTATTAAAAAATCCAGAAATATGTGCATTATGTGTGAGATTAGCACATCTGATAATAAAATTAAAACAATTTGAAATATTGTTAAAAGGGAAACAGGGCAACTGAGAGCAGAGGAGGACTATATTTCTATCAAACACAATGAAAAGTTTGTTAACAAGAAGTCTTATCATTTTTTAAGTGTTGTAGAGAAAATTGGATTCAGCTATTCATTAGAAAACGCAAGGCAGTATATGGAAGAGGCAGTACCTATGCAATTTGATAAAATTGAATTTCAACCCACCTCTCCTACTGACATTAGGAAAATGAAAAATTCATTTAAAAGTAAAAGCTCATGTGGAATCGATGGTATTTCCAACAGAGTAAAAAAAGCTTGTTCCAAACAAATAAGTAGGATTCTCAGCCTCATATGTAGTAGGTCACTGAAACAGGGCATTTTTTCAGATAGACCGAAATACGCTATTGTTAAACCTTTGTATAAAAATGGAGATAGTTCTGATGCTAACACCTGCCATCCAATCTCGCTTGTGACAGCTTTATCCAGAATTCTTGAAAAAGTAATGTATTCAAGAGTAGCATATTTGTAAAAATTAGTACTAACAAAATTTGGTTTTCAGAGAGGCTTTTCTACAGAAAATACTGTATATGCTTTCACTGATCAAATATTAAATGCAATGAATAACCGAACATCACCCATTGGGATATTTTGTGATCTATCAAAGCCTTTTTATTTTGTGAATCGTGATATTCTTCTAAATAAGCTTAAGTATTGTGGTATGAGTGGGGCAGTGCACAAATGGTTTCATTCACACTTAACTGGAAGAATGCAGAAGGTACACATAGTCGGCAAAAACCAGCAGAGGCTTCTAACTGAGGAGGTATCAAAAATGGTGTCCCACAGGGTTCAGTCTTGCGTCTCTTATTGTTCTTAATATATATTAACGACTTGCCACTCTATATTCATGAAGAGGCAAAGCTAGATCTTTTTGCTGATGATACAAGTATAGTAATCACACCCAACAAGATAGAATCAGCTGAGGAAATTGTAAATAATGTCTTTCAGAAAATTATTAAGTGGTTCTCTGCAAATGGACTCTCACTAAATTTTGAGAAAACACAGTTTATATAATTCTGTACAGTAAATGGCATAACACCATTAATAAATATAGACCATGAATAGAAGTCTGTTGCTAAGGCAGAATACTAAAAATTTCTGGGTGTGTGCATTGATGAGAAACTGAATTGAATGAAAAACCTCGATGATCTGCTGAAACGGTTATATTCAGCTACTTATGCTATTAGGGTTATTGCAAATTTTGGTCGGAGAGGTATGGTAGACGTGTCACTCTCCCCCCACCATTACTATCCTGTTGCATACCTGCCAAGCAAACCGTTTCCGGATATGAGTTCATATTCAAAATATTGTCACTCAGTCCCCTCCAAAACTTCTAGAACATTGTAACGGAAATTTAACACCACCGTGTACATTTTGTGTCAGGCTATTCGAGTGTATTTATTTAGGCAGTGAGTGCCGATTTAGCGATAGTAGGCCGGGCAGCGTGTGGCAATTGATTGCTCATAGGGAGTCGTTAATTTAGATACATTAGTTCATTTGGTTTCCCGCATGAACCATGAACCTTGCTGTCGGTGGGATGGCTGGAGTGCCCAAGAGATACAGATAGCCGTACAGCAGGTCCAACCATAACGGAGGGGTATCTATTGAGAGACCAGACAAACGTGTAGTTCCTGAAGAGAACAGCAGCCTTTTCAGTAGTTGCATGGGCAATAGTATTGATGATTGACTGATTTGGCCTTGTAACATCAACCAAAACGGCGTTGTTGTAGCGGTATTGCGAACGGCTGAAAGCAAAAGGAAACTACAGCTGTAATTTTTCCAGGCATGCAGCTCTACTGTACGGTTAAATGTTGATGGCGTTCTGGTGGGTAAAATATTCCGGAGGTAAAATAGTTCACCCATTTGGATCTCCTGACTGGGACTACTCAGCAGGATGTCAGCATCAGTAGAAACAAAACTGGCGCTCTACGAATCGGAGCAAAGAGCGTTACATCCCTTAATAGGGCAGATAGGCTAGAAAATTTAGAAAGGGGAATGGATAGGTTGAAGTTAGATATCGTGGGGATTAGTGAAGTTCGGTCGCAGGAGGAACAAAACTTCAGCTCAGGTGAATATAGGGTCATAAACAAAGTCAAATTGGGGTGATGTAGGACTGGTTTTATTAATGAATAAGAAATAGAAATGCAGATAAATTACTATGAACACCATAGTGAACGCATTATCGTAGACAAGATAGACACGAAGCCAACAGCTACCAGAGCAGTACAAGAATATATGCCAACTAGTTCCGCAGATGAAGAAATTGAAGAAACGTACGATAAGGTAAAAGAAACTATTCAGACAATTGAGGGAGGCAAAAATTTTATTGTGATGAGGGACTGGAACTGGATAATAGGAAAAATATTTGGTGGATTTGGACTGTGGGAAAAGAATGAAAGAGGAAACAACCTGGAAGAATTTTGCGCAGAATATCGCTAACATTTGGTTTAAGAATCATAAAAGAACAATGTACACGTGAAAGAGATCTGGAGACGCCGAATAGTTTGATTGATTATATAATGGTAAGACAGGTATTTAGGAACCTAATTTTAAATTGTAAAACATTTCCAGGAGTACATGTGGACTCTGACAATAAATTATTATTAATGAACTTTAGATTAAAAATGAACAAATTGGAAAAAGGTAGGAATTTAAGGAGATGGGACGGGGATAAACTGAAATAACCAGAGATTCCCGAGTGTTTTAGCGGGAACATTAGGCAGCGGTTGACTAGAGCATGGAAAAGGAATACAGTAGAAGACGAATGTGTACCTTAGAGAGATGAAATAGTGAAGGCAGTAGAGCATCAAATAGATAAAAGGACAAGGCGGCGTATTAGAAATCCTTGGGTAACACAAGAGGTATTGAATTTGGCTAAGGAAAGGAGAAAATATAAAAAGGCAGCGAATGAGCCAGGCGAAAGGGAATACATACGTATAAAAAATCAGATTGGCAGGAAGTGCAAAATGACTTACCAGGAATGGCTAGAGGACAAATGTAAGGGTTTGGACACATATTTCACTAGGGGATAAGTTTAAAGTGGCCTTTGGGGAAAAGAGAAGCAGCTATATGAATATCAAGATGTCAGATGGAAAAAAATTATAAGCAAAGAAGGGAAAGCTGAAAAAGGGAAGGAGTACATAGTGTCTATACAAGGGAGATGAACTTAAGGCAATATGGTTCAAATGGCTCTGAGCACTATGGGACGTAACTGCTGAGGTCATCAGTCCCCTAGTAGAACTACTTAAACCTTACTAACCTAAGGATATCACACACTTCCATGCCCGAGGTAGAATTCGAACCTGCGACCGTAGCAGTCGCGCGGTTCCAGAGTGTAGCGCCTAGAACCGCTCAGCCGCACCGGCCGGCTAAGGCAATATTATAGAAATGGAAGAGGACGTAGATGAAGATGCGATGGGACCATAAGAAGAATCTGACAGAGTACAGAAAGACGTAAGTCGAAACAGGGCCCTGGGATGAGACGACATTCCGTCAGAACTACCGATAGCCTTGGGAGGGCCAGCCATGATGAAACTCTTCCATCAGGTGTGCATGATGTGTGAAACAGGAGAAATATCCTCAGACGTCAAGAAGAATGTAATAATTTCAATTCTAAAGAAATTAGGCGCTGACAGGTGTGATTGTGATTTTTACCCAACTAACAGTTCAGTAAGTCATGGTTGCAAAATTCTGTAGAGAAGAATAGAAAAACTGGTAGAAGCTGACTTCGGGCAAAATTAGTTTGAACTTCAGAGGTATGTAGAAACACAGGGGGCAAAACTCATCCAACTACTTATCTTAGAAGACAAACCAAGGAAAGGAAAACTTAACGTTTACAGGATTTGTAACCTTAGAGGTAGCTTTTGACAATGTTGACTGCAATACTCTCTTTGAATTTATGAAGGTAGCAGGCGTAAAATACAGGGAGCGAAAAACTACTTATAATTTTTACGGAAACCAGACTTCAATTATAAGAGTCGAGGGACGTGAAAGGGAAGCAGTGATTGAGAAGGGTGTGAGACAGGGTTGTAGCCCATCGCCAATGTTGTTCAATCTGCGCTTTGCACGAGCAGTAAAGGAAACAAAACTTTGGAGTAGAAATTAAAGTCCAGGAAGAAGAAATAAAAGATTTTAGGTTCGCTGATGACATTCTGTCAGAAACAGCAAAGGACTTGGTAGAGCAGTTGAACATAATGGGCAGTGTTTTGAAAGGAGGATGCAAAATGAAAATCAGCAAAAGCAAGAATGTATAATGGAGTGTAGTCAAATTAAATCAGGTGATGTTGAGGGAATTAGATTAGGAAACAAGGTACTAAACGTAGTGCATGAGGTGGCCGAGCGGTTCTAGGCGCTTCAGTCCGGAACTGCGTGACTGCTACGGTCGCAGGTTCGAATCCTGCCTCGGACATGGATGTGTGTGATGTCCTTAGGTTAGTTAGGTTTAAGTAGTTCTAAGTTCTAGGGGACTGATGATCTCTGATGTAAAGTCCCATAGTGCTCAGAGCCATTTGAACCATTTGTAGTACATGAGTTTTGCTATTTGGGTAGCAAAATAACTGATGATGGCCGAAGTATGAGGGAATAAATTGTGGACTGGTAATGACAAGAACTGAGTTTATGAAGGAAAGAAATGTAATACTGAATATAGATTAAAGTGTTAGGAAATCTTTACTGCAGGTATTTGTCTGGAGTGTAGCCCTGTACGGAAAGGAAACGTGGACGATAAACAGTTTCGATAAAAAGAAAATAGAAGCTTTCGAAATGTGGTGCTACAGAAGAATGTTGAATATTAGATGGGTAGACCACGTAGCTAATGAGCAGGTGGTGAATGGAATTGGGGAGACAAGAAATTTGTGGCACAACTTGACTAAAAGGAAAGTTCGGTTGGTAGGACACATTCCGAGACATCGAGAGATCACCAGTATAATATTGATGGGAAGTGGAGGAGGTAAAAATCTTAGAGAGACACCAAGAGATGAAAACAGTAAGCAAATTCAGAAGGGTGGAGGTCTCAGTAGTTATTCGGAAGTGAAGAACCCCGCCCAGAATAGAGTAGCAAGGAGAGCTGCAACAAACCAGTCTTGGAACTTACAACAATAACAACAGTTCATTTGATGGTGGAGCGTTTAATAATTGACGGAAAGACTAGGTGTTTTTGCGAAATACTTCTGGATACGTTCGTCGATGTAATGTGAAAACTTATACTTGTTCCTGAAGGTTCTCTATCTTGCTGCGATTTACGGAACGCGATTAGTGAATGAAAATGGATTAGATACAGTTTCCGTTAGAATCATCAGGATATATGGCAATTCAGAAGTGGAAGACGGTGTGCCATATCATCAAAATTGGCCTCGGAAGTCCAAGAGGAAGTTTTCAGATTTGACATCTGAACTAACTTAGTTTTGCTGATATTGTGCTCTTTGTCTCTTGGCCTGATAAACAATTAATATAACAGCTTAGTAAAGAAAGTTTGAGAGACAAACATAATGTATAACCAACGTACGTAAAGAGAATAGTATAAATTAACACTGAAATCGTTGAACAAGTTCAGTTTTTACATCTGACGCAGTTGTAAACTGGATGAACAAGAATGAAATAAACAATGGTGAAAACGACTCAAAATAAATGTGGCTAACTAAATGGCCCTTTTAAAACTAATCGTCCATTGTGTCTGAAACAGAAAACTTTCACTGTTTGTGTTTTTCCAGTTTTGATGTAAGGGTGAGAGAGATGGCCTTGTAATGTGAAACCATTCAGAAACTGGGCTGTGAGAAAACTGTAGAACAGACGAGTGGATCAGGTTACAAGACAAGAGTGGAAGACGTAATTATGGCAAATGAAATGGCTTTGGGAAGAATATTTAGTCAGGCTAACAGCTGATAGATGAAACAAGGAATTTCCTTACTGGATTCTGAGAGAGGAGAGACATACTCGACAGCGTATAGAAAGGTGCATAACTGACTGATGCAAGAGCGACATGGGCGAGTGTATTGAAGAAGACCTTAATACATGGAAACGTATAGAGGAGGCCATTATCTAGCTTTTAGTATCAAATGCTCCTGCTACTGGTTATCGTGGTGATTAAATAGTATGTGTTTTTGTTATTGTCTCAGCTCTAAGACTGGCTTGATGCAGCTGTTCACACTAGTCCATCATGTGCAAACGTCGGTATCTGCATTGCAACGGCAATCTGCATCCAATTGAATCTGTTTATTATCGTCAAGTCTAGTTGTCTCTCTTCAGTTTTAACCCCCTGTCTCTCCCCTCACACTCTACTCTCCATCATCAAGTTAACTATTCCTTGATGTCGCAAGGATGTCCCCTATTAACCGAACTGTCCTTTTAGTCAAGCTGTACTTTAAATTCGATTCAGTACGTCTTCATTAGTGATACGAACTACCCATGAAATCTTCTGCATTCTTTTGTAGCATCGCATTTCAAAATCTTCTTATTTTGTGTGTACCCTCAAATACGTAGAGATGGATTCATTCTTCCAAATCGCGTTACTTCTCAACCCACTCTTTTGACGCTGTCATTCATCTTTCAGTTTTATCCCATTCAAACGGAGGTTAGTTCACGTCTTAATCGAGTGGTGGAAGTTTTTTGAGATGCAGCTTGCTTCATTCGCATTCCTCCTCCCCCTCTTTTTCTGTCATCCCGTAGGCTTGACTGGAATGGACAGAATGTACATGAAAAACCAGGCTTACCCGAGGTTTTGACCTTTGGCATTTTCTTTTCAAATTACTTCGCATTTGTTATAGAGGGACCTCGGCGATAATTTACCACAGCGTATTTTCTGCTGCTGCTGACACAACTACTGCCACGATTACTGTGTTGGTCTTTGATAGTACTTTGATTAAACAAACTTTTCCATTCTCTTTTTCGCGTCAAAATAAAGGTGATCTCAAGGAGCAAAGCGCAGGATTCGCCGTAGTCATAATTATTATTTTTTTCGACGTTTTCAAAATTACTTTCGGGCCAATGATCAACAGAGTTGATGTTCTTATTTTTCGCACGATATTTCTATAGTTTTCCTAGCTGGTCATCCTGGGGTAAATCGAGTACAGATCTTTTCCCCGCTCTGAACATCAACGAAACTGTGAAGCTAGCAGACAGTGAACGACCATTTTCTGGGATTCCTTCAGCAAGACCATAGGAGCTAATCGAAAGTATCTGAGTATTCGGGAGGATGACGGCTCAAATCTCCCTTCGGCCTACCAGATTTAGGTTTTCTTCAATTCTCTGAACCGTTAAGACTGATTTTTCTTTCCCCCACACTGAGTTGGTTTTTCGTCTGTTACTACTTCGTAATCGACAGGACGTTAAACCCAGAGTGTGGTCAGCACAGTACCAATGAGCTCAACAAAAATAGTAAAGTTATCTTTTACTTTTCAGATGGCACTACACGAACAATAGTTGGAACACCCTACAGTGTCAGGCTTCAGTTGAAAAAAAATCCTTATCTTTACTGCATATGTCTTGTGTGTTCACACATGCACTGTACCAATAATCTCGACGTTCTCTCTTCGCCATTACTGTTAATCCTTTAGTATCAGGTCATGTGGCATTGAAAGAAAGAAGAATGATCAGCAGGATACCGGCAATTTTTTCCGAGGATGGCTGTTTAGAGATAATTATTCCAGTGCTTTGGGAAGACTGCACACACAGCTGTCGATATTCAAATGATTCACGGAGATTTCAGACTCGATATACGTAGACTACATCGGATGTTGGCGGAAGATGATGTTACAGCTCAGTAATTTGTGGAGGAAGAGGTTGGATATCGCGTCACCGGAGTTAGGAATCAGTGTGCTTGGTGGTGGTGGTGGTGGTGGTGGCACTCTATACTGTGCAAGCCTCTTCATCTCCGAATGACTACTGCTTACTGTATTCATCTCTTGGTCTCACTCAAACATTTTTACCACCCACCACTTCCAACCAATATTATACTGGTGATCCTTAGATGTCTCAGAATGTGTCCTATCAACCGAACTTTCCTTTTAGTCAAGTTGTGCCACAAATTTCTTGTCTCCCCAATTCCATTCACCACCTGCTCATTAGTTACGTGGTCCTCCCATCTAATCTTCAACATTCTTCTGTAGCACCACATTTCCTTCCATACAGGACTGCACTGCAGACAAATACGTCCAGAAAAGATGTCCTAACACTTAAATCTATATTCGATGTTAACAAATTTCTGTCCTTCATAGATGCATTTCTTATCATTGCCGATTGCATTGTACTTCATATGCTTTTGTTGACGTTTATCTTGTATCCTCCTTTCAAGACACTGCCCATTCCGTTAACTGCTCTACCAAGTCCTGTGCTGTCTCTGACAGAATTAGAATGTCATCGGCGAACCCCAGATCTTTTATTTCTTCTCCCTGGACTATAATTCCTACTCCAAAGTTTTGTTTCTTTATCGCTTGTGGAAAGCACAGATTGAATAACACTGGCGATAGGCTACAATCCTGACTCGCACCCTTCTCAACCACTGCTTCCCTTTCACGTCCCTCGACTCTTATAATTGTAGTCTGGTTTCTGTACAAGTTGTAGCTTTTCGCTCCATATATTTTACGCTTGCTACCTTCATAAATTCAAAGAGTGTTGCAGCCAATATTGTCAAAAGCTTTCTCTAACACTACTAATGCTATAAACCTTCCCTTATTGCCGGGATGGTTCCTTTCAAAGGGCACGGCCGACTTCCTTCCCCGTCCTTCCCCAATCCGATGAGACCGATGACCTCGGTGTCTGGTCTCCTTCCCCGAAACAACCCAACCCAACCCTTCCCTTAGTCTATCTTCTAAGGTATGTCTAGGATCAGCGTTGCCTCACGCATTTCTACATATGTCTGGAGTTCAAAATGATCTTCCCCCAAGTCGGCTTCAACCAGTTTTTTCTTCTTCTCTATGGAATTAATGTTAGCCATGGCTTATTAAACTGTTAGTTGAGTAAAATCCACACCTGTCAGCACCTGATTTCTTTGGAACTGAAATTATTACACTCTTCTTGAAACCTGAGGATGTTTCTCCTGTCTCACACATCTTGCAGATGGAAGAGTTTTGTTGTGGCTGGCCCTCCTAAGGCTATCGGTAGTTCTGACGGAATGTCGTCTGCTCCCGGGACCATGTTTTGACTTTTTTTTTACAGTCTTTCTGTACGATATGTGATTTTCTTATGGTATCATTATCTCCCATCTCACCTTCATCTAAGTCTTCTTTCATTCCTATAACATTGCCTTCAAGTTCGTCTCCCTTGTATAGACCCCTCTACATACTCCATCCACCCGTCCCTTCTTTGCTTAGGACTGGTTTTCCACCTGAGCTCTTGATATTCAACAACTGCTTCCTTTTTCTCTTAATGGGCTTTTAAATTTACTGTGCGCTTTATCTATCTTTCCCCTAGTGAAATACACTTCTAAATCCTTAAATTCGTTCTCTAGCCATTGCTGCTTAGGCATTTTGCGCTTTCTGTCAGTCTCATTTTTTAGATGTTTGTATTCCCTTTCGCCAGCGTCATTTTTATATTTTCTCCTTTCATCAGTTAAATTCAACATCTGCCGTGTTATCAATGGATCTCTGCTTGTCCTTTTACCTATTTGATCCTCTGTCACCTTCGCTATTTCATCCCTGAAAGCTACCCGTTCGTCTTCTACTGTATTCGTTTCCCATGTTGTACTTAATCGTTGCCTAACGCTCCCTCTGAAACGGTCAACAATCTCTGGTTCTTTAAATTTACTCAGGTTCCATTTCCTTAATTTCCTACGTTTTTGCAGTTCCTTCAGGTTTAATCTACAGTTCATAACCAATGAATTGTGGTGAGAGTCCATATCCGCCCCAGGAAATGTCTTAAAATTCAAAATATGGTTCCGAAATCTCTCTCTTACCATTATTCACTTCGACATTTACTTTGCGTCGCAGCTAATTAGGATAAATATGTACACACATGTTTGTGTAGCTGCTGTATGTAATCGCCATGCCTAGTACCCTATTTGAATTGCTTAAAATATGTAAGTTTCACAGTGGACATTATTTTATATTTACTAAATGCGTCGTGCTTATGAGGGTGGCGGCTTTTCTTGAAGTTGAGCAATGATCGTGTTGGTACTTTAGACAAGAAAGTCTATACAAAGGACCTGCTGCCAATATAAATTCCAAAAGCTGCGTTACAGATACGTCTCAGTCGCCGTAAGTTACAAAAATTGGGAGAAGACCTTACGTACTCTGAATGATAAATGCCTCCACCAAGAACTGGAGAATGTCACTTCGCCCCTCTCGAAGAGAAGTTGTTCTCTGGTGTCGCATCAGTACTGGTCGTACTTACCCTTAACACATAAGGAACTGCCAAATGAAAACTAGACAGGTGCGAAAAAAGTAAGTAAACTATTTTCAAAAGTAATCGCCGAAACTGCTAATACATTTATCCCACTGTGAGACAAGATGATCAATGCCTTCACGAAAAGTATTTGCGGTCGCCTACGGAACCATGGTTGCACCTAGGCGTGCACCTCTTCTTCCGAAGCAAATCGACGGGCGCAAATGTTTTTCTTCAGGACTCCAAAAAACGTGGAAATTACGTAGAGAGAGATCGGGGCTGTATGAAGGATGTGTAAGGACGTCCCAGCGAAAAGTCTTCAGCGTAGTCAAAACAAAGTTGGCAACACTTGAGCGGGCCACATGTTACCAAAATTGTTTCGACAGCGCCTTTTTTTCGTTTTCATTTGACTTCCTCTTACGACGTAAGGTGTAGGTTTTGTCTTCACGAATCAGGAACGGGACACCTCCTGGAGCTTGTTTTGCCTTCTCCTCGCTCCCACCCCTCCTCCCCCCCTCTCCCGTTCCCCTGGAAAGGGGAGTCGGCGTCCCAACTCAGCTGCACACCTGCACAGGTATAAACTAAACATCTAATCTCCCTGCAATTGAAATCTGTGCTTTTTTCCCTTATCACTCATACTACATTTCCTTTTTCTGATATCCTCTCGTAGCGTCGATGCAGAGCTCTTATTCTGGGTAAACCTTCGGCCGCGCACTTCCTCCCGCCGCTCTGCCTTCAGCCGTGCATGTTGTACATCTTCTTTTATCGCTACTCACAGTTTACATTACTCTGTAAGCCATTTCTTGTGACTGCGTCACAGCTCTTGACCCGACTATGCGCATATTACTCACAAAACTGTTTAATTTTCCTCGTTCGTTAGGAGGATAAAAGGACCAGTAACCAAGGTGTTGAGTCCCTTGGAAACTACATTCATCATCGCCTTTAAAAAATTCGTGGCTGTATAAATTAAAATTGATTGTAACATAACTATGTGAAAATCATATGTATTTTCTTGTGAGTACATCAAATTTGGGTGGATCGCAATCGAAGGGTCAGGCGATAGTAATAATGATACGTACCCTATGTGATCAAAAATATCGAGACACTGCCAAAAAATGTTTTTCATATTAGGTGCATTGTTCTGCCACCTACTGCCAGGTACTCCATATCAGTGACCTCAGTAGTCATTAGACATCGTGAGAGAGCAGATTGGGGCGCTCCGCGGAACTCACGGACTTCGAACGTGGTCAGGTGATCGTGTGTACTTGTGTCATACATCTGTACCCGAGATTTCGACACTGTTAAACATCCCTAGATCCACTGTTTCAGATGTGATAGTGAAGTGGAAGCGTGAGAGGACACGTACAGCAAAAAAGTGTACAGAGGCTGACGACGGCTGAAGAGGGTCGTAATGTGTAATAGGCAGACATCTGTCCAGGCCATCACACAGGAATTCCAAACTGCATCGGGATCCACTGCAAGTATTATGTCGAGCGGGTGCTCATAAGCCACACATCACGCCGGTAAATGCCAAACGACACCTCGCTTGGTGTAAGGAGCGTAAGTATAGGACGATTGTACAGTGGGAAAACGTTGTGTGTGGAGTGACGAATCACAGCACACAATGTAGCGAATCGATGCCAGCGTGTGGGCATGGCGGATGCCCAGTGAACGTCATCTGCCAGCGTGTGTAGTGCCAACAGTAAAATTCGGAGGCGGTGGTGTTATGGTGTGATCGTGTTTTTCATGGAGGGGGCTACATCAATACAGTGCAGCACTCCGTGAAGAATGGTCTGCGTTCCAGCACCTAATTGAACGTATGCCTATGAGAGTGGAAGCTGTCACCATTGCTAAGGGTGGGCCAATACCGTATTGAATTCCAGCATTATCGACGGTGTAAGTCATTTTCAGCCAGGTGTCCAGATATTTTTGATCACATAGTGTATTTCTGTGTTGCATAAGTTTCACTGGCATATTAATTCATTATATTCTTTTCTGCTGCCAGATTATAGTCATATACACATAATATTTCAGCAAGCCAGATACATTGCTGAAATATTGTGCGTAGATGACTGTATCGTGCGGCTGCAGACCCAACGGGAATACAGTAATCATACATTTTGTCTTTCCGTTGATTCATTGTAGAACAGATATCCTTCGTAAGGAGAACATGCTATTTCTTATAATTGGGGCTGTCTTGTTGTAATCGCTTGCTAATTCCGCGATCAGTTTTAGAATTGCACATTCGTTGAACGGTGAGAAAAAAGATAAGAGTCATCCATGGCTGGTAGTAATTAGTTACGATCGCTGTTTGGACCTGCTCAGATAGCCGCGCGCGTTCGTACGCTGCTTCTGGGATTGAGGGAGGTCCATCGGCCGCGGATCGAATCCGCGTACCGGATTAACGACGAAGGCCAGTGTGTCGGCCACTCTGGATGTGGTTTTTAGGCGGTTTTCCACATCCGAATAGCTGCATCCCGGGCAGGTATCCACGTCTCACGTCAGTTACACGATTCGCAAACATTTCGTAAACGTTCTCACACTTTCTCATGGATATCAGTAGACGCAGACAGATGGGGTACATAATTTCCGTCCCGGGGGAGGGGCGGGGATTACTTGTGGCGACAGGAAGGGCATCCGGCCTCCCTCTACCACTAACATTGCCAAACTAGATTAACATGCCGATCCCGTGAAGATACGGAATAACGCCCGTAAAAGAGAAAAGATTTTGTGACCTCATGCATCATATTTCCTTAGTTTGATTCAGAGGACTCTGGAGCCCATTTCTCAGTCACCGCTTTCGTATCATATCCGAACAGTACATTCGATGGTTAATGGTATCCTTGCTGAATGGATTTGTTTCGTTCCAGTGGAGATAGCCATATTTGACCGTCATCGGCGTGCTGATTATATTGCTTGGGTAAGGACGTTTCGGTTGATCGAAGTACAAATGGGTTATCTTCCAAATGTCACAGATGTGCTGGTGTCGTGCTTTGCGAATCGTTTGGGCTTTTGTGCGGCATTTGACACTGCTGATATAGCATCATTGCAATGTGATACAAAACACTCAATGGTTTAGTCGATTCAAGCCTTTCTTTTTCTTTTTTTTTTTAAGACGAAGATTTGTCAAGTGAAAATGACGTTATTGGGCCATATCGCGTCGCGTGTAATTGTTTTCGTTATCTTTGTTTATATCCGCTGTAGCTAATGGATAGTAAATCTTGTTTGGTGGTGTTTCAAACACACTTATGTGTAGAAAGTATAAATGCCCGGTAATGTACCGTAATGCTTAGCAGGTACAAGAAAACAGAGAAAACGAACTCAGAAATTTCACGAACATTATCTACTAGAATCACTCAACCAGTTAGAAGTTTCCATTGCATATGCTGACTTTCAAAAAATTTAGGTTATGTGATTGGAGCTACAGTATTGAATCTGATTAAAAAGTCAGATGTTACCCATCATCTAATTTGGATAATAAGAATTTCATACTATGGGAGCAGAATAAAATACAGGGACTGTCAAATTACTTAAATTCAAAGAATAGCAGTCGGAAAGAGATACGATTCATTGATGACTCGTTTAAATACTATGACAGAAACATATTGTGATGCGTAAACTAACTAAAATGTTGTCTTATCGATTTTGGATCTGAGAAGTAGTTCTTACAGGGGTTCGAAAGGAACTCTCTCTTTTTTTCTGTGCTGGTTTTAGTGCGTAGCAGGAAAATACAATTAAGATCGCCCATCTAAAAACAACACAAATACACCCAAAGTTTTTGACTTTATTAGATAAAAAATATTGTAAAACAACATTGCAGTAAAAGTTAAAGCTGTGTCAGTTTGACAGCGTCTAATATTTAAGATCAGTTGTAGAGAAACGTCGCTAATATCAGCATGAATGTGGTGCAATAATCAGAAATGTCACACACAAAAGAATTATGGAAACGATTATAAAATTCTGCAGAACCTTACCGTCACTCACTCGCAAAAGTGAACTTAGTACAGATACAAGGGAAAAAGTGGGGAAGATCATGTGTAAGAAGAGACATGGAAGTAAAAGGACATTGCCTGTATAGAAATGAAAGAACAGTAGTCAACGATATACAATGGATAATGACAGTATAATTAGTTACAAATTAATAGGTTAGCTTTTAAATAACAGTTGCAACTCCTGAAATATCAGCCTAAGATTGGTGACCTTACAGCAATGGTCGTGAAATTTTTTTGCTCAAGAACCACTGACATTGGCGCTTGCGGCGCATATTTACAGACCTTACTATTTAATTAACTGGTAATCTGCATAAATTAGTACTTTATGGGCACCTAATAGATCAGCTACATTAAGGGCACAACTTGTTGACCTCTGGTTCCCAAGTAGTGAACGTTAAAAGTCGGCATCGTTCCTTCCGAACACTTCATGTTGACTGCAGTCTGTTTCAGATTGCTGCCATCCTCAGCATTCTAACATTTGTGGCGACACTAGCTGTGTGGTGAAATTTTGTTGGTTTTATTGTGTGTGCGAATGACTTGGATTAATAATACTATTTGTACTTATTTTTAAATGCTCTGTTGAAAATGAAACACCATCAAAAGAATTTGATAAATGTAAATGGCACTATGTTGTATTCATCATCACTTGGTTGACTAACGTGCGGTAAGTTTAGACTTCATAACCGTCCGTGCTTCCCTGTTCTTTGCTTTCCTCTTCATTCTTTGGTACCCTTGTAGCGGTCTACTATCGTCATCCAGCATCTGGTCTCTTTTTCTGCAGTTTCCTCTCTTTGCCAGAATAAATCCTTCAATTGCTTCTACTAGACGGCAGTCTCGTTTCAGATTATGTTCTATCCAATTTAGCCTCTTATCCTTGACTGTTGGCAACATCCTCCTATCTTACCCATCTCTTCTCAGTACTTCTCATTCCTAACTTTGTCAGTCCAGTTTATCTTCTCCATTCTGCGCCACGTCCACATTTCACAAGAGTCAATTCTCCTCTCGTTCTACTTTCTCGATGTCCATATTTCTGCTCCGTACAAGACCACGCTTTATATCAAGAATTTCATTAGTCTCTTTCTTAATTCTATGTTCAAACCACTAGATGAGTCTTTTCTGCTTTTGGAATGCCACTTTCGCTGGCACCATGCGGACATTGATGTTCTGTTCACATTGCATATCTTCCCCAATCCAACTTTCCAAATACGTGAATGCTCCATAACTTAAACTTTTCTCTTCTTGCCTCAAGCCTATAACCGTGCTTTTCGTTTTATTTTTATTTGTGTTCGTTGCGTATGCTACACAGGCTCCATTCACGTCATTTAGCATTCGCAACAGTGTGCCTTCATTTGCTGCAAGAATCACCATGATATTTTTGGATTTTATCTATTCTGTTTTCTATTCACCTATCCTGATGGCTCTTTTCCCATCCAACCAACTTTTCACGGTTTCTTCCAAATGAATGTTAAATAGGATCGGCGAGAGACAACAGCCCTGTGTGACCCCTCCAGATCTTGCTGTCTTCCGATATCTCATTTCCTATTCGTACTCTTGACTTCCGATTTGAATACAAGTTTTTAGACACTCTTCTCTCGTTCCACTTTATTCCCTTTCTTTTCAGGATATTCATCCGCTTATCCTATTGTACCCTGTCAAAGACTTTTTCGAGGTTTATGAAGGGCGCAAATAGGTCTTTGCAAGAGCCAAAATTAATTTTTATGTTTCTTGCTACAAATAAGTGATCGTCTGTATAACAGTGTCTTCAGAAGGAAAGAACTCGTTCAACGTCGATACGTCCCCAGACTGTTTTCTTCCCTGGCTACAAAAAATTCCAGGCGTATAATAAATATTTTATATACACGAAGCTCTGCATCTCTCACAAAACTCAGAACTTAATTTTTGATGTCTACAGGTTAACATCGGCTTTCGGGCCGGTATCAGGTAACATACCGATCTTCAGCGGAACACTATTAATGTTCTTTGGAAGAAACTTCGGGAAGCGTAGTCCATCCATAGAGGAGGTACCTTACGAAACGCTCGTTCGACCGATGCTTGAATATTGCTCGTCAGACTGGGACCCGTACCAGATAGAATTGATAGTGGAAATGGAGACGATCCGAAAAAGCAGCGTTTTCCGTCACAGATTCTTCTAGTCAGGACGAAAGTGTCAGAGATGCTCATTTAACTAAAGTGGCATGTGTTGCAAGAGAGGCATTGTCTATCACTGTGTGGTTTGCTGTTGAGATTCCGAGCTGCGCGTAGTGGCCGCGATGTTAGATGAGCCCTGCCATGGATTGCGCGGCACCTCCCGTTGAGGGTTCGAGTCCTCCCTCGGGAGGGAGGGGGGGGTATGTTGTTCTTAGCGTTAGATTAAGTAGTGTGTAAGTCTAGGGACCAATGACCTCAGCAGTTTGGTCCCTTCGGAATTCACACACTTTTGAAATTCCGAGAGTATACGCTCGTAGAAGAGTCAACCAATATACTGCTCTCTCCTACGTATACCTGGCGACCATGAAGTAAAATTACAGAGGATCGAGCTCACACGAAGACTTACGAGCAATCATCCTTTCCAATTATAGGAACAGAAAAGGAGATGGGGTGGGGGGGGGGGGGGTATAATAGGCAGTGGTACGCAAAGTACCTTCCGCCGCACACCATAATACAACTTGCGGAGTAGAGAAGCAGATGTCTGGTTATGTCATATGAACAGTATTTAAGACATGTGTTACGAACAGTCTTATGTAGATGTATGGTATTACATGTCTCAATAAGTTCAGTGAAGACCATTTCGTCCTTTCTTAATAAAAGAATTAACATCCTGCGTAACATAAAATGTAATTTTTAAGATTGGGACATGTTATATAGCATGGAATGTTGACCGCAGTTGCTCGGATTTTAGATAGTTACAGCGTCTGTTCGTTTACAGACCACTTATCGCTCGCAGTATCAATGTTGTTTCGTTCTTCATCGGCAGATACCACTGTAGAGTTCGCCGATTGTCTTCCAGACTCTCCAGCCGGAATGGAAACGTGCATGGAGACTATCTGTAAGGTTAGCAACTGCAGCGATTGTGCTGAGGCTCGTCATTATTGCAGCTTGGAGTGCTCTTGTCCAACCGCTAACACGTGCCCAGACAGCGTGAAGCTTTTCCCGGATTTAAGCTGTGCCCTCGGAAGCTGATTGCCAAAGAGGGACCGTCTGGTTTTCGGCTGCTTTGCTGCGTTCAGTCTGTCTGGCATCTCCACGTCGCGAACAAGGTAGAGCTGTGCTTGGCACATGGTAGAGTTTGAGTGCGAACTTGACCAAAATTGCCTAAACTATAAGTGCTAAAATTGTAGTGAATTTTGTTTTATTTGCCTTGCCGCCTAATAGCGCCCTCTTTGTTGGACGTAATGTTTTGTATAAGAATTCCACGGTGTATAATTGCTCCATCTTTGTTGCAAGTAGTATTACAACTTTGTTTCACCCTAATTTTTTTTAAGCTTTCGAAGTAAGTTAGAATCAGCATGAACTTTTTTATTATTTTGGTATCATAAATCATTAAAATTATAATTTTATATCGTGACTTCTGTGTTCTGTGCCGCGATGATACAGACTTGTGTTTTAGAACTTTTGTGAATGGCGTGAAAATTACACATTTCATAATTTATGCGTGATTCGAAATAGAACTTCTATGGGATAATTCCTTCGAGCATCTCCAAATAGTGTGTGCCGAGTACCTTCTTCAAAATTTGACACTTAGTATCTCCATTGAATACCAGACTACGGATAGAAGCTTATGAATAATGTATTATTGACAGTTCAGTCACAAATGTGACAAAAGTACCTACAATTTTCTGTATTCCAAAAAAAAAAAAAAAAAAAATTGGAACATAGGAAATCACAAAAACTCCAAATCGTTGTGGAATCGAAGTGGATACCTAATTGCTGTGTAGTATCAAGATCGTGCAGTGAACGTCTTAGCATCAAAATCAGAATTTCAGCAAGACGGTTTAAGACATTAGACACATATCGCGAATAGGCATTTCCCAACTCTAATGCATTGGCTGCTACCTGTAGCGTTCTTTAGTTCTTTCTTTGGTTCTGGGGATTCGTTATCAGTAGGAAAACTGTCAGGACGTGATGCAGGACGCAAACTAGCGAAATTTACACGGACGCTACATTTCTTTATAACTTGTGCTACCCTGTAAGAAGTCTGCTCTGCTGCTCTTTCAGTTCCACATTGCGAAAGCACGGATACTTTGGCTTTCCCGGTCTTTACAAATCGTCAGAAATATAGAAAAGTAAAAAGACAGAATTGCTAAGAAGAGAGCTATTCAGGGACATCAAGCTATAAATTTAAAGGTTTGGACAAACGATTAAAAATATTTGCAACAAAAAATATGAAATGAGAGGGGAGGTCTAAAGGCAACAAGCTTTGATAGACGGCTGGGGAACAGTGGAGAAGAATTGTATAGAATAATAACGGTATAGTGTTGATGGGCGACAGTATCTCTTTCACTGAATAATATTTGAAGAAAGAGGAATACTAAGAAATATAATGTAGTAGAATGATATAGAAACGTTTATCATCTAAAAACTGTTGAATAGTACGTGACGGCAGTTTCGAAAAATCGTGGACACTTAAAACATAAAATAGTAGTTTTTCCTAGCTTTCACATTTGTTTAGTCGCACACATAGTTAATTTCTGCTTATAATGAAAGTGTGATATTTAGCTGGAGGGTGTTTTTAAAATTAGTTATATCCAAAGAAATTTTCTTATCGTTATTATAAGCGTTACTCAGTTTATTTTTGAAGCCACTGTTTCGAAATATCAGCTCGGCATATGTGGTAAGGTTTCCAATTGTGTTTGCGTTCAGATTTAATCCTCTAGAGGTTTATAAAGGCAAATCTATATTTCCAACATTATTAGGATTTTTCTAAACCATGACGAGTGAGTGAGTTATAAGTCTGTTGTCTTCTAGTGCACTATGTCAACCCGTTGCGTTGCCGTATCTGTAAAAGGCACTGTCAATTTTAGGAGTATCGTAACTGTCATTTGCGAGAATTGGAAACAGCATAACAACTACGAGATACTACGTCATAACCCCTTCCCTCCCTCCTCCCTCCGTCTTCCTCCTCTCCCTTCTGTTCACTATCAAACTCACTATATTTCGCCGATTGCATTAGACTTTTGAGAAACACATAGGCATCTGCCCTTCGGTTTTGTAATCTTGTGCATAACTGTGAACTTCATGTGCGTGTTGGAGAAACGGCTCATAGAATCACTCGAAGAAATCGTGGCTTGTCATTGTGTTTTTCCCTGTAGTTTCTCATTCTTCAGATCTGTAACATTTTAGACAGCGTCTTAGAGGCGTACAGAATGGATTAAAAACATGTACATAGTTTCGTAAACACGATGTTTCACGAATGCTCGGTAAGCTGTGACTAACAAAGTAACACGCATTTTTAAAGTGAGCTTTAATTTTCATCATCCTTTGTTAAACAGGAGATAAGACGTCAGATATGTAGTAATGGGAAAATTATATTACAGATAAAAATTGCAGACTATATCGCAGGGGGGGGGGGGAGGGAGGGAGGGTACAACAATTTTCCAAGACACCTTCTAGCACGATGCCGTAATTAAAAAGCATTTTCGGAGGGGGCCTCATTAATTACATCGACAGGAAGAGAGATGCAATTAAGTGCTGTTATGAGTAGCCTGTTCCGGTCTAAGGCGGTAGTTGCACAGTTAAAAATAACGAATACCGGGAATAGGTGTGATGTTGCTATAAGCGTCCTTGACATCAGGACATCGGACCATGGTCTAGACGAAGATGGATCGTCGCTGAATTCGAAAAATTGTCAGAATATGCAGAGCGGTCAGAACAAAACCGTTCCGAAGAGTGTTTTTGAATTGATTCAAATCAGCGAAGAATCATAAAAAGCTATTAGAAACGTGTCTGAACGACAAAAAAGTTCGCTGGTGTGAAAAGTGGCCTGCGGGAAATGAAATGATAGTATGGCATTGCTGGTCGGGAGGCCCATCCGGGGAAGTTCGGCTGCCGAGTTCGAGTCTTACTTCAGTCGATGCCACGTTGGGCGACTCGCGTGCCGGTGATGAGGATGAAATGATGACAGTCCACGTGCGGAGAAAAGCTCCAACCCAGCCGGGAATCGAGCCTGGGCCCTGCAGGAGAGGCAAGCACGTTATCATCCAGCTAAGCAGGCGGACGGCCTGCGGGAATGTCAGACCGAATCACTAAGCTATTACTTGTGCAAATGGTAATTAGGAGAGCGCCGTGAAATGGAATTAAAAAAGAACATCTTTATCTTTAAAAATTTTCTGTTGTGCTTGATTTAAGTTTCCAAACCAACTTTGAGCGTGTTCAGTTCCGCCGCTGGGTGCTGAATGCAATAACATGGGGGCGTTTGGATTCTCAGTTTCAGATGCGGCCTGGTTCAGCCTCGCGTGGTATCTGAAGCTTCACAATATGCGGCATTTCAATGCCGGGTAGTTGTATTTTTGATAATAGCTTATTGTGCGGTGCAACGACTACTCTTTCTACCACTCACTAATTAATCAACTAAAGCTATTTTCACAGTGAAGCATCACCTCAGTGTCCTAGAACATACAGCAATCAAGTCAGATACATCAGTGAGCCAACACATTATGACCACCTGTTTAATAGCGTGTTGGTCCGCCTTCGGAACAAAACACAGCAGCGATCCTGTGTAGCACGGATTCAGTAAGTCCTCGGTAGGTTTCAGGAGGTATGTAGAACCAGATGCCTACGCACAGGTAAAGAAATTCCCATAAATTACGGGCCGCTGTTTGTGGGCGCGTACCAGGTGCGTCATAGCGTTCCAGATGTGTTCCATCAGGTTCAGATCAAGCGAAATTGGTGGCCAAGGCAGTTTTGAGTTCACTATCACGCACCTCAAACCATTGTAGCACTATTCTGGCCGTATGACACAGACTTATTCTTCTGGAAGATGACTTCGTCATCAGGAAAGTCATCAATCATAAGGGATGCAGATGGCCCGCAATAATGTTAATGTGGTCCACCGCTTCCATAATTATCATAGTTCCCATGAAACCCTAGGTGATTGCCCCCATTATATGATACTGCCCCTGTCGGCCTGTGTCCATTTGGTAGTGTGCGCTTTCAGCTGCCATGCATCTGGATGAGGGCATAACCCGGACACAGCGATTGACATGGTGAAGAAGAAACATGGTTTATCCTACAAGGCGATGTTTATCCGACAAGGCGACACGTTTCCATTGACCCATGATCCAATCTCGACGATCCCGTGCCCACTGCAGTCTTAATTATTATGTCGTTTTATAAACCTGGGAACACGTAGATGTCGCCTGCTGCGGGATCCCATATTGAACAATGAGCGCTGAACGGTGTGCTCCGAAACACTTGTGCCTGCACCAGCATCGTTCTTTGTCGTCAGATCTGCCACAGATCGTCGCCAACAGTCCTCTTAAGACTGGTCAAGCCTCAGACGTCCACGTTCTGCGATGATGCGTGGACGTGCGTAATTCTCGCCTACTTGTGGTTTCTACGTCCGTCAACTATTTTCCATTGATGCTCACGATAGTAGCACGTGAACAGCCGACAATCTTCACCATGTTAGAGATGTTCATTCCCAGATGCCTTTTGTCAAGGTCACTTTGTCAGTAGATTTCCCCATGTGCGGCCTATATCGCCGATAGAATGATTCCCCATTCCTCGCTGCTCCGCTTATGTACCTTCCTTACCGTGTCATGTGCCCACATCACCACCAGGCGTCATTGGTGCCCACAGTGGTCATAGTATTTTGTCTCATCAGAGTGAACTTGAGTTGTGTAAAACGCTGGACCACTACTTACTGATGTTACTACCTGAAAAATATTTTGACGCATTTCTCAACTATGCTAGTGAGACGTACATTAGAACTGACGATAATCCAAGTTCGGTTATTATTATTATTAGTAGTAGTAGTAGTAGTAGTAGTAGTAGTAGTAGTAGTAGTAGAAGAAGAAGAAGAAGAAGATCACTTTTACAAGAGTATTAGTGTTAAAGAATAAAAAATATTATACGTGTTTAAAGGCATTTAAATACTTACAAGTCTAGTTTGAAACTGATGGTACAGAAAGATGGCCATTGCCTGATAGTTGGAACCATTCCAGCATTTGCCTAAAATAACATAGGGAAAGTGCAGAAAACATAAAACTGATTGCCAGGCGGGGACTAGAGTTTGTGAAGTATGCCACTCAGGTCTCTCACAAAATTTAACCGTATGTTATGGGACTGGGTCTAAGAGGATTACTCTGCGTAATTTTGACTGTAAATTTATGTGGATTGGAAAAGCTTGATGTGGTAAAGTTTGATTATTTGGACTCAAAAGAACCTGTTTCACTTCCAAAGTTAAGAGAGAAATCATATCAGAATTTGCTAACGAATCCTTAAAGAATGCAAATCAGAAAAAAGTGTCATAACTAATTTTATAAATTATGAGGGAACAGGCTGTTACTTTGCTCAGTTGTAAGTTTGAAAACCAAATAAACTCACTTGGTCATGAGTATGCAGTAATATGACTTCCTACTGAATGTAAACACAGTTTGTGTAGTAGGACAGCTGTCAGATTGAAAGTTCCCATCAGTAGTGCGCCCTGCACCAATAATGAATGGACAGCCTTGCTATGATTCGTTCGTGCACAGTATCAAATGGCGGCCCCAACTTAATAGGAATTGCCACAAATCATAACAAAACATGTAAATGCACCTGATAAAAAACACACACATAAAAACACACCCCTCCAAAATATGTGTAAAACGCACACAATAATATCTACAATAAAATAATATAGAAAGGTAGAGATGAGAAATTGTAATGGCCACTGTTGATGGGTGAATCAACAAAGTCAATGTTATCTGCAAATGACTTCACTGAAAATACATTTATTTTAATAAAATAAAATATTAGGAAAGGTTTCTCACAAGAAGAAAGGAAATTACAATCTTGCTCGGTATAGATTACTCTTGACGGTTGCTTTAAACTTCTTCACATTTCTTTGTTACAGGCCTGTCGGACGTAATTGTTTATGCGTAGATCCAAGTTCATATATGTGTGATTGATATCCTTTACAAACACAGTTCTGTTACCAATGTTCCTTATAAAGTTTTCAGACAATGTAACATTCAGTTTAATTCACCGATCACGAAACTACAATCCATCTGTTTTTAGCTTGAGTATCACAGATGCGAATTCAGAGTTCCACCTAAAATACACCAACATATAAAAACTGTTTCAGTGTTTTCAGAGTCACAATTAATACCTTAATGCTTGTGGCCATACATTAATTTGCAAAAATATAACACATTTTTTACAGTTCATTAGTTTGTGCAGTTTGGTTAACTGTAAAATAGTTTGGTTCTAGCAACGATAGTGAGTGTTTATTCGTGTATACATTGGCACTGCTGTTTACAGTACTCCGTGAAACATGCAGCATTGAGACAGTCTAACATTTTCTTTCATAAAGTTCACGTCGAAATTTAGTTCAAACTGTGACCAAAACCTAAGAACTCGACCATAACTTTTTTGTCAGACACGGTACCAGCATGGTTACAAAATACACACTGGTCCATGCCACTGCCCTGCACACCCACTGACTGTCACTGTTCAACTGCAACTACTGATAAAACTCTCGAATCATAGTTCTTGAAATAGTTCTATATATCTACGTTTAGTTTTAGATAGTACGTTTAACACAAGCATTACAAAGGAGGTCAGATGTAAATTGAAATTTTGTAGATTCAGTTAATGAAAGTAATGTAGCACTAAAAATAAATCAAAACATAGTTATATTTCATACTATAGAACAAAAAAATGGTACATCAAAGATATATGTACATAGTAAAAGGAAGCGAAAGAAGAAAAAATTATCTATAGCAAGTAGCAATATTCTCACATTTGCCTCTAATTTTAGCAAGAGATGTTCCTGAGCATCTCTAAAAATAAAATAGTTTCGCCACATATGAAACATCAACTTCTTAAACTAAAGTATCAATTTTAAATCTTGAAGATTAGATTCAGACAACAAATATCAGTCATCAGATTCACCTAATAATAATAATAAAAACATTAACTTACAACCTTCTTACAGAGTAAAGATATTACGAGTTCAACAAATAAAGCAACTGAGTCAAATCATGTTTTCAAAATCAGCGATAAGAAAAATCAAGCACAACAAATACCTACAATAAGGTTATACCATAACATTGAGGACATACGTAGTTGGTTCCTTACCTACAATAAACATAACTTTTCAATACATACACTTCCGAATGTCTTTATAACTTGTCCGTATGGCGGCGATATTCCACACACGAGGCTACAACAGCCGGAAAAATCGGCAGTAGCAGAACACTGCTTAAATGAGGGACACAGTATGAAATTTTATGAAACTGTGGTAGCTGCCAACATTTCTGGTTTTTGGAACAGTGTCTATAAAGAGGCGCTTGAAATTAGGTTGGCGGATAATTTAGTCAACAGAGGCAATGGGTTTCCTCTTAGCAAGACGTGGAACCCTGTATTGTCTCGCATCAAAATTGAACGTTCTTCGGTGCGGCCCTTAGTGCGATATATCGTTGCCAGCAGTTTTCCACTAAGGGCAGCATCCGTGGTGGGCGGCGCATACACCGTGTACTGAACCGTGGCCTATATAGGACGTCGATTTGCAGCCTGGCATCAGTTCTCAGCGGGACTCATCAGCAGAAGCAGCATCTTCCTGAAGATGACGACCAGTTGGATCGCCGAAATATCGAGTCAAGTTGATTTTAGAATCCGGCAGCAAACCCGAAGAGACTTTAAAGACTTATTACGCTGGGAAAGCCTACGTAATCACAAAGGATGATGATGATGATGATGATAATGATTGGTTTGTGGGGCGGGCACAAAGGACATGAAGGAATAGTGGTGATACTGATAAGATCACCACCATCATAGTGATATTCAATTCGCCAATGCTACACAAACGCACCATGGTAGGGTTCCTCCTACTTAGTTATCCTTATCTGCCTAATCCAATGAGGTAATTTAAATGCCAGCGATTTGGCCACACAGCACTGAGTTACAGAGGTGAAGTGACTTGACTGAAATTTGGAAATGCATCCCTTGAATCTGACACTGACTGCCCATCTCCAGCAATAAGTGTAAGCTGCTGTGGGAGTCACCCAGTCTGGACCTGAGACAGATGAATTGTCGCTAAGAAACGCAGAATTCAGAAAATAAAAGTGAAAAAGCGGATCTCTTATGCAGAAGTCAAAAAAGAATATAAGGAAATTCCCTGTCTTTGTCACTTATGCTTCCTTTGTAAAGGGCTATAGGCGCTTTAACTCTGACGCTGTCCAGCATACTATTATCCACCACCAGCACCTGTACTAGCACCTATACACGTCAAAGCAAGATAAGTAAAGATTATTAATCTAGGCTGCTACAACACAAGAGAGAGGCTACCATTCACCAGTGAGCATAGAGAAGGCACCCAAAAAGCAGAGTGCCTCTCAACTTCGCCTGTCCCCATGATTCTCAAAGGGAAAAGGGTCATGACGTACTTTCAAAAGTTACCCCATGCGCCCATCAGACATCATTCTGGCACATCTGACTGACTGATTATAACACAATGGAGTTAGATACCTCATCTCCAGACCTAGACAACCCATCCACTCCCCATCACTCTATAAATGCCTCACCATTTCGGCACAAAGATAGGGGTGAATTAAAACTCAGCCACTGAAATGGCACCCATGCTCTAGTGGAATATGAATGGAGACAAGAGGAATGAGATTAAGACTTCTCATTCAGGACTGGCCTGTCTGCATATGTCCCCAAGAGACTGATACACATCTATTTGGATTTATCACCTCCACAGGAAAGACGACCTTACTGGTGACAAGGCGAAAGGTGGGGTGGCGATGTTTGCCCAGGACACTTTCTACACCTCACTCGTGCCCTTAACCACAACGCTGCAAGTGGTCGCTCTTAGCGAAATGGCTCTGTTAATGTTGAGGTGTCCTCTGTGTACCTGCCGCCCCCTGAGCCCATTGACAGTGACATATTTACACAGTACATTGCTAAATTGTCCTGTCCCTTTCTCCTTTTTGGAGACTTTAATGCACAGTGTACACTGTGGGGATCCAACACCACTTGCCCCAGGGGTCGAATATTTGGTGATCCCACGCAAGCTGCAGACACCATATTGATGAATATGGGTCAAGCAATGCATTTCAGCATTGCTACAGGTTCATCTACACCGATAGATGTTTTCTTTTGCTCACTGGCTCTTGCAGACGGTGGTCGATGGAAATTGAATGACTACCTTAACGGCAGCAACCACTACCCTGTCGGGTTACATCTGCCACATGGAGCATATCACGAATGGAAGCCTCTGAGATGGCAGTTCAGGAAGACTAACTGGTTGCTTTACAGGCAGGTGGCTGTTTTCGAGCAGTGTGAAGTTGTCTGAGCCTGTGTGGATCACATTACAGCCGTGATTCACCAAGCTCCTGATTCATCCATTCAAAGACAAAAAGAACAAGTAGGAGACAGCCTGTCCCTTGGTGGAATTGTTAGTGTCATTTTGTAATCAAGCCAGGAGGACAGCTGTACGAAGATTCATTCAGTGCCCTACAGATGCAAATCCTGCAGACTTCGAAATGGTGGTGGGCAATGGTGAGGAGAAAAATTTTAGAGATTAAGAAAAGACCGTTATAAGAAGCCTTAAACTCTATCAATAAATCCATACCCGCAAGGCAAGTATGGGAAGTCATAAGAGGGTTTCCAGGCGAAGGTCACATCCGCCAGTAGCAGCTGTACGAGAGAAGGGGTGCCTCCTAACATTGCTGAGAGACATTGCTCAGACAGTGGCTAAATCGTATAAGACGATTACGGTCGATTCCAGCCAGAATCCAACTTTTTGACATTATCAGGAGAGATAGGAAAGGGTTGGTTCTGATTTTTGTTCCACCATCATGGAAGAATGCAACAAGCGTTTCACTCTCTGAGAGATGGATTCTACATTGTCAGTAGCTCATGATATAGCTCCCATCCTGCCGGCCGCGGTGGTCTAGTGGTTCTAGGCGCGCAGTCCGGAACCGCGGGGCTGCTACGGTCGCAGGTTCGAATCCTGCCTCGGGCATGGCTGTGTGTGATGTCCTTAGGTTAGTTAGGTTTAAGTAGTTCTAGGGGACTGATGACCACAGAAGTTAAGTCCCATAGTGCTCAGAGCCATTTGAACCATTTTTGAACCATAGCTCCCATCCACGACCTGATAACATACAGCGTGTTGAAACAGTCGAAACTGCAGTCGGAGGCGGTGCTCCTTCAGTTAGGGTAATGTGAGACTTTCTCAACTCGTGGGAGGGGTGTGTTTCAATTTGAAAACCAGGGAATAATCGGACTAACCGTGTGTCAGAAGCTGTGTAATAAAGACGCTGGAGCATATAGTCAACCGGCCCCTAGTGTTGGTTCTCAAAACCAGGTCACTACTCAGTCTCTCCTTGTGTGGGTTCATATTACTCGATAACCTGACCCCGCTCGAAGTAGCGATTCAACAAGCTTTTCTACAAAAGCAATATCTTGTCAGTTTATTCATCAGTTCGGAAAAGGTCTTTCATACTACTTGAAGGCATAATATTTTGTTGCAGCTTTATGAGCGGTGTCTCTGTGGACATCACCTCACATTCATACAGTCCCTCCTTTCAGAAAGGTATGTTAGGGACTAGGTCAGGAATGCCTTGTCTGATCGTTAATCAGGAGAACCATATCCTTCAAGGAAGAGTTTTAAGTGTATTGGCGTTTGCCATTGCGATCAGCAGTATTACATCCACATTAAGGAGTCCCGTATTCGTACAGTGTTCCGTGTTCGTGGACGACTTCTTCATCGTCTGTGCTTTCTCCAACCTAGTAACGGCAATTCGACAATTGCAATTGACGGTTAGGCAGGTGGAGGAATAGGTAAATACCACAGGTTTTGAATTCTCTTAGTAGAACAAAGTGTATGTTAATTTTACTCGCTAGCGTTCTCTTTTTAATTTACCTATTTTAAAATTGAGGAATTCTATTTTCAGTGTTTTTAAAGAAAATGTAAAATATCTGATTTGATGAAAGGCTAACGTGGCTGCCACACTTAAGGAAATGAAGATAAGATGCCTCAATGCTTTAAACATCCTTAAATGTATTAGTCATAGGTCTTGGAGAGCCGTCGGCGCACGTCGGTTCCAATTTTATGAAGCCTTTAGACATTATGGCTTCAACACGGATGCCGGGTTTATGGACCAGCAAGGTCTTTGTAACTCAAAATGCTGGACGCAGTTCACCACGAGGGCATTAGGCTGTTAACAGAGACTTATCGCAAGAGTCCAGTTGCTAACTTGTGTGTCGAGACTGTTGACCTTCACTGTCTATTCCACATCCCTTCCTCGTGACAGCATACAGGTGGACAAGCATACACGGCTCTGTCTTTTCCAAAATCACCAGCATCTGTCTCTGCTGTCCAGCTGCTACGGGAACGTTTGTTCTGTAACCACGGGGAATAAGACTATTTGGGATCCATGCACGGGAGAGCCTTGACTTGTTACAGATGGAGGGCATTCAGATCCAAAGCCAGGGGGCTAAGGGTTCCCCTGTGGGTACTAAAGAGGTCAAGGTTACTTTTTGAGTTAAATACAGGAAGAATTGACCCCAGGTTATATTTTTAAAATTAAATTTGACGAGATTTTAAACCACCCTCCAGATTTTATTAGTGCTTACAAGGATGGGTATAAATATGACGATTTTATTGGTTGCTCCATCGTGTTCTGCGACATTGTCCATAGGCGAGGTCTCCCAGACCAGTTTTTAGTTTATTATGCTGAATTGTTTGCTATCCTGTGGGTACTGGAGCAGATGATAAGGGATAAGGCATCACGGCAAGAAATTCCTCATCTGCTCAGATACCCAAAGTGCCCTTCTTGCTATTGGTCAGATGTACCCAGCAGATATTGTGGTGTAAGAAATGCAGGTCGCCCTCCTTGTTCTGCAAAGTCAGGAAGAGAAAATCTGCTGGATTCCAAGATACATCGGGATCTGGGGAAATGAACACTCTGATGCCTGTTGAGCAGCTTTGTTCCCTTCCACGTCCAGCTCACCGTTCAGTTCCCCTTCAGGCTGTCATCAGATACCTGGCCCGGAAGGCCATGTGTTGGTGGCAGACTTAGTGGCTGGAAGTAAAGAATAATGAGACGTGGTCACTGAAACCCTCGATGTGAGTGTGGTTTACTTCCTTCCAACCATGACGTTGAACGCAGCTGTCGATACGAAATACTTTGAGTGCGTTTCATATGAAGAACTGAGGGCAGACGTGGGTCTCCTACAGGACCTGCCCTCTATTTTAAATGATGTTGAGGAGGGTGGTTCGTGTGTTTTAAGGTTCTGTTGGATGTCAGGACTTTCCTCAAAATAGCAGGTGTGAGATTTTAATGTGTCAGAAAGTGCTTGGTCATCCATTATTTTTAACTAGCTACCCAGCTCCAGTAATCTGTCACCTTCTTTTAACATTTTATGTAGTAGTATTTTATCTGTTGACTCTGGTTTGTGTGACTTTTATGTTTGGTTTTTTTATGGAGCTCACAATGTCAGGCTTGTATTTTCAATCCATGTGCGTTGATTCAACTCAGTTAATTTTTCATAGACTTTCACCACCGACCCCACTTTTTTTCCATACAAGGGCGCTGAGGACCTCGTCGTTTAGCAACCTAAACCACTAATAATAATAATAATAATAATAATAATAATCATCTATTGTCCGCCCCCGGTAGCTGAGTGGTCAGCGCGACAGAATGTCATCCTAAGGGCCCGGATTCGATTTCCAGCTGGGTCGGAGATTTTCTCCGCTCAGAGACTGGGTGTTGTGTAGTCCTAATCATCATCATCATCATCATCATCATCATCATCATTTCATCCCCATCGACACGCAAGTCGCCGAAGTGGCGTCAAATCGAAAGACTTGCACCCGGCGAACGGTCTACCCGACGGGAGGCCCTAGTCACACTACATTTACATTTTACATCATATATTGGTTCCGTCGAAGGTCCATACTCAAAGGCAACGACTGGTCTGTTAGCCTGTGCGGCCATTGTGCCTGAATAACGAGCGTAAGGTGATCCAGCTTTTGGGTCAAGCTTTCTGTGGATGAGATGGCGAAACCCTTTTTGCCAACGTCCGCAGAACCCCCATGCCATGATACAACTGATGACAATTTGTTGCATGCAGATACCAATCCTTGTGCGCCATCTTCCGATAAACACTGTGTCCTAGAGTCCCATCGTCCTTTCGATAGACCAATGCATCTAGAAACGAAACTTCCATCCCTTTCGGCCGCCATCGTGAATTTGATGCTGGGATGAAGACATTAAAATGATCCAGGAAACTGCTCAGAGCATCTAATCCATGTGGTAATACCAAAAACGAATAATCAACGTACCTTCAAAAACTTGTAGGTTTTAAAAGCATCGTCCTCTATGCACTGTCCTCAAAATTCCCCATACATAAATTGGAGACTATGGGGGATAATGGGCTCCCCGTAGATACACCGTCAGTTTATTCAAAGTCATTGTCATTGAATAAAAAATTTGTGGACGTCTGCACAAGGCGGCAAAGCTTCGTTATTTCCATCCCCAAGGATTCTTCGAGAAGAACCCAGAAAGCAAAAGGAAAATTAAAAAAAGTGAAAGCTCACAAGCAAATCCGAGGTACCAAGATACAAAGACTTCAACCGCTGGATGAAAATCATAGAGGACGTAGTGCAACCACTTCTTTGTGAACTTTTAGCAAACCGATAATGTTGGTGGAATGGCAACACCAAGCGAAATGTCTTAACCATGGGTCGGGTAACAAATTCTTTTTCAGAAATGAAAGCTTCTTCGTTTTATTCGATCAGTTGGGCTGTTCTGCTATTTCCGTTACACGGAGAACTTCAGTAAAAGGTCTACTTTGCCGACATTATCCTCCTTTGAAAGAAGAACGGTAGAGCTACTTGTCCGCTGGTAGGGTTAGTAAGTTTGGAGCTTCTTCAGTGGATGGGATTGCTGTCCCCTTACGACAGAGGAGATATTGCTCCACGGGGGCAAAGTCTGAGGCAACGTATTCGGAAATCTGTTTGCTGATGTTCCCTGCATTGTCTTCGTGAAAGCTGGACACCGCTTGCTCCACCAAGCAAATAAATTCAATGATGAGAAGCGCTGCACAAGTGCTGGATCGCCTTATGCTTGTGCTCAAGCAGAGTGGTTACGCAGACAAAGAGATCCGTCGTGCCTCCGATTTTGGACGTTCGCCTGAACCACTAGAAGACGCATGTAGATCGGTGGCTTTCCTACCGTGTGCTGGAGGAATATCTTCAGTAATAGAAAGAATTTTAAAAAGAAAAAAATATCAAAAATGTATTACGTCTGTCAGCCAAGATTACAGGCTCATTGGCTTGATAAGAGATTACGTAGGACTGAGGAAGCCTGGTGTTTACAAAACTGGGGAAATCATATATTGGCCAACCAATTCGCACCATTCAACGAAATCCGCTGAGCACCATCGCCACACTAGTAAGACTAATGTTGATAGAGAAATTGCATCAGTGGAGCATTGTCTTATGCCCTATTCATACGGGGATGCTTAAGTATCCGAGCGACGGAGATACTCTACAACCAAGAGATGCGGCATGTGTAATTAGGTGGGGTCGTTCAGACGGTGAGACTACAGTAGCGGCCTCCCAGAGTCGCTGCGACTTGGTTACTATGCGACCCGACGTGCTAGTCACCAAGTCTCCCAATCTCTCAGTTGCATTCGTACCGCTGGTTTGTGCAACGTAGGAACAAATGTTTAATTTGAAATTAGTGGGAGAAATGGAGAAACATCCAGAACTATAAAATTACAAATTGTAAGGGTACTCAAGAAAGGACGTGACAGAGAGGGCGTGACATGAAGTAGCCAAGGAGGTTGATCATCAGATAAGTTCATTATCAGTAATTAAAATTTGTAACATAAAGTAAATGCACCCTATTCACTATGCTTTAAGATCCATTTTATTGAAAAACTAATCCTCGACTGCGTGTTGTATCATCATCATCATCATCATCATCATCATCATCATTGATCCCCATTACAGTCGGAGGAAGGCAATGGCAAACCACCTTCACTAGGACCTTTCCTAGTACGCCGGTGCGGGTCTCTCGCCTCGTTCCCCTGCGCTCTGTCAAGGAGTATGGGCTTCATCATCATCATACTTCCACTACCATGGGAAGGACGAGGTGTCAGAAAGTAGTTGGCTAAATAATTACTAACTTAATAAGCAGTAGAATGAGGTTGGTTGTATTCCGACTGTTGGCATTTCTGAGTTGTTGCATTGTTTTTCACCACAACTCTGTTGTATACCCTCATGTTTTCGAGTGAAATTATGCAGTATGCACACGGATTTTATTATGTCACCACTCTTTCTGTAATCGAGAACGAGTAGGACTGCTCAGGACTTGGAACTTCTGTGTCAGCATTCCAAATGTGCATTCTACAAATTTTCTTCCTCTTCTTAATCTATGATAAATTCTCTTCATATTATCGAGTGTTCTTTGTGAGTGTGGTAGCATCAAGTAGTGTGATAATGTAAACGTATTGATTTTCATCATCTGGTAATCTCGAAGGCAGTGGCAAGTTTAATCTTTCATTTGTAATCCAATGTTTAGTTGCTGAAGCACGAAATATCCCTCCCATCACTATTTCTACGTACACAATCAGTTTCAATTCTAATGAATAAATAATCAGCATCACTGCATGCCAACAATACTGTGGAGTGGTACTGACTGCAAATGAAGTTACTTGAACCCGCCCCAGGTAATTCTTCATGCGGATATGTTTTCCGTCCAATGCGCCCATGTAATTAGGCAACTTGTAACCTAGAGTTTATATTATTCTCAGTGTAAGGATGAGCCCACAACTTTCCCCTTCTGTACCGGCGGTAATTACAATACTGAATTATAATATCATTATACTAATAGAGTCACTGGACGCTGTACTACTGGGGCCACGGTACACAATAAAGCGCGCTACATACATCCTTTGCCCACAGACAATGAAACTGATTAAATTGCCTATTCACACCGCAAGTGACTTGGCAGTACGGGAGACTCGTGTCGTGCCTGTGCGAATGTGATCTGCTACTCGAGTCGTCCAGTCTCCGAGTCTCTTCGTTGTCAGTTAGCTGTAGGCGTGATATTGAGTATCCCCGTGTAAATAGGGCATTACAGTGGGACGCAGTGCTGAATGAGCACACACAAACTGTTGCCCCTGCGTCTAGCTATTGGGACTATGTTTTAAAGGAATTTATCGAAACCAGACTGCTAGACAACATTATAAATAGAGACAAGGTAACCCTTCGCATAAGATTTGGAACCTTGCTTTATTTGACATTAAAAAAAAAAAAAGGTTGTCGACTTGCTGGCAGAATGTACCGATAGTAGTAGTCGATAGCGATGCACAGTTTTTACCAGGTTTCATCACTGGCGCGCTGTACATTCACTTGGCACTAGATGGCAGCAGCAACGATTCCTGGGCCACGCGCTTTTTGTTTTAAAAGGACCACCTTTAGGGGAATGTATCTGTTCTGGCGATATTAGCGTAGAGCGGAGTTGGTCATTAACTGTCCACGACTCTCCGTCGCCGTTTTCCCTAATGTGAAGCAACGATTCATGGCATTTCTCCGCTTTGCATGACACAAGTGCGACGGATGCTGAGGACGGTTGGTGGCTGTCTATGAGAATGAAAGCAGAAGAATTGAAGATAAGCAAAGACAGTGTAAGCACTATTGTTCTCGAACTTTTGCAGACGTTGCGGATATCTAGCAATGTGTGAGCATGGTGTTTCGAGCGATTCCACGAGAAGCGTTTGCTGACAGTTGGCAACAGCTGTACAACCGATGTCAGAAGTGTGTTGTAACTAATGGTGATTATTTTGAAAGCCACTAAAGGTATTACGTTTGTAACGCTTGTTTCTTTTATCATGTGAGACAACTCACGGCACTTTTCAAATGTATCTTGTAGATTATGAGTACACAAAAAGAAACCAATTGCTGAACTACGCAAGGATTTTGCTGTGTGCCAAAGGTTATGGACGCTTATTACACTTCTTAAGTTACAACTGTTCATACCTACTTAGTAAATCCTTGCAGTGAAACAGAAAAAAAGAAATATGCTGCTGCTAATGCTTCTCATTTAATACCCTAATGTAGTTTTTTGAAGCTCTTATATGCAAACTCAAACTTTACGTGTTGTTCCTGGAAATGTTAAAGCCAACACAGAATTTGTTCCGTTGTCAGTCAGATACAATTTTGGTCTTGAGGAAAAAACTTAGCAGCAGTTGAGTAGTTTTAGGACACCTAAGAATAAACAAATGAAACAAATGTTTATTATTCTCATAACGAACTTTTCTCTGCAACCAACAGGAGAAAGTGATACTAGTCATGAGGGTGGGAAACTGGGAGAGGGGGAGGGAAGGGAGAGAGAGAGAGAGTGTGTATAACGATTTGTTTGCCTAAGTGTACTGTACACTTCTGATGAGATAACCATATAAAAACCGACCAAAGGAGGCAGGGCGGTTAGGACATCGGACTAGCATTCGGAAGGAGGTTGATGCAGATCCCTATCTGGTCATCCAGATTTAGAATTTCCGAAGTTCCCCTTAATCGTTTAAGGAGAGTACAGTTCCTCTATTAAAATACGCAGCCAATTTGCTTTACCATCCTTGTGCAATCCGAGCTTGTGTTCTGCCTCTAACGACATCATTGCCCATGGGCTGTTAAACGGCAGTCTTTTTCTTTCTCACATAAAAACAAGCAGTCTCGTGATATAACACTGCCCCTTTTTGTGTGTGTATGTACGTTTCGTTATTCAAAAAATTATATTTAAAGCAGTGGAAAGTAAAAGCAAAATCCCCCTGAAGTGGAGGTGAAGTTTCGTTGCGAGAGAGCTGTCAAACGATACAGAAAAAATTTTGTAAACAGACCAGAAAGAGAAATATCAACGGCGGACTAAAAACTAAAATCAGGCATCGTCACGTAGTACCAGCTAGCAGTACAGATTGCCTCGTTATATCGCGAGTATAGTGAAGACACTGAGCAGTCTCTCCACTTACGTATTCACTTCGCTGTTTCATCTGCGCAGTTTCTGTACAATCTTGCATTGCAGTTCTTTACGAAATGCTTCGCATGCATTACGAACCTCCGTCAGAAGTATTATGGTGGATTTCATAAAAAAAACGCACATCATCGAAATACTGTGCGTTTGACGTTGAAAACAAACGTCTCGGTACTCTTGCCGCCCATTTTGCATCGTCATCTACGTGTCTCGCTATTCGGGCGTCCGTAAAGAGCTTCATGTGGCTTTTTTTTTGTAGGATACACTGTGGATAATTTGGTTGTGACGTTTACTTTTTGTTTTACATTTTATAAAATTGGTACTGAGGCTGAAGAATTACTTGTACAAGAAATCTTGATATCGAGGACAAGTCGCAAAGTAAAGATATAGAAAATTAAAAAAAGAAAAAAATGTCCTGGGAAATTTTTTTATCCAGGAAAAGGATGTTACGAATTATACCACAATTCTGACAAAACGACACTCTACAAGGTAGAAGGGACTGAAGTTTTATGATCTTCTAACATAATGAATAATGCTAGATGGATTTAAAGAATTCTCAGTCTCTCATTTTTGATGAAAGTTGAGGGTAATGGACCGCTTTGAATTGAAAGATGTCTTGTAGAGGACATTATACAGGGCAAAACTAAATTCAGAACTCTCATCGACACGCTATTACATAAATTCAGCCATTGGAGTTAAACGGTCACAGAAGAAACTGCAGCAAGAAAATGAAGATATTTTGAGAGCTGGAACAAATGAACCATATTAGCTAAAGAAGATGGTTTCGCTCCTCACACCGACATCGACAAAGCGCTTTACTCCAATGCGTAGTAGTTACGCGATGAACGGTACGTATTATGTAAAGCTGTCCCAGCCGCGGAGTTGGTATGCACACCACAGTGACAACTTTGACTTCCTACCCACTAACCTACCTACAGTGTGCGAAGACATCGAACCATGATACAACCTAACATTTTTCACCTACTACCGACTCTATCCGTGCACTCCGTAGTGAATCGAACGACGACTTATTTTCAAGAGGAGCGGCATAATAGATATCAACGCCTTTGTATTATGAACTGGCACTATGACCTACTATCTGTGTATTGATACCTCATGAATTTTTCAGTTATCGTTGCCAACGGAGAAAGAATGATAAATTTCCAAATTGGCAATTGGTCTAAATTTTAATAGCTGCCGGCCGCGGTGGTCTAGCGGTTCTGGCGCTGCAGTCCGGAACCGCGGGACTGCTATGGTCGCAGGTTCGAATCCTGCCTCGGGCATGGGTGTGTGTGATGTCCTTAGGTTAGTTAGGTTTAAGTAGTTCTAAGTTCTAGGGGACTTATGACCTAAGATGTTGAGTCCCATAGTGCTCAGAGCCATTTGAACCATTTCTTTAATAGCTGCAGATGAAAACAATGTCGTATTGTGGTGCGCAATAATATTTATGTTTTAGAATGTCCACTCTTTAACTTATCGAAGCTAAGTTTTAAACATCACCACTTCCCGGAAAAACATATCAGCTGTCACGGATATTGGAACCGTAAATACTGTGCTTTAACAAGCTTTTGTTGTTAGGAATAAATGTCCTTTCCTAAATATTGCACGTACCAGCATGCACGGGCTTTTTTTCAACTGTGAACACTTTGTCGATGATAGAGACACGTCTTGCGGGTATTTCTAATTGTGCTGTGTTACCTTACTCAACGCCTAGGGTATTGAAAGCACTAATCACCACATGGCGTAACCGCGGCGTAAATTGTCACCCGCTTTTGTTTTATGGTCTGCAGGTAATTCATTATATTACCTGAGAAAGAGTAGCTAAATGGTAACCGCCTTTATCTCTTAAAGAAACAAATGATATCTGCAGGACAGAACAGCAGTGTCCTGTCGATTTATTTCATTTTTTGAATAGTTATGCGTACCGTACGAGATGACACAGTAGTAAGAGAAATGACTTGTATTCGGGAAGACGGGGCCTCAAATCTCTGTCCATATATTTAATATTTATATGATTCCCATAAATCACTAGTTGGGATTCGACAGAGTTCCTTCCACACTCTGGCCGATGCTCCGTCTCTGATGACCTCATCGTCAGTGGAAAGTTAAACATTTCATTCCTTCTTCCTTAGACTCCAGGGTCAAAAGAAATTATCCTTACAAGACTTATATCAGATCAGCGCCGCATGGTGCGCGCGCTAGTGTGCTCCAATCTTGTCACTTGATGCACTAGAAAAGATTTCGCTGTAGGATTATAAATCCTTTGAATCATACTTGCCTTGTTTTAATACCAGTAGTGTTGATCAATTGTTTAGACTTGCTAGGTACAATCCGTCCGTAGTGACTGACCAGGCAGAAACACTACCGTTGTTGTGCTAGTTTAACTTTTTGCACACTCAGTTTGACTTGTTTCAACGCTTAACTTCAGCCACACCAAGCTTCGGACTGAAGACGACGATGGCGACGACGACGACGACGACGACGATGACAACAACACCACATTTACCGTTGTACATAATTTTGTCGTTCGGGCACAAATAATAATGTTGCTTCCGGGGGGGGGGGGGGGGGGGGGGTCACATAATACTTTCTGAGTACATGTCTCAAAGCTTTTGCAGACTTCCTTTTTCCTTGTGTTGGTGTTGCAGTTTTACTCTCCGACAATATCTCTCTCTGAAATATTCTCTAGGCATCATTATTTCATCCTCATCACCGCCGCCCAATGTGGCGTCGAATGAAATAAGACTGCGCGATCGCTACAGTCGCAGGTTAGAATCCTGCCTCGGGCATGGATGTGTGTGATGTCCTTAGGTTAGTTAGGTGTAACTAGTTCTAAGTTATAGGGGACTGATGATCTCAGCTGTTAAGTCCCATAGTGCTCAGAGCCATTTGAACCATTTGAAATAAGACTTGCACTTGGCCCACAGACCAACAATGCCATACGATCATGAGGAAAAAAATTCTGAGAATGAACGTTTGAACCACAGCATTGTATGGTAGTGAAACATGGACTGTGGGAAAACCGGATCAGAAGAGAATGGAAGCATTTTATACGTGGTGTTACAGAAGAATGTTGAAAACTAGGCGAAAAAAAAATGGTTCAAATGGCTCTGAGCACTATGGGACTTAACATCTGTGGTCATCAGTCCCCTAGAACTTAGAACTACTTAAACCTAACTAACCTAAGGACATCACACACATCCATGCCCGAGGCAGGATTCGAACTGCGACCGTAGCAGTCGCGCGGTTCCGGACTGCGCGCCTAGAACCTCTAGACCACCGCGGCCGGCGAAAACTAGGTGAACTGAGAATGTAAGGAATGAGGATGTTCTTCAGAGAATCGGTGGGGAAAAGAATATATGGAAAACACTGACAAGAGGAAGGTAAAGGATGATGAGACATCTGTGAAGACTTAATGGAATAACTTCCATGCTACTAGAGGGAGCTGTAGAGGGTAAAAACTGTAGAAGACAGAGATTGGAGTAGAATCAGCAAATAATTGAGGACGCAGGTTGCAAGTGCTACTGTGGGATGTAGAGGTAGGCACAGGAGAAGAATTCATGACTGGTAGCATCAAACAATGCAGAAGATTGATGAATCAACAAAACTTAATAATGAAAATAACTATGAGAAAATTAGTATTCGTGCACTCTCAGCTTTATACTCTGCAATCGAGGGATGGAGTCATTAAGGGTAAGTGTGTCGCAGCTGGTGCAGTGGTTGTCACTTGTTTCGCCCTTCTAGAGGTGAATTTGAGCAGTTGGCAACTAAAGTGCGATGTAGATTTCTGGGACTGCTATCTTCGGTCCTAATGTTACAGCGATAGGTGTAAATCGAAGCCGCAAGAAGTATTATTGAAATATTTGATTCTTTAGAAGACTTACATCGTCAGATACCTGCACAGTCTGCTCGGGGTTTTGCGAGCTCAGCTGTTTTGTGTTGGTGTGCACGTTCCGGCACAGCTGCACACGGTGGCACAGAAAGGCACGTCGCTTCTCGCGCGCAGACCTCGTTGTTTACTTGTCACGTGCTTTGCCTGTGATACAGCAGCTGTTTTGCTTGCGTGGGCTAATCGGTTACTGTGTCTTGCGTCACGTAAACGTAATTTGTTGCCAGGCCTTCGAAATTTTTCTGTCAGAATTCTGTAGCACGATCGATTGACAACCCGTAGTTCTGTATAGCTTATTCCAGAACTGCCATGAATGCGTCAAACATTCGCATTGACACCCTGGAACGTGGACTGTTGCGTCTTTTTAAGGTTCTTGTGTTAATTTTCGATTTAATTTGCGAATATGATACGCCTCCGTGTGACGTGGTACTGTTTGAGTCTTTTGTGTTACTTATCGGCGCTACAGTCTGGAACCGCGCGACCGCTACGGTCGCAGGTTCGAATCCTGCCTCGGGCATGGATGTGTGTGATGTCCTTACGTTAGTTAGGTTTAGGGGACTGATGACCTCAGAAGTTAAGTCCCATAGTGCTCAGAGCCATTTGAACCATTTGAACTTATCGGCAAGACCGTACCCAAGATCTGAGTTGTGACGGAGCTACTCTTATCCGTTTCGTAAACGACGAAGGGATCAAAGAAAACGAAGAGCTATTTAATACAAAATAAAGTTGAAAACTGTTATCTTCCTGTCAGACAGGTAACATTTAGATGCACTTGAATAATTTGTGTATAAAAAAATTTCTTCTTTGTACCTCCGTCCGCATCATTATTTAATTTAGCTGTTGTTTGGGTTCGAGCAGGATGGCTAATTAGTTAAGACATTGAAACTGTAAGGGTATTGTACCCTTACACGCAATATTTCCATGTTCGTTTACTTAGTTTTGGTTCCGAAATCGAATACCGGTCGGACCATAGAATATTTCAATCGCGTTTAACCTGGTCTTCATCTCTAAACGATTTGTCAGGAACGACACGTCGTTCGATTCCACGTTAAACTGTAGGTGGCGTTTCCCCAAGTAGGATTACTGGCGTAGGCTAGGGACTCGTAAGTAGCGGACGTGGCGTCCAATTAAAAGTGGCCGTTGAGCTACACGTAATTATTGTTAAATTCTTTACTGTATTTTTTATTGTTTATTAGTCTGCATTGCCATCGATGGTACATAAACGATCATAGGGGAAGGAATATTGAGCTGATCGCCAGTAATGGCCCATAGAGCTGTGGTCGTCAAACTTTTCTGCTCAGCAGCCAATACTGACATTTTAGACCGCCACCTCGGGTCAAGTATATACTGATTTTCTTATTAATTTAAAACCAACATAAATAAGTACGAATTTTTGAACTTTAATAGTGGCAACTATTCATTTACAGCTCATACAAAATAGATACGCGTTTCAAGGTTTTACTGACCTTCAAAATAGTCACCAGCATTGTGTATAACCCGTTGCCAGCGATGTGGAAGTTGTAGGATACTCTTAGCAGTGGAAGTTGTGTTGACAGTTCGAGCGGCGTTGTCTATTGCCCGACGAATTTGTAGCAGTTCTGAAGCGACTGCCGTGAAGTGTTTCCTTTAGTTTTAAAAAAACGAGTTGAACTCACAAGGGCTTAAGTCAGGGGAGTGCAGTAGGTGGTATAGCACTTAGCAGCCACATCAGTCAAACAAATCAGTAACAGCCTGCACTGTAATTGCTTGAGCATTGTCCTGCAAAATGATGGTCAGGTCCTACAGAAAGTGTCATCACCTCTGTCTATAAGCTGGTCGAAGGTTGTGTTCCAAAAATGAACAACATAGAAGTCGTGACACTTTCTGCAGGACCTGACCATCATTTCGCAGGACAATGCTCAAGCAATTACAGTGCAAGCTGTTACTGATTTGTTTGATTGATGTGGCTGCTAAGTGCTATATCACCTACTGCACTCCCCTGACTTAAGCCCTCGTAAGTTCAACTCGATTTCTAAACTGAAGGAAACACTTCACGCATTCCCTTCAGAACTGCTACAAATTCGTCGGGCTCTAGACCGCGCCGCTCGAGCTGTCAACACAACTGGCACAGCTAAGAGTATCCTACAGCTTCCCCATCACTGGCAACTGGCTATACACAGTGCTGGTGACTACTTTGAAGGTCAGTAAAACTTTGAAACACGTATCTATTTTGTACGAGATGGCCGGCCGGTGTGGCCGTGCGGTTCTAGGCGCTACAGTCTGGAACCGCGTGACCGCTACGGTCGCAGGTTCGAATCCTGCCACGGACATTGATGTGTGTGCTGTCCTTAGGTTAGTTAGGTTAAGTAGTTCTAAGTTCTAAGGGACTGATGACCACAGATGTTAAGTTCAATAGTGCTCAGAGCGATTTTGTACGAGCTGTGAATAAATAGTTGCCACTATTAAAGTTCCAACCATCGTATGTTGTGAGCCCCCAACAGAATAGCTACAGTAAGGGAGCAATAAGCTGACTGCCGGCCACCAAATACTAGTCGTTAAAGTCAACAGCATTCGGAACACTTCGTGTCGACTATCCTCTGTTTCAGATTGCTGCCACCCTCTGCGACCCAAAAGTTGTGAAACTGCAATAGCACTGTTACATGCTGTTGTGTTGTCTGTGAAAGGCTTCGCGTGTTACTTTCAAGATGCATATTATCGTAAAACACGGCTGAGAATACTTGATTCGGCCGACATGCGGCCCGAGGGCCGCAGTTTGACGACCATTGCCATAGAGGTTTCGTGCTGGATCCACCTGCATTCGTGGTACTTTGTTGTAACCGGAGGTGCTGCGTAGTCGCAGGAAATAGTTGTGCTAGCATACAGATTCGATTAATATCGAAAGAGAGTGTTGGGAGCACAGATTGCAAAATGAATTGCAAGTTTGTGTGACAAAGATGTAGCCAGGATTTTGTCAAAAGGGAGGGGGGATGGTGATTTTTTTTAAAGAGCAACTTACAAAGACTCGTGGCTTCCATTTATTCTGAAAATTTGCATAAAGAACAATAATCCATTTTATTCGAAATTAGCCTCGTTGTTTTCACCAAAAGAAGATATAATATCGTTACTGACGAGGAAAACTCCCCAGAAAATCGAGACAGTGAACGGTCGAACGTTAAGAAGTGCAATATAGAGCAGCGTAAAAAGCAATGGCATTGTGGTTAAGTGCTCACGGTGTTGGACTGCCATGAGGGCGACCCGTGTTCAACTCTCCCTCGTGCTAATTTTCTCTGTGCTGTTCGCTGTATTCAAATTTGTGTCTGTGTCGTGGTGTAAGGTCCGTTTGCAACAGCGAGGTGTAAGGAACGGACCTATAATGACAGTTGCTTCTGCACAACTACTCTTATTAGCAGTCGAAAGGAAGTGGCTTTCGAATGGGAACTACAAATGTTTGATGACAAGGCGACAAGTCAACAAGTCAACCGAATCCTCCACCGGAAAACACGTCTGGTATGTCATACCCGGCATTAGTGACAGTACGTGTGTCAAATGATACGAATCTCTTACCGACGCACCTAATTAGTACGCTTGGTAAGTGAGTGAGATATGCCTCCTTGTCTGATCTACGTGTTCGTGTGATGAAAACATAATAGTTTGTCAGGTAAGCTGCAACAAATGAACGTAACTGTTTCACAATCGCACAGTTTCTCTGTGCTCTGTCAAAACATATGTATCAAACGTTTCTGAAGTTGCGTTCCGTTTTTTGAAGTTTTGACTCTTGAATTCCGTTGTTGTAACATAGTTCACAATCGTCTATTTGTTGTTTTCATTTCTGTGAGACGTCTATGTGATATCTCGCCTTCTCTCACTATTCATCATGTTTACTTGCGGCGGTAACGTATTCTTACCAGATGACTTATATTCTATAATCAGTGTATAGTATGACAACTGCCAAGACTACAGAAAGGAAACAAAAATTTCAGTGATCGGACGGTCAGTTCATAATGGTATGAAAAGGAAAGGCGCGATAGAGGTTTGAACACGGCTTGCTCTCATAATAGTCAAACACCGTGACCATTTAGCCACGACGCCGATGCTGTTTTTCGCTGCTCTCTGTATTGGAATTCTTGTCTTTTGACCGTTCGCCGTTTCTATTTTCCTTTATTTTCGCAGTTCAGTACATCTTCTTCCTGTTTTCATGCTTGATCTTTGTTCAGTTTTAGACGGGCTGTCCACTGAGCCATCTGTCCACTAAATCTTAGGGGGGTGTGATGGGGAGTTCCCCTTGTGAGGAGCGCTATCTCCCTTCACCATCCAAGGTCTCTTCGTCTGTCAGTCTGGATTTGAGCTGAGGAAGTGTTCTGAAATGCACGAGCTCTAATTTTCTGGGACATCGTGATAATTACCGACATGGCTTTTGGAATAGAGAGATCTCTGTTCGACGGAGATGCTAGAGTAATTTCAGGCTGCGAAAATGCAAAGGATCTGGAATTATACAGTCTTACACTTTCCCAAATTTTCTCTTTTAAGTGTGCCTCTGGCACTTCTTGTATTGTAAGAAAGATCATATCGTGCATTAAAGAATAACGCCGGGAGAAAATGCATGAATCTAAATGAGGAGCTTTTGGATTATTATCTATTTATCGTACGGCTTTTGGCGCCGAGTGTCTCCGAAGAGATGCTCGGCTCGCCTTCGATGCAGCTCTTTTTATTTAAGCGAAGGGGATGCGCATCTTTAAGGGAATTGGAAACTGTCAGGATAGAAAGGTGTTCGGAAGAAATTAACTGTGGCCTGTAGCAAGGGACTAACCTGGCCATTTGCCCAAACTGAAAATGGGAAACCACTGAAAACCATTTTCAAGGATAAATGCAAAGCACCTCGCCCCCCGAATCCTGGGACTGCTAGCTCAGCCGCCTCGACACGGTGGAAAATTTGGAAAAACTGATTGTTGTACATTATTATAAAATAAAATGCATCACAACAGAAGATTGAATTCTGACATGGTATGTTTTTCCTTCAATGGTACATGTTTAGTCATTAATGGGTACATATTCAAGGATTTAATTGTGTATGGATTTGCTGACTTCTGTTGTTGTAGTATTATAAGAGCGTAAATATACTGGGTGATCAGAAAGTCAGTATAAATTTGAAAACTTAATAAACCACGGAATAATGCAGATAGAGAGGTAAAAATTGACACACATGCTTGGAAAATGGGGTTTTATTAGAACAAAAAAAAGTTCACAAAATGTCCGGCAGATGGCGTTGGACAGCAAAAATGCTACCTTGACGGGTGAGAGGTACGCCGATATGTTACAGAATCGCATTATCCCCAGCCTGGCTGATAAACACCTGCTGGAACGTACGATGGCGCTCCACCCCATACTGCTAGACGCGTGAAAGATTTCTTGCGCGCGTCGTTTGGTGATGATCGTGTGCTCAGCCGCCACTTTCGTCATGCTTAGCCTCCCAGGTCCCCAGACCTCAGTCCGTGCGATTATTGGCTTTGGGGTTACCTGAAGTCGCAAGTGTATCGGGATCGACCGACATCTCTAGGGATGGAAAGACAACATCCGACGCCAATGCCTCACCATAACTCCGGACATGCTTTACAGTGCTGTTCACAACATTATTCCTCGACTACAGCTATTGTTGAGGAATGATGGTGGACATATTGAGCATTTCCTGTAAAGAACACCATCTTTGCTTTGTCTTACTTTGTTATGCTAATTATTGCTATTCTGACCAGATGAAGCGCCATCTGTCGGACATTTTTTATACTTTTGGATTTTTTTGGTTCTAATAAAACCCCATGTAATTCCAAGCATGTGTGTCAATTTGTACCTCTCTATCCACATTATTCCGTGATTTATTCAGTTTTCAAATTTGTACTGACTTTTTGATCACCCAGTATTTTGGACCATAGGAGGAGGGAGGGATGAAGGCCGAATTCAAACAGCCCGCTGAAAAAATCTTTCAGAAACAAACGAACTATGGAATATACTGTCATCCCATACGCCATCCGCTCTCCACAAATCCCTCCCATCGTTCCATATCGGAACTGATTTTCATAACAGAGTTCAAATGGTTCAAATGGCTCTGAGCACTATACGACTTAACTTCTGAGGTCATCAGTCGCCTAGAACTAATTAAACCTAACTAACCTAAGGACATCACACATATCCATGCCCGAGGCAGGATTCGAACCTGCGACGTAGCGGTCGCTCGGCTCCAGACTGTAGCGCCGAGAACCGCACGGCCACTCCGGCTGGGCGGTCAGATATGCGATATTTTGCCATTTTGGCTGCTATACTGATAAAATATCGAGTAAATTTTTTTAAAGGAGTGCAACCATCGACATTTCGGTGATATTTTTGTTGATAAACGCGATTTTTGGGCGACACAGCCAAATCGCAAGTGTATTTTTATGCACTCATTTTAATTAAATGTTACTTGTTATGATATTTACCGTTTCGTTGCCTTGTAAAATACTGAAATATTGCAACCACATAGTTCTAACATGCTACAAATAATGACTCCAGTACTAAAATTAAACTGCTATAGATAGGGGATTAGGCTGTTACAGTAGTGCCGTACATATTTTTAATAACACTAGTAGACGAATCAGAATCGGTTTTCTTCTTCTTTCTACTACAAATTTATCCATAATTACAAAGTATCACAACAGCACAAAAACAATAAACGGTAGCATTTACTATTAAATTCAACCGCAAATAAGCACTGAAACGATTAAAAAGAACAACTGGGCCCAAGTAAGGCCAACAATGTGTCTTGGTTAAAAAAAGTATATGCAATAGCTGATAGTGCTATGGATGTATTGAAAGTTTAAATCTATTGCTGGCGTTGCTGATTGATGGTAGTGCTTTCGTTGTATGACTGAAAATCAAAATATCTTTCAATTTCACTACGTGGCAACTAGGTCATGTGTAATTTCATTCAGGTCATAGATGGTTCTGGGCCCCTGGACCCCCCCCCTCTCCCCACCCCCCTTATGCGAAGTCATTGTGTGGGGGAAGATACAAGTAATCTAGATTTTCAAAGTGAAAAGCAGAACTGGAGCCACATGGGGATCTGTCCATTGATCTATAAATCATGGCGCACTAGATGATAAACGAAATAATAAAACAGATTTTGTGGCCCTAAATTTGATTTGTTCGCACCTCTGCTATCAAAGTCATTATGGAACAATCATTAACTTGTAGAAATACAACATTTCGCAAGGGAGGTGCGGGGTTCAGGTGCGGGGTTCAATTCCTCGTTTATCCTTCGTGATTATAATTTTCTATAGGTTTGCCTAACTATTACAAGACATATACCTGGAAGCTTCCTTCAACAAGGCCAAATTGGATTTTCTCCCAAATCCTTGTCGGATTGTAAATACATAAACCTGCGACCAGTCACTTTTTTGAATAGGTATTTGTTATTCCATGAACAGGTTTTCGAACCTTCTCAGGTTCATCTTCAGATGGTTTTCCGGAAGTTACATCACTATTTCTAGCATAATGCTGATTGCTGTCTCTGTGACAAGAAGATGGAACACGCTTTAAAGCGTGAGAAGGTTCGAAAACCGGTTCATGGAATAATAAATACCTATTCAAAAAATGACTGGTTGCAGATTTATGTATTTACATTCAATTAACAGTCAGGGGTTCTAAAGTATCCGTACTGGATAAGCTTAACCTTGTCAGATCCATTACGCAGTTGCTCCATTCCCCTAATGACCTCGACGCTGCTAGGACGTTGAACTCAGCCCTGCCTTCCTCTCTGTGCTGGTCTGGTAGGTTGTGGGTGGGGATTGCGCCGACGTCGCATTCGTGGTTGACCGAAGCCGTTCTGCGGCGTTATGATGTTACACGCAACGAAGAGCGACGCAGCACAGCATTACAGTCAATCAACCGTTGTTGTAGATGTCAGCAGAACAACAATCTGCGCAACTGCCATCACCCAACCCCGTCCGGTGCACCACAACATGTTTGGTATGGGCAGTAAAGAAATCGACTATTATAGTTATAGTGACTGAAGTCCAGCCATACATTTGTGCTATGCTTTAATGTATATATGTAGTTGGTGCCTGTTCGTTCGTAACATTTCGGGCTTTCGAGTTAAGTGAATTTATTCCCACTTTTAATTGAAGAAAATCTATGGGAAAAGATTATTCACTGAAATGAATATGTCAACTACTGAATGTGTCATTTTTTTATATTAAACAGGAAAAGGTATTATTTTTTCACCGACAATGGAAGATATATTAAATGTTTTGAGCTCTCTCTGTACGTACGTCACGAGAAATGTTTATGGTATAAGATTGGGATAAAAAAAGTCAAAATCAGCTACTGTGCATGTTCAGATGTGAACAGACCATTTGCTTAATTTTCATATGTGGTTAAGTCCTCTCCCCTATTAACTCTGAATTTCACCCTATCAAAATGAAGTCTAATGAAAGTTGTAGCATTGAAGTATATACTGAAAAATATGTACAGCAGTGCTACAGCTTAGAGCAGATTCCGTCCAAGTAATAGGAAGATCAGAATTAAAAGGCGAGTCGGGCGATGTTGTTCTATATCACCAAACAATACAGAAAGTTTTCAGTTTTTTAAACCAGGAAAAGGAGGAGGAATATATCAATAAAACATGCGTGACCCAGCTTTGTTCTGGGGATGGAACACTGTGTGCGCCTCTATTACATAAAAACTTCCGCCGAGTAACTTGAGAGAAAGAGTCTGGAGATAGGCTTGAGACTAAAATAATGTGCAGTGTCGGGCAAATAAAAGTGTCCCGGAGAACAGAGTTCCAGAGTACAAAGAAACGCAGCAGATGAATGGAAATAAAGTACTAACGTGACTTCAGGGGATGTTGACGGTGCATTCGTGTTTTGGCACTTTTGGGCCCTGGTCAGCAAGTTGAAGGCGGATCGAAGCTGGACTGCTGCAGTCTCATCCAAAATGTTCTTTTGCAGTTCTTGAAGACTTGAGGGCTCCCCACACAAAGTAATCGCACACTGGCACGTCAGATGATCCGGGTGAGCATCTACTGCCGCGACCAGGCTGACCTCTGCTTAACAACTCTGTCAGGCATGAAGACTGTAAATGTGCTCCAAGGTTCGGTCGGCTGTATGGGCAGTTTCTCCATCCTGTTAGAAATAAGTGTAGGTCTTTTCCTCCTTCGTTAATACTGCTACTCGTCTGGGCCAATTTTATTTGCCCCACCCCGTATAATTAATGCATCGAAAAGAAATTAGTATAAATTACCTTTATAGTCACATACATAGTCGTTGAACTTCTGTTTTTAGGGCAGGGAAACCCAGGCCGTGGATGGACAGAAAACGAAGAGAAATAATGAAGAGTAAACATGGCCTGGCATCCTTTTTGTAAACAGAAAAAGTGTTTTGAAAAGTTTATTTACATTTTGCCTACAAAGAAAGGTGTACATAGCGATCGGTAGTTGCAGCATCAGTACAAAGAATCCGCTATTTTAACCACATCCGCAGGTTCAACTTGCATAATGATTAAAGTAAATTTTTTGCAAAGCTCGAGGAAATAGAGCCATTCTTTCGTATCCGTTTCCGGCATACAGTTGTATCTGCCAGGAAGAATGCACTCTCTGCTACAGAGTGAAAGATTATTCCTGGAATATGACTGGTAATGAAGCGATATCAACAAGTTATTTCTTGTCATTAGTTTTGGAGACGCAAATAATAATTTCAACTGTCAGGCTCTGGAACGATGTAGGCGATCGTTAAGTTTTGTTGTCAAAATAATTGGCAACTCTTTCTCAAAGATGCCACATCACCAATCTCAGTGTATTTTACAGCTTGTATGTACTTTGTTCAGCTGCTAATCTTAGATATATCCACTTTCTTATTGACTGCACACACACACACACACACACACACACACACACACACACATTTGAACGCGAGCAAGTTATTTCAACGTGTTCACACTTTTTACTTGTAGACATAAGCCTTTGAATAGTCTGGGGAAACACCTGGTGCCCTTGCCAAAAGCAAGGAGAGAAGATTAGGGTTTAACATCTTATCGATGACGAAGTTACCAGAGACTGTAGTAAACTTAGTGACCGTAGCAACTACGAGGGTTGACTGAAAAGTAATGCTTCCGCCTTCGTAAGTCTTCAACAGTTGGCAGCATTGGTATGCGGCATGTACTGGCTTGTTCCGTGGCCTCTTCTCTACAGCTCCAGTTGGCGGGAAGCCTTAGCATTGAACGGTTGGGTAGTTACAGTGTAAAGTATGGAACACTGCGCAAACGGTCGGCCAATGCGATTTAAGCAACGTGCAGTCGTTGAATTCTTGACAGCAGACACCCCAAAGGAGATTCATCAAAGAATGAAAGCAATTTATGGTGATTGTGTTGATGTGAGTACTGTGCGTCTTCATTCTCTTAATGCAAGAGGAGTTCCTGTGCACTTCATTTCAGGAGTCGGCATCCGGGGTACCCATCGTCCACAGATCTTCCGATAGCCAAGTCAAGCAATAATGTGACCCACACGTTCTTGTGAAATGCCGATTGTGCTTGCAGTTTCTCTCTGAGTGATACGACGATCAATCTGTCAACATTTTGCTTCTGAAACTCGGTGGTTATTATCACAAGACGTCCAACTGTTTGTCTTGCAGGTCAGATGTTCCCGCCTTAACATCTTTAAGCTTACTCGCCCAACGACGCACAGTACTCACATCAACACAATCACCATAAACTGATTTCGTGCTCTGATGAATCCTCCTTTGGGGTGACACCTTCTCCTGTCAATAATTCAAGGACTGCACGTTGCTTAAATCGCTGCGCAGGGTTCCATACTTAACACTGTAACAACACAACCATTCAGTGCTAAGGCTTCCCTCCAACTGGAGCTGTAGAGAAGAGGCTATGGAACAAGCCAGTACCTGTTGCACACAAAGGCTGCCAACTGTTGAAGAGTTACGAAGGTGGAGGTATTACTTTTCAGTCAACCCTCGTACATTGTCGCGATCGATCCAATGCTCAGGGAAGGGCTTCATAGTGATACTGTAGCACTGATCGTTCGAAATGTGCTGGGGCTCTCTCCCATTGCAGCTAAATTCCAGTCATTAACGTCAAAGTCACATCCACGAATTACTCCAGGTAAAGGGTTTTTGGGAAACGTAAATGCCGTGTTCCACTCGGTTCTTCGCAAAAACTGTGCTAATTAGTTTACTCATTAATGAAACAGCGCCACACGTTTACTGAAAATTAACGGATGTTGTGGACTTTCCACCGTTGGCTTTTCGACCGTGAAGTAAACCTGCTGTTCCCGACTACAAGTATTTTAGCAGCGTGCCTCTCGACAGTCAAAGGAAGCCGCAACAGTAAGGCAGGTAAACCGTATTGTAATAAGAACACCCCTTTACATTTTATCCAGGCTTCGACTGGCTGCGCAGAGGCATTTTTAAAAGTTTATCTTATTTTTATCTTTTTTATATCTACAAAATTACTGCAGAAAGTGATTAAACTTCTTGTCATATTTTATGAATTTTAAGTTCTCACTCAATTTTTTGTAAGAAAGCCAAATTTTGAAAATAATCTTAAATCCCCCGAGTCGTTATTCTTATGTCTTCTAACCTTTCGTAAAAATATATGTATCTTTTTCTTCCATTTTTGAAGAGGTGGGGCAATAGAATCCTTTTTAATTTCAAATATTTACTGCTTCGTCCTTAGCTTATTTATCAGAAAGTATACGTTCAGATGCTTTTCGTTTGTTGAGTTTAATTTCCTACGCCAACCTTCGTCAGTATTCGTCATCCTGTGCATTGTTTAAAAACTTCCACCATTGGTATGATAGGATTTCCCATCCTTTGGTTGACTCTATAATCAGTGTATTTCATGGCCTTTTCTCCACTGGGCATTTCCTCCATTTTAATCATCTGCGCTTCAACAACACTGTTTGGTGGAAAATGTGCCACTGCAAAAAAAAATGGTTCAAATGGCTCTGAGCACTATGGGACTTAACATCTATGGTCATCAGTCCCCTAGAACTTAGAACTACTTAAACCTAACTAACCTAAGGACAGCACACAACACCCAGCCATCACGAGGCAGAGAAAATCCCTGACCCCGCCGGGAATCGAACCCGGGAACCCGGGCGTGGGAAGCGAGAACGCTACCGCACGACCACGAGATGCGGGCTGTGCCACTGCAGCACGCATGGAGCAAAATAATAGGACTTCTCGTCTATCTCTGTATTCCTTCGTTACCATTTCTTATATTTTCTTCCATGGACATTGATTGGAGTGAAAATTTCAACCGGAAAGGGATGTTTCAAAGTCTAGCACTGCAGTTTCCGGTGACCACCCAGGAATCTTATTTTTCAATCCAGAAAAAAGTTTTTCTCATGTATTTCGAGTTTTGTCTGGAATCAAAGCAAATAAAACAGGAAATACCGTCGTCTCTCCTCCTCTGCTTCCGATGTCAACGTGTATGGTGTACGGTTGTTTAGAATTTTTTCGAACAACTGCCAAATGTCCCGTTCATAAGAACAAGTCCATTCTTACACAGGATTTTCTCGGTGTATTCACAACTGAATATCAGGACCCTTTGGTCAGGAACAGATCCATCGTCAATTAAAAAAAAAAAAAAAAAAAAAAAAACACTATTACCTTCAGTTAATTTCAAAATGATGCCGCTCAGTTGAATCTCCGAACTAGTGCCAGGTTTCTGGGTCGTCCCAATTGCTTCCCTTCTTGCTTTACGCAATGCAGTCTTGGAGTTCTTATACTTTGGAATATTTGCGATTAAAACTAAAGCTTTACTTTCAACTCTTGATATTGCTCTTTAAAAATTCGGAAAACAGGTACTCTATTTTTTGTGGGCTCTTTTCCGGTAGTTATGCATCCGTGTCTTAACCTGCACATCTGCTTCGTCAGATGGACAAGAATGTTGCTGTTGAGCCTTGATTCTGACATTTACAATTTTTAAACGGCCACGGCCCTAGTTAGGAATTCACTCACAGCCAGTCCGTACATTTATCACATTTTCTGTGCATACAGTAGCGAAGACAATGCCTGAGAAGACACCCTCTTCGCTTCCGTTATTGTAATTATTTTCATTATACACAGTGTACAAAAATCTAGCACCTTAGGCATACGAAACTATTCGGAAAGAAAGGCTGTCAGCGAGAGCACAGCCTGACAGACAGTGACTGATTGTGAAAGACTGCCGTAAATCAGCAGTGAGGAAGGCTGTGGTCGGAAAACGCATGATGCGAAAGCTGTTGGTCGGAAGTGCCATGATGCCTGCGACACCTGCAAATTGGTCGGAAACACTACAGTCTGGGAGTTCACATAGCCAAATTAGGCCTACGTCGAAAATTCTTGTCCACAGTGATGTCACATCTTCATCCCTCCAGGTGAGAAAATGGTGCAAATGGCTCTGAGCACCATGGGACTCAACTGCTGTGGTCATCAGTCCCCTAGAACTTAGAACTACTTAAACCTAACTAACCTAAGGACATCACACACATCCATGCCCGAGGCAGGATTCAAACCTGCGACCGTAGCAGTCGCACTGTTCCGGACTGCGCCTAGAACCGCGAGACCACCGCGGCCGGCTCCAGGTGAGAGTTGCCACTGTTAGTTTCGTTGGGGGTATACTTTGATTCTCTCGTAAACAGCATTTATAGAATTAATTCGTCATAACAATTTTCTATTAATTATACAGAGTGGGACAAAAGTCACTACCCATCGTAACCCACTGAAAACGTTACCTTAATTTTCCTTGTGATAATTATAGATACAAACGCCAAAGTGCACTGCATTGAAATCAGACATCTTTGACATTGGTCATCGCTTATTCTAACCTGTTGCGCAGATCTGTTCTAATGAAAAAAAGAAAAAAAAAATTTTTTTTCTTTAAAAGTTTCGATTTAATAAGAAATGAGTGGAATAATAATTTCAACTCAGTCAATAAACACAACTGTACATACTGTTATACAGAAAACTATATAATTGTTTTCGATAGAAAGTTAAGTCAATCTGGTGTTACCGTTTCGGGTGGTATCTCATGTCATGGAGTAATTGGACCTTGGGTGTTTGATAGAACAGTAACCGGAGAAAACTACTCGGAAATGTTAACAACCAGTGCCATTCAGGTACTACAAATAACCTACGACATCAACTCATTTTACTTTCAACATGATGCAGCCCCACCGCATTACGCAACAGCTCTGTGAAACTACGTTGGTGAGGTATTTGGTTATTGGACAGCTAGGAGCAATAAAAATGCCGCTCAGATTTCCTGACGTTACACCAATGGGTTTCTTCTTTTGGGGCTATACTAAAGTGTATATTACAAAACCACAAACAAGTGCGGACTTGAAAGAAGCTATTTACAACGCATTTGCAGACATTGATCCTAATAAATGACTGAGTACGCAAGTATTTGTAAACGTCCCAGGTCGTCTGACAAAATGTACCAACAGAGATTGACAACAATTCGAGAAATAATCTTGTAGCTTCCGTTCAGTTATTTCATAATTCCAATTGTTTGTTTTTTATTCAGTTAGGTTACGGTGGGCACCGACTTTTAACCCACCCTGTATTTCTACTACGTCCTTGAACGTGATACATAAGTAGATGGTGATGGCAATACACACGCAGTTGGGCTGCAGTCTATAGCTCAAAAATAAATAAATAAACAGTAATGGGTTATTTTCAAATTAAATTAAAGAGCGTACGTGTTACAAATCTAAAGAGCACCACACATCTCCAATAATTCAGGGCAATGACAAGAGCTTTTGTAAACGATAAATTACCCTCGCATATTGTTCATTACCGCAACAGCGATTGAAAAACATACATAACATGATAACTTAGTTGTTTCTTTGTCTCAGAACTCGCAATTACGCCAGTTGCAGAAACTGCTGTATACGCCCCAGAAAGTATTGACTCCAGTTTACATTCTTGCACACAGTTGCAGGCAAAAATTTATAACCGTCTTACCTATTTCCCCTATTTACCATATTTATGATTTATAGCGTATCACTTGCGGAATATCATGTAATACGAGGGTTGTCCAGAAAGTAAGTTCCGATCGGTCGCGAAATGGAAACCACAGTGAAAATCAGAAACGTTTTATTTGCAACAGTTAGGTACACTTTCCACATACTTCTCTACATAGTCGCCGCTCCAACTTCTAGTTTTGTCGTAGTGTTGCATCAACTTTCCAATATCCTCGTCATAGAAAAGAGCCGCCTGTACTTTAGGCCAGTTATCTGCACTGGTCTGCAGCTCGTTGTCTGTGGAAATATTTTGTCTTCATAGCCAGCGGTTCTTGTGAGATGAGACTCAGGGGGAGCCAGTTACGGACTGTATTGTGGGTGATCAAACACTTCTCATCGGAAATGCTGCAGGAGCGTCTTCATTGCCCCTGCAGTGTGTGGCCGAGAATTGTCCTGAAGAAGGAACTGCTCGACAGTTGTATGTGGGCTGCATGACACAGGCGAAATCTTTAACCAAGGCCTTCATATTTGGTGGGAGATACTATTCCCTACACATCTTTACGTGTTCACTGTTCACTCAAAACTGGAAAGAGTGTCGCGACACGATCGACGGGCATACTGGAGACAATGCCCAACACATCTGTGAAAAGCTTTACCGGATTTTCCCAGTGGTTTCCATTTCGCGACCGATCGGTACTTACTTTCTGGACAACCTTCGTAATTCCATTTAAAGTGATATCGATCCGTACTTTACATTTTATTGCTTATCTGCAAAGAGTATTGGTTCTTGTTACATATTAAATAGAGAACAAGTATGGAGCACTGTATCCAAACACTGAAGCTCGTCCTATCATTCTTGTCATAGACGTAGATACACGTTGTGCTTTAGTGCAAAGAAATGTTCAGTTAACGCGAAAGTGGTGGATCTCTCTATACGAATATTATTTTTATGAGCAACGGAATAAGGCGTTTCTTCTACGATGCCCCCTAACAATTCGCAAATCAGGAAGTGAGTGTTTGAAGAAGAAGGTGCATCTGCAGCAGCTCGAAAATCTCATTGGGAATGGGACTGTTTCCTTCGCTGTAATGGATTGTAACGTATGATGACTGAAAGAAAAATAAGGTGATTGGGAAGAAGTGTGCGGTACATTGTCATTCTAAAGTTCCATGGTCTATGAAAAGCGGACCGTCCAAGGCGTATACTCAGTGGGTCATCCCGTCATTACAGTGCTGCAGTTCATCTGTTTAAAATGAGTACTAAAGATTTAACTGATCGGTTTCAAAACTCTTGTGCATTTAAATTGCCCCAGTCATATCAAGGTAATTTTTGTGTGTTTCCACAAGTAACAACTCGAATCAAAGATTTTTTTTCGGAGAACAACGCCTACAGACTTGGAAAGATAAGTGTGACCAGTGTTTAGAAGACACTTCAGGAAAGAAGGGCCTGATCAAGAGATGTTAGACGTCTACTGAAAATTATTTTGGAAAGGAGAAATGCACAGGCGCTGTGTCAAAACTTTCCTAGATCCCTTCGCATTTCTGTTCCAAGAACTATTGCTGTCTACCAATACCGTTCAATCTCCGAAATACGATCACTTTTGAAAGATAAGGAGTAAGAAGCAGGATACTGTAACTCCCTGCATTTCATTAAACCAACTATGGTAAGCATACAGTCATAAATTTCGTATGTACGGAAGTCCCGATATACGCACACACAAGTCACACTTCGCGCTATGGGTTATTAAAAAATGTGGAATACTAGTATGTATTTGCTTGAATGAGTGTCGAAATAGTGAACTGAGAAGGAAACCCAAAGAAAATGACGCCAAATAGATATTTGAAAAAATAGCTAACCGAGGCACCTGCGTACTGCTAGAACTGTCTCAGGACTTCGATAAATTTCAGAAACTGAATATGATTTAAACCGTAGAAAACAGGACTTGCTTCATAATAAGATTATTTGGATTGTCAAGATTTTCGCAGTCAAATACAAACTCTTCTCTCCGACTTCTTTAGTGGTACAGTAAACTCCACACTGTGGACTGTAGAGCCTAGATGTAGCCAGATTCAAAAAGACAATGAAAATGCTGAACTTGGGCAATCAATGTATTGCTACCACGGAGGCGATTAAACCAAATATGACAGTTACAGAGTAAACACACTCTATTTGCTTCAGTATCTTACAGAAACTAGCGATTCCGGGATTGTGTTTATTTGTGTGTAAATTATCTATTTATTTATAGTATATGTACTAAAAGTTAAAATAGTATCATACATCAAATATGCTAACATAATAAGAGGAAGATATGAAAATAAAACCTACTTCGAAGTAAAGTGGCCGAGCGGTTCTAGGCGCTACAGTCTGGAAACGCGTGACCGCTACGGTCGCAGGTTCGAATCCTGCCGCGGGCATGGATGTGTGTGATGCCCTTAGGTTATTTAGGTTTAAGTAGTTCCAAGTTCTAGGGGACTGATGACCACAGCAGTTAAGTCCCATAGTGCTCAGAGCCATTTGAACCATTTTGAAGTAAAGTGAGCCGAGATATTTTTTTACGCTTCTAAGGCGAGATTTCCGAACAATCAGTAGTTACATTAAGAATGTAGGTACGGCGATAAAAGGTAAATTCGGTTAACGTTACGTTTATTATTAAGTGTATAAAAGTTCAACTGAAATTTTATTGAAGCGCGATGAAAAACAAAACAAAAATGGATGAGACAGTTCGCTAATGAAATTAACATCCGTACTCAGAAATCGTCGGTACCAATACTTCAAGTGAGACTTAGGGATTTGGACAGTCTGCAGTTGCTAACGGAGTGGGGAGAGTCGTCAGTTCTGCAAAGTCACTCTACGACGACTGCTCTAGCACCAGCCAGATTCTTGTCCAAAACAAGCTGTTTTACTCTCCCTCCAGAGTGCATGGATGACAGCACACAAGATACAATGCGTCCTCACTTTCCTTTGTGTAACATTGGACAGATGTTAACTGAGCATTGTGATGCTTTCATCTTCACCTACAGTCTGTCATTGCTGAAAAATGAAAGAAGGCTGGAGATTGCTACGACGATAGGACAAGCGGGCTAAGTAGTTGTTGCACTGGTGTTCCAGTACTTTTATTCACGCTATTTCGCAGTTCGCCCAGAAGTTAATATTGACTGCGTAGTCGTAAATAGCAGCGTGCTTTCCTGCTTCAGGCTTAGAAAGATTTTGCTTTGTCTGTGTTAACGTGTAATTTGGCAGCAGAGCATTGAAGCATCATTTTTATGTGCACTCTCGTTGAAGATTCATCAGCTGCTCTCGGGTAACATAATTTACTTGAATTTCTACTTATTAAAATAGTCAATTGTTACAACTGGTTTCCAGTGTCTTTTAGTTACATTTTGCGTTATTACATTTGTGTTAATAGTAATTGCATCTTTCATTGATGTAACTGTGGAGTGCTTTATTACGTTACGGTCAATATTTCCATTACTGAATTTCACTATCTAATGTGTAAATGGTGGTATATGTAAGCGTTGCACTAACATGGCGTAAGAGTGTCTCCCTCTCTCTCCCACTCGCCCCTTTCCCTCTCTCCTTCCCTCCCTCCCTCCCACCTCCCTTGTAGTGTACTAGACGATGCAAGGATCCATTTATTAAGGATGTTGCACAAAGAATTGTAACTGCTATCATTGATTTTTGCAGACCCCAACGGCAGTTCGCGAACGTTGTGCGGCGGGTCTGGTTGCTTACTGACCATTCGCACAGCAGGTGTGTGTGCACGTCAAGTGATTTGTTGCTGAAGAATTTGTCTTCGGTGTTATTGCGCAGACGTTCCAGTTGGCCCGGACGAGGCGGCGCTTGACACGTAAGTTGTAAGACCGCGAATTTTTATTTAGCTAGTAACAGAATAGCACAGTTAAACGAAATGTCATTTACGTTTTAGTTAAATAAGTTTTCTAATAAGAAGAGAGACGATAGGAAACAGACAAGGCTCCATATTCTCTCCATATTGATAGATAATGTAGAAATCACGTAAAGAGATAAAAATTAGAAGTGAAAAAAACTTTCTGCCAGATATCGGCAAGGACATTTAATTAATGTTGATAATTATGTGTGATGACCTGGCTAAGCAGAAGCTAAGGGTCAGTATAAACAAAACGAAAATGATGTTAGGTAAATTGCACTGGCAAGTTAAAGAACACATTAAGATATTTAATACAGCTCTAAGGTAATTAAACGTATCTGCTGCATGTGTGGTACAGCAGCTGGTGACAACGGAAGTCTAATTAAGAAATGAAGTAAGATTCGGATTTAACGTCACGCCGATTTGGTCATTAGAGACTGAGCACGAGATGGGGTTGGGGGAAGATTGGGAGGAAATGGAATGTGTCCTTTTTCAAAGGACCCATTCGTTGCATTTAGGAAAATCTAAATTTGAATGGCTGGTCCGGGATTGAAACCGCGTCTTCCCGAAAGCGATTGCAGAGTCATAGCCGTAATATAGAAGTGTAAGTAACCTGGCGGTCAGGCCGAGGACCACGCTATGTTGATCGGCCAAGGCGTCATTCTCTACCATATGGCGTCATTTGGATGCGGTATGGACGCCAGGGGGTCAGCACACCTTTCTCCCACCCGTTCTTAGCGTTCCAGATGTTGGAGCCCCTTACTTCTCATTCAGTAGCTCCTTAGTTGGCCACACTAGGCTGAGTGCACCTCGTTTCAGTCCTGTAGAGACACGGTTACCGCACAGCTTTGGAGGCGTATCTTGCCATGATAGTCGGGAATAAATTATGTCAGTACGTTTATTTAGTGTGTTATAAACTAGTTTTGTAAACGGTGGACGAAGATTAAATTAAAAGCGGAGAAATATGATATCGAAATAAGTCAAATACATCCTACATGGGGCGGCCCGTTGTGGCTGAGCTGTTCTAGGTGCTTCAGTCTGGAAACGCGCGACCGCTACGGTCGCAGGTTCGAATCCTGCCTCGGGCATGGATGTGTGTGATGTCCTTAGGTTAGTTAAGTTTAACTAGTTCTAAGTTCTATGGGACTGATGACCTCAGATGTTAAGTCCCATAGTGCTCAGAGCCATTTGAGCCATCCTACACGGAAACAATTACGCTGAGCGTGCTCTAAAAGAAAAAACGAAAATGGACATCTAAGATCGCCCAGAAAAGAAAAACTAAATATTTAGACTTCGACGTCAGCATAAGGTTTTCATGAAAACATCCATATTGCAAAGTGAAATCTTTGGAATGGAAGCAACTGTGACAAGGGAGTGGTATAAAGAGAGACAGCAAGTGCATCTCGTAATGTTAAGAAGGCAGTAGGTTTTATTGTGAATGATATTTGATTTTCTTTGATGACCATGGTTAGATACTATATTTTAAAAAGGTTCTAATCTCAACTGCAGATTGTCTATTTCTGCCAAGTAAAACGTGTGGAAGCTGGTATCGCACTTGGATCGTAAGTGATACCGGCTAAGCACTCCATGTCTGACCTAGAACTGTTATCGCGTGCGTGAATTGGAGCCGAATTGGCGTCGTTGATTGTGAATTATCAGCAGACAGCTCTCCAGAACTCTATTTAATTGCTTTCGCTGCTGCGATGCTACAGATTATGAAACTATTGGGATGGTTAATTCAGCAGGATATTTAATCAATATCTTGCATAATTATGTATTCCTTTTAATGTAGGCTTAAATGTGATATCCTAATGTTTTGTGCACATCCAGCAACACCTCTCTGACAATATTTTTAGTTGTTTAGATTTTCGTGTGATAATGTGCAATAATAATTTGTACCAGTTTTCCGTGGATCAATCAGGACTGTTGAGCGTTATGGCAGGCTGTCTGCGGAGTTTGAAAGCAGCAAAAGAAAACCTCTGACAAGCAGAAGTTTCAGAGTCTGTCTATGAAGGGTGCTCGGAAAATGCGACTCGTAGCCATTACATAATACACAACTCCAGACGTGGTATATAGTTTTAACATGTTACCCTAAGTTACCACATAGTGTACTTTACAAAACGCATGTTACGAAAAGAGGCGCAGCAAAGATCACGGGACTCTGCCACTGGAAGCAACTGAGAATCCAGGAACACCTAATGCCCCTCACCTACGTGTCCCGAAATAAAGTGGAATAACTTCGGCAAGGAAAGAAGCACGAATGTATAATGCCAACGTATACGTCGATTTGAAGCGAAGCGTGTTGCAACACGCACGCAATGCTTGTTAGAAGCGCGACAACTTCTCCCCGGCAACGACTGTGTGGCTTCTGGGTTATCGTGCGTAAGTGCTGCTCTACACCTCGGGACACACAGAATTTCATTTCTCTTTATGACGGAACTGATTATTTTGTGTAAGTTTTATGTTGCTAGGTTGCCGTTCTACGTTACGTCGTTCTCCCACAAGAATATCTATTTCGGAAGATGGCGTTTTTATTATTATTTCTTACAACCGCTCAAGCTGAAAATTAGAATCACTATACAATTAAAAAGTTAAAACTGTCTCGAAGAATTTCCTCTTTAGGAGGCATAAAAAAACTAAACGCAATCAGTAACTCAATAATCGCCGCAACATTAGGCGCCCTTAAGCACTTTCGGTCTGGTGCTTTTCTTGCAGTAAGTCTGTCACCTTGTGTAACCTGTGTTCATAGAACACGACAGTTAGGGCCTTGACCCATAGCGCTGACTCAGACATGACGTCACTTCTCGTGTGTCGCCTGCGTTTCAGACTGCGCTTCGATTCCGGAGAAAGGAGACAGTTACTTGATGTCAAGTACTATCGGTATGGAGAAAGCGCTTAGACTTGTAATCCTTTTTTGAAGCGGCAGGTTTGGCTGGTTCCTTTTGTATGCATTGATTTTCTATTCTCAAGTCTCATTTTTTCTGTTAAACGAACTTAAACACCAAAATAAACGTTCTGTCGATTGACGGTATCAGCACAGGTTGTCACGAAGACAGACTGTCAGAAAACACGAGATGCCTCGTTTTATGCCAGATCTTCTATGAAATAGAGATGTGGTTCTCCTCATGTTCTTAATACCCACACTGGATTCCACCCAAATATTTTAAAATGAAGATTTTCGAGTTTAGCAGAAAGGCTGGCTATCCACTCTTACATTAGTGGCAAAGTAGCGGCAACATGATCATCATACCGATGACTGTGAGGTGCGAGGAACTCCGGGGTGCTGTTACATGCTTCAGTTTCGTTCATTTCATGTTTGGTTGCCTTCCGATGCTCCATATGTGATGTTGCACAGATTAACCTGTAGCAACAGTTCAAAAAATGGCTCTGAGCACTATGCGACTTAACTCCTGAGGTCATTAGCCGCCTAGAACTTAGAACTAATTAAACCTAACTAACCTAAGGACATCACACACATCCATGCCCGAGGCAGGATTCGAACCTGCGACCGTAGCGGTCACGCGGTTCCAGACCGAAGCGCCTAGAACCGCACGGCCACAACGGCCGGCCAGCAACAGTTCAGATCTTACGAAATATGTTATGTTTCTCAATATACAATGTGGGCAGTATTTTCGAAATAACCATAGATCGGAAATTCATTGTGAAACTGCTCTGGCCATAAGGCGGCGACATCTGGCGATGTGTGCACGGGAGTGTCAGTATTTAACCTAGCTTGCCCCAGCTAGTACCTGTTATACTAAAGAGATAGTACCTGTTATACTAAAGAGAGCAGTTGTTAGTTAATTTAGCTGAAGATAGTGGTTACAAATGAACAGTCAAATTCCTATCCGTGGCTGGTTACGTTTGACGGAAATTTTCTGCTGACGTTTACTGAGCAAAGCTTGACTCTAAAACAACTACGCCAAAAGTACAATGTTGCCATTAATTTGTTAAGATACTGCCAGATGTACTGCAGGAACAACAGTGCAGTAAGATAGTCAACAGGTGGTACTGTAAGGTGCCACGTTATTAATTATGGAATCTAAAGAACGAATTTTCGACTATTGCCAGTGTACTTAGAGCATGAAATTACTTTCATAACAGGTATAATAGATAGGTCAGTGTGAACTAAGACAGTCATGAAAAAGAAAGTAGCAATTCAATTTTAAACTCTGCTTTATGTCCCTCGAATCAGAATTTTACAAATTCTTTAAATTACTTCCAACATTGCTCCAAAAGTTGAAATCGTTGAAGAAATGAGTAGCAGACCCTGTCGAAAGTTCCTGGACGAAACCGCACTAATACACACATCAGACACGTTCGCTTACACGATAAGCTTACCTTCCACATCGCGCACGTCGCTGATTGACCGTCGCCTTTTAGCTAAGCAGCACAACGATGCATTTCCGACCTATTTCGCTCGATTTGATGTTCCATAACCAGGTCTGAGTTTTATCATTATATATATTAGTCACTACATTGTGTAAATGTCGCCTTCATATCATTGTATCTCCCACTTTATTCACGCAGATTCGGAAAACCATGCGCGTGTTGGAATGACTTAAGGCAGTATGGGCTCTTAGGCCTCGTTATTTATCTGTGTATAGTTACTAAACGAATGGGACATTGGAGCGTAATGAAAGATTGCATTGTTCGCACGAGTTAATGTTTCTTATTCTCTCCGTTGCGCCTAAATATTTGGCAGCAGTTTAGAAGCAGTCTGTTAGACGACAGTAATCGTCTTTGTGATAATTTGTCAAGTTAACAGCGTTCAGTGCACCGCAGTGTTCTCGGGACCACTTATCTCTGTTTTGATATTGACATAGCCACTGGCTTTGTGTGATCGTTTCAGAAGAGCATGAAATATTTCACTATGTCGCTGAGCATGCGCACTTGAGAAGTTTTTGAGTCACCAGAAAATATCATGTGAGATGTTCGTTCTTTGATTTTAGCGAGGCCCAAAATCGATATTATTACATTAGCACTGTATTAGCATGACTTATGACAAAAATATATTAGGTGGCGAAATTTATCTACGGTCAACGACTGTTAGCAAGAAGCTAAGAATGGTTGCTCCGTAGTACGAGCATTCTACAAAACCTTGTTATCCTAGGTCTTACTGGGAAAAACGTTGAAATGTATGTTGGACTACGAAAACTGAATACGTATACAGTGGCCGAATTAAGAAATAAGGAATAACGTCGGCTATATTTGATTCTCGCACGTTCTTGCAAAGTTGATGCTAGTCTTTACACGGGCGTCTGTACATTGCCTGTTGTCACAGGAGGAGGAAACTGAATTATTCTTGCATGTGTACGTTTTTTCCGTCCATTTTTTCAAAACCCCTGTCGCGGACTGCATGTTTGCTGCTTAGTGCATTGTGATCATGAAACAGTCACTGCTGCCATGTCTCCGATCGCAGTCTTGCAACGTAGCCCACGTAGGGCGCGAATAAGCATCACGCCTACATTTGATAACAGATGGTACAGTAAAACTTGCTGAAAACGGAATTGCTTGGGACTAAAATAGTTTTCCAAATTGGACAAGTTTCCAGATTACACAAAACTCACTAGGCTACGTAAAATTTGTCAAGTATCATGTACAGAAGTACAGTAAAAAATTTTAATGTGCGTATACTCTATTAACATACCTTCACTCCAGCACAGTAGACGTTCATTTACTGTATATTGGCCAATAGAACACTGGACTACTACACTAATTGATAAATAACACGGCATTTCTATATTTTTACTCGAACTTTAAATTCGTTTATTATTGTATGTACACACGTATTATCCCCATGTTTATTTGCTTTGCGTTTCACTTTTTTCGCCACATATCAAAGAGGGAAACTTGGTTTAATTTCTTGTTCACAATTGTTTTTTCTAGTCAAGTTTTTGCACCATACAATAATTCCAACAAGTTGGGAGAACCTGTGTGTGCTGCAAATTGCATAACATCGTTTACGCATGCAGTGACTTCTTCGGGCCTATTAATTTTTCTAGGGACATAATTTTGCTCCTCTTCTTCTTCCTTTGTTCTTCTTCATCATCCTCTGTGTTGCGAATTTCTATAGAATCTGTTGCTGAAGTGAAAGTGGAGTGAATTGACAGAAAGTCATCACTTCGAATGTAATCATGTATACTACATGAAGTGTTTCGCGTTTTCATTGATTCAGCAGTTGCTGCTGCATTTTCTTGAACGTCGATGACCACAGAAGCATCTCGTTCTTGACCCCCAAACACCGCTTTGTTGAAGCACTTAGTGACAGTTTCGGGTTTTATTTCCTTTACTGCCAAGCCAATCCAATTTACTGCATCCAGGTCAGAAACTGAGCGTCTAAAAGAAAACGCACTTTAGGCTTCTTCAAGAAGAACTTAGCGATTTCCTTTTTTCATTTTGGCACTGAAAGGCGTTGAAAGAGCCCATCTTCCATAAGACCACTCCCCATCCACGCCTTTTTATTGCTTCGCCCTGTGACTGGAAGCTTACTGATGTCTATGTTTTTGAAACAACGCAGTTTTTCCTCCCTTCCAAGACTTCCCCATTTCACCTGTTTCCACACAGCAGTACAGTGAGTCTTTCCATGGACATTTTTCCGCCGGTGCAATTTTCACCTCCAATTGCTAGCGACATTGAAGGCAGCATGCGATAAAACAGTCCCGTTTCATCGACATTGAACACGTCTTTCGGGTCATAATTCACAATTAATTTGGACAGTATTGTCTTCCATTCTGTTGCTACACTTTCCTGCACATCCTTAACTTCCCCACACACTTCATTCCAAACGAGGTTGTGCCTAGCTTTGAAACTGTCCAGCCATCCTGCGGATGCCTTTAACTCCGTAATTCCAAGCTCTTTAGCGACTTTCAGAGCCTCACTCTGCAACATGGCTCCAGATAAAGGTAAGTTTTGTGCCCACGCACTTACGAGCCTTTCCCACACTATTTCTTTAACCCGTAACTGGTACACCTATAAATTGTAACACATAAGGTACATCTGGGTCCTCGGGACCCACCCAAGTTTTGAGTATATTTTGGTAAAAAAAACACATTTAAATGAAATTTAAATATGAAACTTTTATTAATGTTTTGTTACTAATGTTTTAAAACCACATTCCTCATTTATGGTCATACCTTAAAGATGTTACAAAAAAGGACAATAAACTGCATAAAATACGAAATGTGAAAAATATACTTTTGGAAAGTCCTGCACATCAGTTACAAATAGTAAGATAGACAACTGAAACTTCACGTTTAAACACAAAATGTACTATGCTTCACAACAGTAAGCCAGAAGAAAAGTTCAAAATCAATATAAAAATTTCTGCAGGCACAACTTTTGGATAAATTTTAGTACATTTCTCAGCTAAATGACTATGTGATCTTTGAAAATAGCAGAAATTATGACAAAATATTAGGTTTCAATTATACAGCATCTTCACCAGTCCATTTCAGTTATTTCATTCATCCAGACTACCGAAACAGTTTGGACATAAAGCAGTGGAACATTCCAAACATAATGGTGTTCGACATCTGGCACACGCCCGGGATGCTTTCCTGTCTTTTTTAGATGGGCACACTGAGCATCTTTTCCTCTTCGATTTAGTAGCACCAGCTTCACTGTGAACCTGGGATGTTCCTGATGCCTTGGAGGGGGTCATGCCTAGAATATCACAAATGGAATTTCGGATATCTTTTCTCAAAAATGGAGAATCCAATCTTCTTTTCATACAATCACTTATGAGTTGTGTACCTAGTTCAATGAGGAATTCTCTGCGTGTCACATCATCAGTATCTTCTTTCCCATGGTACAAAACAAAAGCATTTACACCTGCTATATCTAGCATAGTGTAGAAGACTGCCATAGGCCACCGCCTTGTTCTTCTAGAAGTCGTGTAATTATGCGTCTTTTCGTCAAGTGCGTCAACTCCACCTTTTGTTTTATTGTAGTCATGGATTATTTCAGGCTTATTTTCCACCATACATTCTCCATGGTGCATTGTCGATATCAGGTTGACAACCTTGTTCTTTTTGGGGACGTGTGAAAGTATTGTTACAGAACCAGAGTATCCGTAGATTGAAGAAGACACATTTCTGCCCTTTGCTGTTGAAAAGCTTGGTGGTAGCTCAGCCTTGTTCTTTCTCATGGTGCCAATATAAGTCAAATTACAGTTCGACAACTCATTGACCAACTCCACACTTGAGAACCAGTTGTCCCCTGTCACATTTCTGTTACTTCCCTTGATTGGTTCAACCAACCGCATGACAACAGCTGTTGGTAAGAGGACACGGCGCGGGATGGCTACAGCTGATTTTCCCGAATATATCTCTGCATTCAAACAGTAGTGCATTTTGGCATCAGCTAGAATAAATATTTTTATACCGTATTTCCGTGGCTTGGATGGAATGTACATCCTAAATGGACATCTACCACGGAATCCTACAAGCATTTCGTCAACAGTGACGTACTCTCCGACTGAATAGTTTTCTTGACAAGCTTCTATCAATGAATTGAAGAGCCAAGAGATGTGGTACAGTTTATCTGTGAGTTTCCTTGCGTCACGGGTTGCTGCATCATCAAAACGAAGGCAACGTAATAAAAACAGCAAACGTTTCAAGGGCATAGTTGCCCTAAAAATTGGTCTACCAGTGCCGTTTGTAGCATATAAACCATTCAGATCTTCGTTGTTTGACTTGAAGGCTCCCCACAAATAACAAAGACCTATGACAGCTTTTATTTCAGTACTGTCTGTTAGATTTGAAAAAGAATTCTTTTTTGACTCAGGTGGCAATGACATAATCTTTTCATTGGTTCTGAGTACTACCTCTGCAATCATTTCTTTGCTGAAAAGTAGTTCCCAAAATGCTAGAGGGGTCTTTTCTGTTACCTGTCTAGCTGCATTACGTATGCCAGGAAAGTGAATTGGAGCAATGATGTTGGTTTGAGAGGTTCTTCCACGTATGCTGGGTGTTGTTGACCACTTGAATCTGTTTCTTCCATAGATATAATTAGTTCCAGATTGTTCGTTGTTACTGTCTCCATCATCACTTTCATCACTTCCAGTTTCATGTTCACTAATTTCATAGTCACTGTCGCTTCCACTTATGTCTTCAATATCACTGTCCAATGGTTCGTTCAGATTATCTGTAGTATCTTCCTCGCTCATTTTTCTGAAGCACTACACCGTAAATCCAAGATACCGGAAATAATGCCACGAAAAGAAAACTTTCACTAACGGTACACCTGGGTCCACGGGACCCGATCACCTTTATAGAAACAAAACTAACAAAGAAACGCCTGCAACAATGTTGTGGGCTGGTAGCCAGTTGATTGTTAGGAGAGTACAGGGAGAGGGAAGTCAGTGCTACCACACACATCACGGAGCTGGAAAAAAGAAATTTCGCTCGGGTCCCTGGGACCCAGGTGTACCAGTTACGGGTTAATTTCTTTATCTCCGGTCTTGTTCGCCTTTCTTTTCATTTGCCCGTCCCCTTTCATCAATTCGTCCCGAACCTTATCCTTGTTTCTTAACCCTCCGGTAGGCGCGCCTACTTTTGTCACACGAGCAGGCGCTCGTTGTAAAATTTGCAACATGGTCATTTGTCAGTAAAAACAACTTTTCTTCGCCGGCCGGAATGGCCGTGCGGTTCTAGGCGCTACAGTCTGGAACCGAGCGACCGCTACGGTCGCAGGTTCGAATCCTGCCTCGGGCATGGATGTGTATGATGTCCTTCGGTTAGTTAGGTTTAATTAGTTCTAAGTTCTAGGCGACTGATGACCTCAGAAGTTAAGTCGCATAGTGCTCAGAGCCATTTGAGCCAAACTTTTCTCAAACATTTATATTTATTGAAGAAAGCAGTTCATATTCGCTATCTTCAACATTTATAACAAAATCTTTAGCTCAGTTAGTTCTTTAAATAACAATTTAGCCAGTTTTTCTGACAAATGTTCACTTTCATAACACCTTTCAGAGACAATTTGTTTGTGAATTAATTCCGGTAATGTTCAGAAAAATGAAAGGTAGCCAATGGCCTTTACCTTGCAATCCTTGAAATGGAGTATCAGGCACACATTTTAGCTACAACGTCAACTCCACCTATTGTCATGTTGTACTCAATTATGATTTCAGGTTTATGTGTTTCTTCATCCACTGTCGCCATGTGATGCACAGCAGACTTAAGCATGGTAGCACAGTTTTTACAAGGAAAGTATGAGACTGAGGTCGTATCGTACTGAAAACCAAACATTGCACTTCCAGTTTCTTTTGTTTTGTTTGGGAAAAATTCTGGAAGAATTTCCCGTCTGTTCGTTATTGTACCAATGCAAGTAATAGTCTTCTGCAGCAAATATTCAGAAAGGAGTTGGCTTGTGTGCCAATTGTCAGTTGTAAAGTTCCTGTTAGAGTTTTCTATAGGCACCATATGTCTTTTCACTATGTCCCCAGTAGCATTAGATACCCAACATTGTCCTTCAGTTGCATGCCGCAATAAACCTCCAGAGTACTGCAATAAAATGTTTTTCCATCACATAGAGCTAACATTTTTGTCGCGTATTTAGCTGGTTTGCTGGGTATGTGCTGAATTCCTCTAGTAAATTCACCAGAGTGTAAGAACATCGACAGTTAACAGCAAAAGGATCCAATACTGTACGATTTGCAACCAACTTATCAGATTCTCTCCTGTCATACAGGAGCATACAGCTTAGAAAAAACAGAAACCTATTGTAACTCATTGCAGTCCTAAGCAGTAGCATTCCTGTTCCGTCTCCTGCCCAGAGTTCCAGTACATTAGCATGATGGCATTTTCTTCTTCATCTTCAAAAAAAATTCCGAAAACAACCATTATTTCGTCACTTTATTACCTCTTTTGTGCGATAATTAATGTGTGTCTCGCTGTTTATTTATATAGATACATGTGTAGTTTATGATTTCATCAATAAAGTCAAGGTCAAATGGTTCAAATGGCTCTAAGCACTATGGGACTTAACATCTTAGGTCATCAGTCCCCTAGACTTAGAACTACTTAAACCAACTAACCTAAGGACATCACACACATCCATGCCCGAGGCAGGATTCGAACCTGTGACCTTAGCACCAGCGCAGTTCCAGACTGTGAAGCGCCTAGAACCGCTCGGCCACCACGGCTGGCAAAGTCAAGGTCAATGACTTTCAAAAAAGTACCAACTTCATCAGTTATACCCATCACCTTTCTCTTCGGATCTGGTGGAATTTGCAAAATGTTTTTTCTGTTGTTTTTTATGTATTAGCACGCTCACCTTTACACCAACGTGAAACTTTGTCTTTTCAATAAAGAAACCTCGTTCGTCGGCTGTCTCATCGGGACCATCACCATCCTCACCTTCAAGTTCAGATTCACTGCCATGGTCCCATTCAATGTTTTCATCACTCAAATCTACTTTACTTTCCTCCAAGTCTGAAAAATCTGGATAGACTTTATCATCACCTTCTTCGAAAGAAATGAAATGAATTAGTACATTCAGATGTCGGCGTAACCAAAGTAACGTTTAATGTGCATATATAAAAACTAAAAAAACAGCGAGCAAGTTAACATTTTAGTTCACTTTCCTCTGGACACTGACTGCTGGACAGAGCTTGCAACTGTCACACCAACAGGCGCGCGTTGTACTTTTTTCAACATTCGACACGTCGTTGCTTACAATTCTAAAAACAAACTGAGAAAGCTAACCAAATGAACTGAAGCCACTTTAACATTGTCGAGAAAACAAAACGATGGAATACACGGCAGCAATGGCGCAATAGCTCGAGGTTAAGGCGTCGATTAGACATAAAAACTGCTGCTGTTGTTTTTTTTTTTACAACAGCGCGCCGCTCGAGGGTTAAAGTCTCATAAATTTGTGTCTTACCGCATTTAAAACGCAACATAATTTCGTGTACAGAGAGTTTGTCTCTCTCACGCGCCTCGATTACATTAATCTCTTCGTTAAGTGTTAACGACACATACCGTTTGTTCGACATTATGTTACTGTACCTCCTAAAGTGCTACTAGTCACTGAATAAAACAAATTTTAAGTAAAAATTATCAATATAAGTAAAAATATAAATCAGATATAAAATATAAGTAAAAATTATCAGTATACCGTAATATTACATGCAACTGAGGAAGACATGACTACAAAAGTTGAAGATGCTACTAGTCAACTGAAGCATGACAGAAAATAATGACCTTGCCAGGTAAAACAATTGTTTAACGGAACAATATTCACGCAAACAAACTTGTCAATACCCATCTCTTCCACTGCGCACATTGCAGCAGTGTGTTGGTAGATGCGCAACAATGCTCCTGTTGCGCTGGCGGCCGTTAATAATGAGGAAAACGAGAAAGCCGACAATCAGAGCGCTGACAAACGAACCGTTTCCTTTGATGTATTGAGCGTAACTTATTCGCTGTTGCATAGAGCGGCGCGGTTTTAGGTGCATACCAGCAGCGCCGCGGTGCGTTTGACCTCTTGGTTTTGCGCCACTTAACAGAGGTATTGAAAGTAACGTCCTTGTGGAGTCCTGAATAACTAATGAATTGTAGTACAGTAGTATTTTATAGGCTCTTTCCGTATACACAATGAATTATTAAGTATGTTCTAAGATTTGCTTCCAGTTTCCGCGTTAGGCACGTTCCACTTTATACAAAAAAATCAGTATATAAAAGTGCACTGAATGCGTCGCACTGAAATACTTGTACGGTTTGGGCAGATTTCCGAATTATACACGTGCTGATTTGAGCAAGTTTTACTGTATAATACACTACCTCTGAAGTGTGCTGCACATTGCATTTTCGCGTAAATTTAGGACAGATTATATGACGACGGGAATGGGAGATGAAACGAACAGCTGTTATGGTACTTCAGGCGCTATTCACTGAAGAGCTGAATATCAAGACCTCTCAAGTAGTGCGAGACTTCTCAAGCATACTTCACGTATTGACCTTGTAGTACTGGAATTAACTTTCAGGTGATGTACGAAGGGACAAGACTACTGTGTCACAAGAGATAAATCGTTCCGAAAATTGGCATTTTTGAAGGAAAGTTGTGGTGGTATTATTCCTTCTTTTGTAATTCGCTGAAGTGACAGTTTCCAGGGGAAGTTGCATTGCTTTCTATTTTCATTCTCAATTTCCGGGAAGTTGCCTTGCTTTCTGCTTTCATTCCACACCACACGTCACGGTCACTCAACCACGCGCCTCGCCAGCCTTGCTTAACCCGTCCTCACACGGGACGAGGCAGCTAATGTCGACGTGGACGCGGACGGGACATCCAACCTCACGAGTGACAGCGCTGCCAGTACACGGGACGATCTGGTTAACATGATGTGCGTTCTCCAGCGGCCGTTGTCGGCTATATTTCGCTCGGAAACCACACAGGATCTTTACGAAAATGGAAGCGCGCAAAAAGCTGTGTTAACTATGTTAGCGATTGTCGAAAAAGAAAGGAGAAAATCGCAAAGAAGATTCTGGACTTGTCGATGGCTTGAACAGAAAATAGTTGGTAGAGGAACACTGCATAATGCCGTACAACGATCTGGGATACATAGAGTAGACGTTATTCTTAAACTGAATTGACTTTTCATCCCGTTTTCGGCCTACATAATAGCTGGTATGTTCACCTTTGACACGGGTAACAGCGGCGGCGCGTCGTGGCATGAAAGCAGTGAAGCCTGCGTATGCCATTGGAGGTAGTTGGCACCTGATCGGCACATAAATCACCGAAATCTCGTAAATTCCTGCGATGGTGGCGATTAGCTCTGACGCCACGTTCAATCACATCCCCTACGTGTTCGATCGGGTTTATATCTGGCGAGTTCGGGGGCCAGCAGATCAATTGGATCTCTCCACTGTGTTCCAAGAACCACTCCATCACGCTCCCGGCTTTATAACATGGCGCATTATCTCGGTGAAAAACGCCGCTGCGTCGGAAAACATGATTGTCATGAAAGTATGTACGTTGTCTGCAACCAGTAAGCTACTCCTTTGCCGTTATGGTGCCTTGCACGAACTCCACTGGACCCTTGGATGCCCACGTGAATGTTCCTCAGAGCATAATGGAGCCGCCGCTAGTGGCACAGCGCAGGTGTCAAGGAGCTGCTTCCCTGGAAGACGATGGATCCGCGCCTTCCCATCGGCATGATGAAGAAGGTATCGGAATTCATCAACCATGCAATACTCTACCATTACACCAATGTCCAGCGCCGATGGTCACGTGCCCATTTGAGTCGTAGACGCCAGTGTTGTGGTGTTAGCATTGGCACACGCAAGGGTCAAGGGTCGTCGGCTGCGGAGGCCCAACGCTGAGATTGTTCAGTGTACTGTGTGTTCAGATATCTTTGTACTCTCCCCAGCATTCAAGTCTGGTGTTAGTTCTGTCACAGTTCGCTGCCCGTCCTGTTTTACCAGTCTGCCCAGCCAACGATGTCCGACATCTGTAATAAGCAACCTCATGACATCTGGGCGTGGTTTCATCTTGGTTTCGCCACGTGTTGAAGGCACTCAGCTCAGCACTCCTCGAACAAGTCGTGCAATCTCCGAAATGTTCGTGCCGAACCTCCGGGCCATCACCATCTGCCCTCCATCAGACTCTGATAGATCGCGCGCTGTCCCCATTCTACAGACGGACAGCACGCTCATTCATACTACATGCGCCGTGCGTGTGTCTGACTAGCAGTCATTCCTTGCCATGTGACGCTGCTGTTACCTGGACGAGCTTATATCGATGGTAGGTCGGTGGTCATAATGTTCTGGTTGATCCCTGTAGTTAAGGTATAGTGTCTAATGTCGCTTTGCCTATGCACAATACCCATATTCTTAACGTTGCATTGACTACCATCACTCTGCGAAGAACTTCTTCACGTAGAATTCAAGATCGAGATCCGAGAAAGATATTTACCGGCAAGATACAAACATGAGCCAGTTCATAAACCGAGAGATATACACCTATGTAGGTGTATACATGTTGCACAGAAAGTTTCATAATAGCAAAAACTTCCAGTATGTAACTTGTGTTTACTCTCGGACACAGACTGGTAGTTACGTTAAGATTTTTGGCCACAGGGGAAAGACAAGAATCGCAGAAAATACATTATTTATAGTAAATAACATCGATTTTTGAGATAATAGTTCTATTAAACGAATAAGGAAAGACGCAGAATATTTTCAGAGACAAAAGGGAAAAAAATTGTTTGAAAGGAGGAGGAGGCGAACCTGCCACCTTTCTCTTTACAACTTTGAGCTCACTACACTATCAACTGTGCTACAGCTTCGACATAGCGATCGAGCAATCTTCTATGGTATACACCGTATAAAGACTGTATCTACAAATGTCATTTTTTGATATTTATTACGTAAATTGTTACCAAAACGACGCTCTTTTGATAGATCTTCATTGCGCAGTAGCATTGAAACTGCGTACGTTCGTAGCACACATGCTAGAACACCAAAATCATCAGCTATAGGAAGCGGTTAACGACCCATACGTAGTTTCCTGTCCTTTTGTAATATGAAATCGTAGCTGAAACGACAAGTTTTGTGATGCTTTGAAACAACTTTATATTCATTCCACGTACTTTGAGAAAGAAAACGCACCAGATATCATGTTTAATGCCATACTATATGGCGGCTCCTATTTTCTGTTATTTACATAAACCGATGTCGCTTTTCATTGCCCACATTCCTCTTCACGATGCAAAAATCAGGCATCCTAGAGTCTTAATTCTACACTTTACTGTGTAATGGAACGTGGAATTCCATGCTGCGACGTCGCGAGCCCCTAATCCACGTGCCCTTTCACGTCCCACGAGAGGACGGGTTTAGCGAGAATATTTGGACGTTATATGGCAAAGCGTATCGAGGATCTCAGCCAAAATTTAATTTACCTCTTGTCAGCGCGCTTCGAGAGGAATTAATATCTTTCCTAGGAATATTTTTCCAGGGAATGTACAATATCGTTAAGGAAAATAGTTAATTTTGTATTGCACAGTAGAATGCGCATAAACAAGAGAATTAAATGACCTCATGAAATTTTTTTGTTTGATACCTAACAGTAAAGCAGTCACTGTCTATTAGGGGTGAGGATTTATTATTTATTTATTATTTCGTAATCAGAAACAGGCGGAAGAGGGTAAGCCGAGAAGGTGTGATGCCCTGCCTCCTAAACACTGCTATTCACTAAATTTGTAAATATTTTCTGGTGCACATGAAAAATTGATATCTTAAAATTTATGTAAGGCACTTCTCATCTTCTTCTAGTACTGGACACAGGAACTCGAGTAAGAGTATTTATTGTGAATGGTGCTTCTGTCTCATAAAAAATGCATCTAACAACATTGCCATTTTCTTAATGCTGAGACGAAATCTGTACTCTTTGTCCGACGAAAGGTATTAGAACCAACATCGAACGTTCAGCACTGCGTGACTTAGTAGTGAGACTTGACGTGAAGGCAGCCTTACGTTTATTGTGAACGCATCAGTGTTTAACGGCATGTAAGCGTTTCGTGAAGAGACATACAGGAACGCATCAGTGTTTAACGGCATGTAAGCGTTTCGTGAAGAGACATACAGTTTGAATCGACCCGGATTCGGACACCTGGCCCTCATGTTCGCGGCTACTCACACGACGAAAAAGGCATACTCTGGTCCGCCAAAAGTACCAACGCGACTATTTACGAGAGAGATTCTACCTGGACTTAACGAAGTTTTCGTATTTATCAGCGCTATCGTCGCTCCTCACTGGTTACACATCGGATTGAAAGTGAAATTTACCAGGAGCCCCTGTAACGCCGATTTTAAACATCTTGAACAAGATGATATCCATTTATGTGTATAAGTGTGGGTTTCAAGGATAGGCTTTGACGTGAATCTCGTAGTTATTGATTAGATTCATCAGGACAACCTCGAATAACAAAATAATTACCGCTGAATGGTCATTTCTCTGTCTGCCGAAGCAATTTGAATACTGGTAACAAGTGTTGCTGGGATACTTAGTACATGTATGTGTTAACGAACATCTACATCCTTTCACAGCAGAAGCAGTTTTTCATTTTTACGTCATTCGATTTGTGCCGTGTGGAAATGTGCTAACTTCGAAAGTGCTTGTGGCCTCAGTATAAGTGTGAAGAGATCTTTCTTCGGTAATCGGGGCAGTTATTTAGATTTTAATTTACGCTGTTTGTGGTACATAGTAGTCGGAATTTACTTATTGAAAAACTGTTGAATTCTATGTCATCGTGCCCGTATTCTGCAGGAAACATATCGTTATTAGTTTTTATCAAAAAGTATTCCACAATTCAATCTTAAGTCACTTCCTAAAAAATCACCGTAGTTCTACCGCGGCCAGTGTCTCTTGCGTTATGCTAACGTGTTTTTCGTAAATTGTGTGTTATATGGCGTATATTATTTACGCGTCCAGTAAAGGTTTATAGTAATGGACTTGAATCCAGAATGAATTGCACCCACAGACGGACTGATATGTTGCAATGGCTAAGACACTGGACTCTCATTCAGAAGGGTCGAGGTTCAATCCTTCCGTCCATACAGATTAGGGTTTACCGTGATTTCTCAAATCCGCATAAGACAAATGCTGGGATAGTTCCCTACCATCGCCTTTCGTCTTCTAACCAAACCTAGTGCACCATCTTAAATAACCTCATTGTCAGCTGGAAGTTTAAGCTTTACCATTCATTCATTTTGCAATCTCGGCTTACCAATCTATTACAAGGCGCTTCTCATCTGAGAAGTCTGCGAAATAAAGGAGCGTATTTCCACTTAAGCTTAACACGTCCTCGTGGATTCGTTTTCTGTAATTGATCAGCTTACAGTAGTTCATTGCTTGACGTAAAACTAGAAACATTTTCAGCAGTTCACTGTAGTCGATGTGAAATACCTCTACATATCATCTTCATTTTACGAGAATACGTATCTCCTGGTATGTGTATCGCACTATTTGGTATGAGCTAAGAAATATTTCTTCTTATCACCGTTCAAAAGATTTCCGACCGATTAAACTATGAGCCATATCGGTATGTGAACACTAACGGATGTCTTTCGCGCTCTACGCTTTTACCAGCTGAGCATCAACGTGCAGTTCGCGGCCCGTCTTACAGAACTTCTAGTTTACTAGATACATCTAAGGGATTCCGAAGAGCAGGAGAAAGATTATAACAAACTGAAGTTTGCTGGGTCATTGATCCATTCTCGAATATCGCCATGTCTTTAGGCTCTACTTTGTCCCCGTCCGCGGAAATCATACGAAGAGACAGGACAATAAATTCGTATTTATCGCTTGATCGTGATACCTTTAATCCAGTTTTTCCAACTAATCTTATTTTGGCACAGCACCCTCTGTCCGCAAAATGTGATTTCAAGGCTCCCCTTGTAGGGAGCTGCTAGTGTCTTCCATTGAAGCACCTAGTGACTTTCTTGGAGGAAGGAAGAAAAATTCTTTTTTCCTGTACATCGAAATGGTTGAGAGACTGTCTCATCAAATCATCGTTATCGAGGATGCCGAATGCTGCACTGATAACCTACAAGCTGCTAATTATTTTCTTCACTACTACGGAAAGTCTGTCCCCACTGCAAGAAATCGTGTGATAAATTCAAAACGACGTATTAACATTTTTGCAGAGATTTAGGTAGTGATGGTATGGCATTTATCATCATTTTTGCGGGGCCTGTTGCACATCAACACAAGTGTTAATGTTTCTAAGGAAAAATCTGTCTTACTGCATTTTTATTGTAGATACATGACACTTGGGGATTAGTTCAGATATCGGTATTCTAGGCAGTGGAAGTTCACAGTATAATTATGACCTAGCGGTAATTTCATCTACTGTGTACGGCAAGCCCAACCTTTTTCACTCGCAAGTGACTAATGTGTAAGCGGTAAATGAATGAAAAAACTACTGCTTTCGTTTGAAGTTTTTCGAAATAAAAAATCCGTGTGCACTATTTTTATTTCCATAAAACACGATGCTATGTGCTCTGTTTTTGTAGAGTCTGGAGAGCTCAGACGCACTAGTCTTTGTCGTCTTTTCCCATTTCATAACTTTCCCGTTAATATCCACAGCACAGCAGATGCGTCTCAGTAGTACAGCTGTTAACCGCTCTATTTCAGCTGTCTAATGGAACTGTACTGCCGCCATTGAACAAATGATTGCGAAGTCTGGAATGTAGCTGGTGTGTGTGTGTGTGTGTGTGTGTGTGTGTGTGTGTGTGTGTGCTTTGCTTTGCGTCAGTGGGTAACATTTTACGTTACTATGTGCTCGTCTCTTCCACCTCATTATATTTGCTACTGGTAGTTCACGTATGAGCTGGAAGAGAACTTCAATACTCTTTTCATATCCCGTTTATAACTGGCATTTAGTCATACTTTGAAGTTATTGCATATTTTTATTTATCGCATGGCGAACTAAGATCTAAAAGTTCCACACTACAAATACAAAAGGGAAAAATGTGCATGTCATCCGATTTACAGAGGAAAATTACAGATCAGAATTTCAACAAAAATACTTATACAAATTACTAACTCTAGAAAAAAATATGTCTTAAAGTGTTCCATACTCTCATATCTACATCTTTCACGACATCTTTGGGGAAATGAGCTTCATCCACAGCCTGCTCTGGCGCTCCGTAATCACATTCAGGGCTGTCAACAATGCCCCCTCTGTGTAGATAGCGTTATTGTTGCTCTGGATCATTTTTAGGCGGCACCAGATTTTCCTGGGTAGATCCGACCCTGACGCTGGTATAACAGAGTCTTTGTAGTCATTATGATTGAAATTTTCGTTAGACTTTAATTTCTTTCCGTGCATCTTCCTGGAGAAAGGTTGACGTTGCACCAGGACTTCATTTTACCATACAGATCTTCAGGGGTGAGCGTGGGCCGTTATCCAGTACGGTGTGGACTGAAACCAGTACGGTGTGGACTGAAAGTACCCTTGGGAGTATGGAAGAATTAAACTTGTTCTATTCTCTAATTGCGGCCTGTTTTTGCCCCAGGGTTGGGCGACCGATGTCGGCAGGGGGCTTAATTAATAAGAAATGACTAATATTAATGAATAAATGCATCAATTTTATTAGCTGTGTGCCCGGTTACAAAGTCTCGTAACCGGTTGGCCCTGACTAGTATTAGCACGCAATCTGACTGCATAAAATAAAAATAAAGACTGACAAGGAATTTCCATTAACACAATTGATTAATTAAGTCCCGTGCAACTATAAAAGCTACGAAACAACAAAGCACAAGTGTAACTGTTCTGTGCGTGGTAGTGTGACTCAACGTACATGTATCTGTCTCGGTTCTCGACAAAATATTTTAAACACCATTTACAATGAACTAATTGAAAAACCGGAAATACTATAATTGCACATAGAAACCAGAATTACAAGTCTAATAAATGAACACGAGCCAGATGCTTTGTTGACTGTACCTGTGAGCAAGAGGGATTGTTCTTAAAGAAAACTGTAATACCTTTTCACCTCATTATATATTGACGAAATTATTCCATTACACCAGCATCATAAATCAAAAGCCCATCTGCTTTCTCAAATATATTCTGACAATTGCATCTTCTTCTATCTATACATTACACCAACCGAACAGTACAACATTTCAGTCAACACTCGTCTACTCTCGACATCCTCTGAACTACAACTGCGCCCAGTGGAGGCGGCGGAATAATAATCTTTGGCGCAATATCTGGCGCTGTGAATCAGTGTAGCCACCTTTCAACGTCTTTATCCAAGAAAATGGTGCGCCTCAGGTTTCCGTGCTGAGCGTCATCCTCTTTGCTATCGCCATTAAACTTATAACGGCATGTCTCCTGCCGGACATCTCCGGCTCCCTTTTTGTTGACGATTTTGCCATCTATTGCAGTTCTCCACGGACCTGTCTTACTGAGCGGCGTCTTCAGCGATGTCTTGATTATCTTTACTCCCGGAGCATTGCCAATGGCTTTCGTTTTTCCACTGACAAAACCGTCTGCATGAATTTTTGGCAGTCCAGTTGGTTTCTCCCACCATCTTTACATCTTGGCCCCGTTCCTCTTCCTTTCGTTGAAACTACGAAATGCCTTGGGCTCATGATTGATAGTTTCCTATCTTGGCCCTCCCATGGGTCTAACCTGGCAACCTGCTGTATGCATTCCCTCAATGTCCTACGTGTCCGCAGTGGTGCTTCCTGGGGTGCAGATCGAACCACCCACCCTCCATTTGTACCGGTCCCTTGTCTGTTCGAAACTAGACCATGGTTGCTTTGTTTATGCGGCTGCACGTCCATCCCTCTTACGCCATTTCAACACTATCCACCGTCGTGGCATCCGGTTGTCCACTGGAGCCTTTTACACTAGCCCAGTTGAGAGTCCGTATGCCGAAGCTGCTGAACTACCACTATCCTACCGCCGTGACTTTCTCCTCAGCAGGGATGCATGGCGTTTGTCTGCCATGCGTGGACAGCATCCTATGCCTCCTTCCTCGATGATTCCTTTGGTCGCCAGTATGGGGCTCGTCCCTCTTCTCTATTACCTCCTGGAGTCCGCTTTCGCCACTTGCTACTGCGGCCTAACTTCACACTACCTGCAACTTTCCGGATGGGTGTGAACCCTTCACCACCTTGGCTTCGTGCGGCGGCCCGTGTTCACCTTGGCCTTCATTCGCTTCGTAAGGACAGTACTTCAGTCGCTCTATCGCCTTCATTTTCACGACCTACACATGGAATTTCGCAGTATTACCTTTCTGTACACGGATGGCTCTTGGACTGACTGTGGTGTCGGGTGTGCCTTCGTCATTAGCGCCGACGTTTTTCGATATCGGCTTCCAGCACACTGCTCAGTATTTACACTAGATCTCTTCGCCTTTTGTCAAGCCACGCAGTACATCCGGCGACACAGGCTTTTCAGTTGTGTCCTCTGTTCATACTCTCTCTGCGCCCTTCAAAATCTCTGTGCGCTGTACACCCCTCATCCCTTACTGCAACGGGTCCAGGAAAACTCATTTGCTCATTCTTGCTAAGGCCTCTGTGATGTTTATCTGGGTTCTGGTCATGTTGATGCTGCTGCCAAGGCTGTAGTCCTCATACATCAGCCCACTAGTTCCTATATTCCCTCCGATGATCTCTGTGTTGCCGTCTGTCAGGAGACGATGTCACTTTGACATCGCCATTCGTCCTCCCTTAATGGGAATAAACTCCAGCCTCTCCCAACAGCTTGGACGACCTCCTCTCGGCTCTCCCGCCGGGAGGTCATTTTAACTAGATTGCGTATTAGGCACTGCCTTTTTAGCCATCATCATTTATTAAGAGGCGCTCCTCCACCACTTTGTACACTATGCACCCAAGTTTTAACTGTCTGTCATTTCCTGGCGGAATGACCATTTTTTGGCCGTTTACGTTACCGCTTGGGTTTGCCGTCTGAATTATCGGCCACTTTAGCCAACGACGCACGGGCTGTCGACCGCGTTTTACCTTTTATCAGTCGTAGCAATATGGCGCAGGACATTTAATTTTTAGTTCTGGACCTTCGTCTCTGTATGGTGTCTTTTATAGCCCTTTCTCCACGCCCCTGTTTTTAGTTGTCTTCTCTTACGTCAACTGACGTATAGTCGTTTTCAACTCCTCTCTGTCTTCGTGTACTATAGTTTTGACTTCGGTGCGTATGACCCCAGTTGTTTTTTGCGCCCTAAAGCAAAACACCTCGCTGCTCAACTGGACGTCCTGTTGGTAGTGCTGACGTACACCTCCACCAAAAAAAAAAGTTCAAATGTGTGTGAAATCTTATGAGACTTAACTGCTAAGGTCATCAGTCCCTAAGCTTACACACTACTTAACCTAAATTATCCTACGGACAAACACACACACCCATGCCCGAGGGAGGACTCGAACCTCCGCCGGGACCAGCCGCACAGTCCAAGACTGCAGCGCCTCAGACCGCTCGGGCAATCCCGCGCGGCGCTCTTCCACCAGTCGAGGTACTCAAAGGTGTGTACCTGTTGGGTTCCTTGCCGCCTAACTGAAGAACATAAAGAGCAACGAGAGATCATCTGCGCGGAATTGCCTGCGCGTTACGAGGCTGATCGTGAACTTTTTTTTTTTTCCGAACATTCACTGGTGAGGAAACACAGGTTAATCGAACTGGAAACAAAACGGCAGTCGATGGAGTGGCGCTACAACACTCTCCTCTGTGGAAAAAGTTCAAAGCCGGTAAAGTCATGGCGACGGCCTTCTTGGACTCTGAAGGGGTTATTGTGTCTGATGTCTTTCCTTATGGTGGAGCGATCGTCTCTGCAGTGTATTGTCCTACCCTCAGGAAACTGAAGAAAGGACTTCAGTGTGTTTGTTGCCACAAAAATGCGAGCGAACTTCTCCTTCTCTTTGACAACGCAAGGACTTACTCAAGTCTGCGTACCCGAAAGCGCTGACAAACGTTGGATTGTTTTTCCTCATCCACCCTACCGCTCGGATCTCGCACCTTCCAACTTTCATCTGTCTGGTGCAATGAAGGATGCACTCCGCGGGTAGGCGTAGGTGGATGATGGGGATGTTATTGATGCAGCAAGATGCTGTCTCCGACGTCGTCCGGTAGATTGCTACCATACGGGCATACAAGACCTCCCAGTAAGGTGGCGTAGGCCGTCGCATTGAACGAAGATTATTTTGGAAAATAGAGTTTTGTAACCAAAAGAGTGGGGATAATATGGTATATTGGAATCCTGAATTAAACCAACCTTCTTTCAGAAAGAAATGTGTTTTATTACTTACAGGATGCGCCTCATATTTTGTAGATATGCCTGCTCCTGCACCGTACCGATGCACAGTATCTTACAACGAGTACAATGGTTTTTTTTGGGTAACTACTGTGGATTATTTGTGAATGTGGAACATTCAGCTTTGTGTCTGCTTGGCGCTTTTGCTGAGAATGCACAAATTCCTCTTTTGGCTGTATTTGGACACATCATCACTTCCGATAATATACATTCAGCTGTTGATTATATGAAGTTTTCTAACGCAAGTCGCACATCTGCTCCATTAAGAACAAATTATAACGAAAGCCAGTCAGGTATAACATTCTTACGGTATTGCGCGCAAATGTAGCACAGTATCAAAAGGGGGAGAGGATTTAATAAAATTATACTGCTTTGATCCAGAGTTGCAGCTCCTAATGAGATAACCGCTTCGCAAGTCTGACAAAAAATTACCCAGTAAAACTGCATTTAAAACTGAGACACCGTGAATTTACTTCGTGGGCTCTGAATAGTCTGGTTCATTTTATGCGTGCAGTGTAAAACAGTCTGATTCGTCGCGCTGTATATGAACTAGAAACAAATGATAGATGATCCTAGCACTATTACATTGCATATTTTGTGTTGAACAAATAAATTTCGTTTCAATACGACATCTAGTGACCCCCGAGTTTCCGAATAACGCGATGGAACGATCACACCCCACGCCAGAAAAATTGAATCGCGCCCCGGAACGATGAAACGCGTCTTACATAAGTTTTTGCGTCAACTAAGCCCGCGCAGAACCACTTTCGACATCCGAGTCGCGTAATCAACACCTACAATGACAAACATACAGAATCGTGCAAGCACTGAATTACTAGCTGCAAACGTGATCCTCAGTCAGATTAGGGCGAAAACTCTCGCCCTTCTGGTCGTACAGTCCACTATTGTGGCTCGCCCATTTTAGGAGCAATTTGCCTTGGCCCATATCACCTCAGACGAAACTAAGTATAGTTATGTGACAGATGCACTTAACGAGCAAATGGCTAAGGAAGTACATGAAGCCCTAGCTTCGCCGCCAAGCACTGAAAAATACACACCTCTATCAAGCATGCGCTCGTAATGCGCTTGTCGCAGTCAGAAGCTAAGCGGCTTCAAAATGGCGCCGCAGTGAAGAACTCGGCGACCGCACACCACTCAACTACTTCGTGGTTTTCGCCCGCTCGCAAGCAGCGAAATTAACGACGATGTTCTGCGGGATGTATGGATGTCGCGCTTGGCTACGGATGCACGTAAAAACTTGCAATGTACGCGTGTGACCTGGACGATGTCGCTCAAAATGCTATCCGAATAGTTGAGATGTATTCATCGACGAGAGTCGCAACCGTCTCGGCTAGATGAAAAAAGACTTTTCCGGAAGCACTGCAAGCACAAGTCCGATCAATTCAGCGCTCCGCACGTGCGTCGCGTTTGCCCAACGAGGAGAATATCTGCTGGTATCGAATAATTTGGAGTTGCAAAATGGTTCAAATGGCTCTGAGCACTATGCGACTTAACTTCTGAGGTCCAGTCGTCTAGAACTTAGAACTAATTAAACCTAACTAACCTAAGGACATCACACACGTCCATGCCTGAGGCAGGATTCGAACCTGCGACCGTAGCGGTCGCTCGACTCCAGACTGTAGCGCCTAGAACCGCAGGGCCACTTCGGCCGGCTTGGGAGTTGCAGCTCGGCAGTGGTGCCACCTCGGGACAAGAGGAACGCCACCGGGAATCAGAAGCGACAGCGACAGATTTCAAACCGTATAGCCGTTGACTGTTTATAACAAGCATTCTCTCAAGCTACAGTTATTCCTCATTGATCCAAGTTCTGATCTCTCAGCTTACCCTTCTTTTCGTCTTCCATGGCTACAAATACGCATAGAAATCACTTGTATACTGCAAACGGATCTTCCATCAAAACTTACAGCTACATTAACTTGCATATAAACTTCAATGTTCGACTTGAATTTTCGTGCAGATTCGTTTCCGAATTGTTGTAGCGTACCCGATTGTTCGAACAGATTTCTTATCGTTTTGCAGCCTCTTCCCAGATCTTCGCAATCCGCACTTGCTGGAATCTACAACAACACATTTGTCTAATCATGGACACACACACACACACACACACACACACACACACACACACACACATACACACACACACCGTGCTCACCATGCTGGCGCCAAAGTGATTGCAGATGATTCACCATACAACGATCTGCCTTGTCAATTCCCCGGCCACCTATCTGTTGCCTACTCCGGCACCGACAAGACACTGAACAGTATGTCACATTGTCACCACACCAGAACCACACATGGCCTGATCGGGTGCATACAGAAAAAATAATATGTTGCTCTTCGATTAGTAGCTGTGCCACGGTACTCCATATCGCTCCTAAGAAGAGTATCCGTGGCGCCCTGTGGCGACTGTCGTCAGCTTAACCCCAGAACTGTACCTGATCATTAAGACCGTTTTCTCCATTCGCGTCCTCCTCCGTGCTTTTTATCGCGTGCCAACAGCGCCGGAAGGTATACCCAAAACCGCTGTTTGTACTCCATTTAGACTTTTCCAATTTGTGGGAATACCATTCAGATTGTGCAGTGCTGCCCAAAATCTCCCGCGTTTCACGGATGAAGTAACCAGAGGAAGACTTCTGTTACGTCTGCACTGATGATGTCCAGCGAGATAGAGCATATGCACACCTACAGCAATTGTTCTCTAGATTACAAGAACGTGGCCTAGTGATTAACCCGCAAAAAAGGGTCTTCAGAGCGGTGGAAGTAAAAATTTTAGGGACCTTATCAATGCGCAAGGAATCCTACCATCTCAAGATAGGGTGGAAATGATTTCTCAGTTTCCCCCAGCCCACTACAATATGAAAATTACACCATTTCTTGGGTTTAAATAACTTTTATGAACGTTTTGTGCCCAATCATCTCAACGAAAGGCTAAAAGCTTTGCCTGAATCTGGAGACATGCTACAGTGGACTGAAGATTACAAGGTATTGTTGGCCAGAATGAAAGCTTATGTTGCAGAGGGTGGTTTGTTAGCTCATCCACTTCCTGACGCACCCTTCACAGTTTAGGCGGATGCATCAACTGCAGTGTATGCAACATGAGTGGCAACCTCTAGCTTTCTTCAGCGAAAACTATCACCTGCACAAGCAAATTTGTCAGTGTACCAGCTCTGCGCAGCATATGCCTCAATCAAAAAGTTCAAGGACACGCTTGAAGATAGACATTTTGCGCTTCTTGCAGTCTATAAGCCACTACCGTTCACTTTCCTCGTCGGAAGCCAGATTAGACTTCATCGCGTCAGTGGCGGCAGGTGGACTTCATTGCGCAATTTATGCAAATATTCAACGTGTTGATGGTGAGCAGCATAGACCAGTAGGTTTACCATCCCAGATTAAAGCCATCGTGAAAGGACTTCATACCCCTTGCCAGTGCCCAGGAAGGAGACAGTGAATTGAAGGCATGCCTTCAAACATTGTTAGGCCTGCAGCTTCGATGTATTCGGAAGCCAAGTTCGACCGTAGCGCTGTACTGTGTTGTATCAACGCCACAAGCATCACCATTCGTTACGACAGATTTTCGCAAACAAGCAGTTTCCTCTCTTCACAGCCAAGAGTAAGGGCTACTGCGCGACTTGAGAAGAAGGCATTTGTTTGGCCAAATATCAAGGAAGATTGCGAGACATTTGCTCGCCAGTGCAGTGCTTATCAGCGCAGCAAAACAACTCTACCTATTACTGCTCCGCGCTCAGTACTTACACCCCATCGAGTAATCGAGTAAACATTTTGAGCATGTCCAGATCGACATCATTGGACATTTACCACCGTCAGGAGGATACCAGTACTGCCTGACAGCGATTGGCCATTTCTCTTGTTGACCTGATATAAATTGTGAAAGATGCAGCGGCAGTAACTGTAGCCACGACCTTCTTTCGTGAGAGGACCCCACACTTCGGCATTCTTGTCCACGTCACTACCTATCAGGTCAAACGCCTCGAGCCCTCTATCTCAAAAGCACTGTCAGCATTGCTTGGCATGAGCCCTATTCGAATTTGTGCCTACCACCCCACTGCAAATGGTCACATGGAATGCCTCCATCGACAGTTAACAGGCCTCACTCAGATGGCATGCCACAGAGCATAAGACAGACAGCCTCCCTATTGCCCTATTGGGTCTCGAGACAGCTTTCAGAGATCATCTCAACGCAACAACAGCTCAATTAGTGTATCGTCAAATACTTCAACAACTTGGAAATTCCCGTACCGACACGATTCTAAAGAACATATATCGAGAGACCATTCGTTTTCTTTAACTGAAGTCCTGCAGACAAGTTTACGTGCGACGTGATACCATTCGGAAACCTCTTCAACCATCATTCAATTGTAAAACTTTCTCTGTCGCTGTCAGTAGCTCTTCTTTCACCATATCCATCGACGGGCTCAAGCGAGCGTTCAGCCCAGCTGAGACTTCAACCGTTGCAGAGAAGCAGCGAACGTCGAGTTGCTACCTACAGGTGATTTCATGATGACACTGGTCACACTCAGTCTTCCACCGCCACAGGGCACAGTCTGTGCATCCAAGTAAAACTCGTTTTGCGTGCCTTGTACGTTTCAGTCCGAGCTGTTTGTTGAAATGCTTTAATGACATTAGCCGCATTTGGGCATTGGAATGAATCAGTGGTAACGGGTGAATGTTTGTACGGATCATGACTAACCCAGGTGTCCCGCTCAACGCGAGCAGTCACCTTAATCACTTCAGCCATCCGATCACGCTTCCCACTCGACCCAATTCCCCAGCCAGTTACACACTACTGAAGCAGTGTCACTTATCTATGAAACCCTTACTCGTAGTTCCTGATTCCCGTAAGAGATCTGTCATGGTGTGCACTTACACTGAAAGAGAGGATCGTTGGTCGTCGTCGTCACCTTGTTTAATTGTGTATTGTATACAGGGCGTCTCTCCTAAGAGGCGTCAGGTGCATTTTCTTTGGTGTTTCGGCACATATTTGCGGTTCATTTTTTGCATTGTGTAGCTAGAGTCAGCCCAAGCAAATAGTGTTCATCCAGTCTTGCGACGCACAGCGTCAATAGAAGCTTTGTTTTTTTTTTTTTTTTTCATTATAAACAAAATTATTTTTAAATCGGGATTTTACGTGCCCATTTGATAGAGCGCTCCAAAATTAGTCTAGTCCAGTGTTAGTTATGTAGGTATGTATTAATAGGGACAGAAAACACGAAGAACAAGCAGCAATCAATCAGCAACTCAGTAGCGCTTCACCCTAGGCGGTAGCAATCTGTGTGGGCCAGGGCAGTACCGTCAGTGTGTGTAAGGCGACGTCCTATGTGAGCGAACTGTTGCGAACGCTCTGCGGTGAGGTGACCGCGCGGAAATATCAAACAATAGCCAGCGGTCAAATTGTCCTACTTGAGAGCGCACGTGCGGTGCAGTGTGCGACGCTAGTTGTGGCAAAGCGGACGCGATCAAATTGATATTTTCGCGCGAAGTGGACGCGACTTGCTGTGTCTTTTTCGTCTTAAAATGGCTGAAATTTTGATCAGCGCTGTTCAAGAACGACGTGTGTTGTGGGACAAGAGAAATGAAAAATATTATAACGTCGTAATATCATACGGTGAATGGGAAGAAGTTGCGAAAATAATTGGTACTACAAGTAAGTACATGTGTAACATACATTTATTAAGCAGTGTTGTTTACTTTCTGTGCGCAGGATTTTGTTCAACACACAATTTAAAATTTTTCTTCATTGCCAATATAAATGATACTACAAGTAAGGGCACTTAACACATTTTAAGCAGTGTACTCTACATTTGTAAAAGATTCTGTTCAAAATACAATTTAAAGTTATCCCTCACTTGCACAGTTGCTCGTGATGATGCATTGTATTTCTTTTGTAAATTGTCTTGTGCTGTATTTCGTATATTTCGGTACACATCCTGGAAAAATGCCACCTCAGGCTCATTTATTGATTCAAGATCACGGATGATGATGTGTAATAAAGTTATAGCTTTAACAATATGTAATGCATTTTCCACAGTAGTTTCGATAGGTTTATGCAAAATTCTAAATTTAGATGTTATAGAACCAAACGAACGTTGTACCACCATTCTTGCGCGAGATAACCGATAGTTATACGAGGGCAGTTCAATAAGTAATGCAACACATTTTTTTTCTCGGCCAATTTTGGTTGAAAAAACCGGAAATTTCTTGTGGAATATTTTCAAACATTCCCGCTTCGTCTCGTATAGTTTCATTGACTTCCGACAGGTGGCAGCGCTGTACGGAGCTGTTAAAATGGCGTCTGTAACGGATGTGCGTTGCAAACAACGGGCAGTGATCGAGTTTCTTTTGGCGGAAAACCAGGGCATCTCAGATACTCATAGGCGCTTGCAGAATGTCTACGGTGATCTGCCAGTGGACAAAAGCACGGTGAGTCGTTGGGCAAAGCGTGTGTCATCATCGCCGCAAGGTCAAGCAAGACTGTCTGATCCCCCGCGTGCGGGCCGGCCGTGCACAGCTGTGACTCCTGCAATGGCGGAGCATGCGAACACACTCGTTCGAGATGATCGACGGATCACCATCAAACAACTCAGTGCTCAACTTGACATCTCTGTTGGTAGTGCTGTCACAATTGTTCACCAGTTGGGATATTCAAAGGTTTGTTCCCGCTGGGTCCTTCGTTGTCTAACCGAACACCATAAAGAGCAAAGGAGAACCATCTGTGCGGAATTGCTTGCTCGTCATGTGGCTGAGGGTGACAATTTCTTGTCGAAGATTGTTACAGGCGATGAAACATGGGTTCATCACTTCGAACCTGAAACAAAACGGCTCTCAATGGAGTGGCGCCACACCCACTCCCCTACCAAGAAAAAGTTTAAAGCCATACCCTCAGCCGGTAAAGTCATGGTTACAGTCTTCTGGGACGCTGAAGGGGTTATTCTGTTCGATGTCCTTCCCCATGGTGAAACGATCAACTCTGAAGTGTATTGTGCTACTCTTCAGAAATTGAAGAAACGACTTCAGCGTGTTCGTAGGCACAAAAATCTGAACGAACTTCTCCTTCTTCATGACAAAGCAAGACCTCACACAAGTCTTCGCACCCGAGAGGAGCTCACAAAACTTCAGTGGACTGTTCTTCCTCATGCACCCTACAGCCCCGACCTCGCACCGTCGGATTTCCATATGTTTGGCCCAATGAAGGACGCAATCCGTGGGAGGCACTACGGGGATGATGAAGTTATTGATGCAGTACGACGTTGGCTCCGACATCGACCAGTGGAATGGTACCGTGCAGGCATACAGGCCCTCATTTCAAGGTGGCGTAAGGCCGTAGCATTGAATGGAGATTACGTTGAAAAATAGTGTTGTGTAGTTAAAAGATTGGGGAATAACCTGGTGTATTTGAATGCTGAATAAAACAACCCCTGTTTCAGAAAAAAAATGTGTTGCATTACTTATTGAACTGCCCTCGTACATCTCTTTACCGTCTTTCTGGAAAAGGCCTCATTGAATGTTCCTTCAGTGGAAATGCTTCAGGTAGTTTTAGTCTTCCCTTTTCTATTGCATGTCGGAAGGGGCATTCATCGAATACACCTGCGTCATTGTCGATTTGTAGCAGTAATACATGGAACCAGAGTTACTGGTTTTTTTAATACGAATGTGTTTCGCATCTACACTTCCAAGACAGTTTGGGAATTGCCATCTGTCCCAAAACATTGTGCTATTTTTTAAAGTCATCTGTTGGCCCAGGCACGTGCTTCATTAAGAGTGTTGTCCAGATAGATTCACAAACCTCTGCAACGATTGTGGAAATAGCCGTTTCAGAATTTCGGAATGAAAAAGCGAGTTGGCGGAACGGTATGCCCGTAGCTAAGTACCTGGAATGTCTGACAAATCTGTGTTAATATCTTATTTTGTTTAAAATGGGGTAGGTTCTAAATTGGGCAATGGTATTTTTTCCTTTTTACGTATGTAATGCGATATATCGAACGTTAATAAATAACGTAATTATTAGTATAACCTGTCCCTTTCACAATTGCTGACAATAGAATGGTGAGCTAGTCCTTATTTCCACGCTAACGAACTCGAGATTTTAGTCACTATAGTATTCAGAGTGATATCCTGCCATTATGTGCCTTTAACATCTTTTGAAATAGATCGTCAACAAGCAGTCAGTTGTTATGATATACAGCGATTCAGTGGAAAAGCAAATGTAAATGGTTCAAATGGCTCTGAGCACTATGGGACTTAACTTCTAAGGTCATCAGTCCCCTAGAACTTAGAACTACTTAAACCTAACTAACCTAAGGACATCACACACATCCATGCCCGAGGTGGGATTGGAACCTGCGACCGTAGCGGTCGCGCGGTTCCAGACTGTAGCGCCCAGAACCGCTCGGCCACTGCGGCCGGCCAATTATAAATCACGCAGGTAAAATTTGCCAGAAGAACACGGTTAATTGCGGAGTAAACGTCTGCAGCATCTCATCAATTATTATGTTGTTAAACAATCGCATTAATTTCCATCGCTTCTATGTAGGATGAATCAGTAGTATGGAGAGGTTGATACTAAATTTGTCTCATGTTCGGGAAAAATATAAGGGACACATTTGCAAAAGGCCGGCCGGAGTGGCCGTGCGGTTCTAGGCGCTGCAGTCTGGAACCGAGCGAACGCTACGGTCGCAGGTTCGAATCCTGCCTCGGGCATGGATGTGTGTGCTGTCCTTAGGTTAGTTCGGTTTAATTAGTTCTAAGTTCTAGGCCTCAGAAGTAAAGTCGCATAGTGCTCAGAGCCATTTGAACATTTGCAAAAGAACTGAAAAAAATACCTAAGACTCGTTCTGGAACTGACGCCGACAGTGAAGCGATACATAGAGGCACTTGGCCATATTTTGAGTCCATGCTATTTTTAAAAGATATTTTGACGCAGCGAAAAACAGAAGGGAACATTCAGCCAGAACACTCAGCAGCGAGCACGTCTTCAGATTTTTTGGACTCTACATGTGCTACTACTCTGGAAGAAGAAATGTATGTGAGGGACACAGAAAATGCCTTTGAAAGTGCTACTGTCAGTATCAGTTATGAGAGACTCAATGACAGTAATGTTGGCGACAACGATGAGCCTTAACTTCAGGTTCCTATAGTTGAACAGCTAGAGCAGGCCATGCTGCTGATTTCCCAAGCCACGGAAACTGCCCGCAATGATAGCATTCTTTCAGGCTCGAGAAATTCACTGGTTGCAACGAGAAATAAACGTAAGCAAAAAGGAGATGGGCTACATGCATTTCTCCAATTAGAGAGAGAGAAAATTAAAATAATGCGTCAGGGCCAAGAAGATAACAATGAACCTTCTGTGGTTCAACGCAGAACACAAATGCAGGAGTTGTTAGAAAAGGAGTTGTCGAAGCTAAATGCGCCACAGGTGCCACAAGGTGATCATTCAGATCTTACTAATGTTTGAGAAATGTAAAAGATTAAGTGCATACAGTTATGTGAATAAAGAAGTAAAATGACTGATTTATTGTGCAAATGGCTCTGAGCACTATGGGACTTAACATCTGAGGTCATCAGTCCCCTAGAACTTAGAAATTATAACTACTTAATCCTATGGATATCAAACACATTCATGCCCGAGGCAGTATTCGAACCTGCGACCGTAGCGGTCGCGCGGTTCCAGACTGAAGCGCCTAGAACCGCTCGGCCACACATGCCGGCACATATTTATGTTTTGTTTGAGTTCTTACCTTAAAGTCACCATCAACCGTTCTTCAACTGAAATAGGTCGCTGGAAATTAGTTGAATTTAATGGCAGAACAGGTTTTATAGCGTCCACGATAGAACCAAACGTTGTAGGTAACATTCGGCATACTCTTTGAATAACAAAGGTTGACTTTCAATTCTTCATACAAATGTGAAATTCTCCATGAATGTCCCTTTCCAAATATACAGGGTGAGTCAGTAGGAAAGGTACATGTTTCGAGGGGTGATAGTATTAGTGATTCTGAACAAAAAACTTCAGTGGACGTATGCCCTATTCCGAATGATTTCCAAGATAGAACACATTTAGTATCACTTTTGTACGTTTTTCTTGAATAACTCGAAAACCGCACCCTCCAGCGGAAACGTGTCGCAGTATAAAATTAAGCTATATTAAATTTCCCACAAAAATGTCCTACTCATTTTTTTCTCTAGAATTAATGGTTTGTGCGAAGAGAGCGTGAGAATGTTGAAAAACTGGCTCGACGCCCATGCGCTGTAGCTTACGTAGCTTCTGTAGGCCACTTAGAGGCGGCATATTGAGGTAGCAAGTTGAGACGAAAAGTTTGATACGGGACACTTGTGGTCTATCAAGTTGGGAAACTACCTCAAATTGGCCTACAAAAACTATGCAAGCTACAGCGCATGCGCATCGAGCGAGTTTTTCTACATTCTCTCACTCTACGCACAAACGTTAGTTCTAGAGCAAAAATTGAATAGGACATTTTTTGTAGGAAATTTAATATAGTTTAATTTTGTACTGCGACACGTTTTCGATGGAGGGCGCGGTTTTTGAATTATTCAAGAAAAACATACGGAAGTGATATTAAATGTGTTCTATCTCGGAAACCATATATGAAGTTTTTTTGTTCAGAATCACTCTTACCCCTCAAAGCATGTACTTTTCCTCCTGACTCACCCTGTATAATATTAGTTTCACTCCTTTGTCGTAACAATATTTCTTCAGTATTTGATAGGCCGGCCTTTGTGGCCGAGCGGTTCTAGGCGCTTGTTTGGAACCGCGCGACCGCTACGGTCGCAGGTTCGAATCATGCCTCGGGCATGGATGTGTGTGACGTCCTTAGGTTAGTTAGGTTTAAGTAGTTCTAAGTTCTAGGGGACTGATGACCTCAGATGTTAAGTCCCATAGTGCTCAGAGCCATTTGAAGCCAGTATTTGATACTTGAGATTCGAGTTTTCTATTAAAAAAATCTATTCCTTCTGTTCATAATGAATGCAGTGTATTGAAAGGGCGGGTGTGTTGACACAGAATAACGCGTCTGCTTCCACAACTAGTCACGGACTGCGCTGCAGGCTAGTTGCAGGTGGCGCGCTCAGGCAGTGCGCTGGGCACCTGCGCCCTCGAATAAAAATACTGCAGCATATTTCTCCATTCTGTACTGAGATATTGCTTTTGTTTCGTCTTTAAAAATAATTTCGATATGTCAGCTACATTTTATACGCAGGAACATATCACCTAAAATTAACCAAACGTAAAGTAGCCAGTGACCACATTTTTCACTGTAAACACTCTAAATTTGATGCGATAGCTTACCTAGATATTGATTATCGCAGTGACTATGACAAATATCTGAAAAATTGACACTTCATCATAAAGCTGCAACATGATACTGTAAGATACGGAAAAATCACTTCTTTGCAACAATTAGTTTTAAGAATAAGATACCTGTTCGAAATGATATCAAGGTTCTTGCGAAAACATTGCGAAAACGCACGATTTACGACGGACATTATGCTATACAACAATGTGTTCGAACTTGATTTGTGTAGGGTTGTCGGGGTCCAAATGCCGCAGTGGCTTGCCTAATTCGGGAATCCAAGCTTTACAGCCTCATGAGTTACGTATATGAATTGCTTGCCTATATACTTATTAATTTTGTAGCTAGGGCTACTTAACTTAAGAAATTGTGAGCGGGACACCATGTACTTTGGCTGCTACAATTCTGTTGTAATCCCCCCAAATCTGACCATTCTGGTTGCAGCAATTGCAGAAACACTTGTTCGAAAATAGGTGATGGATTTAAAAAATAATTTTCTAAGTTGTTGTGGAATAGAACACAATCTCCAAACTGTCATAGATAGTGGGAGAATGAACAGATTTCAACGCGATAGTTATCGGAAGTATATTAGTTCATAATCTACGTTTCGAAACCAGATGTTGTTGCACATTTCCAAGGCCAGCTTGCACTGTAACGATAATTTATTAGTTGTGAACTGAAGATTGAAACTGAAGAAATTCCAATCAGTAAGGACATTATGAAATGGGACAAACTGAATAAATTACAAAAAGGTAGGAAATAATAAAGATGGAATCATGGGATCTGGATAAACTGAAGGAACCAGAGGTTGTTGACAGTTTCAAAGGGGGCACCAGGCAACGTTGGACTGAAATGAGGAAAAGGAATACAATAGTGGACGACTTGATGCCTTTGAGAGACGAAAAAGGAAGGCAGTGAAAAAGGGAAGCTCTAATAGATCCCTAGATAGCACAGGAGGTATGGAATTTAATTGATGAAAGGAGAAAATATAAAAGTGCAGCAAAAGAAGCAGCCGAAATGGAATACATACGTACAAAAAATGAGATAGGTGGAAAGTGCAAAATGACTAGGCAGAAATAACTATAGGACAAGTGAAAGGACCCGAGCGGTTCTAGGCGCCTCAGTCTGGAACCGCGCGACCGCTACGGTCGCAGGTTCGAATCCTGCCTCGGGCATGGATGTGTGTTATGTCCTTAGGTTAGTTAGGTTTAAGTAGTTCTAGGGGACTGATGGCTTCGAAGTTAAGTCCCATAATGCTCAGAGCCATTTGAACAAGTGCAAGTATGTAAAAGCCTGCGAACCAAGGAAAGGTGTATGACGCCTATAGGCAAAAGAGACTTTTTTTTTTTAAAAAAAAAAAAAAAGAAAGAAAGAAAAGCAGTTCAAGGGTTCAGGTAACAAGCCAGTACTAAGCAAAGAAAGGAAAGCTGAAAAGTGGAAAAAATATATAGTCGGTGTACATAAGAGAAAAAACTTGAGGATAGTGTTACAGAAAGAGAGCAGGAAGTCGATGAAGATCAGAAGGGGAGATATGTGAGAAGAATATGAAAGAGCACTGAAAGACCAAAGTCGAAAAGTAGTGGACGTGTGGCCTTAGTGTGTAAGCGTTTTTGTGTCACAGATCGCAGTGGAGCACGATGTCTAAATCAAGTCTTAAAGACATTCTTTAGAATGTTTTGGATAAGAGGAAAATGTCTACGAAGTTTATCGCGTACACTTGATTCCCAGAGGAGGACGATGATACGTAGACGCCTGCCGCGACTTATTGAAATGCAAACCGCAGACAGTTGAGCTCTAGAAAAAATGATTACGTGTGACGAGACTTGTTATAAGTACGAAAGTAGCACAGAACAAGACTAGAAATTTGCAAGATGAGCCAACCCTTTAACGACATAACCAATTTTCAAAACAAAGTGGTGTGCTAGTTGAACAACATTACAAAGAAGGACCTTCCTAACAGTTTCATATTTTTTTTACGAACATTATGTGCGTAATACTCAAGTTGTGGGAGACTATGTAGAACAACTGAAGCATTAAAACCACGATCTTAACTTTTCTCGTGTTTTTTTTATTATTCCTTTCTCGAAACGTTGTAGCCTGACAGGGTATGAGACAAATGAAATACCCTCAGACTTAAGAAACAATGTAACATTTCCAAATCCAAAGAAGACAGCTGCTAACAGGTGTGAATACCACCGATTCATCGGTTTCATTAAATCATGACTACAAAATATTGACACGTATTATTTCCAGAAGAACGGAAAAACTGGGAGAAGCTGACTAGGGGGTATATCAGCTTGAGCTCCGAAGAAATATAGGAATACGCGAGGCAATACTGACCCTACGACTTAGCCTACAAGATAGGTCGTAGAAAGACAAACCTTCGTTTATAGGATTTGTAGATTTAGAGAGAGCTATTGACAATTTAGACTAGACTACACTCTTCGAAATTCTGAGGGTAGAAGGAGTATAATAGAGGGATCGAAATTTTATTTACCATTTGTCCAGAAACCAGACTGCATGTATTAAAGAGTGGAAGAACATGAGAGGGAAGCAGTGGTTGAGAAGGGGGTGAGAAAGAATTGTAACATATCCCCAATGTTATTGAAACTCTACGTTGAGCAAGATATGAAGGAATGCTAGAAGAAATTTAGAAAGGGAATTAAAATTCATGGACAATAAATGAAAACTTTAATATTGCTGATGACACTGTAGTTCTGTCAGACACAGCAAAGTGTTTGGAAAAACAATTTAACGGCATAGATAGTATCTTGTACGCAGGTTGTTACATGAACATCAACAAAAGTAAGTCAAGGGTAATGAAGTTTAAATCAGACTGCTGAGGGAATAGAGTAGGAAATGCCGCTCTAAAATTGGTAAATGAGTTTTGCATTTTGGGTAGTAAAATAACTGATGATGGCCGAAGTAGAGAGTGTATAAAATGCAGATTGGCAGTAGCAAGAAATACATTTCTGAAAAAGAGAAGCTCATTACCACTGAGTATAGTAGTAACTGTTAGTAATCAATTTATTAATTGAAGGAAGTGCGTGTGTTGGGTGGGGTGGGGGGTGGATGCTAAAAATTACAGAGGTAGACCAATGCTTGAACGCAGTAAAAAGGTCAAAATGGAAGTGTGTTGCGTAGTTAGAGTTAGAGATGAAGATCCTTACACAGGTTAACCTAACACGGAAAGCTGCATCAAAGCAGCCTTCGGACAGAAGACCACAACAGCCTCGATGACAGCAAATATTTTCCATCAGCTGTAGATGTAATACCACAACCACAAGGCTACTTTTTCTACTACTTAAGGTAGGGATTGCAAAGAAACTACCATTTGTACGTTTCATGAATTGCGAGTATAAGTAATTGTTAATTTCTAATAAAATACGTACTTAGCCCATGAGACCTTCAATTTCTCATTGGTTAATGCGAGACATTCTCCTAGAGGCCAATTATGGTTGAACAATTTCGATATTACAGTAATGAAGTTGTGCCAACATCTGTACTTACAGACGTTAATACTTATTGATGTTTATGTTCATTTTTGTTACATCAGGACATTCCTAAGACCAGCATCCTGCCTTTTCGAATTCTTATAACTGAACAGAATTATCGACGCATCTAAAGTAATGTCAAAATATCGTTGTCTCTGATTAGAAGGAAGTTTGGATTGAACGTCTCATCGTCACCGCCTCTGTGGCCGAGCGGTTCTAGGCGCTTCAGTCCGTAACCGCACTGCTGATACGGTCGCAGGTTCGAATCCTGCCTCGGGTATGGATGTGTATGATGTCCTTAGGTTAGTTAGGTTTAAGTAATTCTAAGTCTAGGGGACTGATGACCTCAGATGTTAAGTCCCAAGTGCTCAGAGCCATTTGAACCATTTTGAACGTCTCGTCAACATTGAGGTTCAGAGACGAAGCATAAGCTCGAATAGTGTCAAGGATGGGGAAGGAAATCGTCTGTATTCCTTCTAGGAAACCATTTGCCTGGAGCAATTTAGGGAAATTACGGAAAACCTATTTCTGGATGGCCGGACGCGGGTTTGAACCGTAGTCCTCCCCAATGCGAGTCCAGTGTGCTAATCACTGCGCCACCTCGATCGGTCTCAGCTTAGGGAGAGTAGGAAATTTTTTCGATCAAAGATAGATATTTTTTGCTCAGTTTTTATTATCGGAGGCAATTAGTTAATTTACTTCACTATCAAAGCTGTTGTGTATATACATTGTTCGTAGCTATAGATTATATGTAGTAGTTCATTCAAAAATACGAAACACCGCCGCATTCTTAAAAATGCTGCTCTTTGTCGCACAGAACATACGCACGCAAAAATCCGCCCCGCCCCTCCCCTCCCGTCTCTCTCTCTCTCTCTCTCTCTCTCTCTCTCTCTCTCTCCCTCCCTCTCCCTCCCTCCCTCCATGTGTGTGTGTGTGTGTGTGTGTGTGTGTGTGGTGGGGGGGGGGGGGGGTGCACGCAGTTCTTTCCTGCACTCCTTCCCCGCCTTGTCCCTATTTCCCGTGACAATAATAAACTTTCTTCTGTGTTGATTCCAGAAGGGAAGTTCGCAATCGACATATAAACATACAGCATTTCAGCATTTAAGGGATTTTAAACTAAGGAAATTGGAAGATTATGTTACACTAGTCTGTTTGCTACCAAATCTTGCCCGTCGTAAATATGAATATGTAATTAATTTTTAAGTTACTATATCTACATCGCAAAGAAGGAATAAGAGCTCAGTGGGGAAGGCTGGTAAAAGGAATCGTTTGTGGTGTGTTAAATGAACTGTTCCAGCGTCCATCCAAAATGATAAAGGATATTGTTCAAATCCAAAACTGGCATCCTAAATCAGGATGTTTGGCGCGGATTTTTCGCTCCGCTTCTGCCGGTAAGCCGCGTGCCATATCCACTACTCCCCTCCTATTTAGGGATAATTCATTAACTGCTTACCCACCGACTTAGAACTGTACTGTATGTAGCGTGAAACATAACCGGTATCTATCCTACCCTAATGTACTGGACTGTGTATCATTTTGTGGTTTAGGCACAATATGTTATTCCACTTGGGGAAAAGAGTGCCTTGTATGACTGTTATGTGCGTAAGTGACGCCACAACTCGTGCGTGCATGTTTACTTAGAACATCAAGGCGTTATTTACGAAAGTTGTGGCAGTTCGATTTCAGAGTCTGTACGGGTGGAGAAAGTTTCAGTTATGCTGTTTAGAGTACAAATTGGTGAGTTTTTTCGCATTCAAGAGGATATAAGACTATTGGCTGTTTTCAATTGAGCAACATTTTCAGTACTAATTTCTTGTAGAAATGTCACGGAGTTGTTTGGGGAATTTTAGATTAGTATTTCGTGAACCTTCGCCCAAATCGGGGAATTAAATTCAGGATGTTCATATTGCGAAAGCTGGAAAAACCGAAGAGCAGCGACACTGATCGGCAGTGTGTTCCCTCACCGGCACTCATTTATGTATCAGCTTTATAAATGATTTAAAATAGATATATGAGAAAACAGTTGCTACTTTGCTCTGGTGTCCGTGTAAGCGAAGACAGAATAAGTGGATGTCATCAGCTACTATCAGTCTCGTGATATCACTTAAATCAGATAATTACCCAACGTTGAATTTAAGATTTCATTAAGCAGAGCTTTCTCTCTTGTCAGGTAGGTGACCGCATAGTTTATCTGCTGAAAACATTGTGTTGCTCCACTTAATATCGGTTACATAAACCGTTACTGTACAAATCTGACGACAAACTTGCCTGTTTCGAAGAACAAAGGATTTGAACCGGCCTTCATTGATAGTTTCTGCAGTCCGTTATAAGCAGTTACGAACCACGAGTGTTAGCATTGTTGGCGATATATTGCGACTTATCCGGTAATATATTGTATACATAAAATTCCAAATCTGTGCATGTTTGGCAATTGGTGATTCAGTTTTCGAGATATGTTCTATATGATAAGGCTTTTAATTATAAGCGTTCAGCTTCAGCCGCTGATGACTGAAAAGTTTTTTCCCCTAGTGCGTTGTGTAGTGTTATCTCCGCAACATCAGACAGATATCCACATGAAGTTTGTAATCGCTCTTTATGATGGTTTGTGCAAGCTTGCTACTCGTGTGACATTGTCACGTCTTAGTTCCTACCACTAAGATGATTCCATGCAATACATGTTGTAAGAATGAATGTTTTCCAGAAATGAGAGATCCGCACTCACACATTGTATACGCCTCAGAATAAGTTATTGTTTTCGTTCCCAGAATAAATAGAATGCCTTGCTTTTATTCTTTCTTGGTTTGTGAGCAAGTCATCGGACGGCGTAATTATTTTCTCATCTTCGCTCCTCCTCAGGTGTTATTGGAATTGGGGGACTAATTTATTGTACACAGGCCCACAGAGTAGGGGCTCTGAACAAAACTTGGTTCGTCTTAGGGGTGACCCGCGACTGTGTGCTTTACGCCCTGTTGCTGTATTAGCAAAATAATTTACTAGAAGGTAATCCTGCGGTCGAATAATTGAGGGTTGACAGTTTATGCGAATTATAAATTAATGAACATAAACAAACAGAGAAACATTTGTAATAAACATATGCAACGCTGCAGATTTAACTTTTTAAGAACAGTTGTTTTAAAAGTCCAAACTCCTAGTGAATGTTGGCTTTACCAGCAGTTCTACTCGTAAATAAAATTAAAATTGAAATATAGCATAGCTCCTCAATTATTTAGTGTGACACAAAAAATGACAGACTCCTCGCTAAGATCGAGTCACGGGATGCCCGTAACTTAGATCAGACAAACGATCCGAAGTGTGTTACATAAATTCAGTCAAGCCACTCTGCCGTAATGTCATGACACTTTAGCCAATGAGACCTTGAGAAGCTCCCCATTAGATTCCACACTTCTTGCCACACTTGACTTATATGCAAATGGGTCACCATTTCTAAGCTAATGGTTCTATAGTTAAAATACATATTCTAACTGACAGGTTATGTCATGACGTGTCTGCTGACACCAATTGCCGGCCGTTGTGGCCGAGCGGTTCTGGGCGCTTCAGTCTGGAACCGCGCGCCTGCTACGGTCGCAGGTTCGAATCCTGCCTCGGGCATGGATGTTAGTGATGTCCTTAGGTTAGTTAGGTTTAAGTAGTTCTGAGTTCTAGGGGACTAATGACCTCCGATGTTAAGTCCCATAGTGCTCAGAGCCATTTGATTTGACACTAATTCTTATCATTTTTAATTCAGGCCTTATTAACATCGACCTATTTGTGCTTCTAGCGCATCCGCATTAATATTTTAATGAGCATTGATCTTAGATTAATAAGTAGATTCAGTAACAACTATAAGTTTGCCACCGTGAGAGATAAAAACTTAATATTATAGAATATTTAACAACAATTTTGCAGTCGTTGTTTGTCTCGATTATAACAACTACGCAAAGCGTTAGCGGGCGTATGGTTTGTTGTGTATCGTAAAATAATAGATCATTCAGTAATGGTAAACATTTCTGGTGGAATGACCGGTTTAATTATAAATATTTCCGTGGTTGCGGTTGTGTATTTCCCTCTGTTGATTGACGTGACGCTCCTGTATTTACTGTACCAGTCTTCCTAGCCTCATTTCATGTTATTGAAGTGTGTACAATGTCTGCCGTTAGCCAGCCGTGTACTTTAGGGTCCAACTACTACCTGCGGTCCGTCGCGCCTTACTTGCGGCCGTCTGTTATCGCCCTGCCGGGAAGGAAACCCGGTCGCTCGCTCACACTAATCTTGTCATTGCCTGAATGCCCTCTTCATACCAGTTTAACGGAAACCATTTGCAGGTTCTAGCTTTCGTTTCCTTTCAGACTCAAGACCGGCTAACTGTTTGTTATGTTCCAATACAGTGTCGGGATTTTCCCAGGACTCGTTAAGTTACAATCTTCTATTGTAAGAGCGTCTTCGACCGCTCAACAAATATTTGCTTGTTCAGTTCCACGAAGGTTTTCTCACTAGACTCGTCAGAGATGGCGTGGGCGGGAGGGACACACACACACACACACACACACACACACACACACACACACACACATAGAGAGAGAGAGAGACTTTCCCAAGTTAGTAGCAAGAGTAAGACCACCCACTATTAAATTAGGGTATGTGCGTGTTTCCTTCGTTTGTGCGTCATAGTCGCCACCACAATACTGAGCTCGTTACTGTAACGCACAACAAAGAAAGCCAGGAAGAAAGACGCTTTTTTATGCCATGCCTGCTTCGATCTTTTATTATGTAGTTAGCTAGGAGGCATATCCCTACTGTTGAAGTAATGAAATTTACCGCCGAAATCATTTTACCCTAATCAGCGAGGATTTATTCCGGTACGTTCATTTATAATACTATAGCGCAGTGATACAATATAAATCGTATTGCGGACCTACATCCTATATTCTTTCATAACGAGAGAGTTTGCTGCGCTTCATACTTTTATATGCAAATGAACACAGTACAGGTTGTCTCTCTCTAGAGTCATCAGGCACATTTGGCATCTATGTGCAATTTCCTTTTTGCAGTGTGTAACTGCATTCAGCCCAAACAAATAATATTCTTCACATATTTCATGTGAGGCCCATTGTCCGCTGAAAACGTCGGTTTGTTTCCCGTTACAAAGAAGACGATTGCTAAAATGGAATTTTATGCACCCAGTCGATAGAGCGATCTAAAAATAAGTGTAAATTGTGTCGAAGTGTATTAACAGGGAAAGTAAAAAAGGAAGGACAACCAATACTCCATCACAGACTGAGTACCGATGGTATGTAGCGGTATCAGACAGCGCGGGGCGGGGCAAGGACAGCACGAGATCGTTGCTGGGTTACCGGTTGTTCCTGTTTTACTGTCCTTGTTAACACACAACTGCAAAACGAATATCGTAATAGACTAATTTAGAACCATTGTACCGAATGAGTATGTAAGACTCCGCGTAAAAAATGTCTTTGTTTGTAGTGGGAAACAAACCGACGTTTTCCGTTAATAGGGGGGGTCGCATGAAAGATGTAATGAGCACTATCTGTTTGGGCTGACTCCAGCTTCACATTGCAGAAAGGAAATTGCAAATATCTGCCGAAATACCAGAGAGAATTTGCCTGACGGCTCTTAGGAGGACAACCCTGTAAATTGATACAAAACTGTTTTTGTCGAAATTACCTAGTACGTGCTAATAGGCCTTAAAAATTAACTAAGAAGAGCACTTTTTGTTATGGCCCCTCATGGGGCCATGACGAAATAGCTACGTAACCTCGTGGGATCATGTATAAATTGTGTTCCACTTGAACACTGACTTTCCAAGTAACGTTAGTGGTGTCTAACAATACGGTGAATCCGAAGTGAGACATGTAAAGTTCCGTGCACCTTGTGTGAATTTGCTGTACTCGGACAAAGCGTACCAATGAGGCCTTCTCAGCTGGAAGACGTTTGATGGGAAAATCCAAAGATAGCGGGTTCCAGCTCCAGTCTTCCACTATTTTAAGGTCAGAAAGGATAGTTACGTCGCAGATTGATTCAGAGCGAGACCGTACAATTATTAAGTTGTTAGATTCGTATTCGAGAGGAACGTCATTTAAATCGTAAACCACCTATTCCTCACTGGTTTCCCAAAAATAACGTAGCAAAGAACGGTGTGCTTCCTTCTGTAGAGCTAGGGTATATACCTTCTCCTATGCTTTCCCCAACGGAAGCAGTCTCTCATCTCTTAATATCTCCTGGATTCCTGTTCGGAAAGGTGTGGGTCACGGACCCCAAGTCGGATGATTCTGATGGCAAAAAAAAAGTGCCACTGTTAATACTTCTTATTTTCTCAATGCTAGCGTTGGTGAACACTTGTCTTGTGGTTTTGCCTCACAGAGCGTAGTCTATTCGTTGTTACATCGGTGCAATAATGATTTACATGTCACATTGACACAACGAGAATGGACGAACATTAACCAGGACCTACGATCCAAGAAACTGTTCCCCACCTTCGCATACTTATGAAGTGAAGTAAGCTTACTAAATGAAACTGTAAGAAAATATCTGGAGACAGCGCTTTCATAATCGGTAAGGAGGTGCTTAAATATGTGGTTATTCGGATATCTTGTGGGCACCAACTCAACGTGTCACTACTCTGTGAGGTGATGGTTTGGACCAGCATTCCGTGTGGGTGGCGGTCAAATTCCTGTCCAGCCATCCAGATATGGGTTTTGCATGGTCACCCTAAATCGATTAGAGCGAATGTGGATGTTCCATTTGAAAAGGACATGACTGACTTCATTCCTCATCCTCCTTCAATTCGAACTTACGCTCCGTCTCTAGTTGCCTCGTCGCCGACAGGACGTTAAACCCAACCCTTTCTTCCTTCCCAGCCATCACTCACCCCGAGAACTCGTGGAGTGGACTCGTTTTATAGTAGTAATATCCAATGTTAGTATTTGTATATGTAACAGAATCCAGGCTATAGTTACGAGAGTCGAAGGACATGGAAGAGAAGCAGTAGTTGAGAAAGGGGTGAAACAGTGTTGTAGCTTACCTCTCGTTATGGATTCTGTACATCGAGCAACAAATAAAAGGGGCAAAGGATAAATTTAGAAAATGAATTTAAGTTCAAAGACAAAAATAAAAGCTTTGACTTTTGCTGATGGCAATGTAATTCCGTCAGAGACAGCAAGTAACTTCGAAGATCAGTTCAACAGAATCGATAGCGCCTTGAAAAGAGTCTATAAGATCTTCATTAACAAAAATTGAGTGTAGTCAAATTAGGTGAGCGGAAGTTACTTTAGTTTTGCTATTTGGCAACAAAATAACGGAAGATGGTTACAGAAAAATGGTCAAAATTAGTTGGATAAATTGGGTAACTCATGAAGTAGTACTGTATCAAATTGTGGAGAAGTTAAATCTGTGCCTTAACCTGACTACAATAATGGAAAGGTTGACAAGACACATTCTGAGGGACCAATGCGTAGTTAATTTGCTAATGGAGCAAAATTTTTGTTGGGGAGGGAGAATGATGCAAATTGTAGAGGGAGACGACGACTTGTCTTCGATAAGTAGGTTCAAATAGATGCAAGTTTCAGCAGAAGACTTGCTGTCTTTGGACTTAAGACAACAAGTGTAACATATTATTCTTACCATAAATCCCTCTTTGAGGACGTATATTGCTAGAAAAGAGACCAGGCGCTTTTACTAACTGCTGCGACGCTTCAGTCGATGGCCCACCTGTTTGATCCAGCTGTAATACGCAAAACTTGCGGGGCTTGAGAGGCGTGACTTGACCCGATTTGGACACCGAACATGGCGGCCTGTGTGTTTGAGTCTGAAGCGCGTTACATGCTGGCGTAGTCTAATCCTTCGCTCCCCGATGTCTCTTGTGTGTAGCAGCGTAATTTTCCGTTATGTGACGTAATTACATTCTGTTCATTCATAATTTGTGGCTGCAGCATGTCTGCATGGAGCTTAGTGTCTAATGACGTTGCCTCGCATACAGATCTCGTGACATACCTAAGCGACGAATCACAGTGTCATTCATCAGCAAACCACGTAAACATATCACGGTTTTTGGCAGGTGCTTTACGCACTTAGAATTGTAGACGCAAAGATGCACAGATAAAGTTAAACAGAGTTCCACACTCAACACTGAACATCGGAAACTACGCGACAGTCTCATTTTCTCGTCTTGTTTTAGGATTCGAGGTCCTAGGAGAAGGCGCAACCAAATGCTCGCGCCTACCCGACTCTCTTTCGTTTCTTCATTCCTGTAAGTACACCAAGTTAGGGTAAGTCTTCCTGTAATAGGACGTCCTGTCGACGTCGGTGTCAGTAAAGAGAACAAAGACCACAAACAGAGCGAGGATGGGAGGAAATAGTTGAGTACCGGCGGTGGTCTTGTTTAAGGAAGCGTTATATGCGATGTAAGGAAACCTTGGAGAACCTAATCACTTGGCTGGGCGCTGATACAGCACACCCCACCGCCTCCCTGCCAGTGCAGTAAATACTCGGCCATAGCCCAAGGTTTTTTGCAGTTGTGCACTCTATGTAGTATAAATCCATCGTCAACCAAGTTCTCGTCAGTATACGTTGGAAAACGCCGTGGATTTCGCATTTCAGGGCTGGGCAAGGTCCTCGTTGGGATTCCTGCCGCTTCCGTTCCCCGATGTATTATGAAATGCCAACCGTGTTGCGTATGCCGTATGTATGAATGTGATTGCGCTTCTGAGTGATGCGAACGATAGGTATCAAATTTAACGTCCCTATTCGACTGTTCTATAAGCCGTGAGACACCGCCCTTGGTTAGGCACCCGCGTAGCATGTGTTAGTAACGTTAACAACGGGGGTGGAATTAGAAGTATAAGTGACAGAAAATGTTAATGGGTGTGTCTGCACGTCAGAAATACTTCACAGAACATTAGCTTTTCGTGTGCTTACTACGTGACAGCCCCTTATATAGTTTACGAAATCTATTTTTATTGTTCCGTTAAGGCACTTGACTTGCGTACACAAACTGCGAATCGGAGATGTCCGTGATACTGCAATTAGATGTTACAGATAATGCACCAATTTTGTGCTTACACCAGTCAGTTTAATTAGTTCGTGATGTCGCTAGATCTACCAGGTAAATGGTAAATGCAAAAGCCATGGATCAACTGTCTCTTGTAGAGATATAGATTTTCGTCCTCCGTCGCACTTTTCTCTTTTTTCGCCTTCCGTCTCATCACACACGGAGCCACATGCCTGTTAACTCATCCATTGTCCGTTCTGTATTTCCATTTGTCGCGTTGGCGCCTCAGTGGAACTGCCATGCTGATACCGCGTCAAGTGGTTTGTTTTTCAGTCGCATGCTTTCACGTTAGTAGACGATTGTGATAAGCTCGGTGCAATGGTGGACTGTAAAGACATCTCTGTGGCGGCATTTTCGGCGATGTTGACCTACTTTAAATTGAAACTGTATTGTGCGGAGAGACTCGAGATTCCATTTTGTTTTTCTCGGACAACGATCATTGGTACATCGATGCTCGTGAGAGCTAAAGATGAAGGTTGGCTATGTATCCGGTCAGACATTTATAATTAGTTAAGTGGGTCTGATATATGTGTTCATGCGGGGGGTATGCTTTTTTCATCAACTTATGCCGTTGGCCAACCTTTTTATTAACTACGACGGCATTCGATCTTACTCCATTGCAAGAACTTCAGTCAGGATGATTGGCTAAGAAATTTGGAAACTGAAGCTTTTCATGTTCTCGCTCAACATTTGCTTGTAATCCCCATATTTATAAAAAGTTTCTAGTTAGGTGTCAGATGTCGGTCTGCTACAAGCTGTTTTTCTCTAGGGCTCGTACTTTTGCAACTTTTTAGCCAAAGCAGCACTAATTTAGCAAAAGAATGAGTTTACAATTATAGACAGTTCTTTTTTGACCTGCTTGCCAAGTTTTCAGAATTCATCAACAAGAACCGTTAGAGGTGTTGCATAATTTTTATGGTAGGCCTAGGAAGCAAGGGTTGTCTGACATACACCGTGAATTTGTGGAAAGCCCTATCTTCAGACGATACCTGACAAAGTACATAATGTGAGATAAGAGTTTCGCTCTCAAATTTGTCACATGAACTAAAATATTTAGCTTTCCACAGCATTTGAAACTGGTAACGGCATCAGAATGTCTTTACGTTAGTAAGAAAGATATAATGAAGAGATATTCATGACTTTAGGAAGGGTTATTGAGAAAATGTACTGCTTATTGGCAACTTTGTAACCATTTCAAAAAACCAAAATTAACATATAGTCGACAACGGGAGGATCCGTGGACAAGGATGGTGAAAAAATTGCCAGGTTCACCGAAGGATCAGTCCCAACGTTTATTTATTTATTTATTTAGCGTATGACATCTACAGAATAAAATTGCACACATACTATTAATTAATGTAATAGACGAATTGAAATCGAAATGGAGTCCCATGCTTCTTTACAGAGCGTAGGGGAACGATGCGGGAGACCCGCACCGCCTTACTAGGCAAGGTCCAATAGAGGTGGTTTGCCGTTGCCTTCTTCCGACCGTAATGGGGATGAATGATGATGATGAAGACGACACAACACCCAGTCATCTCGAGGCAGGAAAAATCCCTGACCCCGCCGGGAATCGAACCCGGGACCCCGTGCTCGGGAAGCGAGAACGCTACCGCGAGACCACGAGGGGCGGAGAATAGACGAATTACAAATATATTATTAAATGATTGATTGCAAACAACAATATGCGAAAGATTAGGGAGACAGCCGCTGCAGCTATTACAAGTCCACATCTAGGCGGGTCACCCACTGAACAGCACGTGGAGTAGCATTCATGATATCCCTCCATTCTCCTTCAAACCTCCTCGCAGGACAAGCGAAGATCAGGTGAGGGATTGTTGGTTCTTCTGCACCACAGTCGCATCGTGGGTCATCAGTGAGTTCCCATTTGTGGAGAATGGCCTTACACCTGCCGTGGTTAGTCCTCATACGATTAAGTCTGCACCAAGTTCTTCTGGGCATTTGCATTCCTTCCACCGGTATTGAAGGATCAAAATCAGTGATGAGAGGATGGTGATTATTCAGCGACCAGTATTGCCTCCGTTCCCTTGCTTTGTCGTACCTTTCTGGGAATTTGAGGACTTTGTCTTCCTATATAGGTTTCCTGGGTTTTAGACGGGTAGTTGGTAGATGGTCCAGTATTTTTCGGATAGGTATATCCTCAGAGACAGAGGGGTCATTAATTTTCTCCCATTCTCGGATAGCTGCTTGTTGCCTTCTGAGGGAGGGAGGAGCTATATTGCAAAGGGCATGAAGCCAGGGAAGTGGAGTTGATTGCAGAGTTCCTGAGACAATCCTCATGGTGGAATTAAGCTGGACATCTATTTTCTTCACGCACACGTGTGTGTGTGTGTGTGTGTGTGTGTGTGCGCGCACGTGTGCGTGCGCTCTTGTACCAGACTGGGGCCGAGTATACTGCCACCGAGTAAACAAGAGATTGTGCTGCGGTGCATAGGGTGTTAGCTTGAGCTCCCCAGGAGGTTCCAGTCAGCTTTCTTAATATGTTATTTTGATTTTTTATCTTTTGCTGGTTATTTATAGGTATTTTTTATAGGTTAGTGACCGGTCAAGAATGATTCCTAGATATTTTGGATGGCTGTTGTGCGTCAGTCGCTCATTGCAGAATGTCACCGTAACCCTCGTCTTGCCTCATGATTGTTCTGGTGGAATACGCTTACCTCGGTTTTATTTGGATTTGGGTAGAGCCTCCATTTCGTATAATACTGGTTAAGAAGTTGAAGGTCCGTTGTCAGAGTAGCTTCCCCCTCGTCGAATGTCTTGCTCTGAATGGCTATTGCAATGTCATCTGCATAGCAGAATTTTTGCTTTTCAGTTGCTGGCATGTCACTCGTGTAGAGGTTGAAGAGAAGGGGAGCCAACACTGATCCCAGTGGGAGTCCATTGTTTATTGAGTAGGATTTACTCGTAGATTGACCTACGTTCACTCTGAAGTAGCGATTTTCCAACATGTTTTCCACAAGCTTAGTTGTCTTTCGGCAGGGGATCTTTTTTTTTTTTCCAGCTTGAATATGGGTCCGTCGAGCCAGATGGTATCATAGGCGGCCGAGAGGTCCACAGAAGCCACACAGGTTTTTTGGGCCCTTTGAAAGCCCGACTCATTGCATGAGGTCAAGGCAAGGACTTGTTCGCAGCAGCTCCGTTTGTTTCTAAATCATGCCTGGTTTGCGGGAAATAGTCTATCTATGGAGTCATATATTCTGTTGTGCAGCAGTCTTTCTAATAGCTTGTAGCAAATGCTCAATAGGGCTGTTGGCCGATAGCTAGCTGGGTCATCCTGTGGTTTTCCTGGTTTTAAGATTGCGTGGTTTTTGGCTATCTTGAACTGACAGGGAACCCGGCTGGTGTTCATGATGTCACAGTAGAATTGTCTAAGCCATGCACGGGCTTGGGGCCCAGGTGTCTGATGAATTCGGGGAATATTCCGTCTAGACCGGCGGCTTTCCTCAGTTTAAGAGATTTTATCGCGTTATTCATTTCCAAATCTGTGAACGGAATAGAGAAACCAGTATGTTCTTCGAGTTGGCTGTCGATAGTTTTAATCTCTGCTGTAATCTCTTTCTCGAAGATATCATCTACAGGGACATTTTCCGCCCGTCGTTTTATCTGTAGTGCTACTTGTGAAGGAGATATTTTAGGGTTTTTATTTATTAGGGGTGTTGCTGTTCCCAACTGGCGTAAGAGAGACCATGCCTTCCTGCTAGATCGGGTGAAGTCCAAGTTTTTTGTTGTGCGTTCCCATCTTTCCCTTCTGCCTTCATTTATGGCTTTTAGTATTTGGTTTCCTATGTCAGCATCTCCAACTCTTTGGAATTCGTTCTCTGTGCATCAGTCCGTATTTATGGTTACTTCATTCTTGCCACCAAGTTCCTGTAACGATAAATTCTTTATCTCCGACAGCCAACCATTAACTCTAAAAACTACAGCGTGGATACATCATGGACTTCCGTGTGTCATTTCTCAAGATAGCCCGACCGTAACCGAAACTTCCAAACACGTACCTGAAACGTACTTGTTATTCAAGACCTAGTACCACTTGTATGAATATATTTCGATTGGTTCCTGATTTCTATTACTTGTTTTAGGATCCTCCACCATTTGTCGAATATTGACCTTAAAGGGTTGATTCCTCTAGCAGGAGTCTCATGAAGTTGTCATAGTTCCAAGTCGGCCAAGTCTATTGCACTCGGTTTTGAGCCAAGATACTAAAAGCTTAAATAACTTTAATCATAACGAAGAAATTGTTTACAAATTTGAGATATGAACAATATATGTTAAATTCACTATTACGCTGGTTTGTACACCAAAATCCATTATCGTTATTAACTGAAATATAAAATTAATTAGGGTGCAAATGACTTGTTTCATTTTCCGTCTTAAATCTTTAGGAATGAGTTTGAAATAATACCTGTGATCAGTGTTGGTTTTACATCACAAAAATATACAGTAAGGTTTCATATTGAGTTATAGTTTTCAAATAATTATAAGCAGTGCTTAAAAGACCTGTAATATTATTATGCTTACATAACTAAGTATTTTAGTATTACTATATATTGTAGCACTGACCGTGTGTTCAGCTGTACTTGCTCTACTGTCACGTTCTTGAAGAACCCGAAATGTACAGCAAGCACGTATGGCAGGAGCTACTTCACATCTCTTTTCTTCTGTGCACGCATTGGTCTCCTGGGCTGTTGAAAGTAAATCTTAATGCACTTTTTGTTGGAACCTGCAGAATCTCCAATAATCATTGCTGTAGGAGAAAGATATGTCTTGAAATGAAGAAGAGAGCCCATCGAAATTTTTTGTGAATTGAACTTTAAGGGTGATCCATTGTCAAACATCTGCCTCTTTGTGTTCATCCGTTTTACACGTCGTCCATGTGTGTCCACTTTCCAATAAGATGTGGAGCTTTCCAAACTTTTACTATTGCGAAATTAATTTTTGTTTATTAAAACTACTGTGAATTGAAGTGTACTACAGACGTGTTCATATTATTAGACTAAAGACATTTTTTCCAAAATTTTATATCATGCATTTGTTCTTAACATTTTTATTTATTAAATATGTTGTCATGCGAGCACATTCGCGCTTTTTTTTTTTGTTGAAAGACAATGCCAGAGAGACAGTGACGGTGGAAGAGAGAGGAGATAGTAATGGAGGGAGGGATGAAGTGGCAGTGAAAGACAGGTGGTTTCAGACAGTAGCAGTGGGAGCCAAAGAGAGAGGAGATAGCGATGGTCAGTGAGAGACAGAGACAGTAAAAGAGAAAGACAGATGGATGGAGAGAGAGAGCAAAGGTAGGCTTTGGAGCTTTGGAACACCCCACCCCCCCTATCTACCCAGACTGGCGAATTTCACACGAAAAAAATTTGTCCACTTTCCCCTATCTCCAGGTGTTAAATATTCCCAGTCTAGTGATGAAAACACCGAGCAATTCATACGCAAGGGCACATGTAGAGAGAAGACAATGGTGATTGAAGAGAAAGAAAGTAGACTATAAGCGAGAAAGAGACAGCGGAAACGGGAGAGAAGAGGAATGGGGCAAAGCCAATGACAATGGGACAGAGAGACAGCGGTAAGAAAGAGTGAGAGAAAGGGATGAAGACTGACAGTAAGAGGATAACAGGAGAAATTGCTAGCGGAAGGTTCAAATGGCTCTGAGCACTATGGGACTTAACATCTATGGTCATCAGTCCCCTAGAACTCAGAACTACTTAAACCTAACTAACCTAAGGACATCACACACTTCCATGCCCGAGGTAGGCTTCGAACCTGCGACCGTAGCGGTCGCGCGGTTCCAGACTGTAGCGCCTAGAACCGCTCGGCCACTCTGGCCGGCGCTGGCGGAAGGAGGAGGCAGTGGAAGGAGAGAGAGAGAGAGAGAGAGAGAGAGAGAGAGAGAGAGAGAGGGAGATGCTGAATGTGAAGGCGTCGCTGCAAAGAAAGCCTAAGTAAAAGGATTTATAATGCTCTGTGTTAAAAGAGCGCTTATATGTTCGCATGCCCAAATTATTAGTGAGGAAGGCGGAATGAGAACGAGCAGCTAGTTCATCATTTTCTGTTGGCCTTTTTAAGAAGAAGCAAATTCGTTTTTTTTTTTCCGTGTTTGCTGATTCATCAGGAACTTTTAGTTCGGAAAAATTTTCCGGAACGTTCGAAATTCTACGTTATTCCACTTATTAAAAAGTGTGTTGGCTGAAACCAGTGTCCTGCAGATATCTTTCGAAAAAGTGTCATTTGTCATCATTTCCACTTCTGCTTACAGATATGTTACTGGTGAGGTTGTTAGGGTCTTGGAGAAATTTTTATTATCATCATTTCTATGAGCAGCTGTTTCTAGATGTTTTGTAATCCGTATATATATATATATATATATATATATATATATATATATATATATATATATAATTTTTTTTTTTTTTTTTTTTTTTTGCAGGGCACTGAGTTTATTTTAGTTTAATGAAAACAAGTCACCTTTTGAAAATCGCACTGATTTTTAAAATAGTCTGAAAATACAAAAATGAAAGTTACGTATTTTCACACTGTTGGCACAGTAGGTAACTTCAAAAATTACGAGTAGCAGCACACTAGTTAGAAATTTAAAAGTTAACTGAAAATGTTACTTTTTAATTCTTGGGAGTAACATGTTACAAACCGTACAGAGTTTTATGACATGACGGCCGGATTGAACATTAAAGATTTGGCGCATTCATTATTCAACGCTATTTAGTTTAAGATGTTGAGCGGTATATTTTTTATACTGTATCAGGAACCGTTCATTGTTGTTAGCTATGTCCTCTACATTTTTCGGCAAACATGATGGATAACAGTCCTTCTACGCAAATAGAACAGTAAGAGAGAAATTTGCTTTGCCTTTCTTTTCTTCTTGAAGTATTTTGGTGAAATATTTGAATTTCGAGAATGATTGCTGAAAAAGTAAAATATATGCATAAATGTGCACAAATTGTTAAATATCCACTAACCTATTTTCTATGAATTTATATACAGTATCATGCAAATATGTAACAGTCCGAGCTCTAATTATGATACACAGTCCGAACGCCTTTCTGACTCGGCTCAGCAGACTAGTAATCTTTGGGTTGTTAATGATGGTGGCTTGGAATCGGAGACTGCGTGAATATTATCTCTGCCCCCCCTTGGTATCGACCATGCCTGATGCGTTCCTGAGTGTAGATGCCATTTTTTTTTAGCAGGAACATGGTTCACACGAAGAACGCAGTATCGTGATACTGTGCCTTGAATAGTGCGTTGATTAACTTAATTCGGTATAAAACCTCCGTCTGGAATCCACCCTAACATACTTCGAATATCATTGAACATGATGCAGACTCTGAAACTGTCAATTGTAGATTTAGATTATAGGAAGCTGAGCTATCTGTATCATAACATATGGTACCATTTCGGCCCAAGTACAACGAATGTATGAAATCCAAACTTCGACGAAATAAAGCAGTTCCGCGTACCAGAGGTGGACCAATAAGTTGTTTCACCAGTGTTTATTGCGTACTGTGTGATGTGTGTTTATTAATAACACTGTCCAAAACTTTCTACTTGGGTGATATAAACAGCAGGATATTCTCCCAAAAACTGTAAACATGCTGAAATATACTTATGTAACTTATCTGTAATTTTTTTTGTATTACTTAGTGCTCCAGATATTAATTAACAGAAACATGGGAAGCTAAAGCCATTGTTAACCTTATAACATGGTTACTGTTTTTAGACGTTATTATTATTAGGTTTGCCATCCATCCTGATGTATAAGGTCCGTCATCTTTATGGACTTTGTCACGACATCCCGACAACACCCAGTTTTATCCCTATTTTGCCAAATATTGGTAAGAGCTTGGCACAAGTACTGAAGAAACGCCATCTATTAGCGCAATATGTAAATACAGCTTCAGTTACTTTTTATTTATGTTGACTTTGTCGTCTCACAGAGGGCGTTGCGTGTTGCGTATCCTGTGTTGACGATGCAAGCGCCTTTAAGATGTAGCGCCATCATTCGATAAAAGACCAGACTTCTCCAGTACTGCGGGCCTGGAACTATTTAAGCAGTGCCACGCGGAAGAATCGGGCAGTTCCCATTTGAATAGCGAATTGATCAGAAGGTTCTTCCTAAATGTAATAAAAACAATGAATAGTTGGTTGATTTGCGGTAGGGAACCAAACGGCGAGGTCATCGGTCCCATCGGATTAGGGAAGAATAGAAAAGGAAGTCGGCCGTTCACTTTCAAAGAAACCTTCCTGGCTTTTGCCTGAAGCGATTTAGGTAAATCACAGAAAACCTAAATCATAATGGTCGGACGCGTGTTTGAACCGTTGTCCTACCGAATGCGAGACCAGTGCGCTAACCACTGCACCACCTCAAACAAGTGCAAGTTGGTAACGTTTGAAGTGTTTACTGCGGTATATACGACGTGAAGTGTACAGCTCCATGTTCTTCGACGACTAAAGTGTTTTTGTCGACTGTTTACCGACTAATAAACTTATCTTATCATAGCTTACGAAAATGCCCAAGGATGGAAAGTGTAACTTTTTGGATGATTACAGAAAAGAGTGGTCTTTTGTCAAGAAAGAACGTACGCATCACGAAGTAGTGTGCGAGATTTGTAGCTGTTTCATCTCAATAACTCACGGAGGTAAGACAGATTTGAGGCATCAGATTTCTACGAAGATCACAGAAATAGATTCGGAGTAACATCGACATCAAACACTATTTCTACATTACTGATTTAAGAAGATATCCAGGAAGAATTGCTCGTTGGTGCTGCAGAACTAACAACAGCTTATAAAGTTGTCTAGCATCATGAATCTTTCAGCTCTTTTGACTGTACCGTAAAACTGATTGCCTCAATGTATGCTGACCCCTAAAGTTGCCGCAAAATACTCTACAGTCAGGACCAAAGCTACAACGATTTTTAAAAGTGTTCTTGCACCACACTCCGTGTCCGAATGCATAAAACTATTGCAAGAAGTTTCATTTTACTGCATAGGCACCAACGCATCGTATCACAAGGCTGAAAAGATGTTTCCTTTAGTTCCTTAGTTTTTTACGGATGGAATCCAACACAAGCTGTTGAAGTTTGATTCGTTGAATAACGAAACATTAGAGACAATTGCAAAGTTTTGTCTACACACTTTAAGACAACTGCAAAATTCCACTATATAAATTAATCGCTTTTTGTAGATACCAATACCAATTTTGGAGTGCTTCACCGATCAGCGGAATGTGATCACCAAATTAAAGAAGAACTTGGAAAAAATCTAGAAGGAATTGCATGTCCTGCCCATATTCTTCACAGTAGTACATCAGGCGCTGCTGTTGACATTGAAATAATCGCCATGAAAATATTTGATCATTTTTCAATATTCTCGGTAAGGACAGCGAAGCTGAAAGAGTTCTACTTATACGTTGATGTCATTCATCATACTCTTTAGTCTCGCTCAAAAACAAGGTGGCTGTCGTTAATGCCGGCAGTTGAGAGTGTTCATAAGCTTTGGATTCCATTAAAACAATTTTTTGACGCTGAAGTCGGGCCATTCAGTAGTCCGATCAGCGAAATTTGCTTCATGTTTCTGCAGTCAAACTTGGCACTGTTTGAAAAAATAAATAAATAAAAAAAGCGTGGAGAAGAATAGTCTCGATAATAGAAATTAGAAATATATTACTCGACACTCAAAGATGCCTGAATAAAAGGAAGACTGCTAATTTTATTAGCATGCAAACCAAGATAAATTTCAACAAATTAAAGAATGAGAACCGTAAGTAAGAAATAATTAATTTGATTTCGAAATTTGAGGAAATGACAATAGCTTCCTATAACGTAGCATTTGATTACTTAGAGAAATGGGCTATTTCTTCTATAAATATCAAGTATTTGATTGGATACGCTATCTGGAACCCCAGACTGAGTGATGATTGAAAACACTATTATATAGGGTGTTACAGAAAGGTACGGCCAAACTTCCAGGAAACATTCCTCACACACAAAGAAAGAAAATATGTTATGTGGACATGTGTCCGGAAACGGTTACTTTCCATGTTAGAGCTCATTTTATTACTTCTCTTCAAATCACATTAATCATGGAATGGAAACACACAGCAACAGAACGTACCAGCGTGGCTTCAAACACCTTGTTACAGGAAATTTTCAAAATGTCCTCCTTTAGCGAGGATACATGCATCCATCCTCCGTCGCATGGAATCCCTGATGCGCTGATGCAGCCGTGGAGAATGGCGTATTGTATCACAGCCGTCCACAATACGAGCACGAAGAGTCTCTACATTTGGTACCGGGGTTGCGTAGACAAGAGCTTTCAAATGCCCCATAAATGAAAGTCAAGAGGGTTGAGGTCAGGAGAGCGTGGAGGCCATGGAATTGGTCCGCCTCTACCAATCCATCGGTCACCGAATCTGTTGTTGAGAAGCGTACGAACACTTCGACTGAAATGTGCAGGAGCTCCATCGTGCATGAACCACATGTTTTGTCGTACTTGTAAAGGCACATGCTCTAGCAGCACAGGTAGAGTATCCCGTATGAAATCATGATAACGTGCTCCATTGAGCGTAGGTGGAAGAACATGGGGCCCAATCAAGACATCACCAATAATGCCTGCCCAAACGTTCACAGAAAATCTGTGTTGATGGCGTGATTGCACAATTGCGTGCGGATTCTCTTCAGCCCACACAGGTTGATTATGAATATTTACAATTTGATCACGTTGGAATGAAGCCTCATCCGTAAAGAGAACATTTGTTCTGAAATGAGGATTGACACATTGTTGGATGAACCATTCACAGAAGTGTACCCGTGGAGGCCAATCAGCTGCTGATAGTGCCTTCACACGCTGTTCATGGTACGGAAGCAACTGGTTCTCCCGTAGCACTCTCCATACAGTGACGTGGTCAACGTTACCTTGTACAACAGCAACTTCTCTGAAGCTGACATTAGGGTTATCGTCAACTGCACGAAGAATTGCCTCGTCCATTGCAGGTGTCCTCCTTGTTCTAGGTCTTCCCAGTTGCGAGTCATAGGCTGGAATGTTCCGTGCTCCCTAAGACGCCGATCAATTGCTTCGAACGTCTCCCTGTCGGGACACCTTTGTGCCGGAAATCTGTCTCGATACAAACGTACCGCGCCACGGCTATTGCCCCGTGCTAATCCATACATCAAATGGGCATCTGCCAACTCCGCATTTGTAAACATTGCACTGACTGCAAAGCCACGTTCATGATGAACACTAACCTGTTGATGCTACGTACTGATGTGCTTGATGCTAGTACTGTAGAGCAATGAGTCGCATGTCAACACAAGCACCGAAGTCAATATTACATTTCTTCAATTGGGCCAACTGGCGGTGAATCGAGGAAGTACAGTACATACTGACGAAACTAAAATGAGCTCTAACATGGAAATTAAGCGTTTCCGGACACATGTCCACATAACATCTTTTCTTTATTTGTGTGTGAGGAATGTTTCCTGAAAGTTTGGTCGTACCTTTTTGTGACACCCTGTATACCTGAGAAAATTTGGTGTGAATATTTCAAGAAATTATATATATGTAGTCTGAAGAGCGCTTTAGAAACCAAGCATGACTCGCTAGAATGGAAGTCTAAACACTCCATGGAGGAAAGGTGGATTTACTTTAAGTAAACCGAAAATCCTGAACGGAAATGCCAGCTGCTAAAATAATGCGTGTATTTGATTTCTGTTCCCGCACACAACGCCACTGTGGAAATAGAGAACATTAACGAAAATATTGGCCCAGTGGACTGATGAAAGAAATAATTGCTGACAGGGACTGTGAAATCAGACTTACAGTGCCAGTTTAACTACAAACTGACTTGCATGGAGTTTTGTAAATACGTAGAAGGCAAAAAAGATCTGCAGAAAACGGCGAAATCTTCCGAAAAGGCCGGCCGGAGTGGCCGAGCGGTTCTAGGCACTTCAGCCGAGAACCGCGCGACCGCTGCGGTCGCAGGTTCGAATCCTGCCTCGGGCATGGATGTATGTGATGTTCTTAGGTTAGTTAGGTTTAAGTAGTTCTAAGTTCTAGGGGACTGATGACTTCAGATGTTAAGTCCCATAGTGCTCAGAGCCATTTGAACCATTTGAATCTTCCGAAAAATATGATGTACTAACTACTACTGCCGCAACAAGTTTCATGTAGTTGTGTTCTAAATAAAAGTAATTATATTAAATAAATTTTTTACTTCATTTGTACGCTCCCATCTCAAACTTTGCCGACGAGGTTCTAGCTAAGTATGGCAAGTCTAATTATTACCCATTCTGGGCAGAGCGCCATAATGTCTTGAATGTACAGTGTTTTGGAAAGGGTAGATGCGTCGTTGACATCTACAGAGGTTGTCAGGAAAATTACACGCACGTCCTGTTTGTCGTAGCAGCAGCTTCCGTGTTTCTGAGTCATTCTGTTTCGTCTGCAGTAACAGAAGTAATTTACGCAATTACAGAAAGCTGGCGATGTATCACATATGACATAGCAATGTTCTGTCAAAATTAATTACTATCTGTGTTTGTCTTAAATTTATTTACAAGTTCGCAATGCAATGTTTAAGTGAGCACGTTTACATGATTCAACATTATGGTGTATTTACGTACATTTGATAAGCTAACCAAATGACTAACATATAGTAGTATGTAATACGTGACAACTTGTAACACTTGTTCATTAGGCTTACCAGTGTTAACAGAAATACTCTGTAGAAAGTTTCAAGGAATAGGTTTCACTAATCAAGATAGAAAACCTTTAACTTACAAAACGTATGAATAGTATTATGGGTGTGTTGTAACCCATTACAATGTGGTCATGATCGGTCCCTACATCTTGGTCATTGAATGTGAATTTCGATGTGAGACTTATTACCAGACAAACATTCATCATGATCATGATTCTAGCTAAGCAAAATCATACCATTAGAGCTCCGATTACGGATTAAAATACAGTACTTTATAAAAAATTCTCGGGGGGACGCTAATACGAGACTTGCGGATGCGCTGCAGCTAGCATTGCTCTAACCGTGAGAGGACCACCAGACAAAACATAACTAGAAGTTACTGAAAAGGTGAAAAAATACTGTAATAAAGCATGGAAGTATTTAATTCTAGTGTGTTGATAGTAATATTAATAAGCAGTGTAAAATTTTCTTCATTGTCTCGATTATGGGAACAACATCTACATTTATACCACCTTACGGTCTGTGGCGGAGGGTACCTTGTGTACTGTGTGGGCTCGAAGCTTTCTAATTTTATCTTCATGGTCTTTTCGCGAGATATACGTTGAAGGAAGTAGTATATTGGGTGACTCTTCTAGGAACGTACATTCTGGGAAATTTTAACGTTAGACCATTCCATGATGCAGAACGCGCCTCTTGCAGCGTCTGCCAGTAGAGTTTGCTGAACATCTCCGTGACCGCTTTCGCCCTTTCTAAATGAACTTGTAACGAAACATGCTACATTATCTTGTTGTTAACAGCCCTATCTTCATGAATACGTCTGACACGTTGTTTCCCGTGCTGTTTGCGGCTTTCCCGACGTGACAACTTCTTGGAAAGTTTCGTGGGCATTACGTTGCATAGTGTCGTGGAAACCGCACAATATTTCAAGGATGAAGCAGCTCGTCGTCGTTAGGTGCGACAGTGATTGTGCAGATACCACTGCACAGTCCGACGCAACGCCTGAGAAACTTTCAAGCATATTGCTTCCTGTTGCATTTTTGCACGGCTCGCTGCAGCTTAGTCGCATTGTGCCGCCTCCGCCTATTTCGGCGGAATATGTACAAGAGGTAACGGCCTTCTCTAGTTGTATTTCCTTGTGAACGTTGGTGCTCCGTGCCCTTTTGAGTACTTTCCGTGATCTGTACGCAAATCCACAGACGTGAACTTCAAATAAAGTGTATTAATATTGTAGGTGATAGAGCTTCCCGTTAAGAATGAAATATTGATCAGCCCTTCATTTTCCAGCCATGAACAAATTTAAAATTTCGCACTGTACGCTACTTTCCGTATGAGTTTAAAATAAAATGCTGGAGTGGTTATTGTGTTCGTGTTAAGCACGTAATTTATTTTCCTGCTCAGATTACTTTTACAAAAAGGAGAGCAAAGTCTCAAGTAGTAGTCATAAACATATTATTGTTTGTCGTCTTTGACAAGAAACGACATATAACATTAGGATTCTCTCATATGTATAAATCCTTCGTTTGCGAAGACCCAACTCCATGGAATCAGAGCAGAAAGGCGGCGGGTAACATGGTAGCTGTCTCACTACATAGTCACTAACCTTCACGCACGGCGGACACTGTAATGCTTTCCTGCTCAAGAAGCATAGAGTGCCGTGTGGTTAATGCTCCAATCCTCGCAGCGACTTTTTCATCTAATACAGAATGAAGAAAAACACGCTTGTACTACATTTTCATTTCTTTTGTCATACAGCAACTTCGCGGTATCTACATAGGTAGAAATTGTGTAGCTAGTTCTGTTCGTTTACTAGTGTTGAAAGCTTTGCTAATTGTTCCATCTGCCATACTAATAGAGAGGGCGTCATAAGTTTCTATAGCAGTTAAACAATAATTGCTCGTTCTTTTATTCAGAATAACTTATAAACAGCTGACCACGGCTGACTCGCTTACAGCTCTCTAATTGCTTGTAGCTTCGGTTCTCTTGATTACTGCAGTGACTCGTCGTGACATTGACGCCGTAAGACAGCGGAAGCGTTGGGAACTTACAATTCACGGTTTTATTGCGTTGGGATTCAATACTGCCTCTTCCCTCCCGGTAGTATCTCAAACGTGCCCTGTAGGACGAATCAGGTAAGTACTTTCATATTCTTGGCGTCTTCCTCTATCAGTTCTGCCACGATTCAGGATAAATGGCATTTTCATTGATCATTTCATATCAGAAAGTATAGATCTCTACAGCTGTTCTTCAAGCGCACAGACGGGAGCAAGTGATTTGTCAGCTGTTCCGTGCGTTGTCGGTTATGTGGAGCCAGTAGTACTGTTATTGTGCGTTATAGTGTGTAGTTAGCAGACGTACTCGTAATGTAAAGACATTCGAGGACGCTGGTAAGCACGTCATTGAGTGTCCTGAAACCACCACCACCATCTGACATTTACCAGGATCAACGAAACCCCCCCCCCCCTCTCTCTCTCTCTCTCTCTCTCTCTCTCTTTTTCACTCTCTCTCACACACACACACGCACACACACACTCCGTCCTCCTCCCCTAGCGTTGAACTCGCAATCTGAGTATACGTTTGCGGACAGGTAAAACCCCCTCCCGCCGGAGGTTAGAGTCCTCCCTCGGGCATGGGTGTGTGTGTTGTTCTTAGCACAAGTTAGTTTAAGTAGTGTGCAAGTCTAGGGACCGATGACCTCAGAAGTTTGGTCCCTTAGGAATTCACACACATTTGAACATTTTTTTGAACAGGTGAAACGATACACTCCGTACTCCGATTGCTAAAATGCAACTCCCATGACGTTTGTGATACCACGGTGGCAGCCACAAAGACATTTCTCCTCCTTTTGTAGACGTTCTTCCTCCATTTAACGCCATCTTCCCTATTGAGACTTCAGATGAATAACGTCTAGTCATAGGAAAGTTATAACCCACTCACCTACCGTGTGAATGGTTGCTATAAAGTTAAAATGGGGAGGAATGGAGATGATTATTGTATTAGTGTGATCCTCCTTCAATAATGACTCCATGTTTACAAAGAACCTGTGAAAGTACATCTTATCAACCAAAGAAGAGCATATCACAATGATATTGTATTTTGTGTATGACATCCAACAGAACTAGTCCACTTCTTGAGTGCGGTAATTTAAACGGCTAGAACGAGGCGATCCAAGATATTGATAGGGAGCGGGTGTCATTCCTACACAGCAAATTTCTTTGATCCTGTGACTGTAATACAAACATCGTGGCCAGAAGCAATTCTAAATTTTGATTTTTAAGCTTTTCTGCATTGTTCGAACGCCAAAAACATTGTGTCTCCTAACACTATCAGACCAAAAAGCAAGAAAGGTGTTCTATATAGGTGTACCATCACCACCACCACTTCTTGAATGCAACGCACAGAACTTTCATATAACAATGTGAAATTGTCAGAAAAGTCCTTATTTGGGATGGTGTCCAAATCGCGTATCACTATAGGTTGAATGTCGCTTCTGTCGTCAAAGCATTAACCCTTCCTCATGTTAATTCCTGCAGTTTTTTGTTGTTGTAGGTTTGTGTTGAGAACAGTGAATTAAATCACCCATGATGATTTTTTTCCAGAATGGAATTGTCCTTGTTTTGCATTTCCATCAATTCGAGGCGGCGTCAGTTGTTTTTGTTCTGGAGGCAAGGGTTGCGTGACAAAACATTGCACATAGTTTTCTGTTCTTCTGACGAATGAACATTTGAATTAGACGTGGTCCGCCACTGCGATTTGTGACACAGCCGGGCATTGTGGTCGAGCGGTTCTAGGCGCCTCAGTCCGGAACCGCGCGACTGCTACGGTCGCAGGATCGAATCCTGCCTCGGGCATGGATGTGTATGTTGTCCTTAGGTTAGTTAGGTTTAAGTAGTTCTATGTTCTAGAGGACTGATGACCTCAGATGTTAAGTCCCATAGTGCTCAGAGCCATTTGAACCATTTTTTTCATGTCTGTTGTGATACGAGTATTTTCCTTTCACTGATGACACGGTTTTGGACGGAAAGCTGCATATTTCAAGTGTTGTCATTTTTAGTTCATTCTCTGTTTTTGTAATATTTGTTGAAACGTGCGAAACTTTTCTCCTACGACAGGGCGGTTTTCAGTAACATTTTGTTGGTCACAAGCTTACACAACTTCGTCTTCAAACACCTGAAGGAAGATAATTAACGGTATGTTGTTCCATCTTTAATTTTCCGTGTAGCTGCAATTTTTTCTCGTAGTAGTTCGAGTAGATCTGTTTACAAGACGATAAATCCTTTCTTGGCGCTGTGCAGAAATTACTTACGTCAGCAATGATGAGAGGAACAAAATTTCGCCAGATTCTGTGCTCGGGAAACAACCAAAGAGACTTCTTGAAGTTTGTGTTCGATGATAACATGATAAATCAGTGATCTCCGCCCGACCACCCAGATTAAAGTTTTCCGTGATTTTCTTAAAGCGCCTAGTGCAAATGCTGGGATGTTTCCTTTAAACGGGTACAACCTTCTCTATCCTTCCGTCTTCCGTAATCCGAGCTTGTGCTCTGCCCTCGTTGTCGACGGGACGTTACACTCTAATCTGCCTGCCTACGAATCAGTGCGCTCGCTCGCTCGCTCTCTCTCTCTCTCTCTCTCTCTCTCTCTCTCTCTCTCTCTCTCTCACACACACACACACACACACACACACACACACACACACATGCGTGTTTATCGAGGCACAACTTACGGCGAAATATTGACATTCTTATGTAGCGACACGAATACAGCCTGCCCATAAGCTCCAATTATCATCATCAACGAATACAACCAACGGGCGACATGGCGTAACCGTTAGTCGACTCTTACGGAGGGAGCAGAAAAGCGAAAGAGAAATGGGGAGTCCCAAATACGTGTCCAACGATCATGAAGTGGGTTTTCCGTGGTTTATCTGTGGTGAACTGATGTGCATTATTTTGCAAAAAGCCACATAGATTCCTTCTCCAATCTTTCTGTTACAAAATTGGTGCATTGTCTCTTACTACTTAAAAACGACGGCTAGACCCTGCGGAAGTGGCTGCTGTGAAAGTGTTTTCGAAGAAACTGAGGTCAAAAGTCCTGGTGCAGGATCCGTTTCGGATAGAATAATTAGAATACCCGAAAATAAAGAAATTCATTACCACCACCTAATAGCTTCTCATAAACCGAGGAAGTAGTTATTCCAGTCCAGAGGATACATACGTGTATGCAAGTAGACTGTGTCTGAATAGCCTTGATACCAATTTTTCTCCCTTCTTAAGAATATATCTGCACAAATAATTGAAAAGAAGTTCAACGTTTGAATTGTGGCAAACAACCAAGTCCTCTTGTACAACTACCCAAACCATAAAAAGGGCCAAACTCGTGATTCATCGGAACTTTTTTTAAATCATTTTCTACGGTAGTAAGCAGTAAGCGCTTATGATTAATTAATTATGTCGGTTAGCGAAGTTATGGGATACTAAGCTGGTGACCATTTATTTCTATGAACCATTCTGCAGGTAGTCTTCCTGCATCGATAGACATCTTGTACTCCATTTGCTGTGTCTCTTCTCAGCCTTTAGTGTCAACACAGACTCTGCAGCTGAAGTCGAAAAGTTGCTCTTAGTTATACGTGAACAGGATAGCCGTCAATTCACCACCTGAAGTACAAATTACTCACGAATCTCACATTTCATCGACTCAGACGTTGTTCTTTATTCTTTTCATACATGTAAAACTAGAAATTTACGCCAACAGAGGTTGTTGCCTGGCACAATTTATTTCATACTTTATCTGGCATCAATCTGGTCAGTTATCAAGAGTCGACCATTAATTCTTATCTCTCATTACATTCAAAGCAGCTGTTCACTTCTACGCTTGTTCCCAATTGCATCACATGTAGGTAATCGAAACGCATGTGATCACGTGTGCTCACCTGCGGTTGATGATCTATTTACACTGCAGCCTTGGGAAACTCACAATCAGTCACACAGTGCTGCAAATCATATTCAGCTGTGTACGAGGGTCAAGCTGAAAATTTTCAGAAATTACTTAATTTTTTTCGGAAACACCTCCACACCACATGTCCTCAGTTATTTGCTGGATGTATTTCAATCTCTGTCTCCCTGTTCCATTTTTACCCTCTACCGCTCCCTCTTGTACCGTGAAAGTTATTCTGTGATATCTTAACAGCCGTCCTGTCATCTTGTGCCCTGTTATTGTCAGTGTTTACGATATGTTACTCTCCTCACCGGTTCTGCGGAAGACCATTTCATTCTTTACCTTAACAGTCCACCTAATTTTCAACATTCGTGTGTAACACCGCATCTCGAGTGCTTCGATTCTCTTCTGTTCCGGTTTTTCCCACAGTCCATGTTTCACTACTGTACAATGCTGTGCTCCAAACATACATTCTCAGAAAATTAATCTTCAGATAAATGTCTATGTTTGATACTACCAGACTTCTCCTGGCCAGGAATGGCGTTTTTGCCAGTGCTAGTCTGCTTTTTATGTCCTCCTTGCTCAGTCGATCGTGGATTATTTCGCTACCCAGGTAGCAGAATTCCTTACCTTCATCTGACCACCAGTTCTGATATTAGGTTGACGCCGTTCTCATTTCTGATACAGTACTTCTCATTGCTTTCGTCTTTCTGCGATGTAATCTCAATCCATTCTCCGTATTCATTAGACTGTTAATTCTATTCAACAGATCCTGTAACTCTTCTTCAGATTCACTGATATCCTTTCGCCTTGAATTGTAATCCCACTCTTCGTTCTTAGTCTTGCCGTGATATTGTTCCCTGTTGGTTCTTGTACACGTTGTGTATTACTCGTCTTTTCGTACACCTTGTGCCATTCCACATTGTAGAACGCTTTTTCCAGGTCGACAAATCCTATGAACGAAACGAACATGTCTTGATATTTCTTAAGTCTTGCTTCGATTGACAACCGCAACATCAGAACTGCCTCTCTGGTGTCTTTACCTTTTCTAAAGCCAAACTGATAGTCATTTAAGAGAACCTCAATTTTCTTTCCCTTTGTCGGTATATTATTCTTTTCAGCAACTTACATGCTCAAGCTGTTAGGCTGATTGTAAGACAATTCTCGCACTTGTCAGTTCTTGCCATCTTCGGAAATGTGTGGACGATGTTTTTCCGAAAGTCTGATGGGACAGCGCCAGTCTCATACACTCTACACACCATCGTGAATAATCGTTTTGTTGCCACTTCCTCCAGTGACTGTAGTAATTCAGAGAGAATTTTATCTATCCCTTTCTTCTAAAGCTCTCTTAAATTCTGATTGTAATACTGGATCCCCGTCTCTTCGCTGTCGACGCCTGTTTCTTCTTCTGTCACGTCGTCAGACAGTTCCTCCCCCCCTCACAGAAGCTCACAGTGTAATCTTTCCACCTCTCCTCTCTATCCTTTGCATTTAAATAGCAGAATTCCCACTGCACTCTTAATGTTACCGCCATTGCTTTTAATTTCACCATAGGTTGTTTTGCCTTTTCTATGCGGTGAGTCGGTCCTTCCAACAATCATTTCTTGCTTCCCTCCCTATTCATCTCATTCATAAGTGGCTTGTACTTCTTTCTTTCGTCGATCAACTGAAGTATTTCTTCTGTTACCCATGGTTTCTTTGCCGTTACCTTCCTTGTGCCTATGTTTTTCTTTGTAACTTACGTGATTGCTCTTTTGAGAGGTATTCATTCCTCTTCAGCTGAACTCCCTACTGAGCTGTTCGTTAGCGCATTGTTTATAGCCTCAGAGAACTTCAGACGTCTCTCTTCATTCCTTAGTACTTCCGTATCCCACTTCTTTGCAGGCTGTTTCTTCCCAACTAGTCTCGTAAACTCAGCCTATTCTTCATCACTAGGGAAGTGTGGCCTGAGTACATCTGTACCTGGTTACGCCTTACAATTCAATATCTGATTTCGGAATGTCTGCCTGACCATGATGCAATGTAACTGCAATCTTCTCGTACCTCCCGGCCTTTCCGAAGTATACGTCTTCCTAATGTGATTCTTGAACGGAGTTATTTGCTATTACTCATTGAAATTTATTGCAGAACTGAGTTAGTCTGTTTCCTCCCTCATTTCTACTACAAAGTCCGTGTAGTCCTGTAACCCTTTTCTCTGTTACTTTGCCTACACCCGCAGTCCAATTATCCTATTAGATTTTCATCTCCCTTTGCGTACTGAATTGCCCGTTGAATATACTCATATATTTTCTCTGTCTCTTCGTCATCCTCTTGCGTCGTCGGTATATGTAACTGAACTATTGTTGGCCACGTATCCTGTGGTTGTGCACTGTGTGTCTTTAATGCAGTGGTTTCCATTGCCTTCTGCATCCTCACGCCGTTGATCATTCTTGATTCTTAGACCTTTTAGGAGCAGTTCCTCCCGCCTAGGGCAATGCCCTGGACCTCTGTCCGGTCCTCTGCCCCCCCCCCCTTCTCAAGGCCGTTGACAGAACGAGGGGTCTTCTTATGCCGTAAGGCTTCAGCCGCCAAGGCTGATAATTTTTATTCAAAATTTAAGCAATAGCGTGGTTCTAACCGGGGACCAAGGACGTTTTGATTACTACTCAAAGATCCTACCCCTAGACCAGATACTTCTATGCTTTCTGTGGAGGATGCCCACGCAAACAAACCTGTTTAACACACGTTAATCCTCACATTATTTGAAAAGTACCAGTTGCATCAAGGGTGTTTCACTGAAATGTTGGTTATCAAACACAAATTGACAAGTTACGTCATTTCGTTGTCTTTTGTTGTTAAGGTGAGGGATTGAAGATACTTCCAATAAGACAGCTTCAGCTTCAGTATAAGACGCTGCAAATCCAAGACGAGACAAAATCTGAATGTGATGTTTTGAGCCAAACTTCCGGTACGGCTAGGCAAAGTTTGCGTTCAATAGGCATGAAATAGATGAACGTGGGCCACAGCACTTATGGGCACGTGAACAAGAGAAACGCACATTTTCTCCCATTTCTTGGGAGAACGCTGGGGTTTCAAAATTATTTTGTCAAAGAGCAATTTTACAGATTCTGGCATAACAGACTCTGTATCACATAAAAAGTTGTTAGATGGAGGGTACTGTTTTATATTGTATATTAGTGATCTTATATCGTCTAAGATGATATTTGCAGCTGCTTTGACGATTCGGAATCCATCCTGCTGGGGTTCAAATGGTTCAAATGGCTCTGAGCACTATGGGACTCAACTGCTGAGGTCATTAGTCCCCTAGAACTTAGAACTAGTTAAACCTAACTAACCTAATGACATCACAAACATCCATACCCGAGGCAGGATTCGAACCTGCGACCGTAGCGGTCTTGCGGTTCCAGACTGCAGCGCCTTTAACCGCACGGCCACTTCGGCCGGCTCCTGCTGGGGATCTACGTTTCTTTTACTGTGTACTTTACTTTTCACTGTGTACTTGGAGCTCGACGTTCTTGAAACAAACGAGTGCTGCCTCTGTAGCAGTTTCAGCTATCATCGCATCGTCACCGTATTTCTGGAAATGGCGAAATTTGACAGTGCAGACATCAGGGTGAGGTCATGATGCTATTTGCTCTAATAGATCGTCCATAGGAGACTGACATTCTTCCGTATTGGTCTCCAGGTAGGCAAAAATAGCTTGCATCCCTTCATCTATTTCTGTTGCAGGTCGATACCCTCATTTCTCCCCACTACCCGAAACATGTAACAGCTTTTTGTAGCAAAATCTTTGATTCCACCCATCTGCAGCTACCAAGTCATTTGCGTTTTGAATCTGTTCTACCACAATTTGTTGGCCAAATTCATCACCACGTCGTTTAGTTTGTTCTAATATTGAAGGTAGCACTTGCAATTTCATTTCTTTTGCAAACAAAATTTTGCTTAGCATGTGGCATTTTTATTGCGTGGTTAACAAGTCATCAGGATTTCCACTTGCACAGAGGAAATACAGGTATCCATCTCTGAAACTGAACTGACCTTTCTCCTGGGACCGACGTGACATGCCTGTTGGTTCCTTAGGATGTCGAAGGCTAACTGCTATCATTCACTCCTTAACATACTTCTTTTGCAGCATGTTTCATGCACTGTCACTTCGCTGAGCCTTTTTAGAAAACGTGTGTGAGCAGATCAATTAGGTTTAATAGTACAATCGATCAGCCGTGCCGATTCCTTTCTTTTTGACACGTTCATCTCTCATTACATTTTTTCGCAAATGAAACGGAGACTCACATTAGACGATTTCATTTAGATCATCAAAATATCACGAAAACAGACTGTGAAAAGAATCGCCAAAGAAAACAGAGTTCCGCACACCAAGGAATAAATGCAGTGACGTTCCGTAAATAAAAATTCCGATACACTTTTTCTTATAAATGATTATTGATGTCATTCACCTGTAAAACATGGACGGTACCTGTACGCAACTAGTATTATATGCCACAAAAAGACTTCACGCAATTTGTGCCGAGTGTGTTATTAGGGACTGATTATGAAGTAAGCGATCCGTAAATGCTGGCTATCCCGCAATGTGAGATGTTCAGTTCCCATGTATAACATAACAGGTAATGTATTTCTACGATACAAACACAAACTGGAATAAAAGTGCTCAAAAGCTTGGTTTTTGCCATTTTGTACAAATTTTGAAAAATGGATGTAATTTTGGGGCAACGACCTTACCGCAGTGGATCCACCGGCTCCCGTGAGATCACCGAAGTTAATCGCTGTCGGGCGTGGTCGGCAGCTGGATGGGTGACCATCCAGGCCGCCATGCGCTGTTGTCTTTTTTCGAGTTGCACTCAGCCTCGTGATGCCAACTGAGGAGCTACTCGACCGAATAGTAGCGGCTTCGGTCAAGAATACCATCATAACGACTGGGAGAGCGGTGTGCTGACCACACGCCCCTCCTACCCGCATCCTCCCCTGAGGATGACACGGCGGTCGGATGGTCCCAGTGGGCCACTTGTGGCCTGTAGACGGAGTGGTTGATCTGATTTTGATAAATTGAAGCGCCCTCGGAATTGAAACTGCGGCCGAACAAGATTCTGAAGGCTCAACGGTACCGGCCGATCTCCGTGTCGTCCTCAGCCGGTAGGCGTCACGGGATGCGGATATGTAGGGGCGTTTAGGTCAGCCCACAGTTCTCCCGCCGTTGTCAGTGTTCATAACCGGAGCAGTTCCTTCGCAGTACGGTACTCCTCACTAGGTCTGAGTGAATCCCGCTTGCCAACAAAATGTTCAAATGTGTGTGAAATCTTATGGGACTTAACTGATAAGGTCATCAGTCCCTAAGCTTACGCACTACTTAACCTAAATTATCCTAAAGACAAACACACACACCCATGCCCGAGGGAGGACTCGAACCTCCGCCGGGATCAGCTTGCCAACAGCGCTCGGCAGACCTGACGGCCACCCATCCAAGTGCTAGCCCAGCTCCATAGCGCTTAACTTTCGAGATCTGACGGGAACCGGTGTTACCTCTGCGGCAAGGCCCTTGGTATTGTGTGCAGGACAAAGCTGTAGCGGTTAAATTAGTAGAGAATTCTGTGCTCTTTTAGAAAGGAAATAGACGCCAAAACGTTAGGAGCACAAGAAACTGGGATATTTTGAAAAAAAATGAAAAAGTCAGAAATTTTTTGTTTTTTAACTACAGAAAGTTTAGCCAGCATAAGTTTTGTTGGTAAAACTTGGTTTTCCAATCTTTCCAACCATGTGAACGAGTGAAAAAATTTTCTACTCCCTCTTTTGCAAGATGTAGGCACTGTTTCCGACAGTTTTAGTGGACTGGCTTGCTTACATTGAAGTGTGTCATTTTGTGGTGTCGTTATGATGTGACCTTGCTGCGAGACTCCAAAGTGCCAATGATCCGTAAGAACAGAGTATTTGGTGGAAATATTGAGAAGTGAAAAGAATGTCCACAATACGCTTGTCCGTCATCTGCAGATTATTGCTGTGCGGTATGGGATCCTTACCAGATAATACTTACAGAGGACATAAGAGTGTCCAAAGAAGAACAGCTCGTTTTGTATCATCGCGAAATAAGGGTAGGGGGGAGGGAGTGGTCACGGCTATGATAGGCGAGTTTGGGGGCAGTCATTAAAACAAAGGTGTTTTCGTTGCGGCGAGATCTTTCCACGAAATTTCAATCACAACTTTCTCCTCTGAATGTAAAAATATTTTACTGTCGCTGGTTTAAATAGGGAAAAATGTTCATCGTAATAAGAGAAACGAGAGCTCGTACAGAAAGATCTAAGTGTTCATTCTCCCCACGCACTATTAAAGAGTGTAACTATAGGGAAACAGTCTGAAGGTGGTTCGAAGAACTCAGTGTCAGGTAATTAAATTTAATTGCGGAGCAGACATATAAATGTAGATCTAAAACAATGCTATAAACGTCGAACATCATACGCAGCAAAGTGTCGGCTGGAAGCTTGATTGCAGCAGTATGAGAACAGACGTGCAGAAACCATACTTTAGCGATTCTACAACTACATTTTTTTTTATCCTTTAGAATTTGTATTGCTTATCTTTATCACTTTGCTGTTACAGTGGTAGAACAGAACTCTATTAACACCACGGAGAGACTGACATCGTGTTCGACCACGCAGGGTGCATTGTGTCCCCATAAGCCGGTAGCACACACAAAATCTTTCCTCTCTTCGGCGTAGCACCACCGAAAGTGAGAAGTGGAGCAACAGCAGCGGGAATATCGAAACAGTTGAAAGACCAGCGCTACTCTACCCATAGATACTAGGAGTATCTTTCGAGGCTCAGGTAATGAAAGTTCTTCGTGAATATCACGAAACCACTTTCATTAACTCTTGAAAACCGATGACTAAAACTCGGGCGATAGCAAGTATCACAACCAAGGGCACTGCCGCGTTAGAAACACCTGTTCCTGTCTATCACCGAAGTTAAGCAATGGGTTGTTACTTGGATGGGTGACCTTCTGTCTGGGTATGTCATTGCCGTTGGCTCATTGACACCGAAGTGCCGTCCAATTGCAAGACCATCACCACGTCGTTGACTCCTACGGCATACCACATAACTCTCGTACAGCTGTTAAAGAAAATGTCGCCAAGGCTGAGCTGCCCTATATTTTTTGGAAATCGTACAACCGAGTGAATGCAGGGATCTCAAGTGCAAAGCGAACTTCGGTAGATACGGCTGCGCAGTGATAGGGTTGACAAATCCTCGTGTGTGGTCTGGTCCAGAATAACCACCACTTGCACATGACAAAACTTAATTGAACCCAAGAATAGAGATGTCTCGAAGGCTTCGCATTGGGAGTCTTGCATATGAAATTATTATTATTGACAGGTGTATAAATTTATTATTGCAAATATGGAAAATAAAAATTAATAAAGCATTTTATCTGTTCAACGTCCACCGCTGGGTAAGTCCTCTAGACTAGTCCATGTCTATCGTAAGCTATATGCATCCATGTTAGTTCTGCATGAAAACTGTTGCCATCTAGCCATTCCATGAAGTCATCGTCTCGGTATTTTTTATCACGTAGGATCTAGCAAATAATTTCCTTGCTCCATTTATCATCCAATCGTCGAGCTCCATATATCGTTCCCTTCTATTTAATTTTCATTACAGTTGTAATTGTTTTTTCCGTTGCAATTTGTTGTCAGACCCATTTTTTGTTTTTCTGTTTCCTGTAGTCTCCAACATACATCTCCCCATTGCTCCGTTGATCGCTAATAAACAAATGTGAGAAATAACACATTAATATTGTGTGGTTTCCTTAAATCTTTAGACTGGATTAATAATAAATAGAGAAACATTAATATCACAATTTGAATACTTTGGGTGCCCTACTTACTCTCTCCCCAGTTGAGTGCAACGCGTGTCATATAGGCTTAAATGTCGGTTACGTCGTCAAAACATTGACTCTTCATGTGAATTTCTGTACTCTGTTATTTTGTGGTAGGTTCGTATTGATAAAGCCGTCTTGTCGCCCGTGAATGATGTTTTCCAGAAAAGAATAGTCAGTTTTCTGCATCTCAATCAAGTCGCGACAGGTGTCTACGTTTCGTTGTTTTTGTTCGGGAGTCAGTCGTGTGATGCAAACATTGCACACCTTTTTTTTCTCCAAACTATGTTTTGAACACCTGATATAGTGATGTTGCTACATTGTGATTTATGATACTACAAATTGCACGTCCACTACTTAACAATATTACTCTATGCAAATGCACACTGTTGAACACGCACGCACGCAGAGAGAGAGAGAGAGAGAGAGAGAGAGAGAGAGAGAGAGAGAGAGAGAGTGTAAACAAACAAACAAAAGATAAGACGTGGCACTATACTCACTTGAGAACAACTGGACGTCAAATGGGACTGGACACTCGATAACATGTTTCTAAATGTTTTGGCAAAGTGAAAAGTGTTAGTTACAAACGAAAGCCTGCAAACATGTATATTTTAGTGTGTGGGTCTCAATAACTCATGAAAAAGAATTCATCGAAGCTAAGCTTAAGTAATAGCAGATATAGGCGCGAAATATCTTGTGACAATGAGATTACGTGTAGATATAAAGTGATGTGTTAACTGGCCAACCAAATTCTCATTAACATCATTTGGTTGCAGGTGACAAGCTACCCGTATGTGATAATGTACAGAGGATCCTGCATATCGGTGTAACGTAAAATTAAGCTAATGACAACATACAGTAACGGTCTTTAGGCCCAATTTTCGTATACGAGTTCTCATTTAAAATACGTTAACATTTCACAGATTTGAGTAAAGAAAACCACTGACGGTGGCACAGAGGTAATGATTCATGTTCTGCATAATAGGCGGACCTTATGCCAATAATTTACCTGCAAACACCCAGTGCAGAAACAGCAAATCCAAATAATGCACGAACTGACAAATCACTACCCGAACCAGAAAAGAGGCACAATTAATACGCTCGTAACTCGAGCAAGACGAATGTGTGAGCCGCAGCACCTCAGACGCCAGATGCAATATTTGGAAACCGTCCTGAAGAGCAGTGGGTACTACACCAGTTGCGTAACAAACGTCGCAGAATCAAACACACGGCCAAGTGACATGTCAGAAAAGAAACGTCCGTATATTGCGCCAAAACGGAGTAAGGACTATTTATAAGCTGACAAAGAAGTACAAGAGAGTCCCAGTTCGGCAAAGGAGAAAAAGGACTCCACTTGCAACGTCGGGAATATACCGCATACCATGTGCACGCGGATAAATCTGTGTTCGATTTAAGAGACGGTCAATCAACACCAGGATCACCTAACATAAGGGGCATTGCAGGTTGGGACAGGTGGAGAAATCGGCCGTTGTGGAGCACACTCTGTGTGACCGACCACTTACTAAAATTCTTGCTATACAGAAGAGCTATCACACCCTCTCGCTCACGGATGCTATGGAAATACATAAACATGAGAATAGTTTCAACAAGAAAGAAGAAAGGCTCAAGGTGAACGGATCCTGGATTCTCTTTCTGTAGCGAACGACCGTTGCAGGTAGCAAAGGGCGAACCGCAGCGATAATGACCGCGGAAAACCCGATGCTCGTTGGCGCGCCAGTTGTGATCTGCGGCCGCAAGCTCGACTCCAGTTCACCACCAACAATGGAGGGTGAAGCTTTGGCAACGCCAGCCCCTCATGCTGGCGAAACGTTGGAATAATCATCAAACAAACGTCGGCTGAAGAACCCGAGACAGAAGGCCGTTTGTCAACAAGTGGCCACGAAACCCTTAACAACTTTGCAGAACAGATGATCCGACGTTGTTTCTTTGAAACCGAAATTCGATTCTGCTTCTCTCAAACTCAGTTTTATGGTTAGCGATTGTTTCTAAATATACAGTATTTAAATGCCACTGATCGAAAAAGGTGGTAGTCAGGGAGAGCAGCGTATGGAGAATACGGCGGGAGGGATAGGACTTCTCAAATCAATGTTTCATGTATATTTTGACGGATTTTGCGACATGGGGTCGAGCACTGACCCGCTGCAAAATTACCTTTACGTGTCTATCGCTGTGTTGTGGCCGTTTGTGTTTCAGTGCTGGACTCGAACGCATCAATTGCTTTCGATAATGGTGTTCTGTGATTGTCTTCGTCTGTCTCAGTAGCTACGAAAACGTTCTGTCTTCCACCGCCATGCCGGTCTTCGACATCAAAATCACCTTCTTAATGCGTTGAAAACATTCTCTTTACGTTCTTCCACTAATAGTTCTCTCACCAGTAGTCTTACCCAGCATCTTAAGAGCCACAGCCGCAGATCTCTTCATGTTAAAGCAGAAAATTAAAACCTCCCGCAAATGGCGAGAAATGGCTACGTAAGTTGACGTACTTAATCGAGAATAACCTTACGATGCAATCACAAATCAACCAATATTTTTATGGCATTATGTTTACAGATGCCTAAGCTTATTGTTTTACACCTACGACCAATCACCGGAGCCCCACTTGCCGCTACACCCGTCTATTGCAAAACGGCGGAAGCAAAGTTGTAGACATAATAACACACGAGCGACTAGAACGTCGTTATTGATTGGTATCTTAACTGCAAACACGTACCGTTTCTGTAATGAACTTGTGGTAATCCGTTGTTTATTTAGTAGTTCGTTTGACTATACGAATAACGATCTAACTGACGTCGAAAGTGCAGTCTTCTTCGTACCAACATTTGAACTAAAGAAAAGTGAGGTATAACGTAGCTTAATGTATTTATCTTTAGTTATAACTTTGTGTCAGACTGTTAATCTAACTCTGTTCATCACCTTTGCACCTTACAGTATTCTATCACCTGGGCTCAAATCCTGCCCTCTTACGCACACGGTTTTAATTTCTCAGTGAGAAAATTCATTCATGTGTTCACATTTATTTGACAGTCACAAGGAGGAAACAGTCAGAAAGAAGAGACAACTATCTGATTCACAGGTGCTGTTTCGTTGACCATCAGGACGTGAGAATCAGCTGAATTAGAGTGATTATCGTTAGAGGTCTGATACCTGAGGATTGGACGCTGCTTGCCATTGGCCAATTAGCGCACGACCTCACTCTTTGCAGGTCTCACTTTTGGTGAGTATGTGAACGTTAATTATACTGTGTTCTCTTGCCTATGTAGAGAATAGCCTTTTATGCGGGTTTAAAGTCTCACAGCCACCTCTCGTCGTTCTCTGATATTACTGCTGTAACTTCTTGTAAGATTGAAAAGGTATCTAATATTTTGTGTTTATATGTTTCTACGGAAGCTTAACCTGTTTCATAAGCTCGAGTGAAACAGACTGAAAGTAAATAAACTTCTTTCAGGCTGTTCTCAGGCTGCATAAGGAAGGAACGCAGTATGAATAAGATATGTGAAATTGTGACAGAACTGAATCCGTTGGATGGGCTCAGAGATACGTTAGAAAGAATAGAGTTGGCTAAGAAATTCTGGGAGAGGTGTGTCGAAACGTGTTCACATCCAAATATCCCATGAAAATACTTTGGTTGTCCTGAACATGATATTCGTGATTCCACACCGACTCAGATATTGCCGAAACTTTCCTCCTTAGTCTACACTTACATTGGACGCATATTGCTCCCTAGCAGATGCAGACAGATTGTGAGACCCAATGTCGTCCGACGTCGTTCTTGACGATACCTACATTGGATTCCCTATTTCTCACGATCTGATTTAGAATAATTAAATGCACAGTGCTCGTTTTTGTGTCGACTTCTGCTACTTAGGAGCCTTCACCTTAATAAGAGAATTAGAAAAAATGTTCGGATGCGCCAGTTTCACAAGATACAGTCACAGGGGAGTTTTTTAACCTGCCAACCTCTACGAAGTTGTCGAGATGAATTCAAGATTATAGAAACATTTGACCACATTTTGAAGGCATAAGAAACGATCTAACTGGCCAACAGGGCAGGTTTAAGGCCCCAGGAACACAAATGACAGCTTGGGCGACCAGACCGAGAGGGGCACCAGAGTCTCCCAAGTGCAAAATTTATATATAGAATGAAAAAAATTAGCAGTGGAAGCTGACACGGGTGAAAGTGTAATCATGGAAGCAACAACCTTCCAGCAAACGATCCGTTCGCGAGATCATTGAGCTAGAAGCGGCCACTGTGAAATATCGTCCTAGTTACTTCAGATGTGTTCGAAATGTAAATTATTCGTCAAGTCCCCATCTAATTGGGCGTAGATTACATCCAACGACTGCGTTAACAAGAAATACAACGCTGCTTCAGCGTGTAACTTTATAGGGTAAGTCAGGATGATATGGTGAATCGGGTGAAATGGTGAATTGCTTTAATTCTTTACTGGTTAAACAGATGTCTCTGTATGTCTGCATGCCAACAGTCTCTAATCATCTGTGCAGTGTGCACGAGTTGAAAACCAGCTTCGTTTTAAAAACCGTAAGTGCTTTGTACAAAACTGTTTTCGATGCTAAATAATTTTTATATGCTGCATGCATTTGTAGATGTTACTTCAGGTAGCGTAGTCCGCGGGGTATTTTTGGATATAGTCTGCCTTCTTATACTGCTTGCGTCTAGTGTTTTGAACTTCTTGCCGTGAAATTCACCGTTTCACACATAGCAAATGGGAGAAACGGGCAGGGGTGATACGGTGAAGGACTTTTCTTATATGTAAAGTGTAAAGCTTTTATTTAGGTACATCCAAACCAGGGTTTTTGACAAGTCATGAAATGTTAGCGTTTTCTATCCCATGCGAGAGTTATATTCTGTTTTATCCGACGTCTCAGTACAATCGTTGATTTAAAAACTAATATATATATATATATATATATATATATAATTTGCGAGTACAGTTGGGTTTGTCAGTGATTAAAAAAGTAAATGTTCTAACTACCGCCATTGTTCCAGGCAAAGATGCGTACATTTTACAAAAGACAAAAAATATCCAGCCGTGCTGATTGGACAGAGGAGCAACTTAACGATGCCGTAAAAGCGGTGCAAAATGGAATCACCCTGAATAAAGCCTCAAAGGAGTTTCACGTTCCATGGGCAACGCTGAAGAGAGAATTATCAAACGGGTGCTTCACGAAAAAACCTTTGGGTGGGCTGCCTGTACTAACACAAGAATGTGAGAAAAAGTTGGTAAAACATATCATAACATTACAAAACTTCGGATTTGCACCGACAAGGACCGAAGTACGTACTATGGAATATAAATTAGCTGAGAAATATAACCAACATCACAAATTTAACCGAGAAAAGGAAATTACTGGAATGGACTGGCTACATTTATTCTTAAAAAGAAATCCGGAACTCTCAATTCGCAAATCGGAAGGAGTTTCACCAGCACGGTCAAAGGGTTTAAGTACGAAAAACGTTTCAGACTATTTTTCATTGCTGCAGAACATCTTGGTAGAGCATAACCTCCTTGATAAGCCGGGAAATACATATATTCAACGTAGGTGAGTCCGGACTTCAGCTGAATAATAGACCAGGTTACGTGTTGGCTGCAAAGGGGTCTAAGAGCGTACCAGCGATAACATCCGGTGAAAAGGGTGAAACCATATCTGTAATCGCTTGCCGCAATGGAGAGGGCATGTTTTTACCCCGAGCTTGTGTTTTAAAGGGAAAAATGAAAAGGCCGAGTACAAGGACGATATGCCGCCGGGTTCCACGATATTCATGTCACAAAAGTCGGCGTACGTAACAACTGATATTTTTCTTCTGTGGCTAAGGAACCATTTTGCACCTAGGAAGCCTGAGGGAACAGTCGAGCTTATTTTGGATGGACTTAGCTCTCATTGCAGCAGCGTGGATACATTAGAGTTTGCAGAAGAAAAAAACATAATTTTGCTCTGTCTACCCAGCCACACTACACAGTATCTGCAGCCGCTAGACAAAGCATTTTTTTAAAGCTCTGAAATCCTATTATTACAATGCTTGCAATTCGTACATTAAAATGAATCCAAATAGAAAAATTTCCAGACTAGTGTTCGGAGGACTGCTTACAAAGGCATGGGTAGAAGCAGCTATGACAGAGAAGGCAATATCGGGGTTCAGAAGCACAGGAATCGTCCTGTTTAATCTTGATGTCATCCCCGAATACGCGTTTTTAACATCAGCTTCAGATCAACATCAGGCAAACAACGAACGACATGAAAACAGACCAACTTCATCTCGACCAAGTTGTTCGCACTGGCAGGAGATACCTAATCCCTCGGAAGAAGCAACTTCAGACGTAGATAACGATCAGGGACTAGAACACATAAAAGCTTCACCACAACTGGGCTGTTCGCAACGGGCGGAAAATCCACAGGAAAACATGTAGTCTTCATCAGAAGCAACAGATATGACCTCGACAGTGGCAACTGAAGAATCTCAAATAACCCCTGGAAAACTCTTGGACCATATTTCGCCTATACCTATCCTAGATAAAGTTGCATCTGCAAAGAAGAAGTCCAGAGCTTTAGATGAGGTTTTGACTTCTCCAGAAAGCATCGACAACCTGTGAGACAGAAAACGACAAAATGAGTCAGTGAAGAGTAGAGCAAATGCTAAAAAGAGGACCAGAGGAGAAACCGTAACCAAAGGAAAAACCGTAACCAAAGAGACTACCAAAGGAATTATCAAAAAAGCGTCTACCACTGACACCGAATCCGACTCGTCGCTGGATATCCAATTGCAAGACGATGATGACGAACTGTACAGTTTGCACTAAAAAGGATGTGGATTGGATTAAATGTATTAGCTGCCAACGTTGGCTACATGAAGACTATTCAAAATATGAATCGATGTGTGACGTATGTGGCAAAAAGCAGGGAAAATAAGTTCACCACTTCACCCAAAGGGCATTCGCCGTGTTATTTATGTATTTTGTGAAAGGGGAGTGTTTTTATTTTGTTTAAATATACAATTTATTGTCTTCTATGAGGCCCAAATTTTTTGTTCACCATATCACCCTGTTTTACCTTACAAATCACAATACATTCGAAACTGTTGAGAGATGTGTTCCACGTGTAGTCCTCACATTTGGAGGCAATACTGCACTCACGTCTGCAGTAAATTGCGAAATCTTTGAAACACCCCCACGATCATCTCGGTCTTGACAAAGCTGCGCCATTTCTACAGCCGTGTCGACTGGAGTAATGTACACTTTACTTTTGACGTGACCCCATATAGAAGAAACCGAAGGATTGAGTTTGGGCTACCTTGGATGTCCAAGTATAAGCTTCGGTTGACGTATCCATCTTGGACCTATTGACGCATTATATCGGTAAAAAAAAATGTACCTGTACCTCATCAGGCATGTATCACACTGCCCAAAGTTGCACAAGGTAACATAGGCCATTGGTGAAAGTTAACTCCAATTATATGCAGACTTAAGCCCAATGTTTACATTTGAGGTACATCTGTACTAATCAGGACAGTATTTTGTACTGAAATTAGTGACGGTTAGTAACCACACATTCGCAATTGTGTCGCAAACCAGATGTTAGCCGACCCATGTTCACTGGAATGTCTTTACTTCTGTTATCGTATTCTTTCACACGTCTCACTCTGATACACTGAAGAGCCAATGAGACTGGTACACTTGCCTAATATCGCGTAGGGCCCCCGCGAGCACGCAGAAGTGTCGTAGCACGACGTGGCATGGATTCGACTAATTTCTGAAATAGTACTGGAGGGAACTGACACCATGAATCCTGCAGGGCTGTCCATAAATCCATAAGAGTACGAGGGGGATGAGATCTCTTCTGAACAGTACGTTGCAAGGCATCCCAGATATGCTCAATAATGTTCATGTCTCGGGAGTTTGGCGCCAGCGAAAGTGTTGTGCATATAGCGCAATGCCATAGTCCTAATCATCATATGCAGGAGCAAGAAGTAATTCAGTAAACTCATAAGAGTGTTCCAGAACCACTCTGTAGCAATTCTGGAGATGTGGGGTGTCGCATTAGCCTGGTGTAATTGCCCAAGTTCAGCGGAAAGCACAATGGACATGAATAGATGCAGGTGATCAGACAGGATGCTTAGGCACGTGTCACCTGTCAGAGTCGTATCTAGACGTATCAGGGGTCCCACATCACTCTAACTTCACATGTCCCACACCATTACAGAGCCTCCACCAGCCTGAAAAGTCCTTGCTGACATGCAGCATCCATGGATTCATGAGGCTGTCTCCATTCCCGTACTCGTCCATCCGCTCCGATACAATTCGAAACGAGGCTCGTGCAACCAGGCAACATGTTTCCAGTAATCAGTAGTCCAATGTCGGCGTTGACGGGCCCAGGCGAGGGGGAAAGCTTTGTGTCGTGCAGTCATCGAGGGTATATACGAGTGGACCTTCGGCTCCGAAAGCCCATATTGATGACGTTTCGTTGAATGGTTCGTACGCTCGCACTTACTGATGCTTCAGCATTGACATCTGCAGCAATTTGCAGAAGGCTTGCTCTTTTGTCACATTGAACACCCTTCAGTCGTCTTTCTTACAGGATCTTTCTCCGGCAGCAGCCATGTCGGAGATTTGTTGTTTTACCGGATTCCTGATTTTCATGGCACGTTCGTGAAATGGTCTCACGGGAAAATCCCCACTTCATCGCTACCTCGGAGATGCTGAGTCCCATTGCTCGTGCGCCAACTATAACACCACACTCAGACTCCCTTAAATCACTGCCATTGCAGCAGCAGTAACCGATCTAACAACTGCGCCTGACACTTGTCTTGCGCCGCGCGGTATTAGCCTAGCGGTCTGAGGCGCTGCAGTCATGGACTGTGCGGCTGGTCCTGGCGGAGGTTCGAGTCCTCCCTCGGGCATGGGTGTGTGTGTTTGTCCTTAGGGTAATGTAGATTAAGTAGTGTGTAAGCTTAGGGACTGATGACCTTAGCAGTTAAGTCCCATTAGATTTCACACACATTTGAACTTGTCTTAAATAGGCGTTACCGGCCTAAGCGCCGTATTCTGCGTGTTCACATATCTCTGTATTTGAATACCCATGCCTATACCAGTTTCTTTGGCGCTTCAGTGTATGTAAATGATGTATTTTTCACTAAGAGATCTCATGTTTATCTTAAATGAAAATTAGTTGTGACTTTCCTTAATATCCAGCTCAGAAATAAGATTTAAAAATGTATTTCTGTTACAGAGGAAAACCCCTGTTATAAAAGAAATAAAAACTGCTTCTATTATGATTAGATTTAGTTTTCTTATCAAGGGCCCAAGGAAAAGAAGTTTATTCCTGAAAAGGCAGCGGGTAAGGGTGATCGCCTAATGAAGGGGGGGGGGGGGGGGGGAGATAGTCTCGAACCGGCCCTGTTGATCAGACTTAACTTCAGGATATGCACCAGTCATGGTGCGTTAACTAAACACTGTTGTTTTAATAATATTGTCACACTAATATTAGTTTGTTAATGAGTAAATGTATGAGCTAGAGATAATCAATTGTCGCCCTTGTTATGCGCCTTCGGGTTACGATAGCCGACTGGAAACAAACATGTTTGGTCGTCCTACATCGATTCCGGAGGGTTACGGATCCAATGTACACTAATGTTCATAAATTAACGATAATTGCAGAATGTGATGCCACACAGCGTGGCACTACACAAAACTAGCGCTAATGACATAGGCACATAGGGAACACACACGACACATCTGTAATTCCACGGTATTGGTGATACGTTGAGAAAACCGTTCCGAAACACATGTGCTAAAAACGCCACTGTTTCCTGCGCTTGTACTCCGACATCAATATGTGATATGATCACCATGCACACGTACACAGGCCGCAAAACGGGTTGGCATACTCTGGATCAGGGGGTCGAGCACCTGTTGGGGTATAGCCTCCCATCCTTGCGCCAGTACCTGTCGGAGCTCCTGAAGTGTCCCAGGGGCTTGAAGATGTGCAGCGATATGTCGACAGAGAGCATCCCAGACGTGCTCCATGGGGTTTAGGTGTGGAGAACAGGCAGGCCACTCCATTCGCCAGATACCTTCTGCCTCAAGGTACTCCTCCACGATAGCAGCTCGGTGGGGCCGTGCGTTATCAATCATCAGGAGGAAGGTGGGACCCACTGCAACCCTGAAAAGGCGGACATACTGGTGCAAAATGACGTCCCGATACACCTGACCTGTTACAGTTTGTCTGTCAAAGAGATGCAAGGCTGTACGTGCACCAATCATAATCCCACCCTACACCATCAAACCACGACCTCCATACAGGTCCCTTTCAAGGACATTAAGAGATTGATATCTGGTTCCTGCTTCACGCCAGATGTAAACCCGGCGAGAACCACTGTTCAGGCTATACCTGGACTCCGTGAACATAACCTGGGACCACTGTTCCAATGACCAGGTACTGTGTTCTTGACGCCAGGCTTTACGGACTCTCGTGTGACCAGGGGTCAGTGGAATGCACCTTGCAGGTCTCCTGGCGAATAAACCATGTCTGTTCAGTCGTCTGTAGACTGTGTGTCTGGAGACAACAATTCCAGTGGCTGCGGTAAGGTCCCAAGCAAGGTTACTGCAGTACTCCGTGGCCGCCTGCGGGCACTGATGGTGAGATACCGGTCTTTTTGTGGTGTTGTACACTGTGGACGTCGCGTACTGTAGCGCCTGGACACGTTTCCTGTCTGCCGGAATCATTGCCATAATCTTGAGATCACACTTCGCGACACACGGAGGGCCCATGCTATGACCAGCCTCCAGTCGCCCTAGCATTCTACCCCTCATAACGTCATCAATAATTGTTGTTTGAGCCATTTTCAACACACAGTCTCCATTAGCACGTCTGAAAACGTCTGCACACTTACTCGCTGCACTGTGCTCTGACATGCACCAACTCACCTCTGCGTATGTGGACTGCTGCCAGCGCCACCGTGCGACGACCGCAGGTCAAATGTAGCGTATGATCATACCCCGAGGTGATTTAAACCCGCAAACCACCCACCAGAGCGTTGTTTCACCATGTATCAGCAATATCCTTAGTTTATGAGCGTGAGTGTAGGTGTGGAAGTTACACATCCATTGTATCCGCATTAATCTCAGAAAATAATTACACCTTTCATGGGCCTAGTTGTTCAGTACGTGTGGAAGCACGACGGTGCGGTCTTGCTCTGATTAAGTCAAGTCCAACATTTCCCATTGACCCATCTGTTAATTAATTGTTAACACAACTGCGTGTGCACGCGTGAGCGAGACAGCGAAAAAGAAACTGCGAGGAGTAGGGGCGAGGGAAAATACTCTGTGAAAGTTGGGCGACATGAAGTGAAGCATTCGACAGATGTAGAGAGGGACAAAATTTCTGCTCGCGCCGTTACTGGTAGATACTGTACTTTTTATGATATGGAACTCTCATAGTCTAGAAGGAACCACAAACAGCTGAGTGTCATAGAGCTGTACCTAGAATCAGCATCTGTAATAGTATAGTAATGTTGTACCTCAGTTACTTGACAAAATTTTTTGATGCAGTGTGTTGGAGTACTGTTTGTTAGGTACCTTCACCAGCTTTGTCGTTTGATGTTTGAGGGAGTCGAGAGGTAGGAGCCGGCCACAACGCAGTTTTAGTCCTTTCTAGAGTGCTACGTGCTCGCTATTTTACCTGTTTTGAAGGGGCTTGGAGGTCCTTGTCAAGCACCGACTGACAGCACGCCCGCCACATTGCCCGTGGGAAAAACGACATCCTGTCAGTAAAGACGTGTGATTGACGTATTCTTGGGGGATTTTTGTTTATAAGTATTTTGTTTTGTTTCACACTATCACATAATAATGATAACAATTATAACCAGCTTCGGCCATACGTTGGCCGTCGTTGGGTTTTACGAGAGAAAAAGAAAAAAATCCACATTTAAATCTTAATTATCTTTTTAAGTTTTTGCGAGCTGCATTTATAAGGAAAAAAAAACAAAGTACATTAACGATTTGCCTTCTTGTTCGCCAAATGCCACATATGACATGTAGATATGAACCATATGTATTCTGGTTACTTGGAAATAGAACTGGAGAAAAATTGATATATTGCTGTGTATTTTTTCCCCTATTGTATAATCCGAAAATTTTCAATGTACCCGTGCGACCGCTGCGGTCGCAGGTTAGAATCCTGCCTCGGGCATGGATGTTGTGATGTCCCTAGGTTAGTTAGGTTTAAGTAGTTAAAGTTCTAGGGAACTGATGACCTCAGAAGTTAAGTCCCATAGTTCTCAGAGTCATTCATTGTACGTCGAAACTGGTTATGAATGTTATCATATTATGGGCCATCCATAAATTACGACACACGTTATGATGAGGGGAGAGGGGTCAAAAAGTGTGACATCGTCAGACCTCTCGGGGGGGGGGGGGGGGGACGAGTCATAGCTTTGTGACTTCACATGTTCCAAAAAAATGTTCAAATGTGTGTGAAATCTTATGGGACTTAACTGCTAAGGTCATCAGTCCCTAAGCTTACACACTACTTAACCTAAATTATCCTAAGGACACACACACACACACCCATGCCCGAGGGAGGACTCGAACCTCCGCCGGGACCAGCCGCACAGTCCATGACTGCAGCGCCTTAGACCGCCCGGCTGACTTCACATGTATGAATCTAAAGAATTACAGCTCTAATAAACTTTAAAATATTACTTACTCTATCAATATTATTAAATAAGGTTTTAATCAGTTTCTGTCGCGCCTTCCGGTGCGGCCGAGCGGTTCTAGGCGCTTCAGTGTGGAACCGCGCGACCGCTACGGCGCAGGTTCGAATCCTGCCTCGGGCATGGATGTGTGTGATGTCCGTAGATTAGTTATATTTAAGTAGTTCCAAGTTCTAGGGGACTGATGACCTCAGATGTTAAGTCCCATAGTGCTGAGAGCCATTTGAACCAGTTTCTATCGCTTTTTGGCATGTGGCAGCCGCGCGTGTTCACGGTCGCAGGACCTACTGTGTCGCGTGTCGGCCGACTTTGACATACGCCGAAAGGCCAATACGGCCTTTGAGCCTTTCACAAACACCGCCGTTGTTCAGGTTTCGCCTGTGTTTAATTGTTTATATCGTTCAGTCGACACATGACTTTCGCAAGTGATGAACGTGGTTTTACTAGTTCACTGTTTTGTCATTTTCAGTTTATCTAACAAAGTACAAATGAGTAAAAAACCTGAGTGAAGTATTCTTTATCGCAAACAATGAAGTATACTGATTATTTTTTTCAAAAATTTATTCGTCGTTAAAACCACCATAACAACTAGAGCCCGTGGGCGTTAAAAGTAATTTGAAGTTTTACGTAATTTTAGTATTTAGTTCTCCCCTGCTAAAAATGTTCCGGGCAAACTGAAAAACGGAACAATCCTATCAATTAAGTTCAGTTGTTATACACTACTTATTATAAAGCAAAATCGGCTACCGCATCTTTGTCTGTCTGTCTGTGGTAATGGTCGAAAGGTTCAGGCTCGATTTCGATGTAGAGCTGAATTCTTCAGGGCGATTAAGTACACCTATGGTGCGAAATGCACGTATTCAATAATTTACATTTTTACTTTTAACTAAACTAAAGATTTTAATGTGCAGTGAAGTGGCAGCCAGTTACTTCAAACAGTACCTAAATCAACGCAAAGTCAAAACACTTCCCGGAATAAAATAATTTGTCGTTCTGGAACCTGAGCTCCGTAGCATGCTGCTAGCAGGCGATGCTGGCATGGCGACATAAAAGGCAACAAAAGCACAGCAGCATTAAGGAAAGACATTCAACAGGGAAAAAACGTGATGAGAGACAGACAGCGCAACTGAAAATAGGTGGTGATTCTAAGAAAACAAAAAAAAATCTAAAATTTTGTGGAAGTAACAGCCCAAGAAAATCGATCCGGTTTACTTCAAGTCATAAAGGTGATAGCAGTTCTGGTGGCGCCGCTCATCGACGTCGCACTGAAATATAAGGTGCTGCAAAACACTCGACTACTTACAAGACGAACTCTGTAAACAAGGCTATACTGTCAGTCTATCAGGGTTATACTTAAGGAATCCTCCTCAGGCGGGTCAATACAGAGGAAGGATCAAAACACTTCGTAACTGTTACTGTCGAATTGTGCAAACCATACTCTACGCAACATGTAAAGGAGAGAGGTGGCAAATTCTGTGGAGACACGGTAAGAAACATCGAATCTTTAATTTTGGACCCTGGTCAAGTATCTTTTTATCAGTGTACGAGAAAGCACGTGTGCCATTAGGTACTACAGCAGGACATGGTCAAGCACCATTGTGAATGCACCTTGACTACTATGTAAAATTAACGGATCATGATTTCGTAGCCGCTGAAGAATATAAACTTATTCCCTCTGTTAATGCATGTATTGTAATAAACAAAGATAGTGAGGGGGAAACCTGTAGCTGTGACACGCTCTGTGCCTAAATTCGTAGCGACTCGTAGTGGAAAAATTGTTCCTGTAACGCAGAGACTCATGCCACATGCCACAGACTTGACTTTCGAACTCTAGAATGTTTTGTGAAACCCGTGTTTATTTTTACTTGCGATGGTGGTCCCGACGAAAATCCACGACAAGAACGACAAGGGCGCAGTGGCGGATACATAAAGAGTCATCAGCTCATCCTCGCTGCCTCTCGCAGTTGCAAAGTTACAAGGTGAGAAACTGACTTGGTACTACTGAAGAAATGGTATCGATATTTACAGCTTCTAGGAAGCGGTTCGCAACATTGAAGAGTCACCTTCAACACTTGCTGCAATGACATTGTCAAACGAGATGGGTTGAGCGACATGATGCTGTTATTCAATTCGCAGCTGGTCTCGGAAAAAAGTTCTCAAAGAAATACAGTTTTGGAGGAATAGATCAACGACTGCCAAACCCAATGTTCTCCTTCGAGCTCTAATTGTGAGTTTATTATCACTCTGTTTACACTGAGTGACATTATGAGCATTACATATACAGTCAGCAAAATCTTACAAGACCGTAGCTTGGACGTCGCGATGGCAAAATTAAAATTAAATTCGAAGATCAAGGTGTACGACGGCATGAGAGCTAATGCTGATAGCCGCTTTGCTCGCATTGTTGAAGAGGCGAAGACAGTTGTGGAAGAGTTAGACGTGGAGATAAGTGCTCCTCGTCTTACAAGCAAAGACACAGGGAAAACTGCGATCATAATGATGATGCTATGACACATTGGAAGAGAACTGTTTTTATGCCTACACTGGACCATGTACGACTGACATGAGAGGACGTTTTGCTGAAGAAAATATTTATCATTTAAAATTCAACATACTTTTGCTCTTACAACTACTGAAACATGACGGTAATGGTCTGGCACATAAATTGAATCATTGCTTAACTGAACTACCGTTCTTTGAAGAAGAATCCCTCTTTGTAGTTAAAAAGAGACTAATGAGAGAGATTCTTCAATCCAAGCAAACGAGGATAAACGCCCTTTATGATCGTGTTTCTGTTATGCAAGCGTTGTCTGTCTGCCCAACTTTGCACACGGTGTACAAAATATTTGCGTGTCTACCTGCTTCTATTGATACAGTAAAAAGTTTTTCAACATTTCGGCGTACAAAGACTTGGCTGAGGTCGACAATGGAGGAGGATAGACTTCATGGCTTAACTGTGTTGGCTGGCCGAAGTGGCCGTGCGGTTAAAGGCGCTGCAGTCTGGAACCGCAAGACCGCTACGGTCGCAGGTTCGAATCCTGCCTCGGGCATGGATGTTTGTGATGTCCTTAGGTTAGTTAGGTTTAACTAGTTCTAAGTTCTAGGGGACTAATGACCTCAGCAGTTGAGTCCCATAGTGCTCAGAGCCATTTGAACCATTTTTAACTGTGTTGAACACTCATCCTGACGTTCCTATTGACGATGTGATTAACCGATTTACCGGGAAGAATAGACGCATAGAATTCATCATTTAAGGACGAGAACCACAATTTAACTTTTTTATATCATAAGATGGCATTGTCTTGTATATGTTTATAATCAGTTTACATAAAACTTTCTTAAACTTTGCACGTGACTTGATTATTTTTTATTACGGTAAAAATAAAGGTAGCTCCTTGAGGTTTTTCTGTATCCGCCACTGCAAGGGCGCCCGTAAGTGTACCGTTTGTCGGCCAACTGTTGAACGAGAAGCGCCCTTGGTGGGGAAAGCGGCCTTCCCAGTAAGGATCCAGCAACTGTACTACAGGCAGACCCAAAATCAGGTGCCCGTTTCTTGTCCGAAAAGAGTTAAAACAAAAAGAACTGTTGGCTAACGTTGCCAGTCCCGAAGAAAGAGTTGCAGTTTATACAAAAGTCAGCCTTGCCACCATAGGACGCATCAGAAGGAAACGAATAAACAAACCACTTGGTTTCGTTGAATCGCCAAAAAATAGAGCTAAGAATCTTGGGAGGAAACCCATCGTTACAGAGCTATGAAAAAATCGGTGATTCGACAAACGATGGAGGACTTTGACGTCAGTCAAAAAAATAGTACCGGCATTACACAAATTACTTTTTCCAATAAAATAAAAAAAATAATTTTTCTTGACAAAGTTGTTTTTGGACAAAACACTGCGTGAAAAGGGACTTCTCTGGAAGGGATGGCGAATGCTAGTCGAAGCAACAGGTTTATTGTGGTAAATATTGGATCTAATGCTCTTTTCATTTATTGACCTACAGTAATGTTATTCTCTTCAATATATTTCCCGTTATTTATTATACACTTACGCGTGAGCTTTTTTCAAAACCCGAAAGACTTCTGGAACTCCTATCTTTAGGACAGCCTTTAGCCCTCTCAGCGACGCGTTTTTAATCTCATGTGTGCTTGTAAAGACTGTGCTTTAAAGTCTCCTTTATTTTTGAAAATAAGAAAAGGTCACATAGAGCGAACACGTGTGCTAAATCGTCGTTACGGTATTGTTCTTGGGCACAAATTCACGAACACGCAACTTATTCAGAGCAGGTGGATTATTGTGGTGCAAAAACCATGGGTTTCTCCGTCACAAATCCAGGCTTTGTAATAAGATTGCTTCACGCAAAGGACGTTGAACTTGTACGTAGTAATTCTTATTGTTCCTTTCACCTTGTGGCAAGAATTCATGGCACGGTGTGATGATAAAACCGAAAAACATAACTGTGTAACCTTCACATTTGATCGCATTTGTGGAGCATTCGGTCTTGGCGATGTAGGTTGCTTCCACTGGGACGGTAAAAGCCTTTGTTTCACTGTCATATCCATCAGCCCATGTTTAGTCACCTATTATGACTCATTTCAATAGTTCTATACCGCTGTTGACTTCACATAGTAATTCCTGAGCCTCATGCGTTCGCCGTTATTTCTGTTCAAAAGTCAACAGTTACGGAATTTCGGCCGGCCGTTGTGGCCGAGCGGTTCTAGGCGCTTCAGTCCGGAACCGCGCTGCTGCTACGGTCGCAGGTCGCAGGTTCAAATCCTGCCTCGGGCATGGACGTATGTGCTGTCCCTTAGGTTAGGTTTAAGTAGTTCTAAGTCTAGGGGACTGATAACCTCAAATGTTAAGTCCCATATCCATGTGCCTAACATTGTACTGATACCTTTTAGACGTTTTTACCAACAGTAAGAGTGATACGAATCGGACTAGGACAACAAGCGCATTTACAAATTCCTCCTTACTTTGTAAACGCTTCTCGTGTAGCCAGAATTGTTGGGTCTCATCGCAGCCGTTCAAAGAAAAATTCTACCTCATAGTAGCAACACAAGGTAAGAGTAAACTGTAGATGTTACAAAATAATTCCAGTACATGGTGTTAAAAATTCGTTCGGAATGTATCCATCGTTTTAGGATGAGATAATAGACGAACATGCATTCAGACGAACAGGCATTCGATTCTGTATTTGTAGTAGACTAGCTTAGTGCGCGCTGCTCCGCTCGTGGAGTCTGTACGGTCTGCACAGTTTTTTTTTTTTTTTTTTCTCAATCAAATTTTTGTGTTGTTCACTAATTGCTACACCTTCTAAACTTTTCACGCTAATTAAGGCCATAGAAGCACTGTCTTTTCCAAATGTACTTTTGACCGAAAGCTACAGTCCAAGGTTTTTGCCATTCTCGTTCTTGTGGTGACATTTCCATAGGAACTTTCATTCCCTAACACACATTCCATTATATCTAACTGGCAAGTGAAATAACAATTTTCGTAGATTTAGCTTTAAAAATTTCTTAATATAACGAAATATTTTCTTAAAAATTTTCGCCACCTTAGGTGTTGAACTTTCAAAAACAGTGAAACCCGTATTTTTTTAAATTCCTAACATAGAAGCCAAATACAAATTTTCGTAGATTTACCTTTGAAAATGTTTTCATAATGAAACAATTTCATAAGACTCTACTTCACTACCTTTGGGTCTGAATTTCCAAAAACACTGAAACGAGTTTTTTTTTTTTTTTTTTTCTAACCGAGAAGTCAGGTACCAATTTTTATAGATGTTGTTTAAAAATGCCTTAGTAGCTCTTTAATAATTTACTTCAGAAACTTGCACGCACTATTTTACTATATTTCCAAAAATGCTGAAAAATGATTTTTTTTATTTCCGACTGAGAGATCAAACACCAGCTTTCGTAGTTCGATACTCAAAATTGCCGTAATAGCGACATATTTTCAAAGAGACTTTCATCCCATACTTCACTCCCCATATGTGTGGAATTTCTAACAATCCCTGTATAAACGACGCGTACAGTATAAGATCAACCCTCTTTCCTAATTTCAAGTTTGTATCCTAAGCAGTTTCGACTGGGCAATAATGAGTCAGTGAATCAGTCTAGCCCTATTTCAAGCCCTTAGGAGCTGGATTTCTAAAAACAGTGACACACGTATTTCTTATTTCTAACAGAGAAGCCAAATGCAAATTTTTTTATTTGCATCCGAGGAGTCAAATACTAATTTTCAGAGATGTAGCTTTAAAAATGCTTTAGTAGTTCACTAATAATGATTTGTTTTTAAAAAAAAGTTTCACCCACGTAGGGGTTAAATTTCCAAACTTACTGAAACCCAGATTACGTTATTTCTGACCGAGAAACCAAATACCAATTTTCTTAGGTCTGGCTTCAGAATTGCCTCATAAGCGATATATTTTCAAAATCTCGTTCGTCCCGTATCTTTTCTTAAAGACTTCTGCAGTATAAGATCAGCACCTTCTCCAAATTTCAAGCTTCTCTCCTTTGTGGCTTGGGCTGGACAGTGATGAGTCATTAAGTAAGTATATAAGTATATAATTCACTCTGTACCGTTCTGTTTCGGAAGAAGACACTCGTCTTTTGTACTTCGTGTGGTGTTAACGCATTTATCTAAAAATAAATGCTGCCAGGACGTATCTGTACACTATGTCGCCATAGATTTAAAGCGCGCGCCGCGCAGGACCGGTACAACTTAAAGGTGCCTTGTGAGTTAGCTGGCTGGGCAGAGTGGGGACTCGCTTGCTCAAGAATGAGTTTGCAGAAGGGCTGTAAGGGGGGGCGGGGGGGGATTGGCATAGACACGGGGGGTATGGAGTATTAAAAATATTTTGGAAGACGGATGGAGATTTGCAAGCAGCCACAATCAAGTTCTTTTAGCTCCTTTAAAAACCTGCGTAATTATTATTATTATTCTCGTGTCAGAAACGTACATAAAAGACAATTTATACAACTTTGACAGATCCACATAGCTTATATAATCTTTGGCCACTTCCAGTGCATTTTCCGTTGCCTGGTGAAGGTCATCTTCTGTACAGGTGGCCGGACACAGTCGCCACTCAAGCATATGTTGAACAGTCTGTTCTTCCCCGCAGCCACATTGGGTTTCTTGAATGTATCCCCATTTTGCCAGGTTAAACCGTGATGTGCCCACTCCTGATCTCAGCTTATTCAAGGACTTTAAGGTTGGCCAACTCTCGTCATGACTAGGGAATAAAAGTTTATGAAAATCTTTTCCAGTCAGGATGTGGGATGTCTCAGCCCTCCATAGTTGTAGTCTGACATCTTCATCAGTGGTTGTTAGTTACTTGACCTTAGTTGTTGTGGGTAGGGCTGTTGCCCATGCATGGGATGCGTTTTTCCGTGCTCCATTTTCGTTCTTTCACTGTTTGCTGCACAGCAGGAGCAGGTGCAATTCTTGCAAGGTGGCGGAGCCACCTGCGCAAACCGACTTTTAAATCATTTTCTTGAAAGACAAATACTTGACCTATGCTATATTTTTTCTTCTCCCTGAGCGCTTTGAAGGGCCGCGGCCCCTCCGTGTCCCCGGGTCTGGGCACCCTTGACGAACGAATTATTGTTTGAGCTGTACATTTGAAAGATTTTGACTTGGATACTACACTTTCTGGCCATTAAAATTGCTACTCCAAAAAGAAATGCAGATGATAAACGGGTATTCATTGGACAAATACATTATACTAGAACTGACATGTGATACATTTTCACGCAATTTGCGCGCATAGATTCTGAGAAATCAGTACCCAGAACAACCCCCTCTGGCCGTAATAGCGGCCTTGATACGCCTCGGCATTGAGTCAAACAGAGCTTGGATGGCGTGTACAGGTACAGCTGCCCATGCAGCTTCAACACCTTACCACAGTTCATCAAGAGTAGTGACTGGCGTATTGTGACGAGCCAGTTGTTCGGCCACCATTGACCAGACGTTTTCAGTTGGTGAGAGATCTGGAGAATGTGCTGGCCAGGGCAGCAGTCGAACATTTTCTGTATCCAGAAAGGCCCATACAGGACCTGTAACATGCGGTCGTGCATTATCCTGCTGAAATGAAGGGTTTCGCAGGCATCGAAAGAAGGGTAGAGCCACGGGTCATAACACATCTGAAATGTAACGTCCACTGTTCAAAGTGTCGTTCAATGCGAACAAGAGGTGACCGAGACGTGTAACCAATGGCACCCCATACCATCACGCCAGGTGATACGCCAGTGTGGCGAAGACGAATACACGCTTCCAATGTGCATTCATCGCGATGTCGCCAAACACGGATGCGACCATCATGATGTTGTAAACAGAACCTGGATTCATCCGAAAAAATGCCTTTTTGCCATTCGTGCACCCAGGTTCGTCGTTGAGTACACCATCGCAGGCGCTCCTTTCTGTGATGCAGCGTCAAGGGTAACCACAACCATGGTCTCCAAGCTGATAGTCCATGCTGCTGCAAACGTCGTCGCACTGTTCGTGCAGATGGTTGTCGTCTTGCAAACGTCCCCATCTGTTAACTTGGGGATCGAGACGTGGCTGCGCAATCCGTTACAGCCATGCGGATAAGATGCCTGTCATCTCGACCGCTAGTGGTACGAGGCCATTGGGATCCAGCACGGCGTTCCGTATTATCCTCCTGAACCCACCGATTCCATATTCTGCTAACAGTCATTGGATCACGACCAACTCGAGCAGCAGTGTCGCGATACGATAAACAGCAATCGCGATAGGCTACAATCCGACCTTTATCAAAGTCGGAAACGAGCCATCACAACAACGTTTCACCAGGCAACGCCGGTCAACTGCTGTTCGTGTATGAGAAATCGGTTGAAAACTTTCCTCATGTCAGCACTTTGTAGGTGTCGCCACCGGCGCCAACCTTGTGTGAATGCTCTGAAAAGCTAATCATTTGCATATCACAGCATTTCCTTCCTGTCGGTTAAATTTCGCGTCTGTAGCACGTCATCTTCGTGGTGTAGCAATGTTAATGGCCAGTAGTGTATTTACATTGCCACTAATGCTTCAGGAAGAAGTGCATTTAACAGAGTGGAAGGGCGAATGGCGCCTCTTAGTCGCGAACTTACCGCTGTTGTATTAAAACATAACAATTTTGGTTCACATCTTGATTTCAGTTATCGAACCACTGACTTGGCTAGCAAAACGGAACTTTGAGATTGCAGGCATCGTGTTGGCCAATATTTGGGACCAGTTGGGCATTGACGGTTTTCCTGTGGTGGCCGAATATATTGTGCCAACAGATACCTGGCTTGGATATCGTACAGGCTAGGACACTGGAAAACGATGCTACTTGGTACGCAAATCATATACGTGAATCGCAATATTTTCGAAGAATTGTAAAATGCGAGGCTGTCGCGTGATGCGGTGTGCGACAATCTAGCCTGCGGCGATTATTACCTGTTTTGATTAAACGAAATTAAGACGGGTACGTACATGTAGGTAATGACGACACCGAAGGTAAATTTGCTACGCTGTTACTACAGCTATCTTGGACCTCAGAGCGTCAGCACATTTGAAGCACGTTCCGTACGATGGCTATTGCCCAGTGTCGAAGGGTACTTATTTAAAAGATCTTGTGGCATCTGTGGTAAATATTTTTCATTATATAAAGCCACTAACCAACACATGCAATCACATAAAAACCAACAAGAGGTTTTGCAAATGATGAAGTTTCGTCCTCAAAGAATTGCAGCTAGACATGCCAGGGAAGTACTATGATAAACGATGACGATGCTTTATGGTTGGATGAAGATAATGTGTACACGTCCAATGTTCCAAACATTATCCAAATCGAGACCGCAGTGACTACTATGCCGCCCATAAATAATAGAAAGAAATGGGTTCAAAGTTCTAGACTGAATTTTGTATAGTTAATTTGATTTGACATGTTTCGTGAATTTTCTAAAATGATTGATTCATTGTTGATTTTTTGAAATAAATATTTTATATAGAACTATTCTAATAATTTCGGAAGTGTTGTTTTAACTTAATAGCTTCTAAATTTAAAATTGCAAAATCCGTGCCGTCTCACCAGGGGACGGGAGTCGCACAAATTTGACCACCTGTAATAAGGATGGGGGGAGGGCTCCAAAAATCATGAAATTCGTTTGACGTAATTTTTGGGTGGCCTCTTATGTGATTGTAAAGTAAAAGTAAGTGTGTGAATAACAAAGGTTTTTTATCAGAGCTATAGTAGGGGCTGCCAAACAAAATGAAGTGCAGCGATAAAGTGTCACTGTTGTGTCTTACGCTTGAGACAGAGAGACATGAGGCTGTATAGGAACTCAGAGAAATGGAAATTCCAGCATTCACTAGAATTTTTAAATGTCAGCAGCCACTCTCTGCTAAGAATACAAAAGAAAGAATAAGGAACCATGTTGCGCTGGGTTTGTTTTAGTGTCTCTTCCTCGCCACCAATGTTTCGGTATATTTTAACCTATCACTGAATGAAGTGACAGTGGTTACTGGACTGTGTTCATATTCAGAAGTACACGGGCTCCAATCCTCGTTCGATCACTATATTTAGGTTTTTCCTGAATTCTCCCGATAGCATGAAGAGACGGAATGCCGGTATAGTTCCTTCAACTTGACCAACCAGCTTTCTACTCCATCCTTTTCCAATGCTAGCTCATGGTGTCTCGTTTATCAGGATGCTGAGGATGTGGTATAAAAATGAACAGAAGTTGAGGAAACAAATAGTTCTGTACTTTATGTTTGAAAGTGTAATTTCACAAAATGGTTCAAATGGCTCTGAGCACTATGGGACTTAACTTCTAAGGTCATCAGTCCCCTAGAACTTAGAACTACTTAAACCTAACTAACATAAGGACATCACACACATCCATGCCCGAGGCAGGAATCGAACCTGCGATCGTAGCGGTCGCGCGGTTCCAGACTGTAGCGCCTAGAACCGCTCGGCCACCCCGGCCGGCGTAATTTCACATATCAGTCCCAGAAACGAATGTGTTTCATTTGATGCTTTTCCAGACGTACCTTCTGTATTTATGTACCCTGTGTGATAAGCATTAAATAAACGAAATTTTTTTTGGAGACAGCTTTCGCGACCTCGCTGTATTTGATTGATACATACACCACGGTACGGTAGAAAGGCACAAAAAAAAGTTGACCATGTACATTGAAGACAAGAACACGGAAAGAAGCCCAAATGAATAAGGAACACATACCAAGGCGGTACTGATTTGGAGACGATTAAAACAGGTACCATGGAAGAGACGCATGTAGATCGACGAAAACGCATGATGAATTGTGGTCGCACATGAAAACATTTCATTGTCTCGGTGGTGTTTTAAACGTCGACAAGTATTTCATCAATCTGTTTGGATTTGGCATAGTCTCGGAAGAAAAAAGAAAAGAAAAAGGAGGTGTTGTCTAGTGTCTAATTGCGAATACAAATTATCGATTGTAATTCGAATGTTTGCATGTCGAATGTTGTAGAGGAAAGGTTAAAGAGATGAATGCATAGAAGCATGAAAAGTTGGTCTTTAAAAAATGCCTCGTGGAGAATAGTCTGGTCTTCGTTAGAAACTTACTTCCTCAAATCATTTTCGTCATAAGATCATTGGGAAGCTGTAATCAGAAGTAATCATTTGAAACAAAACAGCCAAGGAACAACATAACAACAAAAGAGACGCAGCAGCGATGATTAACCTCCACAGAAACGATCTCAGGCGGAAATGCGACCACACGTTGCGCATCTGAAATCTGCTACGCGCCGATGACGGAATAAACCGGCTGAGCGGCAGCGCCGCGGTAGCGTTGCGAACTGCGCATGCGCGGACTGCTGGTAGCTAGCGCTGCAGCGCAACTGCGATCAGACAGCCACGTGGTGCCGTGTCGTGAGTGCGCTGTCAGCAGTGCGTCGTGCGTGCTCGTCTCTTGACCTGGTCGTGCCAGCAGCCGGCGTCGCTGCGTGTTCTTCCCAATACGCAGCGAATCCCGCGACTGAGCAGCGGTACTTTCTTCTGTGGTTTGCTACCGGCGGGACCCCTCGCCATGGGGCGGTAAGTGTCGTGCTGCCGTCAGCTGCTAGCATATGGAAGCGCGCAGCCGTCTGACAGTGCCTGTATGCGGCTGTGGGCTTCTTTTGAATTGTTTTTATGACTTACCACGATATTAACTCACGTCATACACTCACTTCACACATTGTAGAGTTGATTATTTCCCGTAGAATCTTGTATTCGAACTGTCATACCCCAGACCACGTGTCTTACTTTCCTCCTCGTACTCGTGTTTTTTGGAAGTTAGATGATCCTTATTGTTGCCCTTGCGCGTATTTTATAATGCACGTACGGTCTACGACAGGCGCAAGCCGGATATTTTTACTAAGAAGACTGTCACTCAAACGAAAATAAGTTGGAAATTCGACAGCGGGTGTTTTGGAGGTGTATATCAGCAAGCTATTTCCTTCGGTATCGTACTTTCTTTAACAGACAGCATGCATGTGTTCGATGTTTCCAGGCTTGCCCAGAGTTGCTTGACAGGCTCATAATTAACTCACTGTGGTTCACGTCGAACATTAGGAAGCCGTAAATAGGCGCCCGGTATGTACGACATTGGGGAAACGAAAAAAGCCCCGATCCACAGCGCCTCTCAGCAAAACGCTGCGAGCAGGCGACTGTGAAGGAGAGGAAAGTTCTCGGTGGAGTAACCGGAACAGAACGGACAACGCGCAGTTCTGCGTTCCGCCCTGCGGCTCGTGCAATCCGCCTGGCTAGCAGCCGGTTTGTCCGGCATGCGCACCTCCGCTGTGCTGTGCTCTCCGCCATCGTGTCATTACCTCTTCGCTGCAGCCTCCCCCGCACCATAATCATCGGTCTTCTTTTATTCTTTAACGGTACTCAACATCGGTTTTCGGTGTTGAAGCTGCTATTCTTGTTCACGACAGTACTCGCTTGGATTACTAAGAAGCAATAACGCGTTGTTATCGAAATGAAATTGCTTTAAGTGTAGGACCACAGACGTATTTTCGGCTTTCTGCGATTCCTCGTACTCCCTCTAAGAAAGTATTAGTTGATCACAATCAAACGTTCTTTGTGTATTTCTCTCCCTCAACCTCTAGTCGAAGTGTGCTAATATTACTGTAGGGATTCTCATGCTGTCAGTCGGATTTCTCGTAAGATGAAAATTTTGTTTACATTTTCTCGTTACACAACACACAAAACTGCTCTTATCATGGCACGCTTCTGAATAAATTGTAAGAGTTGTTCAAAGCCGGCCGTTGTGGCCGAGTGGTTCTAGGCGCTTCAGTCCAGAACCGCGCGACTGCTGCGCTCGCAGGTTCGAACCCTGCCTCGGGCATGGATGTGTGTGATGTCCTTAGGTTAGTTAAGTTTAAGTAGTTGTAAGTTCTAGGGGACTAATGACCTCAAATGTTAAGTCCCATAGTGCTCAGAGCCATCAGTTCAAACAGCTGTGAATTGTGAAGACAAAACAAAAGGGGCGTCTCAATAATACATTTATCATTACCACCATTTAACTAAATTTAGTGTTCCAGTAACTGTTGCCTTTATTCTTGAAAATGTCTGCTGGCACATGCATTCTGATATCTGCATCTACACTGTGCAAACAACTGTGATGTCCATTTCGGAGGGCACTTCCCATTGTACTAGTTATTAAGGCTTCCTTGCGTTGCTTTCACGTATGGACCGCGTGAAGAATTATTCTTTAAACACCTCCGTGTGTTCTGGAATTAGTCTAATCTCGTATTTGCGATCTCTACAGGAGCGAAGCATAGGGGGTTGTGGTATATTCTTAGATTACTCAAAGCTCGCTCTTGAAACTCTCTAAGTAGGCACTCACGGGATAGTTTGCACCCATCTTCAAACGCCTGTCAGTTTACTTTTCCAACTGTTGACCAGTTTGTGCGGCTTCTGAATCGTCAGATAACAGTTAGCTCTAGTTTTTGTGCGGATGAACCTTAAACCAAATATGTCGTATTCATTTAATGAAAACGAGACATGGCTGTTGATAGCATCGGTTGTTATTAAGATTTTGGTTTTCGGCCTTCCACCATATGGGAGCTGCAATGTTTCGTTGTGACTGGTGAGAGTTAAAAACTTCTCCAGGGATCTGTGTAGTTTTTACGCAGAATAAACCCGCCTTCGTCAGTTACTCGGTAACTGATCGCAGCAGCACAAGAAATAACAGCCTTTGTTCCCGGCCAGAGCACTGACGGCATCATTAAAGGAGCGTGAAAGTGCTGGCCCAAGGCGCACGCGGCCGTATGCTGGTCCGCTATTACCTTGGAAACAGTTGCGGTATGTGTATCAGTCCTTGTCCTCGCCCCCGGAGAAAACGCTTGGACTACGCAGCACTTTCAGAAGTTTAAGAATATTGAATACAGAGACATCTGAAATAAATTACTCGCCAAGGGTATATTATATATAGTAGCTGACAGAGTTAGGTCATTTACGTCTGAGACGAATATATATTCAGCGAATGATTATTTACATTAAAGAAATTTAATGCAAATCAACCAAATGTGAAGCAACAAGGTATCCCAGCTCGAATGTTGATGTACCCAAACTGTCTCCCTTCTTTAAGCTGTGTCCTTTTCGCCCTTTTGTTTTAGATTACGGTAAGTGAACTGGCATGATACGAAACAATTATAGGTGGTTGTGACTTCTGTTTACGCTGTATATGTTGGCCAAAATACATGTTTAAATCAGGAGGTACGCATAAAATATCCGAAATTGTGCTAAACGCATTCTCTGTAAATTATTTCAAGCGTGAGCCCATTCGAACAGTAAACGGCCGGCCGTGGTGGCCGAGCGGTTCTAGGCGCTACAGTTTGGAACCGCGCGACCGCTACGGTCGCAGGTTCGAATCCTGCCTCGGGCATGGATGTGTGTTGAGGTCCTTAGGTTAGTTAGGTCCATTATATTGTGTAGGTAGTTTCCATGTCAAGAAATCAGTCAAAGAATTACTTTATGATGGAAAAGAAAAATATACTATTGGAACGTCAAGTCTGTGGACAATTCAGCGTCCGCGTGTTACCTTATTCCAAGGTCGCGGTGAAGTCCCAAGCCGTGTTTAGCGAGTCACGTCCTCCGCGTCGTGAAGCGCACGAGAGGCTGGGAAGACCCGGCTTTAACATGGTCGCCGCGGCCAGACGCTGGGGTAATCACCGCCAGGTTATTCGTTAGACGTGGACTGTTTGTGACCGTGCCAGTTCCGGGGTGCAGCTATTTTTATGTAATTTAGCTCTCACAGAACCTGCAGAGCTCTTCGTCGCGCCTTCTGTACCATACGATCGAAGAAGGCACGATGTCCGTACGCCCTCCAGTGTTCGGTGGCCACAGTTCAGGAATAAAAAGGGAGTTCATGAGAGTGTCCATGCGAAGCTCAATGCACAGAAATCGGTATTCTAAATCTCCGAAGACTGGGTTCAGTAATGAGTGAACACTGAGAGAATGAAAACTATTGATAAAAAGGGGTCGGGAGAAGAAAGTACAAACTCGCAATTTCGCATGGATTACCTGTTGCGTTATCGAATTCACTATATGCTGGTAACAGATAGTATAATTTTTACAACTTGAAAGAGCTGTCTACTATTTACATTGTTTTATTTTATGTAAGTTCTTGTCTTTACTTTAACCCAGTGAGTCAAAATGACGCTCTCATAGATTAGCACTTTTTCCCACCGACCCGTTCAGTCGGATTACAAAGACTCAATAAGGAACAAAAAGGTAAGCCAAAATATTGACGAAAAAGTGGAGCTTTGAACAGTCTGCGGGTCAAAATACTTACACAGCTTTCCTTGTCTGTGACATCTGCTCCAAAAAAAAAAAAAAAAAAAAAAAAAAAGAATGCAGTACACTTCGGAAAAACGTTAAGGGACGCCGACTTCCGATATCTTAACAATTGAAATTTGACGGGCGCTGTAAATAGCTCAATTATCAGATCTCGAAGATTATGTTGTTGATGAGATGTGCTCTAATGGCACAGCTACAGTTCCGAAGGAACGTCCGGTAGTGGTTAGGCTCAGACGATTTGCACAGATGCCATTCTGCCAAATTGTGAGATTCGGTGTTGTGAAGGAGGGGGTGTAGAGTATTGGTGAGGGGGAAGAAAATAGTTTTGCTGTTCACCTTCTTCCCCAACCCACATTCCTTACGAGGCTTTCTGTTGGTAGGTGCTGTTATTCGTGACGACTCCCATGAATTATCGTGTGTCGCGAAAGTAAATATGAATGTAGTGGCAACATAGGAATCCCAGGAATGTGAACTGATACAAGAACGCTGTATTGACAAAACTGAGTCATCCCCTGAAGGCTATTTCACAAGGGCAATCACGGTATTAACGGTTCGCGGTGTGACGCACCGACACTACTGTGAAGGACGCGCCACGAGATAGGAGAGCTCGCAACCCAATTTCCGCTGCTATTAACATGTCATTGACAGGAGGAAAGATGGCACTCGAACTTGTATAGTTACGAGTTATTCTCACATAACACGTCTTATTCTCATATAACGAATGTTATTCGTGTGTAATGTATTCTGTTAAGCCCCTTCGTAAGATGTTTCCATTATTCGTGTGTAATGTATTCTGTTAAGCCCCTTCGTAAGATGTTTCCATTTCTCTCGAAATATGTCTGTGGCCTGTGATCAATGCGGATTAACAGAAGCGAGAAAATTCAGTAGAGATTACAATGTGACAGTATCACTCTTGCAATTGATTCTACTTCGTTGGCTGCATTCCATCGATTATTTATCCTCTTTTTTGTTGTCCAGTTCGAGACGCATACCGTGGCTCGGGGCAAACATTGAGCGATGAGAAACTAAATAACTACTTTTTACAACACTTAGGCAGTTTCTGTTTTACTTCTGAGATGTAAAATATGAGACAGCTGTATAGTAAACCTTTTATTTAGTATCGATAACGTGTCTTTTGTTGAGAAAGAAAATTTGTTTTGAGTTCTTGCAAGAAATGAGGTACTCTTCTTAAAAAGTACTACTTTTCCAGTAGACTGCACATCGAAAATTGATGGACGAAAGTGAATAAAAGCTACTTCGAAACTGAAATATTCCCAAGAACGCGTCCATTGTATGTTCAATGTGAAATAACTTCACAGCTTCATTCGGAAGGCCTGTGAGATTGCATTAGCGAGAGTGTTGCGCATGTTGGGATATTTGCTCATATTAGCCACCCTTCACTTCAAAGTTTCTAGACATTTGTGTGTGCGTGGTTGTCTGGTGCGTTGGCGAGTGAAAGTAGTCCGATCAACTGGCCGGCAGTATTATTCCGATGTATTTCGAGGGCAGCTGGAACTCTTGGAACTTAAGCACAGACAGGTATACGCCGAAAAACGCCTGCTTGTCTGTAGTTTGTAGATTTAAAGGCTGCAGTGGAAGTTGCAGTTGCATTGTATCTCACAGTGGTATAGTGGTTACCGAGACATCGTCGACGATGCGCTTAACCGTAACCTTCATGCCTTTCCTCTTTTTATTACCGTATCCCCACAATTATTAGCGACAATGGAGATGTCTGTCTGCATTGACCCCGCATTGATATGGCCTGCTACATGAAGAATGCATTGGAAAACTATGTATACGTAACAACACTGGATGCTGTAGCTTTATGCTCTACATACAATAAAATGATTATAAGAAACTCAGTTAAGAATCGATTAAGCATTTGTCCCCCTGTAATAGTTAAACCTGTCAATCTCGTAACTGGTAATATTTAATGCTGAGAACAAGGTAGCATCACCGATTTAGCCTCTTATGATCATCGGTCAGTAATACATGTACTTCTTCCCAAGTTTAAAATGATATGTGTTCGAAGCCTGTGAAACAGCCCATTTCACATAATCCCAAATTTTGTGAGCGGCGGGTTAACGTTGAGCAGAACAGAGATCGGGGTTCCAATGCAAGCGCATCTGTATTTCCATAAACTGGCCGATAGTGGTAGCCTTGTGCGAAGTTTCAGGAGAGCCGTGTTTCAGGAGAGGTTTAAAACGATAATCACATAGGTACCAACACCAAACCTATTTTCCTGTTACCGACATCGTTATACCATATACCAAGCAGTGGTTTAAGTAATAAGGTATGTATGTACATTTACTTTTGCTTGATAGCAATGTGTATAAAACTCGGAACATCACGACCTCAGTAAAAGGATCAGCGATGCATTGCACATCAGAAGTGGCTACTAGTGTATGCATATATTATTATTTCAAATTCCCGGGTTCGATTCCCGGCGGGGTCAGGGATTTTCTCTGCCTCGTGATGACTGGGTGTTGTGTGATGTCCTTAGGTTAGTTAGGTTTAAGTAGTTCTAAGTTCTAGGGGACTGATGACCATAGATGTTAAGTCCCATAGTGCTCAGAGCCATTTGAACCATTATTTCAATGTAGACAACTCTCCGTCCAGTCAGGGTCATGTTGACGCAGAGGTCATAAAAATACTTATATCAGACCTACAGATTTTATTTGGGACAACGCTCACATTCTTGGCTGTACTTGTGTGAAATGACATGCAGATTTTGCAATTGTGGATGAAATGTACATATATTTATCGTCCTGTGAAAGAGGTTATTGTCAGCCTCTTATTTGCCATCGTCGAGAAATTTCTTCGTACGATCTCCTCTTTCGTCGATCAAATAAAATATAGCTACGGAAAAATCATCGAGTTCGTACAGGTAGCACGGAAATGTGTGCTAGACAAAGCGCTGGAGTAATTTGAATTATGCTTAAAATCATCAAGAGAGCAGTATTGTTCCAGTAAGGTACTGTTGGTAAAGTTGCGTCGTTTACTGATAATTATTTGTTTCGTCAAAGGTTAAAAGGAATTCTAAACATAATGCACATCACGAAACTTCGCGTATAGAAGGTTGTAGATTGTAAGAACACCATATTTTAATGTATTATTGAGACGTGTCATCGTGGTTGGTGCCGTGCATCAGGTGGTTTAAAATGTAGTTGTGAATACAGCCATTCTCTATCGACGATCGCTTGCTACTCTCCCAGATATTGGTGTGGATCTATTATCAAAGTGAGTGAGAAGGTGTTTCTCTACACCTATTCAAACCCCACGCTACTATCTCATTTGCGTTTGTAATCTTAGAAAGGACGGCTCCACAACAAAATGGTTTTGTAACTCGCAGAAATTAGAAAGAATTTCGGAGTTACCGAATGTTTTCTTCCCAGTGCTGCTATCTCATCCAGGCCAAGCTGCTATCTCATCCAGGCCAAATTTCTGTTACAGCACACGATGCGTTTTGACATTCTGGTGGATAGCTTCGGCCGTTGTAAAACCTGTTTTCCTGTAGACATTCCCACTTATTTTGCGACGTAAATTCTAAGATTTTTTGATTGGTGCCCAAACTACTGCCAAAGCCTGCAGGAATGCTTAATATGGAGCCTGTGCGATTTAGATCACAGTGATTATAACATAGTCCAATGTCTCGATGCGATTACTAATGTAATCTGCTTGCGTTTCACCCTGCCTTCGATCTCTTGGCATCCAGAGACAGAGCACGAGAATGAGTGATTATCTAGTGAGTCGTATCATCTGAGCTTGAAGAATGAAAAAAAAAAAAAAAAAAAAGAATTCTTTGGACCACTTCGAACATTCATTCAGAACACTTTAATATCTTATCCAGATCGTAAGCATTTTCGGATTTAAATAAGACCATTTTAGACCAAATGGCTTATTAGCGATCATTCTAAAATTCCTTAAAAGTCATCTCTTTCCATGTAAGTTTCTCTGAAGCACTGATAGCAGAATCTTTTATTATATACGGAAGTTACCACATTCAAGCATCTGTAGGTGTTATAACAATCTCTTATGGTATCGCAGTTATTTACTTAGACTGGGCGCCGAGATTTTCGTTTCTTATCCATCCCCACTTTACATAAGTTTACAGTTTTCCTAGATTACTTGGAAGATATGTTCTTCAGTTGAATGAAAGAATATTGAAAGAATAATAATAGGGATGTTGGTCCTGGATGTCGTTTTGAAGTATTTAGCTTTCATTTGACACGTATTGTACGTGTGCGGCAGCAATAGACGCGAACGTATTTCTGTTTTTCTGTACGATATCCAAACATCTCGTGATGAGCTGATTGAAAATGTAAGTTAAACATTTCGAGACAGTTATCACCCCATCTCGAACGTATGTCTCACATTCGAGAAATCCAGGCTTAACAGCAACGACAACAACGCGGCACTGAACTAGAGACGCCCTCGTCGCATCGTATATGAGGCAGTTAAAATTAAGACGTCTGACACAGAAATCGTGAGGGATCTTTATCAGCGGATACTGTACTGATTACGATACAAGTTACTGCACTGCACGAATTTTTGGCCGCCTACGTCCAAGTATCGGTGAGAAATCCAGACATAATTCGAACAGTTGGCCATGCTATTAGCACGACAATGCCAGAGAAAGCTGGTGATGAAATCGCCCTAGATTGCATTACTGATTGCTATACTACGGCTAGCCCGGCGTGTATCGGTATTTCGAAACCTTGTAGTACGTGGTTGCACCACAAGATAATTATTTTGTAGGCGATACTGGGAATTTATAGGCAACTGATACAATGGCCTGTAATGATGGAAAAGAGCGACTTTGCATGCTACTATAATATCTCTGTAGTTTGTAAAGATTCGGATTATCACCACAACCTTCCTTTCAAGGATTTGGCTATTGCCTGTTGCGAACGCTCAAACGAAAACATTCCCATCTCTTGCAAGGTCTTGCAATATCTGTTTTCCCATTCGGCTCTTAGTTCAAGTATATTGGAGAATTCTGTGACATGGTATTAGCAGGAGGTGGTGTTGCAAAACTTTATTATTAAATGTTGTTTATTGCTACAGTAATCCACCGAGATACTTTCTGAATACGTGAGTTGTAGGGCGACAGATTATATGGATGACAAGATGACTCCGAAAAAGTTTCTCCAGTGTGTCTACAAACATTGTTTCGTGAGAATTTCGAAGCTACAGTCTGGAACCGAGCGACCGCTACGGTCGCAGGTTCGAAACCTGCCTCGGGAATGGGAATGGATGTGTGTGATGTCCTTAGGTTAGTTAGGTTTAAGTAGTTCTAAGTTCTAGGGGACTGATGACCACAGAAGTTAAGTCCCATAGTGCTCAGAGCCATTTGAACCATATTTCGAAGCTACCCCTAATGACTGATGAATCATACATGACAAACGGGAGAGTAATACATTGGAGACGAACCGATGAAGGTACGTCAACGCAGAGTGGTGTGTAAGAAAAATTTCAGACTTGGAACTAATGCTGGTTACGTAGATCCTACTTTGGAGTAGTGTGATAAACTGGAGATTTATTCTAATTTGCCCTCGTAGTCAGCAGCGGAAATGAAAAAAAAAATCACTGTGATCATTAAAACCGTGCCGCATGTTTGGCTCACCCACCTTCCTTAGGCTGGTATTTACGTCGGAAAGAAGGAATAGTTTTCTAATCAAAATGGATAAAATAATGGAAGGAATATTATTAGGAGAAACAAAATCGGTCGTGTCATTTTCAAAGAAACCATCCCGGCAATTGCTTTAAGTAAATTAGGAAACCACGGAAATACCTAAATCTAGATGGCCTTGAGGGGCTTTTAAACTGTCGTTCTCCCGAATGCGAGTCCAGTGTCTTACGAGCCACTGCGCCATCTCGCTCGGTACTGCTATGGCGTTGCACATGTAGAGGAGGGTTTGCACCACAGCCCTGTAACGAGGCAGTTTTACACCAGACTTAGAAGACGTTGGTTGTCCTCGACAGCCGGAATTCAGGGACGTTGGTTGTCCTCGACAGCCGGAATTCACGGTCAATCTTCACGCAGCCTGAAAGCGGAAGACAGCCTTACATGAAGAGAAACTTGCCGGTTCCCAAAGATCACAGGTTACATTAATGAACATTTGTGAACATTTGTTTTTGTGACGCTTTAGCTCCACGTCTACAGTTGTGTCATTAGAGAGACGAAACAGGTTATTATTTTCAGACAGGGATGTGATTATTGGTTATATCGTTTTTAAATGAACGTCGCAATGTTGTGCTGACAACGGGTAATTGCCGATTCATAGAGTTTTTTTTCTTCCGTTATGTACTACGTTAATGTACACGAAACGTTCTGTATTACTTTAGAAAAGTCACACGTCCCCAACTTTAGGAAAACAGTATAATTTTGACAAGAAGTATCCTTAGGCACAAGGGCTAGTTTCGGCCAAATAATTTGTTCTGTCGACGAAAAGTACGACTAACTGGTTGTCCATTGCTTTTTTTCTTCTTGTCATTGTAGATCCAAACAAGCATTGAGTTCTCCAGCTATCATGGATAAAATAATGCTATGGTCAATTATTGTTTCAATGGCATCGTATTCAAAGGATTCGGCTGACTACCAGTGAATGCGCCCTTGAGTTATTTGCATACTCTAGCGTCGGGGAACGCCCGTAGGCAATGAATAGCGTTGTTAGTCAACAGTATTCTGTTCGCAAAATACGCAGCTTTGTCTATTTGTCTACCTGTCATACCAATCCTTTGACTCTGTGGACTGAGCAGCTGCCGTGACAAGTGTTCTTTCGTTTGAGATGATCTAGCAGTTTGTGTTAAAACAATTTCACGGTGTCAGTTACCTAGAATTATTGAGCTCTCAATTTCCATGACAAGAAACCAAGAACAGTACATTCCTAGCGATTGATTATTTCAGGCCTAAGCAGTGGATTGACTAACGCTTTTAGCTTTATGTAGTGGTTATTGACCATAGATATCTTTATTTATCGCGATTCGAGAAGCGAATAAAAAGTCAGATCTCCGTTAGATTCCTGTCTTTTGCGAGCAGGACCGTGTTAGTCGAACGATCCACGCATGCTTATCGCCGATGTAATCTTTTAATAACTGCAAAGGTTATTTTTTTTAATCCACAATACAGGTTTAACATTGTCAGGACAAAAAAATTGTTGAAGGTAGTTTTAACTGGTGTTCAAGAGCATCCGCACGAAGGTAACGTATGTAAGTCACTCTGCGATTAATTACGCGCTGTCCTTTGTCTTTGTTGCGGTAGTGCATTTCTAAATGGTTCAAAGCACTATGGGACTTAACATCTGAGGTCATCACTCCCCTAGACTTAGAACTACTTAAACCTAACTAACCTAAGGACATCACTCACATCCATGCCCGAAGCAGGATTCGAACCTGTTACAGTAGCAGCAGCGCGGTTCCAGACTGAATCGCCAAGAACCGCTCGGTCACAGCGGCCGGCTTACATTTCTAAGTGAAGCAAAAAGCAAGTCTGTCGTTCTCTGCCTTTTAATCGTCGAAATACTGACACTGCTTCCAACGAGACAACTGTTCAGCAGCTGTCTCCCATACGATGGAGGTAATTCGTGCGTTTCAATTCGACTTCAGCGTTTTCCCAACCGATTTTTTACATGTTGCTTTGTTGTTGTTGTCGTCGTCGTCACCTTCAGTCCGAAGACTGGTTTGATGCAGCTCTCCTTGCTAGACAATCCTGTGCAAGCACCTTCATCTCTGGGTAACTATCGCAACCTACATCCGATTGGAGGTTCTTACTGTATGCGAGCCTTGCTCTCCCTCTACGCCCCCCCCCCCCCTCCCTACTTTCCACACTCGCTCCCATTACCAAATTGGCAATTCCTTGATGACTCAGAGGATGTGGCCCTATCAACCGATCTCTTCTTTTAGTCAACTTCTACTATAAATTTCTGATTTTCCCATTTAGATTCAGTAACGTCTCACATGAGGTTCGACCTACTCATTGTACTCGTAACCTGCAGCATTCTTTTATAGCACTATATTTAAACCGCAACTATTCTCTTCTTGTCTGAACTGCCTTTTGTTCTCGTTTCACTGCGTGGCTGCATCGTAGACAAATACCTGAACAAAAGATTTCTTGGTATTAGATGTTAACAAATTCCCGTTTTTTAAAAATGCATTTCTTATATTGCCAGTCTACGTTTTATATCTCCTCACTTCGGCCATCATCATTTACTTCGCTTCCCAAATAGCTGAACTCATTAGCAGTGTCTGACATAATTACAGTGTTATCGACAAAGGTATAAGTTTCCATGTATTCTCCTTCACAATCCTTTCTCACTCCCTTCTCAACCAGTGCTTCCCATTCATATTCTTCGACTCTTCGTAATGAAGTCTTGTTTCTCGACAAGTTGTAAATAACCTTTCGGTCCCTGTAGTTTATCCCTGCTACTTTAAAAATTTCAATGAGTGTAATCCAGTGAATATTGTCAAAAGCTTTCTATAAACCTATAGGTGCTATGGACGTAGGTTTGCCTTTCTGCAAGTCGTAGGGACAATATTGCCTTGCGTGTCCATACGTTTCTTCAGAACTCAAACTGATCTACGCTGAGGTCGGCTTGTACCAGCTTTTCTGCTTTTCTGGATATAATTCGCGTCAATGTTTTGTAAGCATGGCTTTCTGAAACTGGTAGTTCGATAGTGTTGACATCTGCCTTCTTTGGAAGCTGGAATTATTACATTCTTCCTGAAGTCAGAGGGTATTTCGCCTGTCTGATATATCTTGAATGCCAGGTGGAATAATTTTGCCATTGCTAGATCTCCCAATGATGTCAGTAATTCTGATATAGTGTTTCTACTCCAGGGGCCTTCTTTCCAATTAAGTCTTAATACGAGGGTTATTTTTAAGTAAGGCAGTTGTCTGTCTGATGATAATTGCTCTCTTAAATTAAGTAGGCCTACATTAAACTAAGCTATCGAAGTCTGCCCTGATTTTTCGGAAAGTAGCTGTTAAGTTGGACGTATCGTTGATCTTCGTTTAAGTTGAATGTATAACTCAACTTTTGGTATATTTGTAGTTGTTTCGATCGAAGATGAGCGTAGTAGTAATTGATCGCTTTGCAACGTAGCGTTAGGAATACTAGCAGTCAAAAGTGGCACGTAATCAAGATGTAAGAGCTTCTTTCCTTAGCATGAAGATTGGATTGCAATATTTAATCGAAAGACTTTGTCACATGAGTATATCCAACACGTTTCATTAATTACTGCGTTGAACCGAAGGTAAACATTGAGAATCCAAGGAAACCAGAAAGTCTTTCCAGCTGAATAGTTAACAGAAGATATGCTTACCAGTATCTTCACAGTGTGCTTGGCAACGATGTGACGTGCTTGCTAGGAGGTAGATCAGGAGCCATGTTGGCAGTTGATAGCCGTTCCCATTACTGAGATACGTTCTTGAAAATAATGTCTAGACTAGCTTCATCTCCGAATATCGCACATGTAGTTTCCGTACCTCATCTCTATACCACCAATGGTTAACAATGTCCCTCCAAGCAGTTAGAATCTTCTTACACTCGTCTAGCTTTGTCTCCCCACACCAGCCAGTCAGATCAGCCAGCTAGCCCGGTTCTCCAAATCGAAGTGCGACTGACCTCTGAAGAGTACATTTCTCCATCTATCGTCCAATACTGATGCTGATTCTGCAATAAAGCGGCTCGTCTCTACATTGCCGTGAGCGGACACTGGAACTAGAATCACCCGAGGCAGCTGTAAGCTCTGCAGACATATGTTGATTTCGTCGTGCTGTTAGGCTCAGATATCGGCCCTGTCGTGCGTAGGCATTCATGACCAACCGTATATTGATCCCCATAAACATTTTGTGTGTCCCAAACGTCGCCAAAGCATTGTAATTACACATTGTGCCACATGCAACGCTGATGGAGACCACAGTCTGCTTGATAGCAACGATTCACCTCTGTACGCTGTAAATCTTGCTAATAAATATGTTCTGCTCACAAAGAATGCTCTCACACGACTGATCTAATGAATTGTGATATTTTACGTGTGAATAAATTTATTATTCGAAGTAAACTGTACTCTGTTTGTATTCGGAAAGCACAATTCTGGTCGTGGGGAAATCTTGACAACCGTTTTTCTCATTTGCCGAATTTGTTTAAATTTTTAGATGCTAGTGTCGAATACATATCCTGCTGATGACCTAGCCTTGTATTGATAATACAGAACATTTATTTTGGAATACAGAGGAGAGGTATAGCTACTTTAATTTTTTTATTAGATCCGCGAGGCATGCTCGGAGAGCTCAGCTTATAATGAACAGCCCGCAAATGACAGAGATCCGCCATTGATTCCCGACCCGGCATGCAGGGCTATTCAGAGTGCACGAAGTCACGATCGTTTGTGCGTCGTGTTTATATTTTCTGACCTAATTTTTCAGGTCTTCTTGCTTCCATCTTGATTTACATTTTCCGTGGTATCCATAAAATGCTTCAGTGATGCATGCATAGGTCCCTAAATCAAACAGGAGATCTTCCCCTGCCCGCATCTCGTGGTCGTGCGGTAGCGTTCTCGCTTCCCACGCCCGGGTTCCCGGGTTCGATTCCCGGCGGGGTCAGGGATTTTCTCTGCCTCGTGATGGCTGGGTGTTGTGTGATGTCCTTAGGTTAGCTAGGTTTAAGTAGTTCTAAGTTCTAGGGGACTGATGACCATAGGTGTTAAGTCCCATAGTGCTCAGAGCCAGATCTTCCCCCTCGTGCCCAACTAAGCGAATGATCAGTCTTTTATGAGCCCAGTGTCGCCCAGACGTTGAACTACGACAGCTCTTTCCCTTACATGTAATGTAATAGATGAGTAGGACATTAAACCGGTTATTTTTTGTTATTAATACTTACGCTGATGTTGATCTCATTTCGGAGTCGAATCTGTACAAGTAAATAACTGCTGTGTTTGTATTACGCTTTCGCCATACCACCGAACAAGGTGGGACATCGGTTCAAATCCCCGTCCGACCATCCAGATTTACGTTTTCCATGATTCTCCTAAACCTCGTAAGACAAATACCAATATGGTTGTCTTGAAAAGAACACTGCCGATTTCGTTCTCAATCCCAGCTACCGCGCTGTCTCTAATGATCTTATTGTCGACGGGACTTAAAGACGAGACGTTAAACACAAGTATCATCTTTTCCTTTCGATATAGGACCAGTTCCAGCAAGGCTCTTTATCCTTGGTATCACTAAGATGTAATGCTGGTTTACAAATTAAAGTCGTATTGTATTGTTGTCTCGAAGATCGCGAAGGGGTAGGTTCAGCCGCCTGCGAGGTATTTTGTGTAGACGGTGCTAAAGAGCTTTCATAAAGGTTAGAAACTGCACCATGCAATAAACACCTTGACTTGATAATAGGCTTGTTGGCAGATGAATCGACGGTTTACACGGGGAAACAGAAGTAAATGAAACTTCCTTGCAGGTTAATAATGTATATTGGACCGGAATTCGAATCTGATACTTTGCCTGCCTGCCAGAAAGTTTGAATCAGCAAACACTTATGCAGAGTGAAAATTCACTCTGGAAGAGTGCCCCATGCTGTGGCTAAGCCGTGTTTCCGCAACATCCTTTCATTTTGGAATGCTAGCCCCGCAAGGTATACAGGAAAAATTCTGGAAAATTTGGAAGGTAGGGGATGAGGAAAGGGCGGCAGTCCAGCTATGAGGGCGAATTGTGGGTTGCGCTTGGACAGCTCCGTCGAATAGAGAACTTCTCCGCAAAAGGCAAAAGTCCCAGGTTGAATCCCGGTCCAGCACACAGTTTTGATCTACCAGAAAGTTCCATATCAGCGTACTACTCTTCGTTGCAGAGGGAAAATACATTCTGCAGCTGTACGTGATTGCGGGACTGCATTCTATGTCAATATGGAGTATTTCAATAATGATTAGTTATTTGCAGTTGTCGGATGTACGGTTAAATACATCTGAAAATCTTGAATGCTAGGTGCTTCGCAGCTGTCGTATTTGTTAAGACTCTTGCTATACATCATGCACTGCATTTAAATTACTTAATAGCCAGACCAGTATTCGTGCATAGAGCCCATCATCAGTGGATAGATGTTTATGTATATTCTTTGTCATCTGTATCGGACGCTACATCCGACGTTACTGCTCTGCCTTTAATGAGACACATGGGCTAATGCACAGCTCTGAATAATACTTGACACGGTCGCAGGTTCGAATCCTGCCTCGGGCATGGATGTGTGTGATGTCCTTAGGTTAGTTAGCTTTAAGTAGTTCTAAGTTCTAGGGGACTGATGACCTCAGAAATTAAGTCGCATAGTGCTCAGAGCCAATACTTGACTCGTAAATATCTTAGGGAAGAACCGTACGCCTTCTGCTTTACACCCTGTTGCTGTGTTAGCAAAGTAATTTACTAGATGATGATCCTGCGTTCGAATATTGAGGAATAGACAGATTTTGCGATTTACATATTAATGAACATAAAAAACAGGGAAACATTTGTAATAAACATAATAAACTGCAGATTTAACTTTTAAGAACAGATGGCTTGAATAAGGTCCAAACTGCTACAGAATGGTGGTCCTACAAGCAGTTTTATATTAAATAAAGCTAATTATTGAAATATATCACAGCCCTTGAATTATCTAGCGTGACACGAAAAATGACGATCTTACCACTAGATCAAGCCACGACGTGTGCTCAATACGTAAGTTTCTTCACCTGCATTCTTAGATGCCCGTGACTTTATATCGATGTCACGAACCTTACTCCATTCTCTTCGTCCATCCTGATCGCAAGAGCGCATTTGCCACCAACGTCGTGACACTTCAGCCAGTGAGAGCTCGAACAAGTTACACATTTCGTACAACACTTGACTAATATGCAAAGGACCTCCGTTCGTATACTAATTATTCAGTAGCTAAAATAAAATATTGTAATTGACAGTGTATGACATGACCAATTCTTGTCGTTTGCAATTACATATCTCTCTAACTTTGACATATTTATGCTTCTAGCTCACATTCATTCATATTATACCCACCGTTGATCATAGATTAGTAAATCGAATCACTGCTTCATTTCATCAGTGTAAATATGGAAAACGGCCTGTTAGATACCCTTAGATACATAAACTTAATATTATAGAATATTTAACAACAACAACAACGTTGTTCTTGTTTGTCTCGATGATGGCTACTATGCAATGCCGTTACCGGCTATATGATGTATTGTGTATCATGATGTTGTTGTGGTCTTCAGTCGTGAGACTGGTTTGATGCTCCTCTCCATGCTACTCTATCCTGTGCAAGCTTCTTCATCTCCCAGTACCTACTGCAACCTACATCCTTCTGAATCTGCTTAGTGTATTCATATCTTGGTCTCCCTCTACAATTTTTACGCTCCACGCTGTCCTCCAATACTAAATTGGTGATCCCTTGATGCCTCAGAACATGTCCTACCAACCGATCCCTTCTTCTAGTCAAGTTGTGCCACAAACTTCTCTTCTCCCCAATCCTATTCAATACTTCCTCATTAGTTATGTGATCTACCCATCTAATGTTTAGCATTCTTCTGTAGCACCACATTTCGAAAGCTTCTATTCTCTTCTTGACCGAACTAGTTATCGTCTATGTTTCACTTCCATACATGGCTACACTCCATACAAATACTTTCAGAAACGACTTTCTGACACTTACATCTATACTGGATGTTAACAAATTTCTCTTCTTCAGAAACGCTTTCCTTGCTGTTGCCAGTCTACATTTTATGTCCTCTCTACTTCGACCATCATCAGTTATTTTGCTCCCCAAATAGCAAAACTCCTTTACTACTTTAAGTGTCTTATTTCCTAATCTAATTCCCTCAGCATCACCCGACTTAATTCGACTACATTCTATTATCCTGGTTTTGCTTTTGTTGGTGTTCATCTTATATCCTCCTTTCAAGACACTATCCATTCCGTTCAACTGCTCTTCTATGTCCTTTGTTGTCTCTGACAGAATTACAATGTCATCGGCGAACCTCAAATTTTTTATTTCTTCACTATGAATTTGAATTCCTACGCCAAGTTTTTCTCTGGTTTCCTTTACTGCTTGCTCAATATACAGATTGAATAACATCGGAGATAGGCTACAACCCTGTCTCACTCCCTTCCCAACCAATACTTCCCTTTCATGTCCGTCGACTCTTATAACTAACATCTGGTTTCTGTACAAATTGTAAATAGCCTTTCGCTCCCTGTATTTTACCCCTGCCACCTTCAGAATTTGAAAGAGGGTATTCCAGTCAACATTGTCAAAAGCTTTCTCTAAGTCTACAAATGCTAGAAACGTAAGTTTGCCTTTCCTTAATCTAGCTTCTAAGATAAGTCGTACGGTCAGTTTTGCCTCACGTGTTCCAATATTTCCGCGGAATCCAAACTGATCTTCCCCGAGGTCGGCTTCTACCAGTTTTTCCATTCGTCTGTAAAGAATTTGCGTTAGTATTTTGCATCCGTGACTTATTAAACTGATAGTTCGGTAATTTTCACATCTATCAGCACCTGCTTTCTTTGGGAATAAAATTATATATTACTCAGTATGTGTAAACATGTGTGGCGAAATCGATGGTTTAATTGTAAATATGTTTATGATGCAGTTGTTAATTCTTTATACGATATGTTGCATTCCGTTGGCTGACTAGTCCTCCTCCGTTTACTGTTCCAGTCTTCCTTGCCTCGTTTCATATTATTCAAGTGAGTGTTATGTCTGTCGTCGGCAGCCATGTATGCTACTTAAGGTCCAACTACCTGCAGTCCAGCACGGCTCACGTGCGGCCGCCTGTAAACTCGGCACCGGCAAAAGCCGGACGCTCATTCTCGCTAATCCTCCTCGCATTGTCCTTAGGCCCACTCCATACCCCCCAGCGGAAACCATTTCCACATTCCAGCCTCTAGCCTCCCACTTAGCTGTTTGTTATGTTCAACTAAAGCTTGGGGGTCTTCCAAGATTCGTTAAGTTACAGCCTTCTATTGTAAGCGTGTCCTCGACCGCTCAACCAACATTTGCTAGTTGTTCAGTTCCAACGAAGGCTTCTTTCTGGGCTCGTTAAGTTACATATTGATTACGGGCTCTATGCCCGAATACCGATCTGTTCATCAAAGTAATTTCCAACTCATGGTGTACAACTAGATGTCTTTGGGGTGGGGGGGGGGGGGGGGGGGGGGGAATCGGAGTCATTTATTGCATGATGCAGTTCCTAACGTATCTGCAAAAAGTTAGGCGTCTATGTAGGTGACTGCGATGAGTGCAGTTGATGTTTTTAAGTGTCGTATTTGTGTTGTTGTTTACGATTAGGGAGAGGAGACGGTGCGGGAAGGTTTCGTGCTTATCCCCAGTGCATTGACACTGCATAAAGTTGTAATGGACGTTACGGCACCATGCCCCTTCCCATTGCAGGACAAAACATTTTTGTCACCGACAGGATTCGGATTAGGTTCCTCCGAGTCGAATGCCAGCGCGGAGCGAGCGCGCGTTTGCGACCTCGGATGCGGGCCCGGGTTGCAACGTGCGTCTCCGCCGTGGAGGCTCGAGGTGTGACGCGGGGGTGGCCGCAGAGGGAAGCGTATTTAGAGTCGAGCGCGGCGCGTGCGCGCACTATTTTGGCTTTGTCCCGCGAGCTTTACGTCAGAGTGCGTGTGAGTGCCGCCTGCCGACGCACGTCCTTAGTCGACTGTACATCCGACGATGCCAGGACGCACGCAGCCGAACCGCCGTGCTGCTCAGCGCCCTCGGAACCCCGCCGACCTCTGGCAGGTAGGCACCAAGTGGCTGGCGCTTTGTACGCGCCCCAGTGTTGTCGCGGCTTGGTTATCGCGATCTCTGTGAATTGGTGTAAATATTTTCGCTTACAAAAGTAGAGAAGCGGGGGAGGAGAAGCTCTGTGTGTGTTATATTAAGCTGTCGACAATACCTGATAAACACAGGACAAAATGAAAAGAAGAAAAACCTAGTAAACACTTAACGCTTTCTTATAGTTTCTCACCAGAAGTATTTCTGTCACCTCCTCCCCCCCCCCCCTTTCCCATTTTTTTAAGCTTCAGCGTCTTCACTCCTTGTTTGGGTCTCAGCCGGTAAGCGTCTCACCATTGTTTCGAGTGGATTCAAAAGGTTTAGTTGCATGCATGTTAAGTGGCGTTTTACAATCACACACATGCTGCGAAAGGAAGTAGATGTGGGTATTGGCTACGTGCCACCCAAGCTAACAGAACTGGAGCTATCCACTTCCTCTCGAAGATAATAAATGGTGTTAACATTGTCGTATTCGTATAAGCTGTATTTGTATGATTAGCGAAATTACAAATGCTTAACAAGCTGTACAAGTACAGTGAATCCAATGCGTGGGGTACATTAAGACTGTGGACTCTTAATCGAAAGGAATCACTCGCCTGGCAATTGAAATTAAAGTTCGGCGTGATTTCCCTAAATTACTTCAGTCTAATGTCGGTATGGATCTTTTGAAACGGCCACGGTTGCTTTAGCCCCACACCCTCGTCCAATTGAACTTGTGCTTAGCCTTTAATAACTTTACTGTCGACAAGGCCTTAAACTATATGTTCTTTCCTTTTCTTGGGTTCAATTAATAAAACTGCTAAAGAATTTACAAGTGTACGTCTATCGTCCGCGGAATGGAAGAACTCTTGCATATGTATTGAATAGAAAAGTATTCCGTACCAGCAAACACATCCCTACAAAGTGCTTGGTCTCTAACAAAATTGCTTCTGCGGCTAACTGCTGTTGTTGCAGAATCACTATTTCCTAGTAACAGTCTCCATCCCACAGCAGAGTGACCCCGAGATGCAACAGAGAACCGCCAATGATCAGTAATTGGGGGGAAATAAAGGGCACCGTTACCCAGGAAGTCGTTATGCATGTTGCAATAAAACTAATGCTGTCATTCGAGCAGGACCATCTTACCTGAGGAAGGTTTCCTAACGTCCATTATTATTCCTTTAATACAGCGTGCATGTATGGGCCATACATAGCCTCTGTGATCACGCATCACTTTAAGGAATTACCATATCCATGTTGAGTGGCAAGGCTTTTAACGAAGAGCATGAATATTTATCTCACTGTTGCAGTGTACGTTACATTTTGTGCTGCCGAGGAATAGTATATTACAATCAACGTTGTATGTAATTGGAACCTAGTTAGATGAGAAAAATGCTAGAAGGAAAACACTAAAGATTTAATTCTCTCATTAAAGTTTAATTCTAGCCTGTGGGCGCCCTGAACTACCGATCTGCAGACGTTAAACGGGAAATTCGCTTTATCATTATTTGTACTGCCACTTCAAGATTGAAGTTTGACTAATTTGAATAATAGTGATTTGCCTCCAACGCTTCAACGGGGAACACAAGAGATTTTCTAATTCTTGACACATTAGTTCTGTCCCGAACAGTTTGCGAATTGTGCCCGTCGAAATTACTTGCTGACCTTAACAATATTTGTTTATTGAAAGCTGCTGTTTAGCCTAGCCAAAACGTGAGAAGTTCGTCTCCCCGATGATCTTAAAGCTTACAGCTCGTGTGTTAGCCACATAACTTCTGCGCATTTAGTTTCGATATCTGGAGATTTCCTCGTGCGTACCTCAAGGACTAAATGTTATATTATCTCAAGAACTAAATGTTATGTTCTAATAAGAAAATTTGCAGGTTGTCATCTTGAGAAACTGTTAATAGATACTGTACTACACGATGCCTTTTGCCTTCTTGATGACCGTCTGTGACGTTTTCGACTTGTGAGTCATCCCGGACTCGCCGACCTTGTTCCTCTAGTTTCGGTACTAAATGACGGAACAGGAATTATTCTGCCCATCCAAGTTGTTGAAAAAGCTGTGAAAGAGCAGTCTGGTACGGATTCCACTAGACACACACCACAGCAACCAAGTACTACTTCGAAGGTTTTACATCCAAGCTGGAGTGCACTGTTGCTGAGGTGCAAGATGGAATTTGTAGGTGTGTGAGACAGGCGAGCGGAGCTAACGCCTCATCGTTCCACTTCCTCCGTTCGCATCCCACACGGGCGGTAGCCACACAAATAGCCGCTTGCTTTTCTCACACACTGGCCAGCCGCCAGGAGGCCACGCGCCGCTCCTGCTAGCCCAGCGACACCGCGGCTTCTCTCACCTCAGCTGGTAATTATTCTCGTTTTTCGTGGTCGCTTTGGAATAGCCGCCTCTGGCGATTGGAGTGTCTGCTCCGAAGGCCACAGCTGTGTACACCTCGGTATCGATTCGCTCGAGAAACGAGCGGCATTTTGGTACCAGCTGTACGGCGCAGTTCAAGAGTTTAATGACCTCGGTCTGGCCAGTCACTTCGAGGATTAAAATTGAGCTTGACTGACGTAATTGCTTTGGGTTTCCCAGCGTTATAGCTGCAGGACAAGTTCTTAGCCATGCAGTCGGTGAACGTTTTCGCATGCCATAGTACTTAGATGACGTAGCTAGTTGTCGGCAGGTGCTCTGGATTTACGGCACGTCCGAAGCATATATATGATATAAAAACTTGGTGCGCCAGCATGTTGTCCCGTAATTCCCCCAATGAAGTTTGGTGAAAACCATCACCTCAGGCGTATTCGATACGAAGTTATTGTAGTTCCGCAACGGGATGTTAAAGTTCTGACTGTTGCAGCATGCATCTCCAGATGAGTATATTATCCGTAGTGCGTTATGGCTCCACCTGCCTTACGTTTTATCAGGAAGCTATCACTCGTAAGACCGACGGTGAGGGCTACAATGGCAAAGCGTTCCGCTCGTTACCAATAATGAGTAATACAACAGACATCCGGAAAGCTTTAATGAATATACTAGAATAAGAACTTAATTCCGACCACAGGCTTTAAAAAAAATTGCATTGTCATGTTACACTGTAACGTCAGAAAAAATTTAAATACGCACTGTGCCATAGTCTTGCACAAAGGCTTTGTATTTAGTAACTCGGTTGATGTTTCATTAAAAAAGCTAGCGAAATTTTAACAGCATTAAACTTTCCAATAGTTTTAAAAAAGTAGAGTGAAACTTGCCCAAACCCATTTGATACTTTTCATTCCCGTCTGTATCCTTGTTTAAAGTCCTTCACCCTTGATGGTATCCTTGTTCGGTGACCAGTAAAGTCCTCGTATGCAGGATGTTAGTCCAGCGTAAAATTCTGAACGCCTCTAATTGATTCCGATCATGCCAACCTTAATTAGATTCCCCGTGATATTTCGTGCCATTCATGGCGAGTGCGGAAAAGATGCCCTTATCACAGTCGAATTTCTTCCTTGAATCAGTGATTAATCTCTGATGACTCGTTTACTGTATGGCAGCTAATAACAGATAGCTGAATAATCGTTTTTGTTAATGAAGGCTGTACAGCCTGTACATGTGACGCTTCTAAATAGATACCCTTATTTGGAGTTACATACCCAATGATATCTGCATTTACTGCGGCTATTTCCCTCCCCTCCTCACGATGGGTATCTCTCCGTCGGTCTGATTTAGCAGTGTTTCCTGCCTTTAATCAGTAAGGGTTATTTAATTTGAGTTGAAACCGGAGCTGACCAAACATGTCACTCCCTGCAGTATCCCTCTATGTTGCCGCTGGCCCTGGTTTCCCATGAATCGGCATTATCTGGAAGTATTGGATTTGGCCGCCTAGTCCTCGTCTTGACGTAATTCATTCTTTAATTATGAAGGCCGAAAGCTCTGAGTGCGTCACACTGGAAATGTGTACGTAAGAGTGGACAGGTAAGAATTAGCGAGGAAGTGCGTGATATCCATCTCCTGGCTACAGTGATAAGACAGTGGTTTTTGCGTTATATAACATAATTCATTCCTTGCGTAGATTCTTGGTGATTATCCCTCTGACCTTAGTCGTATTCTTGGACGCTGAGGAACGTGATTTTTTAAAATGGACTTTAGGTGTTTGCAGCCAGTCGCTATTGGTGCTTTGATGTTCACCGAATCAAAATTTTAGAAGTTAACGTTAATCGGAATTGACTACCGTAAAAACATGATGGGGCCTTTGTCGCCTAATGGGCACGTTTCTCTGTTAATTTCACAGACGTGCATGTAAACATATTCTATGTGCTCATTTCCATTGACATAAATTATTTCAGACACGATGCGGACATCTGACAACCACTGCTCATAACGCAGTGTTAATTATGGCGGCGTAGGAACTGTGCAGACAAGAGAAAATCGTTGGTCGAGTCGCAAAGACAAGCATAATCAAAATGCATGTTTGTAATGCGTATATTTTTTTCATAGGTTATGGAAATTAGCTCCTCTTATATATGTCAGTTCTGCAGCATATACTTTCTATAGACAGAAACAGAAGAAGAAAGCCGACATTGAGTGCGAGAAAGCTGATAAATGACATGAAACGCAGGACTTATTTTCGGTTTCCAACTACGATCTACTTTTAGTAACTTTGCCGCTGATTTCCGTAAATTGCTTTAGACGCTTCCTAGTTAGGTTTTTAATTTGACTTCGCTGATGGTTTATCACAAGTCTGTTGCGCACGCCGCCCTGTGTGTTTGCTATACAGAAAGGCCACACAAACTACATATTAATAGAACGCACAATGTGAGAAGAAACAAGGAGTGTCGAATTACGCAGTTGTAGCACACAGAAAAATTAGCCGCGAATCAAACCACATGGTAATTTTGTTGCAAAGATAGCATTAATTAAGGTTCACAGCGCTAGATGATTCGGAATGCCTGATAAGAGTAAAGGGGAAGGGCTTGCAACTCGACAACCAAAATTCGAAGCAACAGTCAATATATCACACCTAGCGAGATGGCGCAGTGGGAAGACACTGGATTTCCATCAAGAGGACGGTGATTCAAATCTCTACCCGGCCATGTAGATCCAGGTTTCCAAGTCGTTTCCCAAAATCGCTTAAGGCAAATGCTGGAGTTCCTCTTTTGAATAGGACACGACAAATTTCAGTTCCCCGTCTTCCGTCTTCTATGGAATATTTCCCACAAGAACTGACGGAGGGTGAAATTAATGCAAGGCAGCGTACAGTAAACAGCTGTTACCTCTTCAACTTTTGTTACCTCGCTTATACAGTACTATTTACTGTCTGGTAAATCTGCTGAAAAAAGTGGTGCCCCGACAGAACTTGTCGCAGACAGGATTCGCTATCAAACACTGATTTTATGCTTCGTAAACACTGAAAGAGAAAATTGGCAGAGTTCATACAATAATGTGAAGCCAATTTTGTATCTTCTACATCTAAAAAACTCAGCTGAGGTATTTACCTCTCACTGTTTCCCTGTACAATGTACAGGGTCTCATTCTACGCTTCGTCATCCCATTTCCCTTAAAGGTTGGGGAAAGCGTCGACGAGTTTACCGGGACTCCAATAACAAAGATGCAGAGATCTGGTTGTCTTGGACACAGCATTTGTATGGTACAATGAGTGCGGAAAAAGTATCCTCAAAATCACAAGAGCGGAAAGACCTCCATATGAAGCGGGCAAGAAGAGAGCTCAGCCTCAAGGTGGCAATGATATTTCAGAATAGTAAGTGGGGACTGTGGTAAGGGTGTCGTGAATGAACTGGATATAATTGAATATGTTATGCAACAAACGGTGTCTAAATATTATGGGTTACTAATGTGGGCAAAGGTTCATAGATTTCAGTTTGGTAAATGTTAATAAGTGAAGAGTATAGTGGTAACACAGTATGCTAAGATGTACTAGAAATGTTATGGCTGACAACATGGTGAACGAAATACCGGAGGCAAAGAATACAAAACGAACAACAGATACAGACAAGTATGCAAATTCCTAACCATTTCAGAATTAACGCAAGTACAAAGATGCCTCAAGAGAGGATAACAGTAACCGACAAGCAAGCAATACCATTAAATGTTTGGATTTATTAATTGCTTCTACATTCAAATGTGTGGAAAATCTTATGGGACTTAACTGCTAAGGTCATCAGTCACTAAGCTTACACACTACTTAACCTAAATTATCCTAAGGGCGCGCACACACACACACACACACACACACACACACACACACACACACACACACACACACACACACACACACGCCCGAGGGAGGACTCGAACCTCCGCCGGGACCAGCCGCACAGTCCACGACTGCAGCGCCTTGGACCGGCTCGGCGCTTCTACATTGTACGATCGTTTTCGCTGCGGAAAATGAGACGTTCGTTGAAACGAAACGAGCTTCACCTTCAGCATAAGTCAGACTTCGTCGAAACTCAGTTTTTACGTAATCCTAAGGCACTATTATTACAGCGTATGAATGAATTAGTAACAGCAATAGCAGATAAGCTGTCAAAAGCTGTCTTTTCAATTTTTATATACATATAGACTGTTTACGGGCGAAGTACTACGTTTGCAATTATTCCCGTCCATCTGCGTACAGACAACCCCCTTTCCAAATTTTTCACGGTAGACGAAAGTATGCATAGATGTATATAGTAGTTGCCAGCATTTCACTTGACGACATGACATACTGCAAAATACATTCCGCAAAGACCGGAGTGGTAACTTAGCTTTGAAGAGAAACGTTTCTCTTGCGCTGGACGTACAGCTGATACACACTTTTGGATTTCTCGAAAATAAACAAAAAAAAAGTTCTTATGCCGGTACCATAGTATTCAGTTAATGAAAACACGAACTGACTAAAACAAGTGATCACAACTAGAAGTAAAGTAACTGCTGGATTTTTAAAAAGGAACTGAGAAATCTGTACCAATAAGCCGTTCAACGAGTCTCTCTTCATTCTCTTCTGATCGCAGAACGATGTGAGAAGGTTCTCTCAAATGAAATATTCATACAATCAGTAATCGAGCAGATTATGTAGTCAGCGCTAAACTCAGTCGACAGGAAGAACGACTTTCCTGTGCTAGACAAAACAGCGTTGTGCTAATCTGAAGTTGGATAAGGGGGAGAACGTCACTCCAACACTAAAGTATACAAATCTTGTGTAAACTGTAGACCGTGCCAAGTACTGAGGGCATCTGTAGCCGATATAATTATCGCTGTTGTGTCAACAAAGCTTTATCTTAAACGTATAATCCTTGTGGACGAATTAACAGGGAATTAGCCATTTCGCCATGGAATGATACGAAGACAGTGAAAATTTTAAGCTATCTGAAAACCTAGAGATGGTTAAATTACGGTCATGCTCCAAAGATGACAAAAATTACTTAATTTCAGATGATTGTTCAGATTCAACAAAGAGAAGTCGATGCGTAAATAACAACTTTAAATCAAAAGTAACAAACATTACTGCACTGGTGAACTGTGAACTTCAAGCGATATCCCGTATCGAATCTTCCAAAAAGATTCTGTCAGTCGTACCTGAACTCTAATTCAGTGATTTTGCCTTTCGAGGGCAACGCATCCACTAGCTGATCTTGCGAGTACACCTCGCAGCTCGCCTGAAAGCCTCTACTTGTCATTATGTCAACCCAATTCCCTGTATTTTAGTGGACTAGAACGATGCGTGTAAGAACGTCTTCAACACAGTGTCAGTGTTTGCACAACGAAGTTTTCACGCTGCAGAAAGCATATTAGAAATGTATGTCCGATTTTGACCAAATTGTAAATTTGTGACCACCTTACTATTATTTTGGGGGTGAATCCAAGAGTTTCGTCACGGCTAGAGAAATTTTACTATGAAAACAAACTCAAAGACAATTCCTTGTCCAGAAACAGTCAGTATGCTGCAAAGAAGTGCAGGTGTGTCTTTTCGTCAATTTTACGACTCTGAGAAAGGTCTAGCGATTGGCATGAGGGATGTAGGAGCATCATACCTTCAGACTGCCCAGACAATTGGCTCTAGTGCAAAGACTGCAGACAGAATAATAACCATACGGACTCGTGACAACATTATGGCAAGGAGAGTGGGGATGAATCCTTCCAGAACGACTACAGCACCAGAAGGACGCTGGATTTTTCGTTTGGCTCCGACAAATAGACGGATGCCAACAGCTATAATCGGGGTAGTGTGTCAGCATGCACCGACGGGAACAGATTACTGGAAGCCGGGTTGAAATCTAGAGCTGCCACGAGTCGTTAACCGCTGTCACCATACCGCAGACGGGAATTTCTACGGTGTAGAGACAGTCAACTGCGTCATTGAGTGGCATTCAGTGATGTTCAGCGTTGAGTCCCGGTTTTCTTTGTGGCGATCAGATCGACGCCACCGAGTCTGTTGACGGTCTGATGTTAGGTTACAAGAATCACCGATTATCAAGATTGTTCCTCTCTAATTCGAGTACATTTGGTGTGGGGAGCTGTTGGATATGGCAGCAGAACTGATTAAATAATTATTAAAGGGAGACTGGATGCTCGCTAGTATGTGGTAAGAATGGAAGGCTTGTGTGAAATTTGGAAGGTAGGAGATGAGCTACTGGCGAAAGTAAAGCTGTGAGGACGGGTCGTGAATCATACTTGGGTAGCCCAGTCGAGAAAGCACTTGGCCGCGACAGTCAAAGGACCCGAATTCGAATCTTTTCCGGCATACAGTTTTAATTTGCTAGAAAGTTTCAGGGGAAACTCTATTGCATTACTCTTTAGGACCAGGGTATCTCTAGACCCGCGCGACCGCTACGGTCGCAGGTTCGAATCCTGCCTCGGGCATGGATGTGTGTGATGTCCTTAGGTAGTTAGGTTTAAGTAGTTCTAAGTTCTAGGGGACTGATGACCTCAGAAGTAAAGTCCCATAGTGCTCAGAGCCATTTGAACCAGGATATCAAGTGGCAATTCGAGGAGGATAATGCAAGACATCACACAGCAGCTCACTCCACGAACGTGGTGTGAACCGCTGTGTACGTATCCTACAGTGACCTGCCCGGTCCCCTCATGTGTCACACCTTGAGTATGTCTGGGATGGTGTGGGAAGATGTGTAGTTTCGTACTGGCCCCCAGCCAACGGTCTTTGTGAATTGAACGCAGTATTCGTTCATGTATGGCAAGAAATTCGTCAGGATTATATTCGGAGGCTGTTTGCTTCCATGCCATAACGAGTGCAAGATTGTATTCGTGCCTTTTTGGGGTCACACTGGTGGTGGTGGTGGTGGTGGTGGTGGTGGTAATCAGTTACGAATGGAATGAAATTTCGGTAATTTAATTCCGTTATGCTATTAACATCTCCACAATGTTTGATAAGTACTGGGCAGGTGCTTCATGGCGTAACACTGTCCAGTTCCTTCAATGTATGGGTAGCAGCAGGGATGTAAACACAGAAAATGTCATGTGGGCTTGGGAGAGGCACCCGATTAACCGATAAATCTTGCCACGTGTGAAGTTATTCCTGGTGTTGTGGCAGCGTAGTCAGAGCTCACGTTTCGCTGTTAACCCGACGGCATCGACGGTATACACCATCATGCGCCGTAGGCTACTAAACTGTAATATTTTGTAAACGAATGACCGTCAACATTCGGTACAGAGTATCCTTATCAATTATGGAGCTTAGTGGCAGCAATCCTATTCTGAGAGACTCGATGCTGTCTGTTCACGTGCCTGGTTAGTCCAGACGGATGAGCTTGCATAACTAGTTATCGAACCCAAGTTGAGTCAGCGGCTGGTGGCGGCCGCACTGTTCTTCGCTCTGAGGACAAGCGACGTCAGCAAAGCACTCTCAACGACGCCATTTCTTTGTGCAATTAGCATGCTCTGCGTCATGTCTCTGAGCGCGGTCGTATCAAAACAAGCGACAGTTCATTCTTACGCTCACCTAGGTTTGATTGAGTTGGGCATTACAGTCAGCTGCAGCTGAGTGTTCTGCCAATTGAAGTTATGAGAGTATCAGGAGGAGGAAATTTTACGACGTACTTGACTCTCTTGATAAAAACCTGCGGTCACAATAAGTGGAATATTACTGAAATACCTGAACTTAGTTAAGATTTTTCGGGGCTGCCCCTAAACCACTGTAAGAAAGCCCGAAGTGACTCCATGAGAAAATCTAAACTAGATTCTTCCCAAAATGTAAAAAAATAAAAATAAAAGGTAGTCTGCTACTTTTGTCTGATGAGATAACAAAAAAAATTGTCAATTGGCCGTATGAAGGATAAAACAGCAGTTATGCAATAAGAACACGTCCCAGACTATTTATGAATGATAGGTGTTGAAAGAGCGATAGCATAATTGGTGGCATAGTTTCAGATTTCATTCAAACCACAATATTTCGCCCATGTATAATTCTGTAGTAAATTCCGGCTGAAATATTAAATTTGTACAGACTTTGTCTCTTGAAAAGCGTTAGTCAGCATTTCTAATGAGTCAGTTGCATGTTACGTTTCTGCAAACCATAGATCCGAAAAAAATTTATTCCTTGTCTGGTAGAAGTCTTACGACAAAATTTTATCATACTGTGACTAGGGTGGCTCTGCAACGACGAGCTGAACAGAAAATAATAATTGATTTTCTGCCCTTTCTGTTTAAGACATAAACGTTTCGTGCTTGAAAGCGGCCCCTTCAAGTTACAGATAAATAGAGATGGTCATAAAGAGATTGTTTAATCAACACAATCTAGGCCAGCGAGCGCAGTTAATTTCTACCGATCGCAAAATCAGGAAAATAAAATATCTAGACGAAGACAAACCCTCTGTTTTTCCTATTTCGTGTACTGGCCACTAGACATATACAACTGCTCGATTTACCGTATTGCTCAACTTGGGACGGTGTTTCTATATAAATGAAACGTAATATTCCGCAGAATGTTTCGACATTTCTTTCAAAAAAACGCTATTAATAGAACCTTCTTACAGAAGCACGGAATTATTCTTAAAACGGCGGAGAACACGAAAAGTTGGCGGCCACCAGTTCACTACCACGCGTGAACAACATTAACATCTGCGATGCTACAGTTCTGATCTTTAGTCCCTTTACTAACAGATACACTTAATGTCAAGAAGACAATGAATAGCACCTATTGTCATTTTTAGAAGCACTCTATAGTCAAGAGTAAATTGCAAGATGAAGATGAATTTGGACTCACAAAATAATTTCAGAAATTATTAAGTAGCCATTATGTTGCCTTTTTTTCTTCTCATCAATGGTACAGATGTGGAGGCCAAGGTATAGATCAGTTTGAAAAGACCTGGGATTAAGCCTCATCATAGTGATCAGTAGATTGGGCTTTTGTTCCTAGACGGTTTGAAATTTGTTCCCCAATATGTATCACGACTATCACCCTTGTAAAAGCTTAGTGTGTGGTTGTGACAAATACGCCGCGTCTGGTTCGTTTCCTTTGCTGGAGATCCATCCGTTAGGTGGATTCTTTCAGAGGTAATGGCCTTCCTTTTCAGCTTCTCTTGATTATATGAATTTCTTTCATTGTAGCATTTGCGTATGGTGCCTTCATTTATTACATATGCAAATATATTTGCTTATTCACGTCATTAAAAAATATCTTTTATATCAAACGACGTTCCAAAAATTTCTCCCGTGACATACTGTTGGCGCATTTTTCTCTGATAAAGGTGAGTTTTAAGTTATCCGTACATTTCCGTCATGCATCAGCGGTTTTCACAAATATTACTGTGTGTACTTAATCCGCTAGTATGATAAAGTGACTTGGGTAATAAACCTTTCGCCGCCATCCTTTTTTGCATACGCAGCAGTATTTAGAAGATGAAAATTGCGTTCCATCATCAAGGAGCAAACGAGCCGGCTCCTGACAGAGGTGCTACCAATTCTTAGCCATGAATTAAGTAGAAAGCGTAATTTGTTTAAAGAGCCTTCGTAATTATCACCGAAAAGGATTAGAAGGTCAAGTGCTGAGACTGGTTTTATAATATTGATATCAAGTCTTATCAGTTGTCACTTTCGGTCGGAAAAAAGCTCGGATCTCGTTGAATCAGGGCAACGAATTTTTGGAAACGTTTTCGAGGACCTGTGATCAATAGACGGAGGACGTGGAGGTGGCGCAGTGGCAAGGCGATTCAAACACTCATGTGGCCAGCAACATTTAGGTTTCCCATGATTTTACTGAATCGCCTCCGGCTAACGCCAGAATTGTTCCTTTGAAATGTCACGACCTATTTTCTTTCTTATCCTTCCTCATTCCGAGATTGTGATTATTTCTAATGAACTCGTCGTCGACGGGAATCAAACCATAATCTTTTCCACTTGCATGATTGAACTATATTTTGAAATCCGCGTATTAGTGCGTATTGTTCTACGGGAAGATAAACTTTTTTCTATCTTAGATTCCGTTTTACACTCGGCGTATGTAACCCAGCTTTGTTATAGCCAGTTCGAATCTCAGCAGTGTACACAGTATTTACCATCCACAAGGGAAAAAAAGGTAGATTCACATAGTTTGATATTATCATTTGATACATCATACTGGATTAAATCCCAGATTACTGTGCATTGTCTACAGATTATTTATTTATCCGGCTCAAAGGTACCGGAATGAGGAGGAGGGGGGGGGGGGGTAGAAGTGCTTTCGACGTACAATCGTCCGTTATACAATTTGAAACTACCCCACTTCCATACAGGGCTGTGTACCAGACCAGAATTCGCAACTTTTACATCCCCGGTTAGTCCTTTCCGAACCGATTGAAGTTTAAGAGAGTAGTCGCGAGATCACTCAGATGACCCAATTAATAAATCGTTGTGCGTGAATGGCAAATATACAGGTCAGATTATGGACGTGCACACTGTATGTGAGAAAGTTTCATTATGATGTTTGTCACTGATGAAGTGTTAAACTTTCAGTTTAGAGGTTGAAGCACATCGGTATACTTTCCTCTCTTGACGTTGTCGAACTCTGCAGCGTTTAGAATCCTCTACTCTCACGGAAGGGTGGAAAAAAGCGCTACTTAGTAAGAAGAGCAGTGGTACTAGTAGTCAGACTTTCACCATACGACGGCCAGCTAGGAACGGCTTCATCCACTGGCGATTGCTTTTTGGTGTTCACGTCGCTTTCACGCAGACAGCGTTGTTACACTCACGCAGCAATTCTAGTTGTCCCATCAATTCTTTTTTTGTGCCAGTCTTTTTGCGAATATTTCCTACCTTTTCCACGTAATACGTCCCAAAAACATATCTTACGTGATTCATCTTAATTTGTCACACGCTATTTGAAAAGTTGATAATGAGCCCTTCCTGGTACTATTTTAAAACGTCAGTGTACTTTTGTGCTCCAAAAGAGTAACTGTTCGGAAATTGCTTCCTCCATGCCAGGTCAGTGTATGGTGTGAACAAATTTCTTTTTGCCAGAGAAAACTCTCTTTGTCGATGTTAATTTGTTGTCTTTGTTAAATAACTCATAGAATTGCCTAAACCAAACGGACGTTGAAGCAGAGGTTTTCTCGTACAATTAACTATTAACGGTAACAGAACAAGTTCATGAACAGAACGAAACAAACTTGAAGCAATGGCACATTTGTACCAAATGTAAGAAAGTGACACATTACACGGAAAGCTACGGAAAGCAGTCATCCTCATCAGTGTATATAAATTACGTACCGGTCGTTAAGTTTCTTGTATGATTTTTCGTCTTTCATGCCTTTCTCTAACTCTTCTCCCCCCCCCCCCCCTCCCCCCTCTCTCCCACGGTCCTTCGACCCTTCTCAGAAATTACATGTTCACACCAGTTCACAGACAATGAGAAAGCACGTTTGTAAACAGACCAAGAGGCTGATCTTCTGCTTCTGTCTACACATGCCTTTACCTGCTTTTAGTCCTTGAAATGGGACAAAAATAGAGTTCTTCAACCTCAGGTTTCACCCTACAGCACTGATTGTTCTCTGTGTCCAAATAGTGCTACGATCCCGGATACAACATGAAACTTGAATCGCCGTGCTTGAATGAAGTATGTTAGAATAATTGTAAACGCACTGTTTTGCATTTTTTGATGTATACGACTGTGATTATCAAAGTGAACAGGCTTTCTATCATGCAGGAACACTGCGCGAATGCAGATAATATGCAAGCGGATATCCACAATAACAACTACTTTGCAGGTAAACCCCAGCTCTGATCGGATACCCGCAATATTTATTATATTTGGTTAAATGATAAAGAAGAGTGTCAGTGTTATGATTTTCATCTATTTCAGTTAAATGTTATTATTAATAATAATTTCCATTGTTTTAAGTCACTCTTATTACAATTTGGGAAGGTGTGTGTCACTATATAGGCTTCAATCCTCAGTGTACAGGGAAGAGGTGTGTTGGTGGTTTCTACAAAACCTTTCTTACACGTTTTTTCCGTTTGGCTACACGTTAATTCTATTTCCGGCGTACAAGAAGCTGGCTTACGTCTTGATTAGTTCATGTTCCTTTTGAAGTCGAAGAGGTCACTTACACCAGTTACCGAAAGCTGCCACAAACCTACATGAAGTGTGTTCTAGGTTGGACTCTTCGCTTTATAGTAGGACACCTGTTTTTGTGTCACATTCATCAAAAATGAAGTTGAGTTTAAATCAATGGAACTGTACACGTTCCTCTTAAGTATGATTACTAGTATACAGTGCAACACTTACTACTTTGAGAAGCGTAGCAAATCAATACGATTTAATGTGGCGAATTAACGTCCATTTGATAAGTGAACTACATGAGTAACTTTATACAGTATGCAACGAGTGAACAGCTTGTAACACGACTTCTTCAGAGGTCCAACGTACCGAACGCGTTGAAGAAAGCAGTTTGCAAAATTTTTAATATCTCTGAATGGGGGTAAGGGAAATGTGGATGCAGATATCATTTCTCTTATATGCACAGACGCCTACAAATAGCAGTTTGTTTTGCCAGCGCGTAGTGTGAGTATAAGCGGAAGATTCCGAGCAAGTAGCAGGCTGAATGGGAGCGAGGCGGCGATCAATGAGAAGGAAGTGGGCAGACAAATGGCGTAGGAGGCGCCGCGACGCGGTCGATGCGTTGCGGCTGGGAGTGCTGTCCGCGCCGTCGCTTCTGTCCGGCGTAGGGTTGGCGGTTATCGCTGGAACAGCAGGTTTTTGGTTATATATTTTTTTTCGACTCCAGTTTAACCGGACTGAAAAAAACCGCTCAAAATAATTCGTTTCTGAAATAACCAACTTTGTTTTTTACTCCTATTACTGTATTTCCTGTAATAATATCAGAAATCGAAAAAGGTTGAAAAATTTTGATTCCCTTAGTTTCAAGATACAGAGAATCGAAACCTTAAATTGGCAAATAAAAGAAAATTTAGTCCGTCCACCATTCGCTGCTTTCCACGAAAAGTGGTGAATGGTTGACTACTTAAAAGAAAAAACCACCAGTATTCTCCTGTTGACTCTGCTCAAAAATCATTTGTCTCTGGGATCACACTTCTGTTCGGGCATAAAGGATGAAAACTGAGGATGAAGAACTTTTTCGTGTTAATTTGCCCGTTTTCAAGGACTAAAAGCAGATAAAGGCCTGTTGTGTAGACACAGCGAGCAAATCTGCCTCTTTCTATTTTTATCGTAAACTATGAATGAACTGTTAAGTTTTCTCGTTATATTATGTCGTAGGTTTGTTGTGGCTCCTACCGTTTTTAATCTTTTAAAGCAAATGGAGTATTGTACTTCACTGACACCGTGCTTCATAAAGTACTGTGTGACACACGAATAACCGCCCCCGAGCACAGACTGCTCGCCAGTTAAACACGAATTGTTGCCTGCCACGGGCAGATACAACAAATGGATAAACATGTAATAATTAGATAGTAAAGAAATCAGCTAATGCAAAGGTCGCAACAGCTTCTAAACAGTAGGTGCCAATTGGCGGGCGGTTGTGAGCAGTCTAGTACTCGTGGTGGGGGGTGTCGGGTTTTCGTGCGTCACCGTGTACTTCCAAGCGAGGGATGGTGCCATTCTGCAATACAGGTGATGTCTGACGACGTCAGTGAGGAACTACCGTATAGACCAGATGGGGCAATGCATGTATACGCATACCCTCTAGACCATGCCACATGTTAACAGGTACATTTTTGTCTCAGCAAGGCGTATAGCACTGATCGCTTTTTCCCATTTTCTATAATAACAAAATATTTCAAAGCATTACAGATTTTACGAATAAAAATTACTCGTTCATTTAAAAACGAAAAATTTTAGCACTGCTGCTATGCCTAATTGACACTTCGGTTTTTTATCCGGTTTTAGTAAAATATAAAAACACCTTTTATGATAGAGGCCAAACAAATACCGAAAAGTGCCGGTTATTCAGAATTAAAATACCGATTAACCGGCCCCTTTTTTTCCCAGCTCTAGTTCGGCGGGGCTGTCTTTTTCCCGCACCTGATCTGCCTCACAGTTCCTTCTTTACGCGTTTCCTCGCCAGCGCTGCGTCATCAGTGGTGGCGGGAAGCGGGCCGACTAGTTTTTCTTTGGCAGAAACAGTTCTCTCGTTGACCGCGAGCACTGGGTTGCAGAAGCAGTTTTCTGGCCGACAGTATCTTCCATATTTAACTGTCTTAACGACCACGTTTATGTGCGCGAGGGCTCTGCCCGGTGTTGATCCTGTTTGCTGTTACCTCCATTTCTCAGACAGATTGCAAATATGTTTTATTTTAGTTTCCATATGCATAGGCGTGCGTAGAGATGGTCATGAGAAAACCTACAGTAGTAAATAATTTTATTTCGACATGAATACGTTCAAATCCTTTCATTTTTCAAACTGACTTCGTGAAAGCCGTAATTACAAGGATCATCTATAAAGGAAACTTCCAGTATGCCTCAAAGATGTGGGGAGTGATGGATTGCATAAGGTGAGGTCGCTTGTATGCGAGTTTAGGACTTGACTGTCGTATTTAATAGTGAAAAAGTTGGAAAGCTTTGATCGCTTGTGTAGCTGCAAAAAATTGGTATTGTGATTCTCCCCAATACTGCCAAGACAAGTGTGTGATAGAAGTTTTCGAACGAACATAAAACAACGCGACCGTAATTCATGTCGAGAGGATGGGTAGGAATTCAGGAGCAAAGCAGCTGCGGCATTGTTAAAGTAGGCAGGTTTCCGAAGTTTTAAAAATGCCCGTAATGAGGCAGGTTGCCGTCTCCCCATCAGTGACGGCTTTGTGTATCGGAGAAGTGTCCTCAACGATTACGGCACTTGCAACCATATAATGAAATATAACACGGTGTAACAATTAAATGGCAAATACTTACCTTCGTTTCTCGGCGATCTCTGATGCTGAGTAGCAGTAGGCGATCTCTGATGCTGAGTAGCTGTAAAAGAATTTTGCGAGTATCTGCTCCGCCAAAGTTGGCTACAACTTCAGGGTTCTTGACAGTGTAGCTAATGATTTGGTAGCGCCAAGAGAAAATTCAGGAAAGTTAGGTTGACATTATGTTCTCTTTCAGAATTACACATTTATTGCGCAAAACTGTCACAAAACTAGCTCACAAAAGTCTGTCGGAAAACTGAACCCCCGATGACTGATACGCCACTGCTTATTATATTTCTGACAACCACTGCTTATGTCATCCACTGTTAGAAACAGAAAATTATGGATTACAATCAAAAACTTGCTGGTGCACACTGACTGTCGTCATTGAATTACGTATTAATTTGTTCCTCTCACATTGCAACAAAGTTTACTCGGCTTTTAGCTTTTTTTATATTCATCAAATATGTTTGATAACAACCCTTTTTTTTTTAAAATTGGTTATATCATGAAGATTATTAATTGGAAAATGTCCCTAACATTTACAAGAGTTTATTCCATAATAACGGAAAGCTAGTTCCACTTCTTCTAAAAGGTATTCTGGAATTGTTGTTGTTGTTGTGGTCTTCAGTCCTGAGACTGGTTTGATGCAGCTCTCCATGCTACTCTATCCTGTGCAAGCTTCTTCATCTCCCAGTACCTACTGCAACCTACATCCTTCCGAATCTGCTTAGTGTATTCATCTCTTGGTCTCCCTCTATGATTTTACCCTCTACGCTGCCCTCCAATGCTAAATTTGTGATCCCTTGATGCCTCAAAACGTGTCCTACCAACCGATCCCTTCTTCTAGTCAAGTTGTGCCACAAACTTCTCTTCTCCCCAATCCTATTCAATACCTCCTCATTAGTTACGTGATCTACCCACCCTATCTTCAGCATTCTTCTGTAGCACCACATTTCGAAAGCTTCTATTCTCTTCTTGTCCAAACTAGTTATCGTCCATGTTTCACTTCCATTCATGGCAACACTCCATACAAATACTTTCAGAAACGACTTCCTGACACTTAAATCTATACTCGATGTTAACAAATTTCTCTTCTTCAGAAACGCTTTCCTTCCCATTGCCAGTCTACATTTTATATCCTCTCTACTTCGACCATCATCAGTTATTTTGCTCCCCAAATAGCAAAACTCCTTTACTACTTTAAGTGTCTCATTTCCTAATCTAATTCCCTCAGCATCATCCTATTTAATTTGACTACATTCCATTATTCTCGTTTTACTTTTGTTGATGTTCATCTTATATCCTCCTTTCAAGACACTGTCCATTCCGTTCAACTGCTCTTCCAAATCCTTTGCTGTCTCTGACAGAATTACAATGTCATCGGCGAACCTCAACGTTTTTATTTCTTCCCCGTGGACTTTAATACCCACTCCAAATTTTCTTTTGTTTCCTTTACTGCTTGCTCAATATACAGATTGAATAACATCGGGGAGAGGCTACAACCCTGTTTCACTCCTTTCCCAACCACTGCTTCCCTTTCATGTCCCTCGACTCTTATAACTGCCATCTGGTTTCTGTACAAATTGTAAATAGCCTTTCGCTCCCTGTATTTTACCCCTGCCACCTTCAGAATTTGAAAGAGAGTATTCCAGTTAACATTGCCAAAAGCTTTCTGTAAGTCTACAAATGCTAGAAACGTAGGTTTGCCTTTTCTTAATCTTTCTTCTAAGATAAGTCGTAAGGTTATTATTGCCTCACGTGTTCCAACATTTCTACGGAATCCAAACTGATCTTCTCCGAGGTCGGCTTCTACCAGTTTTTCCATTCGTCTGTAAAGAATTCGCGTTAGTATTTTGCAGCTGTGACTTATTAAACTGATAGTTCGGTAATTTTCACATCTGTCAACACCTGCTTTCTTTGGGATTGGAATTATTATATTCTTCTTGAAGTCTGAGGGTATTTCGCCTGTCTCATACATCTTGCTCACCAGATGGTAGAGTTTTGTCATGACTGGCTCTCCCAAGGCCATCAGTAGTTCTAATGGAATGTTGTCTACTCCCGGGGCCTTATTTCGACACAGGTCTTTCAGTGTTCTGTCAAACTCTTCACGCAGTATCTTATCTCCCATTTCGTCTTCATCTACATCCACTTCCATTTCCATAATATTGTCCTCAAGTACATCGCCCTTGTATAAAACCTCTATACACTCCTTCCACCTTTCTGCCTTCCCTTCTTTTCTTAGAACGGGGTTGCCATCTGAGCTCTTGATATTCATACAAGTGGTTCTCTTCTCTCCAAAGGTCTCTTTAATTTTCCTGTAGGCAGTATCTATCCTACCCCTAGTGAGACAAGCCTCTACATCCTTACATTTGTCCTCTAGCCATCCCTGTTTAGCCATTTTGCACTTCCTGTCGATCCCATTTTTGAGACGTTTGTATTCCTTTTTGCGTGCTTCATTTACTACGTTTTTATATTTTCTCCTTTCATCAATTAAATTCAATATTTCTTCTGTTACCCAAGGATTTCTACTAGCCCTCGTCTTTTTACCTACTTGATCGTCTGCTGCCTTCACTACTTCATCCCTCAATTACCAAATGAGAATTGTTTATCGTTATGTTCAAGTATCAATTTGTAACAGTCTGACAAGCGCAAATATTTGTATTCTTCCTAAGGTCGAAACGGAATTAGTGTCGGAATATGAATTATCACAATAGATTGAGTTCTAAAATGATCAGATAAATGAAATAAGAGTGTTGCAAAATCGATATAAGCCTATAAACGTGGCAACCTGACACTTTATGTCAACACTTCATGCCCAACTTATCCCAATGATCATACACTACTCGTACTTGAAGAGGGTTCTTGTCGAAATGGTTTCGGGAGTTTCAGAACCGAAGAAAATATGAAGGATATCGGTATTGACTGTTTTCTAGTCGCTGTGAACTTTGAGGCAGTGGATGTGCCAGACAGAGTTAACTGTAGCGAGATGTTGTGTGTAATTGACCTTGAAATCATGTTATCTGTGGAATTGACGGACGCATTAAGTGCAGTTTGCTAGATAAAGGTAGCAGACGGAAAGCGGTCAGTCCTGGTCATCATCATTGTATAAATTGAACTATTCCTGTCAGTCACCTCGCTGAGAATCACCTTGGTATGCGCGTATAGTAATATGGAGCGAAGTGCAGGAAGATGTTTGAGCATCAGTTTTACAGTACTCGCCTTGTTCCCACTGACTTTCATCCTTTCTTGAACTTTGAGAAATTCCCGGCCGATCAACGTTTTCACAATGGCGAAAAGTGCTGACGATATCACTCATTAGTTCCAGTGTAAAACAGAAATGTTACGAGAATACGAAAATTGCCCTCCACCCCCCCCTCTTTATTAATCGCCTTTACTCCAGTGCAAAATATTTTGCGTAGTAGCTTAGCGGTTTCCATATAGTTTTTCACTCATTTCGTCCCACATCACGCATTGATAATTCACGTAGGAATCTTTGTTCAATCTAATGAACCTTTGTTAATTTACATGGTCCTATTGAAGATACCTTTGCCGATGTGAAAACCTTCTTAACCCAGTTAGTAACGTACAGTTTAATGTAGAATCCGTACTCCATTTTAAATGTTTTTCCACAACCACATAGTATTGTAAAACACTGTTAGCAACCTCAGTAGTGAGTGACCAGTACATCCATAGAATGTGCTAGATATTTCCAACTCTGCTTAGCGTTCAGTTTCAAAAGGGTCTCCGCGTAATCGACTGGAATACGGAGTAATGCTGGCAGCAACTCGTTCGTTCTTCAGAGAAGAATTCCCCGTTGTTACTTGTGATATTACTTAAAAGTCGATGTTTGTGTATATTTCTTACGTCGCTACCATTCGATCGGCAGTGTCGTCTTTGCTGTAATCAGTGGAATACGGATTTCGTTTTATCATTACTTCCAAACTTCGATATATTTCACATTAATACAGAGCAACTAAGTGATAAAAGCTTATAGATAGCGTTATCATCTCCAGTAGTCCTGTATTGCTGCTGTTGACTCCCCTTATCGTGAAATGTAAAGTAGAACATCATCAGCGCTGTCCACATGTCTTTATGGACATTCGAATTTGTATGTACGTCAGTCTACACGAGGAATGTTTTTCTTTCCAGGTATGATAGGGTAATTTGCATTGGGAATATCATCATGAAAAAATCTGCCCCAAATTTCAGTTAGAGTGCTCTTCGATAACATTGTTTGCTTGTTTCCATTGCGTGTGATTCATAACAACTGCCTTAATCAGGTCCAGTTTCTCGAATGATAACGTTCATTACATGGTAGCTTTAGGTCCTGGCTGTCTTATGCAAGTACTCACGCACATTTAGACAATTTACCGGCGTACAGGTGTTTTATGCAACCTTCCGCCCTTAAGCTGTACTGCAGCTATTTTCATCGTTCGCTCTAGCACAAGAGCTTTGGCTGAAATAAAATCTTGCGGCTTCTAATATAGGGGTTCAATATGCACGAAACAGAGTGACTGGTCTATTGACGAGACGAGCATTTCATTGCTCAAACACACATCATTTTCCAGATTGTGACATAGGTGTCGAATTGAATCTTTGCTTCAACGGCGCTCTCCACATTACCATCAGAATTAAGTTCGTACTTGTAATGTTTTGTCTCTTTCGTTGTCAACAACCGTCAAACATACACTAGCGCGGAACATTGCGGTCTACGTCCGGTTTCTTGTCGATACACGCATCAGTTTCAACGAAATGAAGGCTATCGAGCATTTGGTCACGAATCGCAAACTGTGACGTAATCTGGTTACTCAGTGGTTGCATATCCGTGTCTTCTCTGCTTGCTGCTGTTACAAATAATATTTTCGCCTTAACAAATGCAGATTATTAGCTTCGTCCTGACTATGAGAAGGTGGGCGGATGGGAGGGGGGGGGGCGCCCCACTTCTTAATCAGTTCAGTGATATCGGCTTGCTCTATAATCACAAGCTTTTAGCAAGAGCAGAACAACAAGAGACTCTACTCGATAAACAATGTGCTGGGAGACAACATGCATACCGCGAACGGTTTTTCGTTTTGTGTTTTGAACTCTGAAGATGGTTAGAACTAGAATGCTCTCCAGGTTGCAGCTTTTGTCGTTAAGAATCAGCATGAGCACAGCTTGTCAAAAGGCGATTATCTCGCGCTGGCGCCCAAGTCCCACGACCTTGGCAATTTGCGTGGGAGGCGTACTAAGTACAATCTTAATCTGTCGCCACTGTCAACAAGGTTGGATGGTCTCTCAGTTTGTGTGGGCACTGTACTGCTTGCCGTTAATGCCATCCGACTATGCATGGGATAAAATGAAATTTTCACGTAAATTTGTGTGGTGCATGGCGTCGAGAACAGTTCAAAAACTGTAGTGTTCTGGGACAGAGTGAGGTGGTATATTGGTAAACATACAAGATGGCTATCATTAAGAGGTGATTTCAGGTGCCGATCTGGTTATCCTCCATTTGAGTTTTCAGAACTATTTAGGGATATACCTGAATAGTTTCTTCAGCGTGACCATTACTGTTCTCTTTCTGATCGCTTGTCCAGCGGAGCTTGTGCTCCATTCCTCACGATCTCATTGTTGAGATGTTAACGCTCGTCACTAACAGCAAAATAGAAATAAGGTGAAATGCAAACAGCTTTCATTTGTTACTATGGACGACATTTTTATGGATATGAAACCTTGCGAGTAAAACATTAATTACTTTTGCATTCATGTCCATCGCTAAGTAAGTCTTGCTTACATCGGCGGTAAGTGCCTCAGGCACAACAGACAGGGTGATTCTGCTGCCCCTAGTGATGTCCCTAAATCGCTCCAGGCAAATGCCGGGACGGTTCCTTTGAAAGGGCACGGCCAACTTCCTTCCCCGTCCTTCCCTAATTCTATGAGACCGATGACCCGCAGTTTGGTCTCTTCCCCCAAACAACCCAACCCTCAGCTGCCCCTACCGATGTCGCTTTATGCAACTCGCAATGTTATACCTCGCCTTCAAGAACCACGCACGAAATTTTCATTTTCTGTCGCTCGCTACGCGCAAACTGTTAGTCCTACAGAAAAAATGAACAGGACCTTTCTGTCGAAATGTTAATGTAGTAAATTTTGTACTGGAATACGTTTTCGCTAGAGGCAGTAGTTTTCGAGTTATTCAATAAAAGCGTACAAAAGTGACCTTCAGACGCACCCCCACCCCCACACCCAGCCCTCACCGGTCAGGATTTCTAACATGTTGTTCATGGCACTCTCTCCTACCGCTCTACAAAGATTTGCGATTGTACGAATTATTTCCCACTTTCGACCTTTTTGGTTTTCATTGACTGGCCTTATTACGCCACTGGCTTAGTCGAGCGCATACAAATTGCGGGACAGACGTTTGTGAGTATTTTAGCCAACAGTTTTGTGAATTTTAACAGCGTATAATAAACGATTACAACGTTGCGTTCGTCAGGCTTCTCCCCCCAGGGGGTCCACAACTCTTTCGTGGATACGTGCGTGGCGAGCACGGGGCCCCGAGCCATTGCAGCCTTCTTTCTCTCCCGGGCTGCATTTCCTTTCCCTTCCCCTCCTTTCCCCTCCATACCCCTTTCCCCTCGCCCTCTCCTCTCCCTCTATTGGTGTCCTTGCTTATGTTGGCCCCCGCTATCCTCCTGGTTCTGTTGGTTTTACACTCTGGCTTTGTTGCGTAATCATCTCCTCCTTTTGGCATTCCTTGGTCCCCCTCTGGGGTTTGACCTCCATTCCAAAATTTCTCTTCCGTAGTGTGAGCCATTTGGGGAAGAGCACCTTACCTAGTGTCTCCGACGTGTGCCCTCCTAGTATATTCCACCTTTTCTTCTACGTCGTTGTCTGATGCTAGGGTGCATAGCCAGCACGGTAGCCAGCCCGTGTGGTGGGGTCGCTATGTACCCTTTTGGTTGAGCCCCCTGAACACACAGGGATCACACTTCTGATACCTGAGCTGTGACCTCCTCATGCATGCCTTGGAGTGGTTGCTCGTCATCCTGGAGCATCGGAACTCCCGGCAATGGCCGCCGTGCCAGACGGCCCTTGCTGTGGCTGGGTGGCGCCCGTGAGGAGAGCCCCTGATCGGAGTGGGTGGTATCAGGGCGGACACTATGCAGATGAAACGCATAAGGGTCCAAACCTCTGGCCGCTCTTCTGCGGCCGTCTCTCTGCGTGGTACTGATTCCTCAAGTGCTGCTTCTCTTGCCCCTTCGGCCTTCCCTTCCGTGGCTACCCCCTGGGAGGAGGGTCAGGCCCGTCGTCTAGGGGCAAAACCTTTCCCCCGTTATCTAGTTTGCACCAGGACTGATGGAGATACTTTCACCAGTGTCAAACCTTTATTCTTTGTGGAACACATTGAAGACAAGTTCGGCGAAGTGGACTCCCTGAGCAAGATGCGGTCGGGTTCATTACTGATAAAAACTGCTTCGGCTGCCCAATCTGCGGCCCTTCGTGCCTGTACCCATCTTGGCACAATTCCCGTGTCCATTACCCCTCACCAGTCTCTAAATATGGTACAAGGTGTGATTTTTCACAGAGACCTCATCCTTCAAACTGATGAGGAACTTCGGGACAATCTCGGACGGCGGGGTGTTCACTTTGTTCGGCGTGTTCAGAAGGGTCCTAAAGATAATCGTATTGATACTGGTGCCTTTATCCTGGCCTTTGAAGGGGATACCCTTCCTGAGAAAGTTAAGATTATGGTCTATCGCTGTGATGTGAAGCCGTACATCCCACCTCCTATGCGGTGTTTTAAGTGCTTGCGTTTTGGCCACATGTCTTCTCGCTGTACCCAGGACCCTCTCTGTGGTGACTGTGGACGTCCACTCCATGAGGGGAGTCCCTGTGTTCCCCCTCCTGTATGTGTAAATTGTCATGGTAGTCATTCTCCACGTTCAGCAGATTGCCCAGTCTATAAGAAAGAAAAAAAGATACAGGAGTATAAGTCTCTAGATCGTTTAAGCTACGCAGAGGCCCGTAAGAAATATGCACGATTGCACCCTGTGTCCATGACATCTAGTTACGCCTTGGTTACATCTTCATCCCTTCCTCCCCCTTCCTTACCCCCGTCCCGGACCCCTCTCCTTCCCCCCTCCCCTGCGGCTCCCACACCTTCTCCTCTGGGCGCCGCTCCCCCTCCCCAGCCGGAGAAGTGTCCCACTCCTTCGGCGTCTGCCGGTCAAGGGCGCCTCTCCCGGGATGCCCCTTCCCGGCACCTTCCAGGTCAAAGGTCTGCTGCAGCGCGGCGACCGCGAGAGCCGCGGTCTATCGGCCCCCAGGTCGCCCGGTCTCTTTCTGTTCCTGATCTTCCTGCAGCTGGCTCCATTATGCCACACAGCCCTCCTCGATCTCAGCCTGAAAAGAAGAAGAAACATAAGTCCCGGGACAAAGAGCCTCTGGTGTCACCGGAGGTCCCTTCCCCGGCTTCACAACCGGATTCTGACCTGTCGTTTATGGATGTCGCCCCCTCCTTGTCGGTGACGGGTGGGGACCCGGCGGTATGACTGGATTTAGCGTGTTCAGCCCTCATTTAAACCATCGTTCTGTGGTTCTCCAATGGAATTGTAATGGCTACTATCGTCACCTTCCGGAATTGAAATCCCTTCTTTCGTCCTACTCTGCAGCTTGTGTGGTTCTCCAGGAATCTCATTTTACTGATGCTCACTCACCGACCCTCCGTGGGTTCCGTGTTTTCTGTCGAAATCGGGTCGGACCCTTGCGGGCTTCTGGTGGCGTTTGTACGTTGGTCCGTACAGACATTGCTAGCACGTGGATTCCTCTCCAAACTACATTGGAAGCAGTTGCTGTTAGGGTCCACTTAGACTCTGCAGTCACAGTATGCAATCTTTATCTCCCTCCTGACAGGACTCTTACACCTGCTGCCTTAACCACCCTTCTTCAGCAACTTCCTCCTCCCTTCCTCCTCCTTGGGGATTTTAATGCTCATCATCCTTTGTGGGGCAGTGCCTTTCCATCTAGACGAGGTCTTCTTATCGACCAATTTATTGCAGACCACGACCTGTGCCTTCTTAATGATGGCTCCCCTACTCATTTCAGTGCTGGTCATGGTACTTTTTCTGCCATTGATCTTTCTCTTTCTTCTCCCTCTCTCCTCCCTTCATTACACTGGTCGCCACACGACGACCTTTGTGATAGTGACCATTTCCCGTTGATTATCACGCTCCCTTCCCGCTCCCCGATGGAGAGGTTACCTCGTTGGTCTTTCCACCGCGCCGATTGGCCTCTATATACTGCACAGGTCGAGTTTTCTCCCTCTTTGTCGGGTTGTATTGATGACGTCCTACGTGACGTGTCTGACGCGATTGTTCGCGCTGCTAACCTTGCTGTCCCGCGCTCATCTGGACAATTTCGTCGTCGGCAAGTCCCGTGGTGGAGTACGGCCATTGCCATTGCCATCCGTGATCGCCGTCGAGCTTTGCAACAGTTTAAGAGGCACCCATCTGTAGCCAGCCTTTCTACCTTTAAGCGCCTTCGCGGTAAAGCCCGTTATTTAATCAAACAGAGCAAGCGGATATGTTGGGAACGATTCGTTTCTTCCCTTGGTTCCACTGTCCCTCTGTCACGGGTATGGGCTACACTTCGCTCTCTCCAAGGTTGCCATCGGCAGTCCACCCTCCCAGGCCTTCACCTCCCAGATGGCATTTGTACGGACCCATTAGTTCTCGCAGAACATCTTGCGACCCATTTTGCAGTGGCATCAGCGTCGGCCTCCTATCCAGCTGCTTTCCTTCATCAAAAACAGCAGGCTGAAGCTGTCACCTTATGTTTCACCACTTGTGAGTCAGAATCTTACAACGAACCTTTCACTGAATGGGAATTTCTTTCTGCTCTATCTGCTTCTCATGATACAGCTCCTGGCCCAGATTCCATTCATAACCAGCTGCTTCAACATCTCAGTGCTCCACAACGGCACCATCTTCTTCGGGTGTTTAACCGTATCTGGCTCCAGGGTGATTTCCCTTCTCAGTGGAGGGATAGCATTGTGGTTCCTGTCCTTAAGCCTGGTCAGAACCCCCTATCTGTTGACAGCTATCGGCCAATTAGTTTGACCAACGTTGGTTGTAAGTTACTTGAACGGCTGGTAGCCCGTCGGCTCACTTGGGTCCTCGAATCTCGGGATCTATTGTCCCCTTACCAGTGTGGCTTTCGAGAGGGACGATCTCCAATCGATCATTTGCTTCGCTTGGAATCCGCAGTTCGGCAGGCTTTTTCCCAGCGCCGCCATTTGGTTGCAGTGTTTTTTGACCTTCGGAAGGCCTATGACACGGCCTGGCGCCATCACATCTTACTAACCCTTCATCAGTGGGGTCTTCGGGGCCCACTCCCGATTTTTATCCGCCAGTTCCTGATCCATCGGTCATTCAGAGTTCGAGTTGGTACTGCTTTTAGTTCTCCACGGACCCAGGAGACGGGCATCCCACAGGGTTCTGTCTTGAGTGTCCTTCTTTTCCTCATTGCTATCGATGGACTTGTGGCCTCTGTCGGTCCCTTGGTCGCCCCTGCCCTGTATGTGGATGATTTCTGCATTTGGGTTAGTTCCTCCTCGATGCCATCTGCAGAACGGCAGCTCCAGGTGGCTATACGGCGTGCCTCTGCATGGACCCTCTCACACGGGTTTCAATTCTCTCCTTTAAAATCGCGGGTGGTCCACTTCTGTCGCCGTACTACGGTCCACCCTGATCCAGAGCTCTATCTCGCTGCACAAAGATTGCCTGTGGTTCCACAGTTTCGTTTCCTAGGTCTTCTTTTCGACAACAAGCTCACTTGGCTGCCCCATATCAGACTCCTGAAGGTAGGATGTTTCCGTAAACTCAATGTCCTCCGCTTCCTTGCCCACTCCTCCTGGGGTGCGGACCGTTCCCTCCTCCTCCGTCTTTATCGTGCTCTAGTTCTGTCACGTTTGGACTATGGTTGTCAAGTTTATGGTTCAGCTGCTCCTTCCACGCTGCACGTGCTGGATCCAGTCCACCATCGTGGTATCCGTTTGGCCACCGGTGCCTTCCCTACTAGCCCTGTTGATAGTCTCCTGGTTGAAGCTGGGATCCCCCCCCCTTTCTGTTCGGCGGTCCCAGCTTCTGGTGTCTTATGCCCTTCCTATCCGTTCTTCTCCCGCTCATCCTTCCTATTCTATCCTATTCCCAGACCATGGACGTCGCCCGCCTGACTCCCGCCCTCGGGCGGGTTTACCGGTTGGGCTGCGCCTTGCGTCTCTTACCCGTGATTTTCGGCTTCCTTCTTTGTCCTGTCTTCCTCGCTCCCTCCCCTCCACCCCTCCTTGGTTAGTTCCTCGGCCTCGAATTCGGATGGATCTCCGCCACGGTCCGAAAGATTCCATCCCCCCGGTGGTGTTCCGTTCCTTTTTCCGCCAAATTTTATGGGAGTTTCGGGATGCTGTTGTTTTTTACACTGATGGCTCTAAATCTGCTGATCATGTTGGGTATGCCTTCACGTCCTTTGTTGGAACGGAAAATCATCTACTGAAACCCTCATGTGGGGTGTTTACTGCGGAATTGATGGCAATTTCCCGGGCCCTTACCTTTATTAAACAATCCCAACACAACCGCGTTTTGTTATGTACGGACTCGATGAGTGGCCTTCTTGCTATTGACCGGTGTTTTTCGCGCCATCCCTTGGTCTCTGCCATCCATGACCATCTCGCTGATCTTCACCGTGCTGCTTGTTCCATTGACTTCCTATGGGTCCCGGGCCATGTGGGTATCCCGGGTAATGAGCTCGCTGATCGTTTGGCTGGGGGAGCAGTTACTTACCCCCCGTTTTCTGTAACCCCTCCTGCAGCGGATTTACGGCTTCACATCAAATCCCACTTTGCACAGTCATGGGCCAATTCTTGGGAGGCTACTCCACTGTCTAATAAACTTCGTGCCATTAAGGTGAATACAGGCCCATGGCGTTCTTCCTTTAGCCTCTCCCGCAAGGACTCGACCATACTGTGTCGTCTCCGCATTGGCCATACCAGGCTGACCCATGGTTTCCTTTTGCGTGATGAGCCACCCCCGCTATGTGGTTGTGGAGCCTTCCAGTCAGTGGCCCACATTTTGGTTGAATGCCCCCTTCTTTTGGCTCTGCGTGCTAAGTACAGACTCCCCCACACTTTACCTTTGATGTTGGCTGACGATTCCCGGATGGTCTCTCTGGTTCTAGGTTTCCTCCGGGAGAGTGGTTTTTATTCTCAGTTTTAAAGTTTTTAATCTCCCTCTGGTGTTGGGGCAGGGCGGTGAGTGTTTGGGTGTCTCCCACTGTAGGCAGTGTTCAGAGATTCCCGATTCACCTCCCTGACCGGAATCCTCTTTTCTTTCCCTTTTACTCTGTTTTCACCCCTTCTTTTTAAGGCTTGGTTAGTTTTTCTATTCCCATACGTACTTTCTGCATTATAGCAGTTGTACCTTTTAAGTCACAGGTGGTCTTGCATATGCTGTTTCAGCATAGTGTTGGGTTCGTTCTCTTGCCAACTTCCCTCATTTGTTTTTACTAATGACAACGTGACTGCCCTTTTACGTTTCCCCTTTATCCGTTTTATTTTTCTGACTATACTGAGATGTCCCGTTAGCAGAATGGAGTCTATTTGAAACAAGGGACTGATGACCTTGCTGTTTGGTCCCTTTAACCTCAAACAACCAACCAACCAACCATCGTCAGGCTTCTGACTGCGAAACTACAGTGTTTGTAAGGCTTAAGTTCGGATAGAATTGTCAGCGTAAATTATCCTACCCGTAACGTTTATAAAAGTCGATTTTCTTTCTTTAGCTTAACGGCCACGTGTAAATTAATAAAGTTAACGAAACAGCCAACTGTGCTGGTTACGTAATAAGCTAAACAACACAGACCAAGCCGGCCATTGTGGCCGAGCGGTTCTAGGCGCTTCAGTCTGGAACCGCGCTGCTACTACGGTCGCAGGTTCGACTCCTGCCTCGGGCATGGATGTGTGTGATGTCCTTAGGTTAGTTAGGTTTAAGTAGTTCTAGGGGACTGATGACCTCAGATGTTAAGTCCCATAGTGTTCAGAGCCAACACAGACCAAAAAAGGTCAAAAACCGAAAACACTTCGTGTAGTCCGAAATTTTTGTACGGTGATAGTAGAGAATGCCACGAAAAACATACTAGAAATCGTGACGGATGAGGGATGAGTGTGGTGGTGGAGATGCGTTTGAAGTTCACTTTCGTACGTTTTTCTTGAATAACTCGAAAACGTATCTCAGTACAAAATTTAATTACATCAAATTCCCCACAAAAAGGTCCTGTTCGTTTTTCCTGTAGGGCTAATAGGTTGGGTGTAGCGAGCGAGAGACTATGAAAGTCTCGCGCCTGGTTTTTGAAGGCCAGAAATAACATAGCAGGTTGCATAACACGACATCGGTAGGGGCAGCTAAATCACCCTGTATACAGCTACATCAGTATGCAGCAAGCCACGTTATAATGTGTGACGGAGGTCACTTCGTGTACCGCTGTCGCTTCACCTTCTATCCAGTCAAAGTCACGAATGATGCGTTGGAGAGACAACTCTTGATATGCCTCCATGTGAGCACTAATTGAGCGCATTATGTCTTCACAGTTTTTTTGCGGGATGTATTTAGGAGATAGAATATGTTAGTTGGCTGTTCAACAAACGTACGCTCTCGGAATTTTAACAGTAAACCACACTGTGATGCACAGCCTCACTCTTGTAGGTGTTGCTACTGGAAATGGACGAATATCCGTGTAACGCTTTCGCGCGTACTGAACGAACCTGTAGCTAAACGCGCTGTTGCTCTTCGTATCTTCTCACTTTTTCACTGCTAATGTTATCGGGGAAGGGTCCCTGACTGAGGAGCAGTGCTCAGGTACGAAGGTTTTGTAAGCTACTTCCTTCATGGGTGAAACACACTTCCTGAAGATTCTTTCAAAGAATCTGACTGTTATCTGTCGTACCTACGGTTAGTTTTATGTTGTCGTTCATTTAAAATTGCTCCGTAGGGATACTTCCGTATGTTTATGTGCTTCTAGCAGCAGTTTACGGTAAAATAAAGGGTACCTAGCGACTGGAAAGAAGGGTCGTAGGACAGATACACACAATTGTAGCCTAACATCGTTGATGTCAGTTTGTTGTAGAATTATGGAATATGGCTTACCCTCGTGTATTATAACGTTTTTGGAGAAAGAAAATCTCCTGTATAAAAATTATCATTGATTCCGCAAACGGAGACCTTGCAGAACTCGGCTGTCTCTGTACAGCCATGAAATCCACAGCGCTGTAGACAACGGCGCTCATGTTGATGCCGTGTTCCTTGACTTCAGGAAGGCATTTGACACCGCCTCGCATTGCTGGTTAATGAAAAACATGCGAGCTTATCGAGTATTGGACCAGATCGCGACTGGATTCAAGACTTCCTTGCAAATAGAACTCAACACGTCGCTCTTAACGGAACAAAATTGACAGATGTAAATGTAATTGCCTGAGTACCCCAAAGAAGTGTGATAGAACAGTTACTGTGTACAGTGTACATAAATGATCTAGTAGAAAGCGTCGGAAGGTCTTTAACACTGTTCGCAGATGATGCGATTGTTTATAAGAAAGTAGCAATGCCAGAAGACTATCGGTTTGCAGAATGACTTGCAGAGGATTGATGAATGATGCAGGCCCTGGCAGTTCACCCTGAACGTGAATAAATGTAACATATTTCGCGTACATAGGAAAAGAAATCAGCTACTGTACAACTACACTGTTCTAGGCCCGTCAGTCTGGAACCGCGTGATCGCTACGGTCGCAGGTTCGAATCCTGCCTCGAGCATGGATGTGTATGATGTCCTTATGCTAGTTAGGTTTAAGTAGTTACAGGTTCTAGGGGACTGATGACCACAGATGTTTAGTCCCATAGTACTCAGAGCCATTTGAACTAACTACACTGTTGATGACAAACTGCTGGAAACAATGACTTATAAGGCTCTTGTGTTACCATAGGATCCTTTCCAGGTATGATTTGTGAAAGGTATAGAGAAGATCCAATGAAGAGCGGCGCGATTCGTCACGGAATCGTTTAGTAGGTTACAGAGGTCCTCAACAACCAGTGACAGACACCAAAGAGAGGTGTTACGCATCAGGAACAGTCTAAGCACATTACTTCCGAGGCTTACGTACAATAATTCATCCCACGCGCCGTTCGAGAGTGGAGCAGGGTATGGGAGGTCAGTTAGTGGCTTCAGAAGTACCCTCCACCACACACCGTTAGGTGGCTTGCGGAGTATGATGTTGATGTAGATGCCTGTTTCCAGAGATTGTTAGGAAATCATGCAACCAAACAATTACAGGTCATTCCACATATTTATGCGTAGAATATTACATTTGCGTATGTTGAGGGTGAACTATTACTAGCGTCGATCCTCTGCAGGTCTTTCTGCATTTCGATACAATTTTCTAGCGTTGTGACGTCATTCTATAGGGCGTCATTCGTCAACAGTGGAACGTTAGCGACGTTACCAATTATATGTGTTGTAAACATTAATAGTCCAATAACGTTCCCTTAGGATATTCCTGTATGCATGAAAATATCTCTCCGGTAAGTTCGACGTGTCGTTTGTGTTTGTGAGGTTCAGTTCAGTCACAATGCTGGTGAGATAATGTGTTCAATATGCAATACTGCCGAACTGTATCGAACGCCTTCCGGAAGTCAAACAACACGGCATCAACCTGGGAGCCGTTATCCTCCTGGGTCTCGCGGACGAACAGGTTTCACAATATCGTTATTTGTGGAATCAGTGTTAGATTCCTAAAGATGAGTTTCCCGGTCACACCCCGTGAAACCTGTGCGACGGGTTGCGCCAAGACCAGGCAGTAACCGCGCACTGCATATCGAAGATTTCTGCAACTACGATCGTTGGCCGAGAAAGTAGCTGTTGGACGGGGAGCAGCGGTACGCGGAGTAATATGGGACGGCCACGCCCTGTCGTTTGCGTCATGCGCCAGTTGCCCAGCGGGCACCACAAACCTGTTACCTTGCCAGTGCGGGTGCCGGCTTTTGCACTATTTCTTTCACCACTGCGGACTACCGTTGTCAGAGAAATGTACCAGGAATCTGCAGTCTAACTGTGTCCCCTCTGTACAATATAGTTACTATTTGTGATTTTCCATTTCACTAAAACTTATGAGCGGGTCTCTTTAATCTTAAAGTGGCGTCATTGCCACGCAAACCGGATGTCCTGGGTTATAGTCCCACATCGTGCATGGGAGTTGGTTTCAAATGTGTCGTTTCTATGTGTGACTGTGCATAGACGAAAACCAGTGGTAGAAATGCGTATGCATGCGTGCTTAAGATACATGATACAATTGGGAAAAATAGAAAATCAGTTGTAGTAAGTTTACGGTGCATAACGATTATATCAAAGAAATGCATGAAATCTCAACAACAGTGTTGGCTAGATGGCAGATCATAAGTGGTTCAATAATAATAATAAAAACCGTGAGTCTTTTATTTTTAACCTTAGCTGACAAAACCGCCATTACCCGGGTATTCATTTTACCAGTTTTCTATTAAAAACGGAAAAAATGAAGTGTAATAAGCAGGACAGTTCCTGTACGCAGGCGCGGCTGTTAAGAGTATCTGCAACGCGATTTTGTAGACGTTCTATGCAACGCTTCTTCATAACTGTGTAGGCAGCTATTGTTTTCGCCTACAGCCGTTTGCGCTTCGCAGTTGAAAGCTGTCAGAAGCGCTGCCCGATGTCCAAAATCGACTCGACTGAAGGAGTGTCTTAGTAGTAAAGAATTGATCTATTAAAACTCCATATATGGTGTGGAATGTTTTCACATATCTTAGTGCTTATGATGTATCTCCCGAACTGTGGTTTAGCCGAGCTACACCTAATTCTGTTAAGGCTCTTGTGGCGTTTTTATTTTGTTGGCGTATTTGTCTCACAGAATTGAAATTGAGACATGATAGCAAAATATGTAATACGTTCCTTCAGCTGTAAACATTTCTAGAATTTACACGAAAAACCGCTGAAAATAATAGAGCAGTGGCGAAACGTTTTCGGGAAATAGACACAGTATTGTGACTTCATAAGACAGTCTCCTCGGACTGAACTTATCTGCCTTTGTGGCAAATCGTAAAAATTAGAGTAGAATAGAATTACAAGTGGTCTAGTACTTCAATACTCTCCAGTCAACTGAATGTCTCAATAAACAGTAGAAAGTTCTCATGTCGTATATTGCACATTCATACTGCAAACCAAACATGGTGGCACAGTGGTTAATAGATTGAACGTACAACAAGAAAGAGTAGATCTCAATTTCCTCCTGGTTATTCTGATGGACGGTGTGGCGGGGAGAACGGCCGCGTCTGGCCCCTGCAGTGCGGATACCGTAAACTGCACTTCACACTTCCGCGAAAGCAAGTTACGTACGAAAGTAAAAATCGCTTAAATGCTTTTCGTGAATGAAATTGAAATCGTCATACGTGTTGATATGTTTAATAATGATCCTAGCTCCAGTAATTACGTGCACTTACCGTAAGGAAAGGAAGTTGTGGTAAATACAGTTAAGTGCTCCACGGTACTGCAGCTAGCTGATCTTGGCCGCAGCCGAAAGCTAATGACTACCGACTGAAGCCGTCCGATTTTTACCGACTTCGACCAGTTCAGGCACTAGGAAGCTGCTAAATAAAATTTAACGTACTGTATGATGATTGCTATCTTGCCAAAACGGGTAAAGCGAAACCTGGGACGATTCGTCTAACGAGGCAGTTACCAATTCACTTCTGGATCCGTCTTAACTGAGCTACCGTGCCGTTTTTTACCAGAACTATACGTATGTTATTGGGCAGAAAAATGAAGGAAATTGATTATGGGCGATCGAGAGAGAGAGAGAGAGGAGAGAGAGAGAGAGAGAGAGAGAGAGAGAGAGAGAGCGCGAGCGACCGCGCTATTGCTGCCTACCGGAGCTTCCCGCATGACAAGCCTTTGGTGTGAAAGTAACGGCCTTGCCTCCCAACTCCGTCGTCGTATGGTCTCAAGGACCTCGAGCGACCGTTCGCCGACTTCTTGCAGCGGAAAAGTGGAGCTGCTTGCCTGTCGTTTTATGTCGTAACTGTTGCTGGACTGGGCGTGGTTCCTGGAGTCACAGCTGACCTCCAACTAAGCAACGGGCGCTGGCATAGTTCAAAATGCGGTAGCTGGTAGGCATGGCGTGAATGTTATTGCGACCCCTATTTTACTTCAACACTTGATGCGAGTCGCATGTTGAGCTTAGACGCCAGCACTGTCCTTGTGATTAGTTGAAGACTGACAGGTCCACAGATTTTCTTATCTTGTCCTTAGGTAGATAGCTTCAAAAGCTATGGGATGTATACTCAGTATTAAGGATATGTTCCAAATAAAAAAAATTTCATGCGAGAACAGCAGCATTGCGAACGCAAAATCAGCATTGTTCAAAGTCATCAAAAATCAAATTGAGAATGTCCATACATCACGGTTTGGAATTAAAGAGGAAACAAAGTGATTTTGCAGGATAAATCGTATGAGACGTTAATTCAGGTGTATAGTCACATGACAATTCATGTCAATAAGCGAAATTGTGAAGAAACTATATACCCCATGAAGAAAGAAAGCTATAGAACAGTGACTTGATGAGGCTGTTATAGAATAATGGACCATTTGCAACACTTGAATGAAATGATGCAATGGAATAATGAGTATGAAGTCAAATTATTTTCAAGAGCCCTAGATGATTTTCTCATATTCATATACTATGAACTGAAGGACGAATATTAATTAATGGGTTGTAGCTGAACCACCTTCGGTTTGCAGATGATGATTTACTGTTCACAGCAAGCACAGATAAACTCTAGCAATGAATTGAGGAACTTAACACAGTAGGTTCAAAAATATGAATACAAATAAAGTATAAAAAGAGGAAAAAATTAAGATAGGTACATCTAAAAGAAAATAGAAAAAAATAAACGGTGAATTCATAAATAGTTCATGAGATTTTGTATTTACAGCAATTGAAGACAATGACTGGATTAATGGGAAAAGAGTAAAAACAAACTGTAGAGCTTGTAGTATCATGAGCTGTTTTTTAGTATACTAAGCTGAGTTTACCATTATGTCTAAAGAAAGAAAAGTTTATAACAAGTATGTTTATAAGTTTTGACTCGTGCCAGTGAGATGCGACTTTAAATGTAGAAACCTTTACTCAATGAGAAATGGGGGGATTGTGTTTGGGATTACTAGGAAAAACAGGAAAACAATGGATAAGAGAACAGGTTGCAGCGAAACATATAATTATGACTGTAATGAAACAGAAATGGAGGGGATACTACATACACTGTGTGATCAAAAGTATCCGGACACCCCCAAAAACATAAGTTTTTCATATTAGGTGCATTGTGCTGCCACCTTCTGCCAGGTACTCCATATCAGCGACCTAACTCACAGACTTCGAACGTGGTCAGGTGATTACGTGTCACTTGAGTCATACGCCTGTACACGAATTTCCACACTTTTAAACATCCCTAGATCCACTATTTCTGAAGTGATAGTGAAGTGGGGACATGCACAGAAAGAAAAAAAAAACGCGTACATGCCGAACTCGTCTGCTGACTGTCAGAGACTGCCGACAGTTGAACAGCATCGTAATGTGTAAGAGGCACACATCTATCCATACCGTCACACAGGTATTCCAAACTTCATCAGGATCCACTGCAAGTACTAGGACAGGTAGGCGGGAGGTGAGAAAACTTGGATTTCATGGTTGAGTGGCTGCTCATAAGCCACACATCACGCTGGTAAATGCTGAACGACGCCTTGCTTGGTGTAAGGAGCGAAAATGTTGGACGATTGAATAGTGGAAAAATGTTGTGTGGAGTGACGAATCACAGTACACAATGTGGCGATGTGATGGCAGGGTGTGGGTATGGCGAATGCCCGGTGAACATCATCTGCCAGAGTGTGTAGTGCCAACAGTAAAATTCAGAGGTGGTGGTGTTATGGTGTGGTCGTGTTTTTCATGGAGGGGACTTGCACCCCTTGTTGTTTCGTGCGGCATTGTCGCAACACAGGCCTACATTGGTGTTTTAAGCACCTTATTGCTTCCCACTGTTGAAGAGGAATTCGGGGATGGCGATTGCATCTTTCAACACAATCAAGCACGTGTTCATAATGCAAGGCCTGTGGCTTAATGGTGACATGACAATAACATCCCTGTAATGGACTGGCCTGCACAGAGTTCTGACCTGAATCCTATAGAACACCTTTGAGATGTTTTGGAACGCCAACTTTGTGCTAGGCGTCACCGACTGACATCGATACCTCTTCTCAGTGCAGCACTCCATGAAGAATGGGCTGCCATTCCCCAAGAAACCTTCCAGCACATGATTGAACATATGCCTGCGAGAGTGGAAGCTGCCATCAAGGCTAAGGGTGGGCGAACATCGTATTGAATTCCAGCATTACTGATGGAGGGCGCCACGAACTTGTAATTCATTTTCAGCTAAGTGTCCGGATACTTTTGATCACATATTGTATACCCAGGTGAATGGATATTAGATGGGCCAAAGAAATTCATTGCTTTATGTAGAGAGGAAAAGACTTGAGAGGCAGCGTAATTGAAGGTACAGTTTGGCTTCATACAGCTGAAACACTGTAATGTGTGGAAACGTCAAGAGGAGGCCTCTATCCAGCAGTTGGTGTCTAATGGTTGATGGGGAAAAAATCTACAAATATCCTTTACCCAGCAGTGGGTGTCAGATGGCTGGTGCTGGTGGTGGTGGTGGTGGTGGTGGTGGTCATATAGTATAAAAGTATCATCTAATTTGATGCTCAAAAAGTTTGTTGTAATGTAGTGTTCATCACAAGCATATTTAATTTTTGTTGGACTAATGCCAGAACATTACTTATCATAGGTCTGCACTTCATTGTTTGTGTTTTGATGCCTTTTGCATCTGATGCATCAATTATTCATTTAGTTTCATGCATCATATGAAACAAACACCAGATACACGGATTGTCATAACTGATTCCCAGCAAATTGTCATAACTCAGATGCATGTTCGCAGAATTTCGACCACTTCAGATGGCTGGGCCATGATGATTTATTTTTTTATAACACCTCTGCTCACATTTAATTGATACTTTTTAAAAAGCTTTAGAGGCGAATGTGAGAATCTTTTGTTTCATTGAAACCCACCTAAAATGAGAGTATGAAGCAGCCACTGACAGGAAAACCCTTGACTGCGAGGTCGCAAGTTCAGTCTGTAGTAAGGCTAATTTGAAACTGTTGTGTTAACAATTATGACAGGAAAAATATTAGCTGCTAATGACTGCATCATGAGGACACCAGAAAATCTGTTTCTGGGAGGTGTAGAGTCCAAACTTCTATATGATTTATGTATGGCACTTTGCAAAATGGACATTGTCATCATTCAAGAAATGTTCAAAACAAACATTAACCTGCACTATGAACACTGAACGAAAAATCACATGCCACAATGACCACAGAGGTTCACACCATCAAGATCAAAGGTAAACTGAACTCCTTGAGAGTTTCAAACCATGCAGGACATTCAGTTAGGTCTGCTGTTACAGGATCCGAATAGAATCATTAACGGGGTGATGGTAACTGATGGAATGTGATGGCATGCAACTGAACATGAAACAGTTTGTCATGGAGCTTACCTTGAAACTGGCTAACCTGTAAGGCGTAGCTGCAGATAGTCCGATAATATGTTTTATAGCGTGAAAAAAAAAACAAACATCGAGAGGCAGAATTTGTCCAGCAGTTCTATGTGGTGTGAATTGCAGTGTCGCACACTTTGCAGAAGTGCTTTGAAGGACTATGATTTTTATAAGCAGACTAGGAATGAAGTTACTTTGATCAAATCTTGGTCAAATCAGTGCTCATACCATAGTTATAGTTCTCTTGTGCCCATTTTCCCACTCTTGCTTGCTGTGACGTGTCGTGACTGCACTTGCATGATCATGCACATTAGAAAGAATTGTAGGGGGGCAGTGCACTTCCACTTTCTCGTAGCACTATAAATAATGTTCCAGCCAATTTACCATCCAGATTAACAGTTTGTGTTATGGCACTGATGTTAGTTGATCTTGGTACATCTGTCTTGGTACCTCTAATTTCCAGAGTTCCTTTCATATGCATTTCCTCTTCTAATCACAGTTGGTCAGAGTTGAAAACAAATTTCTTACTGTATGATGTGATTAGTTTGTTTATCTCGTCTACAAATTTTCGGGCCAATTCCGCAGTTTGCTGTGCATTGTCAAGTTGACACTTTGTTTGAAATTTCTTTATGTTAAGTTTTTAATTCTGTAACACTGTTGGAAGTTATGCAACCACTGCTTCCTTTCCTGAAAATATTTCATCTAAGATTTCTTTCTCACTTTGCAAAAGTGGGTTACTTTCTGACAAAATATCAATGTCAGCAAATGTTGTAGATATAATGCAATGTTTGCTTTGATATAATGCAATGTTTGCTTTGTTTATTGTTGCCATTTCTCTGTTTTGTATCAACACCATTAGCACTGTAACACTGTTGTGAGTTGCTCATAGACTAAGCAGTTCTACTACACTCCATCGCCTCATGCTGTGCTCACAGTTGGATACCTCCAGTCTTGCCCCCTGTTGCCATTAGCACCCAATATTGTGGTTGCATGACAGTATATGGGACGTCAAATGCCATAAACATCATTGGCCTTTTGCGAGCTTGCACTTAAGGGATTCCTTGTGAGGCTTTAAGATGTCTTTCTGAATAGTTTAGTCAGGAGTCTACACAGCACATGTGACGTCCAAAGTGATCTGGTCATGTAAGGAAATACCTATGTCCATAAGTTTATCTAGGACTCAGCATAGGACTAAATTACCTGTGATACTATTAGTTTTAGCTTATTCACAGGGTTGGATGGCTGTAAAATGTATCAAATGAATAAGCAGTCAGATTAAAAGAAAACTGAATCTACTTTAATTATCATGTGTGCTTACTTGCTATTATTTCATTGTAATTATAGCTATTTGTTTCTATTGCAGGTTCATCGTTGACATTTGCACCGTGGTGTCAGTCGTGGAAGTGAATAATGGCACCCACATCATGTCGCCACACTTTGATCTGGTCTCTGCCAACAGTTGCCCTTTTGCTCACTTTCCTCTGGTACAAAAGCAGAAGAGGATCATCGCGAAGTGACCCAGGGGGGACGGCTAAAGGGACTCGAAAAGCCAAGAAGCAGGAAGAGAGAACCAAAAATCGCACATTGAGTTTGTTGGCTGAGGATAGTAAGAAAACAGTGAAGGAGGACATTTGTTCCACAAGTAAAGAACAACGAGTAATCAGAAAAGGTTCATCCACAACAGGAACAGTGGGTCTTGAGTTGGGACATCCAGAAGAACAACAAAGTGAAATTAATTTTGCTGCAAAAGTTATCGAGAAGCCATCTGTTGAAAATACTGTACCTCCCAGTGGAACGAACTTTTCCACTGATTCCAGTGAAATTATCTCGGTAGGAAAAAGCTCTCATGATTTAATAGTTGGAAAGTGTGATAACAGTGCTGATAATAAAAACTCGCTAATAGAGCTATCGGATACATCCAAACCAAGTTGTGCTATTAATATTACTAGTGACAGTAGGCTCAGTGCTGAAGAAAATAGTGGTAGCATAGAAGGATTGTTGGTGCACTGTGATCCAAAAGAATCAAACTTTGAAGTAAAAACGAACTGCGAGGGCGCTGTACTGCAAAGGGAAAGCTCTGAAATTGCTGTACCGACGGAAATAGACACTGCAATAGTTTTTCCACCGGAAAGTGACACACGAATTAGTGGACAATTGGAATCAGCTGCTGAGAGTGTTATATCTGATCCAAAGGAAATAACCTATGAAATAAGTAATTTACAGGAATCACTGAATGAGCCAGGTCTTGGGATAACTATCCCCACAGACGTACATACTGAGGTAGCTGTCCCCAAGGAAACAATCCTCGAGGTTCCTCCCGAAGACGAAACAATTTACGAAGTAGCTCTCCAAAAAGAAACGATTTACGAAGTAACTTTCGAAAAAGAAACAAACTCCGAGGCATCTGCCTCAGAGGAAAAGAATCCCGACATTACTGTGTTGCAGGAAACGGTCTCCGAGGTTACTGTTCCAAAGAACACAGTATTTGAAGTACCAGCTTCACAGGAAATAAACTCTGACATAATTGTTGCACAGGAAACGGACTGTGACTTAGTTGCTACACAGGAAATAACCTCCGACATAGTTTTTGCACAGGAAACTGACTGTGTCTTAGGTGCTGCTCAAGAAATAAACTCTGACGTAGTTGTTGCACAGGAAACGGAAACGGTCTGTGAGTTAGTTGCTAACCAAGAGGCTGACTTTGATGTAACTGTCCCACAGGAAGAGGACTCCAAAGTCATCATCCCACAGGAAACACACTTTGAGGTAACAGTCTCTCAAGACTGTCATCCTGGAAACACCATTGGTGATACCTATCATTCTGACACTTTCGAAAGTGAGGAGAATAACCTGAGTATTGGTAGTCAGTGTTCTGATTGTAGCCGTGTGTTGTATTCAAGCACATTTGCTGCAGGCAGTGAAGAAGTGATTTCTGCCACTGAGTGCAACGGTGCTGAGGACTTGCCCAGCAGTAATCTTACAGACAGACACACTGAAGAAGACACTATGCCAGAACCTGTAAGAGAGGACTGGACATTAGAGAAGAGCTCTGATATTCAGGTAGAGTCAACTTCTGAAACTCAGAGGAAAGATACAGATCAAACCTGTGGAGAAGATAACGAGTGTTCTCAAAACAAAGATTCAGCATCTGCACAGTCAGCCAGAATGCAGACACCTCCACCTGTAAAAGAAGTATCGGATGAGGCGGACACTGCAGCAACAGGCAGTAGCTGTGGTCTTGAAGGCAAGCTGGCTGCACTGGAGCTGGGAAAGGGTCGCGATTCAGCCAATCATAGCCCTGCAGAGGTTATGCTTGCCAGTCCATCGGCATCTAGCTACTCAGATGAGGTTAGTTACAATAGCTGTATGCTGCATGGGAACATAATTGGTATTCTTCTTGCTAGTTGTCATCAGTGGTATTTATAATTTTAAAGTGTCGTTTGTATCTTAGCATTACCAAATAAATTACTATGTTAAGTCTCAGCTACGAATGAAACACTAGTGCTCATAAGTGCCGGCCGGTGTGGCCGAGCGGTTCTAGGCGCTTCAGTCTGGAACTGCACGACCGCTATGGTCACAGGTTCGAATCCTGCCTTGGGCATGAATGTGTGTGATGTCCTTAGGTTAGTTTGGTTTAAGTAGTTCTAAGTTCTAGGGGACTGATGACATCAATTATTAAGTCCCATAGTGCTCAGAGCCATTTTTGCTCTAAGTTTTTTGACATGTGTATTGTAAATTTTAAGACTATCGATAATACTTTGCGAAACTGCTTTGGCATTCTTAGGTATCCAACATATCATCACCTCCTTTCCTTTTAACTTGTTGCAGCCACCTCCTTTTCTTTTAACTTGTTGCAGGATGTTGTTTCAACATAATGGTTTATCATCATCCTTCAGTATTATAACCCATTAAGTGTCTGAACAACAGATGCCTGCAGCACTGGATTGGAAGGGGAAGCCAATGCCATTCATGGCTCTTTCTCTCTCGTGCTGTGCTGTGCTGTGCTCTCTCTCTCTCTCTCTGTGTGTGTGTGTGTGTGTGTGTGTGTGTGTGTGTGTGTGTGTGCGCGCCTATCCAATTCAAGGAGTACATTTCTTTCTTTCAACTAGACTGATGCTGTATCTTTTCTATGTACATTTGTTCAGATTTACAGGTGTGTGATGTAAGACATGAGTAAAATTCTCTATGTAAGATAAGAGATCCTTATAGATGTTGACAATCATTCTTAGCACCTACAAAATTTGTCTTGATTGCAATATATTTATTAAACTTTGTTATGCACCATAGGTAATAGTTTTTAAAGTTTGTATACTTGGACTGCTTAGCCGTCATTTATGACACAGAAAACTGTTTCATTTTATCACCATTCCTACACCTGATCTTAATACTTATTTAATATCGAATAAGCTTTCTCACAGCTGTGAGAAGTTTTAGAAACAGTAAGTAAAGCTTATGTTGACGAATATCTGTATTGGCACTTCTAATATAAAGCAATAAATTATTAACCACTACTTATTGAAACAAACAAACAAATAAATAGAAAAGGATGTCTCATTAGTCCATCCCTCCTCTGTCCTCCCACAAATTATCTGGTTGTAGACGTTCAAGGATTAAAAATTTATGTTAGTTACATAGAAGTGAAAATGTTAGCTGTAGAACTGCACAACTGTTTAACAGCCTTCTGTATTTATAGGGGAAGATAACTATTTTCTTTGTAAGACAAAACCTAATTGATGAAATATAAAGCTACCAATAGGAGCAAAATAGCACCTATTTAAAGTAACTAAGTAAACATTTGTTTTCAACTAGCAGCTTTCTTTCCTATTTATTGGGTTAAATTTAACTGATGCAGTTGCAAATAGAGATAATTTTACTGTTCGTGCACCAAGTGCCGAAAAAGTTACGTGTTTAGACTATATTGCACTAACACATTGAAAATGTTTACAGGGGTCAAGTGACAGTGGCAAGGGATGCAGTGATTTAGCAACACCACCATCACGTACTCCAGCAAGTGGCAGTTCTGTATCTGGAGATGCTACTGCCTTGTCTGTGTATGAGTTTGTCCTACCCCAGCACCTTGTGGGTCGTCTTATTGGCAGGCACGGGGCATTTGTACACCAAATTAAAGCGAAAACAAATGCAAGCATACTCATCAAGAGGCATCCAGACACACAAAAACTGAAAATTTGTGCTGTGGAAGGTATATCTTCAGATAGCTTTTTATGTATCTAGTTTTGTCTGTCAAAGAGTGATTTGCCCATATTTAGATGTCAGACTGAATATTTTGTTTCGCAACTACAATCATTTTCATTCTTACTTCGTTAGGGGTAGTGAAAAATTTGTAACTTATGTAATTCAAATTGATGAAATATTTGTTACTGCATACAGAAATATATGTGGGCATTAAGTTGTTAAAATGTTGTCATCCTTTCTCTGAGAGAGATAGAGAGAGAGAGAGAGAGAGAGAGAGAGAGAGAGAGAGAGAGAGATTTCCAATTCAGCCAAAACTTGCATTGTGTGCTACTTGAACAGATGAAGTTAAATTTCACAATCTCCCCCCCCCCCCCCCCCCCCCCCCCTCTCTCTCTCTCTCTCTCTCTCTCTCTCTCTCTCTCTCTCTCTCTCTCTCTCTCTCTCTGTCTCTGTCTCTCACCTCGCTTTTGTTCTCTCTGCATAGTTACAAAAATTAAATGTATTTTTATCATGCAATTTTATTGTTTTCTGCTCTCCAGTCAGATTTTTTACCACTTTTTTGTATGCTGAACAGTATGATGACATAATGACGTACATTTTTTTGACAAATGTGGTTAACTGTATTCAGTCTTTACTTGTTGATGATGTTTGGTTCATACAACCACAATCTCTTTTTTTTGCATTTGGGATAAAAATTTGGAAGTTAGTCATGAAACAAAAGTTAATGTACATACTGTGTTTTTGTTGACTTGTGTATCATTTGTTAAAAATCTATCCTTAGGTACACAGCTCGATATTGAGAGCGCTCTTGAGATGATACGCAAGAAGTTTCCATTGAAGCACTATCCCAGTATAACTCTTGAGCAAGTGTGCTTTGTGCCACCTGTTACAGTATGTCCAATTTTACCAGAATGTTTGCAGGCAAGTATTAGCAAGCATATTGTCTATCTATTGTGCTTGAATCTTGAATGTTATTTCCTGTAACACAGGTCTCAAAATTTATGTCTTGAAATTTTTTCTTAACTATTTTAGGTGAATCCAATGTTTTTTGATATACTAATTTCAGAAATGGTACGGGGTTCCCTGTATCGCATAGTTTTCTCACAAAGTAATGAAGAAGGCTCAGAAAATTCATACAAAACACACACATTCAGAAAACTTTATTAAAAAAGTGATAAAATCAGGCACTCCTAACATTATAATGAAGTATTATGTTCTTCACGTGTAATAAAAACGTACAAATCATAATATATTGTCTTTTTGCCCTCAAGCCTCTGTTTGGTGCACTGACCACGTACACACCCTGTGCAGCATCCAGCAATAGTCAGTTATCCTGCTGACATCGCATCGGTCCTGTTACCCACATTCCATGTGCTTTATTTGTTAACAGATCCCTTCTCCCTGTTTCGCACTAACAGCATGTAGATTTCTACAAAATGTCTGACATGAGAGTTCAGAATGTGCAGTTTCAACCTCATTGAGACATCCAGTCCACTGACGTTATTCAGTATGTTTCTTACTAATTATCATACTAATGTTCTTTGCAGTATGAAATTTTCACTCAGCAGTGGAGTGTGCATTGAAATGAAACTTCCTGGCAAATTAAAACTGTGTGGCTGACCGAGACTCTGAGACCTTTGCCTTTGCCGGGCAAGTACTCTCCTGATTGAGTTGCCAAAGCACGACTAACAACCCATCCTCACAGCTTTACTTCTGCCAGTACCTTATCTCCTGCCTTCCAAACCTCACAGAAGTTCTCCTGCATAACTTAAAAGTCTAGCACTCCTGGCACAAAGGATATATTTCACAACAGCTGTGGTCGCCACAGTGCCTGTTGGCTCAGACGTGCATGCATGTCCGATGAACATTGCTACAGTGCATGTCCAAAGGAACATTCCAACATAATTATGAATAAAAACAGGTGTTGCAATATTGGCATTAATACTTTTTTTCCCCAAGTGTTAGGCAAAGTGGAGGCAAATTAGTTTTCGGTCCATCTTGTAATCAAATAGTATGTAATTCTCTCCTTGTGGCATCGTATTTGACCAGATTTTGTTTTAGACCTGTGCTTGTCTTTTTCATGATTGTCTGATTTGTATAGGAAGCAGGGGTTCTTCTTTACAGCTCGAGCACACTCGACTTCAGGCCCACGACTTGTCCTGATCCCCAACCCTTATGCCAAAGATTTAAACTTCTTTGACAAAGTCTGAGATTGTCCACTGATGCTTTTTTCAGTACAAGAGAATTAATATAACCTCTGAAAGCTATGAAATTCGTCACAGCAGGCACCAGTCAGTTTATCACTCATGACTGAAGTTTGCATGAAAAACAACATTTAAAATAAAATGCATAGGTCTCAACATTACATTATCACTGAAATATACAGGCAGCTGTCTTATAGACTATAAGACTATTCATATTTTCATAGCAGTTTACATTGCATACTTCACTAAACAATACTGTTGTTATCATTTATGATGATTAAACATCTACATTTTGCTGCATACCTCACAGAAATTCTAAATTTGTGTCAGTCACAAGAAAAAACCCATTACTTTTGAGAAAAAAATTCATTGTCAGCCACATTTCCATTAGAAAAATTGTCTTTTTTATGCATGTAGTTTGTGTAGAATCAAGGCATATGAAATCTGCTGTTTGCTGAGAACCGTTTTATATTATTCAAGCATTAGAAATTACTAAATTACAGTTTTGTTTTGCCTTGGAAATGAAGTATAAGATAGTTCACATAAAAAATGTCTTCTTCACTGCCAAGAGCTGAGATTTAACCTGTTTATTCCAGCAAGTTTCAGTCCTCAGGCCTTCATCATATATCCTGTATACAAAGGGAGAGAATGCTTGAAATGCATTTCGTATTTAATTGTATGTACACCATGACCTGGTGTACATGCTCATGAAATCTCACTTATTAGCTGTCAAGACATTTAAAACAGATTATGTGGTGATATAAAATCTGTGGCATCAAGTATCATAAAATAAAATTCATCATAAGTCACTGAAAATATAATTATGAGACATAAAGTAATGGGTTGACAGTGTTCACACATTTGTTATATGTATGAACACGGTCAGTCCCATCACTTTATGTAACTTATTTTTATTTTCAGTGACTCATGATGAATTTCATGCTATTTGATGCCATAGATTTTGTATCACCATGTAAGCTGTTGAAAATGTCTTAAGTGACTTCGTCACTTCTTGTTATGTCAGTTTTCAAGAGTGTGTACAGCAGATAGTATTATATTGACAGTTAAATATGAAATGCATCTCAAGTGTTCTTTTCATTGGGTTACAGGATATCTCATAACTGAAACCAGTTTTAATAAAGACACATTATTATCAGTTCTTGGTGGTGAATTATGACTTTCTTAATTACTTATGAGTTGTGATGTATCACTTTCAGAAAAATACATAGGTCATTTACTCTTTAACTAATTATCAATATGAAACAGGTATATTGTGTAATAGAAGCCTCAGATAGTACCTGTTATTGCTTTTCCTGTTAAATGTAAACACATTGTAAAATAATGAGAGAAACTTGTCAAACTGTTGAGAAAAGGCACAGAAAAATGTTATGACATTATCTTATAAAAGGGTGTTCAGTAAGAAATATAGACATTTTTATTTTTTTATTTTGCAGTTAATGCTGGTGGAAGGTGTGAGCAATGATGTGATTCTTTCAAGCTTAGTGACACCAGGCCATTTCTTCCTGCAACAGCCAACTCATCCTACATTCCCTGCTCTGAACAGGCTAAATGCCTGTATGAATGTGTGTTATAGTGAACCAAATGTACCTCTTTTGCCGTCACCTGTTGACCGTAAGTATATTCATCATCATCTGTTTCATTTATAGCTGCAGTTTGTCTCTTCAGAGAGAGAGAGATACTTAATCTACAAGCAGCTTTTAAAAGAGTGCTGTGTGATGCATTTCCTAATGTTGTCCTCTGGATTCAGTCTCATCTTGTGGCTCCATCTCGTGTATCTTCTGTTATTTGTTGGATATTATATTTTGGTTAAAAAGGGGACCGTATATGTAAAAATATTTATGTAACAGTATGCTGCTGCTTCTTCTTCTATTTCTGCATCATGATTGTTAGATGGCACTTTGGGGGGGGGGGGGGGGGATAGATAGCTCTTCTCCATTTAGTAGCTGATTTTGATTACTTTCTAATTAATAATTAATAACTTTGTTTGTATAATGACAGATGTAGATTGTTGCCATTTGTGTTATGGTGAAACACTTGAATAAAGTAAAAAGACAGTCAGTCTTGCTGGAGGAGCAGCCACAGCTCAGCATTACAGTAAAAATTGAAAACGCTGCTGCAGTTGTAAGGCTTTCTTATTTATTTATTTTATTTTTCAGTGCTTAGACCATGACCAGTTCCAGGCTATTTGATCTATAATCAGTACAACACCTGATGATGTGCTTGTAATAGCCTGAAACCAGTCATGGTTTACACATTGGAGAAAAAAACAACCCTCTACAACTGAAGTGTGTGCTGCTAGTAGTAAGATAAAAAAAAGAAATACTAGTGCTGTTGTCACTCTCAGCTGTTATACTCTTGTACATCTAATACTGTGTAAAGCAGTAATGTGCATGTTTAATTAATTAACTGATTAATTTTTTAAATACTCGTGCCTTGATTGATTGAGGATACTAAGTTGCCAGGCTTCAGAGTGGAATTTTACTGCTAATTGTTGCTGTGCTTACATTTAGGTTTCTTGTCACATACCTTTAAAATGTGCTACCATTTATTGTTTTGTTCAAGCATAAAATAATCAAGTATAATTTGTTTCCTAGTACTTGAATGAGACCATGAGTATCATTTAACACGTTCGCTGCGGCTGACGCTTATAAGCGTTTCCGCGATCAACACGCCAGAGCGGCTGACGCTCATAAGCGTTTCCGCGATCAACACGCCAGAGCGGCTGACGCTCATAAGCGTTGCCGCGATCAGCAAGCCAGTGCGGGTAACACTTATAAGCGGTGCGCTCGCTAGCTGAGTTCTCACTAGGGGAGGTCGCCAACTGGGACACGCCGATTTCGTCCGAATTGTTTCTAGAAAGAGGTGGGACTCCACATAACGTGCCCGAAATATTTCGCCTGAGTTGGCCATAGGAAAGGAGAACATGCTCTCGAAAGTTGTTCCGATAGCACTATAGGAGGCTATACCCTATTTAGCGCTCTGTTCGTCGTTATTGGCGTAGAGTAATGGTCAAGCGCATTGCTCACGAAACAGGCGACTTGGGATCAATCCCAGGTCCGTCTTGATTTTTTTTTCTCATTTGTATTTTACTTCGTATCTTCAGAGTGTTCGGTTATTTACGGTAGATGTATATTTCTATCGTCAAGTCAAAAATCTAATTAAAAGATTACAAAGTGCCCCTGAATAACTCCAACAACAGCGAGAGGTATCATCAAGAGAAGATGCAATTAAAATACATTCGACCGTGCTGCATCAATTCAGTGCTCTTGTGGACACCCCTATGATCTAGTACGCTTGGTTTGCATCCAAACTATTAGAGGAAACACCTTAGTTTTAAAACTTGAATTAAGTGTGCTTTCCAATGAAGCATGTTGCAGAGAAATGTAACTGCTCAAACAATGCCTTCATAAAATGTGCCTAGAGTGAAACATATATGTTTCACATGTTTCTATGATATGTCACCATAAAAATGGCAAAACTTCTACTGTCGTAATGAATAAAAAGTAGCGCACGTAATCACAAGAATCTTTAAAATCTTTATTTTCATTAAAACTTTCGCCTAGTTATATAAATATACTACTTGAATGTATTTAAATTCTACGGTAAATAGTTGAAAAATCTGACGAAACCAAGGAAAATAAGAATGAAAACAATTGAAAAAAATTAGGAAGCACCTGGGATTGATTCCAGGTCGACTGTTTCGTGAGCAATGCGCTTGACCATTACGCTACGCCGTCAACATGTTCGCTGCGGCTGACGCATATAAGCGGCGCGTTCACTAGCAGAGTTCTCAGTTTAGTTTGTTCGGCTGTGCACTCGTGTTAGTTCAAGTAACCAACGACATATCACGTAACGTGTTCCTGTCTGCAGTTGTGTGTTTTCGTTTTTTGTCGTCTGTGTTGTGCATTGTTTGCAATGGCGGCGAATGAACCGACACCGGGGCCTTCGAACGCGAAAAAGTGTAGGAAGAGTGACCAATATACTGACCATGAGTTACTACGTGTGTTAGAAGATAGTGATGTAGAGTTCAGAGAGGACGAACCAGATGAGGGTGACTGGCATTTGGAGACTGCAGAAACAGACCACAGTGATGACAGTGTGGAAGCAGAACTGTCCAGTATGTTTCGTGACAGTTCGGAATCGGACGATACGGGCGACGATGATGAGGAAATCGCCGACGATAAAGAACCAGCGCTCGCAGAGGTAAGCAAACCAGGTGTTACGTGGCATGAAGAACCACATGGGATTCAGTATCACCCGTTTACGAAAGCAGAATGTTTGCTGATGAAGCCTGCTGGCAATACGCCAATGGATTTCTTTAGGCTACTGGTTACAGATGACATACTGCAGCTCATAGTTGACGAAACAAATGATAACGCACGGAATATATTTGCGAGCGCAAATACACAAGAGGGCTCTAGAATTAGTAATTGGAAACCCGTAAGTATAGAAGAAATACTTGTCTTCCTGGGGATTTCATTGCATATGGGTAATGTCAAATGTGCCCGACTACAAGACTACTGGAAGAGGGATCCGCTGTTCGAAAATAAAGGAATAACGATGAGTATGAGCAGAGACAGATATTTGCTTATCTTACGCGCATTGCATTTTGCAAAAAATCCAGAGTCAGGCGAACCGAAACCAAATGATCGACTGTATAAGATACGCCCTATATTGAATTATTTCAACAACAAAATGTGTAATGTGTATTATCCAGGTAGGGATCTCTCTTTAGATGAATCAATGATTCTTTGGAGGGGACGATTGTCATTTAGACAATACATAAAAAACAAAAGAAATAAGTATGGCATCAAATTGTACATGCTAAATAACCCAGACGGCTTCATCAATAAATGCGCTGTGTACACGGGGATGCGTGGTGATATGGGGGGAAAAGGGCATGCTGAAAAGATAGTATTGCATTTGGTAGAAGAGAAGGTGAATGTTGGCCATCACATTTACATGGACAATTTTTACAACAGCTTTGCCTTAGCTAAAACCCTGTTGAATGCAAAAACACATTGCACCGGGACACTAAGGGTAAATAGGAAAAATACCCCTAAAGACGTGGTATGCGCCAAGCTGGGGAAAGGGGACACCATAGCACGATATTCGGACGGGGTAATGATCGGCAAATGGAAGGATAGACGAGAGGTCTCCTATATTTCCACAGAATACCCCAATACAATGGAACGTGTGCAGAATGCACGCCAGCAAATAGTCGCGAAACCACTGCCAATTATCAGATATAATAGTTGTATGTCTGGGACCGATAGGCAGGACCAGATGTTGTCTTATTATTTATGTGAACGAAAGACAATCCGCTGGCCAAAGAACTATTCTTCCATGTAGTTGACATGCTAATGTTCAATGCACATTACCTATATAATAAATACTCAGGGCATAATATGACTTTGTATGATTATAGAATACAAATAATAAAGGGACTACTTCCACCAATGGACGTTACAAAAGGTGTGCGTAACAAATGTAAAGACACACATGTTGTGCAAAAGCGGGACGCAACGGAAGGGACGAAGCAAGTTATGCGGAAGCGATGTAAAACGTGCGCGGCACGGGGCAAGCGTACGGATACACCATACGTGTGTATAACGTGTCCAAACCAACCTGGATTCTGTTTGAACTGCTGCACAATTACACATCCATAATGTAATGGGATGTCGTATCTACAGAGGAAGATCTGTTTGTGTTTGATTTGTAAAGTGTTTGTTTTATTTGATAGCCATGTAAATATAGTTACATTGGTTGCTCAGAATATGATGTTTCTGTACAGTACCGTATGTGGACTTATTTGTGGTTTGCTATAAAAACATCACCTCTACACCTTGAAAACTTATTTGTTACTAGCTGCAGTGCCCGGCGTTGCCCGGGTGTGTATTCATTCCTGTCTTATTTTAGTCCATCTGCTTCTTCTCTCTCTGTCCATCGCCTCCTGTTCTATCGCTATCTATTTTCCATTCATCTCAGTTCCGTTTTCACACAGGTCAATCTTCATGACATAATATTTCCTGTACTATGTGTCCCACAAGAATATAATTTTCCATGTTCCCCGGGAAGAATATTAGGAAACTGCAAAATGAGGTGCGAATGGAGTTGGTATTACAGACGTAATACGTTACAACCACATGCATAGTGGGACGGATTTTTGTGCGTTTCATAGTTTTGACGTCATATCTCCTGTACTACGTGTCATACTATGATATAATTTCAAAGCTACATTTAGTGGTATATATGCATATCCTCTGCAAAATTCTTCGCGAATAGCTTTAGTAGTAATGACATAATAAATAGAAATCACAAACCTGATGTTGCGGTTATTCAAGAACAGAATTGTTTATGACGTCATATCTCCTGAACTATATATCGTAAGTAGTTTTTGCTACCATAGCAAATGATTCATTACCTTAGAGAAGATTTGTACCAAATTTGATTGAAATCGGTGTACTAGTTTAGGAGCAGATGTGGCATATCGTCACATGATGCGGCCGTTTTTGACGAATTACATTGTTCATGACGTCATATCTCCTGACGTATGTGTCGTATGTGGTTCTTACCCCTACAGTGATAGTTTTCCGATAATAGGAATATGTGTACCACGTTTCGTTGAAATCGGTCCAGTAGGAGGAGATGTGGAACATACATACATACACATAGAGTCATTTTTATAATATGTATATATTTGTGATTGGGTTTCCATAGCACCACATTGCAGACGAGTCCTGTTTCTTTTTCTTCGTTTTATAAATCTTTTGGTGTTTTCCGACTAATTCTTTTTCAATGGAGTGGATTTGTCACTTGTGTGAATTGCATTTTCTGTCCAGTTAGCAATACAATAAATAAATAAGGGGCTTTGTTAGAATTGTTTGCAATAAATGCATGTAACGCTTATAAGCGACAGACAGCAGGCAGCATTTATCACATGATCGGCATGCAGCTAAAGTGTACTTGTATTTCTATATCTAGCACCTCTTCCGCAGACGTTATATTCGTTGCCAATATTACGTTCGTGCACAACATGAATTTGTCGCAAAACTAGACATTAGTCTTGCGATCAAAATTTAGGCGTGTTCATAATTTGTATTCAGCCAGGTATGGATTACGAAATATAAATTCCAGCAGTATCTTATTATAACTTGAAACTGCTGACTTCCCTTGCAGAACAAAGTTTTATTCATCCATAAGAATTATGAAAAGATACAGTGGCGAGCTAAGTCGGTAACTATGTAAAGTTATTTCCTCGAAATAAAAATCATAGAAGGCCGTGCGGCTGCAAAGAGAAGTGATTGCAGCGCTCCTGGCAGCTAGCCCCGAACTGTTTTGACTGAGTGGAACGCTGCGCCTCTGGTAGCCAGCGTACGAACTCCAAACGAATCAGCTGGCGGCATCTAGTTTATTCGCCACAAACTTACAGGTTTCGCAGGGCTATGATTTCAGCTCTCAGCGCACGTGCGCTTACAAGCGTCCGCCTCGCGCGTTAGCGGCTCGCACTGGCGACCGCAGCGAACGTGTTAAGGCACTGTGAGAAGTCTGTGAGAAGTCTGTGCCGGTCCATACACATGCTTAGTTGGGACTGAAAAATCATAGGGCACATACAGTTCCATATCTTATCCTATAAAGAAAACTGTTGTTAGCAAAAGTACATGAACGAATTTCAGGAGAGCATCAAGAAACTTCCAGCTTATGTAGCCAAAATCTACATCTTTAAATAGGCAATCAGCATTTAGTGGGAAATGAAAACTAAAATGGATAGCTGTCCTGTTACGATTTGAAACAACCATTTGGCTAGTTGTTTCCAATCTAACCTCCAGATTCAAAATGTTCAACATAAAGCCTTTCATAATATTGAAATTCAGTACTTAAATTAGAATTCCAATTTTACAAATCTTCTTGGTAAGCAAATGGTGTTAATGAAAATTTTCAGAAATAGATTGTATTCTAGCTTTACAAAAGAACATTATTGCTATAGTACTGCATTCTGAAGTACTGCTGATTAAATGTTTTTCAAACTTTACTGAAGATAACATTGCTGTTATTCTAAAAAAATATTGTTTTCTTTTGGCAACACTGCAAAGAACAAGCTAGCCTCCCTGCTTTGTTGTTTGTTAGTGTACTGAACTAGGTGTTGCTCCTTAAAAAATTCATTGTATGTATGGTTGTACCAACATATATGAGATGATGGTAAATTCTCCTGTTATATTGTTTTCAAGGTCTCAGGATTGACCTGAAATATTAAAAAGTGTGTATAGTTCATATGAACTCGTCATTGTTTCTGCTGCATCACAACAGATCCTGAAAGATTTCTAGCTTTCATACAGAAGAATGGTAATCATTTTAATAAACACACAAAATGTGCTACAGCAATAACTTCATACTAAAACAATCTCAGACTAAAACAGAAGTCATATTTTGTCTTTAAGGCAGAAAAATATTCTGAAAAATAACTTAAAAGTGTGGGATTAAGGGAAATCTATTTTGTCAACATTTTTTTTAGTGAAGAGACGTGGTGGTGGAAATAGATTGTTTACATGTGCCATGAGCTTTTTATATTTCTTATGTCACTTTATTATATATTACCTTAACATTTGGTTAAAAAGTCACATGATGTCAGCAATGAATTTAAAAAGATTCTTGGACTGCAGCTGGATCTGAACCTCTCTCTCTCTCTCTCTCTCTCTCTCTCTCTCTCTCTCTCTCTCTCTCTCTCTCTCTCTCTCTCTCTCTCTGCCCCCCCCCCCCCCCGGACAAACAAACAAACAAACAAACAAACTGGTTGAGAACTGGTTCACAGCTAAAGCACCATGAAAATCTGAGGCTTTATTTCAGGGGTATCACTCACAATTGGTGTAAGCCGGTAATGAAAAGCCTCTCAGAAATGTTGTTTGTAGTGATTGATTATAGCCTGACCAAATTAAACATTTTTCTCGAATAACAATGATGTATTTTGAAATTACGTGTGCTAAATGAGCCATATGGCCAGCACGGTAATTGCACCAGAGTATTGTGCCCTCATCAGAAGTTATGTGTGGATGAGTTGTGACAAAGACTCCTTGATGAACTGAGGCATTCTGTGGACAGGCTTCCATCTTGTACAGCCGCCTCCTGTATCAGTCATACTGAAATACAGTTGAGTTAACAAGGAACACAGTGAAGAGAAATATAAGTGGAAGAAAAGATGGCTCACATGCCAATTTCCTTTTGAAAACCATAATATTGTACGTCATTAAAAAAATTGGCTGATAGCCAGTTCCTGCACCAAGAAGTTTAACTGCAGTTGCTGAGGGAGAGGTGCTGATGGTGATGGTTGTGGAACTCTTGTATATTTACTTTATTCATTTGGTATAAATTATTTTCTTTGGTGACCATCGGATTTTGTATATGATCTTACTGTATGGTAATCTAGTTTTATCATGTAACATAAAGTATCATAGAGCTGTAAAAACTGCATCATGCTTCCTTCATGTTTCAGCTGGTGTGATATGTGCAGCCCCCACTATGGGCGGATGGTATCGAGCACAAATCGTCTCTGTAGAACCTGAAACTAATGTGTGTGAAGTAAAATTTGTTGATTACGGAGGTTATCTGTCATTGGAACATACAGCATTGAGACAAATTCGCTCAGATTTCATGACTCTACCATTCCAAGCATCAGAATGTTTCTTGGCTAACGTGATTCCCGCAGGAGGTAAGGCTTCCTAGTACTTCTTAGTTCTAGTAAATGTTCAATTCTAGGAACAAATACACAAAAACTGGCCTTGGGGGCATGACCTTACTCGTTGGATCTAGTAAGCCATAATAGTGCAGAGAAGGGAAATTTGCACTTGTAACCAACATGCTGTTATAGCTGTGTTTTTTTAGAGCATTGTCTGATTTTAGTATTTTTTATCCACATTCCACAAACAGGAAAATATGTGAAGTGGTAAATGGAATAAAAATGAATTGATGTAGGTAGGAAGACATATCTTCAGGTTTAATACTGAAACATTGAGTTATGAAAAGAGAAATTTATTCTAATAAAGTATGCCAGTTAGTGCTTAACTGCTAATGCTTTTGCAACCTTGCAAGAACTGTGGGAACACAGTTTTGGAAATAAAAAATGTGCAGGTACCTTGTGAGTGATTTCTTGTTTTAAAATGTGTTTGAGACAGTACAGACTTGGTGAGGATCATACAGCATAACACTGATTTTACTCTTCTGTTTATTTAATTTGACATGTTATTTTTATGTATCGTAAATTGACTTCAGTTGGTTGTATGTTTCTTTTTTCTAAAAGCCAAAAAAATTTAAAATTTGCCAAATGTGTCAGTTTTTTTATGGAATGTAATATTTTTAGATAGATATTGACATCTAGTTTCTATTGTGTATTTATTTATTATTTCCCTACACATTTCTGTATCTTGTATATGAAATGTGTAGCTTAACAACACAAGTTAGTATTTTCTGTACTGTATTCTCACTATTGTTCTTTGTATTGGAGAGATAATCAGTTCATTAATGAATTTGTTGCAGAGCTATAAGAAATTGTATAATTATTTTAAACTTAAGTTTAATAGCTTCAGGAGCAATAATAAAATAATCTTCCAGGTGAGGAAGCATCATGGAGTGCTGATGCCGCTGCAGTAATGGAGGAACTAACACATGGCCAAGTCCTTCAGGCACAAGTGTGTGACTACACGGAAGAAAACATACCTAATGTATTTCTCTACGCTGTCCATTGCAATCAGGTAAAACACTCTTTTAAACATAAAATCGAAACTAGATAATACACTGTTGTAAGCGAAGAAGAAAAGTTGGAACTTTAATTGTGGTATAATACATTACTCTGTTAGTTACTTAAACAACCTGAAATGCAGTTTGAAACTAACTTTTTTGGAAGAATTCTTAAGTAAACCACAAAGAAATATACAATTACTTTTAGAAATTTATTTTATTTTCTATAGTTACTTAAACCAGTCTCTGGATTGAAGACGACAACAACAACAACAACAACAACAACAACACAAAAGCATCTAAAAGTAGACAGAATGGTGTTATGCATCTTATCTGAAATTATATATTTTTAAAGTTAATTTTTCTCTTGAAGTAAAATTGAATGTATGGATATGTAAAATCTTTGCCAAAACCATATTTTATTCAATATCTTCACCTATTCCCCTCTGTATTGCAGGGCAGTAAAAGCAACAAGTATATTTTGAACCGAGTGTGGTTGGTAGTGTCAAATTGCATAAGAGTTACAAACTATTCATTATTTGTTACGTTTCTTACTGATCACTATTATATAAAACAATTCTAAAGTATTGTTACCTTTGATCAGTAGGCTCACTGGTGTTTGTTGACAGATATATCGTGTAGTTCGAGAGGAAATATTTTGCAGTTGCAGAGAAAAGGACAACAAACACACCATATTAATACATGAAACATTATTATGAAAAGGATAGATTGATACTCACCATTTATAGGAGAAATTGAATCGCGAACAGGCACAACAAAAATATTGCTATACATTTGAGCTCTGAAGTTTATTTTGTAGTGAAATTTGAAGTCTATAGTTCCTGTGAGTTAATTTTGCTATAGATTATACTTGACAACCAAAATATATTAAGAATTGCCATTTTAATTTATAGACACTGGCTGAATTATCACTGAAAATGCCATAAAATAGTAAACGTCTGGAATGGATGGGGTGGTTTATTAGGTTACACAAAGGGCTTCAGTCTCAAACGGTGCAGGGCAATCATAAGAAAGGTTAGACCCAGCTACAATTGATATTGTTGTTGTAAATTGTCGCAACTGTGTTGGGAAAGAACCAGAACTCAAAGTGCTGATAAAAAGCACTGAAGCTGAAATTGTAAATATTGAAAACTGGCTAAAGACAGAGATAAGTTTAGACAAAATCTTCGCAAGGGACCTAACAGTGTTCAGAAAATATAGATTAAATACAGGTGGTGGTATTGTGTTTCGTGCTTTTAGTTGTAGTTTATCTTGTCGCGAAACTGAAGTACCGTATTTATCTGATTATAAGACAAGTTTTTTCCCAAATTTGTCATTTGAAAATTACAGGGTTGTCTTATATTCACAGATTATACTGTTATTTGAGGTCAACATTTTTACGTTGTTTAGTAGAGTACATAGGGGTACTCTTAAATTTTCAGGGTTATCTTATAATTAGAGATAGATCATTGGCTATTGAGGTCACATGCAGATTTATTTTGAAGAATTTGGAAGTATGGGGCTCAGCAGATGATACTTGTGTTCCAACAGGCTTGAGATTTCCCGATATGCTGAAGCGTTTGATACAGTATCAATATTGCTCGAACAGTCACATGACATTGACTTGTGCTGTGGCACTAGTGGAAGAGATACTAGCCACTGCAAAAGTCTATTGCTCTGCTTACAATTTGACAATTTTGCCAGTCAGGAGGAAATAGCATTAAATGCTATAATCTTACAAACTTTTGTTGTATTTGAACAGGTTTGCAGTAAATATTCTCATACATGTATGGAGACCATATACGAACATTAATGCTGCTTTTTAAGTAAAGGTAACATTCAAAAACGGAAATATCATCCTTCAAAAATCATTAGTTGAGACCAATATTTTATTTTGTTATGAGAGACTGTAATGATTTAGTAAATGGATTGCAAATGTGAAATTCAGTCACTGTTCACGTATTAGAATATCCAGTAAAAAGTAACTTACTGTTAACCAGCTTTAAAACATGGTGACATTCAATTTAACAAGAATGAAAATTAATCCAGAATGAAATGTCTGTCAAAGGAAATAAATCATATTAAACTGATTGTAATTACTATTGCGAGAATAAATTATAGCAGGAAGACCTGTTGAGATAGTACCAACAGATGTCACTAGGTTGCAGAATGGCCAAAAGTTTGAGAATAGGACTTGATCATAATTGTGAACTTTTATTTATGCATTAGTTAGTGTTGTTACATATGACCAACACGCTAGAAGATAAACTTAAGCTCAGCTTTACAGAAGGGTTGGAAGGGGCATAGTCATACCAGCTTCGCTGAGAGCTACAATGATTGTTCAGTGGAGGATAGTAGGGAGTGGGCAGCAGATTGTGTCATGTTGCCAAGCATGATAATCTCTACTATGTACTGTGGCCTTTTATGAACATCTACCATGTTTCAACTGCAGTTTGACTGAATCCATTTGCAGTCGGAATCTAACGGACTTCAAAATTGGACAAATACTCAACAGAAGTATCCGTTTCTGCAGGAGTTGGTACAAGTCTATATAGGGGCCAGTGATGTACTTACATGTTCCTTGCTACAGTATAGTCAGTACTCGCTGTGACGTATGAAGGAATGAAAGGGTGTGAGTCAGCTGGTTCTACACAGCCAGTGAGAGAACTGCGGGCAGGTTAATATGTTTGGAAGCGAGAGACTTGTAACATCCTTACATCAGGTTAGAAGTGAAATCCGATGTGTTTCTGGGGGAAAAAAATAAAATAAAACAGCTGTTTTCTCATGCCTTAGCATAATGACAACCTCAGAAATAGCAACATTTTTGGAAGAAATGGCCAAATATTTTTTGGAGTGAAGATATAAATTTCACAGCTGGTGCTATTGTGGTGGTGGTGGTGGTGGTGGTGGTGGTGGTGTGAACTATCTTGTTTATTTTATTTCTCCTAGTATTATCAAAATGTAGACAATCAATAAATGACGTAAGTATAGAATAGGTATAATGTTAACTTTCTGGCAGATACTTGATGTCAATAAAAAAGTTTGTGATTCTGAGCAGTCAGAAAATGTTGAAAATAAATTTTTCTCAAGGAGCCTCTTAAAAATATCGTCTTGTATTCAGGGTCGTCTTATACCCAGGTAAATACAGCAGATAGTTCCTGTGAGTTAGTGTGGGTAAGGTTATGCTTAACAACTGGAATAAATTAATAATTGGTTTCTTTTACTAACCCCCAGGCTCAAATGATACATTTGCTGAACAATTCCAAGAAAATGTGAGTCTTATTTCAAATAGGTACATCATTCATAATTTACAGACTGTAGGCAATTTCAATGTACCCTGTGGATGCTAACCTACATAGGGAGTAATGATCATCACAATAAAACGAAAGGAATTAGAGTTAATGTGGAAAGTTTTGTGTGTTGGTTTTTCCTTCTCACTTTTTGAGATAGGAACATTATAGAGTTCGAAAGTAGTTTGCTGAATGCCCTGCCAGGCACTGAAGTGTGAACTGCAGAGTAGACATGTAGATGTAGAGCCACAATACAAATACTGTGACATCATTCCTGCTACTTGCAGGATACAAATAATGCTTACACTGAACAGTACTTTATCATTTAAAATACATACAGTAATCTGTATTGTGCCCTTTATGTTCCATGGCCAAGTACATACTAGCAATACTGACCTGATACTGTTTGTTTCATAGGCCTCTCGGTAATGATCTTTAGTTCATAGATGAAATTAAGCTGCAAAAATCTTAGTGGATACCAGAAGCTTTCCACTCAATAATGTACACAACTCAACAATTTTAGTTTCACTGATTAACTCTTTTACTTGTCATTAGCAACCATGAGTCGATGACCAGTTAACCATATATAAAAGGAATAATTAGTGCATACATCAAGATAACCCCTCTACTACCTAACCTTCACAGTGGTAAATGTTCAATTGTGGCACAAAACAATGTTCGTATTTATACAAAAATTTCACTGCTCTTATTACTGTCCTGTAGCAATTCATTAAAGATTACACTATGGTAGTTCAGTTAAATCGGATCATAATAAAATTCATCGTGTCCAGCAGTCGCTGATTCCGATGACAGTATCATTCCACAGTCCTTGTTGATTCATCACAGTTCAAGCAAACTGTTAACTAATTTGTATAATAGAAATTACTTGAAAGTTCTTTCCATACTAATTTTCTTGAGTTGTATGGTTGTCGATGTGCATAATTTCATGTTCAGAGCATGTATAATTGTGGATCAAGTAATTCCGGAGAGCACATCCGAGACAGATCTTTCTTGTCGACATTAAAACTGTGAACTGCCAATTTTGGGTGATGACTATAAATGGGTGTATAAAAAAACTCTTATTTTATCTGTTGTTTTGAAAATTGACTATGCTTGATTTTACCATTTTGGATGAACTAAAAGAACTATGAGATTTTCGCTTATAGAAAATGTAGCTGTTCAGAAATTTAGAATTTTTTTATGGCCACTATTATCCTTAAGCAATTTGAATCCCCGTGATTACATGTGGGAGTGCCATATTGCAAATTATATTAAATTAAATGATATTATTAATTATGGAGTTAATCAGTCAATGCTGTGTGTCATCTTGTGTGTGTGTGTGTGTGTGTGTGTGTGTGTGTGTGTGGCGGGAGGGGGGGGGGGGGGGGAAGGTAACAGAAGTATGCAGGTGAAGTTTGGAATCATGGGACTGCCAGACTTGTTCATGATATGGGTCACTTTTCAAAAATATACGGATTAGCTCATAGGTTTTTTATATACAGCAAACTGTAGTATAGAAATCAGTTAGTGACAACTTTTAACTGTAAGTGCCTTAATGAAAATAGATTACACCAAAGGAATCAGAGTGAACAAAATAAAAATCTGAAAATAAAGTCCAAATAAGAACTTGAGATGTTTGTCTATTTTTTTTACTTGTAAACAGATAAATGTATTGAAAATAAGATAAAATTATAAAGAAATATGGTTAATTGATGGGGGTAGGAAAACTAAATAGTTGGTAATAATCCACCTTGCTGTCACACTGTGTCTGCAAAAAGAATGAAATTCAGAAAGGTAGTGAAACTTACCTGACACATTTGAGGGTAATGAATATGGAAGCTAACTAACTCAGCTTGTTACACATGAAAATGAGTGAGCAACAAAATATTCAATAGCTCAAGTCTCTTGAGGGTATTTTTCTTCTATCATTGAAACTACAAACAAAAATACCCTCAAGAATTATAAAGCAAATACGGACAACATGGCCACACAAATGAGCAATTTAATGACGCCTTCTCAGGTCTCTGTTGGTTCCCTCCACTGAGAGTAATGAACTGAACTACGTAAACTGAAAATTCAGACCAAGCTGGGCAAGAATTATGTACAAAATGTGTTAGAAAGCAACAAATATGTACTCAAATCTCATGGAGTACCTGTCAGTCATTAATGAATACTTATGACTTGCAACAGTCTTATTATTATGTGAAGACAGTGTTTCTTTTGAACATTTGTTTTTACACTATTGATAACTCATTTGTGGTAACGCTGTCCTGTAAATATCTTTTACCTCTTGTGAAATACATTTGTGTTTGCATATTTGTTGCTGTGATTTCTGAAATGTGTTAAACACACACCAAATTGCTACTTCCAATATTTGGTTCAGTAACTGAAAATTATGATCAATCTGCTGCCTGCACTTGTGTTCTAACAAATCAGAATTTTTCACACAGTATAAAAACAGTGGAATATCTGGGACAGAACACCACCAGTATGAAATAGGATAGATTGCCGCTCATAACACAGAGGAGGCGTTGAATGGCAGATGTGTTTTGAAAGTTGACTTTGGGGATATTATTAAGCTGTCAGACAAAGTCCTCCTTAAGAGTAGAAGACCATGACTTTGTCTCTGGGCACTGAGGACACACATTTTCATACACACAACTCGCAATCATGCCTCAGCATCTGGAGACAATAGTAGTCATGTATGTGTGAGTTGTATAAAACTGTCTGTGTGGATATTAAGAATGTCCAACAGCAAAATTTCTGCTGGTCAATGCCTACTGTATGTGGTGAGTAGCAATCTGTCCTAAGAGTGATCAGGCACATTTTCTCTGGTGTTCTGATGGATATTTCCAATTTAATGTTGCACTGTGTAGCTGGAGTCAGCCCAAACAAATACTATACCTAATGTCTTTCATGCAAACCCAGTGTCAATGAAACCTTTGGTTTGTTTCCCAGTACAAACAAAATTATTTTTAAAGCAGAATTTTACATGCCTATTGGATAGAGAGGTCCCAAATTAAGCTAGTGTGATATTCATTTTGTTGATATGTATTAATAGGGATAGTAAAACTTAGCAGAATAATCAGCATTCCAGCAGCTACGTTACTGCCCTGAACCACGCTGACTGGTACCGTCAGACAGCAGTATTGCTCAGTTGCCATTGGATATTCTTCTTGTTGTACTGTCCCTTCAATACGTATAGATAAAACTTGACTAATTTGGGACCTCTCAATGAAATGGGCACATAAAATTCTGCTTTAAAAATCATTTTGTTTGTGACAGGAAATAACTGATGCATTCCATCGGCTCTGGGCATAACATGAAAGACGATGTGCAGTGGGCTGACTCCCCCTCGATACACATTGCAAAATTGAAATTGCAGCTACAGAGGAAATACATGTTGCAGCTCGGAGGAGGAACACTCAGTATATAGAATAAAGGAAAGGGAATGGAAGCACAAGACAGTTAGCTGAATGTCAAGTAATTTCAGTTCTAAAGACAAACGGGAAATAAAATACATTCTAATGGTTGTCAGTTGAGTTTGGTTGTTTCCTTCCTAGTCCAGATTAAAAGACTGAGAAGGTTCATTTAATCCTAAAAAAATTGCCCAGGTGCGGGGACTGAACGTTCCATACAAACTTAATTATGTATATGGACCGTTCATCCATCCTGGGAATTTGAGAACCTTGGCAACTTTGCCTGTTGTTAACATTGATATTGGCAAGATATTGGTCCTGGGAATTCCAAGACTTTCAAGAATGTTTTAATTTTGAAGTCTGATAACAAATGACAAAAGAAATATGTTTTGTGTGATATAATTACAAATAAACAATTTTTTGAATTTTTTCCTTTACTTTAAACATTCTTGCCAAATTTCAGTATTCTAGGTCAGTGCAAAGTACCCTATAGGTTTGGTGAGTGAGTTAGCAAGTATCAAGATATTTGACATTAGTGGCCATTATCTTTTGATTGCATTGACTTAGAATCTTAAAGTTTTTACACTGCTGAAGGACTATAGATCATAGTATGTGACACAAATTTCAGCTTGATATATCTGCTCCATCCTGTGAAAATGGGTTTTTGGCAGAAAGACAGTTTTGTGCTATTAAAACATATTAAAATTGTTGTACCAAACCGTTAACACACACCACCTTATAATATGAAGACATAATGTGCTCTTCAGAGAAAATGTACAGATGATAATTAACACACCGCACTACATAATTAAGAACTGTTGATATGAATGCATCTTCAGGTCTCTTGTGGTTTGTATTAAGTGCATGAAACTCCACTTCCTTTGTAAATAATTTATTATTATTATTATTATTATTATTATTATTATTATTATTGCATGACAAGTTTCAGAAGCTTAAAGCTCCACCATCATGTGCCACCAAGTGCTGGTACGGCAATTGGGGTGTCCGCCTCAACAGCTGTCATACATATTACTGTACTTACAACTGAATGGTTCAAATGGCTCTGAGCACTATGGGACTTAACATCTGAGGTTATCAGTCCCCTAGAACTTAGAACTACTTAAACCTAACTAACCTAAGGACATCACACACACCCATGCCCGAGGACTTACAACTGAAGCAGATTTTTGTTCTATTAATACAATCCTCAGTTGCGGATGTTCACCTGATCAAATATTTTGCCTTCTGGTTTGTTTCGTTTGTAGGCATCATTAAGTAGATGAGACGCACACAGTGCCAAAATGTTATCAACAACAAACCAATAGTAAAATATTGCCAATGTAACTATTACCAGTCAAACTTTTGTGGCAGCACGTGTTTGATACAGATTTTGCATCCGTGGCATCTACTAGTCCATTAAAATGCTCCTCCACTGCAGATTGATACTACACTACAGACTGATTTTCTCAATGTAGATTGCTCCAGGAATTGAAATGTGTATGTAACAGTAAGTGATAGATCAATCTAGTGTTGACTTGCAAATATAACAGACAACTAACAGCTTCATGATATGAATGTTTGTATAACCAAGGGTCTCGAACTTCCTGGACTATAGTAAACTTCGTGGGGTGCTAACAACATTTGCATTTCCTACCTTGAACTTCCTCACTTTGTCTTTTCCTTGCAGTTGCTGGTTTATGGAGAGCGATCTAATATATCTTTGCATAGTTAGTTATTAGCGAAAGTGCACCGATTGTTTCTCTCATAGTTTGTAAACCACTGTGAACGGCAACACATTGTGTTGCTCTCTGCCTTTTCCATGTTGATGGTATGTTGCTCTAAGTGGACACTCTGATAGCTACAAAAGCTGAAACTAATTGTCTTACTAAGAAAATCTTGATGAACATAACAGCCTATGTGGGAACTTGTCACCTTCATTCCTAAGGTGTTTTAACATATTAAAAATTCTGTCTGTGGTAATTAAATTTGTGTACAAGAAATACACAAGTCTAAACCTCAAAATATAGCTATGTAAAGCACACAAAATACTTTGTTACACATAGTGGAAGATGTTCTGTGTGCATACGTGCATCCATTTGCATAATGACACCCTTATGTAGTTGGCTTTGTGAAGTAAAACTTCCTTGTTGCTTCCTCTCAGCATGAGTTCAAAAGATTTCATTGTAAAGGGCACAAGCATTTTTTTTTGTAAAACTTGCCTGTGTCCCAAATTTTTGTATCAAAACTAGGAACTGGGTGTTGTGTGATGTCCTTAGGTTTAAGTAGTTCTAAGTTCTAGGGGACTGATGACCATAGATGTGAAGTCCCATAGTGCTCAGAGCCATTTGAACCAAAACTAGGAATTTGATTCTGAAGCTAAATTTACCTCAAGCTCAGGCATCTTAATTTTAATTAGCACCCTAAAGAACAGTCCATGCTATATCCATTGATCACAATACTTTTCAGAAATTTACAGGTAGAACCTGAGGACCTGACCTGCATTTTTGTAATTAAAAGCACATGTGACGGAAAAAGAAATTCTCACATCACATGTTTAAATAACATTTTCATTACAAACAGTCCATATAATTTATTATGTTTGTATTGACAATAAGAGTTTTGAATGGCAAAGAAAATTATTTAATTGGAACCACTGATTGTGATAAATCAGATGACCTATTGCTGCAGTGTACAGAGATTAGAGTCACTATATGTCTTTAACATTACCATAATAATTACAGTATGAGAAATGTTGTAGCTTTTGCTTACTTCATTTAGTTTCTGGCGAAGCATAGTAGTTGTGTTTAATATGTCCCAAGTGACCACATTTAAAGCATTTACCATTGCTAAAATTTTTTGAATTATTTTCTAGAAACTACTATGTACTGTTTCTTAATGTGGTCTGAGCATTGTCTCACTATTTCCTTAAACATTTGACTTCTCTGTCCCAAATACTGATATTTGTTCTTTCTTCAAAAGTAGTTGCTTTTGATGACACCTTTCATCATATGACAACAAGACTTAAAAAGGATTGTAAGTTATATTGTATTCCGTCCTTCCTCACATGCCTGTTCCAAATTTTTGTTTGCTTCCAACAACATATCTACAATCTTTATCATGAAAATCAGTTGTCTGATTTCACAGTTAGACTTTGCATAAACAAACTAACCCCCTCAGATTTTTATTTACATATTATTGTACTTTTATCAGGTTCCACAAAAAACCACAAATTAAATTTTTGTGTACTGTGTGTGCAACTTTTTTCATCTGTTGTTCAAAACCAACATGAGGTTCGACCCACATATCAGTTGTAGATCACGCACAACCAATGATGTTTTCACAGTGTGTTCCAGATATTGACCAGTAATTTTTGTTGTCCTGTAACTTCCTCTGCAAGTACGTTCACTTATTCTGTCATACAGAAGTTGTATGCTATTCTGTATCTTGTAACACATTCCTTATGACAAATTTCGAAAACAGTTCTCAGTTCTGTACAGATCAATTTTCTTGTAAGATGAGAATGACTTTTCACAATATCCCACATGAATTCATTTCCCAGATACATTGTCAGGCGTCCTCAGTTTTTACAAAATGTATCATTCACTGTGTACATCTTTGTTCAAGATACAGTTCAAAATACACTGCGACTGCTGTGTAAAACAACAAATGATGGTTTTGACTGCACAGTTGCTAATATTACAGTTGAACAAACTAATCATGAATTGCCACCATGTTTATTTTAATGCCTATTTAGATTTTGTTGTATTGCAATATACGTTGTATTCTTTAAACACATGCACAGATTTACATATACCAAAAGCCAAGAAATTGGGTTATTGGTTTTTTAGCGTCTTTAGCTTCCATATTGTGGATGTAGCTATTACTTTAATAAGGCTGTCTGCATGTGCAGACTCAGTACAAATAATCTCCTTTATAATAGTGTCTTCAGTTACTGAATGAGTGTTGCTGGTGTCACTTTATATATAGAATTTTTTCACGTTTCCTTATTTTCTGAAGCAGAAGTTTATAATGCTCTTCCTTTCTGAACAGGTGGTGCTTGTCAACCAAGAGCTTGTTTTAAGGGGCCTTGCTGAGTGGTGGAAACCTGAGGACGTTAATGATGTGTCATGTGTGTAAGAAGAGTACCAGTTTTGGAAAGTTCCTGTGGCATTTTAACAAGTCTTCCTGTCTGCAAAGACAAGAGTATGGAGGGAGAGTTTAATTCGTTAATATCAGAAGGTGCTTTGCACGTACTGCAAACAATTGAACCATGATTGCTTTTGTAATTGCATGCAGTAGGAATTCTTGTTTTATTTTGTACTTCTGATTGAGAGTGTAAATTATTATTTTCAATTTGAATGTTAATGTTTCTATCTATAAGTTAATTTCATGAAGCTATACCTTAATGTTTTGCTGTGAATAAAAATTAAATCTTTGAAAATAGTGTTTGAGGTGGATGTAATTTTAGATATCATTGGATTAGAAATAAACTGTAATCTGTTAAAAGCCATTATTAATGTATAAAGAATCATGTGATATTCATTTCCTGTTACGTATATACAATTTGCTTTAATATTTGTAGATATTGTTGTATATGTTGTTTGGCGTAAGTAGCAATCACATTTAAACAGAGAAGTGAGTCGAAGGATAAAAGTTATGTTCCAACAAATAAAAATAATCCAATATTCATTTTGAATGGTGGGAACGTCTCCCAAATGACTGTAATCGTCGTTTGTATACATTTCTGATGTGTGGTGTGTTATTTTTAATCTGATAAACTTGCCTGATTGCTTTGTAATACAGAAGCTTCTTGTAAAGAAAATTGTAAATAATAAGGGAAGAAATTTACTGTGTTGTGGTAACTTTACAACAGACTGAATTTTATGTAGGAGTGATCAGATTCCATTGAAAAATGTAATCAGATATTTTATTGCTTTGAATGTTTTTAATGGATTACTATTACTGGGATTGCATATTTCTGTACAGAGAGCAGCTCTAATGAAGTTGTTAAAGCGATCATAAATATTATTTTTGGTAAAAAACAAAAGAAAAATCTTGAGTGAGATGTAGTTCTGTAAACTTGGAGTTTCCTACAGTTGAATTAGTGTCATTTTGTTAGTGTTTGTAAATTTGTGAAATCTGTTGCCAGTGTGGAGTTTTTGTTTTGTGCTATGAATTGCAATATATGTTAAAGAAGTTGGTACATGTTACTTATTCAGGTACCTGGATATGCAGCCACATAATTATTATCAAAATACAGTTAAAGATTTATTCAGAACCATAATGAGAATGTAGGGAGAGTGACTTCATGTGGATGTCAGCATTTAAAATATGAACATGTTAAATATTTCCAGTTACTTGCTCAATGTATCACACTTCCTGATAACTGTCCAAAGTTGCCTTGCATTAATTAGCAGCCATGTAATGAGTTTGCACAATAGAAATGATTGTACGTCAAATCTAATCTGACTCATGAAAGAGCATCCATTTATCATTAACAAAATGGAAAGAGATTAATCATCATTTCAAATCAAGCAGAGTTCCAGTTTTTATGTTTACATGCTTTGGCTTCCCACCTTTCTGGGTAAATCCCCACAGAAATAAAAAAAGGAGTCTCACATTTGGTCCATGTGTTTTTCGCTCTTTCATATTTTAAATACTGTTAGTAGCTCATCATGCCAAAATTTAATTTTTCAGTCTTCTCATTATTTCAAACTCTTACAAACTGTAGAAATTATGATGGCGATAATTTTCTTTCGATTTATCCTTATTTTAGGTCTATTATAAACCAGTGAATATTGACATAGAATGAACAAGGGAGAAAATAACACTTGTCTGCTTGCATAGTTTAAATTCCGCAGAATTATTTTTAACGGTCAGCATTCATTAATGTCCTCAATAAATTCTCATGCGTCCATATGAAGGAAGGTTGTGAAACAGATCCATTGGTTTAATGCTGAGTCAGTTTCCCTACATTTTCTTGAAATTTGCTTTGTAAGCAAAAGCAGGTGCAAGAATTGTTCCTATATAGTAGACATGTGTGATTTATTGTGATGGAACATTTATGTATATTTCTACATTGACCTCAGTATTGGCTGTATCTGTGGGTTATTTCAAAAAGTATGGAGTCCTTTAATTTTCTACACTATTATTGTTTACCACTCCTGTTACATTACTGAAATGTAATAGCATAAATTGTTTATTTTTTAGGACAGTGAATTCTCTCTCTCTCTCTCTCTCTCTCTCTCTCTCTCTCTCTCTCTCTCTCTCCTCCCCCCCCCCCCCCCCCCTCTCTCTCTAAGTTGTTTTGTAAAAATAATTTCTAAAATTTAAAGTCCGTTATATCATCATGTAACTTCATATTTGTGGTACTGTATTTATCACTGAAGTTCTGAATAACAAATTGTTTGTTCATTGCTTCCTGTGTTGTGATTGCAAGTGCAGGTTTTCTTCTTTATTTCTTTTTCCTATTTTATATAGTAATTAAATTAATTTCAGTATTAGTCTACAAATTTCCATGATTTTTCAGTGTTCTTCTTCCTGTGTTCAATTTGGTCATTTCTGAATGACTAAGAAAATGGAAAAATTTGCTTTTATTAATACAGTGTACTGCAGGAATGCAAGTAAAGAGAAAAGTTTTGATTTTCCTTTAATCATGAATCATTTAGTTGAAGACCAGTGTTCCATGTTATAAAATTATGTTACTCTCATTTTTATGTTAAGTTCTCAATATTGTAGCAAGGCAACAGACATGAGTGCACAGAAAAACATTTCCATTTACAAATAAAATATAATTTATTGTTTTAACTAACCGGTGAGTGATTTATTAATACATTCCCCATTGCCACTGCTCTCTCCCTCCCTCCCTCCCTACCTGCCCTCCCCCCTCTCCCCCCCCCCCCCCCCTCCCTCTCAACTCAACTCAACTCATCTCATCACTGCTGCCTTACATTTTGTTTTCATCTACCTTTGAAAAAAATACTACAAGTGTAGTAGTTTTACTTTACTTTCTCCAGGTCATTTGCGTGTCATACACCATTTACATTTTACTTCAGATTATTACAGATATGGACTGAATGGTATGTGCAGTGGGACTGGAAGTTAAGTTCATGTAATCATTATTTGAATCACAACTCAGTTATACAATTGTGTATGATATCGAGAATATTGCACAAGATGTTTATCACAGTAATGTGAAAATCACATTTACCTTTCAGTGGTGTAGCAAGCCTTGGATGAAGTGTTCTGTAGAATGTATTAGTACAAGGATTGGAGAGTTGCTAAGTGGAGAACCGCACTCTCATGTAGGTGTGATTAATACATTCCTCACTCTCTCTCTATGGCATGACCTGTATCTGAATTCTTCTGGTATAAGCCTACTTGCAAGGCTAGTTGCTGACAACACCCTACTTGACCATAGCAGTTTACATTATATCCCAATGATTTACAGTGTTCTCATTATTTTTTAAGAGTAATTTGTCCTGAGTGACAGCTGTAAAATATTATCAGACCTGAAAAAGCTACTTGTAGAGCAAAATAATCCAACCTGGACAATACTGTAGATTTAAAAGAACATTAATGTAGTATCTTGCATCTAAATGCAGAAAGCCCTACAAATTAAAGGAACTTATCACTTCTCATACTGATTGAGGAAAATGAAGGGACTAGTAGTATTTAAGAGATGTGTTCTGCTTATTAGAACATTAAGGAAATGGAGCAGATGAAAGTTGCTGGGTACAAGGTACATCATACTACTGTAGAACTAGTAAAATGAAAGGGTGAGCTCTGTATACAAAAATTGATGTTCATTCTAGATTCGACAATCTGATAATGTAATAATAGTAGTGAATCAGAATGCTGCTATATGGCCGTGCTGTCTGAGCTGTCATGTCACGGTCCGTGTGGCTCCCTCCATTGGAAGTTCGAATCCTCCCTCAGGCATGGGTGTGTGTGTTGTCCTTAGCGTAAGTTAGTTTAAGTTAGATTAAGTAGTGTGTAAGCTAAGGGGCTGATGACCTCAGCGGTTTGGACTCATAAGACCTTACCACAAATTTCCAAAAAATTGCTGCTATATACTTTTTTAAATAACAGCATTTTGGTTCAATACTCCTATTACAATGTCACTAAAAGACATCAACCATACTGCAGGCCTGAGAGAAAATAAATCTTTTGATGATGTGGATTCTCATTCTTGTCAAATTATGTAGCAATTGTTTGCAGTATTATTTGAATATCTTAGAAAAACTTATTGCCAGTCACAATGTGTATATTAGTATCGTATGTTTTTTTTTCCTCTCGAAAGCAGGTTTCAAGACTATGTTTATGAAAATAGTGTGTATTGCTCAAAGAAAATGACTTAACTCTTTATAATCTTTATTCATCACCTCACATCACAATTCTGCATGGATTTAAGTCTATAAATATGTCATTACAACTAAATCTCATGCTTGATAACAGAATTGAAGACTTTAAAAAAAAAAGACTGCAAAAACCATAATCATGAATTTTAGGAAAATGAGTTTTAACCACACCAGGTAATTAATGGTCACAATTGCTATATTAATGTGTTTTATTTGAAATTTAAGTATAATGTGGATCTAATTTCCAAAGGAAATTACAAACATTGTACCGTAATAGTGTGAAAAACTTATTGAAAGTGGAAATGAAATGAAAAGTTCTTAAGTGCCATAGCTTAATACTCAGCAAAAAGGTAGGAAAAGTTCATTATACTTTTGTAAAAGTGAATGTGGTCATTATTTGTTAGCTACTGCATGGCTTCAATAAAGTAATCTTCCCTTCGTTCACAGATGTTGCTTGTAGCCTCCAAGACAGGTAGTTAATTTTCTTTGTGTCCTGTAAATTTACATCTTGTCTCAAAATAAGCCTAAATTTCATTTAAGCTTCACCTGGTCTTAATTACATGATGCTTATGTTTGTCCGGCCGTAGCCACTGTACTTTGGTTCAAATGGCTCTGAGCACTATGGGACTTAACATCTGAGGTCATCAGTCCCCTAGAACTTAGAACTACTTAAACCTAACTACGACCGTAGCGGTCGCATGGTTCCAGACTGAAGCACCTAGAACCACTCGGCCACACCGGCCAGCCACTGTACTTTGGACATGTTTAGATTTGCTGTGTTTGTATTATAACCAGAAGTGAGTCATTCATGTTACTGACAATGCATGGATTTATTTGTCTTGGTTGCTGTATCATGTCCTTTATACCTTCTGAAACAATATATTCGGTAACTCAAAAATAAACATTGTCCAGTTATGGTATAGGTTGGTGATCATTAATGAGGCTTACCTCCTGTGTTGGACAAGCTTTCATAGGGATACATTTATTACTTGAACTTATGTATTCATTCCCTCCATTTTTCAGCTTTTTCCTCATTGCTGCCACATTACGTTGTCATTTCTTTCCACTCACTCTGTTACAAACATCTGCTGCTTCCTCCATTTTATCTAACTCTAAGGGGTAAGCGTGTGGAACATAGAGCCTGTCATATGTTAACAGCAGTGATTGTTAAATTACATGCCATCTGTTGATTGGTTTTGGCACTACATACTTATTCATGGCTTTGAGGTCTTTTAAACATTATTGGGCTTGTAGATTACATTTCGCACAAAACCTCAAAATTCCTTATCATAGCACTTGGAGACATTTTATTCCAACCCTTCAATTAATACAATAAATGAGAACATTTTTGCAATAACACAATTACGATATACAGCATGGAAAGCTCTCTCTCCATTTTTGTGCAACCCCTCACTCTGCTTCAGTCTTTTTGCTTAGGATCAAGTTGAGATGTGACACTACATGGGTGCATTTGGAATATCATGAAAAGATGTAGAAATGTGGCTTTTTCATGATAAATCATAATGATGTGGAATGAGTAATTTTACATTCCATTGGAAATTAATTTGCAAATATGATTACATGCTGAAAATTTTTGTTGGTATGTTTTTTATTTTATTATATTTTTTAATGGACTGATGTGAGTTAGCAATTCTTACTCACCACCTTTTACATATCACAGTAATACAAATTCTTCTACAGAACAGGAGTTGTCAAAGATAAGCTTTTTCAGGTTGTTTTCAAATTTTATAGCGAAGCAATAGTCAGTATGCCCAACTTCTTGAACAGATGTTAACAAGATAATTGTGGGTGGCACTACGTATTATTCTTACAACACATTTTTGAGGAATGAAGACTTTTTTCTTAAAGATGACTTACAGTAGAACATTATTCCGTATGAAATTATTGAATCAAAATATGCAAAGTATGTCAATCTATTGATTTATCTTTCCCCAAAATTTGCAATGGTTCTAAGTGCAAATATGGCTGAACTAAGTTGTTTAGCAGTTCCAAAATGTGCTTTTTCCATTTTGGATTCTCATCAGTATAGACACTTCAGAATTTTGAAGTTTCCACCACACTATTTATTACTTCATTGTAACGTGTAACACTTTCTATAAGATCTCTCTCACACACGCGCGCGCGCGCGTGCGCACACACACACACACACACACGCGCGCGCGTATCTCACACACACGTAACCACTGTCTCTGGCTGCCGAACTGCCGGCAACAGCGCATGATGGAAGAAGCAATCTGGATAGTAGGGTTAAGAAGAAGTCCATGGCCAGGAGGGAGCGATAGCATAATAGGAGAGGGGGACGATAAGGTGCTGCTTGTGGGAGCATACAGGGACGAGGTGGGGAGAGGGTATGGCTGTTAGGGGCAGTCAGGAGGTTAGAGGGAGTGCAGGATGGAGAGTGGAAAAGAAGTAAAAAGACTGTGGATGTGTTGTTGGAATAGAAGGCTGTGTAGTACTGGAGTGGGAACAGGGAAGAGGATATAGGTAAAGAACAGTGACTAACAAAGGCTGAGGCTATGAGAGACACAGGAACATAGGATATACAGTAAAACCCCCCTTTTACACTTCTCAAGGTACTTCCAAAAAAAGGTGTAAAATGCGGAAAAATGTGAAATGTGGAAAATAACTTTTAAGCTGTAAAAGTTGTATATAGGATACCCACTTGCAATTTATGTCTGATATATGTACATAACAGGCATCAGAAGACTTGTCAGGGACTTATTATCTAATGAAGGTTTATTATCTAATAAAAACCACAGATGTAACTCGAACTGACAACTGTCTGGGAAGTAGGAACGTTATTTAAATAATGAAATACTGCACTAGTTACATATTTTTTCATGCTTAGCACAATGCGTTTCGAGAATTTTTTGTCATTGTCTAGTGCAAATATGTAAATAAGTACTTTGTATGGTGTTTGAATATGTGTTATTCTGCACCTCTTGCACTGTAGTCGCCTTTTTGAGGTTAACAGTACTGTGCCTCATCAGTAATGTAGAAAACCACACACACACACGTGCACACACACGTGTGTGCGCGTGCGTGCCACTCACATTGTTTGTGTAACATCACAAAAAAATACGTACACAAATACTGCACTTGACAACGAGAACAAATTCTCGAAACGCGTTTTGCTCAGCATGAATATAGTACATAACTAGCACTGTGCTTAAACTAAAAACATTTGAGCAACAAAAGTGAATGACAGTGTCAACTAGAGCTCCAAGTGGCCATACGCCGACACACGCTAAATAGGGTTCGACAAAGGTGTCACAATGATAACAACAATCACGAAACTGTGTCTGCGCAGTGGAGACAGTTTGGAAGTGGTTGTGATTGGTCATGAAATCTTCATTCGAACGAACCTAGTTACTCACATCAGCCACCACGCCAAGTAGAGCTCGACAGCGGCAGGAAATTCGGCACGAATTGTCCCAACTTTTAGATGTTTACTGGTTCAAATCCGCTGAGTAGAATGCCCTAGTGTCAAGAAACTTAACCACGTAATATTTGTAAATACTTCCGGACAACCAACTTATTTTTTCTCCACAAAAATTTTTTCATAATGCGTAAATCGCGGAAAAGTTATAAATATGTTGACGCAAAAATCAGGTGCAAATTAACATTTTGGGCATAGGAAATTTGACAGGAGCGATAAAAAATGCTGTAAATGGCAGGAAAATGTTAATTCCAGGAACGTAAAAGCCGGGTTATACCGTATTGCAGAGAGAGTTCACAACTGCACAGTTCAGAAAAGCTGGTGTTGATAGGAAGGATCCAGATGGCACAGGCTATGAAGCACTCATTGAAATGAAGAATAACTGTTAGCGGCCACTCTTGCGGACAGACAACTTGTTTGTCATGCCCATATAGAGTGCAGCAGAGTGGTGGCAACTTAACTTGTAGATCACATGACTGGTTTCAAGGTAGTCATGCTGTTGATGGAATATTTGATGCTTCTGACTGGACAGGAGTAGGTGGTGGTGGTGGTGGTGGTGGTGGTGGTGGTGGTAGGATGAATGGGACATGTTGTGCACCTACGTCTATTATAGGGATATGAGTCACGAGTGTAGGACTTGGGAGCAGGGGTTTTGTATGAATGGACAAGGATACTGCGTACATTCAGTGGGTGTCGGATTACAACTTTGTGAAGGGTGGGAAGAATATTTAGGTCATGGTGAGAGGTAGTTGAAACTCTGGCAGAGAATGTGATTCAGTTGCTCCAGTCCTGGGGGCTACTGAGTCATTAGGGGAAAGCTCTTCTGTAGCTGCGTGATGTGTTTTTGGAAGGTGGTGGGTGACTGGAGAGGTAAGGCATGGGAGATCTGTTTCTGTACAAGATTGGGAGGGCAATTACAGTCTGTGCCAGGACCCTTGATAATTTTCTAAGGTGGCTGCTTGTCACTACAAATGCAATGGCCAGGGAGGACGGGCTGTCTTAAAGGGACGTCTTGGTACTTCCATGGCAGCTGTCGAAGTGGAGATACTGATGCAGCCATCTTTGAGGTGGAGGTCAATGCTGAGGAAGGTTGCTTGTTGGATTGATGAGGATCTGGTGAAGTGAATGGGAGATATGTTGAGGCTCTGAAGGAATGTGAATGGGGCGTCCTTTTCCTCTATCACGAAGGTGTCATCAGTGAATCTGAACCAGGCGAGGAGTTTGGGGTCGTGGGTGGTTAGGAGGGATTCAGATCCTATGATAGCCCATAAGTAGGATGGTGTCATGCGGGTGCCTATTGCCATACACAAGATTTGTTCGTAGATGACAATTTCAAAGGAGAAGTAATTGTGAGTGAGGATGTAGTTGGCCATGGTGACCAGGAAGAAGGTTGTAGGTTTGGAATCCATCGGGCATTGGGAAAGGTAGTGTTCAATAGCAGTGAGACCATAGGCATTAGAGATGTTAGTCTAAAGGGAGGTGGCATCAATAGTAAAAAGCAGGACACTGCACGGTAAACCAGTCAAATAAGTTAATGATACTTTTAAGAATACTTTTCAGAACAATGTTTACAATTTCTTCTGTTCCTGTATGTATGCTTGGAATGACTACAATACTAATGTCATCTGCAAAAAGAACTAATTCTGCTTGTATATTAGATGGAAGATCTCTTATGTATATGAGGAACAATAGTGGAACTAAGACAGCCTTGGGGAATTCCATATGTGATTTCTCCACAGCCAGAATTATATCACCAGATTAAATTGCTTGAATTACTACATATGCCTATCTACATTCTTTCATTAGATATGACATTATCTATAGGTTGGCTGTGCCACCAATCCTATAAAACGTCAGTTTATCTAGACGAATACTGTGATTCACACAGTCAAATACCTAAGATAAGTCGCAGAAGAACCAACGGGCACTAATTTTATTATTTAATTCTTGTAAAATTTGGTGAGAGAACATGTAAATGGCCATGACTTCCTAAAATTGTGTACTGATATGAGATCCATTCTGTCTGAAATTTTGCCCACCACACCTAGAACAGCTTTCCGCCGCCCTCACAATCTACTCAATATTTTTGTCAGACCCTATGCTCCTTCTGCACTCATCTCCCTATGCTATGGTTCCCACCCCTGTGACCATCCCTGCTGCAAGACTTGCCCTATGCACCCTACTACCACCATCTATAACAGCCCTGTAACTGGCATAGCATATACTATCAAAGGGAGAGCCATCAGTGAAACGACACGCTATGTACCAGCTATTATGTAAACACTGTTCAGCCTTCTAAATCAGCATTACCACCACCAAATTATCAATTAGAATGAATGGTCATAGGCAGGGGGTATATACTGGCTACTTGCAATATCCTGTTGTAGAGCATGCTCTACAACATGACATTCTTGGCGTAGGCACTTATTTCACCACATGCACCATCTGGATTCTTCTCCCAGACACCAGTTTCTCAGAACTCCGCAGGTGGGAACTAGCACTACAACATGTCCTCCATTCTCACCACCCAACTGGCCTTATTTTACATTAATTTGTTCCATTTCAGCTTTTCTTCACTGTAACTACTCTTGCTTCACTCTGTTTTAGTTTCCTACGTCTTTCCTGTCTATTTTGCAACGCCCACTCCCACCTGTGTTACATACAATGCACTTAACTTCTCACTCTTATTAACTCATGCACGATGTTTTAGTAGTGATCTCTGTCTTGAATATTACCTTGTCTTCCACCTTTAAGCTTTCAGCTATTCAAATCTCATCCAATGCAGTTCCCAACAATCAGTCTTTCCTCCTCATCCCGTACGGTAAGTCTCCCCTGACCCACGGTTCTGAGTGACTTTCCCAAAATCTACCTCTTTTCCTAGACCTCTCCAGTTCTTTTCCTCCCCCCTTCTTCCTTCCCCTTCTACCCTTCTGCCTGAAGAAGGAGTCACTGGCTCCGAAAGCTTGCCAATCACAGCAGTCTTTTATGTGGGTGTTCTGCTGCTGCTGCTTGGTGAGTAGATTTTTTTTATCTATCCAATCAATTAATTTTATCAATAATTTTTTCGTTGTTATATTAGCCCATGTGGCCATTATTTCTTTTTATTTAACCCTCTTGTTAGTCTTTGTTGTCATCTGTCTTGTTCAAATTGTCATCTGTTTTCTACCTTAGGTGCTAATACATTCCTTTATTTATCTGTACCACCAAGATTAATCATCACTTTGCCCCTACATCTTTTCTCAAACCGCTTTCCGTGCTTTTAGATGGGTTCATTTTCATTTTTATTTGCATATAACAATTCCATTGTTATTTACAAATTTGCAGACAACAATTTATGGTTCATTACACTGCGTGGCCTTTTCCCGATCGTCTTTCACCATTTTATTCACAAATTTGACAGCTATTTTCTGTTCCACCAACCACTTATCATGTTTATATGCAGTTCTTTCATGTTTTTGTGCATTTGTTTTTTGGCAAACCGCTCCAATCGGTTTGTATTGCCATCTCTTGAGTCACTTTAATTGCCAAGCTAAGCAGTTTACATTTTCTCCAATGACCTTTGCTTTCTGTTTACCCAGTTTCTAAAATTTTCTCTGTTTTCACAACTTTCCTGAGAGATTTTTTCCTTTTTTTTTTTTTTTTTTTTTGCTGTTTTAATGTTTCATGTCAATATACTCATTACCTCTTATTAATGATTTCCGCACAAATTTTTCCGGCTTTTTTCGTTGCTTTTCTACGGTTTTTCTAACTTTTCCACCCTCTGCTTACTTATACTTTTTTTCCACTCTCACAATTTTTAACTCTCCAAATTGTCCTGTCTTGCCATGATGAATCCCATCTCATATTACATCCATTCCTTTCGAAAACATGGCTCTACACTATCAAAACTGAGGTCCCACATTCTGTTTCTTGAAACTTGCTTGTCCCTTGGAGCTAATCCAAAAGGCCCAACGTTGAAAGTCGCTGTTTCTGCATGCAATCCCACCCTACACCAGGCTCTTCTACAGTTTCAAATACAGCAATCTCTTGCTCATACCAGGCTAATCTATGACTTATATGCTGCATCAGCAAATTTCCACTCTACCAGATTTCTCACCTTCTACAAAATCCTACAGTTATCTGTCCCTCATGTTTCCTTGAATGGTATCCCCGAAGCCAACTTCAAACTGCAACATGCTAGACTTCACCTCAAAAAGCTATCCCACCTTCTCCTAAACTATGTGAACAATGGTACTTCCCTTCCTGTCCCTAAACAGCCACATCTTCAACCACCACTCCTCTCCTACAAACCGAGCTTGGCCAACCTCCTTAACAGCTCACAGCCTCACCTCTGCCTCACAGACCAAGAATAACCCATAATCTCGAGAACCAGTCACAACAGTACAGTGTTCTTAACCTCCCATCTAAAGCACTCTCCCCTCCTGAATCATCTGCATTATATAAGGGCCTTACTTTCAGCCCTAAACCTGCATTTTATCATGCTACTTTGGTGAAGTACCTCCTGTCCTTCACATGTAATATCCATTGGTAATATCACTTTGCAACACAACCCCCAACAGCGAACCTGACATTGAAACCTGCCTTGAACAGTTCTGACCACGATCCCAAATTGATCCACTACCACTACCTCAAAATCATCCCTTACAAGCCTTCCAAAAATTCCTCACTTCCAGCAATGCCTCACAACCCTTCCTCATGTCCCTACAACATGACCTCTGCAGAACTCCAGGCTCTACATCCCCTAAAAGCTGATTACTCCATCCTCCCAGCAGACAAAGGATCTACCTCTGTAGTATTTGACCGAAAGGAGTATGTTAGTGAAAGTCTACGCCAGCTGTCTGACACCTCTACATACAGGGCCTGCCATGAAGACCCCATCCCCGTGATTCAAACTGACATGCAGTCACTCCTTAAAACCTCAGGCTCCTCACATGGATTAACACCTCAATCCATAGAACTACTCATGCCACCCAAACCACACTCCCCCACCTTTTATCTTTTTCCTAAAATTGACAAACCCCATCATCTTGGCCATCCTATAGTTGCTGGCTTCAAAGCAGCCAATGAACGTATACCTGCCTTAGTTGATCAACACCTGAAACCCATAGCACAAAAACTCCCCTCCTATACCAAAGATACCAACCATTTCCTAGATGGTCTGAAATCCATGCCCATCCCACTCCCACCACACACCTTGCTTGTCACCATTGATGCCACCTCCCTCTATACCAACATCCCCCACTTCATGGTCTGTCTGCTGCTGAACATTTCCTAAGTCAGCAGCCACCTGATTCCAAACCTATGACATCCTTCATACTTACCAACTACTACTACTACACCTTTGAGGGGCAGACATACAAACAGATGAGGAGTATGGAACCAGGATGGCTCCTTCCTATGCCAACCTTTTCATGGGTCGCTTGGAAGGGGCTTTCCTGGGATCCGTAAGTCTTCATCCCCTGGTTTGGTTTACATACATTGATGACATGTTTACCTTGTGGGCTCATGGTGAGGTGACCTGCTAAAATTCCTGGAATTGCTGAATACCTTCTCCTAATTACATTTCACGTGGTCCTATTCCGAATCCCATGCCACTTTCCTTGATGTTGATGTCGTCCTCATCGGAAGCCAGCTACACACTTCCGTCCACATTAAACCTACTAACACACAACAATACTTACATGTTGACAGTTGCCAGGTAAGAGTGTCTGTCATTTCATTCCTCCACCCATCAAATGGTCATCAGCATTTTGGAACAAAGCGACTGTAGGTGCAGTAGTGAACCAGTTCTTGCTATGCAGATATACAGGGCTGCAGGGCAGTAAATGTAAATTTGTAATGCACTCAGAAGTGTCGACGCACTTCACTATAACAATCTTTCTTTCTTTCTTTCCTTTTTTTTTTTTTGCGTACGCAGTTTGTCAGGCAATATACAAATATTCATACACAAGTAGTTGTGACGTAGAACAAATGTCCTTTGACAAGTCTTTACGCAAACAATTTGTAACACAACTTTACATGAACAGTTTGTAAACAAATTTCAAACACAAATAGTTCATTATGCCTGTACACACAGTAATATATCATTTTATTTATTTTTTATTTTATTTAAATGTCAAGTTCCATAGGACCAAATTGAGGAGCAAATCTCCAAGGTAATGGAACGTGTCAGTACATGAACTGACAACATAAAAAGTAATAACAGATAAAAATAAATGTTCATGAACCTGAAAGATAATCAGTCCATAAGTTTCAGCAAACGCCATCAGCAATACAATGAGAATCATCTTAATTTTTCAAGGAACTCCTCGACAGAATAGAAGGAGTGACCCATGAGGAAACTCTTCAGTTTCGATTTGAAAGCGCGTGGATTACTGCTAAGATTTTTGATTTCGAGTGGCAACTTATTGAAAATGGATTCAGCAGTATACTGCACACCTTTTGCACAAGAGTTAAGGAAGTCCGATCCAAATGGAGGTTTGATTTCTGCCGAGTATTAACCGAGTGAAAGCTGCTTATTTTTGGAAATAAACTAATATTGGTAACAAGAAACGACAATAAGGAATATACTTATTGAGAGGCCAATGTCAAAATACCCAGACTCGTGAAAAGAGGTCGACAAGAGGTTCGTGAACTCACACCACTTATTGCCCGAACCGCCCGTTTCTGAGCCAAAAATATCCTTCTAGAATGGGAAGAGTTACCCCAAAACATAATACCATACGACATAAGTGAATGAAAATAAGCAAAGTAGACTAATTTACGTGTCGAAATACCACTCACTTTCGATACCGTTCGAATAGTGAAAATGGCAGTATTAAGTCTTTGAATAGTCTTTCTCAATTACGCGGTTTTGCACACCAATTTCCTTGTGGTTACAAGTTCAGCAATATATAGTAAACATCCACAGATAGTTTCACATTATGCAAGTCTCATAACTTTTCATATATGGGCACATGTTACAAGTACAGATAACATACAGAAATGAGTGTATATCTCTTAGCTTTACCTAAATAAATACATAGAAACATGTTACATATAGGTTTTTACATAGGTACAAATACAAACAGACATATTACATATTGACTTTACATGAACATAGAAAAATGTTTCTCTTATCTTCACACAAGTATGACTGGTTACATAGAAATATTTTTCATATAGTTTTACATAAGTTTACAATAGTAACAGTATTTACAATCATTACAAGTTTAGATCCATGTTTTACCTTTGGAAGTGATGTCACCTGAAATAAAGGAGGATTAGACATGGCATCCCACATCAGCAATAAGACCAAGTGCACAATTACAAATGCGCAAATAACAAAAGCGATGAACTAACATCAAACATAAAAAATACTTGCGACACGAGTGTAAGTGTGCAGTGTAAGCAATGCCTTAGCTACTCATAGGTGTGTGTCTGTTCAATGGTGAGATGCGTATCCAATCAGTTTCAAGGTGAGTGTGTAAGGGTGTAGAATGATTAAGTATTCACGTCAATCAGTCATTAGTAGTTGAAGACTGATGGTTCAGATAGTCAACCCCATAGGCTGAAAATATATCTTCTTCACACTTGTATAAAAGTTAATATAAAATTTGCTTTAAAATTTTAAATGGCTGCTGCAAGTATTTGGTGAAGATGAATCTCTTCTTTCTCCTTCTGTTGCTGACAAGAACAGCTGAAATAAAATTCTTATACTTATATAGCTTCTCAGTGGAAATACTGTGAGGTATGTGTATGTAAGAGTTATGAATAACTTAAGCACGATTCATGGATTTGTTTACTGTTGAGCATGGTATACTCTAAGATCACGGTGAGCATATAGTCCAATAAGTCTGTTTGTTTTAGGATGCTGCAGCAGATATGCACCAGGATGCGGAATGCTGACAATGATATAAGGACCAACATACAGCAGATGCCACTTCGCATTGCGCCACTGAAGAGCAGACGCCTTATGGGGAGTATGCAGAAGCACTAACATACCAGCTTCCTGCTTCCTCTTGGCAGTGTGCACTTAAGTTTTGTTCCTAATTCTGGATTCCACAGTCAGCGTCGCACAGACTTCTCTTACCTTTTCGTCCTATGTTGTTTGCTGGAAAGAAAGTTTTGGTAATGGCATTGTCCAATTGTTGTCTTCTTTGCAATCGAATATGAGGTCATTAGGAGGGTACGGAGTTCCATAAACTTTGAGGTTGTTGTGTACCTCTTCAAATAAAGACAAATATGTTACCAAATTGGTATGCTTGGTAGAAATGTAGGTTCTCATAAATCTGTTAATCTCACGGAACACACATTCAGTGGGATTACACTGTGGACTATACCTTGAGATAAAAATACTCTTAATACTATTGTCTCTCAGAAATTTAAGCCACTTGTACCCAGTACAGTATGCAGCATTGTTGGATAAAATAGCTTTTGATTTTCCCACGTGAGGAATGTAGTCACATGATAAATGATGAATGATGGCAATGGCATTAGCAGATCTTATAGTATACAGTTTAACATGCTTGGAAAACAAATCGTAAAATGCTAGAATATATTTCACACCACCATTGCTTGTGGGATGTGGACCATTTATGTCAGACCTTACAATTTCTAGAGGTTTACTGGGTAGAATAGAATGCAAATCAGTCTTCGTAGACAAGTTCAGAAGTTTAGATTTTTGACAAATCGCACATGTTTGAGTACACAGTGTATCTTACGTCTCGTATTGCTAATGTAACAGTAGGTACTAAGGTTTGCTAGGCACTTCTTGGTACCATAATGAACCCAAACAAAATGTGTGTGCCAAATTAGGTTGCATTCAGAATCCTTAGGAATACAAACACACCAAGTAGTGGCTTCAAGATGACAGCGATAAAATGACAAATCATTAAAATCAAATATCGGTGAGACAGAGGATGGTCAGGTTGATTTGTGAGTAAAACTCGTACCTTATTCCAGTGAGGATCAATGATGATATATTTCTACATAAGTTGATATGATACTGGTGATATAGTTTATCGTGCATAAGAAGTATTCAGTAATCATTCGCATTCTCCAGGTCGGAGTTACACTCATTTAAGTCTTGAGGCACGCGAGACAAAGTATCGGCAATGATATTGTCTTTACCCTTAATATATACAATTTCAAAGGAATAGTTTTGCAAAGATAAAGCCCAGTATGATAATCTGGGATGTACAAGCTTACAAGTTAACAGAAATGTGAGAGCTTCGTGGTCAGTATAAATTTTAGTGTGCTTACCATACAAATAATAATTGAATTTCTTAAAGGCCCACACAAAAGAGAGTGTTTCAAGTTCTGTGGTAGAGTAAGTGCGTTCACGTTCACTAAGTGTGCGCTGGGCCGGTGCAAGGTACGTGCGAAATGTGTGGCCGCATGGGGCGGCACTTTCTGAGGGGTGGCAAATCTGCCACTACCTCTCCACCCTTTTTTTTTTAAGACAAGCTCAACATTCATGCCCAAGAGGGGATTTGAAACCAAACCTCCGAGGGAGCGGCTTCGGGAACTGTGGCATGGCGCCTTGGCTACCTGCCGGCCGCCCCTGTTGAACAAGGGGAGGGAGGAGGACTAATTTCTTCCTCACCACTGTGGCAGCACCGTCGTGTTTACACCGGAGGAACAGAGAGGGGGAAGCAGTCTGGCGTACACGCCAGTATTCTTATGAGTGGAGTGCTGCCAGCCTGTTACGCGCTGTGTGTTTACTCACAACTAATTTTGCAGAAGACGAAATCTAATTTGGAAATTCGAATGCAATGTTCGATACTGCAGTTACATGTTAAGCCTGAAGCAATTTTGCTAAGCCCTTCAATGGCAGTTTTCGAGTGTTTTATTCTTCCCGCATCATGGAAAAAAATGGTTGAACATTACTACAGTCAAACATGTCCAGCACCTACATGGCTACAAGTATTCCGAATGGGTAAATACGCTGCGAGTAATTACAAGGGATAAAGACATTGCTAATAAGCCTGGCATAAGTTGGGTTTTGATGTATTTTTGAAAATTTTTGCTATCCGTTTCTGAGTGATAGTCGGAAGTTTTGGTTTTTGAACCACGAAACACCTGTCTCTGCCTGGATGAACAACAATTAAACTCTGACCAGCACTTTTATTTGACAATACTACTCGCACACTATCACTTTGCCAACATTTATTTACTGCATAATGCGAAGTCTACCAAGCATTTGAATTCACATAAAAATTGGATCGTGTTTTCCGAGGGGCTGAAAAAGTCACAAACTGTTGACGCTCATCATCAAAGGCTTCTGAATACTGAAAGCGAACATTGGAAAAATGTTCTTGAGTGCTTAATAGCAATAATTCATTTCCTGGGTCAGCAATGTCTGCCTTTGAGAGGAAGTACAGACACACTCTTTCAGCCTGACAATGGAAACTTCTTGAAACTCGTTGAATTATTCTGAAAGTTCGACACTGTGATGATGGAGCACCTGCACAGAACAAAGCAAGGTGAGAACAAGGGTCATCATTATCTTGGAAAAGAATGAAATAATTCATCTTATTGGATCATCTATAACCAACAACGTTCTATTAATGATGAAAAATGCAAAGTATTACAGTACAATTCAGGACTGCACACCAGATATTTCGAAAGTTGAGCAGATGGCAGTTGTGGTATGTTTCGTCCAGGAGACAGGACTCGACGGGGTATACGATGTCCATATTCGGGAGCATTTCCTGGGATATCTTCCAGTGCCCGATTCTTCAAGCTCCACTTTGACTAAGGTCATACTCAAGTTCTTGGAAGATAAAAAAATACTATTGTGTAATATGAGAGGGCAAGGATATGACAATGGAGCAAACATGAAAGGAAAGAAGTCTGGTCTCCAGAAAAGAATTTCAGATACGAACAAGAGAGCATTTTATTTACCATGTAGCAGTCACTCATTGAATCTTGTTGTAAATGATGCCGCTGTGTTTTCTAAATATTCTGTTTCCATGTTTTCGACAATGAAAAGCTTGCATGACTTCTTCTTGTCCTCCATTCGACATTGGGATGTCTTGAAGAAGTATCTACCTAACCTGTCACTGAAGCCACTGAGTGATGCTAGGTGGGAAAGTCCCATCGATGCACTTACTCCCCTGAGGTTTCAAATTGAAGGCGTTTATGATGCACTGGTTCAGATGTCAGAAGAATTGGATGGTATGACTGCTCACTAAGCAACATCACTTGTGAATCAAATAAAAAATTACACCTTTCTCACTTCTCTGGTAATCTGGTACGATGTTCTGCTTCACATCAGTGTAATCAGTAAGGCCCTCCAGACCATTGACATAAATGTTTCTGAGGCCGTGGAAATGCTTGAAAAAATGAAAGCATATTTTGAGACCTGCAGAACAGAAGAAAAGTTGGTGTCTTTCTTGATGGATTCCAAAGAATTGGCTACAGAATTAGTGCTAGAAGACCTAACATTACCAGGGATAAGTGTTTCCCGGTGACAAAGTAAGAAGCCAATACATTTTACCTATGAAGGAAAGGATGAGACAATAGATGACACAACACAATATTACAAGATTGAATTCTACTATTATCTTTTAGATATAGTAACTACATCTTTGGATGAGAGATTCAATCAACTGGAATCTCATTGTCATCATTTTCATTTTCTCTACGACATTGGTGAGCTGAAGAAAGGACCTCCTGACAGCCTGGACACAAAAGTGTAGAAACCTTGCAGCAATTTTGCAGCAAGATCATGAGTCAAGCGACATTGACGCACTGGAGTTGAGGGAAGGTCCAAAAGAGACTCTGAAGTTTATAGGAAGACATAATTTTTGTCCTAATGTTAACATTGATGTGAGAATTCTCCTAACACTCCCAGTGACAGTTGCGATTGGAGGGAGGAATTTCTCAAAACTGAAATTGATAAAGACATACCTCTGATCAACGATGAGCCAAACTCGTTTGAATGATCTTGCAACAATATCGATTGAGCAGGAGCTTGCAGAGGACTTAAAATACACAGATCGTGTGAAAGAGTTTGCACAAGCAAAAGCCAAGAGGGCTCGATTTGTCTAGTATTTTTTAAAATTTTTGTATTATGATCAGTGTCTTGGTTATTTACTGTGTTGTTTCATATTTTGTTCAACATTAAATAGTTTTTGTAAATATCATTGTTCAAACCAAATTATCATGAAATTGTAAATATATTTTGTTTTTCATTGAATACGTTATCTGTTCACAACCATTGAAAAATGTTTATTTACGTTAACTGTAAGTTCACGCCACGCGGGATTAGCCAAGCGGTCTAAGGCGCTGCAGTAATGGACTGTGAGGCTGGTCCCAGCAGAGGTTCGAGTCCTCCCTCGGGCATGGGTGTGTGTGTTTGTCCTTAGGATAATTTAGGTTAAGTAGTGTGTAAGCTTAGGGACTGATGCCCTTAGCACTTAAGTCCCATAAGATTTCACACATATTTGAACATTTTTGCAAATTCGCAAGTCTTATTAAAATTAGCTACTATATTTCTTCAATCAGGATTGACTCCATTTTTGAGCTGGTGTCCAGCGACTGTTTTGTACAAATCTGTAGAGAATGTCACCAATGAGTCGCAATTTTTGTTTTTATTTTCCAGATCTACATAGATTTTAGGCACAGTGTGGTTATTCTCAACACTTTGAGTTATGTTTACATCTATACCATCATGCTGAACGTAACTGTCAACATGATGGTTTAGATGTAAGCACATATTAAAAGCTCTGAGACTGGCCACTCAGTGGTTGAAACCTAGGTAAATCTGAAAAGTAAAAACAAAAATTGTGATTGACTGCTGATATTTCCTACAGATTTATTTGAATAAAAAAAAAAATGCGGTGGTGGGGTGCGGCAATTTAGCAGCTCGCATGGGGTGGTACTTGGACTTGCGCTGGCCCTGAGTGTGCGGCTTGCAAAACTAATAATTTTCACATGTTCTTGTTCTCCATTCTTTACAACTTGAAACAAACCATAGCCTAAGCCATAGGATGAGGCATCACATGTCATACAAAATCTAAATTAAAATCAGAGTGATCCAAAATGTTTGTGTTAACCAAAGCATGCTTAACACTATCAAAGTCTTTCTGACACTGGTCAGACCATACCCACATCTGATTCTTTTTGAGTAGGTTGCATAGATGTTTGCTGTTTAAAAGTTGGTGTGGTAAAAATGTATCAATGTGTTCAGACCAATCTTACTAGCTATGAGCAGGTCATCAGTGTAGTGAATAATTCGTTCAACCAGTTCATCGCTAAGTATAGTATCCTACGTGGTGATAGAGACTCCTGAACTGACATTCAGACCAAAGGGAAGGATTCAAAATTGATAGGTTCGCCCCCCGAATATAAGTTCAGTGTACTTTCTAGACTCTGGTGTGACTGTGACTTGCCAGAATAAAATGGTCAGATCTGTCACAGAAAAATACTTAGATATAAAAATTTCTGGAGTTGCTCCTCTAAATTCTCAGGTTTTGTGTGAACATGTAAAATAATCTCATTAATTGCATGAGCATCCAAAACAACTCTGATATTCCCATTGGTTCTTTTTTACAACAAGTAAATGGCCACCGTAAGGTGACGTTGAAGGTTCGATGATTTTCCACTCTACCATTTGTTTCAACTTGTGCCATACAGCAGGTCATTGGGATAGTGTCACATTGTATGTTTTGTGGAAGAAAATCTGGTGAGGCTTAAATTCTGTTTTATACCCCTATGTGTTGATCGCACCTGGTTGTTTGCTAAATACTTGTATGTACTTGGACAAAACATCATAAAGTTCATTACGTTTATCATGTGTGACAGCTGTAGTTTCTGATAACTTATTACTAATTAAAGTTTTCAAGTCCTCAAATTCGGCATCAAGTGTGCGTGTCAGTGTCGTCGACATTATCGGTGTCCTGTATTAATTGAATCTTGTACCCTGTACAATATTTATCTTGCTTCAGAGTCCTGGTATCCAGGTCAATTGAAATTTCACTGCCCTTATCTTTTCCTCATTCTAACATCCAATCTTGTCGTCACTTATCTGTAACTATTGCTGCCATTGTCAAAACTTATTCTTTGGTTAGCTTCACTGACCCTGCCAGAATCACTGGATTAGTTATCCCATGTTTAATCTCCTGTTAGGTGTTATTGCGTGTTCAGACAATGCGTTTTCTGCGCAATTCTGAGAACAGAATTAAGCGGCTGCTAACCGGAGTTTGTACAACTGACCCTTAGTAGTGTAGCAATCTGGCAAAAATTTTCTGTCAAAATTTCATTTTCATGGATACACTGAGAAGATAATGTGTAATCTTTCTTACCTGCTATTGCTTTTAGTCATTTATTTCCTCTCTGGGAGTCTGGATCTATGGATTTCGTTAATAGTTATAACAATGCTTATCATTCGCACACACCCAGATCTATGGATTTTGTTAATAATTATAACAACTCTTATCATTCACACACACCCAGATCTATGGATTTCGTTAATAATTATAACAACACTTATCATCTGCACACACCCATCAACCACATAAACAATTGGCATGCAGCCGTTCAGGTTTATTCGGCTCAGCTCCTATAGCCCTGTCCCCTTTTGTCTGTGGAAAACCTTTTTTCTTTTTTTGTGTGCCATGGGCATGCCCCTGACAGAGACATCATGTATGCTACGCTCGCATTAAAAAATCAACTTGTGATTCGTTTGGATATCAACTTAGAGTGTGTTCAAAAATCACCAGGAATGCATTTCAAAATCACATGAATAATCGTTAATGAACATGCATTGGATGCTAGGCACTTTGTGAAACAAGGTTTTTTCTTCAATAATATGGATTTGGTGCCGCATGAAATTGCTACCTGGGGCAAATATCCTGATTTGCCCCCCCCCCCCCCCCCCTCTCCACAGATCCAGGCCTGCCTGTGTATTTTTCATAATATTTGAAAGAAGTGTGGTTGCAATTATTAATGCAGTTTTCCAGGTTTGTGATTAAATTTGAAAATGACGACTCAGTGTGTCAAAACTAGTAATGTAACCTTTTAAAAATTTGTTTTAGTTACTGGGGTTTGGCTACCAATTCTGGTGTCAAATAAACATTTTAAATTTCATTCAGTCACACTCCTTTATGATGGTTATGTTGAAATAAAATTAAAAAAAACATTGCTAAGTGTTTACTGAAAAGAATGTTCTTGGAATATTACGATCTTAAAAGAGAAATACCCATTCTTCGAAAGCTTTGGTTGATTGATTGGTGTGTGGATTAAAGGGACTAAACTATATGGTTATCAGTCCCATCGAAATCTTTACAGTTGGGTGAAGGAGGACACAGACATTAATTTCACAGGGAAACAAACCACTTTCTGGTAAATTTTGAATGTGATTCATTTTAAAAAATGTAAAAGATGAACATTTCTGGTTGAGACGGAGGTCATTGTAGCATGGTGTGAACGCTTTCTTAGAACTTTGAGAGAAAACGAGAAAGGTGTGAAGAAACCTGTTGTGTATACTGATGAAATGTGGGTGCATACACACTATACTGTCAGTAAATGTTGGCAGCATAGTGATGTACCAGGTATGCAGAAAAAAAGAAAATTCTCAGCAAAGAACATTAGTAGGTCATGCAAAAGGACAAATGGGATTCACTGAGGGTGCAGAGCTCATCTATGATTCAAGAGTAACATCGGAAGATAATCACAATGAAATGTACAGGGAAAATTATATGAAGTGGTTGCAAGAGCGCCTAATACCAAACATTCTAGGTGGAAGTATTGTGGTATTAGAAATTGTGCCCAACCATTGTGATCATGAAAATAAAGCGCCTAACACATCTTCTCGTAAAGCAGATATACAATCATGCCTGATTAAGCATAAAATTCCGCGAGTTCTTGAAAATTGTGAAACGTTACAAACCGGAGCCAGAGAATACAGTAGACAGAGTACTAAAAGAATCCACAAGAGGACTTATAGTGTAACACCTTACACCCTGTAAAGGTGTTCTGATCACCACCGAACTTATCTGGAATTTAATGAAACAGAAAGTTTCATCCCACAATGTCATCTGTGTTACTCTTTCCCAATTTAAACAAATAACTATGGCTGCAGTGCAGAGCATTACGAAAGATGACTGGAAGGAGGCGTGTGATAAAGCGAAAACTGTTATGTACGAATACTATCACAGAGATATACTGATGGTCAAAGCTCTTGAGAGTGTAATTATTCAACTTCAACCAGACAATGACAAAGAAATTTTGTCTCGTATTCTGACGATATATCTGAGGAGGCAGATTCAGACTTGACAGAGACAGCTGCTTCAGACATCAGCAACAGCTCTACCGAATCAGTAGATAAGGCAGAACTGTATGCAGAAGAGCTAGCTGTCCAGCCCTTACATATGGAGTAAAGGTTGTTGAAAACATTGTATTAACCTTTTTACTAGGTCAGATGTTTTGTTCCTGTGTTTCTTGTTTCATTTGGAATCCTAGTGTGTTTTATTTTAATTATTTTTATTTATCCATTACAATATTTAAACATTTGAAAATTTTGATGTTTTTATTAAAAAACTAAAGTAGAATAATCTGTTTCTATTGACTGTGCAATGCGGTCAAAAATGTATTTTTCACTACAAGATTTAATAATGTAGTGATCAAAGTCATTTCGATAAAAATTTGACAGTAAAAGAATGTTACAGCACCAGCCAAGATTTGGACCCGCAACCTCTCGCACAGTAAGCAGATGTGTGTCCACTGCCCTATTTCTATTTTTATGGTATAGACTCACACGTGAAATTCTGAAACTGTTTTTTTCGTCCATTACTTGCAAACGAGATCACCACTAGGGTGAACACCACCATATATGTGGTTTCAAAAGTCGACCTCTCTCTGTTAGTTATTAGATTGTACACTTCCATTAACGTACGTTATTAATAATACCTTCAAATTAAATGAGGTCTCAAATTGTGCAGATGGCATTTCTGAGTGAAAGACTGTTTCTGGTAGATGAGCATGTAATGCACCAGATTAATTGGAACATATGTGTAGGTGGTGGGTAAAGGTATAACTCAGTAGAAAAGGATTTTGCTTACACTGAAATATGTAATGCTCAATATCTTCATTATTTATTAATGTGTATTTAATTTAATTGATATTATCTCAATTCTGATTGATGAGCAAAATTTCATTTAACTCTTATGATACCAATGCCCAGTAATGTCTCGAGGTAATTAAACCCATATGAAAGAACTTTTAACATCTTGCAGCCGCATCAGCAACTGCGATAATTAAACGCATAACACGTCAGCCTCAGTTGCAAATAGAAACCAATCTTTACCTAGGTTTCAGCCAAAATAATATGGCCTTCTTCAGAAGCTATTGACACTTTGACATGTAATAGTTTAGTGTCAATAGCTTCTGAAGAAGGCCAAATTATTTTGGCTGAAACCTAGGTAAAGATTGGTTTCTATCTGCAACTGAGGCTGATGTGTTATATGTTTAAACCTATATGAAGTCTCTTTAGGTAGCCTTAGCCCTGTCAACATTTTTAAGATCTGTGTGTATTAGACTGGTGACTGTTCTGTCAGACGTGTCCGTCAGAACAGTCACCACTCAAATATATACATTTCTGTATGAGCATGATGGTTCCTTGATGTCTGTTTCAGTGCGCATGCACTATTATTGCCCAAACTCCTATGGGAATCAATAATTTGTGAGTAGGATGTTAATGGAAGAGGGATGCTGCATTGCAGAATGTGATAAGTTGGGAATATGACCTGGATGGAAACTGTGGCCAGGTGGCCAAGGCAGTTAAAGGCAACCGTTCTAGAGAAACAGAGCATCCAGGTTCGAGTCTCATTACTAAATTTCTTGGAATATGGATTCAAGAAAATTTAAAGTTTCATAAATAAGAAATTAAGTACCACCAGCTATTGCATGAAAATTCTTACTGTCTGCATAACACAACAAATGGTAAGTTTGTCAAACGCACAGGTGGCATCACTGTTGAGATATGGCATAATTTTTTGGGGTAACTCATATGCCACCAGAAGTTGCTTTATTGTCCAAAAAAGAATTATAAGGGCCATAAGAAATGCAACTACTAGAAGCACATGCAGGCCACTATTTAAGAACCTACAAATTCAACCACTACCTTACCTACACATTTTGGAAGTTACATGTTTCATTAAGAAAATAATGGACACTGAAGACCAACTAGTACAAAAAAATAAAACAATTTGTAAGTACAGTACATGACAGAAAATGGAACTGCTAAGTGAATATGAAAAAACAAAACTTAGACAAGACGGGCCCTACTAGCAGGGAAAAAACTTTACAGCAAGTTACCACACCACAGTAAGACAAAAAAAATTTAATGAATTTTAAAATGGCTCTAAAAATGTATCCTTTGAATAAACTGCATTATAGTGTTGATGAATACATACAGTCTTAAATTATACAGAAGTTAGCTGCTCTCTAAATTCTGGTTGAGTTTCTGTAGAACACTTTAGTAACATAATCACTGTCAGTGTATATCACATAATTGTAAACATTTTCTAATCTTTTAATTTGTGTCATTTGTTCAAATGCAAAAGCGGCAAACTATAATCATGAAGATGCCCAGAAAACTGTAAATATTACTCTGCTTTTTTAATTAATTGTTGTTAATTCATAAGGAAAGTATCATGTTTTAGTGTAAATTTGTTTCCTTTTATAAAAAAAATTGTAAGATATCATCAACACAATGATGTAAAAATCTTCATGCTTTTTAGCTAGAAAACTGATATAAGTTCTTGAGAAGAGCATGAAGATATTAACCTATATGTATACATTTGCTTACAGTTTCATGTATGTAAATTTATTCATGTTGTAGTAGATATACAATCCAGAATCATAACAAACTCACATTGTCTTATCTTAACATCTCACAAAAACTGGTTTGTCCAATATCAGTTTGTAACTAAGTAAAAAAAATGATGAAACAGACCAATAAAAACAAACAAGCAAACCAATCTGGCACAAAGTTTCAACTTTCACCATTGCACTGCCACAATGCCCTGTGCAGCTGGAAGTTACAAGTTTCCCACCCATCCATTTCATCCTCATCCTCTGCTTCTTATACATATGTACACTAGTCATATCATCATAAGTGATGTGTGTTCTGTCAGACACGTCTGATGGAAGAGTCACCATTCAAATATATGCACTTCTGTATGGACGTGATGGTGCCTTAACATTTGTTTCAGCATGGATGCATTAGTATCTTCCAAACTTCTGCAGGAATCAATAATTTGCTTGTAGGAGGTTAATGGACAATGGGTGCTGCATTGCAGCATGCAAGAAGTTGAGAATTTGGTCCAGACGAAAGTAAGTCTAGATGGCGAAGGCAATTGCTCTAGAGAAGCAGAGAACAAAACATCTGAGTTCCAGTCTTGGTCTGGCACAAATTTTCAGCTTGCCATTGCTTTAGCACAGTGCCCTGTATGACTGCATGTCATGAGTTTCCCACCCATCTTTTCCGTTTCCTTCCTCATCCACTATTTCGTATAAATTTTTAAGATAGCCAAAGCTTCAACTTTTGCTTAAGTTAGTCGATGTCCTTTGTAGTGACAAAATGTCTCTCTATGTAGCCAATGATTGATAACCTTCCTTAAGGTACATGAATGCCTGTGTGTCTTAGGAAATCAAGAGGTCTTACACATTTAAGATTGCCAGACACTGGTAACATTTCTTAAGGTGTATAAAGTGTCACAGTGGGTATTAAGGTATCCATAAACTTGGAATTGGTTTGTAGTAGTCACCCTTTTGTGAATGGACAGATTTAGCAAATGTGTTGCCTGGGTATGGATATTACAATGTTTCAATCAATTTCTTTCATTAAAACTGTAACTAGCCACAAATGATTTTATAAATAACGAACAATATAATCCAAGATTGTAGCTCACATGTTCAGGTGATACATGATTATATGTGATCTATAGCATTTTAATGCTGTCATATTGTATTTAAAGAAGTTGGATCTTAGGTTACTATGACAAAAGAAAGAAGGATTCTCTGGTATTTTACTTTGGCGGCTTTTGCAACACATTACAGTGAACTTAACTTGGACTGCGAATAGCATAAAAATGTGTGTGGAATACAGTGGTTGTAAGACTTTGGAAAATCTTTTACATTAATGACTATCTTTCTTAGTGACAAAAAGAAAAAGTTTAATACTGCATTTGTTTTGGCTTGAGGTGTTTTATGCTCTTTGTACCAACAGAAGCAGACTGCGAGTAAAAGGAATTGATGAGTTATATTTCCTGGAGTTTTTTGCAGATAATTCAATGGGACTGGAAGCACAAAACATTCTATAGCTATGTTGTGCATATGCATCAGTTAAACTGTGGGAAATTACTAGAACCTCTCACTGAATTGTCATATTTGGGTTTTAGATACCAACTATATTCATCATTTTCATCCCAATCTGCAATCTGGAGAAAACTAATGGAATAGTCTACGGTTTGCACTTAAATTGAAAAAGAATGAATTGTTAATGGATGAGATTGTAATGGGACAGTTATAAGAACACTGCATTACACTACTCTACAAAGATAAACTTATTACATACGCACCAAAAGATTAAAATTGACAAATTTTGTAATGCACAGATGAAGCCTTGAAAAGTAGGCAATGTAATGATGTAACAACTAAGTGACCTGTGACATAAGGAACAAAATTTCTATACTTTGTTGTAACTAATTGTGTTTACGATTAAGACATATGAATTTACAGGTATTTGTTGATGTAGTCTTCAGTCTGAAAATTGGTTTAATACAACTCTCTGTGCTAGTCTATCCTCCATAAACCTGTTCATCTTTGTGTAGCTCCTGCAACCTACATCTATTTGAATCTGCATACTGTACTGAAGCTTTGGCCCTTCTCTACAAATTTAAACTCTACACGTCCTTCCAGTACCAAATATACTGAAGGAAAAAAAGTTGCAGCACCAAGAAAGAGTTTTGCAACATAAATGAAAGTTGATAGGTGTGATTCTACATCTGACAGATGATGACGATTCAAAATTTCACACCAGTCACATAAGAGTGGAGCTAGTCAAGGTTTTAAATATGTGCTATAATGTTCGTGAGAATTGGCTACCTTTGAGACTGGACGTGGTGAAATGATGTTAGCCAAGAATGCCTTTAAGGTAACAAAGATGCTGTAATCAACACCGCACCATGTTTGAAAGAGGTCATGTAATAGGGCTAAGAGAATCTGGATGTTCTTTCTGTGATACTGCAGAAAGACTTGGCATTATGTAGCCACTGTACATGCTTGCCGGTAGCGGTGGTCACAAGGACGTACAGTCGCAAGAAGACTAGACTCTGGTTGGCCAAGTGGCATTACCGAGAGGAAAGATGATCTCTTTTGGTGTATGGCTCTGGAGCATTGTACTGCATCTGCAGCAGTAATCTGAGCAGCAGTTGGCACCAGTTTTAGTTTAGTTTTAGTTATGTCATGTTCTGTAGATCATTTTTCCGATTATTTTATCGATATGATGTGGAACATGTCAGATTACAAGATATATATACACACATGAATAGTGCTAATGTTAATATTACTGAAACGTTTAGCTCTACACATGCAACTACATTTAGAGGTACAATATTTTTTTTTTTTTTACCATTTCTGAAACAGAAACTCATCCATGGAGTAGAAGGAGGTGTCCAAAAGTAATGGTTTTAAGCTAGATTTAAAACTTGATCTGCTACCTGCCAGACACTTTATGTTGTTAGGTAAATGATCAAAGACTTTTGTTGCTGAATAATGTACTTCTTTTTGAGCAACTGACAGCTTTAACAACAGATAGGAAAGGTCATTTTTCCCTCTAGTGTTGTACGTATGAACATCACTGTTCTTTGCAAATTGAGATGGATTATTTTTAACGAATTTCATTAGCGAATATATGTACTCTGATGGTGCAGTTAAAATACCTTACTCCTTGAAAAGGTACCTACATGACATCCTTGGGTGAACAGAACTAATTATTCTCACTGCTCTCTTTTGTGCAATTGACACTTTAAGTCTAAGTGGTACATTACCCCAGAAAACTATTCCATAAGACATTATTGAGTGGAAATATGCAAAGTCCATTATAAGGCTGATCTGTTTATTACCAAGACTAGCGATTATACAAAGAGCGAAAGAAGCTGAACTTAGTTGTTTGAGAAGCTTCTTCCAGTTCAAGTTGTCATGAATGTGAACACCCAAAAATTTGGAGAAATCTACCCTGTTAACTGAGCCCTGTTCATATGCTACATCAATCGTCAGTATGACTCTATTCAGTGTACCGAACTGGATATAGTGAGCTTTTTCCAAATTAAGGGAGGGTCCATTTTCTGAGAACCACTTAATAATTCTTTGAAAGACATACTTAAAAATATCTTCAGTTCCTTTCCTGGAATGGGGTTTATTACAACAGTCGTGTCATCTGCAAAAAGTACTAGTTCCGCTTGCTGAACTTTAAGTGGGAGGTCATTCACATGAATAAGGAATAGCAGAGGACCTAAAATTGAACCCTGTGGGACTCCCTTTACGATAACTCCCCATTCACTAGAATTTACCACTCTTACAACATTATTTGTGCTATTCAGCACAACTTTTTGCATTCTGTTCATTAAGTATGATTCAAATCAGCTGTGCGTATAGCTTTCAGTTCCATAAAACCTGAGTTTCTCTAAGAGTGTGACATGATCCACACAGTCAAATGCCTTGGATGGATAACAAAAAATACCAACTGGTGATAATTTGTTATTTAGGGCTTGTACTGCTTGGTGGGTAAATGTCTAGATAGCATTCTGACTCAAGTAACCTTCTGGAATCCGAACTGTGACATGCTGAGTAAATTATTTTCACTTAAATGTGAGACTACTCTTGAACACATAACTTTTTTGAATATTTTAGAAAATGAAGTCAGCAATGAGATTGGTCTATTAAGTCACTCTTGTCCCCTTTCTTATGAAGAGGTTTGACAATTGCATATTTCAATCTGTCTGGAAAAATTCCCTGTGCCAGCAAAGTATTACATATATCAGTAAGGACTCCACTTATTAAATTAGGTACAACACTTCAAAATTATGTTAGAGACTCCATCAACACCACATGAGCTCTTGTTTTTCATTATATTTATAATTCCCTTAATTTCAGTGGGGGATGTTGGTGCTATTTCTAAAGGCCTAAAGTCCTGGGGAATGACATTTTTAACATATTTTTTTGCTTCTTCAACTGAACCCTTTAACCCTATTTTTGCTGCTACATTCCGAAAGTGATTGTTAAAAATACTTGCAACCTGTGAATTTTCGCTCACAACATCATCATTTAGCTTTATTGCTACGGTATGCTGCGCATTGTTATGCTGCCCTGTCTCCCGCTTGACAATATTCCAAATAGTTTTAATCTTATTATCCCCATTATTAACTTCTGTCAGAACACATAAGCTTCTCGACTTCTTAATGACTTTTACAGTATTTTTTGTAGTAAGCAAGTAACGTTGGATCCTGACTTATTCTGGCCTGTCCATATATTTCCCTCTTCCTCTTACACAATATCTTAATTCCCTTGGTAATCCATGGCTTACTTGACTTTGTAATGGCTTTTTTGGATAACATTTCAGGAAAGCAACTCTCAAACATTGAGACAAATTTATGGTGGAATAAACTGAATTTGGCATCAGCATCATTTTCTGTGTATACTTCATCCCATTCCACCTCTTCTAGGCTGCACTTGTATCCTGTTCACATTAATAAGCCTCCCTGCCTTGTATGAACCTGCCTGAATCCTGTAAGGTGCTATATGTGTTATTTCCATTAACTGTGCTTCATGAACAGGTAGCCCATTAACAACTGGGTACACATTAATTGTTTCTGCCTGAGCACTGTATATGAAAATGTTATCGATAAGTGACCTACTATCCTGCTGCACACGAGTTGGAAAATTTACAACAGATACTAGATTGAAACAACTAAACAAAGATTCTAGCTCTTTTTCCTATCCGTATCTTTTAAGAGATCTACATTAAAATCACCACAAGCCACTAACTGCTTCTTTTTGTCTGGCAGGTAGCTCAATAATGCCTCAACATTTTTCATGAATAGCTGAAACCTTGAGGGGACCAGTAGAGTGTTACAATTACTATAGAAGTATATTGCAGTAGCAACTCACAAGCACCTGCTTTAAGGATCTGATCTGCACAAAAACTATTTGTTTCAATATTTTTGACTTTGTGTCCAGTTTTTATATAAGTAGCAACTCCTCCTTTTTCCATGTTGACTCTACATGAATAAGATGCTAATCTGTAATCCCTTGAATTTAACTTCTCCATCCCTGCAGTTACATGATGAGCAGAGAGAGATAAAACATCTATACCTTCAGAAGTTACCCCATTTTCTAGACATACAGGAAGCTCATCTATCTTAGTTTTCAGGTCTGTAATGTTCTGATGAAAAACAAATTTTATTTCTTTGGATACTGCTACAGACATTATGGCACTGTTCTGTTTTAATCTCTTTCAATACTCTCTGTCTGTAACCTGACTCTAACCTAAAAAATGTGTTCCTCTGACTCCAGTAATCACAGGTATTTTATCTTGTGTGCATGTGGCCCCCCTTACATTTGCTGCAAGAAGATCAACAAATCTATCTTTCCCCCTCCTATTCAGGTGCAAGTCATGACTAGTGTAACCCCACCTCCCAATTACATCAACAGGCACAGCACAGATATGAGGTTTAGTTTCTGCCAACAGTAACCCCCACCCCAGCTCTCTGTTAACACAGTTGACAGCCATATTCACTCAGGGCTGGTCATAGCACTGCAAAACATTCACAAACCCCACATGAATGTGAGCTGTTACTGCACCTATTACATCCAGGTCACACGTAATACTGTAGTCCGAATTGCTAGCCAGGCTGTTTCCTGCTCCTCCTACTATAAGAACATGGTCCTCACCATCAAAATCTTTGCACAAGGCCCCTAAGTTTTATGCACCCTGGCTAAGCTTAGCACTAGGTTTCACAATGCTTGTGTGCTGGTACTCGACTCCTAGCCTATCCTGTAACAACTGGCCTACACCTCTCCCGTGACTGATACCTAACAGCAGGACTCTTTTCTTTTTGCTTGACTTTACTCGCGACCTAGCATTAGAATTGTTACTATGAGTGTGCTGCACCCTACTTTGCTCAAAAACTGATTGAGGCTCTTCTGTTTCAGGTAACAAATCAAACTGATTGTTCACTGGAATCTTTAAAGTGATTTCTGAGGTTTTCTCCTTCTGACGACTTGTTACCTATTCCCAGTCCCATTGTCTGTTTCCCCCTTCAACCTATCTAATTCAAAGTACACCATTTCTAGTTCAGCCTGAAGGGCACAAATCTTTTTATCCCTGTTCCACGATTTTCTTTTCACGGCTACATAATCTACAACTCCACTGGCGAGCCTAATCTGGCACTATAACAGCTTCCCCACTACAATGTCCCCAGTGAAACACCAACCCACAATCCTGACATTTCACTCCCATGCTCACTAATCTATGACAACATCCACATTTGTCACACATGACGGCAGATTAAACAATACAAATTACTCTACAAACAAACAACATAAATACAAACAATACAAATTACACTACAAACAATTCCCCTACAACAATTAATGCGACAAGCAGTTACAAATTGTTTATTTCAAGGATGGCTCTCAGCCAGGTGCCCTGTAGCGTGCATTCCACTGACTCTAAACCACTGCCATTTGTGATTTCTGTGGTGACAAGTGAGAACTCATTGGAGGGCAGGGTGGAGGTCTGTTGTGTTTTCTGATGAAAGATGGTTCTGCCTCGGTGTCAATGATAGCTGTGTATTGGTTAGAACAAGGCCAATTGATGGCCTGCAACAAACCTGTCTGCATGATAGACACATTGAACCTAGATCTGAAATTATGGTCTGGGGTGCGATTTCGTACGAGAACTCTTGTGGTTATCCCACACACCCTGACTGCAAATCTATTAGTAACTAGTAGGTATGGTGAATCGACCTGTTGTGCTGTCATTTATGAACAGCAATCCAGGGGCTGTTTTACAGCAGGATAACACTTGCCCACGTATGCTGTTGTAACCCAACACGCCCTACAGAATGTCAGATGTTACATGGCCTGCTTGATCACTAGATGTGTCTCCAATTGAACACATATCGGCACATCTTTGGACGACAACTCTAGCATCACCCACAAACAACATTAACTGTCCCTGTATTAACTGGGAAGTGCAATGTGTGGAACTCCATCCCACAAACTGACATCTGGCCACTGTACAAGACAATGTACGCATGTTTGCATGCTTGCATCCAACATTTTGGTGGTTAAACTGGTAATGTACCTGCATTTCACATTTGCAATGGCTTATCTCACACTTACATAACCTGTGATCTTGCAACGTTAATCACTTAAATATATTACTTAGACAAATGTATTCCTGAAATTTCGTTACTCTGCATTAATTATGTTTAGGTGTTGTGATGTTTTCCCCATCAGTGTAGATGATACCTTGAAGCTTCAAGAAAAATCCTGTCAATCAATCCCTTCTTTTAGTCATGTTGTTCCACAGATTTATTTTTTCACCAATTCAACTGTGTACCTCCTCATTAGTTACATGCTCTACACTACCACTGAAATGGATGGCAGATGGTACTTAACATTGCACAAGTTATGGATTTTTCCCATTCCACTCACATACGCTAAAAGCAGAAAAATGTTTGCATAATCGCTTCTGTGCATGCAGTAATTAGTCTAATATAGTCTTTGTGATCCCTATGGGAGTGATATGTAGGGGGTTGTAGTATATTCATCACTTCATACTGGTTCTTTAAACTTTAAAGTAGGCTTTCACATGATAATTTTCATCTAGCTTCAAGAGTTTGCCCATTCAGTTTTTTCAGAATCTCTGTGACACTCTCCTGTGGATCAAACAAACCTTTGACCATCCATGCTGCCCTTCTTAATATACATTCAACATCCCTGTGAGTCCCATTTGATATGGGTCCCACATGCCTGAGCAATATCCTAGGATGGTTTGCATGAGTGTTTTGTATGCAGTCTCCTTTGTAGATTAATGGTATTTCCTCATATCTTACCAATGAAAGACTATCTGCCACCTGTTTCACTTACCTCTTGAAACATAACAGTCTAATTGAAACCCATTTAAACACGTAAATTTTAAACATAAACAGTAATTTCTGACATAGAGGTGTACGCAAAATTGTACTTGTGGAAAGTTATGAAGAATATAATTTTGGAATCTTAATTACACTAATGAGTAGAAGCTCTGCAAATGAAGGGAACATTTTCCACAAAGAGAACCTCTAGTAATTAATAAAATATGAAAATGTATTATTGTAATTTCTTATTTGAGAAGTCATACTCAAATAAAATAACGTACACAAACTAATACTAATATAGAATTGTACTTGCTGTAAGTATAAATAGTTACAGCCATATTGGCATAGGAAGTCAGTCTGGTTTTGGTTTTTGAGCAGTGAGCATGTAGCTGCTCCTTTTGTATTGTAAGTATTGTTTGCCTTTGTAATTATACTTTAATTTTGTCTTGAAAGTATAATAAATATATCGAATCATAATACAAAATTGAGTTTTAATTTTAACTTTTCCAAAGTTAAAATTTTTACAGTTACTGAGAACTTAGGACTTCAGCTGTGACAGAGCTGCAGAAAGGATGAGTAGAGAAACCCCAATATAAATGTTTAACCTAAGAATAGCTACGTTTTACTCTCCATTTCGTATGCCTTCAAAGTCTAATCCTGTTTGCTATTTACTGTTCTTCTGCAGCACCTCATTTAAAAAATACCTCTTCCATACTTGTCTGAACTGTTTGTCATCTACGTTTCACTGCCATATGAGGCTACACACCATACAAATAACTTCAGAAAAGACTTCCTACTACTTAAATTTATGTTTAATATTAACACATTGATCTTCTTTAGAAATTCTAATCTTGCTAGTGCTAGACTGTATTTTTAATAACCCCTTCTTCAGCCATCATCAGTTATTTTACTATTCTAACAGCAAAACTCATTGACCACTATTAGTGTTTTATTTCTTAACCTAATTCCATCAACATCATTTTATTTAATTTGACTACATTCCAGTATTCTTGCTTTACTTTTGTTCTTTTTACGTCACCGGTCACGATTCTGTTTAACAATGGTTCTCCTTCGTCCTCATAACGTGACAGAAAGTCTAATGCAGAGGCCATTCTTTGAGTTTTGTGGTGGTCGGTAAGAATTTTGGGCACCCATCGTGCACAGAACTTACGATAACCCAATCTTGCTGCCACTATCTCGTACAAGAGTGTCTTAGAAATCTGTTGAAAACCAGTAGACAACTCCGACATTGAGAAACGTCGATTTTCACGAACTTTTGCATCAACTGTCTGAACGAGTTCGTCAGTCACCAATGATGGTCTACCACTCCTCTCTTCATCATGAACGTTTTCTTGTCCACTTTTAAATAAACGTACCCATTCACGGACAACTCCTTCACTCATAACTCTTGGTCCGTACACGGCACAAAGCTCACGATGAATAGCTGCTGCAGAATATCCTTTGGCTGTAAAAAACCTTATGACAGCACGCACTTCACATTTGGCGGGGTTTTTTATTGCAGCACACATTTCAAACTGCCACAAAAACTAAACTAGCACAGGCACGACGTTCACTCGACCACGGCTTGATGCCGACTGACCTGTTGGGTGCGTGAAACAGGCGTCTAAAGCTAGCGAAATGAGGGATGCTCAACTACCGGACCTACCGATAGATGGCTCTAGCGCGTGCCGGCCAAAGATCATATCATTGAGTGTCTGCCATATCTGAGTTTGGCGAAAAACGAAGTGTCAAAACACGGATGAAAATGTTTTTCGTTCTGCGCCCTGATAAGTCTTTTGTATTGGGTGTTCTAGATATCTACACATCAACATAATGAAGTGTTTCTAATCTAGTGAGAAAAAACAGTGACAGTTCTGCTATGAAATTCCTAAATTCGAGTGTGTTTTGGTAGTTTGACAAGCTGACCTATAAATTGTTTACTATTAATTTTATGAGTGCTTTACTTATTTGCCCGTTTTAAAATACTATTTAAGATTCAATGGAGCTCAACAAATTACCTTGGTTGCCAAAGCTTTTAACTACAGGTATAATTCGGAAAATCAAGTGTGGAAAACAGTGAAGACGTGTCTTGAAAAAAAGTTGACATCGTTTGCTTAGGCGTATCTTTACTGACAACAGAAATTACAACAGAACTAATAAAGTATTACTTAGTTATAAAAAGAAAAACTTATTTTTTCTTTATCTGAAGTGATGCACTACCGATCTCCATATATGCTGACACTGTAATTGCAACATTCACTTACGAATTTGGCTCTCTCTTTGATTAGAAATTTAAATGCTATGATTTTATTAACGCCTGTATATGACACAGTGTATTTTAATTGAGTGATAAGGTAGAAGCACCAGTTTTTGACAGTACTTCAGTTTTTGATACGAGACAAGAAATACATTTAAATGAGACAAACACAAAGGCCAACGTTAAGGCTCCTCTTAAATGCATAACTTGTATCATTGGGAAGTTAAGTGTAGTAATAATATTATATTGGACTGATCCATGATGATGTAGGAAGTGAAGGAACTTGTTGAAAATAACATTGATCACAGCTGTTAATTTTAAGGTTGGGGTGTCTTAAAACTGTAATTTTCCAGTCTGAAACCCAAATAATGACTGGTACCATGGTTTTATTTTAAAATTGAATTCAAAACATGTCAGTGAGCAAAATTAATTACACTATGAATTACAACCATGGAAATTTATTTCTGTGAATCTTGGTTCCAGTCTTTGACATGGTGTCAATCACTGGAATGACTGGTTGTCATGATATGGCCCAAGCAAAAAACAAACCTGAAAGCGAAAGCTGTAGAAGCTGGCCACGCAGGCACCTCAATGGCTGCTATAGTCTGTCTGTAAACTGAAGAGCGAGCAAGCGAGTCCCCACTCTGCCTACCCTGCTACGTCACAGGGCGCTTCTACAGGCTGTTTCACAACGTAGTACCGGCCCTGCGGCGGTGCGCGCTTCATATCTGTGGCGACGCCGCGTACAGATACGTCCCGGCTGTGTTTATTTTTAGACAAATGCATTAAGAGTATAAGGAAAACAAAAGACGATAGCTTCTTCGAAACAAAACATTATAGAGTAAATAATATTAACATAAGAACGGAAGTCAGTATTCTACTACAAACATAGAACCGAATGCCTCTTCATGTGAATGTATGTTCCTCTATTCGTAAGACGAACCAGATATAGTGCAATCAACCTGTAGAATTTAAGGCTTGTTCTTACTAAAATGTAGAAGTTTTCTTTAAAGGGTCTGCATTGGAACTTAACAATTCTTGCAACACGAAGAGTGTTTAAAAAGTAAGCAGAAATTTATAATTCCGTGTTTTGTATCAGTTCGGTTTGCACTGCTTTTTTTGCCACTCTCTTCGTAAACATGTCTGAAAAGTATCTGTGCAATGTTTTGCATATTGGGTATTTACCCAGTTCTCAGTTGTCAAATGGTTCAAATGGCTCTGAGCACTATGGGACTCAACATCTTAGGTCATAAGTCCCCTAGAACTTAGAACCACTTAAACCTAACTAACCTAAGGACATCACACACACCCATGCCCGAGGCAGGATTCGAACCTGCGACCGTAGCAGTCCCGCGGTTCCGAACTGCAGCGCCAGAACCGCTAGACCACCGCGGCCGGCTCTCAGTTGTCAAAAAAGTTATATGTGTTTTGGTAGCATCAACTATTATTTGTTTTGTATAAAAATAGATTAGAGAATCTGTACTAAATTTTGTTATAAGAATGGAATAAAGTGTATCAAATTTTTAGGAATGTTGAATATTGCTTTTGGTGAGTCTCTTATGAGTAAACCCAGAACACACAAGTGGTATAAACATTTCAAAGCAGGCCTAAAGGACAGCAGTTTTACAAGAATGGGTGAGATTAAAAATGCAGTCAAAAGGCCTATGAACTATCCCGAGGAAATAATTCCTAAAGTGTTTTGGGAATTGGAAAAAGCACTGGCATAAGTGTATAGCATGTACTGGGGAATATTTTGAATAGGATAACATTGTTGTAGATTAACAAGTAAAGTTCTTACCAAAAAATAAAAATTAATATGTGAACGCACCTTGTATGTCAAGCTTTTTACATAGAAGTCCAGAATCGGTATACGTGTCTCGAAAGAAATTTCAGTAGTGTTTAGATTAGCTATTGCACACATGTTTTAAGCAATATTCCTTAGAATAATGTGAATAGTAACCGAGATAGAGTTTTAGTGACAGAGTATATTCAAATGCTGCTGTTCTCTAGGCATTAAATGTATTACGTGATTGAATCACGTTCTGCTAGCGAAACGTTAATTGATTTTACCATGAAGCTCTCAAGTTATTCCTGGTTTTGTACAACAAGTGATAATGGTATTTATTGCTTTGGACAACATTTGACTGTATTTATCTTGGAAAATCTTTTACTACCATGTACTACATTTCTACCAAAAGAAATTTCATAGTGTATGAGCAGAGTCAGGCTTGAAAGAACACACAACATATTTTTCAAAAAAATATTCATTGCCTGTTTACATACATCGTATTTTAGAGGTCATCATCAACATTGTCACTATCATTACTGTCGTCGTCGTCGTCGTCCTCGTCGTCATCACTTTCTAAATTAATAACTATAGCGTCTATTATGTCTTCCATAACCCCATCCTTAACCCAATATTCTCTTTCAAGTTTCTCCACATGGAGGCAGTATGCACTCCAGTCATCTTGACTTATCGTTTCAAAACCTGTAACAATTGGGACAAGTTTTTGTATACGCTCTCTTTCGGTTACGGCAAAATTTAGTTCGGAATAAAACATGGAAGCTCAGAAAATGTCTACATACCTTCTTTCACCAACTGCAGCAACTTCGTCATGCAAATATCTCCAAGAATATTTCTTCCTCTGACGAAATTCTTGAGCTTTGCCCACGCCATTTCAATTGGATTTAAGTCACAGTTGTATGGTGGAAGTCGCAGCACAGTGTGTCCATGGGCTTCAAGTATTTTATTAATTTCAAATACTTTGTCTTCCGGCTTATGTTGTTTAATTAAATCAAATAATTTTGTTTTTCTCATTGTCAACTCAGCTTCCACCTTATTTTTTAATAACCATTCAATCATTTCGCTTTTATTCGAGGACCTAGTTGGAGCTTTGTTGTGTTCCTTGTTGTGATATGAAGCGTTGTCCATAACAATAACACAGTTCGGTGGCAGATTCGGAATCACTTTATTCGATATCCAATTAGAAAAATTTTCGTAGTTCATTTGCCCGTGGTAGTCTCCTGTTGCACAACCCGCTTTATAAACCAACTGTGCGTTGGGTAAGAACCCATCTTTTGATCCAATATTCACCACTATAATCCTATTGCTTCCGCTAACATTGTCCATAATGCCCTCAACGCCAGGGCCCTGCCAACATTTTCTGTAAGTAATGTTATTGTCCACCCAAGTTTCATCAATATAAAAGAATTTTCTGCCTAGCTCCCTTAATTTCCTCACTTGGATCAGATACTTACATCGCCAGTCAATTATATCCGTTCTTTCTACGAGAATCTTTCGTTTACTTACAGATCTTTTCCAGGTAAATCCCATTTCACGCAATGTCTTGTGTAAAACATCTTTCTGCCAAGGAAAATGTATTTTTTGTTTCACGGCATTAAGCAATTTCCGTAATGTCGGCACTATTTTTTGGTTTATGTAAAAGTCCTCCATCGTTTGTCGAATGACTGATTTTGTGAAACTGTCTATGACGATGGGTTTCCTCCCTAAATTATCAGTTTTCCTTCGCGGCGATTCCAGTAAACCATGCGGCTTGTTTTCACGTTCCTTCCTTATGCGTCCTATAGTGGCGAGGCTGACGTTTGCATAAACTGCAGCCCTTTGATTGGGGCTGTTAATGTTAACCAACAGTTCTTTTTGTGTTGCCTCCTTAACACACGCTGTAATAACGTTAGAGACGATCGAACGCTCGTTACTCCGCAAATACCTCCTCTTCTTCGTATTCCGCACATTTTCTTGCAATGCAGGGCGATTATCCATCACTTCGGGATACTGAAGTATATCAGTGAGTACACAAAGTCAACTGACTGACGCTGGCAATAAAGATTCCACAAACAGAAACGACGTATATCAGTATATCACTGCACGCTGAACTACACCGCTAGACGGGTAACAGGGCAACTGATTTTGGGTGGCCCTGTAGGCCAGTGGCAGCGTTCTTCCGGGAAAGGCCACTTCCCCCACCAAAGGCGCTGCTCGCTCTTCAGTTTACAGACAGACTATACAATCTGTGTTAGACAAGGGTGACATTATATTGCAAATTTAGTGTAAAAAGTTCCATATTGTCTGAATTTGTCCTATACTGACAGGACATTCTAGTCCAGTCGATTTTCTTATCTGCAAAAGTACACTAGCCAATACCAGTGGTACAAAGGTAGTGCCAAATTACAAACTATCCAGTAACAACAGAAGTGTTGCTGGACAATGTACAGTAAATAATATGTAATAACCTGAGACATTCAGAATTGGTTTGAAAAAACAGAACAGCATTTGGAAAGAGAGTAACATTTTGAAAATAACAAATGAGACAAGTAGAGTTTTCAGTTCTTATGAAAGCTCGCTTACTTTTTCTTTTTTTTCTTCTTCCTCTCTCTTCTCCATTCTCAAGGGAAAAATGTGATAAAATAAAAGTGCAAGAAAGTTGTGTACAACATTGGAAATGATGAAAAAGAAAATCTCACTATGCTTTTAACAGCATATGCTGCTGTAAAGCTTGCTCCTCCTAAGAACATGATTTTCTCCCATCTCTCTCTCTCTCTCTCTCTCTCTCTCTCTCTCTCTCTCTCCCCCCCCTTCCTCCTTCCTCCATGTGAAGAGTATTCCTGTAATAATAGCTAATAGCATACCAAGAACATGAGGGTGTCACAATGGAGATTTGTTTTCTGGTACAGACGTCTGATACAACTATTCCACAGCAAAACTTACTTTCAACAGGTGTGGTAGCAGTGCATTCCCATAGGATAACAGAATATTATGTCCTCCAGGAATCACATTGGGTACACCACTTACAGCATAAACTGTACAGCAACTACAGTGTTTTGTGAGCAAGTAATGCCAGTATCTTTAATTTTAACATAAGTCTTGACTCCCTTAATTACCTGCTTATACATGTGCTTGTACTACAGGTTATTGGTAAAGCAAATACTTATTGAATAGGTCTTCACACTTTTAATACTTAGCAGAAATTCTGAAAAAAGTAAATTCTTTTATTACTGTATCACCTCTATGGTGAATTAAGAGGTACTGACTGGTTTCGTTGAACATTTAATAGAAGCCTTCTTTTTACCTGCTATTGATAAAGAGCCATTCCAAGTTCGGTACATTACAATCTCTCGCATTTTTCATGAGGTTTGTTATTCTGTACACTAATATTTCTTCTTCTAAATGGCAAATATTGCATTCAGACATTGTCGGTATTAAAGGTAATTCATGAAATAAATTATATTTAAACCAGAAAATTAAAGGTTCCACATGACACATGAAAAGTACGTTGTTACACACATGTATGTACAGATTCCAAAATGTCTGTGAATTTGAGCTACAAAATTTTTTAAATAGAAGTATGAAGATCACAATACTCTGGGTCTGCAATAACTCAAATGTAAAATTCTTTAGTTCCCTATGGGAAACTTTGTTCTTTACGTGACTCATGCAACTGCTTTCGCTCTTAATGGAAAACTGAATGGTTTATGTTAAAGTTAACTTGCAAAAAGTGTAACCATTGTTACATAATTTCTGTGAAGTAAGATTCGTTAATGTTAATTCCTTCCTTTGTCATTGTAACTTGATAATTTCAGTTCCATATGGGACATGACCAAAAAAAGAAAAAAAAAAAGGAAATGCTTTTATTACTATGGCCAAACAAAATCTTTTTAACATGTAGTACACAGTTCAAATCAGCAAAAAGTGTAACTGTATAATTAAGGTAAATGTTGATGAAAATTAGGCATGTAACATGAATACTGAAATTTCCTAATCCACATCTTGTGGTCGTGTGGTAGCGTTCTCGCTTCCCGCGTCCGGGTTCGGTTCCCAGCGGGGTCAGGAATTTTCTCTCCATCGTGATGACTGGGTGTTGTGTGATGTCCTTAGGTTAGTTAGGCTTAAGTAGTTGTAAGTTCTAGGGGACTAATGACCATAGATGTTAAGTCCCATAGTGCTCAGAACCATTTGAACCATTTTTTTAAACTTCCTAGATTTCCAAGTGTAACTGTAATCACTGTATTCAGTACTTTGTAGTGCTAGAAAGATAATTCTATATGACTATTTGCATTCTCTTCCCCTCCCCCCTCCCTCAACACAGGAAAATATAATAGAAAGACTTCCTAGCAAAATAAAGACAAAATTAAGAAAATTAGGTTTTGCCTGAATCAGGCCCCGTTATTCTAGAATTGTTCTAAAGTAATAAGAATGCTTATGATCAATTGGAACATTGTGTTCATTCTAAAAAGTATTAAAACAAGAATTAAGAGAGCAACAATTTTATTGCTCTTATGTTTCAGAGTATCCACAAACATTACTGTTTGAAACATAGGGCCACTGCATACTCCATTAGATCACACCCATTCTGTGATTAAACTGTTTTCTTAAAGTGAAAAATTCAAGTTAACATAGTTATTGAGGGAAATATTTTCTCACACTGAAAGCTATCTGTCAAATAAGTCTCAGAACTTTTTTTCATTAATTTCACACAAATCACCTGTTTTTAATGCAAGTGCATATTTTGTAACACCTAACATCTTAAAATAAGCTTATATAATAAATAATTATAATTTTGTTACAATATCTACACAGAATGTAAAGAGTTAATTTTACTTCATTGTGATTCATCGTTTGAAGTTCATCATTATACAACAACAAATCTATGGACAAAATAGTTTTAAAAAATCTGTCAAAATGTCACACCCATCTGCATGAAATGTCCCAATACATAATCTTCTCCAATTTGAGCACTATACATGGTTAAACAATATGAGTTTATTTAACTTCTGCCTTATACTTGATTTGTTGTTTAAAATTTTCTCAGCGGGCATTTTTTCCCATATATTTTTAAGCATGTGCAGGAGTACAGGGATGCAATCTTACAAACAAGTTGAGTCTGATGTAAATCCTCAATCCCAATTTCATAATGGTAATCATGAGCAGGAGCAGGAAATGGGTAATCTACAAATTTAATTTTAACACAATGCAAAATCTTGGCCTGTATATATTTCTGACACATATCCCCAGCAATCACAAACATCTGAAACAGTTTCTGAGTATTCTACAACAGAGTACACGCAGTCACTTGTTTTAAACAGTTTTCCCCAGTTAGCAAAATTTACAAATGCATTTTTATTGGCCATATTGGGAAAAGCATAGAGATAAATACATTCCAATGCAGACTTAACATTTCTTGCATGGAGCATAAATGGAACACCAATGATTTTTAAGCTTTTGATATAATTTTCAGTGTCTGAAAATACCAAGCCAATAAGATTTGTTGTCAAGTCTCAGGGGGCTCTTATACCCATTACCTAATGGATTTCTGGAGTTCAGAATATCAAAAATCCTATCAATATAATACAAAAATTCTACTGTTGCTTCACTTCCTTTAAAATTCAGATCATCAACCCTCCTCAAAAACTCTATACTATCTGCCACGCTAGAACTCAAAAGTCCGTGCAGCTAATGAAACATTCATTTTTCTATTTACACTACTTATATGTTGTCCTGAGAGTTTGTTGGCAAATGTCATACCTTCTTCTTGTTGTACCTTGTTCAATTGCTCAATGAAATGCCATCTAATAATGCCAGTTGGAGACTCAATAGCAGATACTTCTGCTAGAGCATTTCTGGCAAACTTAATCATATGACACATGTCCAAGATACACTAAACATCGTATTTTTCCACAGGATGAGGAAAGTAGCTTTTAAAATCACCCTTGGAAAAATTTAAAGTACAGTCAAGTGAACGTAAAGTGCTTATATTTACCTTACAGCCATCACATGTAACACATCAAACCCTAATGCCAGAACTATGCAGTGTGGACTGATTATTTGCCTGGGCACCGTTGATAAAGAAATATGCAATCAGGCATTTAAATTTGCCTTTAATAGAGACAAGCATGAAAACCAGAACCTCAGATGGCTCTATTACTTCTTTTACTGAGGCACTTCCCCACCAAAGTCTGAAAAACCTGTGTACTGCTTAGTTCCTTGGTACCAAACTACTTGCTTCCTAATTACCATACTGTCTACAATTAGACATGAATCGCTGAACTGGTCCCTTACAATGTACTTGAAAACATCTTTTAAGAAGCCAGGTTCACAGACTACACTTGCCACCCATTTTGAAATCAATGATGTATGGGGCAGAGGCATTAATTTTTTCAGGTATTCATATGCTGCTGGTGAATAAAAGTATACAGTCATCGCAAACATTTCCACATTTGTTGTGTATCTATTACCCTTTGATGAGACAGAGTTGTTCACTAAATTGCACACTAATTCCACTTGTGTTCCTTTCTGATGATTGAGGAAGTTATGTAACTTCTCAGGAAGATGCCCCTTCTCCTTCAATGAACTTATGATGTCATCCATGGAAAACACTTTCTTCTTCGAAGTTTTTCACGGACACACTTCAGTTTACGTTTTATTTCGTGCACAATGTCTGAGAAAAAAAAATGCAAGTTTCGGTCGCCTTGTCTTCCATTTCTACTTTCGAGTGTATACCACAATCAATTACTGAAGAACCAACTGCACTCTAAATAAGGAAATAATTTCGTTATATACGATTGAAATAACTCAAGGCTTGATGAAAAAATATTATAAGAAAACGTTGGGGGACTGAAAACATCCTTATACTAACGTTTTCGACACAATTCGCAGCTTCTGCATTGGATAAGTGGGACATGCTTTCCACGGAAGAATTCTCATTGATAACATTCTCCACGCAATCAGTAGCGTCTGCAATCGGCAAATCGAGCACGGATTCCATTACAGAACGCTAAAAACAAAAATATGGACCTGTATTACAACATTGCTTAGACCTATGTAGCGTACGAAATAAATTCACAAAAGTAAAAAGCGCACACACAGCAAGGAAAGTAATTAGCTACCTCAAATGTAGAATCATCGTTGTCACTCAAAATCCTAACAACATGGCACTGCTTCGGGTTTGAAACGTTTCTTCCACGTTCCAGGGCTCACTACGTAATCATCTTGTCGGAAACGGTTTCCGCAAAGAAAACTGCAAGACGTAGGATTAAAATCTTTCCGCTTCACGGAAGTAATCCACGTCTTTAGTAGCTCCGAGTGCTTTAGAGGAAACCTATTCAAAAACATCGAATTAGCAAACGCACTAAGTCTGTATTTTTATCGTATTGTATCGGTAGTCGTATTACCTGTGAAATGGTAAGTCACTCTCCTTACTCCATCGCTTCGTACAATTGAAAGCGGAACAAGAAATCACCATTTCGATAATCCGTAATTCCTTATACACCGTACAGACCGAGAGAAACTCCTTGCCAAATTCGAATATGGCGGGCAATACAGACGACAGTAATCAGCTGGTAGAGCCATCTATCGGTAGGTCCGGTAGTTGAGCATCCCTCATTTCGCTAGCTTTAGACGCCTGTGTGCGTGAACACAGGCGTCTAAAGCTAGCAAAATGAGGGATGCTCAACTACCGGACCTACCGATAGATGGCTCTAGCGCGTGCCGCCAAGAGATTATATCATTGAGTGTCCGCCATATCTGAATTTGGCAAAAAAACGAAGTGTCAAAACACGGATGAAAATGTTTTTCCTTCTGCGCCCTCATAAGTATTTTATATTGGATGTTCTAGATACCTACACATCAACATAATGAAGTGTTTCTAATCTAGCGAGAAAAAACAGTGACAGTTCTGCTATGAAATTCCTAAATTCGAGTGTGTTTTGAAAGTTTGACAAGCTGACCTATAAATTGTTTACTATTTTATGAGTGCTTTACTTATTTGCCCGTTTTAAAACACTATTTAAGATTCAATGGAGGTCAACAAATTACCTTACTTGCCGAAGCTTTTAACTACTGGTATAATTCGGAAAATCAAGTGTGGACAACAGTGAAGACGTCTCTTGAAAAAAAGTTGACATCGTGTGCTTAGGGGTATCTTTACTGACAACAGAAATTACAACTGAACTATTAAAGTATTACTTACGTATAAACAGAAAAAATCGTTATTTTTTCTTTATCTGAAGTGATGCATTACCGATCTGCATATATGCTGACACTGTAATTGCAACATGCACTTACGAATTTGGCACTCTCTTTGGTCAGTAATTTAAATGCCATGATTTTATTAACGCCTGTACATGACACGGTGTATTTAAACTGAGTGATATGGTAGAAGCACCAGTTTTTAACAGTGCTAAAGTCTTTGATACGAGACAAGAAATACATTTAAATGAGATAAACACAAAGCCCAACGTTAAGGCTCCTCTTAAATGCTTGACTTGTATCATTTGGAAGTTAAGTCTAGTAATAATATTATATTGGACTGATCCATGATGATGTAGGAAGTGAAGGAACTAGTTGAAAATAACCTCGATCACAGCTGTTAATTTTAAGGTTGGGGTGTCTTAAAACTGTAATTTTCCAGTCTGACACCCAAACAATTTTAAAATTGAATTCAAAACATGTCAGTGAGCAAAATTAATTACGCTTTGAATTACAACCATAGAATTCTATTTCTGTGAATCTTGGCTCCAGTCTTTGACATGGTGTCAATCACTGGAATGACTGGTTGTCAGTATACGGCCCAAGCAAAAAACAAACCTGAAAGTGAAAGCTGCAGAAGCTGGCCAGACAGGCACCCCAATGGCTGCTACAATCTGTGTGAGACAAGGGTGACATTATATTGCAAATTTAGTGTAAGAAGTTGCATATTGTCTGAATTTGTCATATACTGACAGGACAATCTAGTCCAGTCGATTTTCTTATCTGCAAAAGTACACTAGCCAATACCAGTGGCACAAAGGTAGTGCCACATTACAAACCATCTGGTAATAACAGAAGTATTGGTGGACAATGTACAGTAAATAATATGTAATAACCTGAGAAATTCAAAATTGGTTTGAAGAAATCGGACAGTATTTGGAAAGAGAGTAACATTTTGAAAATAACAAATGATGCAAGTAGAGTTTTCAGTTATGAAGGCTCGCTTAAATTTTCCCCCCCCCCCCCCCCTCTCTCTTTTCAATTATCAAGGGAAAAAATGTGATAACATAAAAGTGCAAGAAAGTTGTGTACAATGTTGGAAATGATGAAAAAGAAAATTTCACTATGCTTCCTCCTCCATGTGAAGAGTATTCCTGTAATAATAGGTAATAGCATACCAAGAACATAAGAGTGTCACAGTGGAGATTTGTTTTCTGGTACAGACATCTGATACAACTATTCCACAACAAAACGTACTTTCAATAGGTGTGGTACCAGTGCACTCCCATGGGATAACAGAATATTATGTCCTCCAGGAATCACATTGGGTACACCACATACAGCATAAACTGTACAGCAACTACAATGCTTTGTGAGCAAGTAATAACAGTCAGTATCTTTAATTTTAACATAACTCTTGACTCCCATAATTATCTGCTTATACGTGTGCTTGTACTACAGGTTATTGGTAAAGCAAATACTAATTGAATACGTCTTCACACTTTTAATACTTGGCAGAAATTCTGAAAAAAGTAAATTGTTTTATTACTGTATCACCTCTATGGCGAATTAAGAGGTACTGACTGGTTTCTTTGAACATTTAATAGAAGCCTTCTTTTTTACCTGCTATTGATAAAGAGCCATTCCAAGTTCTGTACAGAACAATCTCTCGCATTTTTCATGAGGTTTGTTATTCTGTACACTAATATTTCTTCTTCTAAATGGTAAATAATGCATTCAGGCAGTGCTGGTATTAAAGGTAATTCATGAAATAAATTATATTTAAACCAGAAAATTAAAGGTTCCACATGGCACATGAAAAGTACCTTGATACACGCATGTATGTACAGATTCCAGAATGTCTGTGAATTTTGAGTTACAAACTTTTTTAAATAGAAATATGAAGATCACAATACTTTGGGTCTGCAATAACTCAAACGTAAAATACTTTAGTTTCCTATGGGAAACTTTGTTCTTTACGTGACTTGTGCAACTGCTTTCACTCTTAATGGAAAACTAAATGGTTTATGTTAAAGTTAACTAGCAAAAAGTGTAACGATTGTTACATAATTTCTGTGAAGTAAGATTCCTTAATGTTATTTCCTTCCTTTGTCATCATAACTCGATAATTTCAGTTCCGTATGGGACATATGAACTAACAAAATGATGCTTTTATTACTATGACCAAACAAAATCTTTTTAACATGTAGTACACAGTTCAAATCAGCAAAAAGTGTAACCGTATAATTAAGGTAAATGTTAATGAAAATTAGGCATGTAACATTACTGAAATTTCCTAGATTTCCACGTGTACCTGTAATCACTGTATTCTGCACTTTGTAGTGCTAGAAAGATAATTCTATATGATTATTTGCATTCTCTTCTCCCCCCTCAACACAGGAAAATATAATAGAAAGACATCCTAGCAAAATAAAGACAAAATTCAGAAAATTAGGTTTTGCCTGACTCAGGTCCCCTTATTCTAGAATGGTTATAAAGTAATAAGAATGCTTATGATCAACTGGAACATTGTGTTCATTATAGGAAGTATTAAAACAACTGTTTTCTTAAAGTGAAACATTCAAGTTAACATAGTTATTGAGGGACATATTTTCTCACACTGAAAGCCATCTGTCAAATAAGTCTCAGAACATTTTTTTTTCATTAATTTTACACAAATCACCCGTTTTTAATGCAAGTGCATATTTTGTAACACCAAACATCTTAAAATAAGCTTATATAATGAACAATTATAATTTTGTTACGATATCTACACAGGATGTAAAGACTTAATTTTACTTCAATGTGATTCATCTTTTGAAGTTCATCATCACACAACAACAAATCTATGGACAAAATAGTTTTAAAAAATCTGTCAAAATGTCACACCCATCTGCATGGAATGTCCCATTACATAATTTTTCCAATTTGAGCACTATACATGATTAAACAATATGAGTTTATTTAACTTCTGCCTTATACTTGATTTGTTGTTTAAAATTTTCTCAGCAGGCTTTTTTTCCACATGTTTTTAAGCGTATGCAGGAGTATAGGGATGCAATCTTACAAGCAAGCTGAGTCTGATGTAAGTCCTCAATCCTAATTTCATAACGGTAATCATGACCAAGAGCTCCTCTACTTCATTTTCTGCAGCACTTTCATCACTTTCTACTACATGCTTTCTTGCATGAAAATCATAAACAGGTGGCAAACAACACACATTAAAATTTGAGCAATTCCCATTCATTGCAGTGACACTGTTACCCAAGAGCAACTTTCTCATGGCACATTTGAACTGGTATGCATTTGGATTGTTGTTCCAACCACATCTGGACCGAATGCAGGGGAAAAAAAGCTCTATGTGGTCTTGTGACAGTTTATATGATAGCAAATGCTTCAAAGGAGATTCAACACGAAGCATACTTGTCAGAGCTATGTGCCTTATTGATTGCATATTGAAAATTATCCCAAAAGCAAAAGTATTTCTTGCATGGAGCAGCAATGGAACACCAATGATTTTTAAGCTTTTGATATAATTTTCAGTGTGTCTGAAAATACTAACGTGTTGAATGGGTGTTGTGTGATGTCCTTAGGTTAGTTAGGTTTAAGTAGTTCTAAGTTCTAGGGGACTGATGATCATAGATGCTAAGTTCCATAGTGCTCAGAGCCATTTGAACCATTTTTTTTAAATTTAATTTTTTTTTTTAAATACCAAGCCAATAAGATTTGTTGTCAAGTCTCAGGGGGCTCTTATACCCTTTACCTAATGGATTTCTGGAGTTCAGAATATCAAAAATCCTATCAGTATTATACAAAAATTCTACTGTTGCTTCACTTCCTTTAATATTTGGATCAACAACCCTCCTCAAAAACCCTATACTATCTGCCACACTTGAACTCAAAGTCTGTGGAGCTAATGAAACATTCACTTTTCTATTTACATAACTTATATGTTGTCCTGATAGTTTGTTGGCAAATGTCATACCTTCTTCTTGTTGTACCTTGTTCAATTGCTCAATGAAATGCCATCTAATAATGCCAGTTGGAGACTCAATAGCAGATACTTCTGCTAGAGCATTTCTGGCAAACTTCATCATATGACATGTCCAACATACAATAAACATTGTAGCTCTTAAAATCACCCTTGGAAAAATTTAAAGTACAGCCAAGTGTACATAAAGTGCTTATATTTACCTTCCAAACCCTAATGCCAGAACTATGCAGCCTCTCTAAAGCAGATTTCATCAGTGTGGCCTGATTATTTGCCTGTACACCGTTGATAAAGAAATATGCAATCGGGCATATAAATTTGCCTTTAATAGAGACAAGCATGAAAACCAGAGCCTCAGATGCCTCTATTACCTCTTTTGACTGAGGCACTTCCCCACCAAACTCTAAAAAACCTGTGTATTGCTTAGTTCCTTGGTCCCAAACTACTTGCTTCCTAAGTGCCACACTGTCTACAATTAGACATGAATCGCTGAACTGGTCCCTTACGATTGGGTTCGAATCAACGTACTTAAAAACATCTTTTAAGAAGCCAGTTTCACAGTCGACACTTGCCACCCATTTGGAAATCAATGATTTATGGGTCAGAGGCATTAATTTTTGCAGGTATTCATATGCTGCTGGTGAATAAAAGTACACAGTCATTGCAAACATTTTCACATTTGTTGTGTATCTATTACCCTTTGACGAGAGAGAGTTGTCCACTAAATTGCACACTAATTCCACTTGTGTTCCTTTCTGATGATTGAAGAAGTTATGTAACTTCTCAGGAAGACGCCCCTTCTCCTTCAATGAACTTATGATGTCATCCATGGAAAACACTTTCTTCTCTCTTCTTCGAAGTTTTTCACGGACACACTTCACATTTCAGTTAACGTTTTAATTCGTGCACAATGTCTGAGAAAAAATTGCAAGTTTTGGTCGCCTTGTCTTCCATTTCTACTTTCGACTGTATACCACAATCAATTACTTGAGAACCAACTGCACTCTGAAATAAAGAAATAATTTCCTTATATATGATTGAAATAACTCAAGGCTTGATGAAAAAATATTATAAGAAAACTTTAGGGGTGTGAAAACATCCTTATACTAACGAATTCGACACAATTCGCAGCTTCTGCAATGGATAAATGGGACATGCTTTCCACGGAAGAATTCTCATTGACAAAATTCTCCACGCAATCAGTAGCTTCTGCAGAGGGCAAATCAAGCACGGATTCCAGGACAGAACGCTAAAAACAAAACTATGGAACTGTATTACAACATTGCTTAGACCTATGTAGCCCATTTGTGTCCGCACGAAATAAATTCACAAAAGTCAAAACCACACACATAGCAAGGAAATTAATTAGCTACCTCAAATGGAGAAGCATCGTTGTCACTCAAAATCCTAACATGTCGTCGTGGCTGTTTATTTGGTGGCATCAAATGTGTCGGAAAGTCAAAAATTGATGGCACTGCTTCGTGTCTGAGACGTTTCTTCCACGTTCCAGGGCTCACTACGTAATCATCTTGCCGGAAAAGGTTTCCGCAAAGAAAACTGCAAGACGTAGGTTTAAAATCTTTCCGCTTCACGGAAGTAATCCACTTCTTTAGCAGCTCTGGGTGCTTTAGAGGAAACCTGTTCAAAAACATCGAATTAGCAAACGCACTAAGTCTGTATTGTTGTCGTATTGTATCGGTAGTCCTATTACCTGTGAAATGGTAAGTCACTTTCCTTACTCCATCGCTTCGTACGCTTGAAAGCGGAACAAGAAATCACCATTTCGATAATCCTTATTTCCTTATACACCGTACAGACCGAAAGAAACTTCTTGCCAAATTCGAATATGGCGGGCAATACAGACGACAGTAATCAGCTGGTAGAGCCATCTATCGGTAAGTCCGGTAGTTGAGCATCCCTCATTTCGCTAGCTTTAGACGCCTGTTGCGTGAACGCACAGATGGCGTCGCTACTCCCCCCACAACCCGCACTGTGACCATGGAGGTAAAAATACCTCCATGACTGTGACCAATCGGAGGTTACTTTCCGAACCGCCCTCGTATTTTGAGACAGTATCTAAATTTTTTTCTTGGTTTCCCTTACTGGTTGCCAAATGTACAGATTAAATAACAGTGGGGTTAAGTTCCAACTCTGTCTTACTCCCTTCTCAACTACTGCTTCCCTTTCACATATTTCATCTATTTATAACTGCAGTCTGGTTTCTATACGATTTTTAGATAACTTTTTGCCTTGTATTTTATCCTGCTACCTTCAGAAATTCAAAATGTATGTTAACAGTGTCAAAAATATTTCCTAAATCTACAATGGTGTAAATGTAAGTTTACCTGCTTTCAGTCTGTTTTCTATATTGTCATTGTGTGGGTATTGCCTTGCTTGTTCCTACATTTCTCTAAGAGTTCATCCTTATCATACCCAGGGTCAGACTGTACCAGGTTTCCCATACTGTAAATAATTTTTGTTAGTATTTTGCAACCAAGACTTACTAAACTAATAGTTCGGTAATAAGCGCACGTGTCTGCACCTACCTTCGTTGGAACAGGAATTATTATACCCTTTTTGGAAGTCTGAGAGTTTTTCGTCTTTCTCATATATCTTGCATATAAGGGTCAGCAGTTCTGTCATAGGTGGATCTCATATATTGTGAGCGAATGTCCCTCTCCAGAGGCCTTTATTTGACTTAATTGTTCCAAGGCTCTGTCAAATTCTTCTCATAAAATCATATCTCTCATTCTGTCTTCATCAATTTCCCTTTCTCTATTTACAATATTGTCTTCAAGTTTATTTCCCTTACATAAACCATCTATATATTCCTTACGTCTTTCAGCCTTCCCTTCTTTGCATAGTGTTTGTCTTGTTGTACAATTAATCACAAAAACATAGTATTTTAGATTAAAAATTTTTATTTGCATACTTTCCTTTTCTTACAGGATCAATATCACACTTCAGTAACAAAACAACTGAACTCTAGACCTCTTACTCATTGCATTTCAAAATGTCTTTTGCTTTGAAAAGAAAAATAAAGTTAACACAAAGAATCATTATTTACAGAACTGTTGGTTGTGAACATAAACATAATCCTACATCATTCACCCCTCTCCCACCTCAGTTTTGTAAGTCAATTAGTTGAACTTTCCAGGGAATGTGACAGCTCGACCAAATCAGGTAACTTTCTCTGGTGAGACTGTTGGTGGTGCGGGTAACTTATTCACTGATGAAGTGCTCTGTAGGTTATCCTGTACACCACCAATGTTTGAGTTCACAAGGATGTAGATAGGCTTCAATTTTTAAAGTCACATCCTTAATTTTTAGAGTGAAATATTTTGTTTTTCGCTCCAGTAATTCATAGGGGACTTCATAGGCAGGTACAAGTTTGGCTTTCAGTTTGTCATCAGTTTAATAAGTCATGGTTGCAAAATACTAACATGAATTCCTTATAGACAAATGCAAAAACTGGTAGATGCTGATCTTGGGGAAGATCAGTTTGGATTCTGTAGATATATAGGAAGACGTGAGGCAATGCTGACCCTACAACTTATCTTTGAAGCTAGGTTAAGGAAAGGCAAACCTCCGTGTATAGCATTTTTAGATTTAGAGAAAGCTTTTGACAATGTTGACTGGAATACTCTCATTCAAATTCTGAAGGTGGCAGGGGTAAAATACAAGGAATGAAAGGCTATTTATAATTTGTACAGAAACCAGAAGGCAGTTATAAGAGTCGAGGGGCACAAAAGAGAAGCAATGTTCGAGAAGGGAGTGAGACAGAATTGTAGCCTATAGCCTGTGTTACTCAATCTTTACATTAAACAAACAGTAAAGGAAATCAAAGAAAAATTTGGAGTAGGAATTAAAATCCAGGGAGAAGAAATAAAAATCTTGAGGTTTGCCAATGCCATTGTTATTCTGTCAGAGACAGCATAGGACTTGGAAGAACAGTTGAGTGGAATGGTCAGTGTCTTGAAATGAGGCTATAAGACGAACATCAACAAAAGCAAGACAAGGATAATGGAATGTACTTGAATTAAATCAGGCAATGCTGAGGGAATTAGATTAGGAAATGAGACATTAAAGTAGTAGATGAATTTTGCTATTTGGGCAGCAAAACAACTAATGATGGTCGAAGTAGAGAGGATATACAATGTAGACTAGCGATGGCAAGGAAGGTGTTTTTGAAGAGGAGAAATTTGTTAACATCAGGTATAGATTTAAGTGTCAGGAAGTCTTTTCTGATAGTATTTGTATAGATTGTAGCCATGTAAGGATGTGAAACATGGATGATAAACAGTTTAGACAAGAAGAGAATAGAAGTTTTTGAAATGTGGTGCCATAGAAGAATGCTGAAGATTAATGGGTAGGTGACATAAGTAGTAAGGCAACAGCGGCATCAGCGTATTTTGTTAGTGTGGGTTGCCTACATTATGGGCAGGTATGCACTCAGGGTCAAACCTATTGTTGTCCTTTAACCTATTGTTCTGCTAAGATCCCTCCTTTTAATTGACAAGTCCTTAACCTATTGTTCCTCCACCCCTGCGTCTCCCCATCCCCCCAACCCCTTAGGGAACCTCCAACCCACCCTCTCCCCCTTGCTGATACAGGTACACTTTCAGGTCTGAGTTATTTAAATAGCTCCCTCACATTCTTATCAATTTGATTGACTACTTAATTAAATTACTAAACAACCCCCTTCCCAATCGTTCCCTACCTGGAAGTTGGTGGATCTGTGGCTGAGAGGAAGGATCTCATGAAGGGAAATTCAAGGGTATATTGTTTATTTATAAAAAAGAAATCAGTTTCCAGGAGTTGGATTTCTCTTGCTCATCATTCTCTGCTGTTGGAAAGATGCAGGTCTTGTAAGAAGTAATTAAATCAATCACTTTTGTTTCATTCTGATCATGCAAGGAATTCTGTCATGAAACACCTATTGCATGTAATTACAATGGTAAAAATATTTCAATCGCAAAGCATGCGTCATCTGCTGGACTGCACAGAACGTCAATGCACTTGCTGCCAGTAGTTGGGGTGCACTGGTAGGCCCTGGAAAATGACGATGTGGCCGTCAGCTGCCAAGCCAGGTGCAGGTGTCTGTTTGGGTCCCACAAGCATGGGGCAGCGGCATCCCTTTCATACTTGACACCTGAGAATTCCTGTTGAAGCATGTGTTTACCTAGCGACCATGGCTGACACACAGCCTTTGTATTGCGGGTCCAGCACAGGCCTAATTGCTGAGTGAGAGATGTTTGCCTAGCGACTCACCCTGCAAGCACAGCTAAGAGGTTTTCAGTGTTATACTGACATCTCATATCTTTGTACATAGCAGCCAAGTCTCCCTCTGGATGCACTAAAGAAATCTTTTTCAATGCTTCCCATAATACAAGATGCATTCTTCCTAGTGATCCTAATGGCAGAGCATGTCCATTACATATCAGATCCCTCAAGGAAATCGTAAAATGTTGCAGAAACAGTTAAGGATCGCATTTGTTGTTGTAGGAGCTTTTACGATGTCTCAGTTTGTCTGCAAGGAAATTCTTGTCCTAACAGGACTTATTTATGAAAACAACTCAGCATAACACAGGATGCATTCTTCCTAGCAATCCTAATGGGACAGTACATCCAGCACATGCTACTCTCCCCAGAAATTGTAATGTGCTACTTTCAACATATGTCACAGAAATGGTAAACGTTTCGCTCATGTTCTCACCACTAAAAGCCTTCATCACATCTGTGCATGCTTGCGAAAGCACCATTAATCATAAAAGGACTCCTGTTGTTTGGAAAGAGAGCAATATCTGAGCAGAGACGAGGAAAATCAGAACAGTTTCACAAACAGAATTCGAAGCACTGTTCTACAGTGGAGATGTCCTAATGCCACAATGGCAGATGAGGGACAGCATCCTGTGAGAGATGGATGGACTGCTTCAACTTGTCTTTGACCACTTGCCCCATCTTGTTCAAACCAATCTGTAGAAGCTCCTATGTCCCAGCACAAAATATGTCTTTTGAACAAATGGAGCATTCTGATTGCCTATTACTGAATTTACCCACCAAATCACTAATGCTGCCAGTGTAGGAGCACTGTCCACAATTTTTTTCTGCAGATGAGACCATCAGCAGCAAAAATATTTTGCACAGGTACCATATTGCACTCAAAGTTAAGCCCCGCAAAAGTGGTCTACAGACCGTCAAAACGTCCCATGTACTCACCATGCAGCAGTGCAGAGCCGACGGAGGAAACTGCAAGCTGTAAACGCGGCCCATGACCACAGCAAAAGCAGTATGTCAGCCAGAGGGAAGCCAGCTGGTCGTGGATGACCCCCACCCCAGGAGGACCTGAGTGGTAGAAATTCGAACCCTATCAATGCATGCAGCGCAAACACTCATATTGAATCTTCTAAACTTCCACAGAGTATACACATGACACACATGGTCCTGAAGGTGACTCAATGCAAACTGTGTATTAGGTGACTATTCACCTGTCCAGGGGAGGGGTGGGGGGAAGGAGGGGGAAGGGTGGACTGTGAGCCAAATCGTCATAAGCCAGAAGCTTTCTCCGATTCTCTGAACTGCTGTACAAAGTATGAGCAAGCCCCAGCCAGAAACAAAGGAGTTCATTGACATGCTGTTTCCGGCCCCGACCTGCTAAACTTTCTATGGCCATCTACAGACTCTCAAGAATATTGGGAACCAGGCATGTATTTATCAGCGTGACTACAGTTAAATAGGACTGTTGCTGCAGTCTGACAAGAAGCGATGTGCTGGAAATGTCTCCTCTTGACGCCCATGGTTCTGGAATGAATCTCAGTATCTATAATGCACATAATTTTCCACGTAAAATCTTTCTCATACCCTTAAGGCTATTGATGTGCTGCATCTATACATCTCTCACAATGGGACACGCACCATTTTCTCAGGACATAAGCCACAGTACCTTTACACTGCATCATATACACATTTCAGACAATCAGTGCAGTACATACACCACAAAGGCAGATAAGATAGGCACATGGATAGGAGATATTTCCCACAAGGTTGGTATGTCACCCACTGTGGCTGAAGGTCACAAGTCATCTGGCCCTGCACACACACTGGCTCGACGTGTACCCAGAGCACCCTCAGCAGACCACAGTCACTCTCCGAACTGTTGTACAAAGGCTGAGTCAGTTCCCCTCAGCACAAAGATGTTACTGTTTCTGGTCCCGCCTGCTTGCTTTCTACCCCCATCTCCAGACTCTGGGGCTACAAGAACACATGTATTTTCACATATGCGACACTTCTCAATACCAAGCACATAGCAGTATGATACAAATCGTTTGCACAGTATAATTCCAAAAATACAGATTGGAAATTATGTCTCTAGAAACCCGAAACTTTAGCGAGATGCAGCATACTGTAAACCTCTGAGTAACTAGAAACTTGTCCTGTCTGCGAAGATCTTAACGTGTAAACTAGAAAAAAGTAGAGGAAACTGATATTTCCACTCGCAAATACCAATGTCAGTGATAAAACAGATTCCAAATCATCCATATAATTTACCAAGTCAACTATGGTGCTTCTCATGTCTAGAGAACCAGCAAACCTGTCTTCCACCAGTCTTTCACCTTCTAGATGCGCACACCAGAATCAATGTTCTCTCAACCAAATGAGGCAGGAAATGTGCAGAGGCAGTCAACCGGACAATTTACATGGGAAGGAACAATGATCCAGCACAAACACATGTCCATATTAAATCTTCTCAAATTTCCACAGAGAACACACGCAATCACAAAACTGTCCAACACATAGTCAGTATTAGTTCACTATTCAAATGCATAGAGTAAGACATGCTTAAGTCAGCTACATTCCTGTACCCCAACCAGTCTTTCCATTTGGACAGTTCCTACCGTTAGCTGGAAACATGAATCATTCCCACCACAGGCCACCGCCGCCACATACTCGTCGCACACCAGACAGAATCGCTCTAGGAAACCGGCCACAAGTATTTGATCACTGTACATACAATTAATAATTATGATCACGGTCTCAAGTGGATGACATTCGACAATGAGTGAAGTATTTGAAATACACCCTGCAGATGGCTGTGGCTCTGGAAATAGAAATACCTGTACCGTTCTTTTGACTTGACTTACTTTTCCAAGTAACAAAAAATCTTTCATTCCCTTTGCGTCTATAACAATATTCCATGTCAAATCTGTACCTTCCTTATGACTGGACATAGTCATTATCTTTCCACATGTCAGAAAACACACACACACACACACACACACTTTTTATAAGCCAAATACTCAAGGCGAACCTATCACACATCCCTTACTACTAAGTAGAACAATTCGCCAGTGACTGACTGCTGGTGATACGAAACAATACTGAGCGAAAACCAGCGATGTGTGGATATGTCTCATAAAACACAGTCGCAACGACTATGTTACTGTCACATGTGGTCTTGGTTCTACAGGTGCTCACAAGTATCGCTAATGGTATCCATGTCAAAAATTATATAAGCCTTATAAATCGAGGTATGGCATTATCTCTGAATGAAGTGGTTTTTTCAGACACGTACCGTAACACTGAATATAGATGCTGGTCGTCGGAGTGTAAATTAACAGACCAACAATGCAGTTATACGTCGCCGACAGTTTAAGCTTGTAACAAAATCACCGAATTTAAAAAGTGATTCGGCTAAGGAATGAGGCGCGAAGCTGGTATTTGCAACTTCTTCATGCCGCTGCTAGATATTTCTGCAGTATTTGTAGTGCATTCTGTGTCAATGCCACGTCATAAGTTGTGTTATGTAGGCCTATCCACTGGGTTATAGGTGATGGTTTATTGAGGGTAATCACATACAGTAGGTGGCTTGCTGATTGAGGTCATAAGAAATGTATACTAGCATTTCAGATCTCTAGTGTTACACTTTCCGGTAGAAATTATTTCTGTGATTTGGAATCAAGTCTTCCCATTCAACCACATACCTGCGTTGGATCCTGTGGAGAAGTTTTTTAATGATTACAGCCACTGGTGAACCATATTTCTGGCATTCCCATATCTCTAAACGAGTCACCTTTTGGAAGCCATCTGCAACAGTAAAATTCCAACATGGTTCTAGATAGGCCCTATGCATCTTGCAACTGCTCCTCAGACTCTGCACTGCCAGCCCTGCAGCTTTGCACATGTGATCATACCAATTTAAGTTGCAACTGAGCAGAAGTTGGAGAAAGCTATATCTACCACAATCTGCAGCCCGTGCAAAAACAATGTAAGCTGAGTTAGTGTGACAGGACTGTGTTTTGACCATTTGATGGACATGGAAAAATGTTCTCGTAGCATTACCAACTGTGTACAATGTGTAAGGTCACCGCCAAACAAAGCCCGCTCCTGCAAGACAAGGTAGTATAAAGATAGCATGAACATTTACAGTGGTGTTTCTTATTGGAAAAATTAGGAAAACTCAGCATCATTCAGGTACTGCAGTCCGAAGCAGATCCACATCCCTCAAGGTGCATTAATGTCTATCACCCCAAGAAACAATTCTGTCGGAGGGACATCCGAATCTGAGCAGTTGAAAATACTGCTACAGTTGTAAGGTTCTTTTATTTAACACACAACCGTTTTAGCAAGGGTTGGGAGATAATTCCAAGTAAAAAAAATCTTTCCTTCCCTTTGTTGCTACTGGAGAATTCCACATGAAATCCATACCTTCCTTATGACTGGACATAGTCCAGTGGCATATCTGCATGTTCTTTTAACTGATGACTGTGGCGTGTTGTTCCATTTCGCCACATATATATCCCCACTAAGTTAAAAACTTGCATGCCATTCATGTAAAAGGAAAAGTTTCATTGCGTTTTATGGTTTATACATAAATTTTATGTCGCAGCTTCCACTTAGTTTTACTACAGTTCTGTACTACCCTGCTCAACATGTTCCTTTACCACACATAACGCACTTTTAACGTTTTTCATGTAATTTTTTGTGATGTTTCTTTTTTATTCTTCATTTTAAATGTAAATCACTAATGCAAATTGTGAATGGCTGGGCTAGTGGCCCCGCATTCTTCTTCCTGTCAACAGATGTCAATAATTTTACCACTCTGGTTTACCAGTTTGCTTCCTCCTTTGCGTCCACTATATGCTCTGCATTGTTGGTAGCACATCACATCTTGTACATGACCACAGTGATGCTTGGGGTCACAGCACCAAGTGTAAGTGACCTGGTATTCTTTGCACATTTCTTTACTCAGGCAGTTGTCCATAGTACTGTCACTTTGGCACTGACTTAGGTTTTACAGCACCTAGCCGGATCGGCAGTTTTTAAATGCTTTTAAACTTCTTATGGATTTTTCTGTTTGTTTTTTGTTTTTCTTTCTGTGCATTGCTGCATGTATGACACCTGAGGATGGGCGTATAAGAGCCCAAAATCGGTTGTGTGTTAAATAAAAGAACCTTACAACTGTAGCGGTATTTTCAGCCTCTGGTAACACCCCAACGTTCAATCATAGTAATTCTGTACTATCCAATAGAGAAAAATTACGAACTATAAAAGCTCCTCTAACTTCATCACGTAGAGAACTCGATAAGATTTGTACCGCATCTCTCTCTCTCTCTCTTGCAATACAACGAAAACAAATACCATATGTAAGATGGCGCCAACCACATGCGGCGATACTATTACATATACAGGTATACATCCATTGGAGCAGGCGGCCAGTGATCAAAGTCGCTTGCAGAGACCCGTGTAAAGTGTCAACGCCCATACTGTAGGAAGAAGAGGATGACCATGTCCCACAGACTATACTGTCAGTCTCAAGAGAGGCTCCCTGTGTCATTGTTTGAAACATTTTTTTCCTGCTATGACACACTTTATACACTGCCATACATTTTGTTTTTACCGCCATGACTTTGAGGTCTGTGTCAAGTTCTAAACTGGCATTAACACATTCTGATCCATTGGCTCTCACAGAAAATTGTACATCTCACGGTGTAAATCACATTGTTGCTGCTGCTACCACAAAACACACACACACATACAGGACGATTTTAAGTAAAAGACAGTCACAACATAAGGAAAGTGGGAGAATTTTGCAGTGTTGTGGAGCGTTTCCTAACTACTGTCCGATGGTGATTGATGGTCTCTACATTTAAACTCATCTGTTACAGTGAAGGGATAGCTGATGACTGTGTTCTGTTTCGATTGAGTCCTCATATTACAGTCATGGACGTGATCACTGTTCCCATGCCAGTCATCCCCAGAAGGTGTTGCCCCTCCACCAAGACTCTTTCTCCATCTCAAACAAGCGACGTCAGTCAATCAATACGTGGTAATCAACAGTGAACAACTGTACAGATGGGACGGAAAAGACACCATCGATGTACTGTAACAATAAACAGCACAGTTGATAGTGCGATCTTTATTAGGAATTTTACGGTAACTTCAACACCAACCAATGATGCGACAGCATGCTTCCCATTTTCAGTATCATCACTAAACCGCCCCCTCCTCTACTTTGCGAGTACCATTGTGAATGTAGATAGATGACTGTACACTACATCCATTTCTTTGTTAATTCTGGAACAAAGCGATATACATATTTCTAGCACCTCATGCATAGTGTGTAATTTACAATCTTTTTATATGTGGATGGGAATCACAGGGCATTCTCGCATTCTTATGATAAAGGCAGAGACTGAAAGATCTGCTCGCACTGTCTTTGACCAACCCGCCCTGCAGCACTGTTACTGATTTAATCTGCAGCTGACCAGAAGTAGACCGCTACATTCCAATCTGCGTGAATGAATGGAGCTTCTGAAGTCCATTATTGCTGTTCTGCATCCATCCAATTGCACAAGATTTCTTCAAATGTGTGCATGGCAAGGATGCTACAATCCCTTATCTGTGTGTGGTAGTAGATTTGAAAGTATTGTGATGTAATAGCATAGGTTAAGAAGAACAAGAAACAGGTGGTTTATATGCGTGATGGAGCTCCAGATGGATGGAGTTCGAGGCATTTTACATAAATCAGCTACGCTATCAATTCTGAAGTATTATTCTAGAGTCAGGGATCAGTACCAGGAAGGTATTGGACATAAACACACGCACTACTAAGGCTACACGGGTCTGCTCTTAAAACAGGCTATAATGTTAGACCGCTTCAGTTTCAGACCTGTTAGTCATGTGGAATGCAACGCTATTAATATTCCAACGTAAGAAATATATTTCCAGTGTATGACATACATCCTTCTAGGTTAAAGACTTGTCAATCAAAAGGAAGAATCGTAGAAGAACAATTGGTTAATGACCTGTCAATCAAAGAAGAGCAATAGGTTTGCCCCTGAGTGCATACCTGCCGCCAATGTAGGCAACCCTCACTAACAAAATGCGCTGATGCCCCTGTTTTCTTGCTACTCACGTAACTAATGAACAGGTACTGAACAGAATTGGAGCGATGAGGAATTGTGGCACAGCTTGACTAGAAGAAGGGATTGGTTGACATGACATGTTCTGAGGCATCAAGGGATCAACAATATAGTACTGGAGGGAACTGTGCATGGTAAAAATCGTAGCAGGAAACCAAGAGATGAATACACTAAGCAGATTAGAAGGATGTATGTTGCAGTAGTTACTTGAAGATGAAGAGGGCTGCACAGGATAGAGTAGCATGGAGAGCTGCATCAAGTCAGTCTTTGGACTGAAGAGCACAACAACAATATCGTCTGGTTAGGTGCTCTAAATCTAGTGATCCATGAGTTATAAAATGCTCATGCCACAGTCTCTGCTAGAATATCACGTAATCGAATGACTTCTGTCCAGTTACTGAACCGGTCGATGCGTGTTAAATAGTATTTGAATTCATCTGTGGGAGGCAGGGGCCAATTAGATCGATTTGTACCACCTTAAATCGCGCATCTGTGCTTGGAAACTGGCCAATAGCAGGTTTAGTATGTCTAGTCACTTTGTTATTTCAGCATGCTGTACACGTTTTCACCCGATTTTGGATATATCGTTTTTTGTTTGAACAATGTCACAGAAGACTTACAACCATTGATGTTGCATACTGTCATTATGCTGAAAAACGGAATATCTAAATTGTTGAGAAATATAAGGACGAATGTTACTTGTTGATACCATAATACCATAATAATCGTCCATAGGGGTTTCATGCTGTTTAAATTTCACTGAGGTATGAGGACTACAGCAATGTTTTTCGCACTCTTCGTCACTCACTTGAGCATCAATTCTCTTCTCATAATCAATTGGTACTATTCTTCCAGTCTGGATAGGTTGTCAGCCACACTATTTTCTTTTCCAGAAATGTGCCTGATATCTGTCGTAAATTATGATATGAAACGTAGGTGACGCAATTGCATAGGGGTTGCTTTATCGTTTCCATCTTTAAAAGCATGTGTCAAAGAAGCATGGCCAGTATAGGCCTACACTGCAAATGAGCGTCCTTCAAGGAGCTACTTAAAAAACCTTATTGCAACGTATTGCCCTATCGCATGTTGTATATTTCTTGTTGGATGGTGAGAACTTTTTGGAGTAGAAACCAGTTGGTTTCCATGTTATTTCTTCTTTCTTTTGCAGCACTGCACCGGTTGCTAAATCTGAAGCATCTACAAATAAGGTAAGATCATTGTTTACATTCGGGAATGTTAAAAGAGCTGCGTTTTCAAGGTCCATTTTGCACTATTCAAATTGTTTTATTGCGTCTTCTGTCCACATTAATGCTTATTTTGTCGTTTTTTTAGTATTCTAAATATTCTTAGTATCCTTCATATAGCCTGATGTTCTGTGGCATGTTCCAAATGCCTTCGATAAAAATTCAGTAAGCCAAGGAAACAGAATATTTCTGACACAGTTCCTGGAAGTTTGAAATTAGTTATCTCTTGTACTCGTTTTGGTTTTGGTTTGGTACCTTCCAGAGTAACAACATGACCTAAAATATTAATTTCTTGAAGTGAAAACACGTTTTTTCCAACACTAAGCCTCAAACCAAATTTAATCAGTCGTTCAAGCAAGATAGTTAAATGACGAGTATGTTCTTCTGGAGAGCTAGAAGCTATCAGCACATCATCTAACATGCAAAACAGGAATATCAATCTCTCAGAACGTCAGTATAAAATAACTGGTGCATTCCTGAGGACAAACAGCATGGAATTGAATTCATAAAGTCTGAAAGGTGTTATGACAGCACTCTTCCTCATCACTTTTAGCTAGTGGAATGTGGTAATATGCTTTGAGGAGATTGACTTTAGAAAATATTTTCTTGCCCACAAGGACAGAATTTACATTATTTATCTGAGGAACTGGATAGCGGTCAAAGGGTCCGCTCATTTAGATGTCGGAAGTCTGCACAAACACGCCCCTGATCATCCATCTTTTCTGCCATATGCAACGGATTAGCCCACTGGGCGAATTATATTATGATTTATTATGAACTGGAATTCTTGTCTAGCCAACTTTTGTTTATGTGGATCTAAACCTGTGGGCTTCTGGCTACACTGGTGGGCCACTGATGATTGCGGTATAATGTTTAACACCATGCTTAATTACTCCCTGTGTAAGGGTGCGTTTGTCAGGTCAATAGTTCCAGGTATTTACAGTTAGCATGGAGTGAACTGACGGAATCAATCAAATCAGCTGCACATTATGGTGCAGCCAAATGTAAGTGAGTATTGCTGTTAACAAACAATTTTCTTTTCAGGCCTATCAATAAGCCAAATTGATGAAGATAGTCTGTGCCGATTATGCCTTTTGTTGTGTTGGCTACAATGAAAGGCCACTCAGCACTGCGTTTTAAACATAAGTCAACATTCAATAACTTTGATCTGTCGGGTACAGCTAAACTGGTGGCTGTCCGACCTTTGCTTAACGTGATTCGGAAAAATGAAGACCTTCAGTTGAGTAACAATAACTTTATTGCGAGCGCGTATCTGGTGACGCCCGGCATGCATAGACAGATCGGAGCTATAAAATTTGCTTCCGGCCTATACAGAGGATCCTTAATCCTCGGAAACTTCCGTAGTTAGGAGAGGAAACAGTACTCGTCCACACAAGTCAGGAGGCACGGAACTACTGACTAACTCAAAAAACAAGGAATAATAACAATAAACAGAACGTATATAAAAGATAGAAAACACAGCGCCTCTAGAGGCTGGGCGCGGAACTACACCAACGTCGCGTAAAGTAATTGCGACCGCACACCACTGCACTGACCACGCGCACAGCACACACACACACACCGGCGAGCTTGAATTAGCGCGCTGCAGCGTCGCTACATCAGCCCCCCGGGCGGAAGTGGAGCGTCGGCGTCGATATACCGCGCCGGAAAGTGCACCCGACGTCCAGAACGGGTCGTCCTCGTCGGAGGAGGAGGAACAACGTCAGGAGGCGGATGTTGTGCTGCGTTGGGCGGCGGATGTTGAAGAGCCGGCGCCGGAGATGTGGCGTCAGTGTCTGGAACAGCGGTAGGTGGATGCCTACGACGAGGTGCCGCTAGTGGGGTGTCAGGAAAAGCATACGCAGGTTTAACCCGATTCAACGCGACAGTCGTGGTTTTGCCGTTCACTAGGGTATCCATGGTGTGGGCACTGCGCCGTAGCACTTCATATGGACCAGAATAAGGAGCTTGTAGAGGCGGTTTAACGCCCTCAGTGCGGAGCATGACGTGACGACATTGTTCCAGGTCCTGGTGCACGAAAGTGGGCGGCTTGCCATGACGTGTGGCTTTCGGAGGGCGAATCTTTGATACATGGTCCCTCAATCGTCGCAAGAAATCCGGCTGGCCAGTAGACACTGTCTCTGTGGCATCAGCGTCTACAAAGTCACCACGAAGGCGCAGTGTTTCTCCATAAACCAGTTCTGCCGCTGACGACCCCAGGTCTGGTTTGAAAGTCGTCCGTAAGCCTAACAAGACCACTGGTAGTGCGGTTGTCCAGGTTTCTTCGTGGCACATCAGCGCGGCCTTCAAACAACGGTGCCAGCGTTCGATCATTCCGTTGCTTGCTGGGTGATAACTTGTGGTCTTATGGTGGGTGTAACCACAAAACTTGGCCAGCTGTGAGAACAGGTCTGATTCAAATTGCCGTCCGCGGTCAGTGGTAATATGTAGTGGGCATCCAAATCTTGCCAACCAAGTCATTGCAAAAGCGGAAGCTAATGTGTCTGCTGTGATATTATCCACCGGCACTGCCTCCGGCCAACGCGTAAAACGGTCGATCATTGTAAACAGATATCTTTGCCCGTTCGAAGGTGGAAGTGGTCCGACTACATCTAAATGAACGTGGGCAAAGCGGGCGGTGGTATCCGGAAAATCGCCGATCGGTGCGTGTACATGGCGGTTAATCTTGCAGCGTTGGCACTGAAGACAAGATTGGACCCACTCGCGGCAGTCTTTTTGCATGCCTGGCCACACGAAACGTTGCGATACTAGGCGGAATGTCGGGCGTACCCCGGGATGGCACAATCCATGTACTATATCAAAGGCTTGTCTTCTAAAAGCCGGCGTCAGAAAGGGACGAGGTCGGCCGCGAGAAACGTCGCAGTATAGCTGTGTATCTTCCCCCGGAACATCAACGAGTTTCAGTTGCAATGCGAAAGCCGTGTCTTTAACATAGGCAAGGAGTTCTTCGTCGTCTCTCTGTGCCTGTGCCAGTGCAGGAAAGTCTATGGTACTGGAAACACTGCTGATCCGTGAAAGGCAATCCGCAACAATGTTGTCGATCCCAGAAATATGTCTAATGTCGGTAGTAAACTGGGCCACGAACTCAAGGTGATGAAATTGACGGGGAGAGCAGTTGACACTATTCCGACGGAAGGCGAACGTGAGTGGCTTGTGGTCTGTATATATCGTGAAAGTTCGCGCTTCCACTTGGGGGCGAAAGTATTTCACTGCCTGGTATACTGCCAGGAGCTCACGGTCATATGTGCTCCATTTTCTCTGTGCAGGCGAAAGCTTGTGGGAATAATACGCCAGTGGCTGCCATGCGCTGTCGGACCATTGTTGTAACGCGGCACCGATCGCCGTCTGGCTCGCATCTACGACAATTGCTAATGGCGTGTCGAGCCGTGGGTGTGCGAGAAGCGCCGCGTCGGCCATGTTCCTCTTCGTTGCCTCGAACGCAGAACACATGTCCTCTGTCCGCTGTATCAGAGACTTGCTATTTACTTTAGGGCCTGATAATGCCGCCGTCAAAGGTTCCTGCAGCTCCGCAGCGTGAGGAAGGTGTCGTCGATAAAAATTGAGCATCCCCAAAAAACGACGTAATTCTTTGATCGTAGTTAGTCGGGGTAGCTGCAAGATAGCGTCCACCTTCTCGGACAGAGGAAGAGAGCCTTCAGCAGAAATCTTATGGCCAAGAAATGTCACCTCTGGCTGCCCAAAAACACACTTGTCCACGTTCAAGACGACACCGTAACGCTCCAACCGCTCGAAAATCTCTCGCAGATGTTGTCGGTGTTGATCGTGGTCAGCAGAGAACACTAACACATCGTCCAGGTAGGCGAAACAGAACTGCAGCCCCTGGAGAACCGAGTCTATAAACCTTTGCCAGGTGTGAGCGGCATTGCGTAAACCGAAAGTCATAAATTTGCTTTCAAATAAACCGAAAGGCGTTATTATTGTAGTCTTTGGAATGTCGTCATTGGCCACCGGAATCTGTGTATACGCTTTAGCGCAGTCCAGAACTGTGAACACCGTGGCACCATGTAAAGCGTGATTATAATCCCTCAGTAACGGAACGGGATATCTGTCCGGCACTGTTCGCGCGTTAAGCGCACGGTAGTCACCGCATGGGCGCCAAGCTCCACCCTTCTTCGGAACAAGACGTAATGCGGAGGACCACGGGCTCTTAGATGGCCGCATTATGCCCTCGCGAATCATGGCGTCAAATTCTGCCTTCGCTATCTTCAATCGGTCCGGAGCGAGACGCCTAGGTCGGCATGCTACTGGGGGACCATCAGTCGTTTGAATGTGATGCAGCGTGTCATGTGGTATGAACCTGGGAGCGCCGGGCGGCCTGGTCAAGTTCGGATAGTTAAGCAGTAATTCAGTGTACTCACCCTCCGTAGCATGGACCAACTTGGCACTGTGCGTTGCGGTGTTGCGACGGAAACCCGTGACTGCTAAGCCAGTGACGCTGTCTACCAAGCGTGCGTTCGCGACGTGCGTCTCGCGGGCCCCGAGGAATCGCTTCATGACGTCATCAGAAAGGCTGAAAGCGTGACAGCGCTGCCTGGTGACTAGACCTGTTAACATCTCTGTTGACGTAAGTGACGTCAAAACAGCGTTTATACAGACCTGCCTTCAGCTGTTGTTTTGGAACGTCAAATCAATCCGGATTGTTTGAATGAATCTTCCGTTAACAGAATTAAATGTAGAAATAAGATTTGAATGCGAATAATCTCGATTATAGTGACATAATAATCCGCAGCGTAGTCAAATTTACATATTAGAGTCTTACGTGATTGATTGAAGCCAACTGATTACAAATTATTGGTCGAAAGGCAGAGTGATTTATAGCATAACACATATTACGCATTGAGGACAATGTGTCTAAATGTTTTTAACACATTAACTGCAGCTTACTAATGTAGACTAACTACCACTGAGACGTTTGCAGCAGGAATTTGTCTTTGAACCCATACCAGCAGTAGCAAATGCGGAAAAACGAATCAAATATGGTAAAGGATACGTAGTGGAACGCCCATTGCATTTTTTCAGTTTGTGTACGATATCTGTACGTAATATGCATCGAAACACGTCGGATGCTTGTTCATTTTCTAATATATGTTTTTGTGGATGACCTAGAAGTTTTATTATTTTTTTAATTATGAGAAATGCGTTAAATGTGGGAAAATACATTTAAATATGCCGCAAACAAATATTAGGCAAAGCCACACGTCTGTCTGTTACCACAACCTTTATTTCTCATTCGCTGTGTTCCACAACTGTCAACGAAATTATCTCTTTTCACCCTAATCTATACCTTAGACTATGCTACAAATAAATTTATAACTCCAGCCAAGGTTTCTAGGGAAAAGGGGGGGGGGGGGGAGGGGCCGAAATAGCCAAGGTTTCTAGGGAAAATGGGGGGGGGGGGGGAGGGGGCGAAATCCAGTATAGTGCTCTAGCCCAGATATGTGCTCTTGCCCAGTGTCTGTTACCGATATGCTTAAATTTTTATCGTTGTTTTTCTGTAAACAGCTATATGCCATCTTCCTGTGTGTAGTTTCTCAAAAATCCAGTTTATGTGATCTTAAGATAAAAAGAGCTCACTGAGGGAATATTAATAGATTTAAGCAATACTGACATCTCCAAATTGTAAGACTGCTATAGATGCAAGTCACTGACTGTCAGAGTGTATCAGTGGGAGAAAACATTTGAAGTAAATCACGAAGCTTTAGGTTAGTTCAACTATTACTTCTTAATGTAGTAAGCAGTCACAATTAACTTCCGTATTTTGATGTATATACATACTACACAAGCAACCAAATGGTACCTGGTGGAGGGTACGTTGTACCACTACAAATCATACTCTTTCCTGATCCACTCGCAAATAGAGAGAGGGAAGAAAGGCTATCTACTATCCGAGCCCTGTTTTCTCGTGCCCTCTAAATTTTCTTAATAGTGTTATAAAAAAAGAACATTGTTTCCCCTCCAGCGATCCTCACATGAGTTTGCCAAGCATCTTCATAATACTCGCACATAGTTTGAAACTACTGGTAACCTATCTAGTGTCCAACCTCAGAGTTGCTTCAGTGTGTTGCTTAAATCTGACCTGGATCTCAAACATTCGAGCAATACTCATGAATGTGTCACATAAGTGTTCTATACGGGTGGTGTAAGTGATCTTCCCCTCATTTTCAGTCACAAAAGATATTAATCTTCACAGAGGAAGGAAGTAATGACCGTGACAGCTAGAAATGTTTTTTTTTTTATTCAAGTTCTGTTTTTCTCTCATACTTCGTACAAAGCAATGAGTACTGTCAGCCCTGCATAAAATGATAAAATTAAAATCCTGTTAATTTGAACCGTAGTGTTAACTAGCATATGCATCCTTGAGTCGAAACGTTACGTTTAATTATAATTATAGAAGGAGAGACTAATAAAATAATTTTTTATTTTGTATTTTTTTTAATATCTTAGGATATTCAGTTTTCTGCCTGATGGTTAGCAGCAACCTACTGAAGACTTTCGATCCAAATGTGAAATTCCATTCTGAATCGTAGGCATGGATGTATAGTCTACATGGACATTGTTTTTACTTCCAGTATTTTGCAAGTTCATTTAACTGAACGGAGTAAAATTACCCCTATTATGGACAACAAATACTATTAGGGAGTAAATATGTTGACATGTAAGTGAAAGACTCCGAAGGGCCCTGAAGAGACTTCTATCGATTTTACACAATACTTTACTCACATGGATAAAAAGTTCTATTGACTTGCCACATCAGATTTGAATAAAACTGCAAGCTTTTCATAACAGCCTCCATCACCATCATCAGTAATGGTACTGGTATGTAATGGTATGGTGTACTGTAGCAGCACATTAAGTGTTTCAATTGAATTGATTCTGCATTATTTCTCTTCCCCATGTCCTTGACATTAATGCTACCAAGTTATGTTCTTGTAGGGTCATTCCATATCAAATCACCCAATAAAAAATAAATTTTACACCCACCTCCTTAGATTTTCATGAAATTTGGCTCAAATGGTTCTAATATCATCCTGACAACACCTGCAATTTTTTGTTGTTGTTGTTGTATCTCTTACAGTTTTTTTTTTTTTTATAAATTTTTAAAGTTATTGTGTTTTGCGTTTTCTGAACCTTCGGAAATGGTCAGTTTAATTTGTATTCAAAACTTTAAATTTGCTTATCTTAAAAACTCTTTTAGATAACATCATGAATTTTTGCAGCAAGTTTATTTGTTATACATATTTGAAGATAAAAATGATGCTATTAAAATATATTAATATTTTCTATGAAAAAAAATATATATATGTATTTTTTAACGGATGTTTTGTTTTATAAGAATTGCAATATCTCGAGTCTCAGACCTGATAGAATGCTCAAATTTGTTTTAATTTACTCTTAAACATATAGGCTACTTGATAAAACAAAAATAATGATGGCTTTTTAACATGTTTATTAATTATAGTAGATTACATTAGAATTATGTTCAAAGATAGTTTACTTACGACACGTATGTATAACCCAACTGATTGCTTGAAACATTGAATTTTTTGAGTAATTTTGTGTTTTTAATAAACATTAATGCTGATTCAAACTGTTTTTCCACTTCATCCAAGAGCTTTCAGTTCTTTTGATACAGTCTTTTTTGAAGTAATACATTCTCCCAGTGCCGCTTGATTGAGGTGCGTCTTCTACACAGACTATGTGCTCCAAAGGCACTATGCAGGAATCTTCTCTTTCAGGCCAATAAAATGATGCAGCGGGTCCTGAAGGATGTAGAAATGGAATTTCTGCATCTTCTTCATCATTGAATATTGTTTTTACCAGTCCAAAGTACCAGTTACCATCATAATTTGCAGCCACATAGCAATTTATGGATGGTTCAACACGAACCCAATCAGAAGAAGAATGGAAAGAAAAGACTAAGGAGGGTTTTACACTATATGTAGTCCTTCTAATTTCAAGGTTGTTTGTTGGAAGTGGTTTGAAGTTATGAAAACTTCTAGTTCCAGGAATGGTTCGGGTTGCTGAAAAACGTTTTTCTAGTTTTAACCGTAGCAAATCAGCTTCTTTTTTGTCAATAAAGTGAAAATGAATGTTTTCAATATTTTTTTCACAAAACTTATACACATCGATTGCTGTCATTATTTGTTCTTTGTCTGAAAGCTGTAGACTGGCTTTCCTTAAAATTCTTTTAATAGTTCCTCCTAGGCCATCACAAATTGACTTCCCATGACTTGTTGCAAAAAAAGAGTGTTGGGCCTTCAAATTAAAGTCTCTCAAGTGTTCAGTCAAATTTTTAAAACTGTTTCTATTTTTGTACTGCGCAGCACAACCATCTGTAAAGTAGTGAACTGAGTCAATGTCAGTATGATGTAATGACAGCCACTTTGTAATTTCTTTTTGTACAAAGTTAACAAAACCAGTGTCATGTTCTTGCTCATCACTAATAAAACAGTGGTTGGAAACAAAAACATTGTTTACCTCATTTCTTAGAAAAACTCCAACTGGGTGTAGAGTACAACCACCTCTATTCCAGTGTTAACTTTGGATCTCATTTTGTATAACAAAGGAATAATTTTCACTGAAATCCATCACAATAATTGCTGTTTTGGGTGGTGGGTCTTCTATCAATCTTTTAAAGGCTGCTGATTGGGATTTTGCTATAAACGAGTGTGGGGTGAGCTTTTCCAATGACCCAACCAATAAAGAAATGTAGTCTTCAACACTGATACACTGTTTGATCATTTCTGCCCTGTCTGTGTTAACCCACTGACTGATTACAATTTCTTCTTCTAAATCATAATCTTCACTTAGTTTTTCAGTTAAGCACTCTGTTAGTGCAGTATTTGCAGGACAGCTGTTGCAATGATGTAGCATGCAGTTTTGGTTTTCTGTGTTGCACACAAGCATCTTAATTAGGTCTTTATAAGATTCTTCAATTTTCACAGCATCCAGTAATAGTTTAACATTCTGGTGGATACTGCATACACATACAGTGTGTATGCCTGCAGCACCAGCAAGGATAGACCATTTAGGTCTCAAGAAACAAAATTTTGAAAATCCTACTTCTACCTCGGGATTCTCCCATTTGAAAGAGTAATAGAGTTCTCTCAAGTTACACAAAATGAGTCTTTTTTGCATGTACACATTTTTTTGAACACTTACTTTGTCTTTTGTTCCAGGTAGCACTCTGGAACTTTCATCCTTTTCATAAAAATCTGTATTTTCAGAAAGAGTTTTACCTTTTCTGGACCAGGAGTTTCTAAAATACCCTTTTCAGATTTTAGCTTTCTAGCTTGTCGCACCATGTACTCACTTACATTAAATTCTTTCATCACTTTATTTCGAGTCCAAAAATCTGGAGCCAAGGTCAGAATCTGGATTTTTCTAGACCTCCCAACAGATTAAATCTTCTCTTTCATAAGAGAAATCATTACATCAAAATCCTTTGCTTTCTCAACCACACTTTTATCTTCTTCGTCATCATCAGAACTTGGTGCATCATATTTTAATGCTTTTGAAACCGCCTTTTTTGCAGTCTTTTCAATACTGCTAACCTTCCTTTTAAAATAAGACCCTTTACTTTGTTCTGACAAGCGATGAAGCTTTATCGGTGTTAAACCTAAATAATCAATAGCAATGTTTGTTTGTACGAGGGATTCATTTCTGGATTCCAATGATTCTAATTCAACCATGACTTCATCATCTGTTTCACTTTCATTGACTTCAACTCTTTATTTTTCCTCACAAAAGTTACGGCATGTTGAGCAAAGCTTTTGTCCAGGTTTTATGCTAATATTTTTTGTCAGTAATTGTTTAGAAAGATCCAAGCCTACACTTCTCAACGATTTTTTGATGGGCTTTTTGTGTTTTTTAGTGGGTCTACACATGTTGTTTGATACTTTTCAAAAACATTTAAAAAGTAGTAGCTGTGGTGTGAACAAATATTCTTAAATTCACACAGATTAATTCCAGATCTTAAGTGGATCAAATCTTTTTCTTCCTCACTCAATTCTGATACCGGTTGTAACTTTTTTGAAGGTGTGTAAGTTGTTTGGAAACAGTCAGATTTTTTAAATAACCCTACACTACAGGTTTGAATATCTGACATACTGATTTCACTTTTGGTCTGATTACTGTTCTGGTTACTTTTATAGGATATTGGAAAAGAATCTCTGTAAACTAAGCAACAGTACTTACTGAGAGTTCGAATAAACTTAATAAAACACTATCCACGCACTATTTAACACTGTAATAATTTTTTACTTCAAAACACAGGAGTAACAATACAAAATACAAGTGTACATTGTTACTCCAAGAAGACAAAAACTTATTTTCGGTGTCTAAGTCACTTGGCATTTTTTATTTTTAAAATATAATTAATATTATTTTAAAAATTAGATAACTATTAAACAGGTTTAAAAGCCAACATAATTTTTCTTTTATCTAATAGCCTATACAATTAAGAGTATTTTAAAACAAATTTGAGCTTTCTATCAGGTCTGAGACTCTAGATATTGCAGTTTTTGTAAAACTAAACATCCGTTAGCTAAAAAAAAAAAAAAAAAAAAAAAAAACCCTTATAAATTTTTTTTCATTTGGAAGAATTTAATATATCTTTATGGTAATTTTTTTTAACATTTAGATATAATACACAAACTTATTCCAAAATTTCATACTGATATCTTGAGTATTCTTTAATATACAAATTTTTTTAGTTGTGAGGACACGTTTAAGTTACAATTTCCGACTGTTGAAACAAAGCCAAATCTAAAAACTTTAAAAATTTATAAAAAAAACTATAAGAGATAGAGCAAAAAAATTTTACAAGTGCTTTCAGGATGATAAAAGAAGTAATTGTATCAAGTTTCATCAAAATCTGACATGGTTGGTGTCAAGGCCTGGGTGACTTGACATGGAATGACCCTGTACGGTAATTAGTTTCCACATTATAACATGTTAAATATAGAAAGTTTAACTGTAACCAAGCAGTAGTTTTCTTTGATGACAATATCAGTTCCAGTGCACAACTGAATTTCAAAATCTGTCTTGTGGGGTGAAAATCCATTACTGCTGCAATCTTGTGCTGACAATGAGATGATTTTCATAGAAATACCGAATTACTTCATTTGTAATACAGTTTCATAGTTTTTGTAGTTGCTCATGATCTTTACACTTGCGTGCAATGGATGTAGCATCGGCATACGGAACTATCCTTGGATTTGGGGAGCAGTATTTTGTCATTTACATAAATCAACAAAAGTATCCCAGTACAAAGTCCTGGGTACCCTGTATTACATATCAGCAATGTTAGATCTGTGTGTGTCACTCACCATCCTTAAGAGTGAAAACTGAATTGTGTTAGATAAGGTTTTATTAAACTGTGAACAATTATCAGCATAATTACCCAGCTGTTTTCCCAGAGTGTTTACTATCTCTCTCTACAAGCAACTGATAGAGATTAGCTAAAAAAATATCTGTACTTTCAGATGGAGGTCTTGCCATATCTAAAATTATGTTTCCTTTCCCATCTATAGCTTATCGCAGAAAGTTCAGAAACACCTTCAACACGTAAGGAATTACATCTTTGAGCACCAATTATTGCCACTTTTCGCAACATCACCATAAGGTTTGATATCCCTACTGAAAGATGAGCAGAAATTCTTTGTTAATGGGTGCATAATAAGATTCTTTTTTGGTATACCAGTGCTCAGTAATAACTGAAATATCTGGTTTATTAAAACATGCTATTATGTCCAAATCATTGTGCTTATTTCCTAGGCTCGTAAAGTTTTGGAGGATGATCTTGGTTTGCAGGTTGCATTGTATCCACATATTTATTTATTTTTTTCGTTACCATAAATATCCCCATTAAGCAAATCAGATGTGCTTGTCAAGCTGGGAAGAGGAAACAAAAAGGCCACACATGTACAAAATAATAATAAAAGGAAAGATTCCAAAAGAGTTCCTGACAGCAAAATGTAAAACTTAATTGTTTTTGGGTATGTTACTTACTTATATCCTTCATTCAAAAAACTTAAGAAGGCTGTTAGTTTAGTGTCTTCAAGGCATAATGCTGCTGAGCATCGCAACAATCAAGTCTGAGATAGTAGTGTACTATGATACTACCTATGAAGAAATTGATGCACTGGATGTGAAGTGCACAGTTTAGTCTACCCAGCAGGTGTTCCAGAAGATGTCCCTGCACTGTTCTATACCAGCATGAATATACCTATCATTAGTGATATATTCATCACTGACAGAAAATTGAATAATCACATTTTTGCTTCAAGTTTCTGAAATGGCAGTTGATGAGATCATATCTGAAGAGACAGCTATCAACCCACACTTTCAGCATGAGGTAGGACTAGCAATTACCAGAATTCTGAAATGTGGATCTTGTAAACCTAGAGTTGCTCTAGGAAAACAAGTAAGATGTGACACGTGTCCCAGATCAAAGATGAGAAAATAAAAGGTTGCTGTATTAGTTATAGCATACAAATATGCAGGTAATAACAAGTTTGAAATGACTGTTCGCCGGCTGGGGTGGCCGAGCGGTTCTAGGCGCTACAGTCTGGAACCACGCGACCACTACGGTCGCAGGTTCGAATCCCGCCTTGGGCATGGATGTGTGTGATGTCCTTGGGTTAGTTAGGTTTACTTAGTTCTAAGTTCTAGGGGACTGATGACCTCAGAAGTTAAATCCCATAGTGCTCAGAGCCATTTGAACCAACCATTTTTTGACTGTGTTCAAAGCTATGTAGACTTGTTTAATTCCTGGTTTAAGTAATTCACATTATTTCATTGCTGTTTGCTGCTGTCATCCATTAATACCTGAATGTCAACAACTACTTTGTTACTTTAAAACCTTCAACATATTCACTGTGGCTGACACAAAGGTCAATAAGAGCTACTAACACCGTGCTTTTAAGTGTAATCCGCAGTGAATGTGCAAAACAAGAACATTTTTGCAATTTAATTGAAAGTCCTAATTCAGCTTCCTTTTTCAGGCATGTTTATTTTTAAATATTAAAACTGATGAGAGTTTCATTACTAGACCACTAATTTTGAAATCTGGATGACATCATCCCAGCACTGCAACAAAATGTGCACCATACACAACAGGTTCAATGCAATCTCTCCTCTCCACAGATTTGCACCTCAGATGTGTTGTATGTCATATAATACTACAGTTAATTTTCCATATATCTGAGCAAAACCAGTTCTTGTGTGTCCAAGTTTATCTCATCTAGACATTGCACCTTTCTCTTAAATTTAGTGTGCTTTACAATAAAATTTGTATGAAAAGTTTTCCGTGTAAATTACCTATTTACACCTACACCTAATGCTTGTGTAACCCAGTGTGCCATTCAGGTGGGTTTACTTGTGTGTCAATATAATTGTCAGGTTCAGTATGAAAGGGTTTCTTGAAATATATTCCCACATAAATTTTTTAGTATCTATTCTCATTTGCAAAATATATTACGCACTGTCAGTGCCATTTCAATGCAAAAATTTTAAATCATGCTGGGGAATATACCAATAACACAGTTCCAGCACACCTCAAAAATTTGATTTTAGTTGCTTCAACCAATGAGAATCATGGACCAAGTCTTGCACTGCCCTATTTTGTGTATTAACCCGTTGGCTGGCAAGAAGGTGCTGGTGGTCGCAGCAGACTGCTCTGCTGGGGCCAGCAGTGATATGGTAACAACCAGGTATCAGCAATTTTACACTTTAATCTTACTGAGGAAAAATATTTACTTATATTTGATATTCCTTGCCATTTCCAGACTATTTTTGGGTCTGCAGTATTTTTATTTAAATGTCTTACAAAACCAAACGATTAAATGACTACAAACGTATTCATGAATTCATTTTTAGATACATATTTAACTGTGTAAAGGATAATTCCTGAAACAGTAATTAGCATTCTAGCTGTTCTTTTTAGCCACGACTGTACAGATTCATAAACTTTACACTCAAAGTTCCTAAATGCCTGCTTAAAACATTGACTACCATGCTGCTCACAGCAGAGCAGGACACTTAATGCTTTATGCCTGACCTGGTGGTGAAACATCCATTACTAATCATGTCAGGGTCAAGAAATGCTTAAGTTAATCTCTCTGGGAGTACTGTAATCCAAAAATGTAAAATTATAACTAAAAAGGCCATTTCCAATTATGTCTGCCAAGCAAATTATGCTTTCAGTCAGTGATTTCTTTTGCCATAAATGACTAGTGAACACACATGCCTGAGGAAGGTAAATGTTCATACTTTGCCTCTGAGAAGAAGCAAAGCCAATAGAAACAGCTATGTCCATAGTCCAATTTATGTTGAAATTATCACTTGGGTATTTTAATTAAATTTGGTCTACTATAAGCAACATGGTAAAGGAATCAAAAGAAACACACACACACACTGAATTAATTTCTTTATTAACAACGCTCGGATTTCCACATCACCATAGAGGTACCAAGCTTGATGCGTTACTCGTTTTTTTTACATGGCGAGTTTCCCCAGTAGGCCTATAAACCATGAAACAGACAAAAAGCTACTTCTCGCTGTCTTCTCTTCTTTGGATTTTCACTTCAGAAACTGAACAGAACTTGGCAGCCCTGCAACCAAGCGACTAGCGCGAGGTTTGGTGTTCTCGTAAAGATAAGTTATTTTAGATTATAAAACACATAGATTAGTACTGATTACGTGGTAAATAAGTGTATTAGTGTACCGTTTAAGTGTACCATTAAAGGTTTCATTTCTCATTACGTAATATAGCAGAAAACGCGAAAAGACCGTACAGTCGTATTTTCTGTTTACGTTCTGCTGCAGCAAATCTATAGAATTTCGTTTAGTTGTTCCTTGCTCTCTCCAGCAATTTAACTTAGCGTACCTCTTCATTATTTAACTAGCATTTCCGGAAAGTAGCGTAAAGTTTAACTTGTTGTTTCAGAAACTTTGCACTTTTGTTTTTGTTTACACACAGTTGCGTATAGGCCAAATTTGTGTAACCATATTTTCGTGTTTATCTGTAATTTAACTGACTTATTCTTAATAAATTATTACGTTTATCATGAGTGAAAAGTGCTTGACTTGCCGTAGAATTGTTAGGTCGGGGCTTTGGTGTGATGGGTGCTGTAGTTTTTTCCATGTGGGGACTGTAGTGGCGTGGGAATAGGGGAAGTAAATGAGACTCATCAGTGGTTTTGTAGGATTTGTAGTAGAGATAGGAAGATACTGGAACAGGAGGGGAAAATTGCTGCCCTTCAGGCTGAGTTAGACAAGGCCAGGGGAGATCTTGACAGGTTAAGGAGGGAGAAGGGTAAAGAGAGGTGGGAAGTGGCAACAGGCAACAGGAGGAACAGGCCTAGAACTTTGTCTGACAGCTTTATGGTGAATGTGGAAAATAGATTTGACCTGTTGCTTCAGTTAGAAGCTGGTGAGCCTCAAGCAGTTACAGGTGTAGACAGGGCACAACAAACTTTCAGCAGCAAATTGAAAAGTAAGAATGTAGGGAAATCAGTAAAGAGAAAGAAAGTGTTGTTGTTAGGTAGTTCCCATGGAAGAGGTGTTGGCCAACTCTTGCAGGATGAACTAGGATCAGAATACCAGGTCACCAATTTTTTTAAACCTAGTGCTGGTCTGGAGCAGGTGACAGAGGATTTAGGATCACTTTGCAAAGATTTCACTAAGGAAGACACCGTGGTTATAGTGGGTGGGGCAGGTAACAGTATTGACAGAGATCCTGGGTACAGCATAGAGTGTGACCTGGCGAAGATTGCATCAGCATCGAGGCATACCAGTGTTGAGTTTGTATCTGTTCTTGGGCGCCATGACCGACCTCATTTGAACTCTTCTGTCAAGAGAGTTAATTTGGAGCTGGAACGGCTGCTCATGTCGGGTGCGGGGTCACACATTGGTGTGGTTCATGTTGATTCTGTCAGTAGGTGGGATTATACTAGGCATGGCCTTCACCTCAACAGGAAGGGGAAGGGTAAATTGGCTGGGGAAATAGCAGGAAAGTTAAAGGGGGGAGGCACTGTCATGAGTGGTAAAATACCAGTGGTTATAGGATTCAGAAAAGACCCTTTTTTAGGGTAGGGAGGACAGAAAGAAAACAAATTTTAAGAGAGGTTAGAACTGAGACAAACCTTCAGTTTGAGAAAGAAATCAAAAAACATAATTCCAGCTTATTACATCAACATAAACAGCCATTGGTTAAGAATTTTCAACTGTCAGCAGATATTTTAACTCCATCCAATTTTAAGTCAGTCAATGTGAAATGTCAGCTATCTTTATTGCATCAAAATATTCGAGGACTGAGAAATAAAATTAATGAATTAACTATCTGCATAGATGAATTAGAGTCTTCAAACCCAGCTGACATAATCTGCCTCTCTGAACATCATGTGACCACTGGTATAGAACTTTTAAGTGTTACAGGGTTTAGGTTAGCATCTCACTATTGTAGATCAGAAATGGAGAAAGGAGGAGTTGCCACATTCATCAGGAACTGTCATAAATTTAAGAACATAGACATTCATAAATTTTGCCTAGAACAGCATATGGAAGCATGTGCAACAGAATTAGATTTTCACAAAAAATCTTTCATAATATTAAGTGTATATCGAGCACCTGCAGGTAACTTTAATCTGTTTGTAAACCACCTTGAAGCTGTACTGGCCCATTTAACAACCAAAAACAAAGAAATAGTGGTTGCTGGTGATTTCAATGTAGATTTCCTTAAAGACTCTCCCAATAAGAACCTATTTGAGTTAGTAACACTATCATTCAACTTAATTCCCACAGTAAAGTTCCCCACTAGGATAACCACTTGCTCACAAACAGCCATTGATAATATCTTTATAGAAAAGTCAAATGAACAAAATTATATTACAAAACCAATAGTCAATGGCCTCTCAGACCATGACATGCAGTTCCTTCTGTTAAATGTTAATACTGAACAGGATATAAAATCTGTTAAATCTGAGCTCAAGAGGGTAATCAGTAAGCCAAAAATTGATTATTTTAGGACACTCCTCAGAGACATTCACTGGACTGATGTTTACAGTGCTCATGGCATGAATGAAAAATATAACATTTTTGCTAATAAAGTGCTTACCTTATTTGAACACTGCTTTCCCCCAAAACTTACCAAGGTTAGAGCAAAGTCTACAAAGAAGCCATGGATTACTCGAGGAATAGGGGTATCTTGTAAAACAAAAAGAAAACTGTATCTGTCAATCCGAAACATTTCCAATGTTGATGCTATAGCACATTATAAGAAATACTGCAAAATATTAAAGACTGTAATACGGATGTCAAAGCAAATATATTACAAGGAAAAGATAGTCATATCAGATAACAAAATAAAGACAATATGGGATATAGTGAAGGAGGAGACCGGTAGAACCAGACATGAAGAGGAACAAATAGCATTAAGAGTAAATGATGCATTGGTGACAGATGTGTATAGTGTTGCAGAACTTTTTAACAAACATTTTATAACTGTTACTGAAAAGATGGGGTTGTCAGGTTCGGTAGATGCTGCTATGGATTACCTTAGACCAGACATTTCAAGTAACTTCCATAATATGAATTTGACCCTCACTACCCCAACAGAAATAATGTCCATCATAAAATCTTTAAAATCAAAAACATCTAGTGGGTATGATGAAATATCAACAAAGTTAATTAAAGAATGTGATTCTGAGCTAAGTAACATATTAAGCTATCTGTGTAACCAGTCGTTTATCAGTGGAATATTTCCCGAATGGCTGAAATATGCTGAAGTTAAGCCACTGTTTAAGAAGGGAGATAAAGAAATAGCATCAAATTTCCGTCCAATTTCACTGTTGCCAGCATTCTCAAAAATTTTCGAAAAAGTAATGTACAGTCGTCTTTATAACCATCTTATCTCAAATAACATACTGTCAAAGTCACAGTTTGGATTTCTAAAAGGTTCTGATATTGAGAAGGCTATCTACACTTACAGTGAAAATGTACTTAATTCATTAGACAAAAAATTGCAGGCAACTGGTATATTTTGTGATCTGTCAAAGGCATTTGACTGTGTAAATCACAATATCCTTTTAAGTAAACTAGAATATTATAGTGTAACCGGAAATGCTGCAAAATGGTTCAAATCTTATATCTCTGGCAGGAAACAAAGGGTGTTATTAGGAAAGAGACATGTATCAAGCTATCAGGCATCATCCAACTGGGAACTAATTACATGTGGGGTCCCACAAGGTTCCATTTTGGGGCCCTTACTTTTTCTTGTGTATATCAATGACCTTTCATCAGTAACATTACCAGATGCCAAGTTTGTTTTGTTTGCTGATGATACAAACATTGCAATAAATAGCAAATCAAGTGTAGTCTTAGAAAGATCAGCCAATAAAATATTTGTAGACATTAATCACTGGTTCCTAGCCAATTCTTTGTCACTAAACTTTGAAAAAACACACTACATGCAGTTCAGAACTTGTAAGGGGTGTCCCAAGAGTATATGTCTAACATATGATGACAAGAAGATAGAAGAAGTGGACGGTGTTAAATTTTTGGGATTACAGCTTGATAATAAATTCAACTGGGAGGAGCACACCACAGAACTGCTGAAGCGTCTTAACAAATCTCTGTTTGCAATGCGAATTTTGTCAGACATAGGGGATATAAAAATGAAAAAGCTGGCATACTATGCTTACTTTCATTCCATAATGTCATATGGGATTATTTTCTGGGGTAATTCATCAAGCCAAGCTAAAGTTTTCCGGGCACAAAAACGTGCAGTAAGAATTATATGTGGTGTGAACTCAAGAACATCCTGCAGAAGCCTGTTTAGGGAACTAGGGATACTAACTACAGCTTCCCAATATATTTATTCCTTAATGAAATTTGTCATTAAAAATATATCACTTTTTCAAACCAACAGCTCAATTCATGGAATCAATACTAGAAATAAGAATAATCTTCACAAGGATTTAAAGTCACTTAGTCTTGTACAAAAAGGTGTGCATTATTCAGGAACACACATTTTCAATAACTTGCCAGCAGCCATAAAAAGCTTAACAACCAATGAAATTCAGTTTAAGAGAAGCCTAAAGGATTTATTGGTGGCCAACTCCTTCTACTCCATTGATGAATTTCTGAGGAAAACCAACTGATTTGTATATAAGTACAACATAACTTCTGCACAATTTCAGTGCAGTAATGTGTTCACTGAAAATTTGTGTGTGTGTGTGTGTGTGTGTAAGTATAATCTAACTTCTGCACCATTTCAGTGCAGTAATGTGTTCATTGTAAATAAGTATTACAGTAGTTGTATTACATGTTTCTTACCTTATAAATAAATATAAAACTTTTTTATTTTAAATTCAGTGCAATAGTATTTGTAAAATGACTCTTAGTGTTCATTAAAAAATGACGATCATTCCACTTGGGACCTGTGGAATGGTACATTAGCTTATTTGTTTTAGTTTAAATATTTGTCATGTATTGTTGTTTTTCTGACATGTTCCACATCCTGGAGGACCTCCTCACTACGGATCAATTGGAATGAAAGTAAATCTAATCTAATCTAATGAAACATTCATTACAAAAACAGATTACATCACTCACAAATCTGGATTCAGTCACTGCAATTCATACCTATTTTACTGTAAAAAATACTGACTATGATGAACGATGTAATTGTGAAGATTCAAAAGTTTTCAAATGTGCAGGTTACTGACGTTAGAGATCACGAAAAAGTTACGATGATTGCAACTTAAATACCGAAGCCATTTGTTATGAGAATACGCCGTTACCACAAATAATCCACATAGATGCATTGAAAGAAACTTTACTGGGTAACATAATGCATCAGAATACTATAGGCACAAATAATGAAATTTCTGTACATTTACCATACACTTTACTTTTCTTGAGCATTATAAGATTACTAACGGAAGTTACTTACCATCCATTATCTGGAATATAAACTATCCTTTCTCCTCTGCAAGCATCTGCTTTTGCAGCAAGTATTGTCAATTTTTTTCCGTGATTGAAAAGCTTTAACGCACACAAATCACAAAACCCGCCATTATACACCCACAACTGCATGTCATGTTCAAAGAATATCCGCGTTTCGAAAACTACCAGCGATATTGGCTAGCGTGATAGACGACGTCATGTCATGATGTGACGTCATGATTCCTCGGGGCCCGCGAGACGCTTCTGCGTTCGCGACGTCCGGCAGCAGGTGGTAGTGTGCGAGGAGATCAGCCCCGACGATCGCCTCCGTGACGTCAGCCATTGTAAAATTCCACTCGTACGCGCGACGTAGGCCGAGATTAAGCTCCATCCTCTCTCTGTGTGCCATATGTTGCGATGGAAGAATTGTTGGCAGCCGTCAGACGGAAGGCAGTTGGCGGCCGGCAACGATGTATGGCTGTTCGTGGTATGATACTCAGGTCCGATCCAGTGTCTATTAAAAACTTAACGCCGGAACTCCTATCGGTAACGAACAGACGCTTGGAGGATAACTGGCAGTCGGTTGCGCCTATTGTCGACCGCCGGTGGCGTTTGGGTGCGAGCATGGCGATGAGCACTTCCTTGCCTGATCGCCGAATCGTCGGTGGTACCAGCACGACGGTACCTCGCCTTGCGGAGTGGTAGTACCGCCGGAAGATCTGCTTCTCGAACGCCGCCGTCTGTATCGGCTTCTTCTATTATTGTCGTCGTCACGTGCCAGCAGCGCACTGACCTGGGCGCACAAAAGCTCAACCTTGGCAGCGAGAGAATCATGGTCGGCTCGTGCTACAGACGCGGTACTGTTTGCACTGTTGTCCAACGCCGCGACTGCGCTGACCGGAGCCGGTGTGATCGCGTCCTGAATCCGGTCTGCTAGCTGCGCCACGTCATCCAGCGGCACGTCCGTTTGTGAGGCGATTATGGCTTTTATTTGCGGCGGCAACCTACTGCTCCACAGTGTTCTGAGCAGACTGTCTGGCACAGTAACGGTGTCAACTTTGCTGCGTAGATGTGGCAGGTATTGAGAAGGCTTCCTGTCGCCAATTTCTTCCTGTGTCAGAACCTGACGTATCCGGTCCTCTTGTGACGCGGCCACCCGTCGAATCAACTCTGATTTTAGCCTGGCGTAAGCTCCAGCCTCGGGCGGTGCTGTGATTATGTCCTGCACCTCGGCTGCATAACGTTGGTCGAGTTGGCTCACAATCAGCGCAAATTTAGTTGCTTCGACCGTTATTCCAGCACAGCTAAAACTTGCCTCTGCCTGCGCGAACCAGAGTACCGGGTTGTCGGGCCAGAACGGCGGCAAACGGACTGCAATCCTGGAGACGGCCTGCTGTTCGGTCATTATGTGCTCGTTACTTACGTAGCTCACGGCTGCTTCTTCTTAATCACGTCGGTCTCTGCTTGAATCACGTCGGGGTCACCACTGTCGGGTACAGCTTAACTGGTGGCTGTCCGACCTTTGCTTAACGAGATTCGGAAAAATGAAGACCTTCAGTTGAGTAACAATAACTTTATTGCGAGCGCGTATCTGGTGACGCCCGGCATGCATAGACAGATCGGAGCTATAAAATTTGCTTCCGGCCTATACAGAGGATCCTTAATCCTCGGAAACTTCCGTAGTTAGGAGAGGAAACAGTACTCGTCCACACAAGTCAGGAGGCACGGAACTACTGACTAACTCAAAAAACAAGGAATAATAACAATAAACAGAACGTATATAAAAGATAGAAAACACAGCGCCTCTAGAGGCTGGGCGCGGAGCTACACCAACGTCGCGTAAAGTAATTGCGACTGCACACCACTGCACTGACCACGCGCACAGCACACACACACACCGGCGAGCTTGAATTAGCGCGCTGCAGCGTCGCTACAGATCCATAAGTTTTAAACTCAGATCCATTTGCAGGGTAAAGTTTATAGTCTGCTTCTTTAAGCTTATCCTTGGGACACGCTGGTATAACGGAAACATTAGCACCTCTGTCAACCAGAAACGCAACCCCGAAGTGTCATCTCACACAAACAATCGATGTTAGCAGCCTGGTACAATCGTTGCTGCAGAACACCCAGTCGCCATTGTGTCTGCCGACTGGAGTTTCCCCTCACTTTTCTTTTATTTATTTATTTATTTATTTTGATCCAACATCAACTGATTACAAAAAAAATTTTTTTTTGTTCCAGTCTTCTGGATAAGTCAGAGCCTTACTTACTAGGGTTACATATTATTAGCTGGCACTTTTATCTACACAACTTTTTCTAAATTTAGTTGAGAGAACAGAGTTACATATATGGACTATACAGAAAAAAAAGTTGTCATTGCCATACTTAGATTAAGGATTGTACAGTTTTGTAACAGTATTCATATCTGACATTCAAATATTTACAGTTTGTGACACAGTCTAAGACCTGAGATTACATATATTTTTAGATAGATGGTCTTCCATCATACGAGTGTACTAAATCTAGAAACTCATCTATTGAATATACAGGATTGTTTAGGAGCCATAATTTTAATTTCATTTTTAGTTTTGTAATGGGCAATTTGGAGATATTAGGATGGAAGCAATTCAGTAATTTTATGCCTGCATAGTGAGGGCTTTTCTCATAAAGTGTTGTTCTATGAGAGATGATGTGAGGTCTCTCTCTACCTCTAGTGTTGTGATCGTGTATTTCTTTATTAAGTGTTTTGTTACTGTTTACTGCCATAATGATTATCTTCAGCACATACAGGTTATGAACAGTTAGTATTTTAAATTCTTTAAGCAAATTTCTGCAGGACTCCCTGGCACATTTCTTTCCCATAATTCTAAGTGCCTTCTTTTGTAAGGTAAGTACACTTTTCATATTACCTTTACTGCTGGATCCCCATACCTCTGTCCCATAACTTAGATGGGATTCAAATAGTGCAAAATATATTTGCCTCAGAGTGGTGATGTTGCAAAAAGGTGTCAGTTTTCTTAGGACATATATGGTAGTACATAGCTTTTTGCAAATATCATTCACACGATCAGACCAGTTTAACTCTGCATCTAGTGTCAGGCCAAGAAATTTGGTCGAGTATTGTTTTTTAATGTATTCGTCACCCATTAAGATTTGGTTTTCATGAGTTTTTTGCCTCCCAAGATCAAATTCAATATAGACAGATTTATTTGTGTTTAATTTTAGTTTGTTTTCATTAAAATACTGCATAATTAAGCCTGCTGCAGTATTGGATTCCACTTCGAGCTGTGAATAGCTTGGATTGCTGCATATTAACGTGGTATCATCTGCATATAAGATAGCTGTTGCATGGTTTGTTATGGACTGAATATCATTTACATAGATAATAAAAAGGAGTGGTCCTAATATTGACCCCTGTGGGATACCAAAATTTATGTCAGTGGTGTTTGATTTTTATGTTCCCTCTGTAGTGCTAATAGACACAAACTGCTTCCTATTTGTCAAGTAGGACCTCATCAGATTATGGGCTGTGCCTCGAATGCCATAGTTCCACAGTTTGTCCAGCAATATGGTCGTATCAACACAGTCAAATGCTTTTTGTAAGTCTAGAAAAAGATGCCGCGTACATGTTCTTTATTATCTATTGCTTGAGTGACACCTTCGATTAAGTTTGTTGCTGCTGTAATGGTGGATGACCCCTTGACAAAACCATACTGCCCCTTAGAAATCACTTTTTTGCATACCAGGAAGTTCCAGATTCTTATGTATATTACTTTCTCAAAGATTTTGGATATTATTGGAAGAACAGAAATGGGTCGAAAGTTTTCTACTAAATTCCTGTTTCCTTTTTTGAAAATAGGCACAACTCGGGCAATTTTCAACTCATATGGAAATAAACCATCTTCTATATGAGAATTGATAACTGTTGATAAAGGTGATGCATTTTTATGTATACATTTCTTAAGAGTGTCCAGACTAAGACCATCATATACTGCTGCATGAGAATTCTTTAAGCTACTCACTAATTTAATTATTTCTTCTTTACTTGTTGGCATCAAAAATATACTTCCTGACACTGGTGTTCCTCTGAATTTGTATTTATGATTTTTAAGCTGATTGTTTATGCTGGAGCCAACAGAAGCAAAGTAACCGTTAAATAGATCTGCTATCTTATTCTGATCAGTTTCTATTGTGCCGTTTATCAGCAAGTGATTTTCGGTTGTATGGTTCCCAGATTTACCTATTTCTCTATTTACTAGTGACCATGATGTTTTGGAGATATTATTTGACACTTTCAAAATGTTTCTGTTTTTCTGAAATTAGGAGGTCTACATAGTATTTTGATACTTTTTGAATTCTTCTTTTAATTTTTTATTGCTCAAGTCATTTAACATAGCATACTCATACCATCTTAGTTTTTCTCTAGCCTCAGTGACTGAACTTGATATCCAGTTTCAGGTTACAGCATGTGACTGAATTCTCTTTTTTATTAATGGGCAGGCTTGGTTAAGAATGTAGAATAGTTCACTTGAGAATTTGCCATAACTATGAAGTGTCGTTAGAACACTGTTTCAATCCACATTCCTTAGCATATTATTCAACTGAGTTATATTTTGGTCTGTATTCACCCTAATATATCTATAGCAACTGTGTGTAGGAACCTTTTTTATGTGCACACTTAGTTCTACTGCATGGTGGTCTGACAAAGCACTTATAATAACAGAAGATGTAAGATTGTAAAGGTGAATACCAGTGATTATGTTATCTATTGCAGACTGGCATGTCTCAGTCTCCCTGGTTGCAGTGTTTATCAGGTATCTTAACATTATATTCAAGCAGAGTATTCTTGAATAGTCTAGTGTGTAACTTATCTGCTAATACATTTATGTTGAAATCTCCTATAAGTACTAACTTGTTCAGGTGTGGTATAAAAATATTCTCTATCATGTCACAAAACATTGTCAAGAAAACTTCGAAGTTTCCACCTGGTGGTCTATATAAACATATAACATAAATTTCATCGTTTGGTATCTTTATACATGCTGCACATAATTCAATTATCCCTTCTAATGAATATTTACTTACATTTACAGAATTAAAATCAAATGTGCTCTTAACATACATTGATACACCCCCACCTCTGATAGTAGGTCTGCAAAACTTATTAGCTAGCACCATGTTTAGAGGTTTAAAAAGTTCTAATTTGGCATCAGATAGCCAGTGTTCACTAATACCAAACACATCAGGCATAGTTTCATTTACAAACACGTCTAATTGTTCATATTTATTGCTCAAGCCCTGTACATTTTGGTGTATTATTTTAAAGTTGTAAATACCTTGTTGTAGATTTCTCTGCTTTACTGACTTAAATAAAGTATTTTGTGGTGTCATACTCCGTTCCTTGCCCTGGCGAGGTACCAAAAATCCTCCAGAAGGACAGGTTTTCTGCACCTTGTAGGTCGTTCACTGGGATATGGTGAGTTGCTTGCTGGTGCTGCTGTTGGTGTAGCTCCCGGTGTCATTGATGCTGTCATTTCCGTTGTTGTTGTTGTTGCTGTTGGTGGTGATGATGGTGTATCTGTTTCTGATACTTCACGTGTTGGTTCTGTTGTTTTTGATATGCTTCCTTGTGAACTACTAGCACTTGGTGTGTTTTCTTGCAATGTCAGAACATCACACTTATCTTGTAGTGGTGATGCTTCATTTTCAGATTCACCAAGTAGTTTGTGGGTCTTGTCCTTGAGGGGAATTACGTTTGAAGTGTCACAACTTAGTTTCGTGTTGGCATTTACTATTTCTATTATTTTTTCAATTACGAAATTTTTTCCTAATCTATTTAAGTGGAAACCATGTCTAGTAGGGAATCTCCTTCCTAGTTTGCTTGTATCAATGAAAGTCACATTTTCGAATCGTTTGCATATCTGTTTCATCTCACTATTTGCACTTTCCACTTCTTTGTTAACGCAGGACCATTCCGCTAGGTCATGACGATATGGTACTGAAAATACAATGACGTTAGTACATCTTAGTTCATACAGTCGCCTTTTTAGTGAAAGCAACAGATCTTGTTTTTCGTTTCTTGCGACGTCGTTTGTTCCCGCCAGGAAAACGGCAAAGTCTTTGTTGCTTAATGTGGGAATTTTTTCGTGGCTTATTGCAGTTGCTGTGCAGAATTTCGCACCTGGTTTCACCATGGAAGTTAAGTTCACATTGCTTTTATTACGAAAGTCATTAGCTATGTTTCGCCCTTGGCTGTCTGAATATATTTCGATTTTCGTAATTGTTTTGGAGCTACAAAATGTAGACCTAACTGAGTTGTTTATTTCCTTTTTCTTTTTCACACAAGCCGATAATCCATCGGAACTACATAAGGTCGGCAGATGTTTGTTTACTAAATTTACGTTGGATTTCTTATTTTTCTGCGTCAACGAATTCTTCCATTGGCGAGGTTGGACACACTTCTCAGATCTGCATTTTGGGTCATAACGAACGTGAAAGTAGCTGTAATTACCTGAACAATTGTATCTTGGCTTGCTGCGGCCTCTGCTACGAGAACGTCGACGCGATTTATACTGTCGCTCCCTCGACCTGGACTTTCGGACTTTGGTTTCCAGCTCTTCGATCCTTATCAGAAGATCTTTCACTAATACAGAACAATCACACATCACAACGGACACTTCCGTTGAGGATGACTGAAGTTCATGAGTGCTTCCCATTTCCATCATCCCATCAGCCATTGTGCTAGTTTTTCACATTTCCTTTGGAGATTATTAAAATATTTCGGACGCTGCCAGGAAGTTTGTCTAGTCAGTGAATCTTTAAAATGTTATCTGAAACGGTCGTTCCTCCATAGCTTTTCGTTTTCTGAAGCAACTGACTGGGTTTCATATTACTAGTTTCTAATTCGCTAATTCCTTGATCTTAAGTACTTCACTTTCCTTAAAAGTCATTAACCGTCTTTCTTTAGCCAAAGAATATTTGTTGCTTCTGCCGCTGTTCACGAGATCCCATATGTTTTCGATAAAATTGGGGCTCTAACTGTGCTAATAAGTAATTGAATTTGGTTGCTTCAGTATGTATTCCCGCGACTGTAACTTGTGTTTCAGCTTGATAAAACCATATATCAGGCTTTTCTGTCCAGAAGTGAGGGCGTTTCTCACTAACTTTGCCCACTTCAATTTTCATATCACTGTCTGGGACATTACTGTTCCCTCTGTCTGCCACCATATTTGTTTCTTGTTTTGATCACTTTGGGGTCACCAGTTGTTGGTCTTCTTGTACAATTAATCACAAAACACAGTATTTTAGATTCAGAATTATTATTTGGAATTTCCCTTTTCTTATGGGACTGATGTCATACTCCAGCAACAAAACAAATGAACTGTACATCACTTACTCAGTGTATTTCAAAATGTCATTTGTTTTGAAAAGAAAATAAAACTGAAACTTCCTGGCAGGTTAAAACCGTGTGCCGGACCAAGACTCGAACTCGCGACCTTTGCCTTTCGCGGGCAAGTGCTCTACCATCTGAGCTACTCAAGCACGACTCACGCCCCGTCCTCACACCTTTACTTCTGCCAGTACCTCGTCTCTTACTTTCCAAACTTCACAGAAGCTCTCCTGCGAACCTTGCAGAACTAGCACTCCAGGAAGAAAGGATATTGCGGAGACATGGCTTAGCCACAGCCTTGGGGATGTTTCCAAATGAGATTTTCACTCTGCAGTGGAGTGTGCGCTGATATGAAACTTCCTGGCAGGTTAAAACTATGTGCCGGACCGAGACTCCAAATTGGGACCTTTGCCTTTCACGGGCAAGTGCTCTACCATCCATTCTGAAAAATAAAATTAACACAAAGAACAATTATTAACAGATCTGTAGGTTATGAACACAAATATAACCCTACAGCTAGTACTGGCTTGCCATCTGACCTCTTAATTTTTATACAGGTGCTTCATTCTCCTCTAAAGGTCTCCCTAATTTTCCTGAGCTTTGTCATGACACATTTCATTGTCAAGAGTCGTTTGCAATCTCTGGCTCTGATCTGTGCACCCCCTGTGTAGTGAAAACTCAAGTGACTGGGAGTCTGGTGTGAACCTCCAAATGGGATGGTTCTCTGGTGAAGTAGTAAACTGCTGCAATTGGCTACTGAGTAATAGCTCTGATGGCAATTTTACTGTATGGGAAGTGGGGTGGCATAGTGGTTTTACTGCTTGCTACAGCATGCTGTTTGTTTTCACCTTCCCTGGAATTTGGCATGGTGTGCTTTGTGGTGGCGCTTGTATTTGAGAGTTTTTGATTTTCCAGGAGGAAATATGTTGTGGGTCGATGCATTCCATTGAACAACTTGTGAAATGCCAGTGGTGTGTTCTGGCTGTTCTCTGCTTATGACTTCGTAATTATAGCCTGTTTTTATGGTGTCGCACCTCTTCACAGTGCTTGAACTTGGATCTGCCACAGTGGCCCCTGGGTTTCTTTCGAGACTTGTGGTGTTTGCTTGTATATGTGGCTTAGAACAAAGCTCGCAAGTGGCACCACTCTGGCTTGGTTACAGTCACTGAAAACACTGCATTGAGTTCTGTTGTAAGATGGTTGGTGTCATTATGGATGTCATCTGCAAATGGTACACGGCCAGATTTAAAGAGTACTTTGCTGTACAAGAGTTATCCCTGGTGCTTCCTGTGTTGAACTCAAAATTTTGGATACATTGGTTGGCAGGAAGTGTTAAGACAGCTCTTATAAGCATTTATTTCAAGAAAAATTTTGTATTTAGTTAACTATATGTTATATGTTCCTGTCTCGGGATTTTAAAATTTGTGCTGCTGTACATGCTAGTTTTTTGTGAAGTGTTATTTTAAGCTTGTTCAATAGGAATTCTGTTTTACTTCTGAGCTGGGAAAGTGTTATTAAAATAACATATACAGGGTGTCCATAAAGTCCCTTTACAACTTCAAAATTTTATTACAATCACAGTTATAGAAATATTTCAACACAATTTCTTTTATTGTAATCACTGTTTACTAAAGTTTTTATATATACTAAATTTTTGTGTTTCAGATACTCTGTTCAGGGAAGGAACTGAACCCCTATAAAATGGCAACTCTTCAAGATAAGGCACAATGTGTGTGCTGGTTTATTGAGATTCACATGCAATGGTCTTTCTGCACAGATATCTGTATTTGTATTTCCTTATTCATAGTATAAATTGTCATTAAGTACATAGTTTGTACAAATGATACAGGATAAGCCAGGTTTGATATAGTTCATGCAAGTTTATATGTACTGTGATTTAGAAAACAACAGTTGTTAAATGTTGAATACCGGTAGCATAATTACAAAAACAATACAGTGACTGAAAGAATAGTATGGTTAAGAATAATTATGTCATCAGTTACACTATATTTTCTTGATGCTCCAAAAACTCAGAAGTAGAATAGAAGCAGTGATCAAATGTGTGCTATTTTAGTTTCACTTTAAATTTAGATAAATTTTGTATCTGTTTCAGAAAGAATAGCATGTGGTTAATAACCTAATAGCAGTGTGATACACTCCTCCCTACTAATGTCTGTACTTACTGAACAGACATGCAGGTACTGCTTCCGCCTGGTATCATTAGAGAGGAAATCACAATTATGCTTGAAGATATTTTCTCCTTTAATATGCTTTCTTTTATGAAGGTTAGTACTTTTTAGGTATATAAACAATGAAGGGGCAGTATACTGAGACCTTTAAATACTGATCTGCATGAGTCTTTGCATTTAGCATGTATTAATGTTGTAACAATCTTTTTTTTTGTAGCCTAAATATTTTTCTGCTACTTATGGCGCTCCCCAAATAGATAATTCCGTGCTCCGGTAGTGAATGGATACTGCCGTGGTACATTGTGATCACTGATGCGTGACTTGTATTTTGTAAGGGAATTCTTTCAGCACATGTATTTACCTTTTTATTAACATTATTCAAGTGTGCCTTCTATTTCAAGTTGTCCTGGATATGTATACCTAAATTTTTTTCTCATTCACAGATGGGAGAGTTTTTGTGGCAATGTTAAAACTGGTGTGGCTGGGTGGAGTCTTTGTGACATGAGGAAGTTGAGTGACAGTTTTTTTAGAATTTTTGTTCTGAACTATTGTGTTAAATCTTATATTACCTCTGCAGTTTTTTTGTAGGCTGTCTTCACCATATGACTTAATTAGGATATTTGTGTGTCTGCAAATAGTACCATTGACCATTTAGTTAACTTTTCTGATAGATAATTAACATAAAGAATGCGCCCAAGAACTGACTCTTGGGGGACTCCATATCTGATATTTTTCTGCATTACTGCAAAAATTAGAAATTTTGTCCATTTATATATCTCTGTATTTTATTTGAGTGATCTGTTAATGGTCATGCTGGTAAGAGTGGATCCACCAGTTTGGTTAGCCTCGTATTCCATAATTTCTTAGCCTCTGCAACAGTATGTCGAAAGGTATACTAAGGTCAAGGAGTATGCTAGAAACATTTTGCTTATTATCTACTGCAGTGAGAATTCCTAAGGCCAAAATAGCTAACTGTGCTGATCTGCCAGTTCTGAATCTATGTTATGAATCACTTATTACCATTTCTTTATTTAGGAAGACTGTTAATCCCTAAAGAAACAATTTTTCAAGAATCTTGCTGAAGCCTGACAGCACTGATAGACCTATAGTTTGCAGCCTCATATTTGTCTCCTTTCTTGTACAGCGGTGTTACTTTCACCAGTTTCAGATTTTTTTGGGAATGAACCACTCATGAATGATGAATTTAAATATCTAAATGGTTTCATAATGAATACTGTACTTGCTTCGATGATAATATCTGGTATTTCGTCAGCACCTGCTGAATATTTATTGGGTAATCCTTTTATAATCATAAATCTGTGCATATGCCTGTGTTCTGTTCAGTAAGCAAGCAAATGACATATTAGGAATGCTAGGATGCCAAAAGGCATAGGTATTTTCATTTACAAAAAAATAGATTCGTTTAAAACCATGTTCATAAAAAAATTATTTCATGCTACTCTATCTGTTTTGAGGAAGTATTTGACATAAAAATTTGTACATTCATTTCTACTAATTTTGTTAAATTTGTATCAGTCATTGTCTCTGTCAAAGATGTAAACTCTTCACACTGTATAGTAGGCATATAGCTGTTCCTTTTCGTTTCTGTAAAGGCTTGGCAGAAAGTGGTTGTAAATTGTAGTCAAGTTATTTGTGAAGCTGCAGAGAGCAGATGTATTATTGGTTGTGTTTGTTCAGATTGTAACATCATAATATTTTCAATGTTGGGGATAACAAATGTTCAAAATCTCAAATACTTATATTGAAAATTACTATATTTTGCAATTGCTTCATCAGTTAATTTTGTCCATACTAGAAGAGGACCTGCAGATATTATCATGCTTCTGAAGAAGACAACAGAATCATTATCAAAATAATTAACTATGTAAATGTTCATCATTGCATATGTATATGTATATGACACCATCTGATAAGGGCCAAAGAGACGACAGCCGACAAGACAAGTTGTGCCACATTCATCATGCACAAGAGGCATAGATCTCTGAGTTACAGCACTCCTCCAACACCAGAGGAAATGGCCACTTCCATGAAGAAATGATCTGCTATTACCGCTGACAAGCATCCAGTTTATACTTTTGGTGAGTGGGAATATTAAGTCCATTATATTTTTAACCACAGACGTTGAGAGCCCATAAATAATTTATGATGTTAATTTTCTACTGATTTGTGGGACAAATCCAATTAGTTGTGAAATTATTAGCAAATGGAGATGGAGATACACAAATATCTATTGACACTCCTCATGTAACATGACAAAATATTTGTGCGATGAGAGTATTGCCACATGTGTGGCTGACTGTGACATTAAAATTCCTGGCAACTGGGAAAAAACAAGCATTTAAAATTTCTAACACTAATGCCCAAATAAGCACTGAGCAAAATAATACAAGACACATGCAAAGCTTCATCCTCTGCTCTTAAGAATGAGGTCATGAAGACAAGTAAAATATTTCAGTTATGTAAGTTATAAATTGTGACAACTTACAGACAAAATTTTTACATGTTTAAACATGTTTTGAACCCCATATATTGTAATAAATTGCACAATTGGCCAAAGTGGTTTCTTCTACATTGCTTCTGCTTATCTGAGATTTTCAGTTTCCTATCTGAGCTATAAATTTTTTCACAAGAATATACTGAACTATAGGCAGGAATTCATAGTCTATATGGAAAGTTTTGCTTTCAGTATTGTGGTAGTGAATTATGAAACTAACCTTTAATTAACTCTTGTCATGAACCACATATTCCAATGGGAAGTAAATGAATTGACACACAAGTGTAAGAATCCCTATGGCTCTCAAGATATGGTTGCAAGATTGTTGTTTGTCAACTTCACACAGTATTATGACTGCATTATTCTGTAGAATAAATACTTTATTTTATTTAGCTACATTGCCACAAAATATTATGGCATATAACAGTACTGAGTGAGAGTATGTTAGCAATCCCTTATGCCGTTCAATGTAAAAAGAGAGATTTCTTAATGCAAAGCAGGCAGAATCGAGCATATTGGTTAAATGTGCATTATTTTAAAGATTCAATTTCTGTGTTTGCCTTGGTGTCAACTGCCAATATTTTCTCTATTGAAGAATTACAAACAGCTGCTTTCTTCTCTTGAGTAGCATATTCCTTGGTTATAACTTCCCACAAACATGTGTTACTCCTATATTACTGGTGCAGTCTTCAGGCTAAAGACTGGTTTGATGCAGCTCTCCATACTATTCTGTCCTGTGAAAGTCTCTTCGCCTCTGAATAATTACTGCATCCCATATTCGTTTGAACCTGCGTACTGTACTCGTCTCTTGGTCTACATCCGCAATTTTTACCGCTCATACTTCCCTTCAGTACGAAATTAATGATTCATTCATCTCCCAGAATTTGTCTTATCATCCAGTCCCTTCGTTTAGCCAAGTTATGCTGCAGATTCCTTATGTAATCTGACGCTCTGATATCAAGAAAATCGATCAGTTTCAATGTCACAGAATGGTATCCACCCGACATGTTTGAAGAAAACTGAGTTCTTGTCCATCATTTTATCTGTGGTCAAGGGTTCATGTGCTGTGTTGTGTCCCATTCAAATTACCTTTGGCTTCCAATATCTCATGCTGGCTTTATATTTTCTCAAAAAAAAAGGTAAACATAGGTGATTTCTGTATACACTAGCAGCAGCAAAGAAAGATTTACTGGAAATATGGATAAATTTTTCGGTGTAGATAAAGGCCAATTCACACTGACAGTCACGACATGTCCCATCACAGCATTTTGCAATGCATACCAAAAGGCGGCATCCACATTGGTTGTCCCGTCCCGTCACAGCACCTCAAAGTTTCTGGATCTCGATTTTTCGTACCGACTTGGTTTTCGTGGTTGATTTCAGTTGTTTTGCTGTTCTGTTTGTTTGTTATTTATTATAAATTGCTTCGCTTCGTTATTTCTTTAGTTAAAATTTACAAAAAAATGACGAAATATTAACAGAAGCAGTCAGGTAGCAGTCTGAATGATGTACTAAATTACTTACCCTCCACTACATTTAAAATTGGCTTTTATACATGGTAGTACCGTATTTAATGTTTTACAATGAAACTGGTTGTAATATGGCCGCAATTTAATTGAAAAACGTACTGTGGGTAGAATCAGATTGATTAGTAAGTGAAATTTATTTTCATGCCATCAGGCATTTTTAACGTTTCGTAAGGAAACTGATTGGACCTGCAGACACTGCAACAGTGGCAAAATGCGTTTTTGTGAAGGCATATCAAGTAATGTACTAGAGCTGTTTCTTTAAATGTGTGGTGGCAGGCTAATTTATTGTTAAGTCGCTCTCTGGGTTGTATGAAACGGGTTTGAAAGCAGCAGTGGTCAATATTTATGAGGGTTCCCTAGCTAATCCCAATACAAATAAGGGATTTGAACTATAAAGTCAAATACGAGATGTAGTAAAACCTATAAATTTTGAAGGGAAAGGTTTGTGACTACGGCACAAAACATTGCCCTGGACTGGCAACTAAATCTCCACCAAACAAATCTTTCATGGGATGCAATAGCAGCTTGTAAAGCTGTATCCTTTATAGTAAGTCTGGGTGCAATTTGACAAAACAAATGAAAAAGCTGGTGCTTCGAATTTCTAAGATACTTATAAAATGCGGATTCCTCTTCCTTTAGCTGTTTGTATGGTGTGTGAAAACTGTACCATGTAATGACATTTTTAGGCCTCACGCCCTGTTTTGTGTTGTTTTGCACTTCGACTTTTCTTCTGTAAGATGCAGTCAAAGATCGCAATTCCTCCAAACAAAAAAAAAAAAAAAAAAAAAAAAAAAAAAAAAAAAAAAAAAAAGGACAGCCATGCGAATTGAGATCACATGACCTGAATAGACTTGATGTGCCATAACATGACGGGCAGTGTGAATATACGCAGAAGTCCAGTACTGTGATGTGATGGTACCATGATGGCCAATGTCAACTGTCCTTAAAACAACAAGATGACACAAACCTTGTTTGTCCTCCAACAATAATGCTATATGTTCACAAAAGCGTGGTCGAAATTCAATGCAGTTTGAGCAGGTACCAACTGGAGATTATGGCATAAACTTCGAAATGCTGTGATTAGCTAACAGAAACGGTGACTGACACAGAAATCCGGTATTTTTGTTTGTATTTTAGAAATTGTCATAGCCTAAAACACCAATTCACTATGAACGAGAATATTTTTTAAAAAAAACTGCATGTTACAAGTAATTAACACAAATAACGCAGTAATAATATGAATTACAATAAAATAATTTAGTGATATTTTATTTTTAAAATGTTTTTACCGCTTTTTCATTGACATTCTATTTTTGCAACGTCTCCACTGGTCTTTAAATAAAATAAGCATGATATCAGTATACAGCTGTCTTATAACTTTTAAGGCCAATTCACATTGGCCATCATGGCACCATGACATCACGGCACCATCACATCGAAGTATATTCACATTGTCTGTCACATCATGGCATTTCAAGCCAATTCTGTAGTCTATTCAAAATTACTTTAGTATTGACAGCTGCAACGGAAGTAGTAGGTTGAAGGCTGCACAGAGGCATGGCTTAGATTCAGCCAATCCTGTGATGGCTGTAGCCGCAGCCCAGCGGGCACGTGCACCCTGAGTTGCCAAATCTCAGTCCGCAACACTTCCGCTTGTGCCGCGATTTGGTTGCAATGAGTTGAGTGTGTGCGATCGCTGCGCACTGTGTTTATTTCGTTGCGGTTTAAGAGACAGTTATTTGTGGTGTCTTATTTAACATGTCAGAAGAAAGTACATCGAAAGTTAGAAGTGGGATTGCTTTACGCGGACAGTGTAGAGAAATGGTTTGTTCGTTAAGAGCTTACTTTGAAAGTGAAAAACTTAATGATGGTCCACTTCTCTCCATTAGCAAGGTAATAGATAGAACGGCAGCAGCCCTGAATATCAACAAAAACACTGTTGTAAAAATTGGGAAGGAACTGTTTGAGGCAGAAAAGGAAGTTAAAGAACCATCCAAACTTGGTACTCCCGGGAAGAAATATTCTATGTATAAGCGTGTTACGAATTTAGATTCACTTGCAGAGGATGCACTTCGTCGACATGTTCACGATTATTATCGCAGAAAGTAACATTCCACACTCTCAAAGTTATTGGTGACACTTACAGGATCAGGACTTTTTCAGGGGAGTCGAACTCCGTTATTCAGAGTTTTGCACAACGTAGGATTTCACTACGGACAATTTTGCGGTCGTGAGTTGTTGATGGAAAGGGAGGATATTGTTGCATGGCGATTCCGATTTTTAAGACAAATATTTAGCATAAATGTTAATGAAGTGGTTTGGCTCGATGAAAGGTGCGTTAATTCTGGTCACGTAGTCAATCAGAGGTGGACAGACAACACAATTAAAGGAACAATGCAGATGCCGTCTGGGAAGGGGGCAGATTGATTCTACTACATGCTGGCACCTCGCAATGGTTCGTACCAAACTGTCTCCTTCTCTTTAAATCGAAGAAGACAGAAGATTAGCATGAAGATATGAACCACATTACATTCACAAAGTGGTTCGTAGAAGCTCTAATACCCAATCTAGATAAACTGTCAACAATTGTTTTAGACAATCCTCCAAATCACCCAGTTGTTGTTGATAAGGCACCTACTATGGCAAAGCGAAAAGAGGAAACGATTAATTCGCTTGAGCGTTGTAACGTAAATGTATCTGATGACCTTAAGAAGGTCGAGCTTATAGAAAAAATAAATTTCCATGAACGGGAATTTTCAAAATATGAAATCGACGAACTGGCAAATAATATGGGCATACAATCGTTAGGCTGCCACCGTACCACTGCCTCTTCGACGCTATAGAGTTGAAATTGGCCCAAATTAAAGGTTATGTTGCCAGGAACAACCAAAAATTTGTGCTCTCTGCAGTAGAGGCGTCCATGTTACATCTGAAGACTGGAAGAAAGCCGTCAAACACACACACAACATTATGGAAAGGGCATGGCAGGATGCAGGTGCTTTGGAGACTTCAGTGGAAGACATGATTATCTCTTTAAATGACAACAGTGACAGTCAAACTTCAAGTGCCTGTAATAGCGACGAGAGTGATGTCAGTGTCTACATAGAGACACAGCATGAACGGATTCAGCTACACGTTTGGAGTGCACATTTAGCACTTGTAAGATTGGCATAACAAAATTAAATCACAGTAAGTTTTGAAATTTTAATATGGTGGCATTATCAAATATTAATTCGAAAGAAAGTACATTTCTAGAATTCAATATGTGTATACATTTACAATATAAAAAATGATGGCTACAATGCACTGGCCGTTTTTGTATTGTTTTTGTTTCTCAGAATATATGTCACCCAATTTAAGATACCAATAAGGAAATAAGGATGCATATCAGAAATACATCAGGTCTTTACAAATATAGAGATCAGATGCTTATCTCTACTGCACGTGACCAGCTATTGTGCATCATATTATTTACAGTCCTGTATCTCGCGTTAGAGATCTTTGACATGGCTACAATTTGAAACAGATGAAAATTTAATTTTTTCTTGACATTTCATTCGCATAATGTGTACACCTAACTTCAATAACAAAAAACTTTCCCGCATGTCGAAAATTTGATAACGTTGTCGGAAAGTTGTTTTTTGAAAACTGTCGTTTTATTGTCTGGATAAACATTTAAAATAAAAATAAAAATGAAACCATCACATAGTGAAGCTATTTCACAACTAATTACAGTCGGCTCCACATTTAAAGATCTAATAGTTAGCATGTGTGAGCGAGTTGAATGAAACATGAGATTACCCGCGAGTTCCGTGCGGGACTTGGCAACTCTGTTCCTCACTCACCTGTGCTACTTCCGAACTGTCAATCCTAAAGTAATTCTGAATGCCCTATAGTCACATGATCTCAACTGACATGGCTGTCCTCAGTTGTTTTTTTTCGTGGGAATTACTATCTTCACAAGATAATTTTCAACTCTTTTTACATGCTAAGTGCACATACACAATGTAGTAGCTAATATACATGGACGCTGGAGTGCATGTTTGTATGAAATTTTTTTTTTTATTGGACTCAAATGGTTTGCAGCTTGCAGGGATAGTTTGTGTATGAAAGAAGGATGACAGAAGTGCAAAACTACACAAGAAAGTAGAAGAGGAACCTACATTTTACATTTTAGGAAGTCGAAACATCAGTTTCTCATTTATAACGCCAAAATGCACACAGAATTACTGAAAGGGACACACTGTTATGAACTTCCATGACACCCCATTGAAAACTGGTTTGTTTAAGGTTTAGTTGCCAGTCGAGTGCAAATTTGTCTACAATAGCCATATCTCCCTCAGTACCTTTCCCTTCAAGATTTATATTTTTTTTTTTTTCATCTTGTCTTATTTTTACTGGGGATAGCTAGTGAAACCATCTAAATATTGACCACTGACGTTTGAAGAACCGTTTTAGAGAGCTACTTAACAATAAATAAGTCTCCCACAAACACATATTTAAAGAAACAACTTTCTGTGTCTGAAGGTTTCAGTACATTTCTTTATGAAACACAACAAACACCTGACAACATTAAAGTAAATTCCATCTATTAATCAGTTTAATTGTACCCATGCTACTTTTTTCACTTCAAGTTGCAGCCATGTTGCAATCCATTTCACTGTAAAGTAATAAATATGGTACTGGCATGTATAAAAAATCCACTTTATAAAATGTAATAGAGAGCAAGTAATTTAGCACACTCATGTCATACAATTCAGACTTCTCCCTCACTGCTTCAATTAATCTTTTCGCATTAATTATAAATTTTAACTAAAGAAATACCAAAACTAAACAACTTACAACAAATAACAGGAAACAGATGATGTCAACCACGAAGAGCATGATAAAAAGAAATATGGACATCTATGCATATCCATGCATCAGGAGGAAATGAGCTTGGGGGCATGTGATGAACAACAGACAGATGAAGTCAACTGTCAAAACTTTCTCGCCGTGAAACCTTGATGTTATGGGTGAGGACAGCCAATGCGGATGCCGCCAGTTGAAATGCATTGCAGAATGTTTTGATGGGATCGGATGTGACGACCAGTGTGAATTGGTCTTTACCTCTCTGCTCAAAAGATTTAGATTTACACAAATGATCTATACTGCAGATAAAACAAAGCTTGAGGAGCAATTTTAGGCCCATAAATTACACACAATGCATTTCTCCCCCAAATTGATGTAAAAAGATTGTCACTGTTTATAAATAAAGAAATCTATGTCAGTACAGTAATTTCACGAACTTTGGTAAGTAGCTATATGTCTTACCAGAATGTAAATGTATGGTCAGAGGTAATTTCCTTATTTGCTGAGAATATTGTGATACTTTGTCACCAGTCTGAAGTCCCAAAAGCTCCTTAAACAGATCCATTAAGTTTTAACTACTTAACACATCCGAAACTGAATTCCATAGTTTTTCTTTCTTTGTTTTTTTCAAACCAGCAGCTCAACTTCCTTACTACACTATTGTTCTTTCATGCCACATACTGAGTTGCTTTACATGCTTCTTCAGTAGTACATTCTCTGCTATTTTCTGCTTGTACCCTGTCATACTGTGCTTACAACTTTTTTTTGAAGTTGGAAGTCCATATCTGTCATCATCATTAACGGGTCTACTGGGCACCAAAAGAATGAAATTCTACAGTGAGATAATAATAATAATTTTGCCGCCTAAAAATTCACATTATCAAGATTCGCTGGTGTCTCTGGACTTCAACAAAACCAGAAGTTGATGAATCATATTTTAATTACTTGGACTCCTCTTAATGTTCTGACCATCATGGACATTGGAGCCGAGTTAACTTCTGTTACCACAAGAAACTCAGTAAATTGTGTTTTAGCAAATCTATCAATTTTTTTACATGAGCCTTTATTTACATACATGTTACCTATGCACATTACCAGATGTACTGCGGATGCACTATTTTTTGAAAGATTTGATTCAGCAGAAGCACTATGTTGAGACCATAATGGATTTCGTCAAGCTCGTATTTGGTGTGTTTTACATTATAAACACATCATAACTTATGTCCTGTAAATAAATGCTGTTCCAAAGCACTAGCACATTGAAGATCAGTCTAAAAGGTACAACTTATTGATACTAAATGTCAAAAATGAGTTATAGCTAAATAAATTTTATTGCCAGCTTTAGCACTGAGCATCCCAAGCAGAAAATCTAAAATCTCGCTGTGACTTCCTTCTAAAATTTGCAAATAAAACGTTGTCGTCATTTTGTATTTCCCGTACCTCTGTTATTTAGATACTTCTTTCCCTGCAGTCGCTTTTGCGTTTTATTTTCAGTGTCGCCTTTTCATCTCAATAAAGGCAATAGAAGCTCCCAAGCAAAAGAAGGGGATCTGTAGCTTGCTGCTTGCTCAATAATGCAACTTGAATCCCGAGAACGCCCATGCATTCCTTCCTCACATCTTGAGCATGCCCTTTTATTCCCTTGTGTTTGCGATTGCGCGCAAGGAAAGAGGCATTGTCTGGTTATACGTTTACCAACCTCTAACTTAACAGTCGCGACACTCACTGCTGTAAAAGTTGTTACCGTTTGACAACCGGAGCGACACTAGCGCTCCAAGCGGGGAGGAAGGAGAACATCAGATAAGTCATAAGCATAATGTTTGTTTTGCAACCCTTTGCTGCGTGATTTACGAAATATTTAAATTGTTGTCACCGCGACCAGGAAGGTTGCGTTGTTGAAATGACGGAAAGCGCTGCGGGACCCGCGGAGAGGCCCGCGACAACAACACAACGGGAGAGGAGGGACACGACCAATGAAGGACAGAACGAAGAACAATAAGATCGAACAACGGAGTCACAAGTAAAACCTAAGAAACTCGCCAGTCGTACACAGAACAAGGAAGTAAGTAAGCTGTGTAACGCGAGGTGCTGTGTCCACAGACGTACGCGAGATTAGACTCGCTGGCTGAGCGAGAGGCAGGCGCTTAAGTACTCTATCGAGGGTGCCGTTATTGGCCGCTCGAACCACGTGTTCCACTGTGACGCCCTCACAGGCCGATTCCCACTAGGGCTGCCGCGCGTCAAAACCGCGTGTCAGCGGCGTGGTTGCCATGGAAATGGCGTCAGCGGCACGGCGCGGCGGGCTCTGCGACCTTCGACCATAGATACTAATAGACTGGGCAAGCAGTGCAGCGGCTATACATCTGCCGTGGCTGCAACATAGAATCACGTGACTATTGGCAGAATGTCGGCGGGAGTTCAAGGCAGCATTCTGATTCCTGATTTCACTTCCAGTATTTCTACGTGGATTTCCTGCTAGCTTCACCACATTAAATGTAGCTTATGTAAACACAGCTAGAAGTGATAAATTATTGCGTAACCACTGTACAAATTTAGTTTTACAGCCATTACTTCACAATGAACTTTGTGAACTGCTGAAACACTTTCGATGTTCGGCATATATTCGCCGCGAATATTTCAGTGTTACCAATTATGAGATGCATTCTCTACTAACAATACGCGTTATGCACTGCATAAAATGTAAATATTGCGTGTGTGTTTTAGTGCCGTGGTTGTAGAGAGTGCTATAGACTTCATAAATCGGCATAAACAACGAAACCTGTAACGTAAACACACGTGTTCACATCGAATGTAACGAACTCAATTGTGTCGTTCACCCACAAAATGTAAAGCAGTTTCATTTGAAAGCTCTTTTTTGGTTTAAAAAGTTTGTTTCGTAGATGTATCAAACAAGATATCTACAAAATCAGTACCTACTTACATGAATACTTGTTCCACAGATCATGAATACGATACTTCGCAATGATGTCAGTTTAATGAAAGGTAGACCTATCATTACATGATAATTCTTCCAATCACTTATTTATACCTAAAAAAATCGTCTACTGAGTAGGAGCTGTCATTCGTAGATTATTTTAGTTTGATTTTAAATGCTGGTTGGCTATCTGTCAGGCTTTTAATGCTTTTTGGTAAATGACCAAAGATTTTTGTAGCAGCATATTATTTATCCCAAACATTACAGCTTATTATCTGGAAACTAACATAGGCCATACAACTACCTTTTTGCAAATGGTATTCAGTATCTGTTTCTGATATTCGTATGTTTTGTAACTGGGAAGTACAAAATAAAACTAAACCCTGATGGTAAATCAAACCCCTAACATGTTTTTGCAAATTGTTCTTTAAAATAATACCAGCATAATTCACCCCTTTTTGTACCAAAGTCAGATTTAATCCAGGATAGTAAAAATCATCCTTTCTTCTTATGTAGTAGCAATGCACATTGCCATTGCTTTTGGAGTGGGAAGGGTTATTGGTAATAAATCTCTCTCTCTCACACACACACACACAGTATATATATATATATATATATATATATATATATATATATATATATATATATATATATTCTTCAAAGTGCTTCGAACGGATGCGTGTGTGCGCAGTAGGCTTGAAATCTTTTCGTTTCACTGCCTGTATCCACATCTGCCTGCGCCCTTCACCCTTTGGAAACCTATACGAAAGAGAAAAAGCAGCTTTGTAGCTTACCATTTCAAGAAATATATACGATTGCAATGTGCGCCTGGAAACACACACAGCACTTCAAACCGCCAATTTACGTAACTGTGGCGTTCTGGGTAAGGATATGATACACACAATAGCTTATCAGTATTCAAGAAATGCCGCTAAATTAAACTAATAATACTTACACGTGAAATTTAATGTTACTTCCCTTCACAAAACGCTCGGTACAACCATAAGCACAACGGGATACCACCATTGTTTTGCCAATAGTCACGTGGTATACCAGTAGAGATGTTGGTGCCACGAAATATACGTCATGACCAGTCTACCAATATCCATGGTCGAAGTTTGCGACGCGGTTTGACCATGTTGAACCGCTTTCGCTGCCGCGTGCCGCGCTCCAGGTCCGCGCCGCCAATCACAGAACGCGCTGAGCGTGACGTCAGGTGCGGAACCCCGGGCCACACGAACTTTCGCCGAACCGCTGGCGCGGACGCGGCGGCAGCTATGAAATACTTATCATCCGATTCCAAGGAAACTATTCGGCAGAAAAATTTGATTCTTGGGCATGTTACAACCTGATATCTTCTCTCGATAAAGGACCGAATTTCTTTTCGTTACTCGTCGTGGTTACTTGCTGTATCGCATTTACGAAACCTTTACACGAAATTTTAATGAGTGTGCAGAGGTAAAAACGCATTGCGTGGACTTTGCGTACAGTTCATTTTAGGTAATACATTATTGCGTATGAAATTTAGTCAACATATCGAAATTGTTTTTAAAGCTGAGTGCAAGTCGATAGCTATCACCGTTCTCGAGATATTGAATGATATATCGGCGGACGGGCTGTGCCGTGACCGCGCGCAGGTTGCTCGCGACGCGACCAGTACTCCGTCCTGCTCGTCGTAAACCATGTGGTTGTATCAACCGCAAATTTCGTAAACGGTTCAAGAAATCGAAACGTGTTATTTTGCAAACGATAACTTGTGAAAAGTCATGTACACTCCTGGAAATGGAAAAAAGAACACATTGACACCGGTGTGTCAGACCCACCATACTTGCTCCGGACACTGCGAGAGGGCTGTACAAGCAATGATCACACGCACGGCACAGCGGACACACCAGGAACCGCGGTGTTGGCCGTCGAATGGCGCTAGCTGCGCAGCATTTGTGCACCGCCGCCGTCAGTGTCAGCCAGTTTGCCGTGGCATACGGAGCTCCATCGCAGTCTTTAACACTGGTAGCATGCCGCGACAGCGTGGACGTGAACCGTATGTGCAGTTGACGGACTTTGAGCGAGGGCGTATAGTGGGCATGCGGGAGGCCGGGTGGACGTACCGCCGAATTGCTCAACACGTGGGGCGTGAGGTCTCCACAGTACATCGATGTTGTCGCCAGTGGTCGGCGGAAGGTGCACGTGCCCGTCGACCTGGGACCGGACCGCAGCGACGCACGGATGCACGCCAAGACCGTAGGATCCTACGCAGTGCCGTAGGGGACCGCACCGCCACTTCCCAGCAAATTAGGGACACTGTTGCTCCTGGGGTATCGGCGAGGACCATTCGCAACCGTCTCCATGAAGCTGGGCTACGGTCCCGCACACCGTTAGGCCGTCTTCCGCTCACGCCCCAACATCGTGCAGCCCGCCTTCAGTGGTGTCGCGACAGGCGTGAATGGAGGGACGAATGGAGACGTGTCGTCTTCAGCGATGAGAGTCGCTTCTGCCTTGGTGCCAATGATGGTCGTATGCGTGTTTGGCGCCGTGCAGGTGAGCGCCACAATCAGGACTGCATACGACCGAGGCACACAGGGCCAACACCCGGCATCATGGTGTGGGGAGCGATCTCCTACACTGGCCGTACACCACTGGTGATCGTCGAGGGGACACTGAATAGTGCACGGTACATCCAAACCGTCATCGAACCCATCGTTCTACCATTCCTAGACCGGCAAGGGAACTTGCTGTTCCAACAGGACAATGCACGTCCGCATGTATCCCGTGCCACCCAACGTGCTCTAGAAGGTGTAAGTCAACTACCCTGGCCAGCAAGATCTCCGGATCGGTCCCCCTCTGAGCATGTTTGGGACTGGATGAAGCGTCGTCTCACGCGGTCTGCACGTCCAGCACGAACGCTGGTCCAACTGAGGCGCCAGGTGGAAATGGCATGGCAAGCCGTTCCACAGGACTACATCCAGCATCTCTACGATCGTCTCCATGGGAGAATAGCAGCCTGCATTGCTGCGAAAGGTGGATATACACTGTACTAGTGCCGACATTGTGCATGCTCTGTTGCCTGTGTCTATGTGCCTGTGGTTCTGTCAGTGTGATCATGTGATGTATCTGACCCCAGGAATGTGTCAATAAAGTTTCCCCTTCCTGGGACAATGAATTCACGGTGTTCTTATTTCAATTTCCAGGAGTGTATTTCGTCGCATGATAAATATCCTAAATCTGTTTATCTACCGAGATATGAAAGAAACTACAGTTTTTCAGAAGGGATAGATGAATTTTTTTTCAATAGCATTTAATAGCACGTGGAATGAGAAGTTAAACCGAAACTAATTTGCTGGTATGTCATAAGATGTAATTTACTAAATATCTACAGCTATTGATTATTTCCTTTGGTAAGTAACAAACTTTTTTTCTTTATCCAGTGTACTTTACTGATTCAAGACGCGTTTCGCCTTTTACTTTAAGGCATCTTCGGTGGAATCTAGAATGATTCAGTTTTGTTTTGATATGTGATACTTGCAGATTATAAAGCAGTTGACATCTTTTTTACGTGAATGACTGATTACTTACAGTGAATCGAGTTTTTGGCGGACATGTACGTTTCCCCTCACCTGGTCACATGCTGGAGGTTGAACTAAAACTTAGATTATGGAACATAAGCACATTTTCATGTTCGCTCTTTTTTCTTCTGTCACCAGCAGTAGACGTTTTACCGAAAACTCTGATTTGAAGTCGTAACTACAGTGTGTTCACCTCATGTCCCTTCCTGTCTGGTTTGTTTATGTACATGTTGCCAACCTGCAGAATTATATGCTGAAAACTAATGTTTGTTTATTTTTGTTCTCCTTATATCTGTATGTGTGTGTGGCTAGCCAGTGATAGTTATAGGAAGTTGAAAGTGAATCCAGTAGTTGTCAGATAGTGGTTGAAAGATTTGGTGTTCAACTGATTTCAGTTTTGGTTTAAATGTTTTGTGGAGGAGTGCATGGAAGAGTAAATTCACTGCTTACATTAATAGATAAAATAGTAGAATAGTATTTCAACACATGATTATTATCAGAATACTGTCACCCAACCCCTTTGTCCTCACTCTTTGACGCCCCATAATACGTCCTGTTAACTAACCCCTATTGTTGTCAAAGTTGTGCCATAATTTCCTCTTCCTCCTCTATTTAATTCCGTACCTCTTCTTTAGTCAGACGATCCTCGTATCTAATCTTCAGCATTCTTATTGATCACCACGTTTTGAAAGCGTCCATTGTCTTCTTGACAGAACTGTTCATCGTCCACATTTCACTTACATACAAGGATGCACTCCACACAAATACCTTTGTAAAATAGTATCCAACCATTAGAATTTATATTTGGTGTGAACAAATTTTCTTTTTCAGAACGCTTTTCTTGCTATTGACAGTCTTCAGTCAGGTTTGCGTCTGCACCAGGAAATGCCTTACAATTTAAAATCTGGTTTCGAAAACTCTGTTCCAAATACATATTATTCTTTCGTGATTCTTAAGCAAGGTGCTGGCGATGATTACATTATGCTCTGTGGGAAATTCTATCAGGTGGCTTCCACTTTCATCCCTTCCACCTAGCCTTTGTGTACTTACTGTTTTCGTGTACCTGCTACTGTATCACATTTTAAATTTTTGTCTCGATTAACTATCTGAATAATCCCTTTTATCGTACATTGTTTCAATGTGTTAGGAGATAGTGAACAATCATGAACGGTAGTCATGAAATCTGTTTATGTTGAAATGAGAAAACATGAATAATGAAATATGTGAAAGAGTACATTGTACAGAAAATGAAAAACTGGTATGTCTTCACCCAACTTCGTCTTTCCTTGATTTACGTGTAAGATATAGTTATTCAAGCACACCGGTCGTTTTGGTGGGTCCCACCCCGTACCTCAGTGGCTGTCCATCATTGGCTGCCGCTAGCGTCTTCCGCTTCCAGATGGGAACGCCAATTCCGCGAGCCGCCGCGTCAAAGCGGAAAACGCTTGCCGCTGCCGTTGCCACACGCCGCGCTGCCGCGCTCTAGTGGGAATCGGCCTTAAAAGCGGGCCAGGAGGCGCTCGCCGCCACAGCTTACGGCGCGATGGTACAGAGACCTCTAGGGGTCTTCGACGTCCATGACATCTGGCACGGATTCAAATTCCGCGGATGCGGTACGAGATGAATGATTTTTTTACCTCCAAGAGTTGGTGTAATACAATAAGATATAGTTCTTACTAAAAATGGTTGTAAAATAAAAATCATGAATCCAGTGGCAAGTTACAACACATTCATGAAGAAAGAAACACTTGTGACATTGGTTAGCGCTACAGCTTCCCACATTGATATCAACAGAATATAAACACATAGATTCACATGGAAGGAGCACGACATCTGCCTCTACATGCAAAAGGGATCGACGCCCCGTTTTTCGTTCCGCAGGTCTACTGTGTTTTACTCATTGTCACCTGTTGCCACAAGTACGACCTACAACTTTATATTATTCCAAGTGGAACAGGCAACTGCCATATAATGGGAGAAATATACTCTTAGTGTAAACCCCAAGTTCTCAAATCCATAACACTGTCAGAGACGGTGTCATATGTTAAATTTGGCATTAGAGACTTTTCATTCAATGAAATGTGCACTAGTTTATCAGTATCGGAGAAATGTTGTACCTTCTTCTTTAAAAGATGGAACATATTGTCACTTAGCCCACATTTTATTTGTATGGCTTCCACATACCACTGTAATGTGCACACTGATGGACGCATAAAAAATTCTGACAAAACCTGTATACCTGAGTGCTGTAATATAATAAATTTAATGCAGACAGCTTATTCTCGTCTTTCCATCTTGCAGATGGGATGCTAACCTGGCTTAACAACAAGTAAAGGGCATCTTTTTTTAAATATCGGGATCCTATAGTCTTCGAAATTTGTTTGTCCTTCTTCCCTTGATCCTTATGATGCAGTTTTTGTAGTCTGTACTTAAAATGGTAGGCACTTTCCTTGTACAGTAATAGTTTTGCTCGAAGTCTAGCGATTTGCACGTTCTGATACTCCACACGATTTCTAGACACGAATAATTGCACTTAATTTTACCACTTCATCGTGAAAGCAAGTCTGTGTTCCCGATTCAAATGCATCTGGTACTAACGTATGGAGTGCTGGACTAGCTGCTTCTGTGCCGTAGGAGTGTTTTACAGCTTTAGACGGATTGTCGAACCTTTGCGCAGTTTCCTCTTCATCGTCAGTAGATGTGGCTTATTTGGGATGTCAAACAGTGAGGTTACTGCATTCCACACGAGTTTATTATCGTCTGCATTAATGAACTGGTTTTGTTCGACGCGTAGCGAACAAATTCTAACATCATTATAAAGATAAACAGGGTCATTTTTCGTAAGATCTTCTCGTCTGCTATTCACTAGCCATTTTCTGCTCCTAAAACGAACATTAATCATCAATATACATGCAGTTTGCAAGCTCACGATACAGTTTAGTAACATGATGGTATATATCTCTCATGGTCTGTAGGAAACCAAGACAAATGTGGTTTCTTCTTCTTCTTGTAGTTTCAATTTATTGCGCTACGCTGCGTTCCCATTTGTAAAAAAACATTGTAAAAACCAAAATAAACAACTACTATTCGATTTCAAGACCGCGCCGAACTTAACAGTTATAGAATGAGATTTTCACTCTGCAGCAGAGTGTGCACTGTTATGAAACTTCCTGGCAGATTAAAACTGTGTGCCCGATCGAGACTCGAACTCGGCACCTTTGCCTTTCGCGCAGAAGAGCTTCTGTAAAGTTTAGAAGGTAGGAGACGAGATACTGGCAGAAGTAAAGCTGTGAGGACCGGGCGTGAGTCGTGCTTCGGTAGCTCAGCTGGTAGAGCACTTGCCCGCGAAAGGCAAAGGTCCCGAGTTCGAGTCTCGGTCGGGCACACAGTTTTAATCTGCCAGGAAGTTCTTAACAGTTATACTTACTGGCCGCTTGGCGCGCTGCTGGCGCAGTAGGCAACAAAATCGAGGCGAAGTGTCACGACTGTTAATGTTAGGCCGTGTCCTACGTGAGAGACAGATGTGAGTGACAGCGAGCGACTTCTGGATACACGACACTCCAGCGACAAGCAGCAGCATCGGATGACAACATTCGGTGTCCTGTGTGTGAGCGACCATGTCGTGCTACAAGATGGCTGCTTAGAGTCAACCAGCTGTTTCTATAAAACGGCGTCCTTAACCTGTAGAATACTGTAGGTGGAGAGTAAGCCTACAGAATTAACTTTACTTACGAAAATAAAGCAAAAAGGAATGCTGTGCATTAAATTTACACAGGGAGAAATCTCCATGGAGAATTTCATAAGTATTGTCAACTATGAAAATCGTCAGACAAATTCTTCGAATACACATGAATGAGAAGAGGAGCATTCGACTATCTCATCAATAAATTAAATACGAATGTTCTTTTACATGATCAAGAACTTTTAACAGCCAATAAATGCAAAGGAATGACTATTACATGACTAACTACGCTAAATACAAACATAAGCATACAAGATGATACCACTGAACTATAGCTAGTTGTGGTGCAAGGGTAGAGTGTACAGTCCATAATTATGTGTTGGGTTCGATTCTGGGCCGTTATTATATTTTTAGTGACTCAGTTTCGATTTAGTATACTAAGTTTCATGTATACTGTTTACACTGCATCGCATAGAATATTTTTAAGGTCTTACCAAAGAACTTGATCTTCACACCTATCTCAGCATATCACACACATTTAATTCCTAATAAATTACAATGAACCATGAAATTTTACAGATATTTGATGTTGCGAACGTAATTCGTCAGCAGTCAGGCCAAGCGTTTCAATTACTCTAAATAGTCTGTAAAAGTAAAGCTTACAAAATTTTTTAAAAGAAAGTCAAACATTTTGTGTAATGATTTGTCTAAAAGCATGAAATAAAAAATATTAGGGAAACGTTTGGTGCACCTCATTTTCTATTCACGATTTCAAGCATCATTCAAAGGCATGTAAAGCTTCTCTGATCTACTTATTTCTTTTACAAAAATCATTTTATAAAATATTTGACTGATTTCTTCCATTTTCGAATTTCAAGACTTATCCAGAAAGCATATTACTGACTCCTCGTTTGCCTTCTTAACTTGCTTGAGTCGAAGGAAGCCTTTTTGACATTTAAATACCTCACCAGTGTATCTTTTTATGTATAAAATAGCTAGGTCTTGAACAGATGAAATTTTTACGCTGCATTTGCATATCTTGGCAGAAGCTTTTCGTGAAATACTTCAGCTTTTCCTCAGCTTAATAATTAAGTTTTCGTTAATTGCCCTGATTACTTTCAAGGAGTTAAATATTTTCGTGCCAAACTAGACCTCATGCTGCTCAATTTGGTACCCCGTTTACCTGTTTCTCTCCCTTTGTTTGGCTATGAAAATTTGGATAAAACGTTATGGTGTAAGTTATAGGGTGTCTTGTTTTCGCTCTGCTCACGCGTTTACAATACCGTACCGAGTGTTAATCATATGATAAAATAGTCCTTTCTGTGTGCTGTCATTTCCAAAATTCGTCTTTTCAATACCTTGAACCTTTTATGAGATACGACGATTTTTACGATCACTTGATTCCCAAAGCGCAGGAAAGGTTCGGACTCTACGCGAGCGACCCGTCCGCGGATATAACAACCATTATCTCAAGAATGAAAAGATATATCATTCCGGTCTCAACTTTAAATACAATTTAGATATATTGGTTACATTTCCTACGCGATAATGTATAGCCTTAAATGAACTATACGGGAAGTCTACACAATGTGATTTTACCTCTGCAAATTCTTAAAAATTTCGTGCAGCCATGTACTCAATTTCGTGCATCACAGTAACTATGACGAATAACAAAAATAAATTCTGACCTTTTTCATTTAAGGATATCAAGCTACAGGTTGCGGAAGAATCAAATTTTTTCATCGAATAGTTTTCTTAAAATCGGATGCTAGGTAATTCATAGCTGCCGTCGCGTCCGCTCCACTGCTTTTCAAAGAAGACATATGGCTGTCGCTCCGTGCCGCGCTTGCTGTAGCGACAAGATTCAAAAACGTTTGAATTCAAACGTCGCCAGTTGCAGCGGGAGACAGACAGCGACACAGATGTCGCTCACGTAGGACACTTCCGCAAGTACACCTGCGGTTGTGTTTTGTCGCCTGAAGCTGTTGAGCGCTGTTCCTGGCTTCTGTCGCTTACGTTGGACACGTAGGACTGTGCCTTTACTATAAACCATCTTCATCATCGAGAGCGAAACAATTGTCTATGCTGCCATTTAGCTGATGTAGTGTGCAGTGGTGCCAACCATACAAAACAAAATAAGCTAAATGTGTGAACAGGAAAAAGACAGCGAAAAACTGGAAAAAGTGTATTAGTGTGCAGTTTTATTTTTGCAATAATTATACTGTGCGAGATACTAACCTGAATTTATTTTCTTAATGTGGAATCTGCTGTGCCTTACAGTAATACAGCTGTGAATGTACAACTTTATTTGAATTACACATGCTTGATAATATGCAAGCAACAGACCTTGTAGTGATTCATGTCTCCAATGGAAATGTATGTATCACATACTTAAAATATAATAGCTCAGAGTAAAAATTTTGCATGATCACAGTTAGTCTGTAAACATCAGGTCACATATTGTGGGTAAGTATTACTAAATGGGTGCTGAGTCTACATGCTCTGTGGAGCAAGGAGGAATGAAGGAGCAGTGTTACCATGGAAGATCTCAGGCACCACGGAAGACGAATATGATGTATATAAGCGATTGGTGTTATATACTATTCACAGATTGTAAACAAAAGGTTTTTGAGACCGCAATATTAGTTGGTTCCCATATAATCTGTAACGTTTGGTGAAAGTTTGTTACAATATACAGAGGTGACTGGAACCAATCTACACTTCATAGAAGTAGAGAGCAAAAAAAAAACTGTGTGAAATCTTATGGGGCTTGACTGCTAAGGTCATCAGTCCCCAAGCTTACACACTACTTAACCTAAATTTTCCTAAGGACAAACACACACACCCATGCCCGAGGGAGGACTTGAACCTCTGCCGGGATTAGCCGCACAGTCCATGACTGCAGCACCTTAAACTGCTCGGCTAATCCCGCACGACGAAGTAGAGAGCAGTGTAATGTTTTAGAGTCACTTCACTTACAGAAATCTGCATGGAAGAAAGAAGTACAATGCTGAGGAAGAAAAGGGAACAGCATAGCTGGACCATGAGGTAAATCACAAGAGTTGCAAGAGTCTAACAAGTGAGTGTTAAGGCGGCGGTGTTAGGTGTATCTGCATGTTGTAATAGATCTAGGACAACATCGCCACACTAGCTAAACACAGACATAAACAGACACCGTATGGTTAAAAGTGGAAAGTGGAAGGTAAAAAACAGATAGAAAGGAAGAAATTCAATAATAAATCAGCAAAGAGAAGACGTGTTGCCAAGGGCACCAGGGAGCATGAACAACAATATCGATGCACTTGGGCTAAGAGCATGCATTCAAACCGACGAAACCACCAGCCGTAGACGACCCGCTAGGAGTGAGCACAAGAGTAGCGACGACTGGCCAGCACACAGCCATCGACGGCTGATCCAACGTCAGCATGCAGTCCACACCATCATGACCCCAACACACTGTCTACACCACTGTGATGACAGCACTCAGTCTAAACCACTGTGTCTTCATCACACAATCGTTGACAAACAGACCATCGCCATCATCCAGTATGTGAGCTACAACAGTATTTCACTTCAAAATCGTTTCTGTGTGTGTAGTCGCAGTGAAGTGACATCGGAGATTCCGTATATTTGCACGTCATACATATGTTTGGAGGAAGAAATACAAGCACTATTAGACAAAAAATTTCAGGAAGCTTCACACACTATAGGAAATGGGCATTTTCCAGGGAGGAAGTCACTAACAAGACCAATGAGTTTCAAACAATATGGGATGAACTTGCAGAGGCTAGAAGGTCTTTAACAGAAAGTCAAGCTAAAGGTAAATCTTTCGATGCGACAGCTAATTAGAAGAATTACAGTTGGGAAGCGGAAAGAACTTCTGTAAGAGTTTTCCAAAGTTTAAACCAGATGGTTAAGTACACTCAATGTACTTCCTGTGAGTGTTTTTCAGATCATTAGCGCAAAAATGAGAAGAATCTAAGAAGACAGATTTCCTTTTGAGTTATTTGTTGCAGGACGCTGCTAAGTGGGGAAACGCCACTTGGAAGAGTTTACCTCATAGGACGATTTTCAGGAGAAATTCAAGTGCAGATATTGGTCTAAAACAATACAAGACAAATTTAGGCTAGAGTTATTAGACCCGAAACATTTTAACAGTTCATGGGGTAGTTTCAAAAAGTATATCGAATGGCATCTAACAAGATCTAAGTATTTAGATACCGGTAACCCAGAAGACGAAATATATATGCCAAAACTATAGGCAAAGTGTTTACGATACTATGTTAGGAAGAAAATTTTATATAGAGGTTGGTCTACCGCGAATGTATTACTGACGTTTGTTGAAAATATCCACATACGAGGAATAATGAGCACCATAATCTCTGTCACGAGGATACATTAATGGAAAAGAGGTAAATTTAACCCTAAATTCCAGAAAAAACGAGAGGTTAATTACTATCAGATAAATAAATGTCAGAATAGTAAATGAAAACACCAAAGACCGGAAGTACGCTGTGTCGATACACAAACGTTTACAAATAGTGGCCTAAAGGAAGGTGCTAGAATGGTGCAGCCTTTTCAACAAATCAAACAACAATAATGCCGGAAAACGATCGACGTTCTGTTCAAGGGGTCGTGATTCAGGACGTGTCCAACTAACTATATTTCCAGATGAAAAAAATTGTTTGTCTTTAGTGAGCTAACACTATTCGATAAATGAAATTTCTATTGTGTCCGAGTCTTTGTTCAGAGTACTAAAACATAAGAGGGTGTATCCAGGTAAACGTAGTAGGAATGACTGGAAGCAAAGCAAGACAAATTAAGCATGAAGTGTGGATACTGATAGCGTTAAACAGTTTTATGTTTATGCAGACATGCTTAGTAGTGCCTAATGTAAGTTTGCTGCTGTCACTAGATATTTACTGGCTAATAAGATTTAAGATAATACTGCATTTTTCAGCACAGATATTAACATGTACTTATTGTGACCAAGTATTTGTTGTACCATTTCGTGGGAAGCTTACTGGCAACAGCAAGTGCTTTGTAGCAACGAGCACCGTGATGAATTTAGAAAACACTTTGGATACACAAAATACACTGCAAGAACTAGGTAGAGCGAAAGCTTATGAGTCTGGTCTGTTAGCTGAGTTACAGAAAAATGATCTATTGACGCAATACTGTAAATGTTTCTGACATAAACTTGGAGTACTTGGTAACTTCTGTACATAGTTTTAAGATCAAATAAAAATCGCCTTTTTCTGTAATCCCGATCCGATACCATTACGTTTACGACCAGCTGTACAAGAGGAGATTAATAAAATGTCAGGACGCAGAATAATAGAAAGGAATTCTAGTGTATCCAATAACCCTTTACTAATAGTGCATAAAGCAACTAGGGGAGTACGTCTAGTGTTTGACTCACATACTGTAAACAAGCACGTAGAACTGGAAAGAGATCGACCAGTCACTATAGATAAAATATTAATATAACCCGAGCAAGCAAAGTATTTCAGCTCGATCGATCTCGTGGCTAGATACTGCCAAGTCAGACTTGAAGAAAATTCAAAGAAATTCACTGCTGTTTTGTATGAAAATAAGTCATCCCAGTTCAGAATATTTCCCTTTGAATCAAATATCTCAGTGTCAGTATTTATAAGTGCCCACGATGCTGCACTGGGTAGGATTTATTGAAAGAACTAATAATCTAGGTAGAAGACTTACTCCTAGTGCTGAAGACATGGGAAGAACATTGTGATTTACTGGTTTGGACATTAGAAAGGTTTTGCATTAAAGGTATCACTGTAAGACTGTCAAAGTCGATTTTGGGGAAAGAAGAACATAACGTTCTTGGCTACTTAGTAGGCTTAAATGGAATAAAAGCCGATTTAGATAGGATAAGAGCCATAAAAGAATGTCGAGAACCTAAAAATACAAACCTGTTGAAAGCATTTCTGGGTCTAGCAGGATTCTGCAGGAAATATATTCGAGGTCAACCTAGGTTATTAAATGTACTGATGAAAGAAACTAAATGGATTTGCGGAGACAAAGAGTCTAATACCTTTAATGAGATTAAACCCACAGACAGACAAACCTTTTAAGTTAAATGCGGACACCTCAATGTATGGAATAAGTTGTTCGAGGGAGAGTTGGATATTAGCATGGGAGAACATAATACACTTGGTCTTGTGAGACGAGCTTTAACCAAACATGAATAGAACTACACCACAACAGAGAAAGGATCACTTGCTTTAGTGTGGAGTGTTAAAAAATTCAAACTCTAATTTTGGCTTCTAAAACAGTAGTGTAGACTAACCACCAAGCACTAGCATTCCGTATGGAAAGTCGACCACTACATGGCAAGTTAGTACGTTGGGATTATTTTTGCAAGAATATGAAATGGAAATTAAGTATATAAAGGGTACACAAAATGTTGTGTGTGTGCATTATCACACTTGCCATTGAGCATGAATGATTTGGTAAGAGCAGAATGTCATGGAATTCACTTCAACATTAATTTTTTTGTCAAGTTATATTAATAATGAAGTAAGAAACATAGCCTTAAGAATAAAGAAGGAAATCACTGATGATCCATATTTTGGGGATTTATGGAAACCCTTAGACCAAGGAGGGACAAGTGACAATGGTATGGTCTAATGGATTATGGTAACTCATCTTTTGCTTTGCAGATTATATGAACTTACACTCAACTGGAGACTATGTATACCAAAATCTCTAGAACATGATTCATTACTTTTATTCATCAAGTGTATAGACACTTTGGGGTGCAAAAATGTGTTCAATGTATGGAAAAATTTTACTACTTTAAGAACTAGATTTAAAAAGTACTGTCTGTGTTACATATGTGTGAAACTTCCGAAAATATGGAAGACAACAATCAAGAGATAATGTATAAGTAATACCCGATAATATCTAAAGGCTTACATGACCTTATGACTGCTGATTTCTTTGGCCAATTACCGGTAAGTAGGTGAGGGGGTGGGAGGAACTTATATATTTGTACTAGTGGAATGTTGGTCTAAATACACTGGTGTCCAGAATTAAAGCAACAAACGGAAATTTTGCAAGGTTGCACTTATTTTGCCATAAAGCATTATAAACAGGTGTTAGTAAAGTAGCAACAATGTAAAGAATAAAAAACGTTAACAACTGCAAGATGCATAACGCCAAACAAAAATGTTCTTCGTTTTTCTCAATTTAAGGATTTGGACACACATTCTGACAACTGGTTAATGTGTTCAATATTGAGTGTGATCATCTCTGGCAGCAATGCAGGACTGACAATGAAGCAGCATGCTGTGGATATTACTAATCTTATGTCGAAGCAATAACGCCCATTCTTCCTGCAGAGGTGCTTGAAAGTCCTGTAGAGTGGATGTTGGATGCTGACACAATACAGGCCGTCTCCATTGTGCATCCCAGACGTCATCTATGGGATTAAAATCGGGAGAGCGAGCAGGCCACGCCATACATGCAATAACTTCTATTCCCAAGAAAACATCAGCCACCTGTGCTCTACGAGATCGAGTGTTATCATTCATCACTACGAATTCTGGGGCCACTGCACCTTGCAACAACCGCACGTAAGGTCCCAAGGTCTTATCACGATACCTGACAGCAGTTAAACCTTGCCGATTCACCCATACAACTTCTTGAAGAGGTGTTCGAGTGGTCAACATAATCCCTGCCAACATCATTAGGGATGGTCCTCAATATATGTCTCTTTCCACAATGTTTCGATCCTGAAATCGTGTTCCACGTTCCCTTCAGATGCGAATCTGCCGCGAATCACTCTCCAGACCAAATCGAGACTCATGTGTGAAAAGATTATTGGCCCACTGTTCGACTGACCAAGTGACATGCGGACAACTCCACTCCAGATGTTCCCTTCTGTGAAGATGTGTCAGAGATACACATAAAACAGATCGCTGATAATAAAGGCCACTCTGCCAAAGCCCTCTGTACACCATTTGCCTCGATCCAACATGTCCAGTGGATGCTGCGAGGTCAGATGCCAATTGCCATGCAATACTAAGGTGGCACTGACGTGCCCTTACAGCCAAATAGTGGTTCTCTCTTCCTGACGCACCACGTGATCGGCCCTGCCCTGGTCTTCCGGATACAGTTTCGATTTCTATAAACTGTCACTATATCCGAGAAGCAACAGAACAATTCACATTAAGCCACTGGGCCACATCAGTTTGCGAGTGGCTGCTTCCATTCTTCGTGTGGTCTTCCCCCCGCAAAGAGTCAGGTAGGAATTTTCTCTGCCCCATACTGCACCATCTGTGATTGCGTAGTACACAGCGATTGTGGATGTGGGACGATTTGGTAAGCACTAACCCGTTTGAGAGATGCCCTGACGTCATCGTTGGTGTCGTTACCCATTGACCGGAATTCCATCTTCAATGCAGAACACGATCGTACTGACGTTTGTTTATAGTTTGTATGGCTATATCGTGAATTGGGCATAGGACGGGGAAATAGCGGTTTGTTGCTTTAATTTTGGACACCAGTGTATGTTAAACTCTATCCTATTAAGCATGCCAGCACAGAGACAGTGATTAGATGTCTACAGGAGTATTTCTCACAGACAGGAAAGCCACATAGACCGTTGACAGACAATGGCGCACAGTTTGTGAGTAAAGCCTTCAAAGAGTTTTGGAATGGGAAAATGATAGACATACTGCTATCTCGAAATAACACCAGCAAAGTAACCGTTATGAACGTGTCATGGAAGAAATCGATAGGTTATGTGAGACACGCTGTTCAAACAGTCATACAATTTGGCCACAGAAAATACCAGAATTCCAAGTGATACTTAATGAACTTCCATATTTATTTACTGATTTATCTCCCACCGAAATAATGAAATGTAAATTCATAGGCAAGCCACTGTTGAAATATTTTGATGGCCAGACGATGATAATAATGTACACAGAAACAACTTAGACGATGTAACTCTTCAGGCTTTCCCGGCGATCTAATGACATCTTGGGTTGTCGGGTGTTCTGCCGGATATCAGCGTCGTACTTGCACGATATTTGCGGTCACGTAGCTCGTAACCTTCATCAGGTGCGACCTGAGACTGCTCCTCGAGTGGACCTGGTCCAGTATTTATGCCTATGGCCTTCCCCCTCCACCAACGGCTGCAGGCGCTTCCTCTGTGGTCCGCGCCCGCTCGCCACGACCTGTTGGAGCGTTGCCGCTCCGTTTTTCGTCCACTGCGGCTCTGGATGTTCCCTCTGCGGTCCGCGCCCACCAGTCCCACTTCTGGGTGTTCCATCTTCGGTCTGGTGCTCCTGGCAGTCCGCCAGGGGCTCGTTTTCCATCTCCATGTCTCTGGTTCTTCTGTTTGTGCAGTGTTGCAGCTGGCCCCGTTGCTCCTTTAACAGTTCCAGAGCCGGATCCCAGGCTCTGCTTAGCTGGTACCCTGTGTCACGGTTCATAAGATCGTCAGCCATTTTAATTTCTACCGATTCTCTTATAACACTGTCCCAAAATCTGGGTGTTTGTGCTAGAATCCTGGTATCCTCATACTTCATGGCATGATCTAGTTCTAGACAGTGTTCAGCAATGGCTGACTTAGTCACCTGTCTTAATCTAGTGTGCCTCTGATGTTCTTTGCACCTGATCTCCACAGTTCTTGTCGTCTGGCCAATGTAGGACCTGCCACATTGACAAGGTATATTGTAAATCCCTGGTTTTCGTAGCCCCAGGTCGTCTTTGACACTCCCCAGCAGTCCCCCAATCTTGTTGGATGGACAGAAAACACACTTGATATTGTGTTTACGGAGGATCCTACTGATTCTGGCAGAAATAGAGCCAGCATAGGGCAGATATGCCACCTCCTTTGTTTCATCTTGGTCTTCTTCAGGAACCTGTGGTATGGTGGCTGGTTGGAGTGAAGGTGTAGCTATGGGTAGCCCACTGTCCCTTGTGGTTGCCAACATGTTTATGGAGCGTTTTGAGGAGAGGGCATTGGAGACAGCCACATTTAAACCCACATGCTTCTTTAGGTATGTGGATGACACCTTCGCGATCTGGCCACATGGGATGGATAGGCTCAATGAGTTTCTTGAACATCTTAACTCATGCCACCCTAATATCAAGTCCACCATGGAACTGGAGAAGAATGGCCAGCTGCCATTTCTGGATGTACTAGTCCAGAGGAAAGCAGATGGATCAATTGGCCACAGTGTGTACCGAAAACCAACACACACTGATTTATATCTGCAGGCCAGCAGCTGTCACCACCCTGCACAGAAGAATGGGGTTCTGAAGACTTTGGTCCACAGAGCACATGCCCTGTCAGACCAAGAGAATCTACCTATAGAGATAGAACGTCTCAAAACAGTTTTCTTCAAGAATGGATACACGGACAGACAAATTGAGAGGGCACTCCAACCAGCCACCATACCACAGGTTCCTGAAGAAGACCAAGATGAAACAAAGGAGGTGGCATATCTGCCCTATGCTGGCTCTATTTCTGCCAGAATCAGTAGGATCCTCCGTAAACACAATACTAAGTGTGTTTTCTGTCCATCCAACAAGATTGGGGGACTGCTGGGGAGTGTCAAAGACGACCTGGGGCTGCGAAAACCAGGGATTTACAATATACCTTGTCAATGTGGCAGGTCCTACATTGGCCAGACGACAAGAACTGTGGAGATCAGGTGCAAAGAACATCAGAGGCACACTAGATTAAGACAGGTGACTAAGTCAGCCATTGCTGAACATTGTCTAGAACTAGATCATGCCATGAAGTATGAGGATACCAGGATTCTAGCGCCGGCCGAAGTGACCGTGCGGTTAAAGGCGCTGCAGTCTGGAACCGCAAGACCGCTACGGTCGTAGGTTCGAATCCTGCCTCGGGCATGGATGTTTGTGATGTCCTTAGGTTAGTTAGGTTTAACTAGTTCTAAGTTCTAGGGGACTAATGACCTCAGCAGTTGAGTCCCATAGTGCTCAGAGCCATTTGAGCCAGGATTCTAGCACAAACACCCAGATTTTGGGACAGTGTTATAAGAGAATCGATAGAAATTAAAATGGCTGACGGTCTTATGAACTGTGACACAGGGTACTAGCTAAGCAGAGCCTGGGTCCCGACGCAGCGGGCCGGCATCGTGCAGTAGCGCGCCACGTGGTCAAGGCCTTGGCAGGACAAGCACTCCCCTTGGCCTTGAGCGGCTCCACTTCCACACCGATCCTGGCCACCATCAGCAACTGAAAAATCTTCCGGTTTTCGAAGTTGTCCGGAAGGACAACCAAGAACAGCGGCATGGGTCTCCACGTCCTGGGAGACTTTATGAGAGTGACCGAGCTGGCCATGTAGCCCAGCCGGGCTAGTTCTCTCTTGAGGTGCTCGGTCTCCATTTTCAGCGGAAGGCGGCAGAAAACCACCTTCAGTGAAGCTTCTCTTCCTCAATGAGCCGCATGGCAGCTCGGTACTCATCCATTGAGCTGATCGAGACTTCGTACAAGTCCCGACCAGCGCATTTGATCTTGGCGGAGGACACCGCCTTGAAATTCTCGAGGAAGGACTTGTACGTGTCCTTCCACGACACGGTGATCGGTGGCGGGGCGGGTGCCCGCCTCTTGGGTGCCTCAGCAGCATCCATGGCCTCTTGCTCGTCAGGTATGTCAACGAATGTGTTCGCTGTCGGCAGCGGCTGCACAGTCTCAAGCCGTTTGGCCCGAGCAGTGTGCCGCCGCTTCGGGACAACGAAACCGTCGTCGGTCACATGCTCTGCCTCAGAGGAGGCAGGAGCTTCCGGCATCTTCTTCTTCTGACTCCGCCTGAAAGCAGAATCAGAGATTGCGGAGGACTCGTTCTCCTCCGACGCTGCAGGCCTCTTTCTAGAGGGCTGCGTTGTGTCCATGTCTGTCACCTCGATCAGGTCGCCCAGGTTAGCCTCTGGGATCATGCTGTCACGTGGCAGGACGGTGACGTCTCCTGTCGTCACGCCTGGCGGTACAGCAATCGGTGTATCTGTGGTCTCTTCACTGGAAGAGACCGGAGTGGCAGTCAGCAGTACACCAGTTTCTTCTGTAACTGGGCCTGGTGGTGCAACACTCATCGGGGCCGCCGCTGGCAGAACAATGCCGTCTTCATTCGACACGCCTGGCAGGGCTCCCGACGGTACTCTCACCTCTTCGTATACCACGCAACCGAGTGACCTCAGGTGCTGTTGGAATAAGTGGAGTGCTCGTTCGTCGGCAACGTATTCAGGGTAAACATTGCCCCGTGATAATCGGTGTACAACGAGGTACACCTGCTCTGGCGTGAGCGGGCTAATGCTCCTTGGGTGTGCCGTCGTGTAGTCAGTCGTCAGTAGCTGCGTCGTCGTACGTGGGGGGCCGGACGGGGCCGCCGACGGGGCTGGCTCGGTCGCCCGGGCCAGTCCCGTCGGGCAGCGGTCCGCCGCACCCTGCGCCTGAGTAGCGTGGTCCTGCTCGCACGGCAACGCTCCAACAGATCGTGGCGAGCGGGCGCGGACCGCAGGGGGAATGCTTGGTACCCCAGACCGTAGATGAAACCCCCAGCAGCGGGGTTGGTGGGCGCGGACCGCAGAGGGAACACCTAGAACCACAGCGGAAGGAAAACGGAGCAGCAACGCTCCAGCAGGTCGCAGGGAATGGGCGCGGACCACAAAGGAAGCGCCTGCAGCCGTTGGTGGAGGGGGAAGGCCATAGGCATAAATACTGGACCAGGTCCACTCGAGGAGCAGTCTCAGGTCGCACCTGATGAAGGTTACGAGCTACGTGACCGCAAATATCGTGCAAGTACGACGCTGATATCCGGCAGAACACCCGACAACCCAAGATGTCATTAGATCGCCGGGAAAGCCTGAAGAGTTACATCAAAAGTCTCTACGGGGAGGAGATGTATCAGAATATCAAGAAGCTGGACAAGCTTCGGCAGAAGAAAGGGAAGTTGCTGAGCTCTCTCAGTTTTTTGCTGAGGTGTCGAGATGGAGAAGTGGTACCAGTATTTGCCAGAATTAAACATCACATCAACTCCAGAGCGGCGAACAAGATAAAACGCAGAGCCAGCATGGCACTGGTGAGAGAGAGGATTCGAGATATGCGCCACAGGTTAGATGTTGTGGCCAGGGAGCTGTTACACACTCATCTGTACATGGCAGCCTCCTTAACAAGAGAAGATTGGGATTGGGTAGACCGTGCCTCCTGGTCTTTAGCTGAGTGTGCTAGAAGGAATGCCTCATCTTGCCAATCTGCAAAGTTTGACTGCATGAGTAAGAAAGCACAGCAGATGGAAGAGACACGCACTGTGACGAATCTGAGTGGCATACAGTTTGATGATACAACCTTAAAGGTACTCAGCAAGGGTCTCAACTTTGCTACGACCCCTAGAAATGTACCCATTTCAGGTTTCGTCAGTGCAGTAGAGCAAGTTGCAGCCACACTTCCACCTAATGTGGCAGAGGAAGTCCGCCGAGAGACCTGCAGGGCCCTCACCAAGGCCAGGCCGCCGAAATCGAACATCACAACCGAGGAGAGGCTTGCACTCAAGAAACTCCGGGAAGACAACAGCATTGTGGTACTGCCAGCAGACAAAGGGAACTCCACTGTCATCTTGCAGCGGGTGGATTATGATGAGAAAGTACGCCAACTTCTGGAGGACCCTGCATACAGAATTCTGGAGTGTGACCCCACGGACAAAGTGACCAAGAAGACTAGTGCTCTCTTGAAGGAAACAGGGATGCCTGACAAGATCATCAGACAACTACGGGAAAAAGCGCCAGTGCCACCTAGACTGTATGGTCTGCCTAAAATACACAAGGAGGGCGTGCCCCTACGTCCAATTGTCAGTAATATTGGGGCACCTACGTACACAACAGCCAAGTACTTGAAAGGTCTCCTGTCTCCATATGTGGGCAAATGTATTCACCACATCCGCAACTCAGAAGATTTCCTGCAACGCCTCAAGCAACTGCACATCACAGATTCGGACATCATGGTCAGTTTTGATGTGGTATCGCTGTTCACCAGGGTCCCACTGAAGCACTCACTAGAACTGATTGCAGAGAAATTTGACGGTGTTCTGTTGGACCTGTTCAGTCATACACTGACATCCACGTATTTCCTGTAGAGTAACCAATATTACGAGCAAACTGAAGGTGTAGCTATGGGCAGCCCACTGTCCCCTGTGGTTGCCAACATGTTTATGGAGAGTTTTGAGGAGAGGGCATTGGAGACAGCCACATTTAAACCCACATGCTTCTTTAGGTATGTGGATGACACCTTCGTGATCTGGCCACATGGGATGGATAGGCTCAATGAGTTTCTTGAACATCCTAACTCATGCCACCCTAATATCAAGTTCACCATGGAACTGGAGAAGAATGGCCAGCTGCCATTTCTGGATGTACTAGTCCAGAGGAAAGCAGATGGATCAATTGGCCACAGTGTGTACCGAAAACCAACACACACTGATTTATATCTGCAGGCCAGCAGCTGTCACCACCCTGCACAGAAGAATGGGGTTCTGAAGACTTTGGTCCACAGAGCACATGCCCTGTCAGACCAAGAGAATCTACCTATAGAGATAGAACGTCTCAAAACAGTTTTCTTCAAGAATGGATACACGGACAGACAAATTGAGAGGGCACTCCAACCAGCCACCATACCACAGGTTCCTGAAGAAGACCAAGATGAAACAAAGGAGGTGGCATATCTGCCCTATGCTGGCTCTATTTCTGCCAGAATCAGTAGGATCCTCCGTAAACACAATATCAAGTGTGTTTTCTGTCCACCCAACAAAATTGGGGGACTGCTGGGGAGTGTCAAAGACGACCTGGGGCTACGAAAACCAGGGATTTACAATATACCTTGTCAATGTGGCAGGTCCTACATTGGCCAGACGACAAGAACTGTGGAGATCAGGTGCAAAGAACATCAGAGGCACACTAGATTAAGACAGGTGACTAAGTCAGCCATTGCTGAACACTGTCTAGAACTAGATCATGCCATGAAGTATGAGGATACCAGGATTCTAGCACAAACACCCAGATTTTGGGACAGTGTTATAAGAGAGTCGATAGAAATTAAAATGGCTGACGATCTTATGAACCGTGACACAGGGTACCAGCTAAGCAGAGCCTGGGATCCGGCTCTGGAATTGTTAAAGGAGCAACGGGGCCAGCTGCAACACTGCACAAACAGAAGAACCAGGGACATGGAGATGGAAAACGAGCCCCTGACGGACTGCCAGGAGCACCAGACCGAAGATGGAACACCCAGAAGTGGGACTGGTGGGCGCGGACCGCAGAGGAAACATCCAGAGCCGCAGTGGACGAAAAACGGAGCGGCAACGCTCCAACAGGTCGTGGCGAGCGGGCGTGGACCGCAGGGGGAACGCTTGGTACCCCAGACCGTAGATGAAAAACCCCCAGCAGCGGGGTTGGTGGGCGCGGACCGCAGAGGGAACACCTAGAACCGCAGCGGACGGAAAACGGAGCAGCAACGCTCCAGCAGGTCGCAGGGAATGGGCTCGGACCACAGAGGAAGCGCCTGCAGCCATTGGTGGAGGGGGAAGGCCATAGGCATAAATACTGGACCAGGTCCACTCGAGGAGCAGTCTCAGGTCGCACCTGATGAAGGTTACGAGCTACGTGACCGCAAATATCGTGCAAGTACGACGCTGATATCCGGCAGAACACCCGACAACCCAAGATGTCAACTTAGACAATGTTGTAAAAGACAATTTATAACGAGCAGCTGATAAACAGCTTCATAAATATAATGAAAAACCTACAACACCTACCTTTGGTGTGGATGACTTGATACTAATTAAGGAAGTACACCAGAGCTCAAATTTTAAGAAAATAACGTACTATTTTTTCCGGTGATATAGCGATTCTTACAAAGTTTTAAATATACCACACCCCAAGGCAGTTTCCTTGGTCAGATCCAGAAACCGGTCAGCAAAAGGGATCATATAATATTGATACGTTAAAGCAGTGTAAGACAACATTAAATTAAACTCGGGAAAGAAACACCGTAACAACAAACATCATCCTTAGTAGTAAAAGTGTGTAAACAAATACTGTCAACTGTTATTTAATCAACTATAAGTATTCCTTTAGTGTAAGATCACTGACCAAAGAACAGGTTACTTACCATTATGTGTGAAAAAAAAGGGGTTGGGTTTGTATGTGAATTTTTTAAGGATACAAGGTACTTTTCTGGCTCAATATTATATAAAAATCAACACCTATTTCTTTCATGCACTGTTTATAACGTATAGGTTATACAGATTTTTGTTGATATCAGGTGATGCAGCACACTTTCTAAACAAATCAGAAGTATTTTGAATATTTTTGAACCAGCGTAGGGTTATTAAAAATAATTACAAAGACACTGATGCAATTTTTTCCAAAATGCTTCCTCAAATTTAAGTACCATTTAATCCAATGTTATACATTTGAAGGAGACCATGTTTTTACCAGATATGCGTGACATGATGCTGAGGTACTAGACCTATTTAATTCCACCAATTATATGTGTTAAAATGATAAAAAAGTATCATGTCTTACATTTTAATTTTTATAATTTTTTTCTAATAAAAATGCTATTCTTTCTATAATTTAGTTGATTCAGCAATAAAGCTTAGGTCTTCTGCATAAGTATGGACTATTGCAAGTTACAGAAAAAAGTAGAGCAATGCTTTATAAATTTTAGGAAATATTTGTACCTGAATTCAGAAAAATACAACTTGTGGGAAATTGTAAATGAAGATATGAGTCCAATTAAACTGTGCCTCAGAACATCCCTGAAGCATAGTCTTCATCCTGCAGCATTTCTTCATCTTCAAGCTTCCTCTTGGCATTCCTTTTAGCACTTCTTGCTTCTTCGGTAACTTGAATAGCGAATCTTTCATCTTGATGTTCCCATTGTCTGTCACACACAAGCAATTGAACTTCCATATTAGAGCCACACTTTATGCCTAAATTTCGCAGGGTTTCCAACCTTCCTATCACTCCATCATTGAAACATATCACTGCATCTAGTATACCAATTTTAATGCATTTAGTCCTACAAAAACATTCTTGGGTAACGTTTCCCATATGCAATGGTTGAAACTTTCATTTGTATTCTGAGTGCCCCCATGAATACATTTACTAAGCAAAGGAGGGTCACTCAGGTCTCTAAAAATTGGTTTTATTTCATTCATAACAGGCTCAGGAAGGGAATGCTTATGATGGTATATTTGACCACTTTCTTTTGCTTTTTAGTAACCCCACCAAGAATCTGCTCCTGTAGGGTAAAGTTCATGAACAGGACAACTTATGAAAGGAGGTGGCCCATACAGCTTTTTCTCATTGCTGTAACATCATTCAGAGGTGCAGTTCGTCTAATGACCAGTCTATAATAACTCTGAAGAAGGTCTATTTCAGTTTATGTCAATCTTCCTTGGCCAGACAGAGATTTTCCATCAGATAGCAACTTTCCTTTCATTTCTCTTCGTAGCTTCCTCAATCTAGCACCCATCCTCTTTTGCACATATCCACAACACCCCAATTTTGTTACCAAGGTATCATCATAAACACTGAACTCATTAATTTTATTGAAAGCTTTAGAGTCCTCCATCGCCTAGGTACTTTGTATATCTAACATTATAAATGGGCACCGACCTCTGAAATATTTTTAGAGCTCCATCGCAATCCATACATCGATGGTAACGATCATAACTCTTAGAACACTGATGTTCAATATGTCCTTCAATGTTACCATGGCAGGTGTGGCACTCAACAACAACTTTTCCATTCTCCAGAGAAATAGCACTTACAACATCATTCAAGGAAATATGTCCTCGACATTGCCATGTCCCACCATGTGCAACAGCAATCTTCCGCATTCCACTAATATTTACAGTTTCTTCTACTGCACATTTCATAGATGCTTTAGCCACGACCATTGAGGCACCTAAAAGTATTTTTATGTACTTGCTGAAGCCACTGGGAGGAGGAGGAAGGTCCATCAAACCACTAAACGTTTGAGCAACCTTTTTTGTCCTTTTCCTATTGCAAGCATTGCATACACTAACTTCAAATTCATATCAAAGGAATTATGCACAATATAAGAAGTCATTTTCGAGGTAGATTTATTGCAGGATCTACACAGAACAACTAATTTTGACGCTAAACCATTCCTGCTGCTTTGTTGTTCAGTTATTTCCAGACATCCATCACCATCACATTGTTTACATTTCGCCACTTCCTTTATCAAAGAAGATAAGATGCTCACATCAACTACAACAAATCCACTACAAACAGCGTCATTGTTAACACAAAAATTTGAATCGCCAGAAGGCGTGCCATATGGGAGTTTCTTCCCTGAAGAGATGATGCATAGGTCACTTTCAACAGTGTGGTTTGCTTTGTTTGTGAACTGGTTACCACGCAATTTCCTTTTATTGAATTTCTTGATATGTGGCATCGTTCGTATTTATTGCACACTAAAGGATATGTACTTCCACAAATATATGTAGCACTTGGGCAACAAACATTCAGTAAGACATCAACAAACTGCTTCAACGGAACAAAGGTAAAGCTTAGCAAAGGTAATCATTTACATACACTAGAAACCTGCACTGTTACCAACATATACAAAATGTATCATACGTATAATCGCTGGAAACAGAAAGTACACAGTTCTTTTCGAAATAATACTGGTTTCTGTAACAGAAATAAAGGGATGTGGTGGTATACATGACCGTAACTTTAAAATTTGGTATATATAAGCCATTTTTCATTTAAAACCACATAATGTATGTCTCAATGTAATCAGAAAAGATTATAGAATTTAATTAAGTCATAAAAATCTATCTTCCCTCTGCCCATATGCAAAGTTCCTATCGCAAGATCCCTTCTTTTTACAGTCTATATAGTAGTCTATATAGTAGACCTACACTAGTTGGGGAGGGGGGGGGGGGTACTTCACATATGATGACGACAATGGACTACTCTCATGACACAATGTCATGATCATTGAACATAAGTCATGATCATTGAGGACGTCACTGGCGATTTTTTAAAACTTTTGTACTAATTTGATGTGCTGGTGGAGGAGTGTGTGTTTAGCTTCTATAGGGAAGGTGGGGGATATACTTGTATTACTCACCTCTCTCTCTCTCTCTCTCTCTCTCTCTCTCTCTCTCTCTCTCTCTCTCACACACACACACACACACACGCGCGCGCGCGCACGTACACCCCAACAGACTATGCACAAACAAAGTTGATTTTGGGGTATCCTTTTGCCAGGCTTGTCACTGGGAAAGTGGCGAAGTACTGAAATACTCAATAAAGTAGTAGAAAAGGCGGGTGAGGTACTTCAGATTAAGAGGTATGGGTAAGTGATCACCAAAGAAGGGAGGGTATGCCAGGTTTCTGTGAACCCGAGGAAGAGAGGACCCCAACCACTTTATGGGTAAGTAATCCCAAAAGAAGGGAGCTTATGCGAGGTTCTGGAGCAGCTATGGAAGGGAGGACCTCATTTACTTTACATCTGCATCCACATAAGTACTCCACTAGCCACCAAGTGGTGGGTGGCGGAGGGCACTATCCGCTCCAAAGTCGTATTTCCCCTCTCAGTTCCACTCGCGGATCGTGCGACGGAAAAACAACTCTCTAAACGCCTCAGTATGAGCTCTAATTTCCCTTATCTTTGAATGGTGATCGTTGCGCGATATGAAAGTTAGTGGTAATACTATATGCTCTACATCCTCGGTGAAGATCGGATCTTGGAATTTAATGAGCAGACCCTTGTGTTTGCGCATCGTCTATCTGCAAGTGTGTCCCACTTCAAATTTCCTATAAGATTTGTAACGCTCTCGCGATGGCTAAATGGACCAGTCACCAATCTTGCCGCTCTTCTTTGGACCTTCTCAATCTCTTGAATCAGACCCAACTGGTAAGGGTCCTATACAGACGAACAATAATGTAAGACTGGACAATGTAAAGTATTGTAAGCAATTTCCTTCATTGAAGGACTGCATCGCTTCAGGATTCTACCAACAAACCACAATCTAGAGTTCGCCTTACCCGTTACTTGTGTAATCTGATACTTCCATTTGACTAATGTTTCCCCTTCCAAAGACTGGGCATTTATTTTGTACTCATACATTAGTGGGGATTTTCTCTTTGGTACACGCAGTAGGTTACACTTACTAATTCTGAGATATAGCTGCCAGTCATCACACCACACATTTATTTTCTGCAAATTCTCATTGATTTGTTCACAACTTTCGTATGATACTACTTTCCTGTAGACTACAGTATCATCAGCAAACAGTCTAATGCCGCTGTCAGTACCATCAACCAGATCGTTTATGTGAATCTTAAAAAGCAGCAGACCTATTACGCTGCCCTGGGGCACACCTGATGTTACACTTGTTTCTGTTGAAGTCTCCCCATTCAGGACGATATAATGCTTTCTGTTTGTTAGAAAATTTTCCATTCAACCGCATATGCCGTCGGACAGACCACAAGCGCGCACTTTTTGGAGCAAGGGGCAGTGCGGAACTGAGTCGAACGCAATTCTAAAGTCGAGGAAGCCAGTATCTAGAGCCTGTTGTATAACATGCACATTAAGGATCTCTCGGAAACGCGTCGCCTCTTGGTACAATTTGTTGTAATATCGTTCAAATGGCTCTGAGCACTATAGGACTTAACATCTGAGGTCATCAGTCCCCTAGACTTAGAACTACGTAAACTTAAATAACCCAAGGACATCACACACATCCATGTCCAAGGCAGGATTCGAACCTGCGACCGTAGCGTCGCGCGGTTCCAGAATGAAGCGCCTAGAACCGCTCGGCCGCACCGGCCGGCCCTATTGTAATAAAATAACGAAATCTTAATATAGGTCGTTGAAGATGTACTTTAATTGGAGATGCTTGTTTAGAAAAGAAGTGTCCTTAGAAGAGTTAGCTCGTAAATTGTCTTTCGTACACTTTATAGGTGGCTGAGACTATGTTATCTTTTAATTCTGTTGTAAATGCGTTAGTTTTTTCCATGCTTTGTGTTCTGAATGGTTTGTGGCTTAACCAGTTGATAAAAGTGTGCGTATTTATTTGCATTAGCTTGTTTCTTGCTTAATTTGTAAATTATTGATAATGACAACTTCGGTCTGAGGTAGAGAGCCGTTTCTGTACACAATGTCGAAAATTACAGAAGGAACATACTGCTATTAGCTTAATAACGAAATCCTGCAAACTTTTAGAAAACGCAAAAAGAAAAAATCCTATTTAGCAGGAAGCGAACCACTTCATAGCTTCCCTACAATTCGTTTCTGAACACTTATAAGCACTACACCAGGATGAACTATCCAAATTGTAGCCTTTATACTGCAACTCGACCTTATGAAGGCATGAACAGCCGATATGTCGTCATGTGACGTTTAAGTATAACAAATTGTACCAAGGATGTTACATATGGTATATGTGATGTTTGAAGTGTTAAAATCTGTCTTGTGAGTGATAGTTTCAGTATTTTTTAAAGTGCTGGAGATACTCTTTAGGCAGGGGAACCTGTTGTCTGGATTTATCCTAAAAAGTACCTACTTTTCCTACCTATGACAACAGGTATTTGACCATGTATGGCCCAAGATCCACCCCCTATACCTTCATGAATCAGCTGTACCAATCTTCCCTTCCTAGTCCTGTTTAGGTGTAGGCCATGCCTAGTGAAACCCCATCTGTTGATAATCCCGACAGGCACCAGAGAAACATGAGCAAAGTTGGCTGTCCTCAGAGCCATCCCTAACATCACATTGATTCGCCTCACAGCTCCATCAAGATGTGGTCGATCATGACGCCGGAACAGCTCAACAAAGTGTATGTTGGTGCCATGAGTCAGGGAAGCTATTTTGTCCAGGTGACCACCTATGTCATATGCCCCATCCCTGTCCAAACTGTTTCCCGCCCCACCCACTATCACTACATGGTCCTCTTTTGTAAAGTCCTTACATAAAGACCCTAAGTCCTCTATCGCATGACTTAGCCCTGCATTTGGCTTGAAGATACTGGTGGCCTGGTACGCTGTCCCTAAACTTTCCTGTAACTGAGGGCCTACACCTCGCCCATGTCTACTACCTAGCAGCAGCACTTTCTTCTTCCTAACACTTTCTACATTCCTATGCTTCTTGGACTCAGTTGAAGTGTGCTGCACATTTCCTGCTCCTCATTCTACCTGAGGCTCTTCTCCACTTAACTCTGGCAGTGGTAGATGCCTGTTTTTTGTGTTGATGATAAAACTGCCAGAGCGCATTCTCTTTCTTCCTATCCTCCTACCAGCTGCCAGTTGCCAACCACCTTCCTCCCCCCTATCTCCCTTGATCACTATGAGTTCCTTCCTTGCTTCCTCCCTTCAGGCACAGATTTTCCTTTCCTGTTCCCCAATCAAAATGTTTCTACTGCATACTCTGGAGTTCCAGGAGAGAGCCTCTTCTGTTCTCCCAACATTCTCCCCACGGCATCCCGCCCAGTGAAAATATTTCCTACAAGATTGGCAACAAATCCGTCTACTCACTACCCTATAACAGCTCCCACATTTCTCACTCATGGTCAGTTTCGAAAGAATAATTAAGTTTAAAGAATGTTTTAAATATGTCAAGGACGCAAGATTGGCTGTGTGCAAACAAAAAACGACATGTGCGGCTGGTTCGAGTCCTCCCTTGGGCATGGGTGTGTGTGTTTGTCCTTCGGATAATTTAGGTTAAGTAGTGTGTAAGCTTAGTGACTGATGACCTTGGCAGTTAAGTCCCATAAGATTTCACACACATTTGAAAAAACGACACAAAGGTCTTATGTGCGGTGGTTTTTTTTTTTTTACTGATTTAGAGATTCAAAGACAGAAGAATGAATTTGTAATTAATTTGCTTTTAGGGAATTTACGTTTTCAGGCGTGCTTGGTCAGCTTTTTAAACGTTTATAATTCAGAAAATTTATGAATAGATCGCGTCTATCTAACTACGGTAGTAAACAATGCGAAATGTGTTAGTTAAATACGATTTAGAAACGTTTAATTACACTTTTATTGCGACAATAGACTCTGATGAAACAAGTAGCAGTCTTTTTTAAACGAATGTTGCACTGTAAAGAAAACCTGAATAGAAATTTTTGTGATTATGTTATGCAAAATTTCGGGTTATGTCGCGATTATCGGGATTTCAGTTAAAGAACCAATTTTTTTCAAAAACAAGCGCTCCTGGGACGCTAATATTCAGTTGCGTGACAAGAACGGACACTACAGCAATTATACATAACAAAGAAAATTTAAATTTGATACTGTTTCCTCTTAAATAAGTTCTTTTATCGGACGAAGAAAATACCTGTGATCTCACTCGGCGGACATCTTGGTACTAGCAGTATTGATAACTCAAAAATTTTTGGAGGAAGGTCGTACTCAGGTGGAATTTTAAAGAATGTGAAGCTACTCTTGATCCCCAAGACACCTTGATATCTAAAGTGACGAGAAATAGCCACAGCTTGACGAAGTTCATTACCTTAGATTACTGCTTTTTCACCAACTATGCAGGGAAACGTTTCTGGCTGTGTGACTCAATTAAGCCTGGAAAAGCAGTAAAAATTGAGCCTAAAGTTATGGACCTGAGGACAATACAGTAAAAATGGTATTACGCAGTCCAGTCACATTAATGTTACCACCGCCTACACCACTTCTGTTTGTCATCAACGTGCAATAACCGCTCGCAGACGGCAGGTGGCAGCACCAGCAGTCGATGGTATATAAAGCATGTCTGGGAAATGCTGTAAATATTGCAGTCATTGTTGTAATGCGGAAATGGAGCGATACTGTCACGCAGAAGAAGGTGTAATTAGATGAATGACGAACTCTAACTTAACGAAGGTTTATTCAGCACTTGCACATACAAGAGCTCGGAGCGAACCTCCTCCGGCCAGAACACTTACAATATATACACAGCTACAGGCCATTCCAGTACAATGATTCTTGACATTTGTGGATACTTCTAGAATGTATTCGAACCGAATATAGAAATTAAAACTGTACGTCGTCCTGGTCCGGGAACGAGTCATCGGTCCTGCATATTCCGACTCCTGATGACTGATTCTCGCCCTGGCAGTGATCTTCTTAGAATTCTTTTGCCGCTACACTCTTCCGCTTGTTGCCTGTCGCTGGAGCTTCGAATTTACCCTTCGAAGGACGTGGACCATATCTCTAATCTTTCGTCGTCTTCTGTCAGGGTCGAAATCTTCAACTTCATAAGTAACATCAGACAACTGTCTTAAAACCTTATAAGGTCCGAATTATCGCCTGAGGAACTTCTCAGAGAGACCAATCTTCCGAACAGGAGAGAAGATGCAGACGAGGTCAGCAGGAAGGTAGACAACAGGGCAATGGTTCGCGTCATACCTTCGGCGATCGTTTTCTTGAGCCTGTAGCGTGCGGAGTCGAGCTAACTGCCGAGCTTCCTCAGCTCTGGTTAACATCTGGCCTATGTAGTCGTCGTCCATGCCATCAGGATGGAACGGAAACACAGTGTCCATCGCCGTAGTCGCCTCACGCCCATGCACCAGGAAAAATGGCGTAAGTGCTGTGGTGTCTTGTTTGGCGGTGTTGTAGGCAAACGTCACGAAAGGTAGCATCTCATCCCAGTTGCTCCGCTCAACATTGACGAACACTGATAGCATGTCGGCCAAGGTCTTATTAAGGCGTTCAGTAAGCGCGTTAATTTACGGATGGTAGGTAGTTGTCATGTTATAAGTAATATTGCAGCGACGGTTTATCTCTGTCACAAGATTCGATTGAAAAACTTTCCCTCGATCCGTAATTAACGACCTTGGGGCACCTAGTTTTGATACAATGTCTTCCACGATGAATTTGGCTACCTCGGATGCTCCGGCTGTTTTCACGGCTTTGGTAATGACATAGCGTGTCAGACAATCAGTGCAAACAATAATCCATCTATTGCCATTAGCAGACGTTGGAAATCGTTCGAGGAGGTCAATCCCAACACGCTGGTAAGGCGTTTCAGCTTGTGGAATTGGCATGAGTCGCCCAGGTGGTTTCTGAGGAACTGCCTTTCTCCTCTGGCAATCTCGACAGTGCGACACGTAGTGACGGACACTCCTAAATAAACCCAGCCAGAAAAATCTCTTGCAGATTCCATCGTATGTCTTAATAAATCCTAAATATCCGGCCTCAGGTGTGTCATGGAATTTCTGTAGAACATCTAAGCGCATGTGTTTAGGAATCACTGGTAGCCACCTCTTTCCAAATGGATCAAAGTTTTTCTTGCAAAGTAACCCATTAACTACCTTAAATTGTCCTTTCACATCTTCTGATCGATTTAAGGCAAACATAATTTGAGGTATCTTGGCGTCCTTCTTCTGCTCAGCAGAGAGATCCTGGAGTGCAGCGACACAGTCACTATCTTCATCAAAGTCTTGATGGTCTTGCACAAGGTTTCTTGAGAGACAGTCGGTATCTTGGTGCTTTCTTCCACTTTTGTACACTATGATAATGTCATATTCTTGAAGACGTAGTGCCCACCTGGCCAGTCGTCCTGTTGGATCCTTAAGACATGTCAACCAACAAAGTAAATGATGGTCTGTAACAACTGTGAATGGCCTTCCATAGAGATACTGTCGAAATTTGCACATGGCCCAGATCACAGCAAGACATTCTCTTTCTGTAGTTGATTAGTTTCTCTTGGCTTTAGTGAGTGTCCTAGAAGCATAGGCTATAACATTCTCTTTTCTATCTGAAATTTGTACCAGTACAGCACCGATCCCATACCCGCTGGCTTCTGTGTGTAGTTTTGTAGGTGCTCTCTCATCATGCAGACCAAGTACAGGGTCAGTCGCCAGAGCTTTTCGCAGCACATCGAAAGAATCTTGTTGAGCACCACCACAAATAAATTTAGCACCAGCTTTTAACAACTCTTGGAGTGGCCTGGCTTTGATACAAAAGTCTTTGATAAGAACATAATCCGAGGAAGCTTCTCACATCTCTAATACTTTTAGGAATAGGTAATTCCGTTACAGATCTCACCTTTTCTGGGTCTGGCCACACACCTTCGTTTCACACGGTGTCCAACTATTTTGATTTCTTTTGCACCAAAGAGACACTTTCTTGGATTACGTTTCAGCCCGCCTTGTGGGAGACACTTAAGAACGGCCCTCAGTATTTTTATATGTTCATCAGATGTCTCTGAGAACACTATAATGTCATCTAAATAACAAAGACACATCGTCCACTTCAGGTGCCTCAGCAGATTACCCATCATCCGTTCAAAAGTTGCTGGTGCGTTACACAAACCAAGCGGCATAACCTTAAACACATAAGGCTCTCAGGGATGATGAATGCACTTTTCTCACGATCAACCTCGTCTACTTCGATTTGCCAGTATCCCGAGTACATATCCATGGTTGAGAAAAACTTAGCCCCCTTCAGACAATCTAGTGTATCGTCAGTTCGCGGAAGAGGGCAAACGTCCTTTTTAGTTATCTTATTAAGCTTCCTATAATCAACACAAAAGCGCCAACTGCCATGGTTATTCCTGATGAGGACCACTGATGAAGACCATGGGCCCTGCGAAGGCTGAATGATGTTGTTCTTCATCATTTTCTCTACCTCGTCACGAATTATCTGACGTTCCGTTGCTGACACATGGTATGTTCTCTGGCTTATTGGTTGATGGTCTCCAGTGCTATTCTGGTGCTTCACCGTCGATTTGTCTAATTTGTTCTTCACCTGTGGATTGAGACATTCGAAGAACTCTTGAAGAATGGCAAGTAGCTTCTTCTGTTGTTCTTTAGTGAGATCTGGTGATAGTGGAGCTAGAAGATATTGTCTCGTAGTGCTAGCGCTAATTTCGGCCCCAGACTCGGCGTGCGAGGTTTCTATGACGCGCAGCTGTTCTTTAATTAATGACTCAGCGTTTGCTACGCACATGCGTCTTGGAAGGATCTGCGGTTCTCGGCGACAGTTAACTATCCACAATTCACCAAATCCGTTCTTAAACGAGACGACAGAGGCTGGGATGACCAAGTTATTGTTCAGTAGTATGCTTCTCTTACATTCCACCATAGGATCCATGGGTTGATGCATGGCATGACAAGTGACAGTTACCTTTCTAGAGCTGACTGCAGGAATGATCACTTCATCCAGCACACATAGTCTGCACACACTCAGATGTGCATCTTCCTGTCTACAGTATCTCATCTCATCTAGCATAATCTTCGAGCGATCACAATCTGTATTTGCCTGAGAAGCTTTCAAAAAGTCCGATCTGAGAATGACATCATGACTACACTCTTGTAAGACGATGAATTCTAAGGGCTGTGTATGGCCACTATACCCACACAAATGGTACATCTTCCTGTAGGTTTTACAACTGGCGACGGTATTTCTCCGCAATGACTGAATATGATGCTCCAGGGTCCACAAGAGCTTGGGCTGGTCGGCCATCCATGAGGATATCGACGTAGTTTCCTATCATTTTTGCAGTGATGGAAGGCGGAGGGTTTTTCCCTTCGGCGGCCTCGCCTCCAAGGAAGGTCGCATCCTTTAGTTTTCCAGGTTGCGGCGGCTAGATGATCGGCTGGAGCTTCTAAACGGCGATGGAGACTTGATCGGCGTGTTGGGGAGCATCCTCTACAGGGGCTACCTTGCTGCGATGGTGACCTACGTCGTCCTGCACCCACATCTTCTTGTTCATCTTCGTCGTCCCGGAGTTGGCTTCGGCTAAGATCGGTCTGCTGTCATCTGGCGTGGGCGTCATCAAATAACCGCCGCCTTTCTCGGCAGTAGCGCACCAATTGCCCCGGTGGTCCACAGTGGAAACATTTTGGTTGGTTATCCTGGGTCCTCCAGACGTCAGTCTTCCTTGGTGCCCAAACAGGTTCCTCATACGGCATTGTAGGAACGTAACTCCGCCTGGGTCTCGACTTTTCCATCGTTTTAAAGGGATATGAAGGATGAGAGATTGGGTTCAATGTCTGTTCCATTTCCTCCCTTATGACCTGTTGAGGCGTCTCGGTTTTTTGCTCGCTGTGCAATCCAAGTGCCTTCTGCACTTCCTCTCCCGCTATCTGTCGAAGAAGACTTGTGAAATCAGTTGCTAACTCCATCACAGACATCGATACGACGTTTGGAAGCCGTTTGAACTTATTGCGTGTAATTCTTTTTTGATGCATTGTCTTAATATACTGGCACCATTTTATGAAGTCGTCTGCTGTCGAAACCTCCTTCAGGAGTTGGACTTGATACATGTCCTGAGCAACACCCTTCATGAGATGTGCAACCTTATCGTCCTCCTTCATTCTAGGATCCACTACTTAACACAGTCCCAATACGTCTTGAATGTAGGATGCTGGAGTTTCTCCTGGACGCTGTGCCCTGAACTTCAATTTATCTTCAGTCTTGCACTTTTGTCGTTGTGTGTCGCCGAAATACTTGCGCAGTTTCGCCCAGGATACCTCCCAGATTGTGAACTTCTCCTCGTTGTTCTCATACAATTGCTTGGCAGTGCCCACCAAGTAGAAAAATACTTTAGCCAAACACACGGTGTCACCCCATTTGTTAAATTTGGCTGTACGCTCATATACCTTCTGCCACTTGTTTGGATCTTGGCCATCGTCACCAGAGAACCCGGAAGGATATCTCGTGTGGTGGCACACAGTTGCTGTCATCATAACGTCCTCTTCTTCTTCTTCTGCCTCCGATAGATTGCGATCTGTTGAATATGGCTCGAACTTGGGTTTCTAGCCACGTAAACGGCAGCTCTGTCGTGGCCTGATGGGAGCTACTGTCTCATTGATAATGTGCGCTATCACAAGTTCCAATATCCAGCGTCTCCCACGGAATAATGTCACATAGAAGAAGGTGTAATTTGATGAATGACGAACACTATCTTCACTTAACGAAGGTTTATTCAGCACTTGCACATACTAGAGTGCAGAGCAAACTGCTTCCGGCCAGAACACATACATGGATGTAGATGTAAATGTATATATACAGCTACAGACCATTCCAGTACAATGATTCTTGACATTTGTGGATGCCTCTAGAATGTACTCGAACCGAATATAGAAATTAAAATTGTACATTCCACATACGTTTTGAACTCACCACCCTCCATACAACAGTTTAGTATCATAAGCACTACACCACAGTGCTACTCAGCTTGTTCTGTGGCAATATATCTGACATCCATAGCGGCGTGATCATTAGCTTTCGGTCCAAGGGTGGAAGCATTTTCGAAATGGCTACATTTGTTATGTGTTCGCATGCCGCCGTCATGTAACTATTTGGTGCATGGAAAAAGGGCACTATCCAAAACTGTCGCCGAGACAACTTTGGTGCACCATGGGCCATAGGTGACAGGGGTGAACGATGGCTCCACAGATGAGTACTGGCGAATAGATGTGCAACTGTTGAGCAACTCACCTGCCAGATGAACCAAGAGGCTAGGAACAGTGTCTTCTCCACAATGGGTCAGCGGACGTTGTTCCGTAGTGGGCGCCTGGTTCATGCATCATGTTGACCGCTGTTTATTGGCGACAAAGGGTGGAAATTGCACGCCAATACTGCAATTGGACATCCACTGTATGGTGACAGGTGGAATTTTCGGATGAATCACGTTTTATGCTCTACTGAACATGTGGCCATTAGCATGTACAATATTGAAAGGGTCCAGGTTGGAGGAGGTAGCATTACGGTCTCCGGAATGTTTTCGTAGCGTTCCCTGGGTGATCACGTAATTCTGAAAAGCACAATGGATCAACATAAGTATGTATCTATCTTTGGGGACCATATCTACTACTACTTGCAGTTCGTTTTTCCTCAGCACAATGGCCTAAAACCAGCAGGACAATGCAATGTGTCACTCAGCATGCAGTGTCCATACATTATTCCAAGATTACCAGGATGAATTTACTGTGCTCCCCTGCCCAACAAACTCCTCAGATTGAAACGAAATCGAAAATCTGTGAATCCTCGACTGACAAAGCTGGCGAAGCTGGTCATGGCCTTGGAGCTGGCATGGCTCCATATACTTTCCAGAATCTCATTGACTCTCTTCCTACACATCTGCATTGCGAAAGATGGTTATTCAGGCGTTTGACTGGATATCACATTAATTTGACTGGGCAGTGTATTTACTACAACTGCAGTTTCAATGCAATGTGACAAGAAATACCGAGCGGCTGAGAAAATTTCTTGGAAAAGTTTGCTACCAGAAACTGTAAAAAGAAAGACTGGAAATTAAGAAGCCTGAAGGGGATCAAATACAATAACTTAAAGCCGTTCTTCCTAAGAATTTTCATTGCTATCGTCACATCACCTACGAATGAACATTTTGGAGCTTACTGGTTTAGGAGTGACAGAGTGCTATGGCTCTTTGTTACTGCTTGAATGACGTTTGGTAGTGTTTTCTTGAAGAAGTACAGAGGCAGTATCAGAACAACGTTAACAGTGTGTATATTTGAAGTTGTTTCTGTGAAGTCTTTCAACAAAAAATAAACAATATTCCCAAGACATTATTCTCGATAGCTGTTATAGCGCTAAAAACAGCATAAAAGCATACCCTACTATAAACATCGAGAGAGTTCAGCATATCTGCCATAATTGAGCTTATTTTCTTTCTTTCACTTTTTGATATGACCCAAAATATTAGTGTTGTGGCTACAACGCAAATTTAGCATCCCTATGAAAATTTCAGATTTCTAGACAGTTTCTTGCTTCCATTGTAAAATCTATATTTTGGTACTTACATGGTATTGTTTCTTCATTGATAATGTGTTAGTTTTATGTTCTGCTGAGTGAGCGTTCTCGTGCCTTCTGCCCATTTGTTCAAACGTTAATGAAAAATAATGTACATTAGATTTATGTCATATTTGGAAAGAAATGACATCCTAAGTGGAAGAGAATATGGATTCCTGAAGGGATAAACAACATATTCATTAGTGTTTGAATGTATAAATGTAATTTCAGATGGACTAGATCAAGGTCAAAATCCTCTTGGTATATTTTGTGACTTATCAAAAGCTTTTGACCTAGTTGGCCATGATATTTTAACAAGGAAACTTAATCATTATGGGATTAGAGGAACAGCCCTTAGTATCATCAAATCATACTTGCAAAATAGGAAACAAGAGGTAGAGATACAATTCCAACGAAAGAAACATTTATTAGAATTTCAATAAATAAGTCATGGTGAACCACAAGACAGCATATTAGGACCCCTGTCATTTCTGATGTATATAAATGCCTTTGTCTTAACACTGAAAGTGAAGTGATTCTTTCTGCAGACCTCCAGCATAATTACTGGCACAAATTTACTATAACAAAAAGCTAACTGATACTTGAGTCTGTCACTCAATGGCTTGAAACCAACAGGCTAAGGGCTGGTTGTACAATTTCGGAATACATACAGGGATAGCTAACCGAGGAATAGGCTAACCATGGGTTAACTTGGAGTGCACATTGTGCAATGCCATTTTATTCCCCAGTTAGTTATCCCCAGAATAGAGTTCATCTCCAGTCGAGTTGGCAACAACTGAAGGGCACTCTTGGAATTTTTAGGTATGTCATTTACTTAGTCATCGTCTACAGAAATAGCATGTCAAATATGAGGGATAAGCTTTCTAAATCGCAAAGTTATTTGCATGGGACACTTTGAGGATAGCAGATACTATAAATGAGTTCAAGAGTGTGCTAGAATACACGAAAACTGCAGCAGTCTCATTCAATGAAAATTTTAATGCAAAACATGTTACTAAATTGGTAGCGTACTTAATATGTATAACAATTGTTACAACCCCCTGAGCTCAGGTGTTGTAATATGTCAGAATGATCTAGAGATGTGATTTGGGAGAGAGGGGTGACACACGCAGAAGTATGCAGAATGTCACTGCAAATGTGTCACTGAGTTTGTTATACCGAAAGTACATTGAGGGCCTTCTGCTGAATTCGGCATGGCACCACACACCATGATTGTGTGGCTCAGCGCCATTAAAAATACAGAATCCGAAGTATGGGCGCCCAGTCGCCCAGCATTGCGGATGTAGCACTCCTATTCATGCCACGGCTAACTGGCCGCCGCGTGCATTGGCTGCACCCGGTAGCCCGGAACACGGTTGACTGCTTCTGCAAGCACGGTTCATGGACTCCACGAAGAGCGCTGATGAGAAACAGCCGACCTCTGTCATTGTAGTGATCCTTAGCAGCTCCGACTATCTGCCCAGGGCAGCTCACTCAGTGACTGCAGGCATCTATGCACCAGGCAAGCCGCGAGTTTGATCCCCGGCCCCAGCCCTGTGTATGGCAGCTTGCAGTCTGCTGGACGATGTCACCCAGAAAGCGGAGCCCAGCTGCCCTCTCGCTCCTCGCGCCGGTGTAGTTCCAAGATGCAGCGCGTCCCGCCACAGCTATGACGCATCTGTGCAGCAGAGGCTGGAGGTAGCTTCTGAAGGGCTGGTTGGTCGCCAATATCCATCATCAGAAAGTTGTTGCAGATGGCCTGTAACTTAAACAATCGTCATTTTCTCTGGTTCAAGACGTGTACAGTATGGCGACACGACTGCCCAATTTGAGCCTCTGGACTCCCTTACTTATACATCTTTTCCCTACGCCTCTGATGTAGTTGTTCTGGAGGGAACAAGTGGAGCACTCTTTAGTAATTACAATGTTACTTTTCCTCATCCTGCTTCGGCCTTGTGCAAACAGGTCACTAGGTGCTGTTGTAACTGCAACATATGGGTTCTTCACAGCCCATCAGTGCCCTGTGCTGCCTTGATTACTTCACACTTGTATACAGTGCCCGCCGGGCCGAGCCTTCCCGCCTGCGAGCGGTGTCACAAACCTGCTACACAGAACCTGCTGCAAATTATCAACATTGCCCGCCCCTGCCATCCATTGTGCCAGCTGGTCCCTTAACTACCACCTTCCAGCCACAGCTACGTGAAATTTACAAGAATTCCCCAAATCCATGCCTGTAATTACTCGTGGCGCAGCATACTTCCTTCCCTTCCGAGAAGATTCATCCCGAGTCATTGACATCGTGTTGACACTCAACTACCTTAACTCTAATAATTTACATACTGAGGATAATCTCCCGAATTTACCGTACATGACTCTGTTCACACTTAATTATTACTATGTACCCTTATCATACCCTTATATACACTACAGGTCATTAAAATTGCTACACCCTGAAGATGACGTGCTACAGACACGAAATTTAATCGACAGGAAGACGATGCTGCGATATGCAAATGATTAGCTATTCAGAGCGTTCCCGCAAGGTTGGCGCCGGTGGCGACACCTACAACGTGCTGACATGAGGAAAGTTTCCAACCGATTTCTCATACACGAACAGCAGTTGACCGGCGTTGCCTGGTGAAACGTTGTTGTGATGACTGCCTATCGTGATTGCGGTTTATCGTATCGCAACATTGCTGCTCGAGTTGGTCGAGATCCAATGACTGTTTGCAGAATATGGAATCGGTGGGTTCAGGAGGGTAATACGGAACGCCGTGCTGGATCCCAACGGCCTCGTATCACTCGCAGTCGAGATGACAGGCATCTTATCCGCATTTCTGTAACGGATCGTGCAGCCACATCTCGATCCCTGAGTCAACAGATGGGGACGTTTGCAAGACAACAACCATCTGCACGCACAGTTCGACTACGTTTGCAGCAGCATGGACTATCAGCTCGGAGACCACGACTGTGGTTACCCTTGACGCTGCATCACAGACAGGAGCGCGTGTGATGGTGTACTCAACGACGAACCAAGGTGCACGAATGGCAAAACGTCATGTTTTCGGATGAATCCGGGTTCTGTTTACAGCATCATGATGGTCGCATCCGTGTTTGGCGACATCGCGGTGAACGCACATTGGAAGCGTGTATTCATCATCGCCATACTGGCGTATCACCCGGCGTGATGGTATGGGGTGCCATTGGTTACAATACGCCAGTCACTACTTTTGGTGTTGAAGCTGCATGGGCAGCTGTACCTGTACACGCCATCCAAGCTCTGTTTGACTCAATGCCCAGGCTTATCAAGGTTGTTATTACGGCCAGAGATGGTTGTTCTGGGCACTTATTTCTCAGGATCTATGCAACCAAATTACGTGAAAATGTACTCATATGTCAGTTCTAGTATAATATATTTGTCCAATGAATAGCCGTTTATCATCGGCATTTCTTCTTGGTGTAGCAATTTTAATGGCCAGTAGTGTACTAATCAAGACCTTAAAACTAATTGCCTAACTGACCAATGCTGGTCAACCATCCTACTCGTAATTTTGTGTTGGCATGTCCACAGCCTGCGCACCCAGAAAGTACGCAAAAACCTGCTAGAAACACGCCACAACAGGTGGCCAATATGCTCACCACTAGTTCTTTGCGCTCCTGTTCTTCCTGGAAATGGTGTGCATTTTGCCACATTTGTTCCATCGAAACTCGCCTTTGCAGGGGCTCTATCAATCTATCCAAGAACTGCAAAAGCTCTCGATTGAGTTTGTCATTGAAATACGTTAAACTTCGAACGTGTAATTCCCCTAGAGATCCTTCTGCCCAATACAACGTATTCCGAGACAATATCATAAGAGTTGGGACTTTAAGTGTAGCCGGAAGAGGTAAATCCGTCGCGACTACCTCATAAGTCGTGCCATTTATCATCATTCCGCTTTCCTGAAGCTCGAGTTTTTTCAGCTCTGTCTTCTTTATAGTGTTACATTCTGCCTAATCGTCGAATGTGGTGTGTCTAGAAAACTTGCTTTTTCGGGTCGCTAGACAACATATGTTTCTGTCTAGAGCTGCTATTGGTTCGATTTGTGCTCTTTTTAGGTCTAGCTTGATTTGTTTGACGCATAATATTGATGACTTGACCCTCTGTATGTAAATCAGAAATCTACTGGTAAGTCGTGTTGGTGGTAGCACGCTGATGAGCCTATGAAACTTTAATCTTCCCTTTCTGATGTCTGCTGCTGGGTTTGACACCTCTTTGATTTTCCTGGAGAATAATCTGTATCCTTCTTCTCTCAGCTTTAGGCTGTTACATCGTAAATATCGTTATATTGTTATATTGGAGAGATTAGTTCACCAAAGACTAATAAATTTTCTTAATAAGAACAAAATAATATCTGATGCCCAGCACGTTTTCAGAAAAAACAAATCCGTGACAACCGCCATATATGAGTATTTACACTCCACCCTAGATGTTCTAGACAGAAAATAAAAAGCTGTTGGGGTCTTCCTAGATTTGTCCAAGGCTGTTGACATCATAGACCACAAGATTCTTCTCAACGAACTGGAGTCATATGGCTTCAGATGCATCCTACTGAACTGGTTCAGCTCATACCTAACAAACAGTAAACAAAAAGTGTCAATAAAGTAGAACAATCAAGGACATATCGAAACATACATATTGCTGAGAAAGCAAATGAAACTCTCAAGGAAGTTTATGATTGGTCAATAAGCAATAAAGTGACATTGAACATAAAGAAAAATAATGTCATGTATTTCAGTTTGAAGAGAAAAAAATGACAATGTTAAACTAAATGTAGATGGCAGCTTTATAGACTTTGTAACAAATGCAAAATGTCTAGGAATGAATATTGATTGCGCCAGCTGCGGTGGTCGAGGGTTCTAGGCTCTTCAGTCTGGAACCGCGCGACTGCTACGGTCGCAGGTTCGAATCCTGCCTCGGGCATGTGTGTGTGTGATGTCCATAGGTTAGTTAGGTTTAAGTAGTTCTAAGTTATAGGGGACTGATGACCTCAGAAGTTAAGTCCCATCGTGCTCAGAGCCATTTGAACCATTTTTTGAATATTGATTCTCAGTTGAAGCGATGTGAACACACATAGGTACTTGCAAACAGAATGTCATCAGCATGTTATGCCCTTAGAATCCTATCATCAGTGTGTGTCCTTTAGTTACATATTATTCATATGTACACTCAATTCTTAGCTATGGCATTCTTTTTTGGGGAACAAACACGTAAAATATGAACACAGTTTTCAAACTCCAGAAAAGAGCCACAAGAATAATAACAAAAATACTAGCAGAGCTCACTGTTTAGGTCTGTTCGAAACACTGCTCCATGTGAACAGATTTACCAGTCAGTTATACACATAACATTGGTAATTACTGCACAAACAGCTCTGTCCACGACCATGCAACAAGAGATAGACTCAACTTACATTTACCAAGAAAAAATAAACATAAAACTCGAAACAGCATTTTTTACCTAGGAATAAAACTGTACAACGAATTATGAAAATAAATTAAAGAAATTGCAAAAATACACTTATTTAAAAAGGCAGCTAAAAAGTACCTGTTATGCAATACATTTTATACACTGATGGATTACTTGGATAAAACAGAGTAGGGGTTTGATAAAAAAATTATACAAATAAATAACAATAATAATGATTATAAAACATCCAACGTTTAACATAACACCTTCACTTTATGTTTTTTTCCTTCTGTTTTCCGTTCTAGAATTACCTACCCCCAAGCTATGCACATAGCACAATACTAACAGCTCTTCCACTTTCCGAGCTCAACATCTCACTCATTATGGGGGGATGCTGATTCAGTTTTTCAGGATAGCTAATGGGAAATCGTGGTACAGAAAATGGCCCAGAGATCACCAGTGTGTGTTTGTGTGTGTAGTGAGTAAAGTGTTATGAAACAATTTGTGTATAGTGCGTGCAGTGACTGATGGTGAGATATGAGTGAACGGTGTGCCATTACATTATTTAATAAGTTGTTTGTAAAAAAAGTATTGCATACCACGAGTAAATTTAGTGATTGTGTCTAACTAGAAGTCTGTAAATATATGTGTATACGAATCAGCTTATTTTAAATTGGTCTAAAGTTGTAAATACTTTGACATGTCCTATATCCTTGTAAAAAGATATCTACAGATGAATAAAGCTACTAGTACTACTAGTACTACATATAATAACCTTTTAAGTGCCTGTAAAGTATATTCCTACACTCCTAGATTGTACATTTTTTGTGTATATATTGGGTTAAGCCTTGAAGTAATGTAAGAAGACAAACGCAGTAAGAACAGGGATGTCACATGTGTCCGTCTGTAAAATTGTATAATATACCCAATACTCTCAGCTGAAAAATTTCAGCTGGAGTACATGGGCAAAAACTAAGATAATGAACTATATTTGATAAATTGTTTAATGAGGTATTTTGTCAAAAGAAACAAATAATGAAGCGAATGTTTCAACTTCTTTTTAAAAATAAAAAACATCGATTTTGGAAACTTTTTTGTCTTAGAAATCCTCGAATATCGGAAAGTTCATCTAACACATCTTTGACTGAAATATCTTTCGACCATTGGAATAGTGTACCTGCGAAAGTATATTGTAAGATGTTTGGAGGGGCTGTAATTGTCAGTAGTGTTTACAAATTCATTGTTTTGTTTCCGTTTGGTGCCACACTCAGTGAAGGTGGATCGCAAATAGACATGTTTTATGTGAAATGAATGTCGCATTTCCTGTGAAAAATTCAACGTACGGTTCTTTACCTCCGTTAGTAGAAGGCGAAGTGTTTAGTTATTTGACATTAAAAGTTGATCACATTCTATGGAGAAAGAAGCCGCCCGGTGATATTGCTGTGTTAGCACGCTGGTGGGGAGACAGCACAGTACCTGTATTTAAGTAAGATAACACGTTTCGTGATAGTACTTATCGACTCCTCTAGTATTTTTGAAAAATTATAATTAATTGTCACCTACAATTTGCAGGCCCAGTGACGTGAGAAACAGAGGTGGACACCAGACATCCCAGTCGTTTATTTACGAAATAAAAGCACCAATTAACTTATTCGAAACATACTTGGAAGATAGCGACCATTTGGAATTGTTTGTTGTCCAGAGAGGTTTGAATGAGTTAATTGGGACAGCGAAAATCAGTAATTTAAAAAAGATAATATATGAGAACCCTTATCAAGTTTATGTGCCAATTTTGAATTCTCTCAGTAAAGTTGGTGATTTACATGTGTGTTTCGTATTGCATAATGATGACCCCCTGTCCAGGAATTTCAGCCACAAGCAGGCGCAGTGTCCGGGTGACGAGACGCGGAAACAAATCAAATTTCAAACAGTAAACGCTAATAGTAATTCGTCTCTGGCTGGTCGAAAACATATATTACGAAGTGACGACCGCAATGAGAACCATAACAAAGACACACACTGTCAGCAATATCATTCCTCCACGAATCTTACAGCACGTTGTAAATCCGATGGTGCACCGCAATCTGCAAGGAATTGCACAAACGATGCACTCCTCCTGAAAGTATTGACTCAAAGTGTTAAACTTCGTAACGCAATGGTGAAGTCTATTTTGGAAGACAACGATCTTCTTGTGAGAAACAGTGCTTTGACGAATAACGAAACCACAGTAAAAGAACGTAGTGCACTTAGGTCAGGAGAAAATGTTGCTGTAAGTGTAGACCCTAGTGGAGGAGTTATGGAGTATCTATTAGGTGAGTTTGCGACGAATTGATAATCTTGATAGTAAAACAGTGGTACTTGAATATACTTTTTTTAACTGTCGAAAATAAATCATTATTTATATCTAACTTCACACACAATTGCCTGAAAAATTATTGCACATGTTCCCGAAATCTGGAGTTCACTGGAACAGTTATTGACTGATAAAAATGTATCCTCCATAATCTGACATTGTTCCCCTGTCCTTGCCCCCATGGATCAAATGGGACACTGGCAAACATACACAGCCAAACAAAGTGAACTATGGTGGTAGTAGTTTACTTGTTGATACATCATATTTTACAATGATAATTCAACCAACTGGACTTCAGTATGTGTAGCAGAACACACGTTGCATGTAAAACTGTGCCTTTGACATTGTGGTAGGGCATAAGTTTCAAAAACTTATTTTCTTGTCATAATTTAACTTGTTGACAGCCGTGTTACTCATATTGAGAGTGAGTCTCCCGAGGACAATCTTCTAACCACTGAGAGTGCCACATCAGTTATATGTGACAAACCAGTATTTTCCTGTAGGCCATGTCAGACAAATGCTCGTCACATCCTTCATGTCAAATTGAGCTGAATATACAGACACTGAAGGTGATGTTATATTGTGATCTGACTCTGGCCTCTCCTGAAGCTTTTGTCTGTGTGGTCTCAGCCTATAATGTGCAAGAAAGGAAGAAACTGACATACACACCGCATATACGAAATGTACACACATCATCAAAAGTGTTACATCACATCTATATCCCAAGCAAGTGCGTTGCTGTTGTGACTGTTCCTGCACCAATCGGAAGGTCAGCCCTGATACTGTTTGTAAACATATGCAGTCACCATGAGCCCTACATAAGGATAGAATGCTACACTGTAATGGATTGCAGTATTTAAATTGAAAGTAAAGCACCAGTAGGGAACCATTAGACATCTGCGGCGCAATAAAGTGAACATCTGTCATCAGATGAAGGACATTCACAATGAATAAGCGGGTCCACATCATCACATTGTGCACAGAAGGCTTGCCAGCCAGGGAACTTGCTCAACGTGTGCATCAAAGTCAAAGAGATGTAGTCAATTCCAATTGATGGGTAGTGTTGAGAAATTACAATACACAACCCATCCAGGTTCAACCAGTGCAGAGGGTGATGGAGATATTCGACATTTCAGCCAAAGGCACCGTGGACTGAGTGCTGTAGAACTGAATTCAGGGTTCGAAGAGGCTATGTGATGTCATGTACCGCATCAAACTGTCAGATCATTGCATGATGCGAATCTCCTTTCCAGATGGCTAAGGCAAGCAGCATGTCATACACTACAACGCCATGGACTAATTACAGATGAGCAAGGAGTCATGCAGAATGGACGCCCCAGGGTTGGCATTGGGTGTGTTTTCAGGTGAAACTCAGATCTGTTTGTATCCTGGTAATCACAGACAATTTATTTGGAGACAACACAGTGATATTGAACGCCTTCAACACTGTGCCCCACTTGGGCGACAAAGTACTGGTGGAGTCCTGTCGTGGGATGTTCGAGCCAACATACACCTCTCGTGGCCATTGAGGGCAATCTCATTACTCTACGGTACAGGGATGATATACTGCAGCCAGTAGTGGGACCGTATCACCAACATTTTGGTGACAGTTTCATATTGATGGCTGATAACTCACATTCTTATCATGGCATTCTCATAAACACATTCCTTCAGCATGCTAGGGAGATCGGAATGTTGTGGCCTGCCTGTTGCCTGGACATGAACGCTCTCAAATGTGTGTAGGATTGATTGAATCAAGCTGTTTGTGGACACTAACAGTGATCATGTGCTCTGTGTGTCCTACAGAGAATGGCCGTTGAAGAATGGAACAATTTGGGCCCGGGCTGGCTTTATGATCTCCAGCACCTGCTGTGGAGGGGGGGGGGGGGGGGGTAACAGATGATTTTGTCATTACAGGAATGTTTATTTTTTTGGTGATCTGGACAAGTTGCAGATGAATGTATATGCATGTCTTGGAGTCAATTTTTTTTTTTCTGTGCCATGAATTTTGAAATAAAGGGGTGATGCAAAGCTTTTGTTGGTATGCATACTTTGCAAATAACAATTTTTTTTAATATTTTGTTTATACTTCAAAGACTAACTGTCAGTTGGACAGGAGAATTACTGATGATGTTTTCCGAAATAGTCCAAACAAATTAAATTCAGATTTTTATAGAATGCGGGCTATGATCACCTTAGCATTATTGGCTCTGCCCAGTGATGAATCAGCTTCAAACTTAGACAATAGGTGTCTGCCATGCTGTCAGTTGCATACAGCCAATGAGGCCATGTAATGATACAATAATACCATACTAGCTGCATATGTCTGTTGTATTCCATTACTTATAGTTACTGTTTCAAGGTTGCAAGAAGTGTGAATTCCCACAAATCTGCTTCTTTCAACAGTGTCCGCAAGTCTCAGTGTAAAAATCCAAATGGTCCTGGAATGCCAGAGGGTGAAGGGTATCACCTGCGTCTGTCTGATGTAGCCTGGCAGGAAAATACTGTCAGTCACATATGACTGTGATGGTGATATGAACTATTGCCATCCAAATCGCCTCCAGTGTCGCATCATTTCACTGACCTCACTTTGTCTAGCTTTTACTGTAGAAGATAATTGGGAAATATAGTTAATATCTGTACATAACAATCACAAATTGATTGATCCCTTTGTGACTTACTCTGCTTAGTTGAAAAGAGAATTCGGAGCCTTAAGGTTTTTGTCTTCAGCACCTGAAGGCATACAGTTGAAGTCATCATTTTCTCACCCCTGAAAACAAGTTTTCAAAGTCTCTGCAACACAAAAAGGCAGCAGAAAGCATCATTTACATCTGTTCTAGCAAGTGTATGCCTCTTCATTGTAATCGATAGCCAATTGACATCAATTTTTGGATAAAGTCCTTCTCTCATTTCCGAGCGGTTCTAGGTGCTACAGTCTGGAACCGCGCGACCGCTATGGTCGCAGGTTTGAATCCTGCCTCGGGCATGGATGTGTGTGATGTCCTTAGGTTAGTTAGGTTTAAGTAGTTCTAAGTTCTAGGGGACTGATGACCTCAGCAGTTAAGTCCCATAGTGCTCAGAGCCTTCTCTCATTTTCCACGTATTAAGACCTTCAGCAATATGCACTCATGCTGCTCCTGCACATTTTCACATTTTCTAATGTCATCTACCCATCTTCCATTAGGTTGCTGTATTCATCTTTTCTTATTTCTTGAAATTCGGTAAAGAGCTTACATTGTCTTTCTTCCACCATTTGTTTGATTACATGTTTTCGTCTCCACTTCATTTTCATTCACTGCCGTCACAATTGTCTTTCACTCCAACCTGTTCACTGATAAATTTTTAAAAATTGTTTTTACGTTAAATGTTCTTGTCTCCTGACCATAAGTGAAAAGTGGTAATACACGAAACAGTCCCTTTCTGTTCTTACATTGGAACCTTCATTTTGAAAACTGTCGGTAGTTTACCAAAAGCTATGTAGACTATTTTTACTTTTCCATTTATTTCTTATTTGCCCATCCAGCTGTTTTCTTGCCCCATATACAAAGACTCATCAGCTGGTTTTGTAGTTCCTTCCTAATTTGTAAAATTATCATTTCAGTGTTTTGATTATGTACATATTTTGAGTCTTACTAGAATGTAAAAAATTTAGAAATAAGTGAGACCATTCATTGAATAGGGATGTTCACTCAGCACAGTTTAGCTGTGGTACTTGTGTTTGCCGGCCGTTGTGACCGAGCGGTACTAGGCGCTTCAGTTCGGAACCACGCGGCTGCTACGGTTGCAGGTTCGAATCCTGCCTCGGGCATGGATGTGTGCGATGTCCTTAGGTTAGTTAGGTTTAAGTAGTTCTAAGTCTAGGGGACTGATGACCTCAGATGTTAAGTCCCATAGTGCTTAGACCCAATGTACTTGTGTTTGTTTGTGTGTGTGTGTTTTCAGATGCATTCCATTAATATATCACTCAGCCTTTACATTCCCAGTTTGTGGAACTGAAAACTTCCTGTAGCACTAATGAAAAGAATTGATAACATGAAATCTCTTTGTGGCACCTGGCTTCTGTTTGATTTTGCAACTTCCCTTTATCCTAATGAAGTTTAATCAAAGCTGTTGTATTCACATACATCTTTCATTATACTAACAAGAAAACCTACACCTCAGGTTTGATCAGCTTTGAATATATTGTAGTGTAAAGCAAAATAAGAGAGAGAGATTTTTTATGTGCCCATACAGCCATTAAGGGGGTGAAACACTCCCCCAGGGGGGGATATGGGTGTGTGTGCGAGTGTATACCTGTCCTTTTTCCCCCCTAAGGTAAGTCTTTCCGCTCCCGGGATTGGAATGACTCCTTACCCTCTCCCTTAAAACCCACATCCTTTCGTCTTTCCCTCTCCTTCCCTCTTTCCTGACGAAGCAACCGTTGGTTGTGAAAGCTTGAATTTCTATCGACCTGCCAGCGCTTTCTTTTGGTAAGTCACATCATCTTTTATATATATATGGTGTATTTGTGTTTCTTTTTTTCCAAAGTTGTAACCTTTTCAGATTCAGTTATGTGTGAAATTGTTTGCACATTGCTATTGTAATAGTATTGTAAATCTATACAATAACAAGAAAGCACAGAATTATTCAGGCAAAAAACTGCTGAATCCACTTTGATTGTTTGCGGCAGATGTATCAGACAATTACAGTTTCATGAAAGGAGTCTCAAACAGGATCACAGTTTTTAAGCAAAAGTGAGCACGTGTGTCTCATTTAGATGGCTTCTGTTCATTGTAACTACACGTATTTGAAAAGGTTAATGGATTAGTGTGAAGAAAACTGATTGTAAATGAAGGATTGAATTTTTAAAATATTATTTTTTAAATACAATTTAATAGCGTAATTACACGCTATAAGTACATCTGAAAAATGTTTGAAGAAATTTTTCCATGGCGAAATGAATATGGCTGAATCATACTGGTCATTCTGACAGGAACTGTTAAAATATTTATCTGGTTCCTGTATTTATCAAAGACTTTAAATATTTATTCCTTCTCCATGAATCAAAAAATAAGACAGATTTTCATTCACATTAGGTATATAAGCATGTTTGAACCATTTCCTTGTGAGTTCTGATATCAGTTTACGAGATGTAGAAGTGAACACAAGGATATTACCTGCTTTGTATAAGTTTTTTTTAGCTTTTGGTCTGAACTTACCATCTTTTAATTTCAAAACTGTGAGCAAGGGGGATATCAAATTTCCACTTGCAGGTGTAATTGCCTGTATTGTATGACTGTGTTAGGGCATTTAGCGATTTTGTTAGAATTTTCAATTTTTGATATTTGTCCTCCATGCATTTCCAAATTAAAATCTGATTGGTCAGAATAATACATACTGGCCTCTCCAATCAATAAAATTTTCAGTTTCACAGTATCCACAATTTCACAAGCTTTTCCCCTCAGTTCTTCTTCATTCACAAATTGCACTTGAGTGACAAATTTATTGATTTTCCTTGTCCTACCTTAAAATTATGTATCCATTTTGAGGAAGCCTGGAACAAACATGATAAATTATATTCATCCCTCTCTTGTAAAGCCCACCTCATTATATCCAGAACGTGTATCGGTACTCAATTGTCAACTGTAATTTGAAATTTATCTTACACATACTTGGAAATACCTAACAAATTTTCATTTCTTGTTCCACCTGCAGCAATTTGTGGTTCCAACCAATTTATACAGAGCTTCTTTTTTTGTGACCTCTCTGTATCTATGTTTTACAGTTTCAAATTCATTCTTACCAGTGTGTCAAAATGTAACAGCCTGTTGATTTTACTCAATGTCTATGTCACATTCTGCTTTTCTTTATCATCTTGTAACATTTCTTCATAATGTTCTTCAATGAGAATATGATCTGAAATTGCACTAGCATCTTCAAACATTAAAGTAATCTGACATTCCACAAATATGTCATTATTAGTAACATCTTTAATCAAATCTTCTAGCTGTGATGCAAAAGTAATTTCTTCAGTAGTGATCATAGTGTCCACATTATATTGTGGCTGATCAAACTTGTTTTTGTAAATGCAATATATTTTTTGGGTTCATTGACATTTTTGCTGTTTGTGTGTTTTTTGAAGACATGAACCAAGAAAAATGTAGTGTGTGTCCAACACTAGGCATGTGAACATCACAATAAGTGGTGCAAAGCAGGCATTCCAGTACACAGCATTTCCCTCATATTCCGCTACCTGTGTGTTTGGGTAAGGTTGGTCGGCCGAAGGAAACGGGGAATTGTCTCTTCCTTCCCTCTCCTGTCATGAAATTGGAATTGTGCATTGTGCATAAAATCAAGGTGAATTCAGCATTTTTTGGCCTGAAAAATCCTGCACTTCCTCATTATTGTACGGATTTACAAGAAACTTACAATAATAGTGTATAAACTATTTAATAGTGTATAAACTATTTTAAATGTAACATAATTAAAACTGAAAAAAATTACAACGTGGGAAAAATAATTACACCAAATGTAAAATGGGAACACAAATACAACATAAGATATAGACACACACACACACACACACACACACACACACACACACACACACACACCGAAACACAAATCACACACACATGATGACAGTGTCTAGCTGCTTGTGTGTTGTCTAATTCTGATGAAGGCCTTCTTGGCCAAAGGCTTTGTTTGACAGTCTTTTTGTTGCTGCTATCTGCGACTCAGCATCTCCACTATGTGGTGAGCAGCAACCATTCTTTTCATAGTATTGTAATTATTCCATCCAGGACTTTCCATTGTTTGACCTCATCATGTATAATTGAATTTGGTATTAACGATGTTATATGTTTTGCTGTTAGTTTGATGTCAGGAATGAAAATCAGAACAGTGGGGCAGAGAGGGTTCCGAAAAAAATAACTTTTTCGACAAATTTGTGTGTGCCATTGTAACATCATCATTTTTTTCAAGCGGGTGTTTGACTTGCTTAACAGAGTTGTATGAGTACGTATAAAAAAATATGTGTAACTTATTTTGCTCTATACTACAACATATTCAAAGCTGATCCATATCGAAGTGTATCCTTTGGGTAGGTTTACATGTGAGATACATTGAATCAAAGCTTCATTTCATGGCCTGTTGGAATTGAATTATTGAAATTGAATGAAAATATTTCAGAATGTATGCATTCCAGGCAAAATGGTAATTCATTATCATTGCTCTGTTCTGTCATTACATTCACAGCCTGAAAATGACTCATTTTGATGTAAGCTCAAGAACAAACTCTTAGTCACTCCTTGAAAGAGCACACTTCAGCACAATGGTGCACTGTAGATGTGCAGTACTGGTACTGTATGATTCTTTACCACAGATGTGTATGTGCCATTTGGTAATGTGATATTGAAGATGGTTCGATGTGGAGATGTGATAGAATGGCAAAAAGGAACTATCATATTTGGACGTGCCCATGACTACACTATGGGTGAAGTTGCCCAATTTGTTGGTGTATCAAAATTAACTGCACAATGTATTTAAAAGCTGTGGTCCACTTACAGCTGTGTAACATGGCATAAACATAAGAACAGCTGTCCTAAAACAGTTCTAAGTGACAGGGCCCGAGGATAAGTGTCATGCCTTGTCAATGACATTTAGTTTCAAACATGACACAAGTTGCTGCTTTCAGTGCATGCATGTCCGTTTCAAGCTGTTTTGGAGTGAACATTGTGAAGAGAATTGCATGTGTGGGACATTTGGAGTGGTTACTTAAACAAGATGCCATTGCTCACTGCAGCATGTGAAGCTGCACAGCTTCAGTGGGCCAAACAACACAGAAACTGGACTGTAGCGGACTGGAGGCATTCAGTGTGGTTGTATGCATTGGGATTTTGCCTCTTGTCCAAGGATGCAAGGTGTCCAGTGTACTGATTGTCCAATGAGGCACTTAAACTGCAGTTTGTGGAGGACCAGAGGGCAAAACTGAAGATTGTGGTACCTCTCATGAGCTTTGATCCACGTCATCATCAGCACGGTGGACTCCCGTATTTGAAGCATATGCTGCATTGGCAAACATGACGTCTCACATTACACGTGCGAACAGGCACAAACATTAGGTCGTTGTATGAGTTCATAGTGTTTTTGCTTGGCAGTGTGGCATGCTGGTTCCTTTTGGTTTGTTTATTGAGTGTCATTTTTTATTTGTAGCTCACTGTTGCTATTTGAGTTTATGTACTGTCATTTCATGATTTGGAGATAGTGAGTGGGGCTGTGGGCGCTAGAAAATGGAGTGCAAAGTTGAGAAACTGAAACATTTCTGACATATTCTTCTGTTTGAGTTCAGTAGAGGGGTAACAGCAGCCAGAAACATTTGCGCCATGTCTGGGGACAATGCCATTGGACGAAGCATGGCAAGGAAATGGTTTTCTTGTTTTAAGAAGGGGCATTTTGACGTTAGTGACTCTCCACAAACAGGAAGACCTTCGGGGTGTGAAGGAGGTCATTTAAACACATTTATCTACAATGATCTGGGTCATTGTATTGGAGAACTCGCAGATGTGATCAGCTGTGATCATTCTGCCATGGTGGGACATTTGCATTCAGTGGGGAAGATTAAAAAATTGGAAAATTTTGGAAATTTGTGGTAAGGCCTTAAGGAACCAAACTGCTTAGGTTAATGGTTCCTAAGCTTACACCTACTTAAACCAACTTACGCTAAGGACAAAACGCGCGCGCGCGCGCAAACACACACACACACACACACACACACACACACACACACACACACACACACACACCCCTGAGGGAGGACTTGAACCTCTGACGGAGGGAGCCAAAAATTGGATGTATGGGCACCGCATACTCTAAGCCAAAATCACAAAAATCACCAGATGGCCATATTCTCTGCTTGCTGGTCATCAATTGCCCGTGAACAACACCAACTATTCCTATTCTGTATTGTTACAGGAGATGAGAAATGGCGTCATTATGCGAGGGGAGAAGAAATGGTTGTGCCATTGTGCCCAAACAAAGCAGCAACTTCCCATATAAAGACCTGCGCACATCTGCAAAAGACAATGTCGTGAATGTGGTGGAACAGCGATGTTGCTTCCCCAAGCTGTAACTGTCACTGCTGACATTTATTGTCAACTACTGAGACATCCTGCAGATGCAGTCCAAGAACAATGACCAGGAAGGCTGCATCAAGTGATGCTACTCACGATAAGGCCTGTCTGCACTCTGACAAAACACACTATTCAGGAGTTGGGTTTGGAAGTCATTCCACACCTACCTTATTCAACTGATCTTGGGTCCTCAGATTTTCAACTTTTCCACACTCTACTAAACAATGTTACAGGAACTTCCTTTCCAGATGAAAATGCCATCCGAACATGACTCGACGAGTTCTTCACCTCAAAACCACATTATTTCTACAGTTGCGCAACTGAAAAGTTGCCCCAGTGTTGGCAGATTGTTGTAAATAGTGATGGAGAATATATTATTGATGATTAAAGTCTCTGTTATGTTTGTGTACTGTGTTTATTAAACTTATGGAAAAACACTATGAATTTGTGCATCAGGTTTACAATGAAACTAAATGGGACAACTGTGACAATGGGGGTTTTTGGGTGGGGAGAAATGAAAAATATGACAATTATAGCAATGAAGCCACACCAAAACACATAGGCCTACTAATGCAAAAATCAAGCAAACAAAATCCTTAGCAATAAAATATATATTTTTTTTAAAAAAAACAAGGTATCAGAAATTTACCTTGACCTGTATAGCTCAAATGATGTCTATCATACCATGAACCTACAAATAGCTCCAAAACATTGAATAGAAATTTTACTTGACCTCTATAGCTTTAATGAAATCCACAGTATCAATAAACTCTGCAGTACCAAAACGCCACACACTGTGAGACATCCTGTATGTAACACTTCACTTGATCTTTACAGTGAATATGAAGTTTGAAGTTTGTGGTACCACAAAACCAAAACTGTTGAAAACCTAATGTTACCAAAGTAGATAAAACAGACTCTGTGAGACCAAGCAACCAAAGTCCAACATAATTACCAACAACTAACAACACAGCCCAAAAAATATTAAAAAAATTGCGTTAACTTCAGTTTTCAGTAGTCGAGAAACATGGAATTATGTGTGCAAACACACATATCGTACATACTACAATAAATAATAAGACCATACTTAGCAACCATGAATCTAGCAATAGCAAAAAATAATATGTCACCAACAAAGTCTCTTGAATGGCCAGCCTAGACTTCTCAAACCAGTAACCCATCCAGATAGTGCACCACATGTTGGCGCGCTGACAATGATACATATACTGGCCCCTGGACTAAAATACAGCAACTTTGGTCAATCTCATACCTTCTCCACAAATGTAACATTTCACATATTCGGCAATTAAACTGAGCAACTTTAGGAATTTGATCAGGGTTAACATGTCATCCACCATTGTGGCATGCAGGGACTTATGAACTTTATTGTCATATCATAACTAACAAAAAATGAAGCATAAAGTAATATCTCCAGCCATAATCAACACACTGCACTAATAATTAAAAGTCCAAAAACTGCCTATTGCTGGAAACATGAAAATAACTCACTAACAAACCATCACAAACTCTTCAAATATTATTTTCACAAACTGCAGTCATGGAGTACAGTGAATCACTAACATCACTTGCAAAAAGTTTAGAAAAACAAACATCCCACATCAGGGAGTGCTACTGCGTATTCTGGCACACACTCTGAAAACCTGATCCATTTTAAATATTTGGCACTACCATGGCATGGCACGACACAGTTGCGTCATATATCTAAGCAGATAGGTGGTACCGCAAACTGCGGTTAACCCAGTCAGCGGTTGGGCTTGTGATGTTTTGGTGGTGTTTTTTATACCATGACTTAGTGCTTGTCTTTCAGATTACTATAAACATGAAGTGGGATGTTTATTTTAACATACTTGATTACCAAGTACTACCTTTTCTTCTATGTCTTCAATTTGGTGGCAACATACATTCTTGGTTCCATGAACACTCGGGCAAACAACAGCATTTTGTCTGGCCTGTTAAATTAACTCCTCTGAGTCCCATAGAACATGCCTGAAACTATTTAGAACAGCGGTTTGGAAACTGTGGAATCTAATGATTAATGACTGGCTTCAGGCAAATGTGGCTTACCTGAAGAAACTTATTGAATTTTTCTCGATGAATTGAGGCTATTATGAAAGTTATGCAAAGTGTTACAAACAGTTAGTGTTATAGCTTCCTAAATGAGCAATTTGTGTCCAGAGTACTTATATTGTTATGAAAAGTCATTGATGGATATAAATAACGGTAGGTGTAAAGATAATAATTCACAAAGTTGAGGTATTGAGTGGTAAGAACCACATAAACAAGACTGGAAATATGTTGATGAAATTTGTTATGCACCTAACATAAGTATCTGCTTTATTTTCCTCACACTCTTATAATTTCCAGTTGTTCCTAAGAGACAGTTTTCGTCGCTTCCCACATCTTCTCAGAGACATTTTCAACTAGTTCAATATATTCTATCATGTCTATGCTATCATTTGTGTGCAACTCGTCCACTTTAACAGTTGCCTTGTTCATTGACAGTTTATTTTCTCATTATGTCTTTCTGTCTGCTATGTTTTGCTGTTTGCATTAGTAGCTTTGTTAAGTGATTACATGTTCCATATATGTAAAATATAATCTTTCAGCACTAAAAATGTCATACTTATTATAATATTCCTGGCTTTTGTGCTGTGGTTGAATCAGTGTTGTGGAAAGCTCAAATGTTTCATTCCTATCTGTGAAGGATATCTTGAAATGGGACTGTAGCTTCTGTGACGCTATCATGTTTGACAGCAAGCAAGAATGTTAGATTGTACATGGTCCTGCAAGCAGGAGCAGAGAGGCTGTTTGCAACTGTAACACACTCTGGCTACTGAGTACTAAGCTAGGGTGTGAATCAGACTTTCATAGAAGCTACAGTCTAATGAAGATGTCTTTCACAGATGTGAATGAAACATTGGCTTCCTCCAAGAAATTGATTTGACCGCAATACAGTAGCCCAGACTGTTTTAATAAGTATTATTTCATCTGTGTGTCTATCTCATGTAAATTCATCTACTCTGCATTTTTGTCTTATTGCCTGATAGGTTTGTTTCATTCTAGCTTTGTATCTGTTTTTACTCTGATCCTAAACAACTTTAAAATGTCAAGTGCTCATAGCCTATCATCTTTGATCACTAGACATTCTAAAGTAGTTTATGACTCACATCTGTGCAATTTCTGTACTATTGGATAAAATACAGACAGTTCCATTTCAATTCCATCTTTCTTTTCACAAGTTCATTTTTTGTTTGTTTTCTGGAGGAATATTGTATAAACCTAGGACCATTATCATTAGTGGTATCTTATCCAAAATTTCCAACTGTAGCTTAACTTCCTTTTGCATTCTGTCCCCTACAATAACTACTTATAGCAGGATATATTGTCGATATAAGCTCTGATAACTCTTTGAAGAAATCTTCTGTTCTGTAAAATCATTAGAGTAATTTACGTGCGGGCGTCTTTTGTTTATTTTTAAAACAAATCTTGTTACTCTGTTTGAGATTTCTTCAGTGCCTTTAAAATGATTTTTAATTTTCTGGTTTACAACAAAGCCTACATCTGAATTTCCTTCCTGCTCTATGAGTCTTGTCATGATATCAATAATGCTTGGTTTTCATTTTTATGACAGACTTCTGATTATTCTATTACATCCCATTTGATGGTGTTCATATTTAACTGCTCTAAGAATGTGTGTAAGAAAGCAGTTAATATTAAGCCTCCTTATTGTCTGTGGACCAAAACAGATAAATTCAAAATTGGACATGGTAAATGCAGAAGTGACTATTCAAGGAGAAAAAAATAGTTACTGTGCACTTATTGTCTTTCATACAAACTGTGGGAGAACTAAAGAAGGAATCAAGCCAGTAAATGGGGAGGGAAGGTGGAGCGGTGGAGGCAGTCGTGCAAGGTGCTCACAGGACACCAAGGAATTCACATGGAAAAAGCTCCAGTACAGAACATGACATTATACTGCAAGAACATTTAAGTCTGCTGTTTCTTTCTCACCCTTCAAATCCCACATGACCTTCTACAAGGAGGAGGAGACTTTTTATGACTGTAACACGTCATATGCAAGTCCAGGAGAGATATGAGCTTCAACTGCAGCTCCTTGCAGTTTAGAGGCCAAGGAAAAGGTGTAGAGCACTGGGAGAGAGTCACAGGGAGCTGTTCCATCCTAGGCTTTGTGTCCTGTGCGTGACAATCTAGACTCGTAGCTCGAAAAGATCAGTTCCTTTAATTGTATTTCTCACAGACACCAGCATAAGCATCTGCATTCACATAGCACATCATATTCCAATAAGTGCACCAGTACCTCTTATTCCATATAGATAAGTCCATCTGTGATTTCAACCATGTCCTATGTCAGTCCCTCTGCAACTGCCGCATGTTATCATGACCACCAATAATTATCTGCTTGTATGAATGGCAATTGGTTTTGCCCAATTGCTTGTGGTCACTAATTTGATTACTCCCATCTCTTATAGTCTGTTTAGTTTATTTGTAGTCAGAGTGAAATAGGCTGCACACTGAATAGAGTTGTAATGGTGTTGTCCTGGATGTAATATAAGCTCAAAACTTAGACTCGCATTCTAATTTAGGTTAAAGTATTTTAGCAATATTATGAAAAGGAAAGTTGCTAATCACCATATAGTGGAGATGCTGAGTTGCAGATAGACACAAAAAAAAGGCTGTTCCACATAAAGCTTTTGGCATGTAAGGCCTTTGTCAAAAATAGACGACACACACACACACACACACACACACACACACACACACACACACACGCGCACGCGCTTGCGCATATGAACTCAGCTCACACACACATGTATTAGATTTACAGTATCTGAGGTTGTAAATTCATCTAAGCTGAATGTAGCAATTTTTTGCCATTGGACTGGATCAATGTGCAAGTATTAAAAAATGTTCTGTCAATTCACATCGGAACCTCTGGAGGGAAGATGTTATTTTTATGAAACAGCATTTTGTACCTGTTTCGATTCTTTCAGTTTTTAGTTTAGCACCAGTGATGACTGTGTTATAGTCAAAATCCAGATCTGCAAAAAATTACGGACTCTGTGACTGACTGTTTCCCTCCTTTACATTTGAATACTCGAGGGTTGCTGTGCACCACTGGTATATGGTTGATTAAAATTTAGTTGCTATAAATAAAGTGTAACTGTGACTGACAGAAACATCCCGTTGCCACCAACATAAATCTCACATAACTGCATAGACAACATAACAGAATCAGGTCTTGTATAGAAGCAGATAGACTATCGCTTTTCCCTTGATCCATTTGTGAGTGGAATGGTAAAGAAAATGAGTAACAGTGGTACAAGGCACTCCCCACCATACACTGTATGGTGGCTTATGGACAATGGCTGTTGCTGTAGATAATGCTATGTAAAAACTTAACATTAATTTTATAATAATAAAATTAATTTAATATTGCCTCAAATTGTGTTGTACATAAATAAGAAAACATTTTTGAGAATTAATCGAAAATTGATTTTGGTTTGTATCTAATTCTTAAAGCACATGATATCTTGTACCTTGTAAGTAATTTATGTATAACATTTATTGATAATTATAATCCTGTCTCACTGCAGGTAAAAAGATTGGTTCAGAAAGTAAGGACAGTCACGAGGCTTTGCGGAGTCTGGCGGCACCAATGCCTGATCGACTTAAATTAATGGAAAATACAGACAAAATGGATGACAGTTTTGTCAAAATAAAACGTGTAAGTTTCATAGTGATGTGTGTTAAGAACGTAGTAATTTCAACATAACTCACCTGTTAAGTTATTGAAATAGGAAAATAACATTGGCTGTCTTGTTTTAAAATAAAATTAACTATTAGGTTATTTTTCTGTTAAAACTGCCTACCTGTGGCTTATCTATTGCTCGGCTTTACATTTGCTTGTGAAGTCCCCTAATATGTGTCTATTTCTAGCAGCTTATGTTCTATGAATGTAATTTAATACAAGAATGATTATGCATGTTTAGGTACTATTTTGATAGTACTTCAAACAGTTACATTTAACTGCTGTATGGTTTTACAGGTCAGAGAAAAAGAAGTGATCCCATTTGATGGAATATCCCGTAGCGAGCAACAGGATAGTCAGTCAAGTGTCCCTTCTGAAAACAATAAATGTAAGTTGATTTCAAGTGAGTACGATATTTTGACTTTTGTTACAACAGGATTACATATGTAATGGGCATATATTCATGTTCTATTGGATGGTCTAGAGTGGTGGCAAACTATCTCCAATGGAATTCTCACATTGGTGTTCAGGAGATTGAAGGATGAGTATGCTATGTGAGAAATAAAACTCTATGTTTGTCTTCCACCAGTGTAGTAATGGGGTACTTAACCAGTCAAACTTTAGATTTCAAAGGGACAGTCTATTGAGTCATTTATTTACACATTTATTGGCACAAAAAATCTTAACATGATTAAATATTACCAGTTTGAATCTTTGTGGCTTATTGAAGTTATTTTATTTGTGTCAGTTAAAATACTCTATTAGAGGAATGAAGATTTTAAGGAATACTTACTTCAGGATATGCCTGGTTTAGTTTGTATTAAAGAAACACAATTAAAAAAATGATTGTAGGCTGCCCAAGAATACAAAGATCAAGGTAGATAATCTAAATGGAAAGGACCTATAGTGTGACCTCCATGTCCTATCATTGGCTGAACATTGTTCTTGATTTATGTTAATGACCTGCCATCATTGGCTGAACATTGTTCTTGATTTATGTTAATAACCTGCCATTAGTCATGTTTGCAGGTGGTATAAGCATTGTTATTAAGATGAAGGAAGAGACATCAATAGAAGAAATAGAAAATTATGTTTTTGGGGATGTTACAGACTGATTTTGCACAAATGATTTTGAACTTGGAGGGGGGCAGAGGGAACTACATCTCTTCCAGTTTTGTACTGTTCAAATATGCCACCTCCTGTTAACCTAGTAAACAAGCATGAAATAATAAACAGGATAGAAAATCCTATGTTTGTAGGTGTGCATATTGACGAAAACTAAAGCTGGAATAACAATGTATGAGGAAAGATTGGAAAGTAACGTATGGTAATTTTATTACCAAAAAATTCAGTAGGTAATGAAACAAAAATATCTCAAATGAACTTACATCTTTTGCCTACTTTTTACGTAGTCACTAATATTCTCGACACATTTCTCCCATTGTGGTACCAGTTCCAATATGTCCTGTTCGCAGAAGTCCATTTGGTTGGGATATAGCCATCTCCAGACTGCTGATTTCATTTCCGCATCTATTGCAAAGCATTGGCTGGCAAGGAATTTTTTCATGGGACCAAAACAGATAAAAGTCTGACTGTACAAGGTTAAGACTGTATGGCCCTCCCAGGGGGGTCCACAGTCCCTTTTGTGGTGCGCACGGGGCCCCAAGCTACTGCAGTCACCTTCCTTTTTCTAGACTGCATTACTGTCCCTGTTTCCCCCCTTCCCTGTCCTTGCTCCTTTCTTCCTGCACCCTCCCTTCCCTCACGGTGGACTTCTTTATATTGACCTGGCTATCCTCCTGGCTTTGTTTTTGGTATGTGCTATTGTTTAGTTTGCTGTTTCCATACCATTTTTGGCGTTTTTGGTCCCCTTGGGGTTTGACCTCCATTTCCAACGTTTTCCGTTCAGTGTGAGCCATTTGGGGATGAACTCCCAACCTAGTTTCCATGGTGCAGGCTCCTCTCCCCCTCCCCTCCCTTTTCCCCTTGCACCCTGGCCCCCTTCCTGCTAGGTCACCAGCACAGTAGCGAGTCCGTGTGGTGGGGCTGTTAAGTACCTACTTGGCTGAGCCCCCTGACAACACAGGGATCACACTGCTAGTACCTGAGCTGTTACCGCCTCGTGTATGCCAAGGAGTCGACGCTCACTTTGGGGCATCGAAACTGCCAGCAGTGGCTGCCAAGCCAGACAGCCTTTACTGTGGCTGGGTGGCACCCACGGGGCGAGCCCCCGGCTGGAGTGGGTGGTACTAGGGCAGACGCCTTGCACATGAAGCGACAAAATCGTCAACGTCCTGGCCATTCTGTGGCCGTCTCTAAGAGTGATAGAAGACATGACACTACTCCTTCTGATCCTTCGACCTTTTCCTCCCTGGTCACCCCCTGGGAAGAGGGTCAAGCTCACCGGCTTGGGTTGAAACCTTTCCCTCGGTACCTGGTTTGTACCAAGACAGATGGCGAAAGTTTTGCCACAACCAAGCCTTTGTTTTTTGTGGAGACAATTGAAGATAACTATGGCGAAGTGGAATCCTTGAGTAAAATGCGGTCCGGTTCTTTGCTCATAAAGACAATCTGAAGCCCTGCGTGCTTGTGACCATCTCTGTCGCACCCCAGTCTCTGTCGCACCCCACCAATCTTTGCACTCGGTACAGGGCATAATTTTCCACCAGGATTTTCTTCTCCAAACTGACAAGGAGATCCGTGCAAACCAAGAGCGATGAGGAGTTAGATTTATCTGCTGTGTACAACGAGGCCCTAAAAACAATCGTGCCTTTATCCTGGCCTTCGTGGAGGATACCCTCCCAGAGAAGGTCAAGGTGGTGGTGTATAGGTGTGGTGTAAAACCTTACATTCCACCACCGATGAGATGTTTTAAATGCTTACGGTTTGGACACATCTTCCTGCTGCACCCATGATCCCCTCTGTGGTGAATTTGGGCGACTTCTCCACGAGGGGGGTGCCTGTGCTCCCCCGCCAGTGTGCATAAATTGTAATGCGCAGCATCCTCCACACTGCCAGCATGCCTGGTGTATGTAAAAGGATGACGGAATCAAGAGAACAAGACCTTAGATCGACTTACCTACACCAAGGCTTCTCAGCAGTATGACCAGCTCCATCCTGTGCCTATAACTTCTACTTTTGCTTCAGTTATGTCCATTCCCCTCCTACCCCCTCCTCTTCCCAGCCCCGCCCCATTCACCCCACACCTTCCTCCTCACCTTCCCCCTCCCACACCCCTTCCCCCTCCCCATCAGTACCCATACCCACCCCTTCGGGTGCTGCTCCCCCTCCCCTGCCAGAGAAGCACTCCCCTTCTTCGGCAGCCGATGGTGCTGGAGCTCCCTCTTGGGACTGCTCTTCCCAGCACCCAACTGAAAGGCGATCTGCAGCTCCACATCGGCTGCATTATCCGTGGCTGGTAGGCGCCAAGATTGCCAGGAGTAATTCCTTGCCTGACCTCGCTGCAGTCTGCCCTTCTCTTCCTTCACAAGAGAAGAAGCAGAAACACAAGAAGAAGGGCAAGGCCCCTCTGGTACCCTCTGAGGTGCCGCCTGCTCCTCCTCTAGCCAATGAACCAACAGAGCCTGACCCCACCTGTATCGACATTACCCCGTCTTTATTGGTGATGGATGGTGACTCGGCAGTGTGACTGGCTCCGATCCGTTTGCTTCCTATTTGGATTCCAGCTTGAGATCCTCCAGTGGAATTGTAATGGATATTTGCATCACCTCCCAGAGTGGCAGCCCCTTCTTTCCTCCTTCTCTGCTGCTTGCATTGCTCTTCAGGAGACCTATTTTGTCAATTCTTATTCACCAACCCTTCACGGGTTCCACACTTTCTGTCGGAACCGAATTGGCCCCTTGTGGGCTTTTGGTGATGTTTGCACCTTGGTCTGCAAGGACATTGTTAGTAAATGGATTCGCCTCCATACCACTCTGTAAGCAATTGCTGTCAGGGTCCATCGGGCCACTCCGATCACAATCTGAAATCTCTACCTCCTGCCTGACAGGCCGCCCACATCCCTTGCTCTAACCACCCTTTTTCAACTCCCTTCTCCCTTCTCCCTTCCTGCTTCTAGGGGACTTTAATGCCCACGCCCATCTTTGGGGTAGTCACACGACTACTGCCCTGGGCAGGACAGTTGAAGCTGTTCTGCGAAGGCTTGACCTGTGCCTACTAAACACCGGAACTCCCACACTCTTTAATGTGGCACACGGCACTTTCTCTGCCATTGACCTCTCCATCTGCAGTCCCGTTCTTCTTCCCTCCATTCAGTGGCGTGTCCACAATGACTTACGTGACAGCAATCATTATCCAATTGTTTTGACCTTCCTTTAGTGTATCTCGGCCATCAGCCTCCCAGGTGGGCCTTCTCTAAAGCTGATTGGGGTACCTCCTCCTCTGCTACCAACACCCCTGTACTACCACACGGCAGTATTGATGAGTCTACACAGACTTTGACTGCTGCCGTTCTTTGCCCAGCTGTTTCAGCCATCCCTTCTTCCTCGGGTTACCCCCGTCGTTAGATGATCCCTTGGTGGACTCTGGAAATTGCTGCGGCCATAAAAGACCGCTGCAAAGCTCTTAAACACTTCAAGCGGCACCCTTCTACTGCTCTCCTTCTGGTCTTTAAACGATTCCACGCCTGGGCCTGTTACGTAATCAAATTTCAGAAACAGATTTGCTGGGAATGATATGTGGCTGCCATAGGACCACACACCCCCTCTTCACAAGTCTGGGCAAAACTCAGGCGAATTTTTGTCCATCATCCTCCCACTGGCGTTGCAGGAATTTCTGTGCGTGGTGTTGTCCTTACCCACCTGGATTTTGCCGCAGAGCATTTCACTCAACACTTTGCACAGGCCTCTGTATTGACTCCGTATCTGCCCACGTTCCTCCTCCTGAAAGAGCGCTCGGAACGACTACCTTTGTCTTTTGTTTCTCGCTGCTTGGAGCCTTATGATGCCCCATTTAGCAAGTGTGAATTCGCCAGTGCCCTTGCCCTTTCTCCCGACACGGCTCCTGAACTGGATCGGATACATAACCAAATGCTCCATCTCTTATAGGTGGCTGGCCACCATTGTATACTGACCCTTTCCAACCATCTGTGGAGTGAGGGAGTATTTCCTACCCAGTGGCAGGAAAGCATTGTTATTCTGGTGTTGACATCTGCGTAGCCACCTCTTCAGTTGGATAGCTACCATCCAATTAGCCTTACCAACACCCTCTGCAAGCTCCTTGAATGCCTGGGGAGTTGGCAGCTGTTTTGGATCCTTGAATCCCGTGACCTTTTGTCATCGACTCAAGTTGCTTTTTGCTGTGGCCACTCTAAGGTGGATAACTTGGTCCACCTGAAGCCTGCTATCCGGTCAGCTTTTGCTCATTGGCAACACCTCATTGCAGTCTTCTTTGACCTGCATAAAGCCGACACCACCTGGTGCCACCACATCCTCACCACCCTTCACAAATGGGGCCTTCGTGGTGCTCTGCCCGTTTTTATCTATAACTTTCTTTATTGTCGCTATTTCTGGGTCCAAGTTGGTTCCTCCTACAGCACTTTCCGTCGGCAAGAAAATGGGGTTCCACAGGGTTCTGTTCTGAGTGTCCCTCTCTTTCTCGTAGACATTAATGGACTGGTGGTAGCTGCTGGGCCGACAGTGTCCCCCTCTTTGTATGCTGACGATGTTTGTATCTACGTCGCTTCCTCCATCATGGGCACTGCAGAACGCCGTCTACAGGGGGCAATCTGCCGGGTGCAATCTTGGGCTCTCTCCCGTGGTTTTCAGTTTTTGGTGGCCAAGTTGTGTGTCATGCGTTTCTGCCATCGCTGTACAGTCCATCCCCATCCAGACCTGTTCCTCGATGGCCAATCCCTCGAGGTGGTGGACACCCATTGCTTCTTGGGTCTGTTCTTCGATGCCCGGTTGACATGGCTCCCTCATCTTCGCCAGCTGGTTACATCTCAGTGTTCTTAGATATCTGTGCAATACCACCTGCAGTGCAGACCGCTTTATTCTACTGCAATTGTACAAAGTGCTGGTCCAGTCTCGTTTAGACAACGGGAGTCCTGTCTATGGTTCTGTGTCACCTTTGACATTGCAGATACTAAACTTATCCACCATTGTGGGGTACGGCTTGTGACTGGTGCCTTCCGGACTAGCCCCGTGATTAGCCTTCTCGCAGAATTGAGGTTTCCACCGCTGCGAGTTTTGCGCCAACAACATGTGATATCTTATGTACTCTGCATTCGCTGCACCCCACAGCACCCTAATTATGGTCTCCTTTATCCGGACACGGAGATCAACCTCCTGTGGCAGCGGCCATGATGTGGGCTTACCATGGCTGCCTGCATTCAGTCGCCCTTTTCTGACCTCCAACACTTCCCTTTACTGCCTCTTTTCTCCACTCACACACATACCCCTCCGTGGTGCATCTCTCGGCCACAGCTCTTGTCTTGATCTCTCCATCAATTCAAAGGATTCTGTCCCTCCGGAGGCCCTTCACCACCAATTCTACTGTCTCCTCAGTTCATTCCAGGATTCAGAAGTAATTTATACGGATGGCTCCATGGTTGCTGGTCACACTGGTTATGCTTACACCAATGCGAGACACTCGGAACTTCGTTCCTTGCCAGATGGCTGTATTTTTTTTTACTGCAGAACTGGTAGCCATGTTGCGCGCACTGGAGTATGTCTGCTTCTGCTCAGGACTGTCCTTCACTATCTGTAGTGATTCCTTGAGCAGTTTTCAAGCTATCGGCCAGTGCTTCCCTTGCCACCTTTTGGTCCTAGTTATCCAGGACTCCCTTTCACTCCTTGATCAATGTGGGTGTTCAGTGGTTTTCATTTGGACCCCAGGCCATGTTGAGATCCCTGGCAATGAACTTGCTGATCGACTGGCTAAATTGGCTACGAACAGGCCATCTCTTGCTATTGGCATTCAGGAAATAGACCTTGGCTCGGCATTACATCATCAGGTTTTGGGACTTTGGAATGCAGAATGGCACACTCTTTCTTCGCCGAACAAGCTCAGGGCGATAAAGTATTCTACAGCTATGTGGCGGTCCTCCTTATGGTCCTCTCATAAGGCCTCTGTTGTCCTTTGCTGACTCTGCATCGGCCATACTTGGCTGACTCACGGTTATCTCCTCCGTCTTGAGGACCCCCCTCTCTGTCCTTGTGGCTCGATGTTGACTATGGTTCACCTCTTACTGGACTGTCCCAACTTAATCGCCCTGTGATGGACGCTTAACTTTCTTGACTCGATACCCCGGGCGTTAGCTGACAATGCCTCAGCGCCTGATCTCATTTTACGGTTTCTTCCTGATGGGGAAACCAGCATGTTTCCACTCCATAGAGGCCAACTTGGTTTCAGGCTTGTGGTGACTCATCATCAGTGATGATTCTTTTCAGAAAGTGGTGCTCTTCTGCATAACAAGTTAAGTGATCCAGGTTTGTCATCATTCGCTGGGCCGTTTGGTTGCCTGTCAGGTTCTTAGGCACCCAGTAAACACCAACTTTACGAAATTTCAACTTTTCGTGAACAGTATTGTATCTACACAATAGGAAATGTTGACCTGCTGTGATAAGGTTCACAGACGAACATGCCAGTTGTTCATAATTGCTGCCTCAGTGGCTCCAACATTCTGTGAGGTTGCAGCTTTTAGCAGCTGCCCGGAGTGTGGCGAATCACTAAGGCCCACACGACCCTCTTGGAAGAATGTACTCCACATAGAGACATTGTTACACTCCATACAGTTGTTCCCATACATGCCACGCATGTCTATGTGAATTTCACTTGTTTTATGCCCTTTGGCCCACAAATATCAAACTACACATCACTGCTCTTCAAAGATTTATGACAGTAACATGGCCATCATTTTTGTTTCATAGTTCAAGCTTCTCTTGCTAGAGCTGCACATGAAAACAAAATACCCTGCGTAGTGCAAACTTCGGACTATATCAGAGTGAAATTTCAATGTTGCAGCTGGAGTAGCAGGGGAGGAAAAAATTATTGTGCCTTACTTTGTGATCCTCCTTTATAGTAGACCTGCTAAAATATTTAGATTCAGCTATTTTTGCCATAAGAATAATTGCTAACCTTAGGGACATAGAAATCACTAAGCTAACATGTTTTGCATATTTCCATTTACTGATGTCTCATGGAATTATATTTTGGGGTACATCCTTACTTAAGCAAAAAGTATTCATTGCGATAAAGAAAGCAATTAGAATTGTGTGTGGGGTTCACAAATTTACATCTTGTAGATCTCTCTTTAAGCAGCTGGGAACATTATCTGCAGCCTCACAGTACATGTACTCACTTATGATCATGAGTTGGAGAGTAACATGTATGTTAACAAGAGTAAAACTAAAATGAAAAATAATCTGCAGTGCCCTTTAATGAATCTAATAATGAATAAGCAACCATAAAATTCTTTGAGAGCCTACGCTTGGAAATAAAATATCTGGCAGAGGTAGTGGAAGTGTTTTCAAATGTAGATTAAAGATTTTTGTCTTTAGCATCTCCTTGTTTGTGTGTTTTCTATGTTCTTTTGTCACATTCCACATCACAGCATCTATCATGAATAAGATCTATGGAAGAAGAAACTAACTAACTAACATTAACTTTGCAGCGTCAAATTGACCTCTGTTCTTACAATCTGTTTGCAATTAGGTGAATGTCAGATAATTCATAAATGTCTATATACTTTCCCAAGAAGCATTACTGGTAAAAATCAACATTATGTCGTAAACATCCCATGTGCCACAACTGCAGTTTGTCTAAAGATGTTCCCCTGTTAAGGATGATAAAGATAAAGGAATGCCTGGAAACACAGGCACACAGCTGAAAATGTAGCAAACTGGAAATCATTTTTAGTTGTAGCTAAGAGGAGACACAGGACATTATTTCAGTTTTTTTCTAATAAAAACAAAGTCTTTTTATGCTTGAAATAATAAAATGTAACTTCTATGAATACAGGCGACACAACAGCTAATAATACACAACTTCAGCATGACAGACAGTCACTGAATGATATCCGGTGGCTGCGTGTCGATGTGTGTCGATTCATCTTACAGCAGGACACTGTGCTCAAAGTATTAGGAACAAAGTTTCTCCCAAGATCATCATTCTTTGCTGAGTTTGAACTACCAGTAAATCTGGTATGTCCATGCAAAGGCAAGCAACAGAAGCCATGGAATAATAGAGTTCATCGTTTTTGTTCGAGAAAGCAGCTAAATAATGGTAAGTATCAAAGATACTTGTGTGAAATGTAAAGGAATTTCCTGAAGTAATGTGTTTAACAATTTATGTTTGTTTCAGTGGTTGAATTTGATAAGAGCATTAGCTGCCGCATTCAGACAAATGGTGGTGACACACTCGAAAGGATAAAGTTGTCAAACCTGACATTCACTATGTATTCCCGACACATGAAACAGAAAAGTCCAGTGCTGATTGGTACAGGTGAATTATCATTAACACAGCTTCTAAAGCCAGATGCATCAAACAAGCATGAGATTCCAGTTTTCTCAAAGCTGCAATCTGTTGACGGTCCTCTGTTTCTGGGAACTCTGATTGTGGTTGTGGAACTCATATCAAACAAGGACATGTTAAATAATTCAGGAGTACGTAATGGTAATGGAAAACAGGATAATCAGCATCAGGTCCTCTCATCGTCATCTGAGGAAAGTGGGTTGAAGCTGTCAGCACAAAAAGCAGAGAGATGTAACAGTCAGAATGAAGCAGTACCAAAAGAGAATGCTGTACCCACGAAACTTGCTACCAAAATCAGATGTGCTGATACTGAACAGGATTCATTGAGAGAGAAGGTATATTCAAGAAATGTACTAACTGTAATATTGTACTTGTTTTCTGAATGTATACTGACTAATTCTTCCTCAAATGCAATTAGCATGAACAGTATTCCGTTAAACTGAAATATTTGGTTGACTTCTTTACTAAGGGCTTCATCACATTGCCTTTGGACTGCAGCATTCTCTGGCAGAAGCCTTTTTGGACTTTGGGACAGATCCCACTTAGAGTACTTCCTTTCACTAGGTGGTCCATCAGCTATTAATTGGAAATTTTGAAAGGAAGAATTCTTATTTGCAATGGACATTACATACAATATGGGTTTGACATCACAGGTCTCATATCTGTCACCTTAACCCTTGCATGGGCGCGCCGTTGTTTTGTAACACAAGCAGACGCATGATGCACCTTGTACTTACGTAAAGAACAGCTGTCTTTATGTTACCAAGGTAAAAATATATGAGCAAAATCACACTTAATCGTAGTGTGATTAAACAATGATAAAAGAAATTTACATTATGTGGGGTAAATTACTGTTTAATTAAACGGTAATAAAATAAGCCTTGCGTTATATCAATCTGTTGCCACATACAAGTGTTACCACACAGTAATGACTCGCTAGAAATGGTAAACAACACAGTTGCATCAGATCCCTGCCAACCGCTTATGTAAGTACTAATTACATTTGTAGATAACTGCCCCATTGTGGGATTGTGCTGCTAGCTCGGAATCTGGATAATTTTCTTGCATGGATTGTAAATTTTTTACTCACCTATTTTATTTTATGTTACTGCTGCTCATTTGGATGTACGACAACGTAATTTGTTACTGTCTTAGCTGAAGCAATAATGAAGGAATAAGTACTGCCTCACAATTGTAAAACAACAATGTAACAGTACAAAACAATGTTATTTGTGAGTGGTGCACTTTATACACAGTAATGTCTCCTTAAGGGTTAAATCTATTTGGGGTTGCCTGTTATTTGGTTTCTTGTATTGTTTGAAGGATAGTAGTCAAAGCAATTGTATAATCCATAATGGGATACAGAGAAGCATTTATTTCAATCTTGTTTTGTACAAAAAAGCATTTATTTACATCTCATTTTGCTGTAAACAATGGAAATGTGGGAAAGGCTGAGAAAGTTGTTCTGAATTATGATAACTGATGTTCAGTGAGTCATCCAACATGTGAAGTGTTACTGTTTAAAGCAAGCTCTTAAAGGGTCTACTTATTGTTATCGATATTGTTACTGGATGAGCTTCCATATATCTATACTCTTTCAGCGACTATTGGCCCCATGAGATTGTTTATACCTCTTGTACAAGTATTTATTAATTTTTTTGTGACTTCTTGAATGTGTCCCTAAGTTATCTTTCTCAATCTGAACAAAGCTTTGTAGTATCCTGTCGTCCTATGTTGATACAGTGGCAAATTCTGTGAACAATATGAAGATAGTGGTTGCCCATTCACATTTTTGTTTCACTTATTACATCTTTTCTATGGATCTTCTCAGTGTATCCTCTCATTGGACCTACCAAGAACTCTGTATAGTCAAACAATACTTGAGAATGGTCTGTATAGAAGAGTTTGATACATCTAATAGTGCAAAGATATTATAATTGTTCAGTCCTGTTCAGATTAACTGCTGCCTGCTTTTTTTTTTCTCCTCCTCAGTGTCTGAGTTAATTCCACTTAAACACTGCTGTGAATTGTAGGTATCATTGATGCTGCACTCAGACAGTGTTGGTATATTTCATCTGCTTAATATGCCTTATCTTACTTACACTTATATTTATAGTTAGTTTCCATTCTTTTTACTAGGCATTGGCTTTGTTTATTGTTATCAATATCACAAGATATTTTTGAAGGAAGTAATTTTGACAAAAACAATATTTTTATAATAATTTATTACATCAACAATAACTTTAATATGTTTAAAGTATTCACATTACTGGGTTCAGCAGGCAGCTACCATCTTCTGATGTGACGAAACTTGCTACAAAGCTTCATACAGATATATAATGAAAACAGTCAGGGTCTTCAAACATCATGACGTTAACTAAAATATTTCAGTGAATGTACATCATACTACCATGTGGTGAAAGACCACAATTAAAATATTGTCCTCTGCAATCATATAGGGGTTGTATGTGAGAGGGTTATATATAGGGAAATGGGAGGCTGGGGCTAGAAGGGCGGGGCAGAAAAAACATAGGTGAAACTGGGCAAATAACAGAGTACTTTGAATTACTTAAAACTGATATTTTAAAAACATGGTCAAAAACACAATCGTTAAAGTTGAAAACTTTATAAATTTTTAAAAATGTTTTGTTAAAAATATTTAAAAAAATAATATGATAAATTGTTAACTGACTTGGATGTCAGGGACTATCATCCTCTAAAATAACTAAACAAATCATAAAAATATATGTATACTTTTTGTAGCTAATTTAACATCCAGAACAAGTTTTATAAATTTTGTAATAAAATACAAGTGCTATAATAAACAATTAATGAAATCATAATCAGACACATTTTGTAAAACATGTGTCATTAAAGAAAAATACAACCAGAAAGACTCATTAATAAAAAGCAGTTGTAAATGTTATTGTAGTGATAAAAAGTTGTTATTAAAACTGCTAAAATGAAACTGCAGTAAAATAGATTGTTATTAGGGCCCTCTGCTGGGCGATTCCATAATGTTCTATTGTTGGTGCTGGTGGTGCCACTGTGTTTACTCCTGTGTTCTCAGTAGTGTGCAGTATGCTCAGCACAGCTGCTGCCTTTCATATAGTCGCTGTGATTTGTCAGATGCCACTTCTCTCCATTCCAGAGAAGGATGAGAGCATTAGAAACATTAGAAAAGGAACTCTCATAGCAACCATTTTGATAGTTCAGCACATTTACAGGATCCTGCATATTGTGTGTGTGCGAATTTCAAGTTATTGTAATATATCTAGTGAGAGCCCCTTATCTGCACTACAGAATATTGTAAGATTTCTTTATAGGCATTCAACAGTGTGCAATCATCAGATGTGCATTGAAAGCTGTCTTATTACTATGGAGTCATGAGTTTTCTTTAAATCTAATTTCAAAGTATTGCCCAGTTTGTCTTATGTGTATTTTCTGCAATTGCTACACTTGATTTGGTACACTCTTGAACTTTGAAATGAATTCTTGTTATTATCAATCTTATGGTGTAATTGGATTTCAAGTGGTTCTTTTGTTTGGAAACATAACTTTGCCATTATGAATATATTTTACAATCTTGTTGGATACCTGACCATAACAAGTCGTAGGCACATACATTGTTTTTTCATCCGTATTATAGTTTCCTCTGTTTCCCATTGTGTTCTTTGCCGTATGCTGCAGTTTCTATTTTCTCTTCATGTACTGTGAAGCCACATGATTGATTCCATATCTGTTGTTCATTACTATTTGCTTTAAGATATCAAGTTCAATAGTTATGTCATTTTCAGTTAGTGGCAGTTTGAGTGTTTTTATACTCTGTTCATCATAAGAATAAAGCTGATTTAAACATTTAGGTACAATAATAAGGATATGTTTTATGCTGTGCATTAAGTGCACATTGACTCAGTGATAATATGGGACGACAGCCTTACCGGCACATTTAACTTGGTCAGCACTGGCCGGTCAGCAGGTACAGCTAATCTGCAGCGACGTGGATAGCTGCAGTTCACATGTAAAAAGAGACCAGCAGAGAAGCAATACAGCTTCAAATTTCATTTAATTTTTAGGCAGAGTGGAATAATACACTGCAGCTGCCACAGTACAGTTCTTAGATGACTAGATGGAAAACGTAACTTGCTCTCATTCTTAGGTAACATACTATTGTAAATAAAAAAGAGTGGTGAAAATTCCTAACTTAACCACGGGGTATTTTTTCTGCATAAGCTGTGTGTAATTTAAGAGAGTATTGAAGGGATTTTACATATAGTTAAATATTGAAGCCTCTGAAGGTGTTACTTGGAATCAGCTGTCTGGTAATATCTGAACTCCTTCAATATCGAAATCTTAGGAATACATTTCTGTTGTAGAACTGTCATCTGCTACATTGATGACGAGGCTATCAACAACAGATCCATGAATCCATCCAAACACCTGATTTTCTCCTCTTCTTTAATGACGTGCTGTTTTGCGTCCCATCAGTGTTCAGCAGTGATGTGTGACAAAGCTCCACAAATTAGTTTAAGTATGCCTGGCAGCTTAAGTGTCATATTATTTCTGGTGACAAACCCCTTAACCTGGCTCCAGATCAGTTCTGTTGGGTTCAGACTGCAGTGGTACAGTAGTAACCTAACGACCGTGTGACCTGCAGACTGAGCTACGTCATCAACAATGTGTTGGTCTACAGTACAACGTTCAACCTGTTGCAGCAATTCAACTTTAATTGCAGTAGGATAGCCATTGGCTCCCTTTTCTACCAAATAGTTTACAATGCCTTGCTTTTTCCAATGTTTTTGCGGTCTACGCTCAACTTTCATGCTGTGATAAAATGCATTGTCCATTACAATAATGCTGGAGTACTTTAATGTGAGCAGAACGTCTCTAATAGATTCAAAAATTAAATCACCACCTTCCACAAAACTGCATTTGCTACCTATATGCACAATAATTAACCTCTTTCCTTCTCATGTCAGTTTTTTTATGGCTTTTGACAGACATGCAACAAAAGCTTGGCTCTTACCAGTAACTGTTGTACCAGCCCATGTCCCGCATTATCTCAGATCTCATGTCTAAATTTGCGAATCTGGCAAAGATAATGCATCCTCCACAAAGAAATATGATCTCTGTCTGTTACTATACTGTTTCATTTTCTTTTTTCTAATTGGAAACCGATGTCTCACATTAGTTTGTGAAAAGTTGTCCCTTTAAAACTGGGTTAATCTTCATTGTAATTTAGTTTTAAATATCTTATCTCTTGTGGGCACCTTGTTTCTTAAGAAAAATGCATGCTCCTTTGACCACACAGCACTTATCATAAAATCGTCACACTTTCGTAAGACACACGGTTAACTTTTCCCCGTCTTCCCTACTGTGGAAAGTTTGCAGATATTTTGTTTTTCTTTCTGTGCACTAAGAACACTTGACACAGAAATACAAGTAAAAAATGGTTCAAATGGCTCTGAGCACTATGCGACGTAACATCTGAGGTCATCAGTCGCCTAGAACTTAGAACTAATTAAATCTAACTAACCTAAGGACACCACACACATCCATGCCCGAGGCAGGATTCGAACCTGCGACTGTAGCGGCTGCTCGGTTCCAGACTGCAGCGCCTAGAACCGCACGGCCACTCCGGCCAGCTATACCAGTAAATTCAGATGTCATTTCTGCAGCCTGCCGTATCACTAGTGATGGATAGTTTTCTGTCAACTTGTTAAAAGCATTCAGCACAGTCTGTTTCTCACCATTTTTAGTGGTGTTCCACGTGTGTGTTGTTTCACAACGGAGCAGAAGCAGCGTCAGCCATTTTCACACTACGTATTAACAACGCGACAATCGGAGCACAACAGTACACACACTGTGACTTTACACAATTTCTTAAATAAAAACTACATAGCTAAAATATGAGAAAAAAGAGAAACGCAAATGGCTATTAATACATTAGAATATCTGAAATTATCATTTACAGTAGCATAGTAATAAGGTATCTTATATATAAGTACGACCTATTTCCAAGAGCGTAACAACAATGATGTACATGTGCTACAGCTGCTGACCAATCGTTGCATTTGTGTTGATTTACATCAGGTTTATTCTTATAATGAACGGAGTATAGTAATCATAGCATGAAAGTATATGCACGTTTTCCATTGTTCCAGATGACAGGATTGCATATAAACAGTGGCATCAGTGGTTGTAAACTTTCTAAAAATGGGAATACATGTTCACCTCTAATGTTGGTTAATGTCAAATCTAAGAAATTGAGACTATTGTTTGCTTCCATTTCAACCATGAACGCATTGTGTTTAATTTATCAGCTAAATTATTAAGTTCAGCTTGACTACCATCGAATAGTGTGATAGAATCGTGTACATAACAGTTGTAATACCTAATTTTCTCCGTTATTTGTGGGAATTGTTGAAGCTTCTGCATTCCAAGTATTATACATACATTTACAAAGGTTGCATACTTACAGTTGGTTGTACGCCAATTTTTTTTTTTTTTTTAATGAAATTGTCTAAGACAATTTGCAAGGTGCTATTGAAAGGTGGTTTTATGTGTTGTATGTATAACAATGACCGCATTGAACTTTCATCAACCACACTCAGCTATGTTTAACTTTGTGGTGTTCCTTCACCATGCACTGTGACACACCAAATTCTGTGTTGGTAAATCCTCAAAGAGTTATATTCTTCCGAGTTGTATCACAGTGAATATGACAGTTATACACAACTTGCATATAATCGCAAATTACATACCTTTTTAGACAAGGCAGCAGCCTCTTCCTGGAACATGTGCAGAGTGACTACCTCCCCTCCCCTTCTCCTTTTTCACAGCAATCTCATTATGCAGCTTTTGAAGAGTAAAGATAAGATTATTTTACAGATTGGTAAGCAGTTTCATTATTCACTTGGTAATAAAGAATGATTCATCATCATATCACATTTTTCTAGAATAGAAAATTCATTGATATTGTGATCAAATCATAAATTTCATCTCATTTATGATTTTTAACATTTTACATGAGCACAGTATCCAATATCTTCTGTTGAGTATGTTCTTATGACAAAATTCATTTTCAGGACTTAGAATTTTTATTGGTCAATGTACAGTGTAGGAAAAGATAGATTGCTGTATAACGTAAAGATGACACATTAAATTGAAGACAAGCACAATGAAAAAGACACTTACACAAAGCATTGGCCAGAGCCAGAATGCATTCTGGCCTGAGCGGCCAGAGTTGGCCGCAGTGTGTACTTGCTTGTGTGTATGAAGGTACACTTCCTTTGATATTTGCGGCTTCCAGCACACATCTTCCTTTCATTTATTCCTTTTCAGCAGAAAATGTTTTCCTGTTTCTCTAAGAATGAATATAGGACAATCTTTCATCAAATTTGTTAGGTTAGTTTACTCCATCTTTCTCAGCTCATGATTATCTTTGCCATAGGAATTTAAACAGTATGACTGTAACATGAATTACTGAGGAATAATTTGCAGCACTCAGTCACTATTTACATTTTAATTTCATTTTACTGCCCTTGATTGATTTATTAAATTTTCATGCCCTTCCTTGGAAGATACACTTTTAGTTTGGCCTAGATTTTATTTACTCTTGTTACTAGGAACTTCTTCTTGCATTAAGTGTATTGTACCTTCAGAGTTTTTATCAGAATGCATTCTGATATGAATAGCCACACTGACATGAAGGAAGAAGAAGTTGCAACAACAAGTGCAAACATTGTTGTTCTAATTATCTTAGTTTAGTGTTAAACTAAAATCACACCTTCAAAAATTGAATGTGAGAACATATAAAACACAAAAGGATAGCCAAATAAATTTGAACACCTAAATGGTGACTGATTGCTGTAAAGCCTTCCTCTATAATATCTCCTTCTTGCTTCCAACTACCCCTAATCTGTCATTCTTTTGTGAAGGACATTTAACAATGACATACAGTTGAAGTTTCTGAGAGCCATCGAGTCTCACCGTTATCTACACTACTCATCAATGTAGATAGTTAACAATTTATGTATGTTTTCAGATATTACTACATATTCTTCTGCACATCCCAGAAGGCTGTGGTTTTAGATATGAGACAACATACTTGGTGACACGCATGCTTTGGCATGAAAATGTGTCCAGGAGCAGTGTTCAGTCTGGCACAGAATCTCCGAAGTACGACTTCCATGAGGTATAGATTCCCAGATATTTATTTTAAAATTAAGCTGCATGTTTTGCTTGTAAAACAGTCTTCTTCACTTTTATGTTATTATTAAGCAGTAATAAAGAGTACCACAGAACTCTTCCTTTTATAATATGCTTTTTTCCAGAAATGTGACAATTTGTTGTTGCATTTTAACAATATAATTCAGAACTTCATTCGAGTGTTTCTTTCCAGGTCCTTCCTGTGTACCTAGACAATAATTTCTTACAAAGGTGTCATAACAATATAATGGTAACAGAAGTCTGGTGTGACAATAAATTACTAGGTCTTGTGAAAATGTCTCTGGAGCCTTTCTACACTGCCTTCTGCAATCAAACTGTGAGAGCAAAATGGCTCACACAAAAGGTAAACTTGTTACAAAAGATTTTACTCTTAAACAAGCATTTCTGGAGAATATTAAAATACTTAATTTCTGTTTTCTTCCATTTTAGAGTCCTGTTGTTGGACTTGATGGATGGGTTGACATTGTGAATCCAGCATCTGGGTTGAAAGTTGGGCAACTATTAGTCGTCTTGGCAGCTGGCACGAAGACTCAGATCAAAACCTTTGAGTATTCGCTCATGCCTGAGGTGTATGGACTATCTAATGATAAAAAATTGAATTGTGAACAATTGTATGATTATGATGAAGATTGTAATAACAGAATTGTGAATCATTCTAATCCAATACATAAAAAAAGTCATCTTTGCAGCTCTAATGACTCATCAACAAAACAGAAACCAGGTCATAGACAACATGTAGTAAGTGGAGGCAGCATCATAGATACAGTGTTTCCTCCAAAATTTGTGAATGGTGAAAGCACTAAGATCACTTCACCATATGAAAGGCAGGGAAACTATCGCATTTCTCATGGTGACCCTCATACAAACAAAGAAACTGCAAAGCCTAAAGATAAAATTTCCGTTAATAACAGCAACGATGTTTTGATGAACAGCGCTTTTGAATCGAGTGAAACTAACATTGAATCAGCTGATTCAAATATGGGGATTTCAACATCTGATGATGATATCAACAGAAATCTCCATGGCCATGTTACAAACAGAGAGAAAATATCAATTATTGGTCATCCTAACAGTAGTGGCAAGACTTGTACTCAGAAATACCATTATAGCGATTCTGTCACAAAATCAAAATCTGGAAGCAGCAATAGACACTGTACAGATGATATGTTAAATCCAGGTTTCTTGTCATCAGATAGAGATACATCATTGTCCCAGACATACCATGTTTTGGATAAGAGAGGAAGTGAAATGGAATACATGTGCTTGAATACAGCTTCGTCTGAACTTGATGAACAAGCGTCATCTGTTGACAATGCCATTATAGAAAACAAAAGAAGAAGACGTGCAGACCATCAAATATCATCCACTGACACTGTATCTACAGAAGTGTCTGTTGGTTTTTCAGGCACCGTAGTTGATACAGTACATCAACAGGAAGAAAGGAAATCTGAGACATGCTTTCATGCACACATTGAAGTTATAAATGCTCTGCATCTTCCACTTGTCAGAAGGAGTAAGAAACGTGTCCAGCCCAGTTGTTATGTAACTTTTGAGGTCAGCACTCCTACGTGTGATGATGACAAGAAGCTGCTCACAACTCCAGTAGCATGGCACACCACAAGCCCAGCCTGGGATTGGTCATGTGACACGTGGCTTCCAGTGCGACTTCTCAAAGATGTGAGTATCTGCGTATGACCTTTTAACCTCTAATAATGACATGCAGAAGACAAAGCCATTTAAAAATATGTATTTATTGTATGTAATGTGAAGATATTTGTTCAGGTTAGAACACTAGCATTTGTAATTGATCTGTGATTGATTTTAATTGTTTGAAAAGAACCCTAAAAGGGTTTTCCAGTGTATATTTTGTGTGTTAGTACTCAAGATTCTTGTAAGGATAAGTGTTGTGAAGAAACATTAGGATTATTAATGAACAGAGCAACAAGTTTATAGTTTTTTCAAATGAAATTTTCACCTTTTGACATAAGTTTTTTATTATTGATTTGTTTCACACTATAATCATTGTGGATTTACAGCCATTGTCAAATGCAAAGGTGAAAACACATCATTAAATATCAGGTATGTCCAAATGACATGTCCTTGTTGAAATTATGTCATTCAGACATGTTGGGTATTTAATGACTTTTTTCATGTTTGAATTTGATAGTGGCTATAAAGTTGAAATTGTGATAGGATAAAATAAATGAATTATAAAAAATTTACAGACAAGAGGAAGCAGTCCCACTAAAGAAGTTCATTATGCTTGTGTCCCTTTGTAAAAGAGAAATCATCAAATTTCATATAACTTTATTTGATGAAAACTTAGAGTAAAGGAATACTGTTATTAACACATTATTTCATCTTGATGAGAAGTTTGTAGTAACTGTTACTTTTAGATCAAATTTACTGGAATCCTTGTATTCTACCTTGCTATTGAAGACAACTTTTTTCTGAGCCAGAACTCTAATTTCAAACTTGGCTTTAAGGTTTGCAGTATTTCTTTCAGGTAGCAGTAAGGGAAATGAGATGCTGGTTAATTTTGTGATGTTAATGTGTCAGATAAAATTTAATATAAAAATAGTTGTAGTTATTAAATTGCCATTGCATTGAAGCTGTGCCCATTGTTTTAGAAACAACGTGGTCTAGAAAGTTTCATATAGTGTCTGTATTATGTTCAGTGGTGGCTTTGATGTTGGGATGGAACTTGCTGGAAATGTCAAATGATTGTTCTTTTTCTACCTTTTTACCTAGGAAAAGTTCAGTTGTGTGATTACAGTGAATGCTGTAGTCAGTACTTTCTTGTGGTCAGCATAAATATTAGTGAACACTCTAATGAAGTTTGATTACATGACCAGAACTTCTGTCTGTTCATAAGATTTGTTCCTAAATTGAAAATCATTATGTTTAACACAAACTCCAGAAGATCTTTAACTCCTTTATTGAATTGGTTTCAACTTTTGCTTATGTTATTTAGTGATGGTTCAACAGGAATATTTATGTGCAGAACAATATCAGAAGTTACGGGCCTTATTTATGCGAGTATCTAAATGTTGATGATGACTATGTGAATTAGGTGTTTTTATAGCCCCGAAGTGCATCAAACTTCAATATTGAAAAAAAAGACAGAAAAGATATTGTAAATGACATATTGTTGTTTAAATATCTCAGTTCTGTAAATTAGAATAGATTAAAATTGTCACATGTTAGTGTCACAGGTTGAGTGTAATATATATTTTTGACAGTGCATCTGTTATTGGGGGTCATCTGGGAGTCATTCTCAAAGTATCAGATTTGTCAAGATTGCTACCAGTTCCTTTTTATTACTATGACTGTATCCAACATTTCTACACTGTCATCATTGGATCTTGTAACAGTATGAGATGTTCATTGTGGTGTCAAGCAATTAGTATACTGGGACATAAGCACAACATGTATGGTTTGATTGTGTGTTATGTTATTTGTGATATATTGATGTTTCTTGCCATTTTTCAATTGATGGAAAATCACTACATGACTTTCAGTGTTGTAACAAGCATATAAATCTAATAGTGTACGAGATCTGATGATGACAGTGTAGATCTGTCGGAACCAGTCATTGTAATAAAAAAAATACTAAAGACATTGGTAAATTTGATTCTTCAAGAGTAATACGAATCTAATATTCCTGATAACAGAACTGATTGAAATGTGGAGTAAAATTTGTATTCCTTGAAGCAGTCCAAAACAATGTGATTGAGGTTTTAATACCTGAAAAGTAATCCCAGTAGCTGTGAAGACATTTATCCCATATTAGGGTAAGGCAGTCAGTTCCTTTCCCACAGGAATTTAAAGATCACTGGTTGAACCACACTCACAACCACTCACATCTCAACTTTTTGTGAATTGATACCCAAGAGGGTTACAAAAAGTAATATGCACTGCAGAATATCTGTACTGTAGGACCAATGATTCCTATCCAATTTAAAAAACTTATGGGAAATCATTTTTGTAGAGAAAAATTACATCATTCAATAACATGTAAGAATGTATCAGCTTCTTCGTACCTACCATTTCACACAGTGTATATTCATAGTGATGTGTGTTACCTGAGGGTGTGGTTTTCCAGAAAATCCACAAACAAAAAATGTTTGCATTCTCCCCACCACCTGAGAGAATCCCATTGATCTTGAAAACTGGTTTTGGTGTTTGCTCTTGGGAGATAAATGGTGGTACTAGACTCCATCCCTAGTAATGATGTGGAACAGAAATGGTGCTGCTCCTTCTGATTGAAAGGCACAACCATTCTTTTGAGTCCCTTGCCCCTTCTTTAATTGATGTGGGACCCTGTGTGAACATAGATTGCAGCCAGCTAAACGAAACTTTCTTTGTCTATGATGTATTGATTTTCCTAACAGAGGGAGGTGTCCTGCATTGGATTTGACTTTCTGAAATCATCTACGGGGTGGTGTGGGTTAGGGTCCCAGGTATCACACCCTGCAGCCATTTATCAAAAGAGTCCTCCTCTATGAGTAACTGATGGAAAAGAATTTCACACATTGTACTAGAGTCTCAAAATATGGTGTTGTGCAGCGCTTTGGTGTAGCGTAGTGGTTAAAATACCTTCCTGACATGGTGAATTTTGTGGTTTGAATCCTGTCAGATGTTTTATTCAATTAAATGGATTAGACATATCTACCTAATAGTGTGTGGCATCTCCTTTTCTCTAGTGCTGTGGCATGACCCCCATGAGATATGAAAAGCATTGAGGAGCCATTATGATCCATCACCACTGAAATTCCACCTACAACTTTCAGAGATTGGCCTGAAGTACACCCAATGTGCACAGATCGCACTCAGCAACATCCCAGAAGTGCTTGCTAGGATTAAGGTCAGGTATTCTTGGAGTGAAGGGGGCTACACAAGCACCCTTATGTGTGTGGAGCGTTCTTCAAATTGTTCTAATACAGTTCAGGAATGATGGGAATGTGCGTAGTCTTGTCTACAATGCAGGTCATCTGCAATGTGCTGTAGTCGAACAAATGAAGGCAAATGGTCAAACAGTTATGGACCGAGGTAGACATTTGGGGGCTACTTTTCATCTCACATAGACATCCCCTGCCCAAGAATTCATCCAGTTGCTCTGCCTGCTAGAATGATCCTTGTTTGGCAGATGGGATGTGCCATATCAAGTCCTTTTCAAAACACTCCTGTGACCTCACTAATCTGTGTGCTGTGTGTTAGGCAGTGAGCTGAGTTTCATGTGTGTGACAGTGACTTGTAAACACTATTAACAAGAATGTGGTTCTGAATAATATCGTTTCACATCATTTGTTGTCCGTAATTGTATTTGTGGGCGATATGCTGTACTGAGGATTGTCTATTCTCTGTGACACTGGGCAGCAGTCGACAGTCACCTTTGCCATCAGTACATTGTTGCAGTGGCAGCTGACCAGTTGACTCTGGTGGCAGGAGTTTTCCCTTAAGTATACTCATGTTAAAAACCAGTGCTTGCCCAACCCATGACATGGAATTTTGAATGTTTGAGGCACTCACATTGTGTGTGTAGTCAAATCTTTTGATATTGCATGTCATGCCCATCTTGTGCTCAAATGTCACATAGATAGCTAGCAAATGGTGTGATGAATCCCAGTCTCATGTCAGATTATTCCTTTTGCCATGGCAGCAGAATGCTATATCTTGAACACAGTAGCTGTACTTAATTCCATTGCTCTTGGGTGTTTTTCTTCCATATTTTAACTTGGATGGATTTAATTTTTTTCTTTTTCCCAATTACAGTAATCATGAAAGACGAATGCATTTGCTTGTGCCTTGATCCTGTTCGGGAAGGGGGGGCGGGGGGGGGGGGGGGGGGACTGACTGACAGTAAGCTTGTATCTTTACAAGATGCTTTACAAGATGTATGTCTTTACTGCTGACTTTCTTCAGTGTTTTAATCATATGTTTCCACATTCTCTGTTACACATGTCTAGTGGATATATTTTCATTTTGGTTCTTCAAGTTGGTATTAATTATGGTCTTCCTCAAGTTTCTTTTATCTTTTATGTGTCCAGTTTACTTCACAAATCCTAACTATTGGTGTCGATCAATTTAATGATGTGTATCTTGCATTTTAATTCATCAGACAAGAATATGGTTCATCTTAATGATTCATCAGACACTGAATTATCATTAACCTTAAGGCTAGGTAGGGCTGTTTTATCTGAGTCAAGATGTTATTTTTATACTGACTGTGCACTGTGAGTTGCTTCTCTGTGGCCTTTTCAAAGCAATAATTCTAGCATTTGCTTAAAGTGAATTAACAAAAAAAAGTGGAAACATAATATTGATGAGTGGGTGGGGATTTAAAGTTTAACCACTGCACTACTCATTCTTATCAGTACATGATGTCACATTCACCTTTGAACATGTGACATGTTTGACTTGTTTCCTGTCTATTACTTGGGGAAAAAACTCTCTATACACTCGGGTGCAAGTTTTGTTTATTGAACATTTTCTTGGAAGGGCAACAGACAGTTTCCATACTCCTAGATTTCAAGAAAGCTTTTGACACAACACCAAACAGCAGACTGCTAACAAAGGACCAAGTGTATGGCATAGGTTCTCAGATACGTGAGAAGCTCAAAGGCTTTTTAAGTGATAGAGCCCAGTACATTGTCCTGGATGGTGGGTGTTCATTAGAGACAAAGGTTTTGGCACAAGTGCCCCAGGGAAGTACGGTAGGACCACTCTTGTTTTCTTTATACATCTGATGGATAGGGTGAGCAGCAATTTTGACTGTTTGCTGAAGGCCGTTTAGTGTACAAGAAAGTGTGATCTTTTAGCAACTGTAGGAGGATACAGGATGTATCTCTATCTGGTGTGATGAACGGCAGCTTGCTCTAAATATGGAAAAATGTAATGTTGATGCAGGTGAGTAGAAAACACTCCTGTAATTTTTTAATGCAATATTGATGGTGTCCTGCTTGATACAGACATATCTATTAAATATGTAGGTATAATGTTACAAAGAATTGGAACTGAAATTGGCTGTGGCTTCCTCGAAGAAATAAAGTGATTTAACAAAATAGGGGAAAGGTAATATTGATGAATGGATGGGGATTTAAACCTTAAGAACTATGCTAATGTCAGTTTTAGGAAAGAAGAATGGTTGATGTTGGTTTATTGAGAATTAGTGTTGGTTATCTTTGAAGGAGATGTACAGAACACTGATGTGACCCATTCTTGAATACTGTCCATATGTTTGGGAACCTCACCAGGTTGAATTACTGAAATTTATTGAAGCAGTTCAGAGGCATGCTGCTAGTCTTGCTACCTGCATATTTGATTAACACATGTATTTTGGAAATGCTCTTTAAACTTAAATGGGAGTACTCGGAGGGAAGAGGATACACTTTTTGTGAAATACTGCTGAGAAAATTTAGAGAACAATCATTTGCAACAGATGGCAGAACACTCCCTACTGTCACCAACATATAGCTCGTGTAAGAACCGTGAAGACAAGATAGGGGAAATCATTGCTCATACAGAAGAACAATGACAGTCATATTTCCCTTGTGCCATTGGCATGTGGAACAGAAAAGGGATTGACTATAAGTGGTACAAGCTACCCTCTAGCACGCACAATATGTTTTTTTTTTTGGGAAACATGTATGTAGATGTAGATCCCTGAGCATAGTTCTGAATTGACAGAAATCAAAAGCCTTCACATGTCTAGTGTTATATTCTTGACCACTGCAAATCTGACATCTCAAACAATAATGTTACTGTATGTTGCATCATTGTGGCTATTATGTAATGAGTGCCTTGCTCTGTTGTCAGTGTTTTTGTTTTGAAATGTTAGATGTAGCAAATCTGGGACAATCAAAAGCACTATGTCTGATTTCTCAGAGAAATAGGCTTACAAAAGTTGCTAAAATATACATCACTACTTCTTCCATAGATGCTTGGTGCAAAGCATATGAATAGTGCCAGCATTTTGTAAGGAAGGCTGAGTGTGTTCCATTTGCACTGGTCTTCTCCCTAAGGCAGTGTGTGAATTGAGCAGAGATAAGTCCTGTAGCCACAAATTGTATAGTTTCACATGTAACTAGCTCTTCGTTCTGTGTATCATAATTTATGCTTTGCTTTTCTATTTAAATTGTAGTGTTATAATTTTCTAACATGTTTTCCATATTTTGTTTCAATCCAGTCTTGCAATCCTAATAACACTGTAGTTTTTGGTGAAAATGGTTACAACTTCTAAATTATTTATGTCTGACAACGAAAAAGTTATGTATTACTTAAGGTCAGGTTTTCTGTGCAACATTTATAATGTTTTCTTTGAGGTACTCAGTTTTCATATGCTACCTCATTTCCAGAAAAGCAAGTCTCTGATATTTAAGATTTGGATTAAAGCTGAGACTTCAGGCAAAGAAGAAGATAATATACTTGGACATGTGTCTGTTGACCTAACTGTTCTGCTGTTTGGAATGCCATGGATATCTGGTTGGTTCAACATAACAGATTTCACTGGAAACAACAAAGGGCAAATAAAGGTAAGAGTGCATTTGTTTGGCTGAATGGAGGGAAGAGTACTAGAAGACAAATACGATCACTTATGAGGATGAGGGCGTAAAAGTCCATACATTGAAGTTTGTTAGTTCCAAAGAGTTTTAATATACTTGTGTGGCTCATTTAAAAAACTGAGTCCTGCAATAAAAAAGAGAGTCCATAACAAACAAATTTGAAGTAGTGTCATGCAATATTAAAAGCTGCGTGGTCCATTTATAGTCCATTATACAGACTAGGCTGAGAAGCAAACCTCTCCTTTCCTCTTTTTTGAAGCACAAGAATGATGCACAAACTGGCGAATGCTACAAAAATTCTGTCAGTTACCATTTCAGATGTGCATGTCTGCTGAGACAACAGGGATAGGAGACTCACCAATTCTGTGTTTCTGTATTCAAGCACTCTTATTTTTTGTTCACCCTTTGCATTACAGGCACTTTTGGACACAAATATGTAAGAGTATAAGGGATTATTGAACAGTACTTAAAAAAAGACTATGTCATATAAATTACGTGGTTTGTAGTTCCACAGTTAGACAACATAGTAACAAACACTATTATATAGAATTGTATAAGCAGTTGTGAAGTGACTTTGATGTTGCAGTGTATGTATAACTTTTCCTCTCAACAATGATTAAAAACAAATCATTCATGACTTTTGTATGTAATGCTCAAACTCACCCAGTGAATGAAAAATTAAAAATCTAGTTAAGACATGTCAGATAAAATAATATTATTACCAAGAAGCCTGATGGTTTAGTTTATACAAAAATATAATTTCATCTGGTCAGCAAGGGAAGATACCGTAATAGCTTTTAATTGGCATTTTATAGTGTGAACTTGAGTTGTTCTTCAATTTTGTACTTATTATCTTGATTTGTCATATTTAATGGAGTTCTAATTTATTGCCTTTCTGTTGTTTTGGTGAAAATAATTAACTAAAATCGTGTTAAAGGAATATATGTTTCTGGCCTTTATACAGATAGGTATTCAATGGATAAAATGTAGGAAACATTCTGAAAATAGTTCTAGATGCTCAGAGAACAAATACTATGGAACTAAAGTATTTCAACTATTAAAATAAGTAGAAAGATCCTGCTTTCCAGCAGTGAACTATGGATGGGCAAACCACTTTAAAATTTGAGAAGACTGTAAAATTCATGTAAGTAAGTTTTCATGAACTGTGGAGTAAATAGAATGTATTAAATAATGGCAAATGTCTTATAAGTGCACTTGGGCCCACCCAGGGGGCTCACGGTTCTTTCATGAGATCGTGCGTGCTGCAGATGGGGCCCTGAGCTATTGCAGTCAATTCTTCCTTCCCTGGCTGCATTTCTTTTACCCTGCCCTCCCTCCCTATCCTCACTCCTTCCCCGTTGCCCCTCTCCTTCCCCTCTCTCGGTGTTCTGATTTATGTTGACCTGGGAATCTACCTGGTTACCTGTATTGGTTGCAGTTTTGTTCTTTTTGCCTGTTCTTTCATCCTTTTTGGCATTTAGGTGCCCACTTGAGGTTTGACCTACACTTCAAAATTTCCTGTTTTTAGTTTGAGCCATTTGGGGAAGAACTCCCTCCCTACCATCTATGGTGTGCATTCCTCCCCCCTTTCCTTCTCCTCTCCCTTCCCAGCTGTAGCCACCTTCCACCCTGCTAGGTCACCAGCACGTGTAGCCAGCCATTAGGTAGGACTGTTATGTACCCATATGGCTGAGCCCCCTGACAACACAGGGATCACGCTACTGATACCTGAGCTGTTGCCTCCCCATATATGCCAAGGAGGGGCTGCTTTTCTTCTTGGAGCATCGGAACTCCCGGCAACAACTGCCATGCCAGACAGCTCTTGCTCTGGCTGTGTGGCGCCCATGGGGAGAGCCCCTGGTCAGAGTGGGTGAATGCTTGGCACATGAAGCTCGTCAAGCTGCAAAAATCTGGCCGTTCTCAAATGGCTGTCTCTTCGAATGGTGAAGGATATTTGAATGCTGCTTTGTATGACTCAGCAACCTTCCTTTCCCTGGCTATGCCATGGGAGGAGGGCCAGCATGCCGTCTTGGGATGAAACCCTATCCCCGTTACCTCGTCTGTACTAGGACGGATGGGGACACATTCACTGCCACAAAGCCGTTGTTTTTCGTGGAAAATATTGAGGACAAGTTTGGTGAAGTGGAGTCTCTTAATAAGATGCGGTCGGGTTCACTGTTGATCAAAGCTTCTTCTGCCACCCAATCCACAGCTCTTCGTGCCTGTGATAGTCTTGGCAATGTTCTGGTGTCTATTACTCCTCACCAATGTCTGAGTATGATCTAGGGAGTGAGTTTTCATAGGGACCTCATCCTGCAAACTGGTGAGGAACTCCGGCTAATCTGGAGCGGTGTGGCGTTCATTTTGTTCGACGTGTGCAGAAGGGTTGCAAAGACTACTGCATAGATACTGGCGCCTTCATTCTGGATTTTGAGGGGGACACCATCCCACAGAAAGTCAAGGTTATATGCTACATATGTGACGTGAAGCCGTACATCCCTCCACCTATGCGGTGCTTTCGATGCTTGCGTTTTGGGCATATGTCTTCCCACTGTATGGTGGACCCTCTGTGTGATGACTGTGGATGCACACTCCATGAGGGAAGCTCCTGTGTTCTGCTACCTGCGTGTGTCAGTTGTGCTGACTGCCATTCCCTTACTTGCCCGATTGCCCGGCTTACAAGAGGGAAAAGAGGATACAAGAATACAAGTCCCTAGATCGCCTGTCTCATGCTGAGGCTCACTAAGAGTATGAGAGAGACTCCATCCAGTGTCATTATCTTCAACTTTTGCCTCTGTTACATTATTTCCTCCTCCTACCTCTTCCTTACCCCAGCCCCATCTCAATCTCCTCTCCCCCTCCCCTGCAGTTCCCATGGCCTCCGTCCAGGAGCTGCTCCCCCTCCCTGGCCGAAGAAGTACCCCCCCTTCTTCAGCACCTGCCGATGATCGGGCTCCCTCCTGGGACCCCTCTCCCCAGTGTCTCTCAGGCCGGAAGACTCCTACCACCACTTGGCCATGAGATGCACCGTCTGTGCACCCTAAGGTCGCACACTGTCTTTCGGTTCCTGATCTTGCAGATGCCTGTACTCCCTCTGCGCCCTGCCCTCCTCCACCTATGAAAGAGGAAAAGAAGAAACATAAATCCCAAGGCAAGGCACCCCCTGTGCTCCGGAAGTGCCATCTCCCCCCTCGCAACCTGAGTCTGTATTTATGGATGTCACCACATCCTTGTCGGTGACGACTGCTAACTGAGAGACATGACCTCCTTTTGGCTTCTTTATGTCTAACTTGGACTCTTGCCACACAGTCATCCAGCGGAATTGACACAGTTACTCTCATCACATACTGGAAGTGCGTCTTGTCTCCTCCTATTCTGTGTTCTGTCTTGTTCTTCAAGAAATGCATTTCTGTGATGGCCACTCTCCAACATTTTGTGGTTATTGGGCGTTCTATCAGAACCGTGCCAACCCCAGGATAGCATCTGGTGGGGTCTGCACTTTGGTTCGCTCTGATGTCATTAGTGACTGGATCCCCCTATGTATAAACTTGGAAGCAATAGTGCTCCGAGTGCAAACGACTCTGGGAATCACCATTTGCAATGTCTACCTTCCTCCAGGTAGGGCACTTCCTTATGCTGAACTGTCTACCTTAATCCAGCTACTCCAGTCCCTGTTCTCCTCCTTGGGGACTTCAACACATACCACACCTGTGGGTGAATTCCACTTCAACGAGTAGGGGTCTCCTAATTGACCAACTTATCATGGACCTCAATTTGTCTCTTCTCAATGATGGTTCCCCTACCCACTTCAGTGCTGCTCATGGCACCTTCTCTGCTATTGATTTCATGATCTCCTCCCCTGCCCTCATGGCTTCCTTACATAAGTCATCCCATGATGACCTTTGTGACAGTGACCAGTTTCCGATGATGCTATTGTTCCCCTGCTGCCGCCAGGCTGATAGGCCCCCATGTTGGGTATTCCGCAGGGCCAGTTGGCCTTTATATACATCTACTGTACACTTTGACACCTCCCTCTCAAATTCCATTGTTGTAGTTGTGCAAAGTGTGTCTGCCACTATTCTTAATGCTGCTGGCACTGCTGTCCCCCTATCCACAGGTCCCCCCTTGTCATCGACTGGTACCACGGTGGACCCAGGATGTCGCTGTTGCTGTCTAGGACTGCTGACAGGTGCTGCAGCGATTCAAGCAACACCCTTCACAGACCAACCTCCTCGCTTTTTAAGTGTCTCCATGCTACCTTATTGAGCGGAGTAAAAAGGAATGCTGCGAGCGCTATATTTCCTCCCTGGGGACGTATGCCTCTGCCTCACAGGTTTGGTCCAAGCTCTGTAGCCTTCTGGGCTGCCAATGACTGTCAACTGTCCAGGGTCTTAACCTCCAAGGTGCTCTTTGCACTGATCCATTGGTTCTTGTGGAACACCTCGCAAAACTCTTTGCAATGGCATCAGCATCCTCTTCCTATCCTACTACCTTTCTCTGGCAGAAGCGCAGAGTTGAACAGACTCCCCCTCTGTTTCATCCTGCACCATGCTGAGCCCTATAATGCACCCTTCACTGAATCGGAATTCTTGCAGGCTCTTACCTCTTCCTGAGACATGGGCCCAGGCCCAGATTCAATCCACAACCAGATGATCCAATACTTGGACGTACCCCAGAGGCAACATGTCCAGTGTCTTCAACTGCATTTGGTTCGCTGGTGCTTTTCCATCACAATGGTGAAACAGTGTAGTTATCCCCGCCCTTAAGCCCAGGAACAACCCAACGCCTCTTGACAGCTACTGCCAAATTACCCTGATGAATATACTTTGTAAACTGCGCGAGAGGATGGTCAGCTTCAGATTATTTGGATACTCGAATCTCAGTGCCTTTTGCCCCATATCAGTGTGGCTTCTGGGCAGGATGCTCTCCTACTGACCATTTACTCAGATGGGAATCAGCCATCCGATAGGCCTTTACTCACGGCTGGCACCTTGTCGCAGTCTTCTTAGACCTACATAAGGCATACAACATGCCTTGGCACCATCATATTTTAGTTACCCTCTGTGACTGTGGCTTCTGTGGTCCCCTTCTGACTTTTATCCGCGAGCTTTTATCTCACTGTTTTACGGGTTTGAGTTTTCACTTCACTCAGCACCCCTCAGATTCAGGAGAATGGTATCCCACACAGTTTGTGCTAAGTGTCACACTCTTCCTTATTGCCATCAATGGGGATGTGACCTCTGCTGGGCCTCTGATTACCCAAGAATTGTATGTCGACGATTTTTGCATCTGGTGCAGCTCCCACTTGGTAGCATGTGCTGAGCACCAACTCCAAGGCGCCATCTGATGGGCCTCTGCGTGGACCACCTCCCATGGCTTCCAGTTTTCTCCCTCCAAAATGTGGGTTATGCGTTTTTGTCGTCGACCTACAGTACACCCGGATCCAGAACTTTATTTGGGCGACCAGCTCCTCGTTGTTGTATGGGCCTTATTTTTGATAACAGGCTGACAAGGCTGCCCCACATTCGCCACTTAAAGACTACATGTATGCTGAAGCTTAATGCTCTCCGTCTCCTGGCCCACACATCTTGGGGTGCAGACTGTTCCACTTTTCTCCATCTTTACCGTGCCCTGGTCTTGTTCAGACTAGATTATGCAGTCGGTTTTATAGCTCAGTAGCTCCTTCCACTTTGAAACTGCTTGACCCTGTCCATCATTGTGGGGTACGTCTGGCGATTTGTGCCTTTCGCACTAGTCCCATTGATAGTCTCCTCCTCTAAGAGGGGGTTCCCCCTGTACCCATACAACGGAGCAAACTCCTTGTTTCTTATGTAGTTGCCATTCACCAATTCCCTGACCATCCTGTGTACCCTGTGCTCTTCGCCAATGAGAGATGTGTCCCTCCTAACACCCACCCACAGGTGGGACTGCCGGTTGGCATGTGTCTCACTTCCCTCTGTCGGGATCTCCCATCTCCAGTCACTGGACTGCACCCTGTGTCTTTCCTCCCATATCCCCCCCCTTTGATGGTGCCTAGATGCCTAGACCACAGGTTAGGACCAATTTACTCCAGGGTCATAAGATCTCTCTCGCGTCTATGGTTTTCCATAGACCATCTTTTACACTGATGGTTCTAAGACTATTGATAAGGGGGGATACGCTTTCACGTCTCCTGCTGGCTTCGAACATCAATTATTGCTGGGATTATGTAGTGTGTTCAGAGCAGAGCTTCTAATCATTCACAGGGCCCTCCTTTTTGTATTTCATGCCTCCCTCCACAGTGTTTTAATTTGTTGAGACTCAATGAGCAGCCCACAGGCTATCGACCGATGCTACTCTCGTCACTCTTTGGTCTCTGCTATCCATGACCTCCTCTCCTGTTCAGTTGTCTTTCTCTGGGTCCCAAGTCATGTGGGCATCCTAGGGAATGAACTGGCTGACAGTTTGGCTAGAGAAGCAGATACTTACCACCCATTTCCTTTCATGATTCCAGGGAGTCTACTGCAGTTTGGTGCTCTTCCTTCTGCTCCTCTTGCAAGGAGTCCACCATTTTATGCTGTTTACTCATTGATCATACCCAGCCCACCCATTGTTTCCACCTACGTAATGATCCATCCTCACAATGTGGTTGTGGAGCCAGAATGACAATATCCCACATATTGGTGGAATCTCCCCTTCTTTCGGCCCTTCATTTTAAATATAGTCTTCCTAATTTCTTAAATTTAATATTAGCAGACAATCCAAGGATGGTTGAACTGGTCCTCAGTTTCCTCCGTGAAAGTGGTTTTTATTTCCAGATATAAGGATCCACTTTATTCTTGGAGCAGGGGCAGATTGGTTGTCGTTGGGACTTCTTTTCCACTCTTCTCGGTCTGTGACCCCATGACCGCCTCCTTTTTTCCAGTTTTTAGATTTGGTCTCACCTTTTATGCCTTTACTGTGTGTGTTTCATGTTCATTATTTTATAATTTGACTCCCCTGACTGGATCTGTCTACTTTTAGCAGATCCTCTTCCTTCTGTGACTAACTTTGGAATTACGGGACTGATGACCTCGCCGTTTGGTCCCATAACCCCTCTTAATTAATCAATCAATCAAGTGCACTTTGGAGGTGAGAATCTAAGAATTATAGCCAAGAGAACTTGCGACATGCAAGATATGAATAGAGAGTAACAGTGAAATATAACTATCTTACTATTCTGTCTAATAAAGAGGGAGAAAATTTCTACTATCAAGTGGCAGCAGATACAGATATAAACAGGAGATTACATAAACCCTATCTTTTGAAACTTGATTTTCTGGCAAAAAGGACTATGCAGGAATTAAATGAAAAGTCATTTTGGATGGAAGGTCGTAGGAGACATGGTAGAACAGGATGTGAAGAATATTAATAGTTGAAATACTTTGCATATCTTGCTTTTCTCCTAGCCATCAAACAAGAGAGCTACAGTTCCAAAAATTAAATATTTTTATTTCCTTCCTTCACACTTTCTTAAAAGGATTCAGAGCCTGCAGAAACTAACAATTTAAAATATTTTGTTTTAAAGATTTAAGTTTATTGGGAGATTGTAAACTGTTATGCAAGTCAGTATCTTATAAGTTTGTCTAATTCCATTTTCTTTCTTTCATTTGCTATGATTATCTCATCCCTTCATTTTTCCATACTCATAGTCCTGCTTCATTATTTTTACCCAGGGAATTAGATGCTACTGCTAATCTATTTGAAACTAACACCTTTTGAGAAAATTCTTTAGTTTTAGGATGATATTATTAGTGAATGTTTACAAATAAGTAGTTGTCAGTTTTGTGCATCTGTTAAGTTGTATAATAATGTAGTGTAAGCTGACTGGACAAAATATTGGTCACACCCTTAAAATAATGCATTGATTTCTTCGGACCACTGCAGATCTTGTAGAGCTGGCACCTGATGGTCAACTGTCCCTCCCACAACTCACCTTAGTCACGGAAGTGAGGTGGTGCAAATGTGTCAGATGTTTATATGGAATCAGCACTCCATCTTCAGGCCATGAGTGGCCTACTGGGACCATCCAACCGCCGTGTCATCCTCCGAGGAGGATGCGGATAGGAGGGGCGTGGGGTCAGCACACCGCTCTCCCGGTCGTTATGATGGTATTCATCGAAGCCGCTACTATTCGGTCAAGTAGCTCCTCAATTGGCATCACGAGGCTGAGTGCACCCCGAAAAATGGCAACAATGCATGGCGGCTGAATGGTCACCCATCCAAGTGCCGGCCACGCCCAACAGGACTTAACTTCAGTGATCTCACGGGAACCGGTGTATCCACTGCGCCAAGGCCATTGCCTTATATGGAATCAGCATAGTAAAATTCACTAGTGTTGAAAAGTTAAGCATAAGCACAAAAACACGACAGTGAAAAGAGAAAGGTGAGTAATCACCCGTCACTGTAAATATTTACGTACGAATCCTACTTGTTCGCTCTGTACAGGAAAGGAGTACTCTGTGCTGTGAGTAGTAGTGTAACTGAAAGGAAATCACAAACTGTGTGTAATCTCAGTCTTATTTGTCCATGCATAGTGAACAGAGAGTAGTCTCTTGGTGAAGTTGACAACATAATGCCACGAAGGTGCCATTTGGATCCTGTTTTGCAGGGTAGAATTCTTGGCTGCTTGGAATAGGCCAGACAAAGGCCAAAGTCTCAGTATTCTTGGATGTGCCACAGAATGTCATTTTGAGGCTTTGGAAATTGTTTTGAGACCCAGGAGATGTCCGCCATAGCCTGGTATGAGGTCAACCAAAAATAACCAACCTACGGCAAGATCGATATTTGGCCAAACTGCCCAAAGAAATTGGAGTACATCTGCAAGACAGTTGGCTGCAGAGCTTGCAGCTGTCTCGGAAGTTACTGTTTCCCAACAAACTGTGTATCAGAGACAGAACAACACGGCTGTTTGCCGTATGTCTATCCGTGCGCATTCTGCTCACTTCAGCACAGAGATGGACCCATGTATTGTGGAGTCAACAACATCAAAATTGGACCATGAATGAGTGGAGGAATGTGTTCTTCATAAAGGAATTCTGCCTCAGTTGGAAAAATAATTCTTGTTTCATATTACTCTGGAGATAACCTGGTAGCCAGTACAACACCAGGAACATCATGGAAAGATACCTGTTTGGTGGTGATGGTTTCATGGTGTGGAGAGACATCATGCTGAATGGCTATATGGAGCTGCACATCTTTGTTGGGAGTTGGACGAATATTGTAAACATTTTGAGGTAGAGAGATGAGGTACTGCTACCACATGTCGCCGTTTCAGAGCTGCAGTTGGTCCAGACTAAGTCTTCATGGACGACAACACCAGTCTGCATTGAGCTGCTCTGGTGAATGAACTTGTTGAATGTAAAGGTATTTGTCACGTGGATTGGCCAGCAATGTCCCAATATTTGAATCGTACAGAACATGCCTGGGATGCATCAGAGAGGTGAATTTCATTCAGTCTCACCGAAGGCACTTCCTGACCTCTGCACCACTCTTGCTGAGGAATAGGATCGACTGCCAAAAGAGCTCTTGAACCATCTCATAGAGAGCATGCCATGTTGCACGTTGCTGTGCAGCATATTTGGTTGTTAGGGAGAGCCATATCCCCTGTTGGCAGCTCATTTTACTGTGGAAGAGATTTCCTAGTTGTGTTATTTTCTTACAAATATGTATCTTAGCTATCAGATCATTTCTAAGATTATGTTTCATGCACTGTGGAAGCCAAGTGTCATATGATTAAGCTGTAGCTTGTTCATTAATCCATCTGATACCCTGATAAAGCTATATGTCCTCTTTTCATGATTACACTTAACTTTAGGACACTAGTGTAGGCTGACATGCAGAGGTGACAGAATTGAGGTATTGTGATGAATGTGTCCATGACCACACCATGAAGAAGTAATGAAGTCATCAAATTTTGTGGCGTAGCAATGTGGACACCCCACCTTCTCCCACCCATGAACCATGAACCATGGACCTTGCCACAATGGGATGAACTGCATGCCCCAGCAATACATAATGCCATACCATAGGTGCAGCAAAAAGAATTTAACAAAAAGGGAAAGAATAAGGAGATGGGGTGTGGATAAGTGGAAAGTACTAGATAGAGGTGGTTGTTTGTTAGGCAATGTAGATCTGAAGCAGGGGAAAAGGATACAGTAGAAAACAAATCGGTAGCTTTGAAAAGTGAAAAGTGAAAAGGGGAAAGGAGTAGAGGATCACATAGGTAAAAAGACAAGGTCTAGTGGCAATGCATGGGATAACTCCAGAAACATTGAATTTAATTGGCGAAAGAGAAAATATGAAAGTGCAGCAATTGAAGCATGTGAAAGGGAATACAGACATCTAAAACAGTGAGATTGACAGAAAGTGAAAATGGCTATGTAAGAAAGACAGGACCACAAGAGCAAGGCTGTAGAAGTACGCATAATTAGGGAAAATATAGATGCTGAGAAGCAAGTGTATGAATATCAAGAGCTCAGATGTTAAGTCAGAACTGAGCAAAGAAGGAAAAGCTGAAAGGTGGATGGAATATATATCAAGGGTCTATATATAAGGGGAGCAGACTTCAAGACAATATTACAGATAGAGAGGTAGAAGTAGGTGAAGATAAGTTAGGAGATATGCTACTGTGAGAAGAATTTGTCAGAGCACTGGAAGACGTAAGTGGAAACAAGGCTTCTGGAGTAGATAACATTTCCTCAGAATAATCGAGATCTTCAGAAGAGCCAGCTGTGACAAAATTATTCCACCTGGTGTGCAAGATATTTGAGGCTAGTGAAATACCCTCAGACTTAAGGAAGAATGTAAGAAATCCAATTTTAAAAAATATTGATGGTAATTATTAATAGAAGAATGGAAAAATTGATAGAGGCCAACATTGGGGTAGATCAGTTTGACTTCCAGAAAAATGTAAGAACACATGAGGTAGTACCAACCCTACGGCTTATCTCAGAAGATTGATTAAAGCATTAAAGAAAGGCAAGCTACATTTACAGCATTTGTGGGTTTAGAGAAAGCATTTGACAATGTTGGCTTGAGTACCTTCTTGAAATTTGGAAGTTAGCAGATGAAAAATAAAAAGTTAGCAGATGAAAAATAAAAAGTTAGCAGATGAAAAATAAAGGCACAGAAGGATTATTTACAGCTTGTACAGAAAGCAGACTGCAGTTATAAGAGTGTTAAGGACAAGAAAAGGAGACTGATGGAAGTGATACAGGGTTGTAGCATCTCTCTGATATTGTTCAGTCTGTACGCTGAGAAACTGTGAAGGAAACCAAGTAGAAAATTGAAAAGGGATTAAAGTTCAGGGAGAATAAATACGAAGGTTTGTTGATGACACTGTCATTTTGTCAGAGATGGCAAAAGGACTTAGAAGAGTAGTTGAACAGAATGGAAGAGATTATAAAATGAACAGCAGTAAAAGTAAAACAAGGTTAATGGAATGTTGCTGAAGTAAATAGGGTGATGCCAAGGGAATTAATAAGGAATTGAGTCACTAATAGTAGTAGGTGAGTTTTGTTTGGGAAACAAAATAAGTGATGATGGCTGAAATAGGGAAGATATAAATGTGGACTGGCGATAGAAAAGAAATGAATCTCTGAAAAAGAAATATGTTAACACTGGATATAAATTTTAAATATCAGGAACTCTTTCTGGATGTGTTTGGAGTATAGTATTGTATGGAAGTGAAAGGCACATGGTAGGCAATTCAGACAAGGGAAAGGTAAAACATTTTGAAATGTGGTGCTATAAAAAAAATGCTGAAGATTAGACAGGTTGATTGAATAACGAATGGCGAGGTACTGAAGTGAAGAAATTTGTGACACATTACTAAAAGAAAGGGTTAGTTGATAGGACACTTCCTGAGGCACCGAGGAATTATCGATTTGGTAATGTAAGGAAGAGTGAGGGGTAAAAATTGAAGAGGAAGATCAAGGTTTGAACAAAGTAAGCAAGTTAAAATGGTTGTGAGTTGCGGTAGTTATGCAGAGGCAAAGAGGCTTGCACAGGGTAGACTAGCATGGAAAGCTGCATCAAACCAGCCTTCAGAATGACAAGGACACCACCACCACCACCACCACCAACAACAACAACAGTACAACACAACAGCAGCAGCAACAGCAGCAATGTGGACTGCGCAATTTGTCTACAAGGAATGGTGTACCATTTTCAACCATGTGGCGCTTCATAAGAACAGTGGTCTTAAGAGATTCTAACCGACATGAAGTGAAGATAAGTGTCACACTTTGTCAGTGTATGCAGGTGTATGTCAAGCAGTTTCAGGGTGAACATTGTGAAGTGAATTGCATGCAATGGACATTTGGACTTGGAGTTGTGACTGGACATTGGCAGGCTAGAGGCATGTAATGTGATCTGATTATTTGTGCTTTTGTCCCTTTTCAAATGATGCAAGGTGTCAAGTGCACTGATGACCCAATAGACACTTAACCTTCAGTGTGTTTGGATGGTGTAGTTCTGCATGGAGGTGGTTCTATGATGTTTGGATGCGTTTCTCTTACCATGACTTTGGTCCACCCATTCAGGTTACTGAGAACCAGGATATTTATTTCAACATTATTGGTGTCCAAGTGTGGCTTTTCTATATCTTCATGATGAGAGTGCTGTTGACACTCCCAACTGCCAAGATGATGACAACCATGTTCACAGGACTGCATGCATGTATTCCTGGTTTGATTCCTTCATCAATGCTAGAGGAGGTACTACATGGTGATGTCTTCTGGGAGTGACTAATTTTTTGTCCAGTGTGGTTAATCTAATTAAACTTATAAAATCATTTTATAAAATAGAATTTGCCTTCACTGTATTCAATTTTTACTACAGATCAACATCACACCACTTGAAAGTCTGACCAGATTCAGCATTCAACAGCTGTCCGAAGATTATCAGAAACTGCCACTATTACAACAAGCAGCGTCATTGTTTGATACCGCAGGCATAAAACATAATAAGAGTAAGATGGAAACGAACAGTATATCATCAGTGGATCATTCTCTTGAGGGTATCCACTGCCCTACTGCATCTGGCTCTGCGATACCTGCCCTTGACGATTTTGGAGACATCTCCTCATTTCTTTCAAGTGCACTTAAGTGAGTTCTGGTTATTATATGATTTAATGATAAAAGTTTTCCAAGGTATTTGCAACCATAATTTCATCCACATGAAGTTATTTAATTTAGAAAGTCAAGTAATTTAATTAAGAAAGTGAATAATATATACATAATCAATGATGGAATTTTCAGATCTCATTAATTCCCCAAGGATGTTTATTATTATATAGTTAGTTTTAATTTTGTTTGAAATCTAAAACATCAAACATCATTATTATATTGGTTTCTTGGACAAGCATTTGGAATGCATATAAAAATTGTGAACAGTTCATACACGGTGTTATGGAATCTATACATATGTTCGACAGAGATGGGAGAAATTTGAAGTTTAATGTTCCATTAACTCACTCATTAGCATTAGAAAATTAATTGGGTCATATTTATATGGCTGAGGGTGCCACACTGGCAATTGCTGTACGTGATTTAAGAATGCAGTACCTAAGCCATAATGGACAGCTGGGGATTTGAATCTTGCTCATCCTGAGTATGAGTACGGTTAAGACAACTTGACAAGCTTCGATTGTGGTACAGTCAGAAAAGAGTGCATTTCTGTTGGCAGATTGTGATTCATATTTTGGACTGTTTTTAAACCTGGATGCAACAGTGACAAAAAAGAGGTGTACCTATCAGTGATGAAGCATTTATATTGAACTGTGGAAAGTTGTTGAGAGTGTGGTCAGATAAGGTTCTGTATGTTTGTCAGAGGATGCCAACCTTCTCAGAATGGCAGCACAGTTTATGCTCATACAAAGACAGAAATAAAATGTTCTGTCAGTCAAGATTGCACATTTCTGTTTGCAGTAGAGTTCGCACTTGCTCCTATTGAATGAATTGCTCAGGCATGACTCATGACCATTGTTCACATTTTCAATTGTGCTATTACTCTTCTCGTAAATTACTGTCAGCAGAATTGAAGTTGTGAAGAACGGTTTTGTGTTGTGTCTAGATAGCTCAATTGGTAAAAGCATTGCTTTTGAAAAAGAAAGGTTCCGGCCGCACTCCAGGCACACAGTTTTGTCAAGAAAGAAGGGAAGGCTGAAAAGATACAATGTGAGGGAAAGAGACTTGAAGACAGTATCATCAAAAGGGAAGAGAATGTGGATAGAGATAGGATGAGGATAGTATACTGTGAGGATAATTCGACAAAGTATTGAGGGACTATACAAGCAAGCTGGAGAGGAAAATATTCATTCAGAACTTTGAGATCTTTGGAAAAACAAACCATGATGAAACTTTCACATGGTATGTGAAATATAGGAGACAGACAAACTACTCTCAGACTTTAAGACAAACCCAATAATGTCAGTACCAAGGAAGACAGGCACTAAGAGGCATGAGTATTCCAAATATCCATTTAATAAATCATGATTGGAAAATACAGACATGAATTATGTGCAGAAGTGGCGCCTAGCTAACCTGGTGGAAAATCATTAGTGACTTATTTCAGTGTTTTGTGGATCATAATTCTTACCTCTCACTATGATGTGGAACAAGTGAGTTTAACAGTGATAGGACATATTCTAAGTGGAAAATGTGGCAACTTGCTGACCATTTACTTGATTTCGTAAGTGATTTTGTGATGTGGTTACAGTAATTTATACAGGGTTATTAGTGCAGTGGAATTACAATTTTACATTCTCCAATTTTACATTTTTTGTGATTCTATGCCATAAATTTGTAACCTCTAACCCATAAGATCAATGCTAAAAATTCACCGATTTTATGTTTCTTCCTAGTAAGGTTTACCTTATTTCTACATTCTTACTCGATGTCTCGCTTGACTTCATCCTGTTCCTGCCATTGACATTTGATGTGACTAAATGAGTTATAAGTGGCACAAAAGAAAGATGATTTATACCACTAGTGGTGGCAGAGTTGGGGGAATATTTAGGCTGTTGTTGAGAGGAGAGACACGAGAGAGGATGTTGATGTAATCCATGATTGGTGTTGCCAACACAACTACAACATTTGGCTTCATTGCGCAATTGTGATGCGACTAGGTTGTGGCATTTTCTTGTGCCACTTATAACTGAAATCTTGTCTTTTGCATGTACTTCTGGCATACTGTATTCAGTAACAATATTGATTGTAAACTTTTTAAATTCAAATGCTTGAGTCTCAAAAAATTTGCTTGCTCAGCTTCAAGAAAATGTTGACCATTTCTGAGCTCTTATTGGCTGGTGACGTGTTGCATCACCCAACAGGCAGTGCAGCCACCATACCACACAAACACATGTAAAATGAACTTGCCTGCTAGATGTGTGGTAAGAGATAGTGGCCCTTTGATGGCAGGAGTGCAGGTAGGAGTGGTAGCATTTTGGGAAGTGCTGAAAATATACTTTTCATACAGATCGTGCTATGGCAGAGACATCGCACAGAAATAGACCATGGGTTTTAAAGACTTTTGTGGTAAAATGTGACATGATACTGTTGCAACTACTACACACACTACGCATGTATGTACTTTGCACCACACACTGTAGATCATAAAGATTGGCGGCAGTGATAGGCATGAAGCAAAACTGTAGCGGCTGAGCTTTCCTTAAATTTACATTTTACACGGTGTACAGAAATTCCCTGTGCCGACTTCTAATAAGCTTGTAATGTCAATTGTGGGAGTAAACTCATTTTTTCACATCCCTGTTTCTCTCATCAAGAGAAGTGAAACACACAGCCCACATGTTGGATTTCAATCCCTTTCAGTGTATTTCACAGTTTTTGGTTTAATTCACCATGTTCATAAATTTTTGCTTTTTTTCTGGATGAGCACAAAGGATAGATCTCTCAAAAACGCATGTTTTGCCATATAATTTGTGGTTATAACGTGTTGGAAAATAGCTTGAGTACCTTGTACCCAGATAGCAATTTCAATTTTTGGGAAGTTTTTTCTTGCTGTTAACAACTGTGATTTTTTAAGATCTGATAAAATTCATTACCACAAATTATTGTATAAACTCTGTATTGTACATTTAATTTCCTTCGTTTTTACAGATTTTATAAAATGTAGTGGAGAGAATTTAAATTTGTAATCATATATGCCAATTACAAATGTTTTTGCTTCTATTCTGGAGATTTTAATGTTTTCTGTGATTTTGCTTTTTCTTCGATTTTGCGTTTTTTAAGTCTGGACCACATGGAAACATAGAAAAGGGGTTTCGCTGTAAGTACCTCCGGGGTTTCAGAAGCCAACTATGCAGAAACTACAAGACATACAGAAAATAGACACATATCAGTGGATAGGCCCTGCAAGTTTTTAATGCAGGTGCTTATTTTGGGCACTATTTGTGATGTGACAGATCTCAACACAATCCCAGATGTGTCCCAACATATCATGTTGTTTATGGTTTTCTGCAGTTCTCGCTTGCATGTGTCGTTGATTTCTTCAGGCTCCTGGTAGATGATTTCTAGCTCATTTTCTTTGCACCTCCTAGCAGCCAGCTTCAGAAAACCTGTTGTGTCACCCATGGATTGTTTTATCTTTCATAGCTTTTACCTGTTATTTGTTATGAAATAATCACTGAACCGACAGATTTAGCAAATTCAAGGGCACAAAGTGCATGAATTAGTCCATTATATGCCATGCCATTATGTGCCATGTTCGAACACGCCTGCCACCTAGCGATAGGCTCTGCAACTATGCCACAGTGTGTATTACGAATCAAAACTTGTAGAGATGTTCTATCCACAGAAATTTTTCTGTATGTCTTCTAGTGTTCATGCATTCGTCTCCTTAACCCTGTAAGTTTTTTCCGTACATGAATCAGTATTTGAACAATTATGATTATTGAAGTTTTCAAATGAATCTGGTCAATGTAGTTCCCATTCATGTTGTTAATTTTTTTTTTTTTTTTTAATGTAAGCAATAGAATGTTTTAATGGGAATACTGAGAAACCCCACATGTCAATTTTTTGACAAAACTGAGTTTTGAACTTAAACTATGATTTAGAGAAACACCATATGTTGTGGATTTTCTGTGTTGTTATGTAGCCATTGTATCACCTAAACTGAAGAGAAACTCTCAGATGTACAAAAGGTATGGGCTTTCTCAAAATTTATGTTGTCAGCACTGTTTTGAATTGAGAGAATAATCAGTATGTGCCTGTAAATGACAAGAAACAGCATGACATGTAGCAATTTTTACCATTCCTGCCAATAGAAGAAATTACCCAGAACTTCTACACTGGCATACACAATTGGTCAACATGTGCCGAGGAATTAATCATGTGTGGATTATAATTGCAAAGTGTGTGGAAAATAGGCTTGATTTGTTTGATTTTTGCCCATATTAGCAATAAAGTATGAGTTAAATGACGATTTATACTTATTTATTACAAAATATCGAGAAACTCCACATGTTCACTAAATAAATTTTAACTTAACACTAAAAAAATGTGGAATGGCTGTCTACAGTCCATTGACATTATTCCTTCTAGGGTCATATTAAGGAAAAATGAGCAGAAAACTGGAATTTCAGTGTAATTTTAAGATCTAGAATGTTTTTTTTGCATCTCCTGAAAAGTTTAGTGTTTTGGAAATGTGGGGTTTTTAGTATTCCCATTCATTTTTGACCTCACATACAGTGACACATTCTACATTGACACACATTTTTTTTTAAGTTAAAGGCGGTGATGATGTGTTGGAAATCAGTTCTTAAGAATGTGCTGTGGCTATTTGGAAATGCGGATTGTACATATTTTCCAAAATGTCTGAATTTGTAATTTCTATTTTTATTTACAGAAACAAGCTGCTTGAACTGGACGAAATAACACAAAGACTTAAGCATCGTTTAAATTCTGTCACGCAAGAGGTAGAAGAAGAAGATTTATCCGTGGATCCTGAATTTGATATGGATGATATTGCAGGGGATGAATGTTCATCATGGAATGCAGAAGATCAGACTGTTGTACCAGGAAATGTTCTGGAGTCACAGAAACACCGTGAAACACAAACATCTGGTGTGACAGGGGAAGGAAATAAGTTCATTGAAAAACCCCAGCATTTTAACAATGAGAATGGGATGGTGGCATACGAGAAAGAAACTTTGCATATACAGAAAGACAATCTTACTCTAGAAAATGGTCAAAGAAACAAGTTAGATGGAGATTACAGTAAAACAGTCGACAAGTTGGCTACACTGACAATAGACAAGACCGGCCAAGATGAAATCTGTCGTAATGATTTTGATTCTCTAAGCAGTTATTTTAAGGACATTGCAAGTAAAGATCTTGAATTAGAAAATGTGTTTAATCCATTGTTATTCCAGCAGTTGTTGAACTGTTCTAATCCACAACCATTGGTCCAACAAGGAACACACAGATCCAGACAAAATCTGTGCAGTTCCCAAGTTGGTGATGAGTTCATTTCAAATGTAAATGAAAATATTTATAAGAACCTTCATATGAGTGATGAACAAAAGGCAACAGACAACATCAGAAGGAACACACACAACAGTGAAAGAATGAACTTTAGTCCTTCTCTGGAATCCTGCTTAGAAAATACCCATAACACAGAACATGATGTTAGAGAAAACTCAGTCATGTGTAATGCAGGTTCAGATTTAATAACTTGTGCCACAAGGAAGAGTGTCAGCTGTGAAACTCTGCTTTCAAGCAGTGAGAATCTGACAGAGGTAAAAGCTGTCAGTGAAAGTGAATTTATAACAAATAATTTTAGCAGCTCTTTTCCATCAGAATTTTTTTCAGTTATGAATACTCAAGAAATTGAGGATGGAAGAGTGCTGGGAGAAGACAGTGTGACAAAACCATGCAATTCCTTAAATGTTCTTCACACTATGAGAAATAAAGGGAGTTTCTTAGAAGAATCAAATTCTTCTGTTTTACAAATTCAGAGGTTGGCTCCAGAAGGTGGGAATCCATCTGAGAACTCTTCACATAGTCAGCAGACTAATACTTCTGATAATCGTATATGAAGCAGTAAAGTAATGTCTCTAATGTGAATAATAACGTTTTAATTCTGAGTAAGCATGTTACTCAGTTTCTGTGCTTTTATACTTTTCATACAGTTGTTACTTTTTTTATCTACCTTGTGTAAAGTATTGCCACATAGTACGTAAGTGGCTGGGGAGTCTTTTGCCCACCAAATGAGAATGAAGTGAACATGTAACTAGGCTCACAAAAACTGGGAACTTATGAGGCTGTTACTTTATTCCTTTTATCTCAAATCATGAAATGCTGAGGACTTGATAACTGCAATTACTTGTTATAAGTTAATAAGAACTCTTCCAGTGTCACCAAATGTGGTGTTCAGAAAGGAAAGTGAAACTGATTCTTAACATTGTTAGAATTAAATGACGTACTTTTGAAAGTGATGTACTGTAGAACAGTGATGTTATAAGTTACCGGAGGTAATTTTTCTTCCTTTGATAAAAAGGAAGTTAGCAATGAGATGCTATTCAACTGACGTTCGATGTGCTAATACTCACAGAGCACTCTCAGTGCACTGCAGGAAACCAGTACAATTTCGAAATATTACTTTCTTGTATGTTGCCTTTTTGGTGCTACTTCAAAGTATATTTTTATATAATTTTATAAATGGCTTTCAAAAGACTGTCAGCAGTTCTGACAAAATAAAGTACGCATTAGTGCCTCTGTTTAAACTGCAAAGAATATTTTACATACAATTTAAAATTAAATTGTGTAAGGTCATTGAGACTTTCTTTTTTTATTTTGGTGACAATTACTTCTTGTTAACAGTTTTCAGCCATAAATCCCCCCTGCCCCCCCTCCAAATATTGTAAAGGCCATAAGTAATAAAAATGCTGGAACAGTTTGATTTATCAAAATAGTGTGTCATGGAAAATATTAAAACAGTGTGGTTAATGGAAAACTGGTGTCTGTAGAAGCAAAATTACAGACACCCCATTTACTATTGTAAGCTCTGAGTACAAAAAAATGTTAATGTCATTGGTTGTACACACACTGTGAAAGAAAAGAATTGTCATAACCCGCAGAAATTTCCATTACTTAAGAGCATTTCTGTTTCTTGTATGTATTTATTTGTATATACATTCTGTTAATAGAGTATTTACAAAAAACATTTAGATGACAAAGTTTTCACTTAACTGTAATGTGTAAATGTATTCTATTTTTGAGGAATTATGAGTAGTTATATTGTAGTGTCAAAATACATTGGATGAAATTTTAACCCCTTGATGATGGTAACAGGTTTACAAGTTTCTTGTTTATACTACATTCCGTCATACTGATGACAGAAAACTGGCCCATTTCAAAGTGCCACAATGGAGCTTCTTTATAAAACCTGTTGTTTTAGTACTGATCTTATACTGTAGTGCAGCATGTGTATAGTGTGTATTAATTTAAGATTTTTCCAGCATCTTCAGCAAATGACAACAGTCTCTTGGGACAAATTAGTCTAGTTATTTCTGGAATATTGCCTATACTGTAAACTTTGTGTGTAATTTATAGCAGCTTCATTCTTTGTAAATAGCTCATCAAAATGTAATAATATTTTAATGACTGTTATGCTCCAAAAAACCTTTTGTAACTTTTTCTGACCTTACTTCAGAATAATGTTGAAGATTCAATAAAATTATACAAAAAATTTGGCATTTTATCCTTGGTACTTGAAATACAAATAGCACAATGATAGGCTGCTGTATGCTAAAGACAGAATCACATTGCATTTTTATAAATATTTAGTATGAAAGGAGGCAGGTTAGGTCTTAGGAATTCTGTATGTAAACTCAAAATGTATATTTACTGATACGTATCTGCTGGTTACCAGATGCCACCATTGTTCCCAACAAAGTTTTATGGTGTGTTAGTTTCTGATCTGAATAGATTGTCTGGAAACAACTTTGTTAAAAGAAGAATATAATGAAAAAGAGTGAACCCTTTAATTTTTGAAACAACAGTCAAATCATGTCTGTAACCTATACAGTAAGTAACATATAAACCACTGTAGAAGGTTCTTTACTCCATAATGAACAATATGATTAGTTGATGAATGGATGTTGAAGAGAAACAAACATTAATGTGGGGCCTCCAGGCCATACACTAGATGTGATTAGTACATATAGTTTTTATAGCCATGCACATCAGTGCCTTGATGGGCAGTTTTAATTGTCATTTTTCATGTGGCCGAATCAGATCTTTGATGATCTGACAGAACTGTCCATTACCACTTCTGCATACTGATCTGGACAGGTCATTCAGTGCCAGCTGGTGAGACTGTTAAAACACTATAAGACATGATACACAAAAGCTATTAGGAGTCTGTTATAGAGAAAACAAGAAAGTAAAATTGAACCAAAACGCAATATGGGAAAATGGATAAGTCAAACTATTTTTGTAATGAATCTTCCTAGCAGATTAAAACTGTGTGCTGGACCAAGACTCAAACTCAGGACCTTGGCCTTTCGCGCGCATCGCAAGTGCTCACCAAACCAAGATACCCAGGCATGACTATTTTTGTAATAGTGAAAAGGAGAGAACATTTGGAAAACAGTATATAGGAGTTACTAGCACTGTCAAGCGTGTCTAGTCTATCACCTTTCATCAAGACCATGTCTTCCAGAAGTGTGAAACACAATGGGATTATGCAGATTTTACAGACCTTCGTTAGTCCCTGCAGGAAGATCTGCAGCGGATAGGGACTTGGTGCAGGGAGTGGCAACTGACTCCTAACATAGACAAATGTAATGTGTTGCGAATACATAGAAAGAAGGATCCTTTATTGTATGCTTACATGATAGCGGAACAAACACTGGTAGCAGTTACTTCTGTAAAATATCTGGGAGTATGCGTGCGGAACGATTTGAAGTGGAATGATCATATAAAATTAATTGTTGGTAAGGTGGGTACCAGGTTGAGATTCATTGGGAGAGTCCTTAGAAAATGTAGTCCATCAACAAAGGAGGTGGATTACAAAACGCTCGTTCGACCTATACTTGAGTATTGCTCATCAGTGTGGGATCCGTACCAGGTCGGGTTGACAGAGGAGATAGAGAAGATCCAAAGAAGAGCGGCGCGTTTCGTCACAGGGTTATTTGCTAAGCATGATAGCGTTACGGAGATGTTTAGCAAACTCAAGTGGCAGACTCTGCAAGAGAGGTGCCCTGCATTGCGGTGTAGCTTGCTGTCCAGGTTTAGAGAGCCTGCGTTTCTGGATGAGGTATTGACTGTGGCACGTAAAGTGCCCTCCGCCACACACCGTTGGGTGGCTTGCGGAGTATAAATGTAGATGTAGATTTACAGCTGCAATAGTGTTATATAATTCCTACAGGTTCCCTTGCTTGCAAGTTTTGAATTCTCCAATAATGTTCAGAAGAGAGTTAGAAGAGACAGACACTGGTGCATAGAAACCTACAGCTTTGTCACACAGTAAGAGGATTATAGGGAAGTGTAGAAATAAAGCCTGAGAAAGTGAATTGTGAACCATTGTACCCCAAGACTGATTATTATCCAGTGATAATAAACTTTGTTTTGAGAACAGACACAAGCAAGAAACAGCTGCTGCATGTGCAGTTTGGTGTAACATTGTATTATGGTTGTCTCCCACCATTCAAATTGCTAGAGAGAAATTCTCATTAATTGCATCACATGATTTGCGTACCTCTTCAGAGTGCCTTGACCTCTGAGACACCGTGAAAACGTGGCAGATTTTTTTTTGGTACTCTTACAAGAAAGAACTGTAATGAGGTGGTAAGTAGCAGAGCTTAGAGTCAAAAAGTGCACTAGGAAATGAATACTGGCTGCCAGCATCCCTCAGCTGCACCAAGACATTCCAGGACACCATTTCCCATGCCATAGCCTGGGGCCAGCCTTTGGGAAGCCTTTCTGGCTTGACCGACATGTGCATGACAACAGCCTCCTCGGTCATTCCTTCTGTTCTAGAATGTTTCCGTGCGACATAGAAATGTGAATACTTCCATAAAGACAGACAAGAGCAGCTGCATTTAAACCCCTGCTGGGCCAATCATCATTGTTGAGCAGCTAGGCAGCAATGTGAAGTCCAACAGCTGTTGTTTAGTGTTGTAATAATGATACGGCTATCTGTGTTGTCTCACGAGACTTTGAATCTCTGTCTACCACCTGAGCATGCAGGTAAATGGGCAGGTCAGAAGTCCATTGCCTCCATGGAGCTATGACATGGGTGATCCAGCCTTCCTCGCCCATACCGAGGTATCAACGGGGGACTTTCTTGCCTTGCACTAACGTGCAGGGCCGGAGATGCCATGATGTGTATCAGCCTCACTTGCCATCAGTGCTAGCAGTTTCAAGAGTCCAATGATTGTAAACAGACAGTAATAAAGTAGTTCTTATACGTACAAACTGTCTTCTCCTGTTGCTCCGGCACCCATCTTTGGCAGAAAACCACCACACTCACCCAGCCATTTTGGGAACCCAATTATAACTGGTGTCAGATGAACTGTTCCAGATGGATGACAAGCTGAAGACAGCAACCAGTTCCATAGTTCTGTAGCAGGGACAGCCTATGCAGTAGTATGAGTAATTGCTAATTTTAGAGTTTTTTTTTTTTCAAAACTATATGGTTGTTTCCTTATGCTTTCTTTTTTCTTTTCATTTTATTTTGGATATTACAGTATACTTGTGTTAACAGTAAGTAGGCATCATCAGTGGCGGATACAGGAAAACCTCAAGATACCTTGAGCTACCTTTACTTATACCATTGTAAAAAACAATCAAGTCACATGCAAAGTAAAGCGGATTATACACATATACAAGACGATGCCATCTTATGATACAAAAAAAGTTACAGTTGTGGTTCTCTTTCTTAAATGATGAATTGTGTGTGCATATTCTTCCTGGTAAATTAGTTGATTACATCATCAATGGGAAAATCAATGACAGGGTGAGTGTTCAACAGAGCCAAGCCATTAAGCCGATCCTCCTCCATTGTCGACCTCAGCCGTGTCTTTGTGCGTGTGCTACATAGGAAAGTACAACTACTTGGTAACTCGATTCAGTTGAGTCAACTGACAAAAGAAACGAACGAATAGCGTGCAGGCTGACTGGCGGGGGTGGCACGGGTGGCAATGCGGGCTGCCCCGCAAGCGGGGCTCGCACGCCCTGCCTGTCCCCTGTATGTATCCAGCTCTGGGCAGCATCAATAAACAAGTTTTGGCTCAAGATACGATTTACCTTCTAATAGATCAAGTGGATTAGTTAGAGACAGAATTAGGACAACAAAGAAAGGAAAGAAACAAGCAGTCACTCCTAGTGCACCTATCCTTGATACTAAAATGATTTCATTGGTCACTCCATTTTCTGGGAAATCAGTGAAAGATGTCTTCGTCTTTTTGACAATTTGGATACAACTGCCAGGTTGGGAAAAAGGAATAGTAAGTAGTTATTGAATCTAGCTAAAATAAAGTTAGTGGGAGACACTAGGACATCTGTGATGCACATGAGAAATTAAGAGAAACACAATAATTAGACAAATTGCGGGAAGGCCTAACAGATATAGGAGGAAAATACATCGAACGGCCAGTGTCGGTTGGTCACAGTCAGTGTGCTCCCTGCCGCCGTTGGATAAGCAGCTGCAGCAGCAAGTCGTATACTCCTAGCTCACTCGTTTGTTACATAGTTTAATTCTTAATTTCTTTGCGTGTTTTTGGTACTTGCATTGTTTAATTCATAAATTTCGGGCGTATTATAGTATTTGAGAGTTGTAGCATCGGGTTTTAGTACCTGAATAGTGTAAATTCGCGTAGTCGTTTGTCTACTGTTTTTGTTTTGAACGGCCAGTGTCGGTTGGTCACAGTCAGTGTGCTCCCTGCCGCCGTTGGATAAGCAGCTGAGCAGCAAGTCGTATACTCCTAGCTCACTCGTTTGTTACATAGTTTAATTCTTAATTTCTTTGCGTGTTTTTGGTACTTGCATTGTTTAATTCATAAATAACGGGCGTATTATAGTATTTGGGAGTGTAGCATCAAGTTTTAGTACCTGAATAGCGTAATTTCGCTTAGTCTCCTTCCGCCGCCGAGCAGTGTCAGCAGTACGCAAGTAGCAGCATTACTGCATTTACTAGACAATCTTGTATTTTAATAACCGTTTAAATTTTATCGATTTGTTTGCGCTCTCTGAAGATTAGTTCAGACGTTCTTTGCAAAACAGTTCTTAGCATGGATAGGGACTGCAACTGCTGTGTTCGGATGCAGGCTGAGTTGGCATCCCTTTGCTCCCAGCTTCAGGCAGTGTTGGCTTCGGTCACACAGCTTGAGGCTGTTGCCAATGGGCATCACTGTGGGGGTCCGGATGGGGGTTTGTCGGGGACAGCCAGCTCGTCCCACGCATCCCCTGATCGGACTACGACTGTGGTTGCCCGGGATACTGCCCGCATTGAGGCTGATCCCTCACCTGTGGTGGAGTGGGAGGTCGTTTCAAGGTGTGGCAGGGGGCGAAAGACATTCCGGAGGGCTGAACGGAAAGCCTCTCCAGTTTGTCTGACGAACCGGTTTCAGGCTCTGTCTTAGGCTGACACTGATCTTCGGCCTGACATGGCTGCTTGTCCTGTTCCAGAGGTTGCCCCTCAGTCTGCAAGATCCGGGCAGTTGCAGAGGGTGGGCTTACTGGTAGTTGGGAGCTCCAACGTCAGGCGCGTAATGGGACCCCTTAGGAAAATGGCAGCAAGAGAGGGGAAGAAAACCAATGTGCACTCCGTGTGCATACCGGGGGGAGTCATTCCAGATGTGGAAAGGGTCCTTCCGGATGCCATGAAGGGTACAGGGTGCACCCATCTGCAGGTGGTCGCTCATGTCGGCACCAATGATGTGTGTCGCTTTGGATCGGAGGAAATCCTCTCTGGCTTCCGGCGGCTATCTGATTTGGTGAAGACTGCCAGTCTCGCTAGCGGGATGAAAGCAGAGCTCACCATCTGCAGCATCGTCGACAGGACTGACTGCGGACCTTTGGTACAGAGCCGAGTGGAGGATCTGAATCAGAGGCTGAGACGGTTCTGCGACCGTGTGGGCTGCAGATTCCTCGACTTGCGCCATAGGGTGGTGGTGTTTCGGGTTCCGCTGGATAGGTCAGGAGTCCACTACACGCAACATGCGGCTACACGGGTAGCAGGGGTTGTGTGGCATGGGCTGGGCGGTTTTTTAGGTTAGATGGCCTTGGGCAAGTACAGAAAGGGCAACAGCCTCAACGGGTGCGGGGCAAAGTCAGGACATGCGGGGACCAGGCAGGAATCGGTATTGTAATTGTCAACTGTCGAAGCTGCGTTGGCAAAGTACCGGAACTTCAAGCGCTGATAGAAAGCACCGAAGCTGAATGTACATCTGAAGGTACAGAAAGCTGGCTTAAGCCAGAGATAAATTCTGCCAAAATTTTTACAAAGGTACAGACGGTGTTTAGAAAGGATAGATTGCATGCAACCGGTGGTGGAGTGTTCATCGCTGTTAGTAGTAGTTTATCCTGTAGTGAAATAGAAGTGGATAGTTCCTGTGAATTATTATGGGTGGAGGTTACACTAAACAACCGAACTAGGTTAATAATTGGCTCCTTTTACCGACCTCCCGACTCAGCAGCATTAGTGGCAGAACAACTGAGAGAAAATTTGGAATACATTTCACATAAATTTTCTCAGCATGTTATAGTCTTAGGTGGAGATTTCAATTTACCAGATATAGACTGGGACACTCAGATGTTTAGGACGGGTGGTAGGGACAGAGCATCGAGTGACATTATACTGAGTGCACTATCCGAAAATTACCTCGAGCAATTAAACAGAGAACCGACTCGTGGAGATAACATCTTGGACCTACTGATAACAAACAGACCCGAACTTTTCGACTCTGTATGTACAGAACAGGGAATCAGTGATCATAAGGCCGTTGCAGCATCCCTGAATATGGAAGTTAATAGGAATATAAAAAAAGGGAGGAAGGTTTATCTGTTTAGCAAGAGTAATAGAAGGCAGATTTCAGACTACCTAACAGATCAAAACGAAAATTTCTGTTCCGACACTGACAATGTTGAGTGTTTATGGAAAAAGTTCAAGGCAATCGTAAAATGCGTTTTAGACAGGTACGTGCCGAGTAAAACTGTGAGGGACGGAAAAAACCCACCGTGGTACAACAACAAAGTTAGGAAACTACTGCGAAAGCAAAGAGAGCTCCACTCCAAGTTTAAACGCAGCCAAAACCTCTCAGACAAACAGAAGCTAAACGATGTCAGAGTTAGCGTAAGGAGGGCTATGCGTGAAGCGTTCATTGAATTCGAAAGTGAAATTCTATGTACCGACTTGACAGAAAATCCTAGGAAGTTCTGGTCTTACGTTAAATCAGTAAGTGGCTCGAAACAGCATATCCAGACACTACGGGATGATGATGGCATTGAAACAGAGGCTGACACGCGTAAAGCTGAAATACTAAACACCTTTTTCCAAAGCTGTTTCACAGAGGAAGACCGCACTGCAGTTCCTTCTCTAAATCCTCGCACAAACGAAAAAATGGCGGACATCGAAATAAGTGTCCAAGGAATAGAAAAGCAACTGGAATCACTCAATAGAGGAAAGTCCACTGGACCTGACGGGATACCAATTCGATTCTACACAGAGTACGCGAAAGAACTTGCCCCCCTTCTAACAGCCGTGTACCGCAAGTCTCTAGAGGAACGGAGGATTCCAAATGATTGGAAAAGAGCACAGATAGTCCCAGTCTTCAAGAAGGGTCGTCGAGCAGATGCGCAAAACTATAGACCTATATCTCTTACGTCGATCTCTTGTAGAATTTTAGAACATGTTTTTTGCTCGCGTATCATGTCATTTCTGGAAACCCAGAATCTACTTTGTAGGAATCAACATGGATTCCGGAAACAGCGATCGTGTGAGACCCAACTCGCCTTATTTGTTCATGAGACCCAGAGAATATTAGATACCGGCTCCCAGGTAGATGCTATTTTTCTTGACTTCTGGAAGGCGTTCGATACAGTTCCGCACTGTCGCCTGATAAACAAAGTAAGAGCCTACGGAATATCAGACCAGCTGTGTGGCTGGATTGAAGAGTTTTTAGCAAACAGAACACAGCATGTTGTCATCAATGGAGAGACGTCTACAGACGTTGGAGTGGCCTCTGGCGTGCCACAGGGGAGTGTTATGGGACCATTGCTTTTCACAATATATATAAATGACTTAGTAGATAGTGTCGGAAGTTCCATGCGGCTTTTCGCGGATGATGCTGTAGTATACAGAGAAGTTGCAGCATTAGAAAATTGTAGCGAAATGCAGGAAGATCTGTAGCGGATAGGCACTTGGTGCAGGGAGTGGCAACTGACCCTTAACATAGACAAATGTAATGTATTGCGAATACATAGAAAGAAGGATCCTTTATTGTATGATTATATGATAGCGGAACAAACACTGGTAGCAGTTACCTCTGTAAAATATCTGGGAGTATGCTTGCGGAACGATTTGAAGTGGAATGATCATATAAAATTAATTGTTGGTAAGGCGGGTACCAGGTTGAGATTCATTGGGAGAGTGCTTAGAAAATGTAGTCCATCAACAAAGGAGGTGGCTTACAAAACGCTCGTTCGACCTATACTTGAGTATTGCTCATCAGTGTGGGATCCGTACCAGATCGGTCTGACGGAGGAGATAGAGAAGATCCAAAGAAGAGCGGCGGGTTTCGTCACAGGGTTGTTTGGTAACCGTGATAGCGTTACGGAGATGTTTAATAAACTCAAGTGGCAGACTCTGCAAGAGAGGCGCTCTGCATCGCGGTGTAGCTTGCTCGCCAGGTTTCGAGAGGGTGCGTTTCTGGATGAGGTATCGAATATATTGCTTCCCCCTACTTATACCTCCCGAGGAGATCACGAATGTAAAATTAGAGAGATCAGAGCGCGCACGGAGGCCTCCAGACAGTCGTTCTTCCCGCGAACCATACGCGACTGGAACAGGAAAGGGAGGTAATGACAGTGGCACGTAAAGTGCCCTCCGCCACACACCTTTGGGTGGCTTGCGGAGTATCAATGTAGATGTAGATGTAGATGTAGATACTACTGTGAGCAGCTTAACAGGATATTCGAGAAACATGGGGAATAAGTAGAGAATTTTGTAGACTGTTGTTGAGAACTTCAATCCAGAGACTGGTTTGATGCAGCTCTCCATGCTACTCTCTCCTGTGCAAGCGTCTTCATCTCTGAATAACTACTGCAACCTACAACTTTCTGAATCTGCTTAGCATATTCACCTCTTGGTCTCCCACTACAATTTTTACCCTTCACACTTACCTCCAGTACTAAATTGGTGATCCCTTGATGCCTCAGAATGTGTCCTACCACCCGATCTCTTCTTCTATTCAAGTTGTGCCACAAATTCCTTTTCCTCCCAATTCTATTCAGCACCTCATCATTAGTTACATATCTACCTATTTAATCTTCAGCATTCTTCTGTAGCACCACATTTTGAAAGCTTCTATTCTCTTCTTGTCTAAACTGTTTATTGCCCATAGTTCACTTCCATACACAGCTACACAAATACTGTCAGGAAAGACTTCCTGACAGTTAAATCCATACTCTATGTTAACAAATTTCTCTTCTTCAGAAAAACTTTCCGTGCCATAGTCAGTCTATGTTTTACATTGTCTCTACTTCGAACATCATCAGTTATTTTGCTCCCCAAATAGCAAAATCGCCTTTACTACTTTAAGTATCTCATTTCTTAATCTAACACCTGATTTAATTCGACTACATTCCATTATCCTCGTTTTGCTTTTGTTGATGTTCATCTTATATCCTCCTATCAAGATACTGTCCATTCCGTTCAGCTGCTCTTCCAGGTCCTTTGCTGTCTCTGACAGGATTACAATGTCATTTGCAAACCTCAAAGTTTTTATTTTTTCTCCACGGATTTTAATTCCTACTCCAAATTTTTCTTTTGTTTCCTTTACTGCTTGCTTAATATACAAATTGAATAACATCGAGGATAGGGCACAACCCTGTCTCACTCCCTTCTCAACCACTGCTTCCCTTTCATGCTCTGTACAAATTGTAAATAGCCTTTTGCTCCCCTGTATTTTACCCCTGCCTCCTTCAGAATTTTGAAGAGAGTATTCCAGTCAACATTGTCAAAAGTTTTCTCTAAGTCTACAAATGCTAGAAATGTAGGTTTGCCTTTCCTTAATCTATCTTATGAGATAAGTTGTAGGGGTAGTATTGCCTCGTGTGTTCCAACATGTCTACAGAATTCAAATTGATCTTCCCAAAGGTCGGCTTTACCAGTTTTTCCATTCTTCTGTAAAGAATTCATGTTAGTATTTTGCAGCCATGACCTGTTAAACTGATAGTTTGATAATTTTCACACTTGTCAACACCTGCTTTCTTTGGGATTGTAATTATTATATTCTTCTTGAAGTCTGAGGGTATTTCGGCTGTCTTATACATCTTGCTCACCAAGTGGAAGAGTTTTGTCATGGCTGGTTCTCCCAAGACTGTCAGTAGTTCTGATGGAATGTTGTCCACTCCCAGGGCCTTGTTTCGACTTAGGTCTATCAGTACTCTGTCAAATTCTTCAAGCAGATAATCTCCCATCTCATCTTCATCTACATCCTCTTCCATTTCCACAATATTGCCCTAAAGTACATCGTCCTTGTACAGACCCTCTATATACTCCTTCCACCTTTCTGCTTTCCCTTCTTTACTTAGGATGGGTTTTCCACCTGAGCTCTTGATGTTCATACAAGTGGTTATCTTTTCTCCAAAGGTCTCTTTAATTTTCCTGTACGCAGTATCTATCTTACCCCTAGTGAGATAAGCCTCTCCATCTTTGCATTTGTCCTCTAGCCACCTCTGCTTAGCCATTTTGCCCTTCGTGTTGATCTCATTTTTGAGACATTTGTATTCCTTTGCACCTGCTTCATTTACTGCATTTTTATATTTTCTCCTTTCATTAGTTAAATTCAAAATCTCTTCTGTTACCCAAGGACTTCTACTAGCCTTTTTTTACCTACTTGATTCTCTGTTGCCTTCACTATTTCATCTCTCAAAGCTACCTATTCATATTCTACTGTTTTTCTTTCCCCTGTCAGTTGTTCCCTAATGCTCTCTCTGAAACACTCTACAACCTCTGGTTCTTTCAGTTTATCCAGGTCCCATCTCCTTAAATTCCTACCTTTTTGCAGTTTCTTCAGTTTTAATCTACAGTTCATAACAAATAAGTTGTGGTCATAGTCCACATCTGTCCCCGGAAATGTCTTACAATTTAAAATCTGGTTCTTAAATCTCTGTCTTGCCATTATATAACCTATCCGAAACCTTCCAGTGTCTCCCAGGCTTCTTCCATGTATATAACCTTCTTTCATGGTTCTTAAACTAAGTGTTAGCTGATTAAGTTATGCTCTGTGCAAACTTCTATCAGATGGCTTCCCCTTTCATTCCTTATCCCCAGTCCATATACACCTACTACTTTTCCTTCTCTTCCTTTTCCTACTGTCAAATTCCAGTCCCCTGTGACTATTAAATTTTCGTCTCACTAATTTCTTTTATTGAATCATACATTTCTTCAATCTCTTCATCAGCTGTGAAGCTAGTTGGCATATAAACTTGTAGTACTGTGGTAGGCCTGGGCTTCGTGTCGATCTTGGCTACAATAATGCATTAACTATGCTGTTTGTAGTAGCTTATCCTTGTTCCTATGGCCGGCCGAAGTGGCCGTGCGGTTAAAGGCGCTGCAGTCTGGAACCGCAAGACTGCTACGGTCGCAGGTTCGAATCCTGTCTCGGGCATGGATGTTTGTGATGTCCTTAGGTTAGTTAGGTTTAACTAGTTCTAAGTTCTAGGGGACTAATGACCTCAGCAGTTGAGTCCCGTAGTGCTCAGAGCCATTTGAACCAACCTTGTTCCTATGTTTCTTATTAATTATTAAACATACTCCTGCATTACCTACATCTACATCTATATGGATACACTACAAATCACATTTAAGTGCCTGGCAGAGGGTTCATCGAACCACCTTTACCATTCTCTATTATTCCAATCTCGTATAGCGCACGGAAAGAATGAACACCTATATCTTTCCGTACGAGCTCTGATTTCCCTTATTTTATCGTGGTGATCATTCCTCCCTATGTAGGTCAGTGTCAACAAAATATTTTCGCTTTCGGAGGAGAAAGTTAGTGATTGGAATTTTGTGAGAAGATTCCATCACAATGAAAAATGCCTTTCTTTTAATAATGTCCAGCCCAAATCCTGTATCATTTCTGTGACACTCTCTCCCATATTTTGCGATAATACAAAACATGCTGCCTTTCTTTGAACTTTTTCAATATACGCCGTCAGTCCTGTCTATTAAGGATCCCACACCGCGTGGCAGCATTCTGAAAGAGGATGGACAAGTGTAGTGTAGGTAGTCTCCTTAGTAGGTCTGCTGCATTTTCTAAGTGTCCTGCCAGTAAAACGTAGTCTTTGGTTAGCCTTCCCCACAACGTTTTATATGTGTTCCTTCCAATTTAAGTTGTTCATAATTGTAATTCCTAGGTATTTAGTTGAATTTATGGCCTTTAGATTTGATTGATTTATTGTGTAACCGAAGTTTAATGAGTTCCTTTTAGCACTCATATGGATGACCTCACACTTTTCATTATTTAGGGTCAACTGCCACTTTTTGCACCATTCAAATATCTTTTCTAAATTTTTTTGTGGATTTGGGGATTACAATATTCAATCTCGCTATGACAACTCTGTGTTCACTAATCCCTGAATCGGTTTTATGCTCATTATTAACTCAGGATTATTTGTTGCTAAGAAGTCAAGTGTGTTTTCACAACCATTTACTATTCGCATGGGCTCATGAACTAATGCTCAAAATAATTTTCAGAGAATGCACAATTTCAGATGATATTTTATGCGCACCTCCAGAATTGAACATGTATTTTCACCAACATATCAAGGGTAAACTAAAGTCACCACCAACTATTATCGTATGAGTCGGGTACATGTTTGAAATCAAACTCAAGTTTTCTTTGAACCTTTCAGCAACTGTATCATCTGGATTGGGAGTCAGTAAAAGGATCCAATTATTATTTTATTCCAGTTGCCAACAATGACCTCTGCCCATACTAACTCACAGGAAGTATCTACTTCAATTTTGCGACAAGTTAAACTGCTTCTGACAGCAACAAACATGCCACCACCAACCGTGTTTAGCCTATCCTTTTGGAACACCATTAGGTTCTTCGCAAAAAGTTTGGCTGAGCTTATATCCGGCTTTAGCCAGCTTTCAGTGCCTATAACGATTTGAGCATCAATGCTTTCTATTAGTGCTTGGAGATCTGGTACTTTCACAACACAGCTACGACAGTTTACAACTGTTATACCAATGGTTCCTGTATCTACGTTCTTCCTGTGTTCAGCCTGCACCCTTTGTGACTGAAGCCCTTCTTGTGTTTTCCCAAGACTCTCTAACCTAAAATACCGCCCAGTCCATGCCACATAGCCCCTGCTACCCGTGTAGCCGCCTCCTGCCTATAGTGGACACCTGACCTATTTAGCTGATCCCGAAACCCAACCACCCTTTGGCGCAAGTCGAGGAATCTGTAGCCTACACGGTTGCAGAACCGTCTGAGCCTCTGATTCAGACCCTCCACTTGGCTCTGTACCAGAGGTCCGTAACGGTCCTGTCAACTATGCTGCAAATGGTCAGCTCTGCTTTCATCTTGCAAGCAAGACTGGCAGCCTTTACCACTTCTGTTAGCCGCTTGAAATCGCAGAAAATCTCTTCTGATCCAAAGTGACACACATCATTGGTAGCGACGTGAGCAACCACCTGCAGTTGGCTGCACCCTGTGCTCTTCATGGCATATGGGAGGACCCTTTCCACATCTGGAATGACTCCACCCGGTATACACACGGGGTGCACATTGGTTTTCTTACCCTTCTTGTCAGCCAAGTCCCCAAGGGGCCCGATAACGCAACTAACCACCCTCTGTGATTGCTCGGATCTTGCAGGTAGAGTGGTTTCCTCTGAAACAGGACAGGCAACAGCATCTGGCTCAGTGACAGTGTCAGCCACAGACAGCACCTGGATTTGTTTGTCAGACAAACCGGGGGAGGCCTTACGTGCGGCCGCCTGGGAAGTCTTTCGCCACCTGCTTCGCCCCCGGGGCGACCTCCCACTCGACCACAGGTGAGAGATCAGCCTCAGTGCGAGCAGTAACTGGGTTGCCCACCGGTGAGGACCGATTGGAGGACTCGCACCTGCTGGACGTCTGTTGGATTCCCACGGCCGGCCCACAACAGTGGTGCCCATCCACTGCAGCCTCAAGCTGTGTAACCGAAGCCATCACAGCCTGAAGCTGAGAGCAAAGTGTCACCAACTCGGCTCACATGTGCACACAACAATTGCTGTCCCTGTCCATATTAAAGACCGTGGAAAACTAAACTATGCAGAGAAACGGACTATCGACACATGCTGCACAACTCTACTGTAAACCCTGACAAAATCGCAGGAGCTGTGTCTAATTATACACAGATATTCAAAAACCTAACTACTGAAACATTCAGGTGAAACTAAATAATTTGCCCCTGATTACGAACTTGTAATATGCCACAAAATCGGTTTACTTTCTGATGCAAACAAAATTGCAAGAACAGTGGCTATTAGGTATTAAATTTACACACAGAAACTCAAGAAACTAAACTATTAAAGCACACAGATAATATAGTAAAATTCGCTCCTGGTTAGGAACTCATAAATGTCACAAAAGCAGTTACTTCCCTGTTCCTGCATCTGTCTCGGTCGGCTACTACTGCCGTTATTTGATTTTGTATTTATAACCCTGTATTCACCTGACCAGAACTCTTGATACTCCTGCCACCAAACTTCACTAATTCCCACTATATCTAACTTTAACCTGTCCATACCTACCTGCCCTATTAAGGGATCTGACATTCCATGCTCTGATTCCTAGAGCGCCAGTTTTCTTTCTCCTGACAATGGCATCCTCCTGAGTAGTCACTGCCCAGAGATTCGAACAGGGGACTATTTTACCTCTGGAATATTTTACCCAAGAGGACGCCATCATCATTTAACCATACAGCAAAGCTGCATGCCCTCGGGAAAAATTATGGCTGTAGTTTCCCCTTGCTTTCAGCCGTAGACTACATTCGGAAAATTAATATCAATACGTATGAGCTCGCTGAGGTTTATAATGTTAATAACGCTGTGTTGCAGGAGGCTGAGTAGAGAGCACTGATGCATTTTTACAGAAATTGCAGCCAGATATGTCATGTAGAGTTCATATGGAATTCCTGAAGCCTCTGGATTAAGCAGTAGAAACTGCATTTGCACTAGCTGAATCTGATGTGGTCAACAAACCAAAGGAAAAGAAAGCAATATTCAGTATAGGTATCAAATCTTTTTAGATATCATCATACAGGTCATATGAACTGTAAATGCCGGGAACAATGTCAAGCAGGTGAGTGTTTTGGACATTCCAAACAGAATTATATGTACAAAAGTTGACAGAGACAGGGAAGGTGGTCATCATGTGGACGTCCTGTCCTGCCGTTAAACAGGGGAGGGGCCACGTGACAAATGTGTAGCCCTCCCAGTAAGGGTTTGCACAGGTCTCCTTTGTGAAAACTCTGTGCCAGACGTTTTTTGACAGGTACGCAAGAGGAAAGTTGTGCAAATTCTTATTAGATACAGGAGCTCAAGTATCTGGTAACAAGTAAGAATGTACTTCATAAAGTAGAAGAATCCACTGTGCTGGAGATTAAGTGATGTAGGTGGGGGTCATGTTAATTCACTTGGTTTGGCAGTGCTATGATTTTGAATGGATGAAGCAATTTCCAGGTTATTGTAGAAGTTCTCCTTGCAGTTGACAGTGCCTCCGACATCATACTCGGTTTAGATTTCCTGGTTGTGGATCACACCAAAGTTGACTTGAAACTGAATGGGGCATCACTTCATCTTAACCACTACTGCTGCAAGTGCAAGGATCACATATAGGGGTGGGCACCTAAACTGCATACCAGGTCTCTTCAAGGCTAACCCGCAGGATAACATATTGAAAGGTTCTAGAAAGTTAATCTGGGTTTATGTAGGGGCTGATCTGGTTATCTCTATGTGAATAGTTAAGCCTTTGCTGGAGAATTAAGAATGATAAAGCACAATGTTTTATGTGAGGTAGTTTGTCCTGTATATAGGGAAACAGATTTAAGCAGAATTGTGGCTGCCAGCATTGACAGCAGTTCTGGAGAGGCAAAGCTATCACAAAGTGCTCTGATAGGCAGCCTAGGAGTAAATCAGAGCAAATCAAATGTAAATGGGAGTTTTCCCTGAGTGTCTATGGTTGGTGGTTGGTAGGACTGGGCCCACACTTCAAGTATGCCTGGGGCGGGGGGGGGGGGGGGGGGGGGTGCATTAGGAATGGTGAGAGCTGGCCATCCCACACTCCCAACCAGTAGTGCTTATGTCTGAGCAATAGGTGGATCTCCCATTCTGCAATGTGTAATGATAAAATTCTGCTTGTGAAGGAGTTCAAGCAATGGAAAGTTTTTGGAGATTAACTGCACAGTTTGGGACAAGTCACTGTCAAGTACTTCTGTGTGTGCCTGGGACAAGAAGCTCAAGGCAGGACAAGAATGAGTGAAAAATCAGGAACATGGTCATTGTTATAGGACCAGAATTACAGACAAAAACGTTCATGTGGTTCTAGGTGTTCTTGAAGAAGATCGGCTGGTGGGTGTATCTGAAATTGCAGAACGGATCAGAGTAAGTTATAGGACCTGTCAAGCTTGCAACATAAATGACCTAAAATTCTGTAAAGTTTGTGCTAGATGGGTCCCTCACCTTTTGACTGCAGTTCAAGAGTTGAGACATTTGGAGGTCTGTTAGAGGCTTACAGGCAATGTTTGTGAAAGTTGGTGGTGAATTTTTAGTCGGATCATCATCTGCAATGAAAAGTTGGTCCACTATTACTTTCCTGAGTCAAAACAAGCCAGTGTGGAGTAGCAGAGGAAAGGCGAGATAGCCCCAGTGAAAGTGAAGACTTGACTGGCACCTGGAAAAGTTCTTTCAACTATTTTATTTAACTGGTGAAGCTCTTTGCTCACCAGTGCACGAGTGGCATGAAATCAATGCTGCTTAACATTGAACTGTTGAAGAAGGTGAGGGCTGCATACTGCCACAAAAGGAAAGACTGATAGATTAGAGAGGCCATCCTCCTCCATGACAATGCCAGGCCCCATACTTAAGATCTAATGGTATCAAAACTAGAACAAATGTACTCAACTCAACTGGCTAATCTTCCTAGAGCCTGGACGTATCGCTCTGTGAATTTCATTTTTTTGGGGCACTTAAGGAGCTCTTCAGGGGAAGTGATTTGAAGATGATGAGGGTGTGGAGGGATTCATGCGCAATTAACTGAACCATCTGTTAAAAATGAACAAGTAAAGAAATTTTATTTTTTAGAAAATTTCTGTGTCTTAAGTTCACAGCCGTTTATGGACTCACCTGTTGTATCGGCAAATAAAATAGATAACTGCTGTATTTTTAACTATCATTGAATAACAAGACTCAAAGCAAATTTTTTGATTTTTTTGTTTTTATTGTATCTTTAGTCATTGACTATCAGTTATGTTTGTGATGATTTTTGTAAAAAAATATCATTTTACAGATTTGATTACATACCTCATTTTAAAATGTTGTTACAGTTTAGATTATGCTGTTGCAAAATATATTTTGCTAGTGCATATGGGGTTAAGTGAACCACCCATTTTGAGGTTAACTGGTCAGTGGGTCAGTTAACACCACTAAAAACATGCCTTGTATCTACTCCTATATTCACACCAATAGAAGCATTACTAAGCATAACAACTAGGCATACTATGAAAACAGGCTTCATAGAGAGAGAGAGAGAGAGAGAGAGAGAGAGAGAGAGAGTGTGTGTGTGTGTGTGTGCGCGCGCGCATTTTTTCTGCTTTGTTGGTAAAGAATCAGTCAGTCAACATATCCTTGAAAAAGTTTCTTTGCAGAAATTAGAAAAAGCATGTATGTTCCAAAGTTAACACTTTAAATGATACATGGGAAAGGCTCTTCATTTAGTAGCTGGTAGCAACAATCTTAAGCCATCAAATGAATACCTAAACGTTTTTACAAAAGTGTCATGAAAAGAGTTTCACACTATTTTGCTCACTCTGACACCTCATAAAAGCCAGAAGCTACATCCTCCTGATTTAGGAGATTTGCTTCATTCAAGAAATTCCATAATGCAGCACAGTGTGATCTCGTGGCAAGCCCAGAGATGCCAAACAAACGTATGATGTTGGTGGACTAGTTGCAGTGAATTCTCCCTGTCATTACCAACCAAAATATATGCAGCAATTTTAAGGCGTGTGGCATGGAACTACTAGACACAGATAGTTTTGGACCTGAAGGCTGTTAGCCAGATTATTTGGCTAATTGACTTATTTATCTGAAGAGTTAATTTGCCACTTACTTCCATTGTTGATGTTTCTGACAAGATCATAACTGCAGACCTGAACATTCGTCAGCCTCCTGAAGAAGCCAATTCAGTAACAAAAGAAGTGAGGCATTGTCTTCAGAAGACATTTGGCCTCACTAAAAAAACTAAATTAATGATCATGACATACACTGCCATCAAAAACAACTGTGAAGAAGAAACTAGAGTAACAGAAGAAACTGAAGAAATCTAATACACCGATAGGAAAATGGTCAAGAAATGAAAGGAATGTAAACTTAAACAGAAAGTATTTGACTTGGAAGAATCGGAAGAGCCTTCAGAATACGTTAGGGCAACACATCTACAGCAGTGGGTATTTCTTCAGCTGAAAAAAGCATGGTGTATTCTTTGGAAAATTTCTTCATTGTGAAAGTATATGATGACCATTCTATAGCTTCCAGACATTACACTGCTAAGGTTTTGCAAGTCCTAAAATATGAAACTCAACTGTAATTATACATATGTATGAGTGAAATAACAAAAGTTATGTGAACACATGAAATAAGTTTTGTACGAGTTACTGGTGTTTTACTGAAATTACCTAACACATTTCAATGAGTTTTTTAAAAGGGTAAACTGCCATTTGACTGTGTGTTACACTATATATCTTCTGTGCTATTAAGATTTCAGCTTTTATGACATTATCAAGTAAAATGCTACAAGTTGTTAGACCATTATTATGCCATATCTGTCATAACAGATGTGACATAATGATAGTCTAACAACTTTTACCATTGTACTTGACAATGGCATAAAAGCCAAAATTTAGATAGTACGGGAGATAAATATAGTAATACACAGTCAAACAGTGGTTTAATTTAATAAAAGATATTGCACAACTTGGCTCAACACCATCAAAAACATTTCAGTGGTCAGGTCAGTATGCAAATAAGTTTTCTTTTAATTGTGATTTGATTGATTTTATGTCATATCAGTTATTTTAGAGCCTTTTGTAGACTGTTGTGATCCAGTAATTTATTACTTGTAAGCCATTATACTGTATTCCATAGCGTGCAGTTATTTGCTACTTTGATGTGTATTTTGTTTCTGAATGTATACCATTTAATGATGGAGGCTCAGCTAACCCCACTGCACGGCTCAGTTGACCAGCAGGGATTAAGTGGACCACTTGCAACTATGTTACATTTTTTATTACTTTCGTTAATATTTAGGTTAGGCTCTTATTATTTTTTTCAAATATATACTACATAGCTACCAAAACAATGATATGCTAAACACTTACTTCTTATGAAAAATATGAATACAAAAAATCAAAATTTAAGAACTGGTCCAGTTAACTCAGCTTTGTTGTGTGAGTTGTCTTTGTTCCACTCCAAAAAAACAGACAACAAACAAAACAGAATTCTTCCAAAGAGTCAGTCGGCAGTTGTTATACTCTGTGGGAAACCCAGTGGTTATTATTTTTACTTATTACGAGTAAGGACATTACAGTGGCACAACAGCATTAGAGCTACAAGGGTCAAGGGTTATTTATAACAACATTCGACACAATGTTACCAAACCAACTTTTTGATTGCCCACCACAATCACTGGAACCACCACCTTAGATATCATCCACACATTAATTTACATACCCAACCTACTCTTTGAAATCCTACTTTCTGAAAACCTGACTTCTTGAGTTACACTTTAGACTCGACCATGCTCTCCTCCCTAGATCATGTTAGCTGCATAAAATGGTCACAAATCAATGAAGCACCTTTTAGACCATGTAAAATACCAACTCGTAACAATGGGAAAGTCAACTGCCTGCATGAATTTAGCCATAATATGTATTGTTTACAACCATTTGAAGTGGAAAGTTACCCAAAATTCCACCCCTGCTAACTATCAACCTATCTACATCTACATCTACATCTATACTCCGCGAGCCACTTTACGGTGTGTGGCGGAGGGTACTTATTGTACCACTATCTGATCCCCCCTTCCCTGTTCCATTCACGAATTGTGCGTGGGAAGAACGACTGCTTGTAAGTCTCCGTATTTGCTCTAATTTCTCGGATCTTTTCGTTGTGATCATTACGCGAGATATATGTGGGCGGTAGTAATATGTTGCCCATCTCTTCCCGGAATGTGCTCTCTCGTAATTTCGATAATAAACCTCTCCGTATTGCGTAACGCCTTTCTTGAAGTGTCCGCCACTGGAGCTTGTTCAGCATCTCCGTAACGCTCTCGCGCTGACTAAATGTCCCCATGACGAATCGCGCTGCTTTTCGCTGGATCATGTCTATCTCTTCTATTAATGCAACCTGGTAAGGGTCCCATACTGATGAGCAATACTCAAGAATTGGACGAACAAGCGTTTTGTAAGCTACTTCTTTCGTCGATGAGTCACATTTTCTTAGAATTCTTCCTATGAATCTCAACCTGGCGCCTGCTTTTCCCACTATTTGTTTTATGTGATCATTCCACTTCAGATCGCTCCGGATAGTAACTCCTAAGTATTTTACGGTCGTTACCGCTTCCAATGATTTACCACCTATGGCATAATCGTACTGGAATGGATTTCTGCCCCTATGTATGCGCATTATATTACATTTATCTACGTTTAGGGAAAGCTGCCAGCTGTCGCACCATGCATTAATCCTCTGCAGGTCCTCCTGGAGTACGTACGAGTCTTCTGACGTTGCTACTTTCTTGTAGACAACCGTGTCATCTGCAAATAGCCTCACGGAGCTACTGATGTTGTCAACTAAGTCATTTATGTATATTGTAAACAATAAAGGTCCTATCACGCTTCCCTGCGGCACTCCCGAAATTACCTCTACATCTGCAGATTTTGAACCGTTAAGAATGACATGTTGTGTTCTTTCTTCTAGGAAATCCTGAATCCAATCACAAACCTGGTCCGATATTCTGTAAGCTCGTATTTTTTTCACTAAACGTAAGTGCGGAACCGTATCAAATGCCTTCCTGAAGTCCAGGAATACGGCGTCAATCTGCTCGCCAGTGTCTACGGCACTGTGAATTTCTTGGGCAAATAGGGCGAGCTGAGTTTCACATGATCTCTGTTTGCGGAATCCATGTTGGTTATGATGAAGGAGATTTGTATTATCTAAGAACGTCATAATACGAGAACACAAAACATGTTCCATTATTCTACAACAGATTGACGTAAGCGAAATAGGCCTATAATTATTCGCATCTGATTTATGACCCTTCTTGAAAATGGGAACGACCTGCGCTTTCTTCCAGTCGCTAGGTACTTTACGTTCTTCCAGCGATCTACGATAAATTGCTGATAGAAAGGGGGCAAGTTCTTTAGCATAATCACTGTAGAATCTTAAGGGTATCTCGTCTGGTCCGGATGCTTTTCCGCTACTAAGTGATAGCAGTTGTTTTTCAATTCCGATATCGTTTATTTCAATATTTTCCATTTTGGCGTCCGTGCGACGGCTGAAGTCAGGGACCGTGTTACGATTTTCCACAGTGAAACAGTTTCGGAACACTGAATTCAGTATTTCTGCCTTTCTTCGGTCGTCCTCTGTTTCGGTGCCATCGTGGTCAACGAGTGACTGAATAGGGGATTTAGATCCGCTTACCGATTTTACATATGACCAAAACTTTTTAGGGTTCTTGTTTAGATTGTTTGCCAATGTTTTATGTTCGAATTCGTTGAATGCTTCTCTCATTGCTCTCTTTACGCTCTTTTTTGCTTCGTTCAGCTTTTCCTTATCAGCTATGATTCGACTACTCTTAAACCTATGATGAAGCTTTCTTTGTTTCCGTAGTACCTTTCGTACATGATTGTTATACCACGGTGGATCTTTCCCCTCGCTTTGGACCTTAGTCGGTACGAACTTATCTAAGGCGTACTGGACGATGTTTCTGAATTTTTTCCATTTTTGTTCCACATCCTCTTCCTCAGAAATGAACGTTTGATGGTGGTCACTCAGATATTCTGCGATTTGTGCCCTATCACTCTTGTTAAGCAAATATATTTTCCTTCCTTTCTTGGCATTTCTTATTACACTTGTAGTCATTGATGCAACCACTGACTTATGATCACTGATACCCTCTTCTACATTCACAGAGTCGAAAAGTTCCGGTCTATTTGTTGCTATGAGGTCTAAAACGTTAGCTTCATGAGTTGGTTCTCTAACTATCTGCTCGAAGTAATTCTCGGACAAGGCAGTCAGGATAATGTCACAAGAGTCTCTGTCCCTGGCTCCAGTTCTGATTGTGTGACTATCCCATTCTATACCTGGTAGATTGAAGTCTCCCCCTATTACAATAGTATGATCACGAAACTTCTTCACGACGTTCTGCAGGTTCTCTCTGAGGCGCTCAACTACTACGGTTGCTGATGCAGGTGGTCTATAGAAGCATCCGACTATCATATCTGACCCACCTTTGATACTTAACTTAACCCAGATTATTTCACATTCGCATTCGCTAATAACTTCACTGGATATTATTGAATTCTTTACTGCTATAAATACTCCTCCACCATTGGCGTTTATCCTATCCTTGCGGTATATATTCCATTCTGTGTCTAGGATTTCGTTACTGTTCACTTCCGGTTTTAACCAACTTTCCGTTCCTAATACTATATCCGCACTATTTCCTTCAATAAGAGATACTAATTCAGGAACCTTGCCCTGGATACTCCTGCAGTTTACCAATATTACGTTAACTTTTCCTGTTTTTGGTCTCTGAGGACGGACGTTCTTTATCAACGATGATAATGTCCTCTCTGGTAAGCCGTCAGGTATTTTATCGTTTCGCCCAAGGGGGGGTCCCTCTAACCTAAAAAACCCCCGTGTGCACGCCACACGTACTCTGCTACCCTAGTAGCTGCTTCCGGTTGAGATATTCGCTATTTTTGACTTCATTAAAACAGCAAATACGAGTAGTTAATACTTTCAGCCAGAAGGCAAATACTTGTTTGTAAATAATGATTAATGTATAATGAGGCGTCGCATAGCGACGGTGGAATTTTCTAGTGATGTAATTTGTCGTCTTTGGGCGGCAATAAAAACAGAAAAATACGGATAGATATACGATCCTTCACTATTTTGTTCGCTGGAGAACAAATGAAGCCTTGAGCGCTAAGAAGACTTTTACTGTTTTTCTCGAGTAAGACGGACGCAGATTTGTGGCGGTCTGATCTACTAAATAAATAAATAAAAACGTGTTCCGTCTAAGTTTTGAGTGAAGTGTAAAGAACTGTTATAACTTACCGTGACGACGCACGAGCGACTCAAAGAAGACAATGGCTATATAAAAGAGCGCTAAATGGACATGATATGGACATAAAAATCTACCGTCATTGTAGTATTAAGCTTAAGGTACGATATATGTTTTAGTTATAATAAATATTTGTTCTGGGAATACTGAATCATTTAGCAGTGCTCATTTCTATTATCTCCTCAGTATTATTTTCATTTTAATTATGCATTTTGCTAATATTACAGACACCAAGATCAGCAGTCTAATGTGCGTGTTACATTGATAAAAAGAAAACTGTTTTATCGTCTTCTTGCATCAGCTTTAATATCGAATTTCCCTTTTGTGTGATGTTACAGTTGTTTTTGCGCCCTTAAGAACTTTCTGGTCCCTTAGGAAATTTTTTTGTCATAACAATAACTTCACAACCGGGTATGATCGTATCTACGATCATGAAGTAATTAGAAAGACGATAACGCAACTTCTTAATCAATAGCACGCTAGTTGTGACTGCCTCAAGCCACGCGGAACCGCAAGTAAAAACTATTCACATCTCATAATGCAATATTTTATGACAATGGTCAATCCATGATTCTTACGCCAATTGTGATTGATAAAACAGTTAGTTAAATCTCAATTTCCAACTTTCCATTGAATAGCAACATCACTTCTATTTTGTAACATCACACTTGGCGCCCGAACAGGGACTTGACCAAAAATTAGTTCAGATTCTTGGAAAATTTTCTATGTGCTTGTGTTAATAAATGTTCTCTCGTTTCATGTACACATCATCTCTCTGTGAGTAAGACAGAAAATACGCTGGTCGATAACGCAGTTTAATTATCGAGAGAAAGGAAAAGAAAAGAGACGCGAATTTGCTGAGACAACATAGCGGTAACCAAGCCATCAAAAAGTAAGTCAGAATTTTGCATACGCAGTGTAGTGCTCCAGTAGCAACGTTGCTTTTCCAAGTCGATCCACATCCTTTCTATCTCCTTTCCGCTATAGAAAATCTGCTTTATTTTATCTTTCAAAGTAAAATTATTCGTAGTCTGATAATAGAAATTATTTCTCCCCATTGTTAGTATAGCTGTATTACATTTTCAACATGGTGGATAGTGTGTGCAATTTGCAGTGAAGAGCATCTTCATTCATTTGTCTGAAACGTTTAGGTTCCATCTTGTCTTCTCGCCAGATAGAATTTCATTTGTTGCTCACGCGAGAGTGGTGCTCTTAGCGGACTCACCACGTCACTGACAAACGACGAAAGCCTTGCGTAGCACGTGATTTACTAACGAAAATGGCAGATAGTAAACAGAGACAGGTGACAACAGGAGACGGGAGTGAAGACGTTAATAGTATTCCATACCCTTTACGATCGCGAACGGTAGGTTCCCGTGTGGAAACTGAACTAACCATGTCTGTAACAGGGGAAAGTGACCCTAAAGTCCAAATTCTTCCAGCTGCAGCTACAAATGACCTCGGTGCGTTAATGGAAATGCTGAAACAACAGTTTGACGCAGTAAATGAGACTATAAAAACACAAAATGAGACTGTTAACGCCCGATTAGATGCTGTAAGCGAATCAGTAAAAACACAAAATGAGACTATAAAAACACAAAATGAGACTGTTAACGCCCGACTAGATGCTGTAAGCGAATCATTAAAAACAGAGCTAGGCACAATCAAAACAGATCTGCGTAAAGAAATTACGGCTGAATTAAATACCCATTTGGGTGAAGTGCAAACTAAGATCAGTGATCAAATTCAGAAAATGCAGAAACAGGTGAAAAGTGAAATAGCTGAAGTATCTGGAACATTAAACACAAAAATTCAGGCAGCTACCAAAGAAATAAACTCAGTTAGAAATGCAGTATCTGACATTGAAGGTGTAGTAGAGGATCTGTCGAGGCAGATAGACTCAATCAATATCGAAGAACAGGTTAAGAGCACCGTGAAAGCACACACGGAGGCATTGTCGGAACACTACGGTGAATGGATAAAGGGTAAAGATATTTTTATCGAAAAGAAGGTCAGGGAGGAGCTTAGGGAGACTGTCAAGGATGTAACTTATGAAATCTTAGCTGCTCCTGGTAAGTCTGGAGACACAGTAGTTTCTGAATTGGGACAGATTCGGAGGACACTTACACGGGATCTTCCCGAGTGGAAGCAGCAAGTAGTGGACGAAGTCAGAATGCTGAGAAACTGGGTAGAAAATCCGCACACACATACGCAAACTATAGGGAACAACTCTTTAGACGGTGACGAATGTCAGTCAACTCCTTATCGTTCACCGCCTGATTACATGCAAAACAACAGTCCTGTTGAGTCCCGAGTAGGGAAACTAAATGATCCGCCCACAATTGTGAGTTTAATGCAAGAGGAAAGTGTGATTAAGCATCGCACTTTTCCTGTTTTTCATCCGCAGAAGCGAGAAATACACCCCATCGTGTTCCTAAAGAATTTTTCCGGCATATTTCCCAGGAGCTGGACAGACAGACAGCGTATTCAGTTCGTCACTGGCTTTATTTCTGGTGATGCAGCATTATGGGGAGCGGAAATGGTAGACACGTGTAGGAATTATGAAGAGTTTGAGAAAATGTTCTTGGCAAAATTTTGGAGTAATGGGGTACAGCAAAGATTAAGGAAGGAGGTGTATGGTGCGGAAATTTTCAATGAGAAGCATGGAAGTCTCCGGCGATACTTCGAGAAGTATCTAGCAAAAATTAAATTCTGGGATTCTCCGATTTCTTCCAAGGACGTAATTATGATTCTCAAAAGCAAACTCCCTGTGTCTATTAGAGAGAAATTAGTAAATGTGTCCGAAGAAGACACGGATGTATTCCTTTCTGTGCTGGATTCCTTAGATTTAATTAGCGAGGATGTGCGCTCCAAGGTTGGCAGCGGCAAATTCTTCCCTGGCAGCCAGCAGAATGCATCGCACGCGGACAACAATGCGCCCAAGGAGAGAGCGAGCTACTGCGACCGCTGTTACCAACCTGCCAGCCGTTATGAAAACGCAAATGGCAATAACTTTAAATGGAAGCAGAAAACCAATTACAGTAATCAGCAGAGATACCACCCAATTTACAACCACCAGGTACAACATCAGTACGGAAACCCACCCTTTAATTCTGCGCCTGAGCAGTATGGAAATTCTCCACAAACGATTGGTAATTTTTCAAATGGACCAGTGTACAATCAAAGTTATAGGTCGAAAAATAGCAAGTGGCATGGGCAAGGCGGAGGCCACCCAGCACAACATCAGAACAACTTTTCACAGAATAGAGAACCGCGGAACAATTTTCAAACGGTACCAAATGCGAACTTTCCTTCACAAGGAAATGATTCTGCCGGCAACCAAAAGATCGGGCGACAGCAGACGTCTCAAGTATTTTATTCACAAGTGAATGCACCCAGTGGATTTTACCCCTCTACACCGGCATTTGTACCACATAACCAGCACCAATATGAAACGGAACAAACACTTAAGGCCATGAATGACAAACAGGTTAAACATCCTGCGGAAAACTAGAGGCAGCACCTTTCAGCCTCCTAGAGGTCGCTGCCGGTTCCAGTGGGGGCACTAACGAATACTCTGATTCTGAGTATGTTAATGCGATACGGTACGACCATGAGACCGACTTACGAGATGACCTTGCACATGACAAAGAAGCTCAAGACATTAACAACATTTATGATGAACAGGTCCAGGCTTCGATTAAGATTTCTATTGCCAACATTCCTGTCACAGCCATTGTTGATACAGGAGCAAACATCAATGTGATGTCATCATGTCTTTTCAGACAGGTGTCTTCTTTTTCAAAAGTTTTATCATTGCCGATTCAGGGCTGCTCCATATCGGGAGCGACTGGTCCATTGAAACAAAGAGTTAGTTTACAGACACAGCCTCAACTGCAGATAGAATCTGTTTCGGTTTCCTGCCTCTTGAGTATTGGAAATTTCCTTGTGTGAACTGTTAATGATAAGTATTAATGATAAGTATTAAGTGCTATGTATGGAAAAATTGTTTATAGTGATGGACATTGAACTGATATTTCTTCAAAAAGCTGAAGCAGGAAATTGGGGTTGAACCAAGAATTTCAATTTAATTTTAAGTTAGTATTAAAAAAAAAAAGTGCTTGCGAGGCGATTGCCCGGAGCTATATAAATATGTAAAGGTGAGAAATGGAGAAGGATGCGTAAATAAGCACTTCTCTCAAGGTACAAGAAGATAGATTTATTTTTAGTAATGTAAGTACTTGAAGTTCTGTTGTAAAAGCCCAAATTACCTGCTTAAAAAAAAAAGGTACATGTTCAAACACTCCAGACAGTGGACAGGAGTAGGAGAAATAGCTTAAAGTTCAGTTAAAGCGTGCTGTTAAATGGAAAAACAAGTGGTAACCCGCATGTGTTCACGCAAGGAGACAATAAGCTGTAGTAAACTAAGTAAGGTGAAATACAGTACAAATGGAGGCAAACCATGAAGCATCAATAATGTAGCGTAAGTACTCCACGAGGCCACTAATTGCTATGAAAGTAAACTATTTCCCTGTGATCTGAGCCCAATGTAAAGAGTATATGAGGAATGTTAGCTGACGAATTGATTTCAGTAGAATCGAGGTACTAAATAACCACACAGCAAGCCCCCTGTATCATAAATAAGTCCAAGTAAAGATCTTCAGAAGATTTGTAGTGTAATCTAGCGACCATTCAATACCCTAATTGAAGGCTAATCTAAAGAACAAGCAATGCAGTGATATTTAAACTTAATACTGACTATAACCAGAGTAAGACGTAGAAGTAGCAAAGCATGCTGTAATGAAAGAGGTTGAAATTTATATATGTGCCTATGTTTATTACGATAATTTTATTTACGTGCAGATTTTATTGCAAAAATGTCTCCTAAGACACTCCTCTTATGAAATCCATTTTCCTTCTGCCCGTTCCTTTTGATCCTGGTTCATTAACCCAGACCAAGGGTCGACTTGTAAAAGGCACGTGTGCTTCGGGGCAAAGCAGTGCTTATGAGAAATGAGACACGTAGCGTGATGAACTTCGCTAGCTTTGGTAATGTTTGTTATGGACCGGTTGCGTAAACCCAGTGAACTGTCGGTAATTCCATTCATGCGAAAAATAGTAGACACGCGTTACCCTATTTTTTTTTTAACAGAGAACGATTGCTGAGTACATGAAGCGAAGAGGGAGACCTATTGTTATCCAGTCTGCCCTCAAATAAAAAAAAAAAAAAAAAATTGGCAAGCACAAAGGAAAGCACAAAAAGAAAAAAAAAGATTCAGCGTTAAATGTGTACTCGTTAAGTAGTAGATATGCTGCGTGGCAGTAGAAAATGATCTTGGGTGCACTAAAGAATAAATGCAACGAGTGTTGCGAAACCTGTAGTTTTCATAATGAGGAGATGAGCACTTAAAAGAAAGTTTGAAAGAATATTTTTAGGTTCACTAGTGAAAGCAAATCTTGAAATATAAAGAGTCCATTCATAAAGCAGTTGTTCACTGGACTTAACAAAAGGAGTGACCATTAATTGTAAATATTAGCTCGTAAGTGATCTTTTGTAAATAGTAGAATATAAGTCTTTCTGTACCAATGGAGGAAACCTGAAAAATTGATTGTTTTGTAAATGAACGCTATCGACAAAGGAACTAAGCACGAATGCTGTGTGAAGATGCACACTAAAGTGCGACGTGCATAATAAAAGTAACTGTTCACTGTATATTAGTGGTAGTGTTGTACTGCAAGTGTAAAAAGAAGTCAAGGCTACGACAACAGGTGCAACGCAAAGTTCAGTGTTGTTCTAAGTGCAGCGACAGCTAAAACATTCATCGTCACTTACCTGTGAGCCTCATGGGAGGCAGTTGACAGAGAAGTATGGAGGCAGCTTCAGTGTCTGGCTCCTCCGATGGAAAACGCGCGCGAGGTGTTTGTATCGATGCACTCGTGTGATACGAAGTTCACAAAAAAAAAAGGAGCACTCGACGACCAGCAGCTCTGTTACAGCCTGAGCGCGAACGGATACTGAGTGTTGGAGCTCACGCAACACTGTGCAGCCGCTGTGAGTGGCTGACGTGTGGGTGACGAAACAATCCAAACTTTAAACTGCTAACTGCCATGACTTCCATCGTACATACTGGAGGAAAGACATTTGTACACGTGTGTGACTACATTTTCATATGTAAATTAAGCAATTTTCTTGAGTTGAAGTTAAGATGAGTGAGAAGTAGATTGTTAGATTACTCAGGCCTTAAAGCCATTAATACCGGCACTCCTGAACACTGCTAAAATGAATTATAACCCTGTCTCTTGATGGACAAAGAAAATGAATGTGCACTATAGGAAGACCCTAAACTCCAGACCAGTCCCGATCCTTAACAAATGTATCCAGTAGCTTGTAAGTCATACTAATAATTTTCCACTTCTTCTGTTTCATATTGTAAATAAAAACCCGGGAAGCCACTTGAATTCCTGGCACCACAGTGGAAAGGACAGATGTACTGCATAATGAACGCCGTAGACAGCTAACACAGAAAGTGAAAGCATCACGAAGTGTAGTGCTACGTTATTAAACTGTAATTGAACCACAATGAGTCAACAGATGCTCGAACATTGTCCACTCTAGTTTAGTGAAAATAAGCACTCACTGTACTCATGTATTAGTTGTTAAGCTCAAGAGAAAGTAATTCCTGAATTCTATCCCCTGAAGTGCGAAATGAACGTTCACTTATTGTTATAAGCAAATATGGACCAAACTTAAATATGCACATAAGTGTTAATCTTGGTATTATGGAATGAAGTGACTGATGAACAAAGATTGAAAAACTTTATTTTGAAAAATGATAAATATCTGATATATGTTTATAAATGTGATTTCAATTTATGTACTTTGTACGCCAGTAACATTATGTAAATGTCACACCAAAAATCACGAATATCTCATGAGGACATGAGGATCGAGGTAATCCTTCGGCATTCCCTCTCTCCTCATGGGAGGCAATGAGATATTCGCTATTTTTGACTTCATTAAAACAGCAAATACGAGTAGTTAATACTTTCAGCCAGAAGGCAAATACTTGTTTGTAAATAATGATTAATGTATAATGAGGCGTCGCATAGCGACGGTGGAATTTTCTAGTGATGTAATTTGTCGTCTTTGGGCGGCAATAAAAACAGAAAAATACGGATAGATATACGATCCTTCACTATTTTGTTCGCTGGAGAACAAATGAAGCCTTGAGCGCTAAGAAGACTTTTACTGTTTTTCTCGAGTAAGACGGACGCAGATTTGTGGCGGTCTGATCTACTAAATAAATAAATAAAAACGTGTTCCGTCTAAGTTTTGAGTGAAGTGTAAAGAACTGTTATAACTTACCGTGACGACGCACGAGCGACTCAAAGAAGACAATGGCTATATAAAAGAGCGCTAAATGGACATGATATGGACATAAAAATCTACCGTCATTGTAGTATTAAGCTTAAGGTACGATATATGTTTTAGTTATAATAAATATTTGTTCTGGGAATACTGAATCATTTAGCAGTGCTCATTTCTATTATCTCCTCAGTATTATTTTCATTTTAATTATGCATTTTGCTAATATTACAGACACCAAGATCAGCAGTCTAATGTGCGTGTTACATTGATAAAAAGAAAACTGTTTTATCGTCTTCTTGCATCAGCTTTAATATCGAATTTCCCTTTTGTGTGATGTTACAGTTGTTTTTGCGCCCTTAAGAACTTTCTGGTCCCTTAGGAAATTTTTTTGTCATAACAATAACTTCACAACCGGGTATGATCGTATCTACGATCATGAAGTAATTAGAAAGACGATAACGCAACTTCTTAATCAATAGCACGCTAGTTGTGACTGCCTCAAGCCACGCGAAACCGCAAGTAAAAACTATTCACATCTCATAATGCAATATTTTATGACAATGGTCAATCCATGATTCTTACGCCAATTGTGATTGATAAAACAGTTAGTTAAATCTCAATTTCCAACTTTCCATTGAATAGCAACATCACTTCTATTTTGTAACATCACACGGTGTGTAGTGCACGCCTGACCTGTCTAGGGGGGCCCTACAGTTCTCCACCCAATAACGGAGGTCGATGAATTTGCAACCATTATAGTCGCAGAGTCGTCTGAGCCTCTGGTTTAGACCCTCCACACGGCTCCAAACCAGAGGACCGCGATCGACTCTGGGCACTATGCTGCAGATATTAAGCTCAGCTTGCACTCCGCGTGCGATGCTGGTTGTCTTCACCAAATCAGCCAGCCGCCGGAAGGAACCAAGGATGGCCTCAGAACCCAAGCGGCAGGCGTCATTCGTTCCGACATGTGCTACTATCTGCAGCCGGTCACACCCAGTGCGTTCAATAGCTGCCGGAAGGGCCTCCTCCACATTACGGACGAGACCCCCCGGCAAGCACACCGAGTGCACACTGGCATTCTTCCCCGACCTACCCGCTATTTTCCTGAGGGGCTCCATAACCCGCCTAACGTTGGAGCTCCCTATAACTAATAGGCCCGCCCTCTGTGACTGTCGGGACCTTGCCGGAGAATCGGCCACTGGCCCAACAGGCGAGGCATCCTGTGGTGGCTCGGAAACGATGTCATCACCACTAGGAAGCACCCCGTACCTGTTGGAAAGGGGTAAGGCAGCTGCCACGCAGCCAGATCCCAACTTCGCCTTTCGGCCAGGCACGCGCGAGCCCACCACTGTCCGCCATTCACCCTGGAGTGATGGCTGACCGGTAAGATGCTCACTGCCGGAAGACGCAGCGACATCAGGGGTTCCATGTGATTCCAAGGCCACCGAAGTAGGCATAGGTCTCACCACAGTTGCCCCAACGCCACTACGAGCCGACGCCTGCGCCTCGAGCTCGATGAGCCTAACAGACAAAGCCTCCACCTGCCCCCGAAGAGTGGCCAATTCTCCTTGCGTCCGCTCACAACAACCACAGTCCCTACACATGACTATGTTTACCCTACTCTATACGGTGACAAATTACCAAGATAATCTTCTGATGAGCTACTCTGATAATCAAGAAACACTCACTGAAATACGAGATGCGAAAACTACGCTAGGTTTTCCCAGAAAAACTATTTAAATGGTGGCTTGAGACCAGAATAACTCCACCAACAAGAAACATCTGACAAAGGACAGAATCAGTTGTGAACAAAACTCCATTTGTGAGCCAAGTGCTAGTAAAAAAAAGTGTGGAGGAGGATTGTAAATTGGGGCTTGTGTTACAACCGGTTTTCAGTTTATTTATTTATCTAGCCATATGTGGACATTTTAAAATGTATGGATATTGTCAGTTATGTACATTCATATATTTATACATTTTGTTGTTACATGTAGTTAAACATTGTGACATATAAGTTATTTACAATCATTTTTGCTCCTTATCAAAATATTGTGAAACAAAAGCTACTTACAATCATTTTGTACTAAGGAATTCACTTATAGTGTAAAAGCAGTGTTCCTGCAAAAACAATTTAAGATTTTTCCTAAAGTGGTACATGTTATCTGCTTCTTTTATTTTCTGTGGCAGCTAATTAAACAGTTTTACACCTTCATACAAGAAGCTATTTTGAGTCTTATGTTTATTCTTCCTGTCTAGGTGAAGACAGTGACTTGTTCTTGTACTATAGTTATGAAAACTGCTATTTGTGCTATAATTTTCTATATTTTTCTTGATGTACACTATGGTTTGGAATATAAATTCACAAGGAACAGTTAGAGCTTCTAATGTTTTGCAAAGTTCTCTGCAGTGGGCCCGCTTACTACTTTTTGTTATAATTCTTGCTGCTCTCTTTTGCATTTCAAATACAGTTTTTAAATTCTGAGCACTGTTTCCCCATAAAATAATACCATAACTGATTACTGAATGAACATAACTAAAGTATACAGTTCTCAAACATTCACTACTGCATGCGGATACAAGGACTCTTAAGTGCACAACATGTTGTAGATATCTTTTTCGAGAGTTTCTTAGTATGTTCATTCCACTTAATTTGGCTGTCAATGTGCAACCCTAAGAATTTTGTTGTGGGTAAATCATCTATGGAGATGTTATCTAGTTTTAAATTTAAGGGACTCTGTTTTCTGTTCATTCTAAAGCATATTGTATTTGTTTTCTTTACGTTGAGAGTTACTTTGTTTTCCTGAGACCATTTGTGAACATCCCTTAGCACTTCAGTAGAATTTTCCAACATTTGTGCTGGTGTCTTACTGGTGATTACTATGTTGCTGTCATCCGCAAACAATATCTTCTCTCCATGGCTGACATGTTGCGGGAAATCATTTATATACACCAGAAATAATACAGGGCCTAGTACACTTCCTTTAAGGACCCCAATATTGATATATTGTGGATCACATATATGTTTCTCAATGTACTTTGAGCCACTGAAGACATGTGTGATCTCTACTGACTGTACTCTGTTTTCTAGATACGAACGAAACCATTTGAGAACCACTCCCCTTACTCCTAGTACCTCTAATTTATGCAACAGCTTCTGGTGGTCAACTGTATCAAATGCCTTAGGCAGGTCTAGGAAAAGGCCAGTTACATAGCTGTTCTCATCTAGTGCTTCTAAAACTGTTTTTGTAAATTGTGCTATTGCAGATTCTGTACCTCTACCAGGCCTGAAACCATGCTGGTCATTGCAGAGGAGGTTGAATTTACTTAGATAGCTCAAAAACCTATTTTTCATTATTGTTTCTATCACTTTGGAAAAGCATGACAATAGGGCTATTGGTCTGTAGTTCTCAACGTTTTCTATGTCACCTTTCTTGTGATCTGGTAAAATTTTGGCATGCTTCAGATAGTCAGGGAAGCAACCAGTTTTGAAGGATTCATTTATGATTTCTGTTAGTGGAGCTTTGATACTGTTTATGCACTTTTTCAGCACACACATTGGGATTTCATCTAAACCTACCGAGTTTTTGTTCTGTAATTGCCTTACAATATTGCATACTTCCTCCTCAGTAGTTGGAAGCAATACCATTGAGTTTCCTATATGCTTCTGTATTGGTTGATTAGCACCTTTTGGAAAATTTTTCTGTAAGTTCATTGCAATGCTGCTAAAGTAAGTATTCACATAATTTGCTGCTTCTCTCAGGTTACTTTCTAAGTTTTCCTTGTTCCTGATTTGTGTGTTTGTACCTCTCTGCTTCACACTTCCTGTTTCTTGTTTCGCTACAGCCCATGTAGCTTTACTTTTATCATCATTATCATCATCATTTAAGACTGATTATGCCTTTCAGCGTTCAGTCTGGAGCAAAGCCCCCTTATAAAATTCCTCCATGATCCCCTATTTAGTGCTAACATTGGTGCCTCTTCTGATGTTAAACCTATTACTTCAAAATCATTCTTAACAGAATCCAGGTACCTTCTCCTTGGTCTGCCCCGACTCCTCCTACCCTCTACTGCTGAACCCATGAGTCTCTTGGGTAATCTTGCTTCTCCCATGCGTGTAACATGACCCCAACATCTAAGCCTGTTCGCCCTGACTGCTACATCTATAGAGTTCATTCCCAGTTTTTCTTTGATTTCCTCATTGTAGACACCCTCCTGCCATTGTTCCCATCTACTAGTACCTGCAATCATCCTAGCTACTTTCATATCCGTAACCTCAACCTTGTTGATAAGGTAACCTGAATCCACCTGGCTTTCGCTCCCATACAACAAAGTTGGTCAAAAGATTGAACGGTGCACAGATAACTTAGTCTTGGTACTGACTTCCTTCTCGCAGAAGAGAGTAGATCATAGCTAAGCGCTCACTGCATTAGCTTTGCTACACCTCGCTTCCAGTTCTTTCACTATGTTGCCATCCTGTGAGAATATGCATCCTAAGAACTTGAAACCGTCCACCTGTTCTAACTTTGTTCCTCCTATTTGACACTCAATCCATTTATATTTCTTTCCCACTGACATTACTTTCGTTTTGGAGATGCTAATCTTCTTACCATAGTCCTTACATTTCTGATCTAGCTCTGAAATACTACTTTGCAAACTTTCAATCGAATCTGCCATCACAACTGTCATCCGCATATGCAAGAGTGCTTATTTTGTGTTCACATATCTTAATCTCACCCAGCCAGTCTATTGTTTTCAACATATGATCCATAAATAATATGAACAACAGTGGAGACAGGTTGCAGCCTTGTCTTACCCCTGAAACTACTCTGAACCATGAACTCAATTTACCGTCAACTCTAACTGCTGCCTGACTATCCATGTAAAGACCTTTAATTGCTTGCAAAAGTTTGCCTCCTATTCCATAATCTCGTAGAACAGACAATAACTTCCTCCTAGGAACCTGGTAATATGCCTTTTTTAGATCTATAAAGCATAGATACAATTCCCTGTTCCACTCAAAACACTTCTCCACTATTTGCCGTAAGCTAAAGATCTGGTCCTGGCAACCTCTAAGAGGCCTAAACCCACACTGATTTTCATCCAATTGGTCCTCAACTAATACTTGCACTTTCCTTTCAACAATACCTGAGAATATTTTACCCACAATGCTGATTAAAGAGATGCCTCTGTAGTTGTTACAATCTTTTCTGTTTCCATGTTTAAAGATTGGTGTGATTACTGCTTTTGTCCAGTCTGATGGAACCTGTCCTGACTCCCAGGCCATTTCAGTTATACTGTGTAGCCATTTAAGACCTGACATTCCACTGTATTTGATGAGTTCCGACTTAATTTCATCCATCCCAGCTGCTTTATTGCACTGCAATCTATTGTTACTGATCGTATTTTCACCTACATTGAGCAACTCTTCAAAATATTCCCTCCATCTGCCCAAGGCATCCACAGGATTCACCAGCAGTTTTCCTGACCTGTCCAAAATACTTGTCATTTCCTTCTTACCTCCCTTTTGAAGACTGCTAATTACACTCCAGAATGGTTTTCTAGCAGCTTGACCCATAGTCTCCAACCTGTTTCCAAAGTCTTCCCAAGATTTCTTCTTGGATGCTGCAATTATCTGTTTGGCTTTGTTTCTTTCTTCAACATAACTTTGTCTGTCTACCTGAGTTCTAGTATGTAGCCATTTTTGATATGCCTTCTTTTTCCTTTTACAGGCTGCCTTGACTGTGTCATTCCACCAAGTTGTTTGCTTCATCCTACTTTTACACACTACTGTTCCAAGACATTCTTTAGCCACTTCTAGTACTGTGTCCCTGTACCTTGTCCATTCCTTTTCCAATGACTGTAATTGACTACATTCAACTAACTGGTACCTTTCTGAGATCGCTGTTATGTACTTGTGCCTTATTTCCTTATCCTGAAGTTTCTCCACTCTTATCCTCCTACATATGGACCTGACCTCCTGCACTTTCAGCCTCACAATCCCAATTTCACTGCAGATTAAATAATGATTAGTGTCATCAAAGAATCCCCTGAATACATGTGTGTCCCTCACAGCCTTCCTGAATTTCTGATCTGTTATTATATAGTCAATGACAGATCTGGCTCCCCTGCCTTCCCAAGTATACTGGTGAATGTTTTTATGTTTAAAAAAGGAGTTTGTGATTACTAAGCCCATACTGGCACAGAAATCCAAGAGTTGTTTCCCATTCCTGTTGGCCTCCATATCCTCTCCAAATTTACCCATAACCTTTTCATACCCTTCTGTTCGATTTCCAATCCTGGCATTAAAATCCCCCATGAGCAGAACAACTACATCACTGAGTGCCTCATAAAAACTATCCATCTTATCTTGATCTGTCCCTTCACAATGCGAATATACTGACACAATCCTAATTTTCTTGCTAGACACTGTCAAAACTATCCACATCAGTCGTTTGTTTACATACCTTATTGCAACTACGTTGGGTTCCATTTCTTTCCTGATGTAAAGCCCTACACCCCATTGTGCTATTCCTGCTTTGACTCCTGACAGGTAGACCTTGTATTCCCCCACTTCCTCTTCTTTCTCACCCCTTACCCGAACAGCTAAAACGTCCAGCCCCATCTTACTTGCAGCCTCTGCCAGCTCTACCTTCTTCCCGGAGTAGCCCCCATTGATATTAATAGCTCCCCATCTCATTACCATTTGTTTACCAAGTCGTATCTTAGGAGTCCCTGGTTTGTCAGTTAGATGTGGGACTCCATTACCTCCAAAGGTCCGAGGCATTTTGCTCTGATTGTTGCCAGCATCATATTTAAAGTACCAGGGAAGCAGGTTGCTAGCCTTACTTGCCCCGAGTCCCACTGGGTTTTACCCCTAACGGTTGAGGGACCAACCGGTGGATTTGGTAGTCTTTGCCGTATGAGCACAAAGGTGACCACGACTCAGAATATGTCCGAGATTCCCAGCCTTCTTCCAAAGTAACTGGTATCCCGACTGTCGGGACCACTTACTTGGCCACTCATACGCTGCCCGTGGTTCATGAACTAGGACATGACTACAGGAACCCACACTTTTATTACTGGCTAAATTTATGAACCTATCGTTGGCTGATTGTTTTGCAGTGTTGAGTACCTTCCTGTAGATCCTTTTGCAGTTTCTGTAGTAGTGCAAAAAAACTGGATCACTATTGTCCTTTTTAATGGAGTTTAGGTATTTAAAAGTTTGAGCACTTTTTCTAATTCCTTTAGTAATCCATTTATTGTTGGTGGGTGTTCCAATGGGAATTAATGCTTCAAATTTTAATTTAAACTCAGAAATAAAATTGGAGAACTTTCTATTCACTTTAGTTTCTATGTATACTCCTTCCCAACTTTCATGTGCTAACTTTAAGGAAAACTCTTGCAAAGCTGATGGAGAGTAGACTCTTTTATATACATACAGTTTTGATTCTTTTTTTACACAAGCTTTTACTTTTATAATCTGACATAGATGGTCAGACAGTCCCAGATTTTTGACAAGTACACCACAGTTTTCTCTGCCTACATCTGTAGATACATGGTCAATGGTAGATGATGAATGTGTGGTTATTCTCGTTGCACAGTTGACTAGTGATGATAGACCAAAACTATGTAGGTTATTCATAAATGTGTTACTGGTGTCATCTGTTTTATTTGTATTCATGTTAAAGTCCCCACACAAAAGGATATTATGTTTCAGAGTCAACGCTAGTTCTAGGTTTTGTATAAGTTTTGAAAAGAATGTCTCTAAATTACCACTGGGAGAACGATATACACATAATGTAGTTAGTTTCTTGGGCATATTTATAGCAACTATCTCTATTGCTGACACTTCAAAGTCTTTGTCTACACTTAGCATGATAATATCATTTCTGGCTTTAAATTCAATGCTGTTCTTAACATAAATACATGATCCTCCACCTTTCATTGTGTTTCTGCAATAAGAACATGCTTCGACATATGAGGGTAAATTAATATATAAGATTTCACTTTCTTTACACCAGTGCTCTGTAGTACAGATAACAGTGCTGTCAAAAATTTGTGACTCGACTTCCAGCTGTTGCACTTTGTTTTTTACACACTGAATGTTTTGGTGGAGTACTGTTAGACATTTAATGTTACTTATCTTGGTGGCTTCTTTTTCGTCATATCTACAATTAAAAAATCCTTCAGATGGGAAGGAGGTGTCCTTTTCCATCTACTTGCTGCCCCATGGATGGTTGTTTCCATGTCTGCTGCTGCTCCTGCTATTGCTGGGATTTCTGCTGTTATTGCTGTCTGTGATGCTGCTGTTGATGGTGATGCTGTTGTTGGCATTGATGTTCTGATTACTGTTTGTACTGCTGCTCCTGCTATTTCTGGGATTTCTGTTGTTACTGCTGTCTGTGATGCTGCTGTTGATGGTGATGCTGCTGTTGGCATTTTTGGTTCGATTATTGTTTGTTCTGCTGCATTTTGTGTAACTGCTATTGGTTGTGTTTGTTCTACTGCTTTTTTTGTTGCTGGTATCATCTGTGATGAGATAGCTTCTCCATTTTGAGTTGATACAATAATAGGTATGATGTTGTTTTTTGTGTACATCATCTCAGCCATCTCATTTATTCTAGAACCTATGAACTTTTCCCCATGAATATTTAAATGCATATCATGCCTGGTGAAGTGTTTCCTTTCCAAGAATTTCACATCTAGGAAGTTTGTGTTTCTGTATGCTTTGCATATTTTGCGAAATTGCCTGTTGGCCTTAATAATTTCCTGGTTGGCACATGATGTTTATATTAGGTCATATCTGTGTGGTATTCCAGTCACTATTACACTTTCATTTTTCACTGTATCTAGAGTTTTCCGGAGGTCACGGATGGCACTTTTTAGTTCATTGCAATAAACATCATTTGCACCACCAATTATAACTAAAACCCAATTTTCTTGTTTAGTGTTATCACGCTGTATGTTCCTTATAACTTTGTTCATAGGGGCCCCAGGTTTTACATACCTGGTAGCTCTAAGATTGTGTTTGTTTTGCAAGATTTTTGCGAGATCGCGACCATGACTGTCTGAGTAAACAACTAACTTGGATTTCCTAAGATATGTATTTCTGCCATTACTGCCTCTTGGGGCAGCAGCGTCTGTTAGATGGCAGTCAGTATCATTAAGATCTTCCTTGTTTGCTTTTACACCATCTAGAATGGCGAAATTGTTCTGTAGCTTTTTAGACCTAGGCCTGCTGTAAGCACTTTCTGATTCACAGTTTTTGTTTTCAGGAGGATTCCTCAATACTTGCTTTAGATTTTCCAGAACTTCTACATATTTTCTAGCTGCATTTATATCACAATAAAGCTCATTTAACACATTTAGTTCAATTCTGGCACTGCACATTTCCGTTGCTACTTGGAGACCGTTACACAGTTGACCACAATCACACGAGATTTTATCAGAGTTTAATTTCACAAAACAACTTGAGTGGTACCATTTATGCGTCACTGAGCATGCTCTTATACCTTTTTCCACTATAATATCACATGAACAACACTTTACTGATGATAATAACTCAAAATTTACAGAGCAATTTACCACAGTTTGTAGATACACCGCCATCTTAAAACTTGCTGGAAATTTGGAGACTGGGTTGTTCTTAGGAGGGAGAAATTGTAATGGGATGGACTGTAGCAGAACTCGGAGCCCAGAACAATGCACCAGGAAACAGATATTAGCTGCTGCCTTTCATCACTCTTGCTGGCTCAGCATCCTTCAGCAACAGCCAGACTTTGGCATGTGAATGTTGTGGGGTCAGCCTTAGTGAGCCACTCTGACTAGGTTGACTTCTGTGTGATGACAGCCATGTTTCTCATTTCTTCTTTTCCAGAACATTTCTGCATGGTGTACAAACATTAACACTTCTTCAAAATCAGCTGGGAGCAGATATATTTAAACCCTCCCTGACCAGCCATTTCCATTGAACAGCTGTGCAGCAATGTGACATCCAGTTGAGCACCATATCATTAATGCAGCCCTCTCTATGATCAATGGGATTTCAGCCTCCATCTGCTGCCTGATCAGCATGGTGAATGGGCAGCTCAGCACTCTGCTGACTTCACGGAATTACAACATGGGGGATCCAGCCATCCCCACCCATGCTGGCGTGTGAGCAGAGGACTTTTGTGCCATGTACCAATGTGCCTGGTGCAGTCTGATTTATTCACAGCAGAACAGCTATTAAAGGTTGGGAAATATGAGATTTCCCTTGCTGTGGCCACAGCAGTAGAAGTGCACACTCAGCACTATGTCCTACAGACACCAGACCAGAGATGCAATTACATGCCTTAGCTTGGCTGATGCTAGCAATTTCAGAGTCCAATGATTGTAGACATACAGTAAAAATCATGTACATGTAACTATAAACTGCCTCCTCCTGCTCCTGCATCTGTCTTAGGCAGAGAACTGCCATGCACACCCAGCCATTTTGGAAACCCTATTATAGAATAAATTCTCAGAGGGAAACTGATGCTCAGCTAGGTTTTACAGCCATCTGCTTTGAGTGTGACACTGAAGCAGTGTCAACACATGGAGTATCACATCACCAATGTGGTACACTGTATTGGTGATACAAAACAATCTTCTAAATACAGAGCAACATCACACTTTTTACATTTGCATGTTGTTTAACTTCTATTTTCTCTTGAGTATTATGTAACACTCCCTTTTGTGATAGTCTTTTTCTTATCAGTTGGGGTTATATATGTTTAGAAATGAGTCTATGGTTTTGCCTGAAGTCTCATAGTGATGGCACTCATTGATGATCATCTACAAACACTGTACTCAGATAACTCTACACTCTCTAGCAATTACTATAAACCTTCCTCATCACCATCATGTTGGTCATTTACTAACATCAGCTACCACATGACCTATGCTTCATTTCAGAATAAATTTATGAATCATCTATGAGCTAGAAACTGAACTACATGCACTCATGTAGTGCAACATGCATTTTCAAGCTGAGCTAGTCATACGGTTTAAATCCCTCAGTAACTTCATGTGACTATAGCTCATCATTTTATGCTGTTGGGTTAAGGGAGGAATAGCACCCTGCAATCAAGGACAAGTGTTACAGTGTGCCAAATGCAAACTAGCAGCTGGAAAGTTTCCAGAATTTATTATTGTGCCAGTAAAGGATTGTTGAAAAAACAGTAAAAGGAGAGTGTGTAAGAATTTGATTTCACGAAATTGAGCTGCTCGGGGGAACACAATGTTAAGCGCCATCACCGTGTATTTTGCGGTAGATGGCTAATGACACCACCTGTGGGATGCACAATGCAGTAAACTTACTAGTAGTTCCAAATTCACTCAACAGATGTCAGGGCCGAGCTTAATGGTAAGCGCCACTGTCCGTCTGTTGCGGAAACATAATGGTAAGTGACAGAGAGAATGGCGGCAAGTAAAAACATCTTGGAGATTATGGCAACAGTGAACATGGAAGAAGACGAGAAATATGCTTCCAATGGTACTAATATCTTCGAGAGGGGTCCAGAATACATTCCTAACGATTCAGATGACTCAGAGGTATGTTATTTTGTAAATATACTGTCTTTAGTACGTTTCATGAACATAATGGTAAGTGCATGTACATACCATTATTTTCCTGAAGTACGTTAATTTTGAGGTTATTTTATAATGGCTACATTTTTTTGGCTAAGTGGTGTGTGAATGCGCATTTCTCATTTATATTGTTACATGTAATAATAATAGTGGTAATGGTAATAGTAGTTTTCGTTGTTATACAGGTTAATAGCGAATCAGATCATATTGCCCAAAACAACGAACAGTGTATCGCTCCGGCGGAAACCGTTCAGGAAGGGGCCCTCGAACAGACAAAGAGGTCGTCTCGGAAAAGGTGCTGCTGTGGGCAAAATAAGAACTGGAACATGGTACTACTTTGTAAATATCTAATTTCAACAGGTAGATTTCGTGTGATTGAACGCCACTTCCCCGTGAGTGGGCCCACAGTGTTGCCATCTGATAGAGATTTCGCGACAATTGAAAATTAAAATTACGTTCACCGACAGGTACAAGATGTGTACAGTCTAGATCAATTGAAAATTAAAATTACGTTCACCGACAGGTACAAGATGTGTACAGTCTAGATCAGTGGTGCGAGATCATCATGAAGTCGGCTAAGAAGAATCCATTGCTTATATATAATATGAAAAGAGAGGATTTCTATCAAATACGATACTCTAAAGAAGCGTTTGTCTTCAGAAAGAAAACAGTTGATGGTCGAGATGTGAACCTAAGGAAAGTATGTAGGTGGAAGGTGACCTCCAAATATCCATCATCTTTATTTGTCAGCGAGACATTTTGTCATGACATTTGGCATGAAATAAGCTTCAGGAAATGTTGAAGGCAAGGACCAGTTCCTATGCTTCGACTGAAATACTATGGGCCAAGGCTTATTGAAAAGAAAAAAGTTGCTGACGTCCTGTCGCTCCTAAATTACATACCTCCTATCCACCATGGATTTATCCTGTCACTAAAGCCAACAGTTTTGGATGAAAAAGACATTAGTCATGAGAGTGATGAATGATTTTGCAGTTTCAGTAAAGTGTTGAAGACTTATTGTAAAATTTAATATGTAATGTTCTATCACTATGTGTTGTTAATGGTGTATGGTAATGTAATAATTTTTGTATATTTCGTTTGTTTTAGTCAGTTCTGAGTTTCATTTATGTCTGTATAGTAGAAGATAGATGTTAGAATCACTACAGAAGAAAAGGACTGTTCAAAAAAAATTATTCAGATTTGCAGATCAATTGAAACTTTAGATGCGCTGAATCTCAAAACTGTGATTTTGGTGCTTACCATTTTGTTCCCCCGAGCAGCTCAATTATGAAAGTTGCTAGTTTCTGCTGTACTGAAAACAGATCCTCTCCCAATGTCAGATGAGATCATCATCCGAAACATGAAAGTTTGTCCTATCATCATCCAAATAGGAATAAGCATTCTGCAGAAATATACTTTTACACAAGAAGAAATGCTTGATAAATCTTCCTAATGAAAACTACTTAGGTAATTTCTCAATTTTTGGAAGCAGATCATCCTTCTTGCCCATCCTTTAGTTGTAGAATTCCTGAACCCAAGAGCTGGAATTTTCTAGAGAAACTTTTTTTTCAGTATTGCACAAGGATGACTTGTAACTGATGTTAAAGCTATTAGCCCATCTTGTATCAATATTTGAGAAGTTTCTTAGTCACTCATTGTAGTTTCAGAAAACATTCATAATACTGGATGTAACTACAGCAAAAAGGAGGCCTAGTCAGTATTTTAATGCACTGGCAGCAGTGTGATAATTAGAGACAGAGCATCTTTTCATTCAGAGAAAACTGAAGATGAAAAACATCTGTGGTTTATTTAAAGGAAATATCTCAGTTGTTGCAAGAATTAACAGAAACAATGAAAACCCTAAATCTGGGCAGTCAGAAGGAAATTCATCCAGTACTCCCCCTGAATGTGAAAATTGTACTTGTCTTGACCACTTCCCACCTCTCTTGGTAAGTGGTTATATATTGGTGTTTATTACCTTTATCTCATACATATACTTTTATGTCCTCAGAATACTGTAATATTCTTTCTTGAAGTTTTTGTAATGAGTGTACTGTCCCAGTAACCACTTGGAGTGTGCGAGGGACATTACTATTTCACATTCCCACGTTTTGGTTATAAACCATATAGATGTTATCAAGGAGTGTCACTGAATGTTTTCTAAATGAAATGCCATTCCTGTTTTTTACTCTATGCAGCAGTGTGATTGATGGTGCATTATTGGATTACAAAAATAAAAAAAAAAATCCACAGATGATTGCTCTTTCTAACTACCAGGCTGTGCAATAACATTCAGATCTGGCCACCACCATGTATTTTTGTGACCATGGTTAAAGAAGTTTCGGAAATGGGACTAGCAGATAATTAATCAACTGAGATATGGGTTTCTGTTTAGACAAAGATGGAATCTGTTCATATCTGTGATATTTGCTCATGAATTTTCATCTGACTCTATACTGCCTTACACTATGAAATACTAGCTACCTGATGTATATCATTATGGACTTCCATCTTGCACTTGGTATTTTCATTCCAACAATGTTCAGTGCATCTCATCTGTGACTTTTCAGTTTAATCAAATAGTGTCTCAAGGAATAAACAGGCATGGCCCTGCTCTCAGAAGTCCTCCTACTACACTCTCTGACACTGTCTATAGGCTTTGTTGCCAAAATATTGGAAGATGAATAATTGCATTTGGTTTATGATATGACATGTTGTTGCAAAGAATGTGCTGGAAACCATGGACAGCTATTCTGGTGATCATGTGTCTCATCTTGAAGCTTTCCTTTGACATGAAGCTTTCCTTTGACCTGTGCTGTAAAATTCTGGAGGTATGTCTTCCCTTTTTTCCTTCATTGTTTTTAGCAGACATTCTGAAGCACTGATTTTGGATGGCATCAGATTCATCAGCAGATCTTCAATGAGGAAGTATTCCCTCGCCAACAGGTATACAAGTCTTTTTTAGACTCTGGTTGCTTTCTTTCTATAGATCATCTTTACTCTATCCAGTGTAATCAGGTTTTTCACTGTGAGATGTGCTCTGATGATTTCAACGCTGTACGTCAGTACTGGCGAGATTTTGGTTCTGAATAGTGACATTGCTGTCTCTGGATTGATGTATCTAATGTGTTCTATTTCATGGACAGCCACTATTGCTTTCTCTATTACATGTTTTGGAAAACACTTTGCTCTTGTTTGTATTGTGACCCCCTAGGTACTTGAAGTCTGGTACAACTTTCAGTCTTCTCTCCTGTATGAAGATTTCAGCTGATGCAGGTGCTCTTCCTCAATTTCTGAGCTGTTTTTGCCATATTTATGTTAAAGCCATGTTTGATGCATCAGTCTTCCAAGTCAATTATTGTTTCTTGTAGCTTTGAAATGGTCTTTGAGCCTATTCAGTATCATCTGCATATGCGTATGTGATTACATCATCGCTCTGGGGCATTCATAAATTTCTTCTGCTGCAAGAATAAATAACAGAGAACTCACTGGGTCTCTGTGAAGTACTCCATTTGTTTGGAGTATTGGCTGTGACAGGAAGAGTTACCTGAGATCCTCATTTCATTCCACCACAATATTGCAGTTATGATTCATATCCATATGTTTTACTTTTTTCACTTAGTGTTTACTTTAGTTTTTTGGTCACCAACTTTGTGTTCATAAATTCAAAGGCTTTTGTGAAGTCTATAAATATTACATAAAAATTTTCTCTCTCTTCAAGTGCTTCCCATATGTTCTTTGGCAGGAGCTTTATAGTGATTAGAGTTGATCTCCTTTTCCTGAATCCTGTTTGGCTTTTGGGGAGGTGTTTGTCAATTGTTTGCTTTATTATTTTCTGTATGTTTCAAAGTTAGGTTTTCTAGGGCTATGCCTCTGTATTTTTAGTGTCCTTGGAGTCTCCTTTCACTTTATATGGTACTGTTATTATTGATTGTCTCCACTGTTCTGGAATGGAGGCTGTTTCTATGCACTCGTTGTAGAGTGTTGTCCACATTGCTGTTAGTATTTGGGCTGCATCTTTTAAATATTCACTGTATAGTCTCTCAGGGTCTGGAGCTTTGTTGTTCTTGGTGCTGTTTATGGTATCTTTGACCTCTTCTGTGGCCAATGGGATCCACTCTGTAGTTGTTTGTGGTAGTGTCTTCTGTTTGCTCTCTGGTCTGCCTTTTAGTTCCTTCTTGTTCAGTATGTTGTTGAGGTGCATTTCTCATTCTTTCATACTGAAGTAATGTGTTTTGACTCATTTTATGGACCTTAGTTCAATAGATAGGTCTCTTGTGACTTCCTTTACTGGTTTCTTTCCTTCTTTTTCCCAGAATGTTCTTTTCATTTAGAGTTTTCTTGTAGTTACATCAATTTTTGGCATATGTTCTGAGGAGTGTGGGGTTCCCTGTGCACTGTTGTAGTTGGTGTAGGCTTCCTAATTGTAACACTGTGTATCAACCCATTTTTTGCTACTCTTTTCTTCCTGGGATTTTCAGCTTGTCTTAGAAGTTCTGCTAATGCTTCTGTTTCTCCCTCTAGTTGCATATTGTCTATTAGCATTTCAATTTGTTTTATATTGTCTGATTTTGCTTCCATTTTCCCAGTGTCTATTGTTCTTGTAAGTAGTTGTTTCACTTCTTCTTGTGCTTTTTGCCACTCACCTTGGATACGTATTTCCAGAGGAATATTTTTCTGAAGTGGTGTGTGGTTAGCAGTTCAGAGAAGTGATATGTTGCCCCTGGTTGGTCCTCTAATGAAAGCAATGGCTGTTGTGCTTTTGCCATGTGGGATATATACAGGGTGAGTCAGGAGGAAAGGTACACATTTTGACAGGTGATAGCATTAGTGATTCTGAACAAAAAACTTGACATGGACATATTCCCTATTACAAATGGTTTCTGATACAGGACACTTTTAATGTACATTTCTATTTATTTTCTGTATTATTCATTGTCATTGTTTACAGTGTATCACAGTAGTATAGGGGAAGTTGAGACAAACATTTTAATACAGGATACTTGTGGTCTATCAAGTCAGAAAACTACCTCAAACTGGCCTACAAAAAGTACTTGAGCTACAGTGCATGCATGTCCCATGACATTTCCAATGTTCTCGTGATCTCTTCATGCAAACTGTTTGTCCTAACAAAAAATAAATAGGACCTTTTGTTGTTGCAAATTTAATTTACTTTAATTGTGTACTGAGACACGTTTTCATTGGAGTGCACAGTTTTCGAGTTATTAAAGAAAAACATACAAATGTGATATTAAGCATGTTCTATCTCAGAAGCCATTTGCAATAGGGCATATGTCCATATGAAGCTTTTTGTTCAGAATCATTAATACTACCATGTCTCAAAGCATGTACCTTTTCTCCTCATGCACCCTGTATGTATGTGTGCTGGAATTATTTAATTATGACAAAGCCTTCTTCCTGTTACTTTTCCACTATTGTTTTGCTTCGTAGTATTGTACACCAATTCTAGCAGTAATTACAGATTTATCATGTTTACCCTGAGTGATCAGCTCACTTATTTCATATGTTATGTCAGTGGCTGTTCTGTTCAGCTGGAAGTACGCTGATGTTATAGTAATGTGTGTTCCTGTTTGATAGCCGTGGTTATTCATATTAGCCCCAGTTTTATGAGGAAAGCTATTCTTCCCATGAATCTTCCTCTGTCTCCTTGTGACATCTCTCTTCTTGTAGGTGTTTCATCTTAATTTATGTGTAACACATTATATTTTTCCCTCTTCACTGTGTTGGGTCTATGTTGTGGATTGGACATCTTTTGCCTTGTATTTTCAATTTCTTCCTTTATCAAAATATTTGCACTGTTTGTGAAATCCTGCATTACGAGACTTATGTTTTGCGTAACTTTTTCTGTAATTTTTGCCTTTAGTAATGCCACTTTAAGAAATGAAGAGTCATATTCAGTGCTCTTTATTTGTAAACAGCATTTCTGTTTCCTGCTTCTCCTCCAATTTTCAACTATAGATCATCATTTGTCATTTGATTTTCAGGTGTCTGAACAAATAGACAAGAAAAGCATTTTTCAAAGTCCCTTCACTCCTTCTGTCATAATTTTAATTTATGGAACTAGAATGGTGAAACTGCCCTTAATGTTATATTTAAAAATAAACTTTTCTGGTTGCTATACCTGAGTTACCCAAAGGTAAAGCACTCAGCATTTTAAAATGTTTTGGCCAACTGGTACAACTGGCAGAGAAAGCATATCTGCATTGTTTTACCTGCTTAATATTGTTATCACTGTACATGAATCAGCAAAACCCATATAAATGAAGACTCCAAGGACAGTTAACCATCAGGGGCATATACCATGAAAATTAGTAATATTTAAAAATGATTTTTTTTACCACAACTGTTACTGAAATCAAATGAAATAACATTTTTGCTGTTATTAATCATAGTTTATTTATTTCCACATTGTGTTTCAAAGGTTTAAAACTCCATCATCAGGTGGATTTATGTAGATTAATATGGCATGTATTGGTTGTGTTATGACTTTGGAGTAACCTTTGGCTCTGTCCCCAGTAAACAGCAACTGGCAACAGTATACCCGTTGTTTCATTCAATAACCAGCCTATTTATAATTATTGTGCTTAGGCAAGGAAATTTCACTGTATCTCAGGCTACAGTTCCTCTTTGTGTGCCCTGAGTACAATATTTAGAAGCTCTTTCTCAGAGAACTGTATTGTGCACCATGTATTGACCATCCTTGCGATAGATTCCTGGTAATTATTTATGCCATTATTGATTTGTATAAATCAATATTATTATAGTAATAATTCATTACATTAGTGGTTTGTATAAAGCAAGACATTCTCGAGGTTAGTTTGGTTTAGGCCAGTCTTCTTCACAAAGTTTTACTTGAAACATGTCTGGCTGCTTAGAAGATCAAAGTGCTTCTTGGCTTGTTCAGGGAGTTCCCTAAACAAATGTGTAGGGTTTTACTTATGGATGAATATACCATACTCATTGTCAAGTTCCTTGAGCCACAGAAACAACTGAGATAAAGTTAAGGGAAGATTTTGGGATTTCTTTCAATACATCAAGGGGCATCCAGACTCTTTTGAAGAAGTGTCCAAAGCAAAATACCATCCATAACTTGCTTTCTCTTTCAAGGGAAGACAAGCAGCTAACATTTACTGGTTTCCAGTGTACAAGGAAATCCATGGAAACACATTGACTTACATTATGTCGGGCCATCCAAGAAAACAATTAAGACATTTGTGAGGTGGTGTTTCATACAGTAAGATGAAACAACTTTATGATAGAAACGGAAAGATTATGGCTGCAAAAATGTAAATTGGTTTGATCCCCTAGATTGACACTGAAGGTTCAAATAAACTGCCTGCAGAACCCAATGAACCGTGTGCAGCCCAGAGAGTCCCCTGCTGGCATTTTCCTTTGTTGTTCTTAGATGAGCATGTACCAGAATTGATCAGTTCACAAACTGTTCACTATGTTCTCAAACTTGCTTTAGGCTCTTTTTAGGTGATCTGCAGTTTTTGAAATAAGCAATTTTAGACAAGAAAAAACATGAAACTAGCTTCCAGGAATAAAAAAGAGAGCCTGAGAGCAGAGCAGAACATCGTGTAAGAGCAGTCCTCAGATACCAAGTGAGAAGTGGTACAGTACTCTTTTTGCATCTCTTCCTCCACTTTTGATTTCAAGTATGGATGTAGTTCTAAAGATTTTCAGCTTTTACTCAGTTCTGTGTCAGGGATATCCATTTTTTAAAATTAAAACAGGGGACAGGTGATGCTGGTGCTAATGCTCCATCTTTATAACCCAATAGCAGATTTGGCGTAGTCTTTAAATGAAAGAAGTATAACATATGCCTACTATCGACTTATAAATTTTTTATGCTAGAGAGTTACTATTCACAACTTTATGTTTCACCCATCAGTGAAGTAAATGCTGCAAGAATGAATTCTCACAAACAATGTGTGATCCACAAACTTTCTGTGTGATACATACTATCATCTGAGCAGAACGAGCTGCCCTTGAGACTATTCTTTAAAAGTGAAAAAATCATATAGTATCACATCCAGTATGTTTGGAGCACATGGAATTAGTCCTTATTTCAAATGCATAAAAGTGTGACTTGCAGTACATAATGCATGGTTAAAAATCTGGCTGTTGTAAGTGCAGTAGCCACCAGAAAGATCGCGGGAGGCGCACATTGGCACGGCGTGTCACGGACGGTAGTTGCCACAAGTAGAGTCCCGTCTACCAGAGGGCATGCGAGAATTCGGCCGCGACCTCTGCAGGCGGAACAACAACAACAACAACTACTACTACTCAGGCAGCAAGGGCCGTGCCCGTTCAGTTCACATCAGGCATGCCTAGGACACAGTTCCCGGTCTATGCTAAGTGAAGTGTGACGGAAAACGTGAACCGTGTTACTACATTAAGATTATTGGGTAGTGTCTCTTTAAATGTTACATAGATAAAGCTCAGTGTCTTAGCTTTAGATTAGGTTAATTATTCATTCCATAGACCCACAAAAGAGAGGATCCTCCTGGGTGTGGAACATGTCAGATAAACACATTACAAAAATGTAATTATAAAAACTTGAGTTTCATTAATTTTAATGATCCTCAGTCAATAAACAGCAAAATTATGCACATGAATTAAAATTAAACTTGTAATATTTACAGGTTTAATACTTACATCTGCTTTCATTAAATCCATCATTCACACAGTCACTAGTTACTTGGCTATTACAGCAAAGTATTGTCAAAAATTAAAGTAAATTATTAATTTCAAAAACAGTCAAACTATGTACAAGATTTAAAATTAAACTTCCACTATTTACAGACTTAAGACTTACATCTGCTTTCCATGCATCCATCATTCACACAGTAGGTACTTACTTGGCTGTTACAACCGAGTTTTCTCAAAAATTAAAGTATAATAAATTTTCATTAAAATGATCTACTGCACTTGTTGAGAAGTTCATGGATGGAATAGGAGGAGTTGTCCACAAAATTCTTTGAAATTATGTTTAAATTGTGCCTTGTCTGAAACTAAACTCTTAACGGTTGCTGGTAACTTAGTGAAAATGTGCGTTGTTGAATGCTGGACTCCGTTCTGGGCAAGAGCAAGTGATTTTAAATCTTTATGTATATTGTTCGTATTCCTAGTATTGATACTGTGTACTAAGCAGTTAGTTGGAAAAAGAGATGTATTATTTACAACAAACTTCATTAAGGAATAAATATACTGAGAAGCTATGGTTAGTAGTTTGAATAGGTTTCGACATGATTTTCTTGGATTTACACTACACATTACTCTTATTATACGCTTCTGTACTCTAAAAATTTTTTCTTGGTTTGTTGAGTTACCCCAAAATATGATACCATATGACATAATGGAGTGAAAAAAGCAAAATATGCCAGTTTTTTTATATTTATATCTCCTATATCTGACATCATTTGCATTGTAAACACAGACTTGTTTAGGCACTTTAGCAGTTTGTTAGTATGTCGCTCCCAACTGAATTTATTATCACGTTGTAATCCCAAGAATTTTACACTCTCAACTTCTCCTATTTCCATATCATCATATTTTATACACACACTAGAAGGTAATCTCTAGAAAGTTCTGAACTGCATATAGTGGGTTTTTCAAAATTTAATGACAGTGAATTGGCTACGAAACACTTATTAATGTCAGTAAAATTTATATTTGATTTTTATTTATTGCAATGTTTGTATCATCTGCAAATAAGACAAACTTGGCATCTGGTAGTGTAACAGATGACAGGTCATTAATATAATATACGCAAGAAAAAGTAGTGGACCTAGTATGGAACACCACATGTAATTTCTTCCCAGTCAGATGATGTCTGATGGCCTACTGCTGAAGTGTTACGTAATGACACCCCTTGTTTTCTATTGGTAAGATATGACTGAAATCACTTTGCAGCACTACCAGTGATGCCATAATATTTTAATTTACTTAAAAGAATGTTGTGACAGGCCACAGAATATGCCAGTTGCCTCTAATTTGTTGTCTAATGAATTAAGGACATTTCCACTGTAAGTCTATACTACTTTAGTCATCCTTGCTTACAAATATTGAATGTGTTTAATGAACTGTAAATACACCCTTGGCTACTTATATGCAGATGGTTGTATTTTGATTTCATTCATTTTCAGTAAATTTAAGTGCTGTATTATCTTTTGACACAGAAGGGATTCTATGTTTTCTCATGTGAATATTTTACAGTGAATCAATGATGATTATATATTAGAAATACATAATTATTTAAGCCACATACATTATAACCAATTGGTTTTAGTTTTTTAATTAGGAAGCATATATTTTTGCAACTCTCTCTCAAATATGCAGTGAGAGTCATAAATGAGGAAAATAAGAAGTAAAAAAACCATTGGTATTTTTTGCCTTCTGTATCTACTGTTCACAATATAAAGAATAAGAGTAACCCATTGGACAAGACGAGGAAGAACCTGAAGAGCTGAACAGTTTATTCTTCCACATATGTATCACATGACATACTTAAGTTATGATTTGTATCATCCAGCACTAGGAAGATAAGGGGAAACACTTGTCACATCATAGAGTATGAGCAATCTTATAAGAACTTGTGAGCCACATATTTCCACCAGTGACAGAATAAACAGTCCTAAATCATATAAAGTTTCAGCTATAAATGAAAGAATGGCCAATGGAGCAAGAAAAAATACTGTTTATAACAAGGGCAAGTTCTGTAATCTTGCCACTCTTTTCCACCTGGATTAACCAGACATACAGTTTCTTGATTTTGTTTTTGAATTCAGTTGCATTGCCATTTATAAACAGAGGAACAAGGGTAAAACAATTTTCTATTTGTAGCTCAATGTGTGACACGATGCACAGAAAATTTTTCCTCATTTATGATCCACCCTGTATGCAATATTAACTTATTAGGTTTTCAGCTTTTATTAGCTCTTTCTAGAGAATGGATATATAATATTTACATTAAAATGAAAAAGCAAATACATGAACTTTTTTGTAAATGAAGTAATGATTTGGCTAACCCTCTGTAATTCCAAAGATACAGTAGCACTGGAAGAAACTAAATTTTAAATGTCCTTTATTTAAAAAATTGACTCAAGTAGGCTTCTTTCACTTCAAGCTGTTTTATTTTATTTGCTGACATTAGTCTGACTGCAGCTTCTGACCCTTGATGCTTGTGGAAGAAAGAACAATCTCGAACTCTCTGAAAAAAATTAATCAGTTCATGCAAATTACTGAAGGATGTAAGCAGTACTGCTACTTAAACTACTTTATTTTCACTCATTATCTGTTATACTCGCTAAGTGGATAATGATTTTAGGTTTGACTTTCAGTATGGTACACAGTTGTATTCTGTCAGGAAGTTTCACATCAGTGCACACACTGCTGCAGAATGAGAATTCATTCTGGAAACATCGCCTAGGCTCTGGCTAAGCCATATCTTTGCAGTACCCTTTCTTCCAGCAGTGTTAGTCCTGCAAGGTTTGCAGAAGAGTTTCTGTGATGTCTGGAAGGCAGAAGATGAGGTACTGGTGGAAATGAAGCTGAAGGGGTGTATTGTGAGTTGTGCTTGGATTTGGTAGAGGACTTTCCTGAAAGAGATGAAGGTCCCAGGTTCAAATCCCAGTCCAGCACACAGTTTTATATGCCAGGAATTTTAAAATCAGCACACAATCTGCTGCAGAGAGAGAATTCAGTCTGGATTCATGCAATTTATTTATTGTACGAGATACATTTAGTAAAGTAAGTGTGAAAAGATCTTTGACTTGAGTAAAATAGAAGACTGTTTGAACCAGACAAATTATAATTATAATTATAGCTATCATCATCATCATCATTTGACAGTTTCTAGCCAGCAGAGATGAGGAACAGAGTCAACATGAGTCTAACACTGAGGGACATGTACATCAGAAATCAAAATACTGCTGTTACATTACTGCTACATCAGCTTCTTTCCTTCTCACTATGGTTTTGTAAGTATGACAAGTCTGAGAATGGTGGCACTGCAGTCGTTTCCCATTCATTGACTCAATCCCTATTACTAAAGCATGAAGGAGTGTAAGGCTGGTTGTGACACAGTATGGAAGTTAACTGCTATGACAGTGAGGTGATTAATTGTTGGGAGCAGATGGCCTCCAAAGAAGCTGTGTTTGCTGGGACTGTGAGGGGGGGGGGGGGTAAGGTGTAAACTGAGTGACAGTGTATACAATTGCAGATTTGTTCCATTAAAGGAACAGTACTGTCTGGAAAACTTTGATGCAATAGTCCACACTTCAGATGAAAAAATACTAAGTTCATTCAATGCAAACAAAACAGTTGTATTCCCTTTCACTCCACCTCCACCATGTAAATTTATTTTAATAATTAATTGCCACTTAGAGAATATACTTCTTCCTTATGTCCTATTTTCCTGAATTGTCACCACAGACTTGGTAATGTGTTGAATGTGTAGGTATGTCAACATCATTTTTAGACATTCTCTGAATAGAGATCAAATAATAAAGTAGACTAACAGCAGTCTTCAAAAAAGATTTGTACATATACATATATACAGGATGTCTCTCATAAAAATTGCCAAACACAATTTCTGAGGAATTTCAATAGATATCTGAAATTTCATTTTTGCAATATGTATCTGGAGACAACTAAAGCAAATACATATCATTATGTCTTTCATGCAATGCTCAGTGTCGAAGGAAAGCTTTGGTTTATTTCCCAATAAAAAAATAATAAAAATAAAAGATTTTTAAAGTGGAATTTTACATGCAGTCCAAAACTAGACTAATGCAATATCTGTTTTATTATTATGTATTAATAGGGACAGGAAAACATGAAGAATAACCAGTACCGCAGCAGCACCGACCTGGCCACCACTGACTGCTACCACCATGCAGGAGTGCTACTCAGTTGCTGCTGTGGTATGATTATTCTTCATGTTTTACTGTCCCTGTTAATACACAGTGATAAAACAAATATCTGAATTTAAAAAGAAATATTGGTTGCAACTTGTTATTTTATTAACAACATGTTTCACCTTTATGAGGCTTCTTCAGATTATCTGTAGAAATAACAAAGTAATAAAAAATTAGGGTATGTTCCTAGCTCGTATGATTTTAAATGTGAATGAGGAATTGTTTCTGACCTTAAAATTTTCCTTTCACAATGTATTAAAAGCTGTGAAACAGCTCTGTGCTTGATTGAAGCATGCATTCAATCAGATGGGTCTGCCAATATGTTTTCCTTTTCCAACATTTTAAAAAACCGTAAAACATTCGCTGAATGTTATTTTCATGAAAAAATTGGATAGTTTTTGCAATATAGTTCATCTTATATAAAGTGACAGCCATATTGCCTTTGCAAGGCAGGTAACTAGGGCATTTTTATTCCACAGTTTTTATTGATTTAGGGAAATATGGGGGCATTGCAGACTAGCAGTAGTGATGCTCCCATCATCAAAGTTATGGAATGCAGATGCCCCAGTTACCCATGCTGACAAAGGAAATACATTTGTCATTTTATATAAGAAGGACTATACTGCAAAAACTATCCAATTTTTCCACAAAAATAACACTGAACAAACAAATGTTTGCTTTGGTAAATGTGGTAATATTATCAGTCCTGACTTTTTATCTAAACTGGAGGTAATGAACTCCAAAGCACCAGCTCTATATATTCAGATAAAGATTCACAAAGAAGGCCTTTCTAAATGCTCTATTGTTAACAGCATTGGCAACCCTCAGGTGCCGCCTTCAGAATTCTTGATTCAGCTTTTATGTAAGTATTTTGTATATGAAGAAAATTATTCAGTATCTAATAGGAATGACTTAATCCAGCTCCTTAAGGGCAGAGCTTTCCCACCAGGTGTTGCATGCTGTGTCTTGATACCAAAAAACCTTTATACCGACATTCCAACAGATGATACTATTGCAGTCATCCAAAAGAATCTTTTTACACATGATAGTCTCATAGCTGATGAGATCACTGAGCTTATGTCTTTACTTAGACTTCCTACTCTGTATAACTACTTTACTTTTAACAATCACGTCTTTAAGCAGAATGATGGCTTGGCTATGGGGAACTGTATGGCTGGAGGCCTTGTGGACATTTTTGTGAATTCCTTGGAACAAATATACTTTAAGGGAAACTCCAATTTACACAATAAAGTACTTGTTTATCATTGGTATGTAGATGACATGTCTATAATATTCAATGGACCTGACATGGATGTTTCCCAGTTAAGAAGTGAATTTAATGCTTTACATCCCAACATGTCCTTTACACATGAAGTTATGAATCATAATGAGCATGTTAATTGTTTAGGTTTACAGTTGCACTTTGAGAAGAATTCCACTCATTTTGATAGTTTTAGGAAGTCCACAACCAGTAGTGCAGTTATCCATGCTTCATCATGCTGTCCATATCAGCATAAACAAAGTGATTTATGGCCAGCCGGTGTGGCCGAGTGGTTCTAGGTGCTTCAGTCTGGAACCGCGCGACCGCTACGGTCGCAGGTTCGAATCCTGCCTCGGGCATGGATGTGTGTGGTGTCCTTAGGTTAGTTAGGTTTAAGTAGTTCTAAGTTCTAGGGGACTGATGACCTCAGATGTTAAGTCCCATAGTGCTCAGAGCCAAAGTGATTTACCACCTCTACAGTGTCCCCCTCAGTACTTTATCTATAAAGAGAGAGCTTGATAACTTAAAGTTTACTGCAGCTATGGTACTAATGGTTATAATGCACAGATGGTAGATAGACTATATAAAAGAAAATTATCTGGTAACAAGAACACTATGCAATTGAATCTTTTGCCACCACCACAGAGACATATAAAGCTGCTGTTTGTGGGGAAATTATCATATCAGTTAGCTAAGTTATTCAAAAATCTCATTGTTCATGCAGCTCTTTCACCATATAATAACATTTGGAACTCTTATGTGCATAGAGGCCTACTGAAGATCGGTATGCAACGTCTGCCATAAATTCTATATTGATCAGACAGGAAGATTGTTTAGAAAGAGATTTAGTGAGCATTTGTTAACTAAAAAAGGTCAAGTAAAGCAGCACTCTACATTTGTTGAACCCTTGAAAAACTGCAGGGCACCAGCCTCATACACTTGATGATCTCTGCATCTTACATTGTGCTCAGGAAGGCAGAAAGCTTAATTTAGTGGAAGAGTTGGAAGCCCTTAAGCATATGTGTACAATTGATGAACAATTGCTTAATGATCAGCTCTCTAGTAGGAACTAAGGCTATTAGGATTCAGTGACATTAATTTTTTAAAATCTTTGCATAAATTTCTTTGTGCTCTTCTAATGGATTCCATTTAAGTCTTATTAATTCCCTCATAGTAATTCATTCCTAGACATTACACTTTTAAAGTTGAGTCAGAACTTGCCTTTTTAAGAATCTGTTTTATCCCCAGTTGTTGGGACGATGCCCATTTTTGGTAGTTATTTACAGATTTATTTAGTTATAACTCTGTCTACCTGGAGTAATTTTCAAGTTCCTTTATGGCTGACTGTGTTCTGATTAATTGTAACTGCTTAATTTAATTATAGTGAATCGGTCATTTAGATATTTTTGTAAGCATTAAATATGATGACAGTGACATCCTATGTATGTCCTTTGCAGGCACTGTATGTAAATCTCATTCCATTGGTCACCTGTGTGCCTGCTTCATGTTCCTTCCACGATGTTACTGGAGCAGTACTGTATATTATGTTTAAATGTGTATACTTCTTTCTGAGTGTAGTCCTATCATTACACCATTCTGACCTGCTGGTATGACATTAATAAAATATGTCTCATCCATTTTAATTATTTATTTAGCATTCTATCCAGTGGTTACATTACATTACATTACATTAGTTGTTCCTGACTAGGTTTCTGCTCGTTCATTTGACTCAATGTGTGCTTCAGTCTAGCACAGAACCTATTTAATGTTTTTAATACATTGTAAAAGGAAACTTTTAATGTCAGTAACAACTCATTCACATTTAGAATCGCGCAAGTTTGGGCCATGCCTAATTTTTTGCTTAGTTTGTTATCCCTATAGATAGCCTGAAGATGCCCACACAAAGGCAAAGCACATTGTTAATAATAGAACAAGACTGCTTTTTAATTAAAATATTCACTGTATGGTTGCTGACCAGACAATCTAAGGGAGTGGAAGAAATTTTGAGTCTCCCAGTGTATGAAGACAGGAAGTTTGGAGACAACATCATAAGATCTGCTGGCAAGTTTAAATGAGTATACACTTCTGATCTCTACTAACAAGCAGAGCACACCTGAATTTGAAGTTTTTCCACTTCGTCTCTTCAAAGTTATTAGTTCATTCCATTATTGTGGTGGTACATTTCTTTTCAATGCTTTTGAGAATGGCTAGTTCCCAAATACCATAAGATCTTCTTTGGATCTTTTGCTGATTACAATTATTGAAATATTTTCCCGCAGGACGATGTTAAAAAACTTATCTTCATGTGGTTGTAACACAGCAGAATTTTCAGGTCCGTCATTTGAATCACTCTAGTGCAGGATGGTGTTGGCAGTTTGGTTGTGTAAACCATTTATGAAAGTGGTAGAAAAAATTGTACCTTGTGCCAGTCAGTTGTATTGAACCTTTGGCATGGCTCAAAGTACAATGCATAATTAGGAAGAATGTGTTGCAATAACAGCAGTATAAATTTTGAGAGATGCCAAGGAGCAAGATGGGTAACAAAAGCTCTGAAAGACGATGCAGCTGTTGTGGAGGCAGGACTATCAGTGAGAAAAGCAGCAAAAGATTTTTATGTTTCAAGAGCCACTCTGCAGAGATAATTACAAAACCCTAAGTATGCGTCGTACAGAAATTGTGCAGTCCAACACGTATTTAGTCCTGTGCAAGAAAGTGAGTTGGTTGATTACATCATAACTGCCTCCAAAACACACTATGGATTGTCCTGAATTGAATTTTAAAAAAATTGGCATTCCACTTTGCTATATTAGAGAACAAAAGCATGCCTCTAACTTGGGACAAAAATGGAGAAGCTGGTAAACAATGGTACATCGACTCCGCTAAATGTCATGAACCACTAAGCCTAAGGAAGCCTGAAGCAATGAGCCTAGCTCGTTCAACAAGTTTTACTAGGCATAATGTTGCAGTGTTCTTCAACAATTTAAAGTCAATAATGGGCAAAGTAACATTAACACCAGAAATAACATTTAATGTTGATGGGAGTGGTAACTCCAGAGCACATGTGCCAGGAAGAATAGTAGTAGCAAAAGGATGCAAGCATGTTGGATCTGTGACATCAGCTGATCATGGCAGTACTGTTATAATGATTGCCTGCATTAATGCATTAGGCAACTGTGTGCCACCCAAGTTCAAGTCAACTCTAAGAACATGTGTTAAAGGGTGCACTAACTGGATCTATAGGATATTCACATCCAAGTGGCTGGTCCAACGGCAGTATTTCTTGGAAATACTTTGAACACTTCATTTCCCACGCAAAGCCAAATGAAAATGAGAAAGTGCTGCTAATTCTTAACTACCACAAAAATCATATCACTGTGGACAGTATAATATTAACAAAGGACAATGGTGTAATCTTACCAATGTTGCCACCACATAATAGCCACGAGCTGCAACCTCTAGATAAAATTGTCTTTGTTCCACACAAAACTTTCTACAACACTTCATGTGCAGAATGGCTGCAGTCACATCCTTAAAATCCTTTTAACCATTTACAATGTTGCTGAAACTGCTGGTCGGGCTTATCCATCAGCATTCACACCTGTGAATATTCAATCTGGATTTCAAGCAACTGGGTTAAGGCTCATAAATGGAAACATATTCCAAGATGATGAATTTTTCACATTGCATGTGATGGATAGACCACAGCCTACTTTGAATCTGCATCTAGGAACAATGAACTGGCACCAGCACGAAGTGCATTTCTGCTTAGCCTCCAGCAGCTCAGCTCAAGCAGTAAAAGTAACTTTTGTTCTTAATTGTTAATTCACATGCACTTTGAGGCTTAATTATTTACAACAGATATAATACTATTAAAAGTGTGTGTTTATTTGAATGTTTTGTTTAGTAGCCCTGTGTGTATGGTCAATAAATTCTGTTCATAATGAATGACTGTCAATTTATTTTCAACTGTGGCACATGACCACATTGTACCTTGCGTCAAATACAACACTTAGTAAAAATGTCTCTATAACTCAGCCATTTAAAAAATTGATTATAGGTTGTGATTCATTTGATAGGAAATAAGACAAGTAATGCCGACCTTGGGGAAGATCAGTTTGGATGCCGTAGAAATATTGGAACACGTGAGGCAATACTGACTTTACGACTTATCTTAGAAGAAAGATTAAGGAAAGGCAAACCTATATTTCTAGCATTTGTAGACTTAGAGAAAGCTTTTGACAATGTTGACTGGAATACTCTCTTACAAAGTCTGAATGTGGCAGGGGTAAAATACAGGGAGCAAAAGGCTATTTACAATTTGTACAGAAACCAGATGGCAGTTATAAGAGTCGAGGGACATGAAAGGGAAGCAGTGGTTGGGAAGGGAGTGAGACAGGGTTGTAGCCTATCCCTGATGTTATTCAATCTGTATATTGAGCAAGCAGTAAAGGAAACAAAAGAAAAATTCGGAGTTGGTATTAAAATCCATGGAGAAGAAATAAAAACTTTGAGGTTCGCCAATGACATTGTAATTCTGTCAGAGACAGCAAAGGACTTGGAAGAGCAGTTGAACGGAATGGATAGTGTCTTGAAAGGAGGATATAAGATGAACATCAACAAAAGCAAAACGAGGATAATGGAATGTAGTCAAATTAAATTGGGTGATGCTGAGGGAATTAGATTAGGAAATGAGACACTTAAAGTAGTAAAGGAGTTTTGCTATTTGGGGAGCAAAATAACTGATGATAGTCGAAGTAGAGAAGATATAAAATGTAGACTGGCAATGGCAAGGAAATCGTTTCTGAAGAAGAGAAATTTGTTAACATCGAGTATAGATTTAAGTGTCAGGAAGTCGTTTCTGAAAGTATTTGTATGGAGTGTAGCCATGTATGGAAGTGAAACATGGATGATAAATAGTTTGGACAAGAAGAGAATAGAAGCTTTTGAAATGTGGTGCTACAGAAGAATGCTGAAGATTAGATGGGTAGATCACATAACTAATGAGAAGGTATTGAATAGAATTGGGGAGAAGAGGAGTTTATGGCACAACTTGACAAGAAGAAGGGACCAGTTGGTAGGACATGTTCTGAGGCATCAAGGGATCACAAATTTAGCATTGGAGGCCAGCGTGGAGGGTAAAAATCGTAGAGGGAGATCAAGAGATGAATACGCTAAGCAGATTCAGAAGGATGTAGGTTGCAGTAAGTACTGGGAGATGAAGAAACTTGCACAGGATAGAGTAGCATGGAGAGCTGCATCAAACCAGTCTCAGGACTGAAGACCACAACAACAACAATGCATTGGGTAAATGGGTACATTAAAAACCTTGTTATTGCATCTGCTAAGACAATAAAAAGAGTACATGCCTGAGGTACAAGCCCTTCCCCTATCCATAATCAAAACATGCAGTGGAGAATTAAGATCCTCAACAAATATAAGGAAAGTAATTGGACAATATGTCACATTTTAGATGTGTTTATCCTGTCATTGGAATTATAATGCTCCAGCTAGAGATACTTCAAAATTATGGACAATACTGATAAAGTATTCTGGAAACAATGTATAGTGTTTACATGTCTCACAACTTCAACATTTCATGATATGATTGATCACCCTGTGTAATTCCTCCTAATTTATATTTCTTTGTATGCAATATTGGATGGTGCCATATATTTCAGGCGCACAAGCTATGATTATGTGTACTATGTAATAAATGAGATCATATATGTTGATAAGGTTTTTGTCAGGTAGCACATGTTACCATCTCTAGAAATCAATGGAAATATTTCTAAGATGTTTTGAGGAACGTTTGTTTACCCAACCATTTCCTACAAATAGGAAAATCCAGGATAAAATAACAATGGTGTAAAGGATAGACTGATACCATGTAGAGGAGGCATTGAGTAGCCACTCCATGTTGGTATTCAAATTCAGATAAAACTGAAAAATCTGTCTTATCAGTCACTTTTTAGAATTTTCAAGGCTTATGACTCTTTAAATAACAGTCCAATTTTATAAATATTTCCAAGCTCTAACATGCTTGACAGTTTGTGACTGAAACAAAGAGTAAAGGAGCAAGCATTGATACCATGTTATTTCATATTATGATATTATACGAAAGTGACAAATGGCAATATTGTGTAAAGGATATAACATAACCTTTTTGGAACACTGGTATTACTCTCACTCTAGTTATTGTTACTTTTTAATAGTTTTTGTGGCTAATGATAGAAATCAGCCTCCCAGCAAAGAAAAGCAGAGATCCTGCTCCATTTCACCTAGAAGCTAATTAGGTTGCTGGTGAGCAGTTTCCTAATTTTTCATCGTATGTGATAGCAATTCAAAGTTCCAACTCCACAATACCTTGTTTTTCTCCCACTGGTAACTCAGGCATTTACAGCACATGACTGTGGAAATTTTAGTGGCACAGTACTAGCCAAATTTCTCCATGGTACTTAACAAAATTGAATTTGTTTCTGAACCAGTCTCTCATCATGTTTTAGAGATGGATACTTAATGATATGTTGAAGCGAAAGCCCTTTTTACTAAAATATAACTTTTTTCTTAGCTGATTGTCTTGAAGATGGGCTCTTTGCCCTCTTTTCAGGGTATGACTTAGGTTTCCAGATTTGGCTGTACTATGAAGTATACCCCTTCTTGATTTGTCAAGTTGATGGTTTGTTAAATGCCATATAAAACATTTTCTTCATTGAATCTACAGTATTGATAATTTCATGGGCAACTAGTTCACAAGATATGTCTCACAAAAGGTTCCACAAGACTCTTCCTTCCCCAACTAAACATTACTATCTTTGCAACTGTCTTCTCAACACCCTATCATACAATCAGACTTCCCACAATGTGTGAACAAGTAGTAGTACAGTGAAGAAGAACTCCAGAATTTCCTCTCCAACCTCGACTCCTTTGGTTCCATCAGGTTTGCCTGGTCCTACTCCAAATCCCATGCCACTTTTCTTGGTGTTGACCTCCACCTGTCTAATGGTCAGCTTCACATGTCCGTCCACATCAAACCCACCAACAAGCAACAGTACCTCCATTATGACAGCTGCCATCCATTCCACATCAAACGGTCCCTTCCCTACAGCCTAGGTCTTCGTGGAAAATGAATCTGCTCCAGTCTGGAATCCCTGAACCATTACACCAACAACCTGAAAACAGCTTTCGCATCCCACAACTACCCTTCCGACATGGTACAGAAGCAAATAACCAGAGCCACTTCCTCATCTCCTCAAACCCAGAACCTCCCAAAGAAGAACCCCAAAAGTGCCCCACTTGTGACAGGATACTTTCCGGGACTGGATCAGACTCTGAATGTGGCTCTCCAGCAGGGATACCACTTCCTCAAATCCTGCCCTGAAATGAGATCCATCCTTCATGAAATCCTCCCCACTCCACCAAGAGTGTCTATCCGCCGTCCACCTAATCTTCGTAACCTCTTGGTTCATCCCTATGAAATCCCCAAACCACCTTCCCTACCTCTGGCTCCTACCCTTGTAACCGCCCCCTGTGTAAAACCTGTCCCATGCACTGTCCTACCACCACCTACTCCAGTCCTGTAACCCGGAAGGTGTACACGATCAAAGGCAGAGCCACGTGTGATAGCACCCACATGATTTACCAACTGACCTGCCTACATTGTGAAGCTTTCTATGTGGGGATGACCAGCAACAAACTGTCCATTTGCATGAATGGACACAGGCAGACAGTGTTTGTTGGTAATGAGGATCACCCTGTGGCTAAACATGCCTTGGTGCACGGCCAGCACATCTTGGCACAGTGTTACACCGTCCAGGTTATCTGGATACTTCCCACTAACACCAACCTGTCAGAACTCCGGAGATGGGAACTTGCCCTTCAGTATATCCTCTCTTCTCGTTATCCGCCAGGCCTCAATCTCCGCTAATTTCAATTTGCCGCCGCTCATACCTCACCTGTCTTTCAACAACATCTTTGCCTCTGTACTTCTGCCTTGACTGACATCTCTGCCCAAACTCATTGCCTTTACAAATGTCTGCTTGTGTCTGTGTATGTGCGGATGGATATGTGTGTGTGTGTGTGTGTGTGTGTGTGTGAGTGTATACCTGTCCTTTTTTCCCCCTAAGGTAAGTCTTTCCACTCCCGGGGTTGGAATGACTCCTTACCCTCTCCCTTAAAACCCACATCCTTTCGTCTTTCCCTCTCCTTCCCACTTTCCTGATGAAGCAACCGTTTGTTGCAAAAGCTTGAGTTTTGTGTATATGTTTGTGTTTGTTTGTGTGTCTATCGACCTGCCAGCACTTTCGTTTGGTAAGTCACATCATCTGTGTTTTTAGATATACACCCTATAATCAGTTTTTTAAATGGCTGAGTTATAGAGACATTTTTACAAAGTGTTGTATTTGACGCAAGGTACAATGTGGTCATGTGCCACAGTTGAAAATAAATTGACTGTCTTTCATTATGAACAGAATTTATTGACCATACACACAGGGCTACTAAGCAAAACATACAAATAAACACACACTTTTAATAGTATTATATCTATTGTAAATAATTAAGCCTCAAGGTTCATGTGAATTAACAGTTAAGAACAAAAGTTACTTTTACTGCTTGAAGCCTTTGTAGCACATCTATATTGTTCTATTAGCATATTTTTAATATCTATTAGAAAGTTTAATTTATTTATGATTAATTTATGTTGCAGCCATGAAAATGGGGAGGGAATCTTGTTCCCCACTCTTTCATAATGCTGGTTCTGGAAGTAATGAGACAATGGTTCTGGAAGTAATGAGACAACATGTTCTTGTGAAATTTCACCAACAACTTCTACTAAAAGCCATACAAATGTTCCATTTACTCTTCCCTTTCACAGTCAAGTCTCCATATTTTACAGAAACAATCCTTCCCACAAATTTATTTCTTTTTTTTTGTTTCAAATTTCATCAATACCCATTGTCCAGAATGTTGTACTTCCTGTACATTTGTGCCTACATCAGTTGAAATATATCTGCTTCATTTTCATCTGACTGCCTTTGCAATGAGAAGTCATTTACACTCATGTCACTGTCACTGTCCTCACAAAAACCATTTGGACCAGAGTCACTGACTGCTGTAGAGACAGCTATAATTTTCTTCTTAGTTTTACTTCCTTCTGCATTTGACTTACAATAGTTTCCTTTCACTATCTGATTACACTTTCTTTTTTTCTTCTCATACGGCACACTGTGTTTCTATTTCCTGCTTTTCAGGTGTGTCAGTCAACACTCTTAATCTTTGTTTCCCTTTGTACACACACTGTTTCATGGAAGAGCTTTTGGTAATGGCTGTAGTGACTCTGGAACTGTAATTTCATTGGAGGCTGAGCAGAAATGCACTTTGTGCTGGTGCCAGTTCATTGTTCCTAGATGCAGATTCAAAGTAGGCTGTGGTCTATCCATCACATGCAATGTGAAAAATTCATCATCTTGGAATATGTTTCCATTTATGAGCCTTAACCCAGTTGCTTGAAATCCAGATTGAATATTCACAGGTGTGAATGCTGATGGATAAGCCCGACCAGCAGTTTCAGCAACATTGTAAATGGTTAAAAGGATTTTAAGGATGTGACTACAGCCATTCTGCACATGAAGTGTTGTAGAAAGTTTTGTGTGGAACAAAGACAATTTTATCTAGAGGTTGCAGCTCGTGGCTATTATGTGGTGGCAACATTGGTAAGATTACACCATTGTCCTTTGTTAATATTATACTGTCCACAGTGATATGATTTTTGTGGTAGTTAAGAATTAGCAGCACTTTCTCATTTTCATTTGGCTTTGCGTGGGAAATGAAGTGTTCAAAGTATTTCCAAGAAATACTGCCGTTGGACCAGCCACTTGGATGTGAATATCCTATAGATCCAGTTAGTGCACCCTTTAACATATGTTCTTAGAGTTGACTTGAACTTGGGTGGCACACAGTTGCCTAATGCATTAATGCAGGCAATCATTATAACAGTACTGCCATGATCAGCTGATGTCACAGATCCAACATGCTTGCATCCTTTTGCTACTACTATTCTTCCTGGCACATGTGCTCTGGAGTTACCACTCCCAACAACATTAAATGTTATTTCTGGTGTTAATGTTACTTTGCCCATTATTGACTTTAAATTGTTGAAGAACACTGCAACATTATGCCTAGTAAAACTTGTTGAACGAGCTAGGCTCATTGCTTCAGGCTTCCTTAGGCTTAGTGGTTCATGACATTTAGCGGAGTCGATGTACCATTGTTTACCAGCTTCTCCATTTTTGTCCCAAGATAGAGGCATGCTTTTGTTCTCTAATATAGCAAAGTGGAATGCCAATTTTTTAAAATTCAATTCAGGACAATCCATAGTGTGTTTTGGAGGCAGTTATGATGTAATCAACCAACTCACTTTCTTGCACAGGACTAAATACGTGTTGGACTGCACAATTTCTGTACGACGCATACTTAGGGTTTTGTAACTATCTCTGCAGAGTGGCTCTTGAAACACAAAAATCTTTTGCTGCTTTTCTCACTGATAGTCCTGCCTCCACAACAGCTGCAGCGTCTTTCAGAGCTTTTGTTACCCACCTTGCTCCTTGGCATCTCTCAAAATTTATACTGCTGTTATTGCAGCACATTCTTCCTAATTATGCATTGTACTTTGAGCCATGCCAAAGGTTCAATACAACTGACTGGAGCAAGGTACAATTTTCCTACCACTTTCTTAAATGGTTTACATAACCAAACTGCCAACACCATCCTGTTATGACAGAAATTGGTTTAAAAATTCCCCTTGTAAACTCAATGCACCTACCCAGATGGAATTTTCAACGAGCTAACTGGGATGGATTCTCAAAAGACCTTGACTCCAACTTAGCTGCAAAGAACTTACAGGCTACAGCAAACAACTATGATGAATTCGTTAGACTAGTTATCAAAGCTGCTAAGTCAAACATTCCTAGGGGTTACAGAAAGGAATATGTTCCTGGCTGGGACCAAGAAAGTGAGGCTTTATATCAAGAATAGTAAAGTTCTAGAAATCAAACAGTAGGCTCACAGCTACTCCACTCTTTAAAAAAATGGGTCTGAGCACTATGGGACTTAACATCTATGGTCACCAGTCCCCTAGAACTTAGAACTGCTTAAACCTATCTAACCTAAGGACATCACACACATCCATGCCCGAGGCAGGATTCGAACCTGCGACCGTAGCAGTCACGCGGTTCCAGACTGAAGCGCCTAGAACCGCACGGCCACACTGGCTGGCTACTCCACTCTTTAAACAAGAACAGACGAGAGAAATAGGAAGCAACACTCAAAGAAATGAACTTTGCCAAGTCAAGTAGGAAAGCATGGAGAGTCTTGAATGGGCTAACTGGCAAGCAACACCTCAAAAAGCCATATCCTAAATTGAGCCCGACCTCATTACCAACCGGATCGCAGACCTCACAAGGGCAAAGAGAGACAAGAATCATACCAGAGCAGTAAAATGTAAACTATCTAGCCTCAAGCGCAATGCCCCAAGAAATGAGCCACTTTCCAGGCCCTTCTCCATAGCGGAAGTAGAAACTGCTGTCAAGCAACTGAAAGTCGGCAAGGCTGCTGGCCCTGACAACATCTATAATGAATTTATTAAGAACATGGGCCCACACTGCATATGATGACTCACTTTGCTCTTTACTTACATACTCAAAGAGAACAAACTTCCCAGACAATTCAAACTGTCGAAAGTTATAGCGACTCTCAAATCTGGCAAGCCTGAAGACAGCCCTAAAAGCTACCGCCATATAGCACTGCTCAGTTGAACATTCAAACTTTTGGAATGAGTCCTCCTAACCAGAATAGCACCGTTCGTCGAGCCTGCTACCCTTCCTAAACAAGCTGGCTTCAGGCAAGGATGTAGCTGCACCGATCAAGTTCTTGCCCTAACTACCCATATTGAAGCAGGTTTTCAAGGCCATCTGAAATCAACAGCTGTCTTCATCGACCTTACAGCTGTGTATGACACTGTCTAGAGACAGGGACTGATATACAAGCTACTGCAAGTTGTACCAAGTCGAGAAATTATGGATCTATATCCAGCACACTTAGTGAAAGGCAATTTGAAGTGTTTCTAGGCAGCTATAAAAGCCCCAAATGGAAACTAAATAACGGACTACCACAGGGATCTGTTTTAGCCCCATCACTATTCAATTTATACATTAACGATTTACCAACCACAATATCAACTAAATTCATCCATGCTGATGACATCGCACTGGTAGCACAGGGCAGTAATTTCAAAGATGGCAAACGAATTCTTACGGAGGATCTGGAGAAGATGTCAACTTTCTTTAAGACCTGGAGATTGATCCCAAGCACATCAAAAACTGAAGTCTCTTGTTTCCATCTAGCGAATTGTGCTGTGAACTACAAACCAAGAGTTCTGCTCAATGGACAAATGTTGAGGTACAATCCTTTCCCAAAATATCTCAGAATTACTCTAGTTAGAACCCTGAGCTACAAAGAGCACATCACCAAGCTTTTTCATAAAGTTGCTGCAAGGAACAACATACTACATAAGCTCAGAGGTAAAACCTGGGGAACCTCTGCTGACTGTCTGCGTTTAACTGGCATCAGTCTTGTGTACTCTGCTGCTGAGTACTGTGCACCTGTTTGGTTGGAAAGTGTACATGTGAAGTAGGTAGACACAAAACTTAACGACACAATGCGCTGTATTACTGGTTCCATCAAATCAACCCCATGCCACTGGTTACCTGCACCGAGTCACATCCCTCCACCTCACTTAAGGTGGAAACAAGCTCTACTGAGGGAGGCCAAGAAAATCTCTACCACTGCACCAGGAATTCTGTCATATGCCACAGCAACAATTGCAATCACGAAGACCAGCAAGTGTTACTGCAGGACAACTCATCGCAGATGGTTTTGATCTAAATGAAAGCTGGAAGCATGAATGGACAACAAAAACACTGGGAACAAGAGCCCATTACCTTGATCCCACAAAAAAGCCAAAAGGTTTTGACCTACCGAGGAACCTCTGGTGCAGCCTCAACAGGTTAAGGACTGGACATAGTTGTTGTAGATACTTCAGGTGCAAATGGGGCTGGATCAGTTCACCAATGTGTGAATGTAATAAAGAAGAGCAGAAAATTGAAGATTTAGTCCAACGCTGTCCATTTCACTCATACCCTGGAATTCCCAACGACTTGTTCACTCTCACACCCAGCTTAATTAATTGGTTGAAAAACACAGACATTAAGGTTTAATCTTGTCTTGTATCTTATGTATATTGTATAAAATCACTTGCCTTGTATCAACTGTATATTGTATAAAATCACCATACGATTAAATAAATACATAACCTGCAGTAACAACATGGCTGGACTATCACAGCATGGTTGTCACAATATATGTCTGTCATAAATACCAACCATTTAACTTTCCATTTATTGCTACATACATAGCTGTACTAACATTGAATTAAGAACAGAAAAAAATGATGATTTTTGTAGGAAACTGAAACTGTTGGTCCTTGCTCCTGTAACAACTACTGGCTGTACTCTTATCAGTGTAGGCAACCTTTGGTGTGAAAATGAGTGAAATGAGAGAGTAAAGACCAGATAGATAAGATTGGCTCAAGGTAAATCCTGGCTCAAGGTACAAGCCTCACTCCTATATCTACTCAATTGTATCCACACCTCAGTTGCCAACAATTCAAAGTAAAAATTGTAGTTAGCGTAGGGTCTAAAATGCACACCTTAAGAGCTATGTTCAATAGAAGATATGTGTTTCACAGTAGCAAAGATAAACAAGTGCTCATAGCTCACATTTACTGAACACTTTTTACTATTTTGGTCCATACTAACAGTTCACAAAACATGGAAAGCAAAGAGCTTGCAGCAGAAGAGATTTATTACACAGTATGGAAGATAAAGAAGGTGGTCCTAGCTCTTAAGGTATGCATTTTAGAGCACATGTTTGCTGTACTCTTTTGCTTTAAATGATCATTCCTGTCACATTCCTGAATACTAACCATTCCTCCTTGTACATAGAGTACATAATGAGTGCTATTTTATTTTTGGAATGTGATCTACAATTAACCTGCCTGGATAGCCTAGCCAATTAAAGCAATGACCACCAGGACACAGGTAGGTGTACCGGCTCTGGAATGAATCTGTACTGGGCTGGTTCCCAAGTCCACCTCAGTTATGCAGTGCACCAACATTTTGAAAAATGGTGAGACATTTGACTATCCGATATACACTAGACATAGATAGAAGGGGTACACAAATACCTCTCCACCTCCCCCCTCTAGGGGAGGGGGGGGGGGAGGGGGCACTGGCAATAACTTAAAATGCCTTTGGGAGTGGTAACCCCACCATAAAAGTAGCCTACATACAGATAGCAATATAATGGAAGGAAACATTCCACGTGGGAAAAATTATATATAAAAACAAAGATGAGGTGACTTACCGAACAAAAGCGCTGGCAGGTCGATAGACACACAAACAAACACAAACATACACACAAAATTCAAGCTTTCGCAACAAACTGTTGCCTCATCAGGAAAGAGGGAAGGAGAGGGGAAGACGAAAGGAAGTGGGTTTTAAAGGAGAGGGTAAGGAGTCATTCCAATCCCGGGAGCGGAAAGACTTACCTTAGGGGAAAAAAAGGACAGGTATACACTCGCACACACACACATATCCATCCACACATACAGACACAAGCAGACATATTTAAAGACAAAGAGTTTGGGCAGAGATGTCAGTCGAGGCAGAAGTGTAGAGGCAAAGAAGTTGTTGAAAGACAGGTGAGGTATGAGTGGCGGCAACTTGAAATTAGCGGAGATTGAGGCCTGGCGGATGACAAGAAGAGAGGATATACTGAAGGGCAAGTTCCCATCTCCGGAGTTCGGATAGGTTGGTGTTGGTGGGAAGTATCCAGATAACCCGGACGGTGTAACACTGTGCCAAGATGTGCTGGCCGTGCACCAAGGCATGTTTAGCCACAGGGTGATCCTCATTACCAACAAACACTGTCTGCCTGTGTCCATTCATGCGAATGGACAGTTTGTTGCTGGTCATACACACATACAGATAGGGTTGATTCTCTGTAAAATTGGAGATGTACCATGCCAATGTAGGTCATCGGATAAGACAGATGGATTACCTACAATGTTATGCTACCTATTCATCAGAAAATTTTCATAAAAATGGATAGTATTGGAAACAAAACAAAAAAAAAAAATACTATCTATTTCAAAAAGTTTTGCCATGAGTCTTTGTACCACAATATGACATGGGACAATTCTTTTGCATCAGAACACATCTTAATTAAACTGTTCTTCCACATTATCTCCACACACATATTTAGCTAGAACATAAGTTATTCCATTTCTAATATAATTCCACTTACCCCAAGACAAGTTAAGTAGAGGTTTTTCCCTTTTATAAATCACTTAATAACACCATTACATGTGACAATCTACGTCAAAATAATAATTGACTGACAGAAATAGACAAATGTGCATACAGAACATGTACATAAATGCATATATGGCCTGTTTGCATTGCTCCAAATAATACTTTTTAAACACTTTCTTCACATTCTGTGCCACCTGTAATCTTAAGTGAAAGATGGGGTATCTATGACCCTGTTACACCTTTCTTGGACATCACAAGATCTTTTAAAACATTTTATTTCCAAGGAATATTGATTTCAATAACTCTTTTTACACCTGGGCAGCTTTACAACTATGTGGATTTCTGATATTAAGGTCCTAAACAGTGAGTATGTTAGTGCCCTTGGTAAAAAAAGACTGAAATGAATATGGTTAAATAGGTAAAACTGAAAATACATAAAACATAAAGCCACTTAAAATTACAAACAAACTCTCTCACTTTCACTTGGATTCACATTCTCAATCACAGGAAAGTTTCATTGAAATTTGCAACTTACTCTGAATTGGTCCACTTTCCCTAAGGGAATGAGATGAGCTATTCCCTTTTTGACTTTTTGCATACATTGTTGACACATGAATTCTGAGTACTTAAAGTGCCAATAATCTCCACAAGGGTGTCTGTGGCAGAATGAACACTCATCTTTGGTGTACACACATCTTACATCCACATGAGGAAGGATTCTCTTCTTTCCTCCAAAACTATGAAGAAAAGCCATTTGACTTTTTTTATTTTGTGGATTATATGTGCCTGGACTGAAACCAAGATACACATGAGGTACAAACACATAATTATGCTAATAAACAACTACTGGGTTCATAATTTATGTATTGTGAGAGATAGTGAGCTGGAGCCGAACTTCAATATGGAGGTCATGCAAACACGGAAGTGTCAAAGAAGATAAAATCTTCTGTTTTGAAAAGTGTGTCAAGGTTGTAAACAAATATCACAACATTATAAAAGTTGCATGTTAACAAGAAAAGAGATAAATGTTCCACAGAATAACTTGAACAATATGCAGGTCTGATACAAACATGTGATATTCTTAATTATTTAATGAACTGTAATAATTAAAATAAGAGAAAACTAAGTTATGATTATCTAACCCTCTTTATAATGGTGAAAGAAATTGTTTTACAATAGATCGGCATCCAACAGATGAGAATATGAATAAACTGACAGTTGTAATTCATTTTAAAGTCTGATGGTTGCTTTGGGCAGTTTATTATCTTCCTGCTGGCAGAGTCCAGACTATTTGTAACTCAACACCCTGAGTCTTGCTGCAGTGCTTCAGCAATTGTCATGTGTAGCATTTTTATCTTATCCTGTTTACACTGCTTCTTCTAATTTTTGGACTTTTGTTAATGATTGTGGGATACAGTCTTCTTATCAGCTTATATTTCTTTATTCTTACTTTTTCTTTCTTCACCAGTTTTTTGCTTCAGTGTTCTTATGTTGAAAATGCACAATTCAAAATAATAGTTACCAACATATTTTGAGTGTTACACTATCATCTTCACATTGTTGCTGTACAATTAACTATATCCTAATCAGCACTGCAGGAAATGAAACAGAACTATGCTTGGATCTGTGTTTGACAACAACTTGAACAGATGCTTTCATTCAAATAAGGAGATTACAAATTTTCTACAGGTCTACTGAAAAGAGAAAAAGGTAATAATTTACTGTTTATTTGAGCTGTCGACAGGCACATTAGCAAAACTGAAAACATTTCTAAGCTTTTGAATGGCATTCTTTGGAGTTAACTTTCTCTCTCTCTCCCTCTCTCTCTCGCTCTCTCTCTCTCTCTCGCTCTCTCTCTCTCTCTCCCTCTCCCTCCCTCTCTCTCTCTCTCTCTCTCTCTCTCTCTCTCTCTCTCTCTCTCACACACACACACACACACACACACACACACACACACACACACACTCACACACACACACAAAATCACACTGCCCCAGCTTGTTACATTATACAGACACCACACCTTGACTGTGGTGAGGGGCTGTGTCAAGAGGAGTTAGAAAAGAAAGGAAGTAGGGAGTGGGAGGAAGGGGTGAAGGGAATGGGTAAAGCTGATGGCTGGGAGTCTTAGTACTAAGGGGATATGATAGTAGTGGAGCAGTGGCTTGGGAGGGGGTGATGGGAATAGTAGTGGAGCAGTGGCTTGAGAGAGGGTGATGGGACAGAGAAATGGGGAGAACGTGGAGAGGAGTGTGTGAATGAGTGAAAAGGTAGGTACGGGGATGGATGCAGGAGTGGATTTGGGACGGGATATAATGAATACTGAGGAAAGAAGGATTGCAGGCTCAAAGGATATGTTGTAAGGACAGTTCCCATCTACATAATGCAAAGGTAGTGCTGTAGCCACTAACTGTTCTGACACTGTTTGCTCAACTTTGCTCCAACTACTGGGAGAAACTATAGCTGAGCACAAAGCAGTAGACTTCAATGGCTGCTTCACAACCAATACCATGTGGGGTACAGCATGATAAATATGCTGAACTGATCTTCTTGATTAGTTGTCAATGTACTGATTTCATTCTGCAAGCTATCTAGTCAAGCTCCAAGGCACTTTACACAAAGTTTTCATTCAGGGTATTCCCACTGAAATGCAACAGCTCATTTTCATATGATTTTGAAGTTAACTGGGATTGCATGACTAAATGTTATATCATTAGGTAGGAAACATAAACATTTTGCCTTTTGAGCTCTGTAATGTAATTTTCTAAAACTTAATACTTCCATCTATTGGTAGGAACACGTATTCAATTTGTTTTGAGCTCTGTAATGCAATTTTCAAAAACTTCATGTCAAATTACTCACTAATAATACTTCCATATTTTGGTAGGAATATGTATTCAATTTGTTTAATTGCAATTAGAGCTTTTCATTCACATGCAATCGAGTACTAAAAGACATACCAAATATACTGTAATTACAATGCTTGAAACTTGTAACAACTCTGTTTATCATACTGTTAGCTTACAAAACTACTGACTAACATAACAACATCAAAATACCTCCCAATTACTTTAATTCATAAAACAAAACCAGATTAACAATGTAAACAAAGTGTTTATTCTGGCTGCCATATTATATATTGAAATTCTATTCACACTAAAAAATAATGTACTCATAATTGAAACAGGAAACATGATACAAATGCTTGGGATAATATAGTTTCAGTGTAATTAATAAAAATGTAATTAGCATCATTTATTTCTATCATTTCACTTACTTTTCCATGCATTTCAGTTGTAAACACTGGATGATAACATTTCTTGTAATTATCAACTACTTCTGTAACTGTAACTAGCAAATTTGCTTCATGCAACAATATATCAGTTGTCGGGAAGAATATAAAAGACCCACAAGAAATTGTGTGGGAGGCCCAGAATGATGTAAGATCTTGAGCAGCACTATGTGGCATAATAAATTATACACCTGAAGCAATAACTGACTTTTCACATCCTTTGAGAACCTTGATGCTCTCTGGTCCATTTTCACTTAAGAAACTTACAGAAAACATCAACTGCAGTGAAACAATGAAATGGAGATAAGTGCTGGGCAATATTTGTCATTTTTAATGAAGTGAGTTACACCTACCAAATTTCAAAAACATTAATTTCAACTAGTGTTGACAAAATTAATATTTCTTAAGATATTTACCCTTTGAACTATTTTCTGTCAACATCATTTATCCCCAGCAAGGTGATTACACGGCAGTGCACTGGAATGAGCTGCAACAGTGATTTAATTCAGGTCAGAGTATTAAAGTCAGCTTGTGAGTTTCAGGTATGCCATAACATCAAGACTGACAGATGATTTTATTTGGACAGTGAAATTTTGGAGTGTACACTGAAACATTCTGGATCCAAAAAAGTATGAGAATGAGGAAATCAGACTGTAGAACTTTGAGTACTAGTAGCTATAATCAACTTGGACAATACAATAACTGAGGTACATGACCTGCAGTTATTTAATCTTTTCTGCAATGTTATTAATTCAGTAGGCTGTGTGAAAAACTTGGTGTTTATGGAGTTTTTTTGTTTTGATTTTGTTTTGTATAATATCTTCATGATGTGTGATGACACTAGGGTTGACAATCAGGAAGTGGAGGAGATAGAAAATCTGATACAAGATAATGAGGAGACAGTTGAAAATAATGTTAGTGATATAGAATTTGAAGGGGAAGAAGTAGTTGCAGATTCAGACAGTATTCATTCACTGATTCGAGGTTTCAGTCATCAGGAGATAGTTGGCAATAGTGGTACTCTTCTAATAATGCTTGTGAAGCTCACTGGGGAGAATAATGCATAAACAAAGTCAGAAACTAGACAGCAAGATTGGGGAAAAACTTGAAAAACAGAATGACAAATTAGACAAATAGTTGGATCAACAAGGGTAAAAATTAGACTGATTAGATAAAAACCCCCCATGAACCATGGACCTTGCCGTTGGTGGGGAGGCTTGCGTGCCTCAGCGATACAGATGGCCGTACTGTAGGTGCAACCACAACGGAGGGGTATCTGTTGAGAGGCCAGACAAACATGTGGTTCCTGAAGAGGGGCAGCAGCCTTTTCAGTAGTTGCAGGGGCAACAGTCTGGATGATTGACTGATCTGACCTTGTAACATTAACCAAAACGGCCTTGCTGTGCTGGTACTGCGAACGGCTGAAAGCAAGGGGAAACTACAGCCGTAATTTTTCCTGAGGACATGCAACTTTACTGTATGATTAAATGATGATGGCGTCCTCTTGGGTAAAATATTCCGGAGGTAAAATAGTCCCCCATTCGGATCTCCGGGTGGGGACTACTCAAGAGGACGTCGTTATCAGGAGAAAGAAAACTGGCATTCTACGGATCGGAGCGTGGAATGTCAGATCCCTTAATCGGGCAGGTAGGTTAGAAAATTTAAAAAGGGAAATGGATAGGTTAAAGTTAGATATAGTGGGAATTAGTGAAGTTCGGTGCCAGGAGGAACAAGACTTTTGGTCAGGTGATTACAGGGTTATAAATACAAAATCAAATAGGGGTAATGCAGGAGTAGGTTTAATAATGAATAAAAAAATAGGAGTGCGGGTTAGCTACTACAAACAGCATAGTGAACGCATTATTGTGGCCAAGATAGACACAAGGCCCATGCCTACTACAGTAGTACAAGTTTATTGCCAACTAGCTCTGCAGATGATGAAGAAATTGATGAAATGTATGACGAGATAAAAGAAATTATTCAGGTAGTGAAGGGAGACGAAAATTTAATAGTCATGGGTGACTGGAATTCGTCAGTAGGAAAAGGGAGAGAAGGAAATATAGTAGGTGAATATGGATTGGGGGGAAGAAATGAAAGAGGAAGCCGCCTTGTAGAATTTTGCACAGAGCATAACTTAATCATAGCTAACACTTGGTTCAAGAATCATGAAAGAAGGTTGTATACCTGGAAGAATCCTGGAGATACTAAAGGGTATCAGATAGATTACATAATGGTAAGACAGAGATTTAGGAACCAGGTTTTAAATTGTAAGACATTTCCAGGGGCAGATGTGGATTCTGACCACAATCTAGTGGTTATGAACTGCAGATTGAAACTGAAGAAACTGCAAAAAGGCGGGAATTTAAGGAGATGGGACCTGGCTAAACTGAAAGAACCAGAGGTTGTAGAGAGTTTCAGGGAGAGCATAAGGGAACAATTGACAGGAATGGGGGAAAGAAATACAGTAGAAGAAGAATGGGTAGCTCTGAGGGATGAAGTAGTGAAGGCAGCAGAGGATCAAGTAGGTAAAAAGACGAGGGCTAATAGAAATCCTTGGGTAACAGAAGAAATATTGAATTTAATTGATGAAAGGAGAAAATATAAAAATGCAGTAAATGAAGCAGGCAAAAAGGAATACAAACGTCTCAAAAATGAGATTGACAGGAAGTGCAAAATGGCTAAGCAGGGATGGCTAGAGTACAAATGTAAGGATGTAGAGGCTTGTCTCACTAGGGGTAAGATAGATACCACCTACAGGAAAATTAAAGAGGCCTTTGGAGAGAAGAGAACCACTTGTATGAATATCAAGAGCTCAGATGGCAACCCAGTTCTAAGCAAAGAAGGGAAGGCAGAAAGGTGGAAGGAGTATATAGAGGGTTTATACAAGGGCGATGTACTTGAGGACAATATTATGGAAATGGAAGAGGATGTAGATGAAGATGAAATGGGAGATAAGATACTGCGTGAAGAGTTTGACAGAGCACTGAAAGACCTGAGTCGAAACAAGGCCCCGGGAGTAGACAACATTCCATTAGAACCACTGATGGCCTTGGGAGAGCCAGTCATGACAAAACTCTACCATCTGGTGTGCAAGATGTATGAGACAGGCAAAATACCCTCAGACTTCAAGAAGAATATAATAATTCCAATCCCAAAGAAAGCAGGTGTTGACAGATGTGAAAATTACCGAACTATCAGTTTAATAAGTCACAGCTGCAAAATACTAACGCGAATTCTTTACAGACGAATGGAAAAACTGGTAGAAGAGGACCTCGGGGAGGATCAGTTTGGATTCCGTAGAAATGTTGGAACACGTGAGGCAATACTAACCTTACGACTTATCTTAGAAGAAAGATTAAGAAAAGGCAAACCTACGTTTCTAGCATTTGTAGACTTAGAGAAAGCTTTTGACAACGTTAACTGGAATACTCTCTTTCAAATTCTGAAGGTGGCAGGGGTAAAATACAGGGACCGAAAGGCTATTTACAATTTGTACAGAAACCAGATGGCAGTTATAAGAGTCGAGGGGCATGAAAGGGAAGCAGTGGTTGGGAAAGGAGTGAGACAGGGTTGTAGCCTCTCCCCGATGTTATTCAATCTGTAAATTGAGCAAGCAGTAAAGGAAACAAAAGAAAAATTTGGAGTAGGTATTAAAATTCATGGAGAAGAAGTAAAAACTTTGAGGTTCGCCGATGACTTTGTAATTCTGTCAGAGACAGCAAAGGACTTGGAAGAGCAGTTGAACGGAATGGACAGTGTCTTGAAAGGAGGATATAAGATGAACATCAACAAAAGCAAAACGAGGATAATGGAATGTAGCCAAATTAAATCGGGTGATGCTGAGGGGATTTGATTAGGAAATGAGACACTTAAAGTAGTAAAGGAGTTTTGCTATTTAGGGAGTAAAATAACTGATGATGGTTGAAGTAGAGAGGATATAAAATGCAGACTGGCAATGGCAAGGAAATCGTTTCTGAAGAAGAGAAATTTGTTAACATCGAGTATAGATTTAAGTGTCAGGAAATCGTTTCTGAAAGTATTTGTGTGGAGTGTAGCCATGTATGGAAGTGAAACATGGGCGATAACCAGTTTGGACAAGAAGAGAATAGAAGCTTTCCAAATGTGGTGCTACAGAAGAATGCTGAAGATAAGGTGGGTAGATCACGTAACTAATGAGGAGGTATTGAATAGGATTGGGGAGAAGAGAAGTTTGTGGCACAACTTGACTAGAAGAAGGGATCGGTTGGTAGGACATGTTTTGAGGCATCAAGGGATCACAAATTTAGCATTGGAGGGCAGCGTGGAGGGTAAAAATCGTAGAGGGAGACCAAGAGATGAATACACTAAGCAGATTCAGAAGGATGTAGGTTGCAGTAGGTACTGGGAGATGAAGAAGCTTGCACAGGATAGAGTAGCATGGAGAGCTGCATCAAACCAGTCTCAGGACTGAAGACCACAACAACAACAACATAGATAAAAAGCTGGAGAGTCAAGGTCAAGCACTAAAATATATTAGAAAAGATTTAGATGATGTCAAAAATAGTATCATTGCACTGGGACAAGGTGACCTCTGTGTGACTGATAAGTGCCAGAATTCACATCACACTGACGGCCTCTGTTCTGGAGAGGGCAGTGCTTCTCATCTGATTCTTTGACCATCTATAGACACCAGTTGTGCAAGTGAAGTGCTTCAGCACTGTACTTCTACTTATGGGGCTAGCCCTGAATAACTGAAAACAACAAACGATCTACTATGGGACTTCATTGCCGTACCCTACTTGAATAAATACTACAAAAAGATTAAACAAACAGACAGAAGATGTGCTTTGTTGGTGTTGCACATTTTCTAGCTTTTGATTGAGAGAAACTCATGCTGCAGCATTCTTCTTCAGCACACCAGTATAGAAGTTCACAAAGAAACAGCAAAGTAAAAAATCTGTACAATTCACACATTTATTTATATATAAAAGCCTACTTCAGAATTTTCCTTCATGTGAAACAATGTATGCAAAATTCATGTGTCATTTTGAAATTATGAATTTTTCATATTTTACTGTTCATGTCACTTCTGCATAAACTGTCATTGATTGTATCAAAATCCATTTGTATTGTGATATATTGTGAAATTTCAAACATTTGCAAGTGCCACATTAAACTCCTACTGTTACTGTCAATTCTAGGAGTAAAATTATTTGTACTCTACTAAAAATTTTGAGGACTATAGGCCTATCCTTATCCAAAACATCTGTTCTCTAATTTCAAAGTTAATGGTATGAGTGTTTTTGGCTAACTTATTTTGTAGCAAATCAATGTTTGTGATTCAAAGTTGTAGAGTAGAAATCAATAATGGGCTAAATGACAAAAACATTTTTTTAGTTAGACCCAAAAAACCAAGCTAAGTGCCACTGCCAACAACCTGAAAAGTGGGCTAAGCACTATGATCATTTCTAATAGTTCATACAAGGCCTGGAAGATAACATGAGAACATGAGTGGTATGTGTTGGCCCACTGGTGAGGCTAAAGCAGGTTAAGAGCCACAAAGCTTTCTAATGTCAACAGTGTGTGACAGAGATTATTCCCAGATTGAAAAACATATGGGGCTGGAAGAATGTCAGCGTGTCAAGTACCTAATGACCTTGTAAAACTTATGGAGAATGCGACACATAACATTCTGTTTGTGGTTACTATGCTCTAGCCTGAGGATTTTTTCATTTTAAAAAAGCAGCCAGTACACATATTAACACAATGGAAATAAATATTTACAAATATAGCTGGATTCAAGTGAAAAAAATTGCACCAAAACAAGAACAATATTTAACAAACTTGAAGACTGGAGCACCTACACGATTTTCGAGAAATAATACATAATAAAGAATTCTGTTCAATCATCACATCAATGTAAAAACAACTTGTCAGCTGAAAAGAAAAGGGATCTGCCACAGATTCTGCCGTATTTGAAAGTAGCTAACAGAACATTTTTCATACAGTTAATCAACTAAAATTGCTTTGTGCTCTGTAAAATTAAAAGGAGGATTAGAAATAATATAATTTCAGGATAGTGTATCTGTAAAATGTTTATTGTTAACAAAAATGATAAATGCTTGAGTTTTCTTTCATCGCCATTTACGTTGTTTTTGCTGATACCTGTACAGCATTTAGCATATTTAGCATTTTCCGGAATAAAATATTTATTTTTATTGATAAAAGGAAGAGAACTTAAAAAATTCCAGCAAGTGTGAGGCTCTTATTGTAGACAATAAAAAAATGTTATTGAGATTTTTTCATTAAACTATTAAAAAAAAAAGAGCTGAACAAATCGGACACAGTTTTTTGGCACTTTGCCTATTATTGATTTCCACTCTAAAGTTACTGCCAAAAAATCACCCCAAATTTAATTGCATATTAACACAAATAAATGTGCATTTTTGACAATTTTTGTACGTTATGATTCTCCTGTGCATAATCTTATTTGTGGTAAATTGGTGTTTGTGATTCAGTTATAGTAGCAGATTTCTAACTCACACATTGTATTATATCTCATTATCCCTTAAAGAAGAGTACATATTATCTACATTTATCATAAATTGACCCTATTTTCTAGTTTTCTAACAACTATAATGAACCTAAAAACATTTTTGGAAACTATTATTTTTATTAATTTTTACCACAAGTTTTTCTGTTGCCTTAATGGAAATTTTGTTTCATGCATTTGCTTTGATTCTCATAGGGAATTAGTAATCATTTTAGCTCAACATATATAAAAGATAATCTGCAGGCTTAGTTTGAAGTTGTTTGTTCACTGTTCTGTAATACATTGCACCAGCCAAAATGCAGCCCCACTATGAATGCTGTTCTTGAACACAGGATGAATTGGCTGACATTCATAAGCAGCTGGAAATCACCTGGACTACTTTCAAACAATTGGGAACTGCTGCAAATCAGCATGATGGAAGAGCTCCTGTGAGTGATGTACCTGTGGTACTGGTGCCAAAGGTACCTCAAGTACTATTCTCCCTTGTAGACCCCGTCTCCTCTGCAGAAAGTACAGGATCTGTCATTACTTGCCCACTTGACTATGAGTGACATTTCAATGGTAGATCTAAGGGTCCTATACTGTGTGTAGGGGAACCAGGGAAGACTCAGGTTGTTTGAGGTGCTGTCTTTCACTGAAACTGAAATAGTGGGATTCACTTCACCTGTTTTGGGGAAAACTGTTTTATCCAGTGTCAAGAGGAGACAAACACAAAAGGGGAGGGGTGTATTAATACTCTGCAGTTCAAACGTATGGTGAATGGTGGTACTCCTTCGACAAATGGCAGCTATGGACAAGAGTGCACTCACTGTGTATGACTGTGAGCCTCATTCAACATGCTGAAGAAGCTATTCTGGCAGCTATTGAGGGAACAGAGTGCAAGTAACTGCAGATTACAACCCATGTTGGAACAAACAAAGCCTGTCATCTGGGCTCTGAGGTCATACTTGGATCATTCCAACAAAGGCAGAGAAGGTTGAGAAGACCAACCTTGTGCATGTGGAGATTTTTGTGGAAAATTTCTGTGTACATCAAAAGAATAGGCTAACACAAAATGGAGGTGGTGTATTTTTTGCAGTAGGCAAGAAGATCACAGCCACTGAGACAGAAATTGAAGCTGCTTGTGAGACTGTTTGGGCAAGACTCAGTATCAGGGTGGGCATAAAATGGTAACTGGATCCTTCTATTGCCCACCAGACTCATCTCCTGACATCACTGAAAACATTAGAGAAAACCTCAGTTTACATGTACATAAGTTCCTCGATCATACTGGAATCATCAGTGGAGATCTTAATTATCCAAAACCAACTTGGAAAATTACAGTTTTGCTAGTGGTGGGCATGATATGACAACCTGTGAAACATTACTAAATGCCTTCTTTGAAACCTACCTAGGACAAATAGTTCAGAACCTTACTCATGATGGAAATATATTGGATCTAATGGCAACACATGGACCTGACCTCTTTGAGGATGTCCACATCAAAACTGGTATCAGTGATAATGATGCAGTTGTGGCAACAATGATTATCAAAGTACAAAGGACAACTAAAACAAGCAGGAAGATATATATGTTCAGTAAATGAGAAAAAAGATTGGTAATTTCATATCTCAATGAGGAACTTGAAACTTTCAGCACAGGGCAGGAGGAAATATGGCTCAAGTAGAGGAGCTAGGTCTCAAGTTTACAATAATAGTTGACCACGCACTGGAGGACATGTACCGAGTAGAAAAGTTCATAAAGGGGAGGACCAGCTGTGGTGTACAGTTACTGTAAAGAAACTTCTAAGAAATAAAGACTACTGCATAATAGATGTAAAACAGAACATAGGAGTATAGATAGAGATGTCGAATGAAAAATGTTTAACTGTCAAGTGACAATGCATGAAGCCTTCAATGACTACTGTAGCAGAATATTGTCAAATGATCTTTCACAAAACCCAAAGAAATTCTGGTTTTATGCAAAGGCTGTTAGTGGCACAAAATTTGGTGTCCAGCCCCTAGTGAATGAGACAGGAACTGAAATTGAGAGTAGCAAAGCAAAAGCTGAAATGCTGAACTCCATTTCCAAATGTTCCTTCACAAAGAAAAACCCAGGAATATTGCTCCAAATTAATCCTTGTACACTGAAAAGATGGGCAAAATCAGTATTAGTATCAATGGTGTTGAGAAGCAACTGAAATCTCTAAAACTGAGCAAAGCTCAAGGGCCCGAAGAAATACCTGCCATATCTGTACTGAATTTACAGCTGAGTTAGTCCCTCTTCTATTATCTATTGTAGATCCTTTGAACAGGAAACCTTGCCCAGTAGATGGAAGAAAGCACAGGTCACACCTGTCTGCAAGAAGGGTAGTAGAAGTGTTATACAAAACTACTGTCCAATATCCTTGACATCAGTTTGTTGTAGAATCTTAGAATATATTCTGGGCTCAAACATAATGAGGTATCTCGAACAGAATGATCTCCTCAATGCCAACCACCATGAGTCTGAAAACATCGATCAGATGAAACCCAGCTTACACTTTTCTCGCATGACATAGTGAAAGCTTTGGATCAAGGTAGTCAGGTGCAGTATTTCTTTATTTCAAAAAAGCAGCTGACTCAGTACCAAACCTAAGCTTATTGTCAAAAGTTCAATCATATGAGGTATCAAGTGATATCAGTGACTAAATTGAGGAGTTTTTGGTAGGGAGGACTAACTTTGGGAGTGCCCCAGGGGAGTTCATTGGGAATCTTGCTGTTCATGTTGTGTATTAATGACCTTGTGGATGATATTTATAATAACATAAGACTTTTTGCAGATGGTGCAGTTGTTTATAATGATGTACAGTCTGAAAGAAGGGGGAGGGCAAGTAGTGGCTTATGGGTTGGGGAAGAGAAAAGTGCTGTATGGCATGGCATGCAGGGACTAGAGGCTGACAGGTGCAGCATCAGGAGGTGGTGGGTGAGGGGGAAAAAGAGAGCAAAAAAAGGAGAAGAAAAGGAGAAGAGAGGAAAATGAGGAGTGCAGAAAAGGAGAGGAAAAGGAGAAGAGCAGAAAAGGTGTAGAGAAGGAGAGGAGCAGAAAAGGAGAGGAATGGAAAAGGAAAGGAGTGGAAAAGGGGGAGAGGAAAGGGAGGTAGCAGGGAAGGGGAAAGGAAAGACAGGAACACTGGCAGTGGGTGGCACACAAAAAGAGAATGTGAAAGGGGAGGTTGTGATAGGTTGAGGGGGTGGAATTTGTTGGATGTAGGATGTGAAGGCAGTAGGTTACTGTAGGCTGAGGCAGGGATAATTTTGGGAGCAGATAATTTGTTGTAGAGATAACTTCCATCTGCGCAGTTCAGAAAAGCAGGTGGAGCAGTGGAGGATCCAGATGGCTTGGGTTGTAAAGCAACCATTGGAATCAAGCATACTATATTCAGAAGCATGTTGAGCCACCGGTTGGGCCACCTTGCTATTGGCCACAATTTGGCTGTGACCATTCATTCTACTGGACAGCTGGTTGGTAGTTGTACCAACATAAAAAGCTGTGCAAAGGTTGCAGCAGGTCTGATACACAACATGGCTGGTTTCACAGGTGGCCCAGCCTTTGATGAAGTAAGATACATAAACATCTACATGCATACTCTGGAAATCACACTTAAGTGCCTGGTAGAGGGGTCGTTGAACCACCTTAGCAATAATTCTCTATTATTCCAATCTCAAACAGCATGTGGGAAAAACAAGGATCTATATCTTTCTGTGTGAGCTCTGATTTCCCTTATTTTGTTATGATGATCATTTCTCCCTTTGTAGGCTGGTGTCAACAAAATATTTTTGCATTTGGAGGAGAAAGTTGGTGACTGAAATTTTGTGAGAAGATTGTGCACAGCAGAAAATGTCTTTGTTTTAATGATGTTCATCCCAAATTCTGTATCGTGTCAGTGACACACTCTCCCCTATTTTGCTGTGACAATGACTCCAATAGGAAGTGCTTGGTGGGTGGATTGCACAGGTCTTGCACTTGGGTCCAAGGGGTTGGTGTCAGAAGTGGCTTAAGGATGGTCTAGGATGTTGTGAAGGTTGGGTGGGTGACGGAACACTGCTTTAGGAGGGATGGGAAGGAACTTGGGTAGTATGTAGCTCATTTCAGGACATCATGATAAATAATCAAAGTTCTGATGCAAAACGTGGTTCACTTGCACACTGGGGCTTTGTTGGATGACATAGGGGTCACTGATCTACATCTACATCTACATTTATACTCCGCAAGCCACCCAACGGTGTGTGGCGGATGGCACCTTACATGCCACTGTGATTACCTCCCTTTCCTGTTCCAGTTGCGTATAGTTTGCAGGAAGAATGACTGCCAGAAAACCTCCATGTGCACTCAAATCTCTCTAATTTTACATTCATGATCTCCTCAGGAGGTATAAGTAGGGGGAAGTAATATATTCTATACCTCATCCAGAAACGCACCCCCTCAAAACCTGGACAGCAACCTACACCGCAATGCAGAGCGCCTCTCTTGCAGAGTCTGCCACTTGAGTTTGCTTAACATCTCTGTAATGCTATCATGCTTACCAAATAACCCTGTGACGAAATGTGCCACTCTTTGTTTGATCTTCTCTATCTCTCCTGTGAACCCGACCTGGTATGGATCCCACACTGATGAGCAATACTCAAGTATAGGTCGAATGAGTGTTTTGTAAGCCACTTCCTTTGTTGAGAAGGAACTGCAGTGCAGTCTTCCTCTGTGGAAGGAACTTTCGACACTGTCTACTAGGTCATTTATATATATTGTGAAAAGCAATGGTCCCATAACACTCCCCTGTGGCACGCCAGAAGTTACTTTAACATCTGTAGACGTCTCTCCATTGATAACAACATGCTGTGTTCTGTTTGCTAAAAACTCTTCAATCCAGCCACACAGCTAGTCTGACATTCCGTAGGCTCTTACTGTGTTTATCAGGCAACAGTGCAGAACTGTATCAAACGCCTTCCGGAAGTCAAGGAAAATAGCATCTACCTGGGAGCCTGTATCTAATATTTTCTGGGTCTCATGAACAAATAAAGTGAGCTGGGCCTCACACGATCGCTGTTTCCAGAATCCATGTTGATTCCTACAGAGTAGATTCTGGGTTTCCAGAAACGACATGATATGTGAGCAAAAAACATGTTCTAAAATTCTACAACAGATCGACATCAGAGATATAGGTCTATAGTTTTGCGCGTCTGCTCGACGCCCCTTGTTGAAGACTGGGACTACCTGTGCTCTTTTCCAATCATTTGGAACCTTCCATTCCTCTAGAGACTTAAGGGACACGGCTGTTAGAAGGGGGGCAAGTTCTTTCGCATACTCTGTGTAGAGTTGAATTGGTATCCTGTCAGGAACAGTGGACTTTCCTCTGTTGAGTGATTCCAGTTGTTTTTCTATTCCTTGGACACTTACACTCCTGGAAATTGAAATAAGAACACCGTGAATTCATTGTCCCAGAAAGGGGAAACTTTATTGACACATTCCTGGGGTCAGATACATCACATGATCACACTGACAGAACCACAGGCACATAGACACAGGCAACAGAGCATGCACAATGTCGGCACTAGTACAGTGTATATCCACCTTTCGCAGCAATGCGGGCTGCTATTCTGCCATGGAGACGATCGTAGAGATGCTGGATGTAGTCCTGTGGAACGGCTTGCCATGCCATTTCCACCTGGCGCCTCAGTTGGACCAGCGTTCGTGCTGGACGTGCAGACCGCGTGAGACGACGCTTCATCCAGTCCCAAACATGCTCAATGGGGGACAGATCCGGAGACCTTGCTGGCCAGGGTAGTTGACTTACACCTTCTAGAGCACGTTGGGTGGCACGGGATACATGCGGACGTGCATTGTCCTGTTGGAACAGCAAGTTCCCTTGCCGGTCTAGGAATGGTAGAACGATGGGTTCGATGACGGTTTGGATGTACCGTGCACTATTCAGTGTCCCCTCGACGATCACCAGTGGTGTACGGCCAGTGTAGGAGATCGCTCCCCACACCATGATGCCGGGTGTTGGCCCTGTGTGCCTCGGTTGTATGCGGTCCTGATTGTGGCGCTCACCTGCATGGCGCCAAACACGCATACGACCATCATTGGCACCAAGGCAGAAGCGACTCTCATCGCTGAAGACGACACGTCTCCATTCGTCCCTCCATTCACACCTGTCGCGACACCACTGGAGGCGGGCTGCACGATGTTGGGGCGTGAGCGGAAGACGGCCTAACGGTGTGCGGGACCGTAGCCCAGCTTCATGGAGACGGTTGCGAATGATCCTCGCCAATACCTCAGGAGCAACAGCGTCCCTAATTTGCTGGGAAGTGGCGGTGCGGTCCCCTACGGCACTGCGTAGGATCCTACGGTCTTGGCGTGCATCCGTGCGTCGCTGCGGTCCGGTCCCAGGTCGACGGGCGTGTGCACCTTCCGCCGACCACTGACGACAACATCGATGTACTGTGGAGACCTCACGCCCCACATGTTGAGCAATTCGGCGGTACGTCCACCCGGCCTCCCGCATGCCCACTATATGCCCTCGCTCAAAGTCCGTCAACTGCACATATGGTTCACGTCCACGCTGTCGCGGCATGCTACCAGTGTTAAAGACTGCGATGGAGCTCCGTATGCCACGGCAAACTGGCTGACACTGACGGCGGCGGTGCACAAATGCTGCGCAGCTAGCGCCATTCGACGGCCAACACCGCGGTTCCTGGTGTGTCCGCTGTGCCGTGCGTGTGATCATTGCTTGTACAGCCCTCTCGCAGTGTCCGGAGCAAGTATGGTGGGTCTGACACACCGGTGTCAATGTGTTCTTTTTTCCATTTCCAGGAGTGTATTTTGATGTCAGCCATTTTTTCGTTTGTGTGACGATTTAGAGAAGGAGCTGCAGTGCGGTCTTCTTCTGTGAAACAGCTTTGGAAAAAGGTGTTTAGTATTTCAGCTTTACGCATGCCATCCTCTGTTTCAATCCATCATCATCCCGGAGGTCTGGATATGTTGTTTCGAGCCACTTACTGATTTCACGTAAGACCAGAACTTCCTAGGATTTTCTGTCAAGTCGGTACATAGAATTTTACTTTCGAATTCACTGAACACTTCATGCATAGCCCTCCTTACGCTAACTTTGACATCGTTTAGCTTCTGTTTGTCTGAGATGTTTTGGCTGCGTTTAAACTTGCAGTGAAGCTCTTTTTGCTTTTGCAGTAGTTTCCTAGCTTTGTTGTTGAACCACGGTGGGTTTTCCCCGTCCCTCACAGTTTTACTCGGCATGTACCTGTCTAAAACGCATTTTATGATTGCCTTGAACTTTTTCCATAAACACTCAACATTGTCAGCGTTGGAACAGAAATTTTCGTTTTGATCTGTTAGGTAGTCTGAAATCTGCCTTCTATTACTCTTGCTAAACAGATAAACCTTCCTCCCTTTTTTTATATTCCTATTAACTTCCATATTCAGGGATTCTGCAATGGCCTTATGATCACTGATTCCCTGTTCTGCGTATACAGAGTCAAAAAGTTCGGGTCTGTTTGTTATCAGTAGGTCAAAGATGTTATCTCCACAAGTCGGTTCTCTGTTTAATTGCTCGAGGTAATTTTTGGATAGTGCACTCAGTATGTCACTTGATGCTCTGTCCCTACCACCCGTCCTAAACATCAGAGTGTCCCAGTCTGTATCTGGTAAATTGAAATCTCCACCTAAGACTATAACATGCTGAGAAAATGTATGTGAAATGTATTCCAAATTTTCTCTCAGTTGTTCTGCCACTAGTGCTGCTGAGTCGGGAGGTCGGTAAAAGGAGCCAATTATTAACCTAGCTCGGTTGTTGAGTGTAACCTCCACCCATAATAATTCACAGGAACTATCCACTTCTATTTCACTACAGGATAAACTACTACTAACAGTGACAAACACGCCACCACTGGTTGCATGCAATCTATCCTTTCTAAACACCGTCTGTGCCTTTGTAAAAATTTCGACAGAATTTATCTCTGCCTTCAGCCAGCTTTCCATACCTATAACAATTTCAGCTTCGGTGCTTTCTATCAGCGCTTGAAGTTCTGGTATTTTACCAATGCAGCTTTGACAGTTTACAATTACAATACCAATTGCTGCTTGGTGCCCACATGTCCTGATTTTGCCCCGCACCCTTTGAGGCTGTTGCCTTTTCTGTAATTGCCCAAGGCCATCTAACCTAAAAAACTGCCCAGTCCATGCCACACAACTCCTGCTACCCATGTAGCCACCTGCTGTGTGTAGTGGACTCCTGACCTATCCTGCAGAACCCAAAACCCCAGAATCCTATGGCGCAAGTCGAAGAATCTACAGCCCACACGGTCGCAGAACCGTCTCAGCCTCTGATTCAGACCCTCCACTCGGCTTTGTACCAAAGGTGCACAGTCAGTCCTGTCAATGATGCTGCAGATGGTGAGCTCTGCTTTCATCCCACTAGTGAGTCTGGCAGTCTTCACGAAATCAGACAGCTACCGAAAGCCAGAGAGGATTTCCTCCAATCCATAGCGACACACATCATTGGTGCCACATGAGGGAACACCTGCAGATGGGTGCACTCTGTACCCTTCATGGCATCCAGAAGGACCCTTTCCACTTCTGGAATGACTCCTCCAGTATGCACATGGAGTGCACATTGGTTTTCTTCCCTCCCTTGCAGCCATATCCCTAAGGGGCCCCATTACGCGCCTGACGTTGGAGCTCCCAACTACCAGTAAGCCTACCCTCTGCAACCGCCCAGATATTGCAGACTGAGGGGCAACCTCTGATTTTTAGCTGGTTCTTGGGGTGTTGTGAGGATTGAGGGTATGTGGGGAAATGGCACAGGAAATCTGTTTGTGGACTATGTCTGATGAGTAGTGCCTGTCTGCGAAGGCCTTGTTGAGACCTTCAGCATCCAAGAAGCAATGAGAAGATCGATAGTAAGTGCTGGAGCAAGCAAACCTATCAGGAGAGAGGACAAAGAAAAACTCTCTTGACTGCCAGTGTTTAGATTACCACCGTGGACCAGAGGTCCAGTCAGTCATCAATTACAGGCCCAGTCTGAGTCACAGTCTATAGCTCAGAGTCAGTCAGTACCTAGTGATCAGAGTAGCATACATGGTGGGACTTGTACTTCACCAGCAGTGAGGCTAATGTGGACTATTATGGAAGAGCTCTGTTAATAGAGTGCAGATGTATTGTATAAAGAGGATACCAGCCACCAAACAACATCCTCTCCCTGTTTCCCATGGCACAAGACTCAACAGTGGCAATGACAACATAAAACCACCAATGGGTGGCAAGGATTTATGGGAGGGTCTTTGATGTGAAAGGGATGGCAGCTGTTAACATGTAGGTACTGTTGGCGGTTTGTGGGTTTAATGTGGACAGAGGTGTTGATGGAGCCATCAGAGAGGAGGAGATCAACATCTAGGGAGGTGATATGCTTGGTTGTTGTGGAGGATCAGGTGAAGTGGATGGAGAGGAGGTGTTGAGGTTGTGGAAGAATGAGGTTAGGATGCCTTGGCCATGAGTCCAGATCATAAGGATATCATCAATGAATCTGAACCACATAAGAGGTTTGTGGTTCTGGGAGGCAAGGAATGTTTCCTCTAGATGGCACATAAACAGGTTGGCATAGAAGGGTGCCATGCAGGTGCCATGCTGTGCCGCAGATTTGTATACCTTCCCTTCAAAGGGGAAGTAGTTATGTGTTGAGAGTGAGGAAAGAGGTAATGTGTTTTGAGTCTGAAGGACGTCAGGAGAGGTAGTGTTCAATGGCAGCAAGACCATGGGAATGAGGGATGTTGGTGTATGGGGAAGTGACATCAACATTAGCCAGTAGGGAACCAGGAGGTAAAGAGGTGGGGATGGTGGAGAGATGATGAAGGATGTGGTTAGTATCTTTGACGTGGGAGACTAGATTATGGACAGTTGATTAGGAGTGGTGGTCAATGTGAGCCAAAATCCTTTCCTTGAGAGCACAATAATCAGCTACAATGGGGTATTGAGGGTTGTGTATTTTATGTTTTATTTTCCTCACCTTTCTGTGCCACATGAAGTCCCATACCTCATCCATTCCTTTCTTCCCACATTTTTGTGCACTTTTTACGTATCTGTGCGTATTTTTACGTATTTTTGCATATTTGTTCGTGTTTTTGTCTATCTGTACATGTCTTTGCATGCCTATAAGTCTTTTTATGCGTATTTTTCTGTTATCCAAGTCTCCTCAACCACCCAATGCCCTCATTTACCCATTTCCTACTTCATTTCCCATTTGCCCAAAGCCATCCCTGTCACAATGGACCCCTGCTCTATTTTTCTGTACCATTTCAGAAAAGTATCTCTTTCCTTGGCTAAAACCCAGTTCCACATCCTGTTCCTTAAATCCCCTCCAATGGCCTAACCACAAAAATTCCTTTTCCTGGATCTTTCACAATGATCCCCACCTTTTAAGATTCCACTAGTCCCTGTCTCTCACAAACTTGGTACTGCAAAAACATATTGCCATGGCACAGGTGTCCCACGACCAACTCTGCTCCCTCTGCAAGATATCACTGCTGTGCAATCTCTATTACATACATCACATTTCTGAAATTCAATCCCTTGCTCTCTGGCACTTGGAAGAGCATTCCAGACACCACTTCCATAAGTTATCCAACCTGCTGACACCCTACTGCCACCCTGGGGCACCACTATCAAATGCATAACCTACTCACAGTACTCTGCCTCATCAATCCATCATAGCACTTAGATGTTACCTAGCTTCAACTTGTCTCATCCCCCAAAACTCCCTACCAACATTCCAAATCCAAAGCCCATACAATCCTGGAACACTGTTGTTAAATTTTCTACCAAAATCCTCAGCCACACAAAAGTTTCAGTCCTACACAAAGGCCTCACCTTTAACCCTTAACTTTGGGGATTGCCGGCAAAAGTTTTGTCCACTGGGGGCTGTAAATACTTTTTGTATGGGGGAGAGTGTAATGAAATGTAACAGCTCATTTTTCATATGATTTTGAAGATCATTTTGATTGCATGGTTAACCATTACGTCATTAGGTTAGACAAATGTAAGTAATTTCACCTGTTGAGCTCTTTAACATATTTTTCAACAACTTCATTTCAAAGTACTCATTAATATTACTTCCATTCATTGGTAGGAGCATATATTGCCAATTTGTTTAACTGTAATCAGAGCATTTCATTTACAAACAACTGACTAACAAAAGAGATACCAAATATACTGTAATTATAATGTTTGAAACCTATAACAACTCTGTTTATCATAGTGTCAAGTTCTATGCTATTGGCTGTGAAAGATAACAGCTAGTTCCTTTTCACTTCTTTAAAATTTGTTACGAACAGATTCCCTCTCACATTAAATAATAGAACAGCTAATAACATGTCAACAGCAATCCTAAGCATAACCAGATATCGGCAACATGAGTAATGCTATACTTTGGGAACTGTTATGATTGAATAAACCTGTACTATGTATTCTTTATGCCTCAAGTAGACATTGTAATTGGTAGGAATGTTTGAAAACATAGTCTTTTCTTAAAATCACTAAAATACAGCTGTGATCATTGTCTATGACACATGTTTTAAATCTGATATTATTTGAAAGTAAAGAACAGAATCAAGTTAAAATAATAGTCTTATTATGTAATTGCAAAGCATTATCCTGTCTGTAAGGCTCATTTTCAAAAGATTGTTATTACTGAAATGTAGTAAATTTTTATTAAAGCTAGGAAACAAACTAGGGATATTATATTTGATATTTTATGAACTATCAACTTAAATGTAATATGTGTTTTTATATTTACATGTCTGAGTCTTTTCATTGTGAATGTAATGAAATTCATGTACTATGCAATGTCCTTTTATTTTAGGATTCATGCAGTGTCATTCACTGTTCTGATATCTGTCAAAATTCATTGTATTTCTCTAATTTTCTGTTTTTAATTATCACTTCATTACAGCAAAGTGTATATAAGGCCCATGCAGAACCACTGTTGTGCACCCAATCTTGCTCAAAGTTTTGAGGTGGCCTCTGTGCCGATCTGTTTTGTAATTGTGTAATTGATTCTTAAAGGAACACACTATGCCACCTTTTTACAGTTGTACAATAGCGTGTCTCATTGCTGGAAATATTTCAAACACAGAAATAAACAATGTTGAAACTCAAAATTACATGTGGCACAAATTAATGTGGGCATTACTACCCACTTGGTCAGTCTTTGTTATACCAGGACTTCAACTTATTTCTTTTCTACAGCAACAGCAACAAATCAACTCTGTGAAGTGGATAAGTTCAGCATTTTATCCCAGCCAAAAGAGGAAATTTTTCAGCTAACATGTTGTGGTTGTTGTGGTCTTCAGTCCTGAGACCGGTTTGATGCAGCTCTCCATGCTACTCTATCCTGTGCAAGCTTCTTCATCTCCCAGTACTTACTGCAACCTACATCCTTCTGAATGTGCTTAATGTATTCATCTCTTGGTATCCTTCTACAATTTTTACCCTCCACACTGTCCTCCAGTGCTAAATTTGAGATCCCTTGATGCCTCAGAACATGTCCTACCAACCGGTCCCTCCTTCTTGTCAAGTTGTGCCACAAACTTCTCTTCTCTACAATTCTATTCAATACCTCCCCATTAGTTATGAGATCTACTCATCTAATCTTCAGCATTCTTCTGTAGCACCACATTTCAAAAGCTTCTAGTCTCTTCTTGTCCAAACTATTTATTGTTCATGTTTCACTTCCATACATGGCTACACTCCATACAAATACTTTCAGAAACGACTTCCTGAAGCTTAAATCTATACTCGATGTTAACAAATTTCTCTTCTTCAGAAACGATTTCCTTGCCATTGCCAGTCTACATTTTATATCCTCTCTACTTCAACCATCATCAGTTATTTTGCTACCCAAATAGCAAAACTCCTTTACTACTTTAAGTGTCTCATTTCCTAATCTAATTCCCTCAGCATGATCCGACTTAATTCGATTACATTCCATTATCCTCATTTTGCTTTTGTTGATGTTCACCTTAAATCCTCCTTTCAAGACACTGTACATTCCGTTCAACTGCTCTTCCAAGTCCTTTGCTGTCTCTGACAGAATTACAATGTCATCGGCAAACCTCAAAGCTTTTATTTCTTCTCCATGGATTTTAATACCTACTCTGAATTTTTCTTTTGTTTCCTTTACTGCTTGCTCAATATACAGATTGAATAACATCGGGGAGAGGTTACAACCCTGTTTCACTCCCTTCCCAACTGCTGCTTCTCTTTCATGTCCCTTGACTCTTATAACTGCCATCTGGTTTCTGTACAAATTGTAAATAGCCTTTTGCTCCCTGTATTTTACCCCTGCCACCTTTAGAATTTGAAAGAGAGTATTCCAGTCAACATTGTCAAAAGCTTTCTCTAAGTCTACAAATGCTAGAAATGTAGGTTTGCCTTTCCTTAATCTTTCTTCTAAGATAAGTCGTAGGGTCAGTATTACCTCACATGTCCCAATATTTGTACGGAATCCAAACTGATCTTCCCCAAGGTTAGCTTCTACTAGTTTTTCCATTCGTCTGTAAAGAATTCGCGTTAGTATTTCGCAGCTGTGGCTTATTAAACTGATTGTTCAGTAATTTTCACATCTGTCAGCACCTGCTTTCTTTGGGATTGGAATTATTATATTCTTCTTGAAGTCTGAGGGTATTTCACCTGTCTCATACATCTTGCTCACCAGATGGTAGAGTTTTGTCAGGACTGGTTCTCCCAAGGCCGTCAGTAGTTCTAAAGGAATGTTGTCTACTCCCGGGGCCTTGTTTCAACTCAGGTCTTTCAGTGCTCTGTCAAACTCTTCACGCAGTATCGTATCTCCCATTTTGTCTTCATCTACACGCTCTTCCATTTCCAGAAAAATTGTCCTCAAGTACGTCACCCTTGTATAGACCCTCTATATACTCCTTCCACCTTTCTGCTTTCCCTTCTTTGCTTAGAACTGGGTTTCCATCTGAGCTCTTGATATTCATACAAGTGGTTCTCTTTTCTCCAAAGGTCTCTTTAATTTTCCTGTAGGCAGTATCTATCTTACCCCTAGTGAGATAAGCCTCTACATCCTTACATTTGTCCTCTAGCTATCCCTACTTAGCCATTTTGCACTTCCTGTCGATCTCATGTTTGAGACGTTTGTATTACTTTTTGCCTGCTTCATTTACTGCATTTTTATATTTTCGCCTTTCATCAATTAAATTTAATATTTCTTCTGTACCCAAGGATTTCTACTAGCCCTAGTCTTTTTACCTACTTGATCCTCTGCTACCTTCACTACTTCATCCCTCAGAGCTACCCATTATTCTTCTACTGTATTTTTTCCCCCCATTTATGTCAATTGTTCCCTTATGCTCTCCCTGAAACTCTGCACAACCTCTGGTTTTATCAGTTTGTCCAGGTCCCATCTCCTTAAATTCCCACCTGTTTGCAGTTTCTTCAGTTTTAATCTACAGCTCATAACCAATAGATTGTGGTCAGAGCCCACATCTGCCCCTGGAAATGTCTTACAATTTAAAACCTGGTTCCTAAATCTCTGTCTTACCATTATATAATCTATCTGATACCTTCTAGTACTTCCAGGATTCTTCCATGTGTACAACCTTCTTTTATGATTGTTAAACCAAGTGTTAGCTATGATTAAGTTATGCTCTGTGCAAAATTCTACCAGACAGGTTCCTCTTTCATTTCTTTCCCCCAATCCATATTCACCTACTATGTTTCCTTCTCTCCCTTTTCCTACTCTCGCTAACATATAACAACATCCAGTTACCTCATAATTACTGTAATTTATAAATCAAAATTAGATTAACAACATATACAAATTGTTTATTTGGACTGTTGTATTGCATATTGAAATCCTGTTCATGCTATAAAGTAATGTACTCATATTATAAGCTTGAAACGTGGTAGCAATGCCTGAGATACTGTAGTTTCAGTGTAATTAACTAAAATGTAATTAACATTGTTTGTTTGTATCATTTCACTTACTCTTCCATGAAAACAAAAGGTAAGTAATCACCTTTGTATCACATTCCTTGCATTTCAATTGTAACCATTGTTTGACAACATTTTTTGTAATTATCAACAACTTATGCAACTGAACCAGTCAGTTTGAAAGGTTTTGTGGCGGCATTCGTAGCGACAAACAATTCGCTGTAGAAACGGCTTACGAAGTCACCACCACACTTTAATAGCGGGCCGACCGGTCCGCTGGAACAGTGAACAGAAAGATGAAAACCCAAACACTCTGATTAAATAAAAGTCGGTACTTATCTTTATTAATGAAGATACAGAAACACAGTAGTGAACTCCGTGTCTACAGAGATCTGTCTAGTTCGAGTCGGAGTGGCGAGTGGCGAGTATACAACTGAGCGGCGAATACAGAACTGTCCTAGCGCTCGCGACTCCAGCGCTTAAGAACCCCGAAGCCAGCGGTGGCGCGCGCAGACTTGCGGCGATTTCCTGTCTCGCTGGCGCTGCTTATGCGGACGGCGTCCGGACTTTGATGCTGCCAACCTTTTGGCAGCGGGCTCGGGTGGCATTACTGGCTAGGATATAACAAAAGGTCTATATGTCCATCCCCACAACTGTTCCATTTTAGCTTAAAATCTGGGAGTATTTGAAGAAATGGGCATTCACTGTGAAAAGGCTATGTCCTGCTCACTCCTTTGTGGCTGATGTCAAGAGTCATGTTTCACCTTCCATGGAAAAGAGCCATATCTCCTGTGGTTTGGCTTTTTGAAGTCACCAGCTGTTAGGTCACATGTTGACCACTGAAGCGCTGCGTGCCAAGCATAAGCTTGCTTAGACAACTGACAGTGTTTCCTTGTAGGGTTATGTCATACTTTTGTTTACAATGAGTGAAACTGATAGTGTCAGTAATTGTGAGTGTTTAAAGAGAAGGAAAAAGGGTAGTTTGAGTAAATGTGATAGAGTAAAAAGAGCAAAAGTCCAAGGGGAACAGGATGTGAACTATGGTGAGAATGTCATAGCAGTACGGAAAATGGGACCTCAATGCAGGTGGGTGTGGTATCTGATGTTGAGCCTAGAACACAATAACTATACCTTATGTGATATCTTACTGACATAATGGGCAATACTCATAGAAATCCTATCTTAATAAGCCTACACCCATGCCTTGAAAAATGGGCTGTTTGATCACATGTTGATTGATTGTGTTAGTGTCTTCAGGTGCCCAAGAAAGTGTTTCACGACTGAGACAGAGGAACTGCAAATGCAAACATTTACCCATATGAATAGTTTTGCTGATAAAGATACTCAAGATGGTTATTTACAAGGTCTAAGGACCATGACATAGGTCACATATTGGTTTGGCACACAATTTGATGGTCACATTATGTTACATATCCTACACTGTAGTCTAAATACAGCAAAGACATTTTACACTTTGGTTTGCAATCAAAACAGTTTTTTCTTTCTTGAAACATCAACTGCAGTGAAGCAATGAAATTGCGATAAGTTCTGGTCAATGTTTAATATTTTGAACAAACTGGATTACACCCATCAAATGTCAAGAACATTTATTCCAGATACCATTGAGAAAAGTGATATTTCATAAAGACATTTACTATGAATTATTTTCTGTTGACATCATTAATCCCCAGAAAGGCGGATACACCACACCATTGATGTCTATTTTTTGTATTGGGAGTTTATTTTGTATGAAACTGCATAATCCATGTCTTTGTAATGTTAGAACTTAAAGGTGTTTATTGTAAACCAGCTGGATGTCTGTCCTTTTATCATCTGGACTGTATCTCGCACAGCTGAGTTTGAACCCTGTGTTGGTACTCCCGTGTCATCAGTGTTATCTATAAAATCAAAAGCTGAAACAAACTCTGTGACTGTTATGCAGATCATTCTCTCTGACAATTTCTTCCTTTAATGGACATATCTATACATCTCACTGCTTGTGTTATGCTACTCATACTGGTTGAGAGTAGACATGTGTTTCAAATGCAGTGAGCTCCCATTACTTCAAGAATTCTATTGGATTCATCGATATGAGAGCAGCCAACTATACAAAAATCAGTTTTGGAATAGTTTCTTAAAGTCATACAAATGGCATTTATGTATGGAAAGAAAAAGAAAGGACCCAGTACAGTAATCCATGGGAGCTCATACTTTATGTTCTTCAGTTTGAGCTTGGCTGTATTCATGTGATGTATTTTGACAATATGGTCTCTGCTTTTTGTTATGAAGATAAGGACTGTCATTACATTTTAGTTTTTCAAGTATATTTTAATGTTTTTCACAATCGAATGTCTTGGCACATTCACAGAAAATACCTTCAGAACAAGAGCTCAGTATCTTCAATTTCTGTGCTGCTACAGATAAAAGTTTGTGAAAATTTTGTTCTTACCCAGGATTGAGATTTACTTGCATTTTCATACGCTGTACATCAGAGTTAAATGGAGCTTGAGCTGGAGTTGATGGTGCAATGCAGCTTTTCAGGTGGTACTTCTGAGGTGATGGGACCACTGGATACGTTATCTTGAACCTAGGTGCTTTTCTGGCTCCTGGGCCAACTCCATATATACTCATAGGCTGTAATCAAAAGTATTTATTTATTACTGAAAGTATGCTAGTAGTTCAAGAGGAACAACAAATATTTTATGAAGACTTGTATGCAAAATTCTGAGTAAAACTGTGTTAAAAACATGTCTAGTTTTTATTCAGTGAAGATAAGTTAATCAAAATAAAAACACACAGTGTTTGAATGAAAAGGGGTGGTAGTTTCAAGCTGTGTTGATGATAACACAAAAATTTCAATAAATTCCACAACTCTTTATAAATGCTAATATCGCTTTTCTTTATCAGTTTTGTAATGACAGTGCTCTTCTTACCACACAAGAATACTTTACATGGTATTCCACCCCAGGAACTTGTTTCAAGAGTGCTTACTTGTGTCCTCTACAAACTTCTTGTGACTGGTACAGTTTTCAGTACATACACTTTTCAGGGTGCAAAAGAAAACAATAGGATCACAATACATGGCTTTTTGTCAGTATGATGATAAGAGTCGAGGGGCATGAAAGGGAAGCAGTGGTTGGGAAAGGAGTGAGACAGGGTTGTAGCCTCTCCCCGATGTTATTCAATCTGTATATTGAGCAGGCAGTAAGGGAAACAAAAGAAAAATTCGGAGTAGGTATTAAAATCCATGGAGAAGAAGTAAAAACTTTGAGGTTTGCCGATGACATTGTAATTCTGTCAGAGACAGCAAAGGACTTGGAAGAGCAGTTGAACGGAATGGACAGTGTCTTGAAAGGAGGATTTAAGATGAACATCAACAAAAGCAAAACGAGGATAATGGAATGTAGTCAAATTAAATCAGGTGATGCTGAGGGGATTAGATTAGGAAATGAGACACTTAAAGTAGTAAAGGAGTTTTGCTATTTAGGTAGTAAAATAACTGATGATGGTCGAAGTAGAGAGGATATAAAATGTAGACTGGCAACGGCAAGGAAATCGTTTCTGAAGAAGAGAAATTTGTTAACATCGAGTATAGATTTAAGTGTCAGGAAGTCATTTCTGAAAGTATTTCTATGGAGTGTAGCCATGTATGGAAGTGAAACATGGACGATAACCAGTTTGGACAAGAAGAGAATAGAAGCTTTCGAAATGTGGTGCTACGGAAGAATGCTGAAGATAAGGTGGGTAGATCACGTAACTAATGAGGAGGTATTGAATAGGATTGGGGAGAAGAGAAGTTTGTGGCACAACTTGACTAGAAGAAGGGATCGGTTGGTAGGACATGTTTTGAGGCATCAAGGGATCACAAATTTAGCATTGGAGGGCAGCGTGGAGGGTAAAAATCGTAGAGGGAGACCAAGAGATGAATACACTAAGCAGATTCAGAAGGATGTAGGTTGCAGTAGGTACTGGGAGATGAAGAAGCTTGCACAGGATAGAGTAGCATGGAGAGCTGCATCAAACCAGTCTCAGGACTGAAGACCACAACAACAACAATGTAATCCTGTCATTTGGCCATGGAGAAGTTTGATATGTGTCAGTATTCAACATATAAAAATATGGCAAATATAATGTCAGCATGGCTTACATTTGTTGTTTCATCAGTCAGTGCTGCAGCTTGTCATAGGTTGTGAATCTCAATGATTAGAGTTTTACAAATGGATGATCACAAATTATCAATTAATTGAATTCATACTCTTCACTGATGAAGCTACTTTCACATCAGTATCAACACTTGTTACTCATGGAAATGTGTTATATATCTCTGTGTGCCACTATCCAGATACATTTTTGATATCACTTATCCGTAAATGTGTGGAGTTGCGTCGTTGAGGAATTGTTAACTAAGCCTATTGTTTTGCTGAATCATCTCACTGTGTCCACATATGGAGTCTTATTTGATAGTCCTACTGTCACATGTTTTTATAACAACAACAAATTCCACATTGAATATTGATATTTTATGAAAATGAATACAATAGAAAGCAATATTTCAGTGTGTTATTGGTAGTGATTATATCTTTGATGTGTTGCTGATGTCCATTCATGGAAATTTGGTGTGCTGCATACATTTAATTGATTTCAGTCTGTAGTTTATTTCTTTTGGGAAAAAATGCCACCAGTGATGTGTCAAAATATTGGTTGGCATACATGCAATGCAGGCCAACTGCATAATCATTGCATCATATTAATGCAAATTACAAAAACCGTCTTTGGTTGAACAAACGAGCTATTCTGATAGTGAAAAATATGGACGTAAACAATCTGAACATAAAAATTTAAAGTCAAATTGCAGGTCAATTTCATTCAATTAATCAACCCCATTACCAATTCAGATGTAGTCAGTTATCCACCTGAATTTCTGAAATGGCCTCTCAGAGTTTGCTGCTCAAAGTTAGCCCATTGATAATCATGTTACACAGTCTGAACCAACTGAAACTATGAAATGCAGCAAGACTCACTGTTAAGGCACTGATGAAAAATATGATTGAAGCAATGATAACCATAGGAAAGTTCGAAGGCAAGGATGTTCCGATTGCAAAAATACCATTGATTTCAACCAACTTGCCATTTTAATTTAAATGTGGCCCATTTCCAATTTGCCTTGCATTTGCAATTACAATTAATAAATACCAAGGTGAGTTATTGGAAGTGTGTGGAACGAACCTTGAATGGCCATGTTTTTCTCATGGATAGTTGTACATGGCATGCTTGAGAGTTGGTGAAGGATTGGCACTAACCATTTTCTTTCTGGGCAGAAAGACAAAAAATGTCAGTCATCATCAAGAGTTGCAACAAATGCATCAAAAAACAAAAAATTATTGTCAGAACAATGAATTCCAATTTATTTCATTTCAATGAATTCACAATCTTACTGAAATTGTTTTGTTTGAATTCACTCACATTCAAGGAACGATTTAATTGGATGAAACCCTTCATGACGAAGTGACTGACTGACTGCCAGACAATGCACAGCCTAAACCACTGGAGATATAGACATGTTATACGCTAAACACTTTCAGTTAAACTGATTGTAAGAAAGAACATGCTAAACTCTGCTGTGAAAATGTGTAGTTTTGTTTTCCTTTTTGTAGTCATTTTTATCAGAAAACAGGAAAGTTGTCTTATTGGCTAACTTTATAATCTTATCTGTTTGTAGATTAAAACTATGCAAAATACTGTTATTAAAGTTACTGTCCCCACAGATCCGGCAACTGGAAAGGTCTCTCTCATAGACTGTGTACTGATGATTCCAACTAATTAACACATTCATCTTGACTTCTATTCCCAATCAAGGTTCAATTCGCAATAACAATCAACAAGGTCAGAGAGAGAGGGGGGGGGGGGGGGGGGGCAAGGACATGGACAGAGATGGAGGAGGGGGGGAAGGAATGGATATAAAGAAGGGGAAGGAGGATATGGACAGAGAGATAAGGGAGGAAGAGATTGATAGAAAGAGTGTAGGATAAGAGATATAGAGGGAGCAGGGGGGAGGTGATGGACAGAGGTAGGAGGGGGAGGAGAAGGAGATGGACAAAGTGTGGAGGGAGGGGGAAGAAGGGCGGATAGAGAGAGTGGGGAGGAGGAGATTAGGATGTATATCCAATTCCGATACATGCTTCGTACTTGTGAAGCATTGCCGGGTTCGCTAATGATTTAATAAAAATTTGTTTTTTAAATACAGAACAGTAATTCCAAAAACTGCATAAGCAGTTCACGAATGTAAAGCTTATAACACAAATTTGTAAGAAGGAATCCAAGTCATACATAGAGCTTCCCTAAGAAAAAATGTAATTTCAGTACATGTATAAAATGAAACAATTCAGATGAACACTGCATACTGATTTACATCTTGGTACATTTTATTATGATGCTGATTATTATTACAGTCTTCATCCAAGTGTGGTTATTGGCAAAATGGACAAATTGTGCATGTAACACAGTGTCCTCAAACTTAAGATTAAAACATAATGAATGTACTGCATGAATGGAAAAGTAAAATTATGAGAATTACATTCACCACCCATTATCAACATTGGTATCAGGTGACAAACCAATCAAAAGAATTTTTGCTGAACATATGGAATTATAATGCATGTTACCAGATGACATCATTTGGTGCAACAAATATAGTATGTGAGAATTACATGACAACATTCAAAGTGCAAGGACAGATTTTACCATTGTGGAGGATTGGTACTACCAGCGCCAAATGCAGATCACAAATCTGTTCAAATTTGTTTTATGAGAAGCACCAATGAACAGATCAATCAATGTTGTTGACTCAATGAGGGCACTAAATGAGAATTTTTTGTTGCATACAAATTTTATGTGATCAATACAAGGAATTGATTCAGTTGCTCACAAATCTCCTTGAACAAATGCCAGCTGACGATTATGTAGTTGTCATTAGAGTTGACTAAACACTTGACAGCCAGCAGCACAGTGCATCAACAACTGATTACATGACAGATTCATGTTCTTAGCTACAACAGGCAGAAGACAAGCTTTGTTGGTGCTGCACATTTTGACTGAGAAAAACTCCTGTTGCAGTGTTCTTCTCCAGTATGCAAGTGCAGAAGTTGCCACAGAATCAGCTAAGTGAAAAATCCATGCCATTCAAACATTTATTTATGTATAAAAGCTGACTTCAGAATTTTCCTTTGTGTGAGGCTGCATGTATAAGGTTTACATGCCAATCTGAAATTCATTTACTATTAACATTGCTTCTGCAGAATCTTTCATTGATTGTATTGATACCTGTTTGTATTGTGATACATTGTGAAATTTCAAACATTCATTAGCCCCATGTAAACTCATACTGCTGTCTCAATTGTAGGCTTAAACTTAATTGTGCTCTTTTAAAATTTTTGAGAACAGTACTCCTATTCTTGTCCAAACAATCATTTACTGATTTCATTGCATAATTACATGAGAAACTTATTATTTTTGAGAATATTTGGATGCTTAAAAATATATATTTTCATAGATTACCAGTACAAGTGTTTTGAATACATAACTTATTTTGTAGCAAACCATCATTTTTGGCTCACAGCTGCTGCCAAAGAATATATCATCTCTGAATTTCAGATCAATGCAGTTTTTGAAAGCTACCACTGTCCTGTGCATAATATATGAGTAACTTGTAGTAAATCAGCATTTGTGGTTTAGTTACTGTAGCGGATACTCTAACAAACATATTTTGTTACATCTAGTGTTCCCATAAAGAGGAGTAGGCATATATGATACCTACATTTATAATAAATTAACTCAGTTTTCGAGTTGGCTAACAACTATAATTAACCCCAAAAAGTTTTAGGAGGCTAATAATTTTTTCCACAGGTTTTCATGTTGCTTTTTGTGTAATTGCTTCAATTCTTATAGGGAATTGGCAACTTTTTGGCTCAAAAGATTAAAAGATAATCAGCAGACTTAATTTAAAGTTATTTGTTCACTGTCCTGTAATACATTGCACCAGCCAAGATGTAGCCCCTGCTATTCTCGAACATAGGATGAGTTGATTGACATTCATAAGCAGCTGAAAATTGGCCAGACTACTGTCAGATGATTGGTAGCCAGGTAACTCAAGTATTATCCCCTCCCATGGATTCTGTTTCCTCTGCAGAAAGTACAGTGTCTGTCATTACTCGTCCACTTGACAGAGTGGCATGTTAGTGGTAGACCTAGGCATCCTGTACAGGATGGACTGGGACTAGGGAGGACTCAGGATGTTTTGGTGACCTCCCAAACCAACAAGTTAGGTATCTTTCAAATAAACTGAGTCAGCAAGACTCATTCCACCTGTTTTGTGTGGCATCAAGAGGAGGCAAATGCAAAAGGGCAGGGGCTGAATAATCGTTAGCAGTTCAAATGTACAGCGGTTGATGGCATCCCTTAGAGAAATGGCAGCAAGGGACAGGAAATGACACCAGGTACACTCAGTGTGTATGCCTGGGGCCTCATTATGCTGAAGAGGCTATTCCAGCAGCCACTGAAGCAACAGGGTGGCAATCAGCTGCAGCTTGTGGTGCACATTGGAACAAATGATGTCTGTCATCTAGGCTTCGAGGTCATATTTGGTTCATTCCAACTCTTGGCAGAGAAGGTTCAGGAGACCATCCTTGTGCATGGAATTTCAACAAAGCTCACAATTTGCAGCATTGCCCCCAAAACTGATCATGGTCCTTTGGTTCTGAGAGAATTGGAAGGTCTCAAGCAGAGACTTCAAAGGTTCTGTGTCATGCTAGGCTGTAACTTCCTGGAGTTGTGGCATAGGGTTGATAATACAGGGTCCCCCTAAATGGGTTAGGTGTACACTACACATCAGAGCTGCTGCTCAGGTAGCTGACTGTGTGTGGGATGCACACAAGGTTTTTTTTAGATTAGGTGTCTCTCCATCCAACCCATATAACAATTGCTGTAGGAAACACAGAAATATCAGTGTAAGATCAAAATAAATACTTCCAAAAGATGAGAGTATTACAATCCTGATGGTTAACTGTCAAAGAATTCACAACAGTGGTCTTGAAAATCAGTAAAATTCACACAATTCTAGGTACAGAAAGCTGGTTGAAACCTAAAATTGATGGCAGTGAGAATTTTTGGGAAAATTTAAGTGTATAATGAAAGGATAAGCAAATGGAAAATGTGAGTGGTGCATTTGTTGCAGATATAGGTTTCCAAATCATACTGTAATCATTGGTGGAGACTTTAATCACCCAACAACCAACTGAAAAAATTACTTTTGTTAGTAGTGGACATGATAAGACTTCCTGTGAAACATTGCTAAATGCCTTCTCTGAAAACTACCCACAACAGATAATTTGCAATCCCACTCATGATGGAAATATATTGGATCTAACGGTGAGAAATAGATCTGAACTCTTTGCGAGTGTCTACATCAAAACTCGTATCAGTGACCATGATGTGGTTGTGGCATCAATGATTAGCAATGTAAAAAGGACAACTAAAACAAAGATATCTATGTTCAGTAAACTAGATAAAAAAAATCAGCAGTTTTATACCTCAATGAGGAACTTGAAATTTCAGCGCAGGGCAGGAGCATGAAGAAGAACTATGGCTGACGCTTAAAAGAATAATAGACAATGCCCTAGATAGATATGTACTGAGTAAAACAGTCCATAATGGGAGGGATCCTCCATAGTACACAGTCACTGTAAATAAACTTCTAAGGAAACAGAAATTACTGCAACAGGAGTAAAACAAAGTGTAGTGCTGAATGAAATGTGTTTGGCCGTCAAGAGAGCAATGCATGATGCTTTCAATGGCTATCATAGCAGAATACTGTCAAATGATCTTCCACAAAAACTAAAGAAATTCTAGTCATATGTAATGGCTGTTCGTGGCCTCAAAGTAAGTGTCCAGTTCCTAGCAAATGAGACAGGAACTGAAGTTGAAGGTGGCAAAGCAAAAGCTGAAATGCTTAACTCCATTTTCAAATGTTCCTTTACAAAGGAAAACCCAGGAGAATTGCCCCAATTTAATCATCGTACCACTGAAAAGATGGGTGAAATAAGTATTAGCGTCAGTGGTGTTTAGAACAGTTGATAATTAAAAATGAACAAAGCCCCAGGGCCCAATGGAATGCCTGTTAGATTCTTTATTGAATTTGTGGCTGAGTTAGCCCCTCTTCCAGCTATAATCTATTGTAGATCCTTCAAATAATAAAATGTGCCCAGTTCTTGGAAAAAAGCACAACTCACACCCGTCTACAAGAAGGGTAGTAGAAGTGATCCAAAAAACTACTGTCCAATATCCTTGAAGTCAATACATTGTAGAATCATAGAACATATTCTGAGCTCAAACAAATGAGGTATCTGGAACAGAATGACCTCCTCCATGTCAAACAGTATGGATTCCAAAAACATTGATCATGTGAAATCCAACTCGCACTTTTGTCACATGACATACTGAATTTCTTGATTTCTGAAAAGCATTTGAGTCAGCACCACAACTATGCTTATTGTGAAAAGTATGATCATAAGGAGTATCAAGTGAAATTTGTGACTGGTTTGAGGACATTTTGGTAGGGAGGATGCAGCATGTTATCTTGGATGGAGAGTCATCATTAGATGTAGAAGTAAATTCAGGTGTGACCCAGGGTAGTGTGTTGGGACCCTTGCTGTTGATGTTGTACATTAATAGCCTTGCACATAATATCAATAGTAACCACAGGCTTTTGGCAGATGATGCAGTTATATCTAATGAAGAGTATTGTCTGAAAGAAGCTGCTTATATATTCAGGCAGATCTTGATAATGTTTCATGCAAAGATTGGCAGCTTGCTTTAAATGTTTAAAAATGAAAAATTGTGTACTTCACAAAATGAAAAAAAAAATGGTATCCTATAACTATAATGTCAATGAATCACTGTTGGAATTAGCCAACTCATACAAATACCTAGATGTAACACTTCGTAGGGATATGAAGTGGAATGATCACATAGGCTCGGTTGTAGGTAAAGCAGATAGTAGGATACTGAGGAAGTGCAGTCAGCTTACAAAGGAGATTGCTAACAAATCACTCAAGGGGCTCATTCTAGAATATTGCTCCAGCGTGTGAGACCAGTACCAAAGAGGACTAACAGGGGATATTGAACACATACAGAGAAGAGCAGCACAAATTGTCACAGGTTTGATCCATGACAGAGTGTCACAGAGATACTGAAGAAACTGAACTGACAGACTCTTGAAGAGAGGCATAAACTATCCCAAGAATGTCTGTCAAACAAAGTTTCAATAACTGGCTTTAAATGATGACTCTAGGAATAATATATTACAACCCCCTACAAGTCATTCACATAGGGATCATGAGGATAAGATCAGAACAAGTACAGCACACAAGAGGCATTCAAACAACCATTTTTCCTGTGCTCCATATGTGAATGGAATGGGAAGAAACCTTAATAAATGGTACAATGGGACATACCCTCTGCCATGCATTTCATGGTGGTTTTCAGAATGTAGATGTAGTTGTGAATGTATTATTGCTGGCAAAGAATTTAACTCACATGATATAATGCTTCTTTTTATAAATGATGATGTTCAGTGAGCCTCAGAAACTCATTGTTCATTCGGCAGATTGCAACACAAAATTTTATTTTGACAAGGGGAAGATAGATGTCATTTCAACATCAAAATGAGAAATCCGCAACCAGATGATGAAAAGAGTAAGATAATCAGTGCCTTAAATTACAATTCAGATTGACTGGTGATTTCTAAAAGCATTAAATATCGTATCTTGAAATGTCAATAATCATTCCATCAATAGGTAGTTTATGCATATACAAAAACTGAAACCGGACAACTCCTCTATCTCTGATTAAAACAAATCAAGTTATGTTCTGAAGTGTACATGTATTTAGATGATTTAGCTTGTGGAGTAATCTAACCAAACTAATCCATTTCCTTTCCCAATATTTACTTGGCTTTTTTGTTGTTTGCTATATTATAAGCACTATAATTTTACTTCTTTGAGCAGTTCCCACAACTTGTAATGCCCTTTTGCTTTTAATTTTCAGTCTGAAGCTCCATGGGTGAAAGTGGAAGGGGACACTACTATAAAAACCAATCAGTTCTGTAGAAGCTTCTCTTTTGATGTCATTTGGATCTTCCAACCCAGCACTACCTCTCCTGAACTACATACCATGTAGATGGGAACATACCTTCAAGCAATTTAATCTAAAACTCTCCTAGCCCTTTCCCAACACTTTTCATTTCCTTTCAGTCTCCATACTTCTTTTCTTCACATGTCAAAACTTTTTTCCTGCTTAACTTTCTCCCATACTCTTCTTTCTTCTAACCCCATGCCCACCCTCATGTTACGTATTCTGTTTTGTCAATATCACCTTTGGTGTCCTTGTTTTGCTACTTCCTCTGAAAGCCGCCTGTTTCCTCCTCTGTCTTATCTCTTCCACTTACCTCCTTGCCCACTGCCAGCAGTTATCACCCCCTGCTCCCCAGCCCCCCCCTTCCTTCCCCCTCCTCCCCCCCTCCCCCCACACACAATTACTGTCAATATGAGCCATTGTTAATAGGTAGAAATGGGTTTGTTAGGGTATCTGTGTTTAGATATATGTACAGTAGAAACAGAGGACCATATTAAAGGTTAGTTACATCACTGTTCTTTCGCATTTTTATACATGCCACACACTAATCACTTATATGAGTGTGGTTGCTTGTCCTCATTTGTATTTAAAACATACACAGGATGGTCAGAAACACACTATAAAGTTGATAAGGATGTTGCAGGGTAGGTTGTGCTGAGAAACAATCGTTAAGGAAAAAATCCGATATGTTGTGCAATTTCCCATTGATGTTAGCCAATCAAGTCATTGTGAGTGCAAATTGGAGCATGTGCAGGTGCTAAAACATGGCAATGCACAGATATCTGTGGGTTTGTGGATTACCACTTGTTCAGACACTCATTACTGATTAAGATGAATCTTTTCAGGAGTGCTAAATTTAAGCTAGGAGAGAAAAAGCCATGTTTGTTTTGTTTGAGCAAACCAAATGAAGGGGAAGTTTGGCAACACTGTCTCTGTCAGGCCGCTTGAATTTGTGCCTACAGCCACCTGACTGAATAACTCCAATGCTAATTAAATGTGAAATGGTGCAATGTATCAGTTTTTTTCTCTTAACAATATTTCTCAGCACAACCTACCCTGCAACATCCTTATAAGATTTTAAAACTGTTTCTGATCACACTATATAATTCCAAGGAACTTCCTAACAAGCACCACAGAGTTCCACAAGTGTTCCAGTTATTGAAAACATTTCATCATCTTACCTTGTGTAATAGAAGATCAATTTTCACTTCATAAGATGCTGGGCCTATATTAACAAATTTTTCAGTTGTGAATTGTATTCCATGTCTTGATATTGGCTTTCCCATAACATCACGTTGACAGCCAGATCCAAAACATACTTTTGCTGCTTTTGGTTTACTCACAACATAATGGAAATCTGAAATGTGAAATTAGTGTGTTATTATAGAGCGCTTAATAGTCAGTTACCGGAAATGGCTTGTATCACACATTTTAGTAGCAGAGTTGTCACTGAAGGAAACAGTATTGCAGTAATAAACAAAACAGGTCAGGTGTTATCTTGATCTCCAGCACAGTGTCCTAGTGCTTCCAGCTCAACTTGTTCATAAAATTTAATTAATTAAGCAGACTTTTTTAAAGGAAAGTAAGAATAACTGAATTGTAACCATATGGCATAACCTAAGACTATCTTAAACATTCAAATTTATAGAAACACACCACATTACATGATCAGACCCAGAAACAAAGAAAAATTTACAGACTCCATTACAGCACAGTTTACAAGTTTGTGTGGCACTGAAATGACTGTATGTATCCCAATTGCATCAGCTACTAAGTTTCCAAGACCAGGAAGTGAGCCACATCCTCTCCCCTCCCCCTCAAAACAACAAATGTAAAGCTTCACCTGAAACCTTGAAAGACTCTTCAATTAAAACTTCTGGGCTGATAGGTCATGGTTGCTGTATAAAACTGCTTTCTGATCTTTTGTCTCCAGCTGTGGGAGACATATTCTGAGGTAAAATGGTTCATGCCACTAAGGGTTGAGGAGCTCTCACGTTTATAGAATGCTTAGAGGGCACCACCATTTGTCACATGATAAAGACTGTGTTACTATCTCTGGATGGTGTCATCATTCTCGATTAAAAATAATTAGTTATCATTCTGTTGGCGCAAAGTCAACATCCATATTTTATGTAACTTCAAACATTCTTCTTTTCTGTAAAAATTATTATGATGTTTATGAATCTCTATTTCTTCTTTATACATGCACACATGATAATGTGATGTCCTTGCTAAAATGCTCATCTCAGTGAATTTTATTTCATAGTTCCCATATCGAAAAACATGTTCTGCTATGGCCAATTTTTTGTATGTCCAGATGACATGCTGGCTATGCTGGTGTTGGCACTTCTTTTGCTAGATCTTGGATACTGTTAACACTGGTTTCATATGTGTAAAAAGATTGTGAATGGGCACCTTATTGTTGTTGCACTTCGTACAGTAATATAACATTTATGACTTATTCCTTAAACCCAACAAAATAAATGCACTTAAAATAAAGATTTCAGAAACTTTTACAATAGGATAAAAATACAACAGTCATATGTGCAAGATGCAATACTCTGATACCAACAGCAAACTAACAGGGATGCCAGTACCATTGTTCACAAAATCCAGTAATTCAACATAACAGAAATTAGAAGCACAAAGGCTAAGGATAAATTATTCATACATAAATACACTCCTGGAAATGGAAAAAAGAACACATTGACGCCGGTGTGTCAGACCCACCATACTTGCTCCGGACACTGCGAGAGGGCTGTACAAGCAATGATCACACGCACAGCACAGCGGACACACCAGGAACCGCGGTGTTGGCCGTCGAATGGCGCTAGCTGCGCAGCATTTGTGCACCGCCGCCGTCAGTGTCAGCCAGTTTGCCGTGGCATACGGAGCTCCATCGCAGTCTTTAACACTGGTAGCATGCCGCGACAGCGTGGACGTGAACTGTATGTGCAGTTGACGGACTTTGAGCGAGGGCGTATAGTGGGCATGCGGGAGGCCGGGTGGACGTACCGCCGAATTGCTCAACACGTGGGGCGTGAGGTCTCCACAGTACATCGATGTTGTCGCCAGTGGTCGGCGGAAGGTGCACGTGCCCGTCGACCTGGGACCGGACCGCAGCGACGCACGGATGCACGCCAAGACCGTAGGATCCTACGCAGTGCCGTAGGGGACCGCACCGCCACTTCCCAGCAAATTAGGGGCACTGTTGCTCCTGGGGTATCGGCGAGGACCATTCGCAACCGTCTCCATGAAGCTGGGCTACGGTCCCGCACACCGTTAGGCCGTCTTCCGCTCACGCCCCAACATCGTGCAGCCCGCCTCCAGTGGTGTCGCGACAGGCGTGAATGGAGGGACGAATGGAGACGTGTCGTCTTCAGCGATGAGAGTCGCTTCTGCCTTGGTGCCAATGATGGTCGTATGCGTGTTTGGCGCCGTGCAGGTGAGCGCCACAATCAGGACCGCATACGACCGAGGCACACAGGGCCAACACCCGGCATCATGGTGTGGGGAGCGATCTCCTACACTGGCCGTACACCACTGGTGATCGTCGAGGGGACACTGAATAGTGCACAGTACATCCAAACCGTCATCGAACCCATCGTTCTACCATTCCTAGACCGGCAAGGGAACTTGCAGTTCCAACAGGACAATGCACGTCCGCATGTATCCCGTGCCACCCAACGTGCTCTAGAAGGTATAAGTCAACTACCCTGCCCAGCAAGATCTCCGGATCTGTCCCCCATTGAGCATGTTTGGGACTGGATGAAGCGTCGTCTCACGCAGTCTGCACGTCCAGCACGAACGCTGGTCCAACTGAGGCGCCAGGTGGAAATGGCATGGCAAGCCGTTCCACAGGACTACATCCAGCATCTCTACGATCGTCTCCATGGGAGAATAGCAGCCTGCATTGCTGCGAAAGGTGGATATACACTGTACTAGTGCCGACATTGTGCATGCTCTGTTGCCTGTGTCTATGTGCCTGTGGTTCTGTCAGTGTGATCATGTGATGTATCTGACCCCAGGAATGTGTCAATAAAGTTTCCCCTTCCTGGGACAATGAATTCACGGTGTTCTTATTTCAATTTCCAGGAGTGTACATTCAATTTACGGAATAAGGTGCTATATGAATCTCTAAAAGATATTAGTTTCATACCCAACACAAAGAAAATAAGGTACATCATATCTGAGATAGGGAAGTGTATTAATACTGGCTACCAAGACAATACCATCTGATCAGAGTTGCCATCACATGCACAGACAACTGAATACCAATAATTTTAAAATTTTTATATTAAGCCGGAATATCCTTGGTGGAATACAAATAATGAAAGAAGTAATGATAACTACTTACTGTGTAGTTAAGAGATTGAAAAGCCAATGAGCACATAAACAAAACTGGTAACACTGTTCAACTGCTGGAAAATGTCCATCTTTGGAGCTGATTAATACCCTTGCATTGGCTACATCATCCCAGCTGATTACTCTGCCTTGTCCTGCACCTCAACTGAGAGTAGTAGTTGTATCAGGTAAGTGGATGAGAAGTGAAATGAGATGTGGATGGGTGGGCAAAGGGTTGACTAAGATCTAAGAGAAAGAGCAATGACAACAGGGTAAGAATGTGGTCTTGATGAGATTTTCCTGGTGCAAGGATGGAGAATTACATGTAGCACACGATGAATTAGAAGAGTGGTTAGAGAGAACAGAATAGAGGAAGAGGGAGAATGCAGACCAATGGCACATACTGAAGTTTTTTTAAAGGTAAGTAGTTACAATAGAATAAAGTGTCATTTTTAAATTTCAGATCTGAAGACAGTGTCACAAACTGTAAATTCCTTAATCTATTTATTGCAATAACAAATTGTTTTTATGTATAGTCCATATATGTAACATTGATCTCTCAACTATATTTAGAAAATGTTGTGTAGATAATAATGCCAGGAAATAATATGTAAATCCAGTAAGTAAGGCTCTGACTTATCCAGAAGAGTGGAACAAAAAAACTTTTTTTTGTAATCAGTTGATATTGGATCAAAATAAATAAACAGATTTGAAATTACTCTATTGTCAAATTTGTTGATCAATGGGTCATGGAACTCAGACATCAGCTGTCACAAGAGATCTTTTTCAAATAATAAAGCAAAGTTTGTAAGCTGTTCTAGAGAGTGTGAACTACATACATCATTTTTATCTTTGTCATGGCTAAAAACACTTGCTCAGCTGAGGCTCTGGCTCCAGCATTGACCAAAAGAAGTTCAAAGAGCTATACAATTTCACAGTATGCAGTCTGGAGATCATTTGACAATAAGTGTCAACAAATCACTAACACTCCTATGACACATTTTTCTGAAAATACACACAACTAATAGCTGTGGTTTTAAATAGGGGAAAACAAGAACTGGTTCATAGCAGTCTTTTAGTGATTGCAAAGAAGGTTCAATGTAACACTGTTTATACTGATCAGAATTTTGAACATCTGTACATTCAAAAAATAGGAGAGAGGCCAAGTTATGGAATCTGTCTTGTGAATGCTACATCACGGTGTACAAAATTTTAAGTAGACTTTTCCAAACTTTATACCCAAATTGACTGCAATATTATTCCTTGGGTGTTGTTTTGTTACTAGTTCATCCACACACTGATCACAAATGACATATCTTATATTCTTTCAAATGCATTACATTTGGTTTTTAATATTTTATTTAATTATTTAATTTTGTTGCACATTAGTCAATGCCATAAGCTCTAGTTGAAATATACCAAAAGAGATATCAATGGCAAGGAAAATATCTGCAATAGTATGTAGATTCAGAATGAAATTTAAACTGACATCTTGTATCAGCATTCATATCTTTGAGCAGCGGTATAGATTTCTTCATCCCACTTATCTGGGCCTATTGCATTTCTGAAAAGTGGAACAGTTAAGAGTGTCATATTAGATTCTCACTAAATGGGAGGCAGAAATCCACTCTGTGACAGACACTTTGGGCAGTCATTTATTTACTTTCTCTTCTAGAACCCAGGTTCTTTTTGTTGACATAGGGAAAAAAGTAGCATGACTACTCAAAGTGAGGAAAAAGATTCTGCATTCTTTGATGCTTTGACATGGCTTGAAATATTAATGAATTCAGTCAGTGAGCAAAATGGTGAATGAACGTTGCATTAAAAATCATGTTTATCACTCTTGACTGCAATCCATGCACATCAGCCAACTGCAGTCCCATTGTAACTCTGAGCACGTTCATGAATTTTAGAAATCTTTCATGGACTTAAGTGATAGCCGTGACACAGCAAAGTACTGAAGAGACCCCCAAAATGTTACACACATCAGTTGTTTCATCCAAAATATCTGAGACAAAATTCAAATGATTCATCTTCATTCTTATTTTTTTCATGAGTGCATTTGGAACAGAAAGACTAAGGTCATTCCATATTAGATTTTACACTGCTGTAAACACAGAAGGCTGTATTAAACAATTTTTCAACTTTTTATAATATTCACTGAGAAAATTATGAGTGCAACACAATTACATTTATTCAGAATCTGCATATCAGAGTGTCCTGACAGTCACTCACTGCTGTTGTAAAGTTGCATATTGAAATGCCATACACAAGATCTCTTGTTATGATGCATGATTCAGTTGTGGGTCTACTCAGTCATATTATGTTGTTCTCCTCTTGGATGTTGTGGACAGCAAAGTTGTGCAGTACTGCCCCGGATTCACGCTGATGCTGCTCTGCTTATATTTCCATGATTTCTTCACTCTGCAGAATTTTACATGATGGGCTTTGTTGCTTACCTCTCTACCAATAGTAGCATACTTATGTAGTGGTTATAATACACAGTTAAGACTGTTTATGGAATTGATATGATATGAAACTATACCACAGGTGTAATTAGTTATTTTCTGTAGTATCAGGAAAGAAATAATGACTTTTAGTTGTTATAACTTCACACCAAGGTCTGCAGTTGAAACACTGCATAACCTGATGGCATAAGATAACATGTATCTATGTGTCTTGGAGCTCCAGCTGCTGCTCTTACAACCTATTCAGAGAGAATCAGACCTTGACTGAATCGTAATTTATCATGAGTCTGAATTTTGTTGAAAATCATGAAAAATTGACAGTGCTAATCCAAAAATAATGTATAACATCACATTTGTCAATCCATGTAAAGAATGCTTTTGAACTTTAAAGTTTACATTAATTTCATCATTGTTTCCAGTTTATGCTGTGTAACCAGTGCTTACATTGCATCAGTTGAATACACACCACTGGAGCAGGCAGTAAAGTGTGAGTATAGATTAATGGGTTTATGTGGGAGAAATGGGAACAGGGATTGGGGTGAGTGGGGGAAGGGGCTAGTGAAAATTGAGGACAGAATATTGTGGATCTGAAAGATGTGTTATAAGCTTAGTTCCAATCTGTATGCACATTTAGATTCATATTTTATTTTCTCAATTTGAGTTTTGTGACTTCCATAATTAAAATAATTTGTTTGTTCTTTATGGTCATTTATTCATCTATTGATAACTATATAGTGATGTTTAAGAAGTTGGTGCCCATGTGCTATTAAACCCGGAAATGAACTTTGTTACCTTCATCTTGGTTTCCCTTTTTTCTTCTAAATGGAATGGTTGTTTCCACTGGAGGCCGTACAAATGTGTGATACATACATGAATAATTTGTTCTCATTTTCTGACCTCATTTAGTGACACCATTTATGCAAATTATTTACTTTCGTCTAAGTACTCCATTATACTATAGCAACAGGAAGAAAACACTTGATGTCTTAGTTTGCCTTTGAAGACTGACATCAAATTTTATGCTCATTTTGTTTTGTGGAAACTTATCTTAGTATATGTTCACAGCTTGTACTAAATCTTAGTCACTAACATTATGTTGAGTAATGTTGATGTTTTTGTTTATCCTTCAAATTTATTAGTTTTTCTTCAATGAGGGTACCTTCTACGTTTTGACAAAACAGTAAAAAATTTTATTGCTTGGAATCCAGATTCCATTTTTAATTTCAGATAGTCCACTGAATTAAACTGTGTTCTTTTTTCCTGGTTTTCAATACTTTGCTTCCAGTTGTTAGTCACCTTTTATACACACTCTTGATTGAGTATATGATGAACACATTTAATTTATCATCTGCACTACCAGCTTGGTGAACAGTAATATCTCAGAACATAAGAAAGATGGTGATATAGTGGGAAAGGAAATAGACAGGATGGAGAAGAGTAGCTGCAAAACAAAATGGGGAGGAGAAAAGAATGCCAAGCAACTAGCATGATTTACGTTAAAACCAAATGGTTGATGAAAGTGGCTTGAAGAACTAGCTCCTATCAGCAAAATGAGCAAATACTGATGGAAGTAGTGATGATTCCAAGGCCTGTTCGTATGGAGTTTATTTTCGAGTAGCAATGGTGGGAGTAATGAGAGAAGAACGTCCATCTATATTTTTTTGCTACAGAACATCCTCAGTCACATGATAATGGAAATTGTGGTGTGGAGACTCTATGAACATTTTCAGGCCAGCTCCTGTGACAGGGATCTTTAAGGAGGATGCAATCCTACCACCTGAGAAATACACTGTGATATTCACATACTCCTGATATAACCAGGAAAATAAATCAGAAGCTTTCTAGAGCTTATCGCTTCCTTCTCAACAAGGAGTTCTGCTTCACCCACTCTTTTTGAGACATTCATAAAAAATATTTGAATTACATTTTTTTTAAAGTGAGATAATACAGTGGATTATCTTACATACAATTTGGTGTTTAGGTGATGTTGTTCGTAGGTCAAGGTAGAGTTAGTAACACAATGGAGTGTGGACAAGCCATAGTTAAATGGAATTAATGACACTAGCTGATAAATAAGTGCTCAGTGAAAGACAATATGGAAAGATTACTGCTAGTTTGTGGAAAGTAATTGCAATGGCTATTCTTCACAAGGAGATTATCTATGTCTTGAGATGGAGGCAACTGTAGCTGAAAAGTGTTCCCAAATTTCTGTCAGTGTTACAACATAATAACTTATAAGAGAGAAGACAAGAGGAAAGGGTTGGATTACTAAGGGAATCAGAACTTCTTGCCAGAAAAAAGGGAGCTCCACAGAATCTGCAAAGAAAATAATGCTCACTACAAAACATACACTAAAATCTTACAAAAGGTCATTAAACAGGCAAAAAGAATGTACAATGATTACTACATAAATAATTCTACAAATAAAGTGAAAGCTATGTGGGACATCATTAAAAAAGAAACTGGCAAAAATAAGGGAACTGAGGAGAACATTGTCTTGATACACAACAGTAAAAAGATTTTACAGCCTACAGAAACAGCAAACATATTCAACAAATACTTCACTGGGATAGCTGAAAATTTAATAAAAACTAATTTTAGTTCAACTCAGCATCAAGTGGTAAACAAGTGCAACAGTAATAAATTTTCGATATTTGTGGACCAAGTAAGCAGGGAGGAGACATTGAAGGCTGTCAGAGAACTAAAGACAACATACTCAGCAGGAATTGATGGTATACCAAACAGAATCCTAAAACTCTGTATCCAAAATATAATTGACCCCCTTACTCACTTATGCAACTGCTCCCTAGAGTCAGGCATCTTTCCAGATCAACTAAAAACATCAAAAGTCATCCCTATTTTCAAAGCTGGTGACAAAGATGAAGTAATAAACTATCGTCCCATTACATTACCATCCTGTTTCTCAAAAGTAATAGAAAAAATTATGTGTAGTAAGTTGTTAAAGTTTATAAACAAAAATAGTGTGCTATCTAATACTCAACATTGCTTTAGAAGCACGAAATCAATGGAGACAGCAATCTATGAATGCATATCTACTGTATTAAAAACAATAGATGAAAAACAACAAACAACAGGTATATTTTTGGACCTAACCAAAGCCTTTGATATGGTAAACCACAAAACCCTATTGAAGAAGCTAGAGCACTATGGAATTAGGGGGTTGGCGAATGATTGGATTCGTTCATTTCTCAGCGACCGTAAACAAAAAGTATCCATCAGACATTTAGATGATAAAGCATGAATAATCACAGAATATGTATCATCAGAAAGCCCAATCACTTACGGGGTACTGCAAGGGTCGGTAATGGGACCCCTACTTTTCTTGTTATATATCAATGATTTGGATATACATATTGATTCCCACAAAGTAATACTGTTTGCTGACGACCCAACAATACTGGTAAAAGCAGCAAAAAATGAAGATATACAAGATGAAGTAAACACAGTTACAAAACATCTAAGTAATTGGACAACAGTAAATCAGTTGATAATAAACTACAACAAAACAGTAGCCTTAAATTTCCATAACCACCAAAACATCACATTGATATATCCAGAAATAAAAATCAATCAACACCCTATTGCAAATGACGAGGCTACAAAATTTCTCGGCATCTGGATACAAAGAGACTTAAAATGGGACAAACACATAGCACAAATTAATGCCAAGCTGAGCACAGGCTGTTATCTTCTTAGGGTTCTCAAACGATGCATAAATGAACAGGCACTATTGTGTGCCTATTATGCGTTCATCAATGCCCATCTCAAGTATGGACTCATATTCTGGGGAAATTCCCCAGCAGCACAGGGTGCACCCATCTGCAGGTGGTCACTCATGTAGGCACCAATGATGTGTGTCGTTATGGATCGGAGGAAATCCTCTCAGGCTTCCGGCGGCTATCTGATTTGGTGAAGACTGCCAGTCTCGCTAGTGGAATGAAAGCAGAGCTCACCATCTGCAGCATTGTCGACAGGACTGACTGCGGACCTTCAGTACAGAGCCGAGTGAAGGGTCTGAATCAGAGGCTGAGACGGTTCTGCGACCGTGTGGGCTGCAGATTCCTCGACTTGCGCCATAGGGTGGTGGGGTTTCAGGTTCCGCTGGATAGGTCAGGAGTCCACTACACGCAACAAGTGGCTACATGGGTAGCAGGGGTTGTGTGGCGTGGGTTGGGCGGTTTTTTAGTTTAGATGGCCTTGGGCAAGTACAGAAAGGGCAACAGCCTCAACGGGTGCGGGGCAAAGTCAGGACATGCGGGGACCAAGCAGCAATCGGTATTGTAATTGTAAACTGTCAAAGCTGCATTGGTAAAGTACTGGAACTTCAAGCACTGATAGAAAGCACTGAAGCTGAAATCGTTATAGGTACAGAAAGCTGGCTGAAGCCAGAGATAAATTCTGTCGAAATTTTTACAAAGATACAGACGGTGTTTAGAAAGGATAGATAGCATGCAACCGGTGGTGGAGTGTTCGTCGCTGTTAGTAGTAGTTTATCCTGTAGTGAAGTAGAAGTGGATAGTTGCTGTGAATTATTATGGGTAGAGGTTACACTCAACAACTGAGCTAGGTTAATAATTGGCTCCTTTTACCGACCTCCCGACTCAGCAGCATTAGTGGCAGAACAACTGAGAGAAAATTTGGAATACATTTCACATAAATTTTCTCAGCATGTTATAGTCTTAGGTGGAGATTTCAATTTACCAGATATAGACTGGGAGACACTGATGTTTAGGATGGGTGGTAGGGACAGAGCATCGAGTGACATTATACTGAGTGCACTATCCAAAAATTACCTCGAGCAATTAAACAGAGAACCGAATTGTGGAGATAACATCTTGGACCTACTGATAACAAACAGACCCAAACTTTTCGACTCTGTATGTGCAAAACAGGGAATCAGTGATCATAAGGCCGTTGCAGCATCCCTGAATATGGAAGTTAATAGGAATATAAAAAAAGGGGGGAAGGTTTACCCGTTTAGCAAGAGTAATAGAAGGCAGATTTCAGACTACCTAATAGATCAAAACGAAAATTTCTGTTCCGACACTGACAATGTTGAGTGTTTATGGAAAAAGTTCAAGGCAATCGTAAAATGCGTTTTAGACAAGTACGTGCCGAGTAAAATTGTGAGGGATGGGAAAAACCCACTGTGGTACAACAACAAAGTTAGGAAACTACTGCGAAAGCAAAGAGAGCTTCACTCCAAGTTTAAATGCAGCCAAAGCCTCACAGACAAACAGAAGCTAAATGATGTCAAAGTTAGCGTAAGGGGGGCTATGCTTGAAGCGTTCAGTGAATTCAAAAGTAAAATTCTATGTACCGACTTGACAGAAAATCCTAGGAAGTTCTGGTCTTACGTTAAATCAGTAAGTGGCTCGAAACAGCATATCCAGACACTCCGGGATGATGATGGCATTGAAACAGAGGATGACACTCGTAAAGCTGAAATACTAAACACCTTTTTCCAAAGCTGTTTCACAGAGGAAGACCGCACTGCAGTTCCTTCTCTAAATCCTCGCACAAACAAAAAAATGGCTGACATCGAAATAAGTGTCCAAGGAATAGAAAAGCAACTGGAATCACTCAACAGAGGAAAGTCCACTGGACCTGACGGGATACCAATTCGATTCTACACAGAGTACGCAAAAGAACTTGCCCCCCTTCTAACAGCTGTGTACCGCAAGTCTCTAGAGGAACGGAAGGTTCCAAATGATTGGAAAAGAGCACAGATAGTCCCTGTCTTCAAGAAGGGTCGTCGAACAGATGCGCAAAACTATAGACCTATATCTCTGACGTCGATCTGTTGTAGAATTTTAGAACATGTTTTTTGCTCGCGTATCATGTCGTTTTTGGAAACCCAGAATCTACTATGTAGGAATCAACATGGATACCGAAAACAGTGATCATGTGAGACCCAACTCGCTTTACTTGTTCATGAGACCCAGAAAATATTAGATACAGGCTTCCAGGTAGATGCTATTTTTCTTGACTTCCGGAAGGCGTTCGATACAGTTCCGCACTGTCACCTGATAAACAAAGTAAGAGCCTAGGGAATATCAGACCAGCTGTGTGGCTGGATTGAAGAGTTTTTAGCAAACAGAACACAGCATGTTTTATCAATGGAGAGACGTCTACAGACGTTAAAGTAACCTCTGGTGTGCCACAGGGGAGTGTTATGGGACCATTGCTTTTCACAATATATATAAATGACCTTGTAGATAGTGTCGGAAGTTCCATGCGGCTTTTTGCGGATGATGCTGTAATATGCAGAGAAGTTGTAGCGTTAGAAAATTGTAGCGATATGCAGGAAGATCTGCAGCGGATAGGCACTTGGTGCAGGGAGCGGCAACTGACCCTTAACATAGACAAATGTAATGTATTGCGAATACATAGAAAGAAGGATCCTTTATTGTATGATTATATGATAGTGGAACAAACACTGGTAGCAGTTACTTCTGTAAAATATCTGGGAGTATGCGTGCGGAACGATTTGAAGTGGAATGATCATATAAAATTAATTTTTGGTAAGGCGGGTACCAGGTTGAGATTCATTGGGAGAGTCCTTAGAAAATGTAGTCCATCAACAAAGGACGTGGCTTTCAAAACACTCGTTCGACCTACACTTGAGTATTGCTCGTCAGTGTGGGATCCGTACCAGATCGGTTTGACGGAAGAGATAGAGAAGATCCAAAGAAGAGCGGCACGTTTCGTCACAGGGTTATTTGGTAACCATGATAGCGTTACAGAGATGTTTAACAAACTCAAGTGGCAGACTCTGCAAGAGAGGCGCTCTGCATCGCGGTGTAGCTTGCTCGCCAAGTTTCGAGAGGGTGCGTTTCTGGATGAGGTATCGAATATATTGCTTCACCCTACTTATACCTCCCGAGGAGATCACGAATGTAAAATTAGAGAGATTAGAGCGTGCACAGAGGCTTTTAGACAGTCGTTCTTCCCGCGAACCATACGTGACTGGAACAGGAAAGGGAGGTAATGATAGTGGCACGTAAAGTGCCCTCCGCCACACACGGTTGGGTGGCTTGCGGAGTATAAATGTAGATGTAGATGTAGCTCAAGGGACTTTCAGAATTCAAAAAAGAGCCATTAGGATTATGACAGGGAGTGGTGCTCGACAGTCCTGCAAACCAATATTTAAAGCGCTGAATATACTACCTCTACCGTGTATGTTTATTGTTGACACACTAATGTACGTGAAAAAGTGTATGATTGGAAATGCTGATAATACTTTAAAAAACAAAGATATACATGATTATAATACTCGAATAAAATATAACTTGCATGTACCCCCAGCCTGTACCAGTTTGTATCAGAAAGGTACATGCTATCTGGGTATTAAACTCTATAATAGACTATCAAATAGTGTAAAATGCTTACAAAATATTAGTGCTTTTGAAAGATCTGTCAGAGAATATCTACAGTAACACTGTTTCTACTCAGTAAAGGAATATTTGGACCAGAATAACTGTTAAGAACTAAAGCTACTGTAATTTGTAACATTGTATCATTGTAAGAACTACAACTATTGAAATTGGTAGCATGTTGAAAAATGATTATTTAAATATGTATCATTTTGAACTTAGTAATAAGTCCAATATCATCCTGTACACTGTACTACATATGATCAAAGGTCTCAATTAAAAAAAAACAAAAACAAAACTAACTTAACAGTCTTCAACATTAGAAGCTGCAAGCAGCAGTCAGAGATTTTGTGTCTCATACTTTTGGAATATCAGAAAATGAAAAGGTATAGTGATTTAGACAGGGTTTCAGAAATCACTGGTAACAATACTGCACAACTCTCATAAGTTTTGGGAGGACAAATGATGACATTACAGATGTGAACATTTCTGAATTTTATTGAAGAAGAATGCATTCCTCATCTCAGGAAAAATGATGACATTAAAGATGTGAACATTTCTGAGAATTATTGAAGAAGAATGCATTCCTCATCTCTCTGTACAAAATTGAACTACCAGCCTAATGAAAAATACTGTTATTCAGCACTGGATTGCTCTCACTCTCTTAATAGTCATCCTCCATGAACAATTACACATTCGACACATTACCACTCATAGCATATGAATGCAAGACACTAGTTACAGACAAGCAAGAGAATTTGCTCCATCTGTAATGCTAATATTATTTTATGGGCAAATCTGTCAGAATATGGTGGTGAGGTATTGCAACAGCACCTGGCCTCTGGTGAGTGCAAAGTAGAGGCATTCCAACTATAGTAACAACACTGCGAATTTATTGCAAGATGAGTTTGGCTTGGCTTGGTGAACTGTTGGTTATTTTGGTGTGAGTGACAGACAGGAGTGTAGGTGGGAATGTCACCATAATTTAAAGGTTCCTTTGGTTAGGTCAGAGGAACTGGCTGATGTACCTGAGTTTCAGGGTATCTGCAGACAGCAGCACTTGGAGCCTATTAGATGTCTGCAGTGCAATATGCTCAGGCATACTGGACTGTTCACAGAATCAGTGTTAGTGGAGTGCTTTAGCTGCCACTGTTATGGTCATGTTGTGAAGCAGTGCAGGGAATCTAGATGGTTAACGATAAGATGTAAGGTATAATTTATCAGTAATTTTCAGTGTGTGAGGTGTTGCATATTTGTACTTTGTATTATGTATGAATGAGGGAATAAGATTATCTAGGAGCAGCATCAGGGATGTGGAGCCTTTTGGAGCCAGAGGCAATATGTGTATTGTGAATAAAGATAACACAGCTGTTGGCAGATAATAAAAGAGTTATGAGGATAAACTGAAGTTGAGGATGAGCAAATAGCATCACTCCAGATGCCAGCACACGAGGTGGATCCAGCTGCCACCAGCCTAATCACTCCAAATTCTGGAAGGTCATCTGAGGATATGGTATCTTTCATGGAGGAACTGATGATGCTGGCAGGTTTGGAGGATGGGCTGATGATCAGTTGTTACAGGTGGCAAAATTGCATTTAGTGGGATGTACAAAGACATTGAAGAATGTGGAAACACCTGAGCAATTAAAACAGAGGCTTCTGCAAGGGTATAAGAAGCAGAACAGAGCAAGTTTCTTTTTGGAGTGATTAAGTATTGTTATGAAGCGACATTGGGGGGCATTGGAGGATTTTGTTGATAATGTATGAAAGGTGAATGTGCATACATGTGAACTATGGAAAAATGATGAAGTGAGTAAAGTTTTGCTGCAGGAAGCCATGCAATACCTGATAGGCTTATCACCTGATTTGTCTAGAAGGGTAAACACAGGTGCTCCAAAGGATTTGCATTCTGGTGTCAGTTTAGCTATGGAATGTAAGGAGGCCTATATGTCAATGGGTGTATGTGATAGATGTGAATTGTTCTGCACAGATAGGACATGTGCTTAGGCAGTGTTGCCAGCCTCAGTGGGGTAGAGATGACGGTATCAGCAATGGAACATTGGTAACAGTAACAGGGGTAGGCAGGGAAGAAATAAGCAGCTGTTAAACATGGGAGGGAATCCCAAGTCCACTAAAAGTCATTCCTGTTAAACTCAGATGAAGCAAGCATGTATGCAGAGGTGGAATGTGCAAAAATATGATTGTCATATCAAGTTTGAGGGATCGAAGAAAGTTTTGATGTCAAGTTCAGTTTTAATTTCTTCAGATTTTTCAAAGGAATTTATAATATCACATTACACATCTAACCATGTTTTGGGGTGCATCCTGAGTCAATAGTGAGGAGCATCCTGTGGCTTACACATTGAGACAATTTAACAGAGCAGAGAAAAACTATTTTACTATGGAAAAACAAATGATAAGCCTCATATATGGTGTCACATATTTTCAGTGAAAGGGAAGTGATTAAAACAGTGACTGACCATGACACTTTGAAATGGTCACTGAGGACAAATGACTTGTTCAGCAGATTAATAAGATGGGACTTAAGTCTCAGTGAGTTTGATTAGGAAGTAGTGCATAAGTCAGATAAGAAACAAGGAAATATGGATTTTCTGAGTAGGAATGTAGCAATAGTACAAGCAGGGCAGAATACTAATAGCAGGACACAGCCACAGTTTGACATGTATGGCGATATGTTGTGTAAGTTAACTAGGTTACAAACATTGGTAATGGTGTTAGTTAAGTTAAAGGAGGAAGTACTGAGATATGTGCATGATCACATACTATCTGGTCATGGAGGGTGCAGAGCAACAAGCCAAAGGGTGGCTAAAAGGTATTGCTGGAAGGGAAGATGTAGATCAGTATGTGAGAAATTGTGTGTAGTGTGCACAGCACATGGAACTGAGTCATAAATTAATACCATTACAGAGACTGTCAGAAGTGCCAAAGCCATTTGAAATGGTTGGAGAGATGTGTTAGGACCATATAATTGGATGCTGACAGGGAATAATTTTGTGTTGGCAATAACAGATCACTTTATGTGGAATGTGCAGATGATCACTATACCAGTCTACCTAGCAGCTGCAGTCAAACAAGCACTGGTAAACAGTTGGATACTTGTCTGGGCTCCTGGAGACAATGATTACAGAGCAAGGGACAAATTTTATGTCAGATTTGATAAAAGTTATATTGATAATAGTGTGTGAAGAAACTGAGAACTAGTCTGCTTCACCTACAGTCAAATGATGGAACAAAAAAGGTGCACCATACAATGAGAAGGACGTTAAGTTACTATAGTTACTATATAAACTCACATTATTTGTCATTGCAGCACACAATAATATGGGATTTCTTCATGTGAGACACTGTATGGCAAGAAAATGCAATTAACATTTGATGCAATTAAGGGAAGAAGGATGGAGAGTCAACCTGTAATTTCACTAGACTGGCAATAGAAGTATGGCAACAGGTGCAGAAAGATAAAATGACGCCATAAGAGAGGCAGGACACTGAAGTGAAATGCATGGTGTGAGTCTGTGTCATCAGTCAATGTTAGGCTACAATTGCTGACAAAGTTGAAAATAGTGCATGTAGAACACCTGCAGCCATTCTGAAGTGATCTAGATTTAGTCTCAGGAGTACTAGGACCAAAGCCACAGAAGGACACAAAGAGGAGGAATAGAGGAGTGGACGTAAGAAAGTGGATGGACTCATGCAGAATGTGCCCTTTGCATTGAGGTTGAGAAAATAAAAGAAGTATTTCTTTGAACTTATTGGTAATTGTTTATGATATTATGTGTAGGGTGCTGTTTTGTAATACATTGGGGTATTGAATAAATTTTGTGTTAGAGTAAGGGTTCTTTTAATTTTCATTGTATGCAGACACTGGCCACTCACAACAGTCCTTTTGAGGTGCAAGTGGCATGATGGTAGTTCCTGTCCTCAAGTTGCTGCACTCCAAGGGCAACGATGGCAGGGTTATAGTTGTGGCAGTGGGGATTCACCTCTTCACCTGGATGGAGTGGGGGGTGCTTTGGAATCAGCAACTGGATGGAGGAGTTCTTTTTCAAAACAAGAGGATAAGATGGTCACAAGCCATCAATTGATGCTAAAAGTTTAATTTTTGGAGCGTGAAAGTTAAGGAATGAAGTGAGGAGGCTGGAGGTGTTTTCTGGATTTTGACATGGAGCCGAGAGCAGGCGTGTGCTTGAGGAAGTTTCTGGGAAATGTGAGAACCTGCATAAATTGTATGAATGACTATGGGAACACGGGAACAGATGCATCAAGCAGAAGAAATGGTGCCACATTCACTACATCGACAGAAGAAGTGTTTGGTCGATGCTGGATGTTCAAAACAGCAGATGCCACTGACATTTGAGAGTTGAGTGAAATTGTAAAAGTGGCGAAGTAGTTGGCAGAGGGTAGCAAGTCAGTGGTGGAGTGGCATACCATGCAGATAGCAAACTCAGAGAACAGAGTGTTGAATAATATGAGTATCTTCAGAAGTTGACAAGTGAGATGATGAAATATGTGAAGGCATCAGAGGATACCATAAATTGAGATCTGGGAATCATGCAAGCACAGGAGGATGTGTTGGAAGCAAGAGTCACTATGATGAGGCTGTTACAATCGCTAGCAGACAGAATATTGCATGGGTGTGAAATGTTCCCGCTACCTTGGGAAGTATTCCAGTTACTATCAATGTGATCAGTGAGTTCTTCACATGTTATAGATTGCATCAAATAGTAATATCAGCACTTACAGAATTAAGCACATGCTTCTTTCTCTCCTCCACCACTGGTTAAACATTAAAAAAAAACCAAAAAAAACTTGTATTTATCGAGTCAGTTCTCTGTTGCTGGTTAAGGAATACTTAATCTAAATTCCTTTGGATGTAGGTTGCTCCGCTAGGAAAGAGAATCCTTGGTCTTACTGCAGCTGGTCTTCCTATATGTGTATGTTACAATAATAATCTGCAGAATTTATGAGTCATCTGGAAGGGTGGTTTGATTTCAGGTGGTGATGCTAAACCATTCATCACACATTGCTTGGGCAGCTGAGCCCTATACCTTTGTCACCAGAGCAATACTTGGAGTTGCAAAAGGTGTGACAGGAGGTGTGGCCAGAGTTGAGAGTGATTACAGAGCCCAGTAGACAGAGTTTACCTTTCTATTGCCATATAGCATCAGCAAAAGTGAGGACTGACCAGGCAAAGTTATGTACTGGTTCCATTCCCAGTAGCGAATAGACAGGCACAGTTTAAATGTTATACGATCCACTCCATGGGAAATTTACACAAGTAAGGAAAGGCAGTGTGTTCTTAATCTCAGAAAGAAACAGATGTGTATTAATGAAGGACAAGGAAATGCAACACTGTTGGAGGGAGAAGATGCCTGGCCAGAGTGTTAGGGGCACAGTGGAACCTACACCATTTTTCCCGTAAGCTGTGAATGACAACGTGGTAGCATTGGTGAGCTACTATGAACAGGGAAGTCTCACAGAGGAAAGATGAGTGGAATTGAGAGGTAGTGGGTAGCTGATCAACAGTGGAGCATGTGACGTAACAGGGCAAACCTATCAACACCAACCATGGTCGCAGGAACTACCAAGTTGAAAGTAACACTGCCTCAGCTCTACTGATCAGAAGAACTACTGAAACAAGACCTAACTGATTCCCTGAACCATATAATAGCTGCGCAAGAGGGATGGATTTCAGCAGAATAGTTGATGGAGCATATGCAGTGATGTAGGGAAGAGCAACAATGAGCAACTGTGACTGAGTACCATGATATGTAGCACCATAGAGTTCTCCCTCTGTTTTGCATAGCCCTCATCTTAGGTAGAGAACCGCTCATCAACCCAATCCACTGGCAGTGCATATTCTGGTGGACTGGATCCCTAGAGCATGAAATGAGTTTATGTGGATTATTGTAATGTGAATTTTGATGAGAAATGTACTCCTTGGAGTTTAAGAGGTTACAAGAGGTTACAAGGTCATGGGATAAGCTGTGAGAGTGTGGAGAAAGAAGTACGGTGAAACTTGCCAGCACAGCAGTAAGGCACAATTCTTGCAGTACAGCCAAGGAGATTTCTCCACTGATGGGTTTGGGTGTGTTGTTTAAAACATGACAGGATGCAGCACATTGTCTTAAGGGGTGCACTGCTATCTGTATAAATAGTTGTCATTTTGTTAGAAGATCCATTTGCAGCCTAGCAGTTCTACTAGGACGTAGGGCCTACACTAGATGATTGAACAATCTATAACCACAAACAGCATTCACCAATTCGGGTCTCTGTCACAGTATCTGCCTCTTGTAATAAGCCAACCTTCCAGACTCAGTGCCATGGTACATCAGCACCATTCCAGGCCCACTCCATCAGCAAACTGGACTCCTGCCCAGAAGCAGCAGTTTGCTTCCTGGGAACAACAGCTGCCTTCTGCCATCACATTGTGGGCACCGCTGAACCACACACCATCAGTGCTAGAGGCAATGATATACTCTGCAGAGCTTGCTACTACTGCAAGAGTCCAACTGGATGCTGGATGTCACCTCACTGGCCACAAGGCCCTGCCACATGCTGTGGGGGCGTGGTCACTACTACATGCTGTTGTAACAGAGATGCTTGCGTGAATAAAGTTTTACCTTTGATAGCTGAGTTTCACTGGGCCAGCACAGACCTGCCCTCCTGCATCACCTCTCTACTGCCAGCCACTCAACATTGTGGCTGCCCCTCTAATACTAGGATTGGCTAGATGTCTCTGCAACCTCTAGTAATAATGCAAATAAAATTAATCTGTCACTAGATGATGAGATGAAGCCCATGTATAATACTCATTTATTAAGAGAAGCTCAAATATGACAATAACAGCATATATATTTTGGAATATTCAAAACCATACATTGTTTTTAATTTGCTGAAAATGACAAAAGTAATCTAAATTTCACTGAAACATTCTTTCGAAATTTGGACAAAAGGTGGAAAAATCAGTGGAATATTCTGAGACATGTTAGTCAGCACCACACAACTCAACTTGCATTTCGATGTGAGAATATACTGAAACAAAATTTTTACAGATGATTGTTTTTCTTTTTCAACCTGAAATAAAAATTAGATCCCTGTGGTAAATAATGTCACAGTACAGTGCTCCCTTGAACTCACACCATCACATGTACATTTTTAATTTCATAAATGACCACTAATAACACTTTATGGCAAACAGCTCTTCCTCTATACCAGGATAATGCCACTGTGGCTGGGAAATCCAATTACAGCTACAAGTAACACCAAGCTGTTGTCATTTGCTAAATGATGTAGGCCTACCTTATAATGTGAAATTTTCAGGCAGAAAATGAAATAATTGTTGCTAGGCTACATAACCTGTTATAAAATCATAGTTTTAAGAGGCATTTGAAATTTCCTTTCACCACAAATTTATAGAAATTTTATACAGCTATATCTATGGGGAAAAACTGCATGACATTTGAATGATTACTGCAAATTCATGGAAATTTGTGTGACTCTAGCAGGCATTACAAAAATGTGTACAAGTAATTACAGATTCACATGCTAAACAAATAGTGTCCACTATATCAGAGGTTGAAAGCACAATTTCAGTTGTAAGGTTCTTTTTATTTAAAACATGACCAATTTCAGTCTCTTACATGCCCATTGTCAGGTGTTATACTGAAAATAAATAAGAGACTGGAGCTAATTTATATTCAGTATAACACCTGGTGATGGGCATGTAAGAGCCCACAACCGGACACATTTTAAATAAAAAGAACCTTACAACTGAAGCAGTATTTTCAGCCTCTGCTATAATGTTCAGTTGTGGATGTTCATCTATCAGGATTGTTTGTAGTGTCTTCTATATTGTAAACCTATAGAGCTGCTTGTCAGGTGTGGGCAGTATTTGTATGGGTAACTGACTGTCTATACCATATGCTGTCGCTTGCTTTTCCTTGGCCTTTATGGCAAAGGGGTGGAGGTGTGGTGGTCTAAAGTCATGATCACTGTGTCATGTAGCAGATTTGGACAGCATTAAATGAAGAGTACAATTCTACACATACAAGAGATTATGTGCTATCATGCAATATTACACAAAGTTCTATACTCGAATGTGTAGAAATTTAAATTGTAACATTGCTAACCTCCTGTGTTCTGAAATTAAATAATTCTGATAAGCTTATGGAGATACTGCACTACAAATCAAAAATATGTTGAATGTAATGTGAACATAGGGCCAACATATCCTTTGTGGAATTTATACGTAGAATAGTAATAGTAATTATGACACAGCCACTGTAAAAATACAGCATTCATGTTAGCAACAAAAGTAATACCATAAATTTAAAGCAATTTACAGAAATAACCATGGCATTGCTATTGATGTATTTCATAAAGTTCTAATATGAAAACTGTGATATTTATAAACTAACTGTTTCAGGTATGTTCTAACGATTTGTAAAGTAAAATTCCAAAACCAGTTTTGTGAAAGTACAGAAATTTCAATTACAAATTCAAATGTGTTCAGTTTAAACAGTGGATAAAGTGATTAAGTTATTGTCGTCTCCTGTCCAAGCACCCACAGTGGGTAGCAATATAGCCTCTAATCTTATGTCAGTTTTTAGGCACTAAACCCATGTTGCCTATATATTTTAAAAGAATTCTGCATATTTTGACTACTTTAATTTTTGGTGAACTCACCAAAAATTGCCTGAAATTACATAAAACCAAAACCAGATGATATTTTTCAGTGGAGGAACTGCATTAAACCTAAATTATAGACATAATTATATATTTGTATTTGTATTTCTTTATTGGTCCTGTAAATCATGTTTAGGTATATATTTTGCACAAATGATGTAGGGCAAGTCAGGTTCGTACAGTATATACAACATCATACACATTGTTATTTTGAAAAGATGAATAATTAAATATTATTAAATACATGTTGAATATTGATGACAAAATTAATATAATGAAATAAAATGATAGATTGGTTAAGAATATTTGAGCAGTTACACTATACTTTTCTGGTACTCTAAAAACTCAGAAACAGAATAGAAGCAGTGGTCAAGCAAGTACTCTTTCAGTTTCACTCAAAACTTTTGTAAATTTTGCATCTGTTTCAAATAGGATGGCATGTGACTGTACAGCATTATGCCAGTATGATACATTCCTCTCTTACAAATGTTTGTACTTACTGTATTGACATGCAAATAATGCTTCTGCCTAGTATCATAAGATGGATGTGTTAATCAAATTTTGAGTTTCAGGTTTCCATGCATCATGAAAACAAAATTCCAAACAAAATTCTAAATTATGGACATTGATGGCATCAACAGTATTATTGACCAAAACTGAAGTACGTGGATTGACAAGTAATGTGAAGAGCTAAATGAATGGAAATTAATTATGTGGGATGTCATCATCATAAACACTGAAAATATAAGTACTGTAAATTTCATTTTTTTCTGTGGTGTAGTCAGAGACAGTGTTTAAGTCATGTGAAAACTATTTTTAGGTTGTGGAGAGTTGAGGCAATATAATTAGGCATGGCAAATCAGAAATCAGTAGTTAATAATGACATAGTTTTAAATGACAGTATGGAACTTGTGATGATCTTAGTGAAGCAGAAATAATTTTGAACAATAATGACAAACTTAATCAGGATTGTGATGAGGAAGCAGTAGGTAAAAATGGTAGTAGTGTTTGCATCCTCTTCAAGGGTTTTGATCACAGAGGACTTTGAGGACCAACATCAACAGCTAAAAGCATTTATGATGGGACAATTTAGCAACCAGAATAAAGAAGTGCATCAAAAAGTGAACTAAATGAAGACTTTGGTGATAGAGATTAAGCATCAAAAAGTGATCTAAGCAGTACAATTGATGTCATAAATACCAAGTTAAAACAGTTCAGGAATGAAATTTTAAATAAAAAGTTCAAGTTGCCAGAATAAGAGAGTTTCTCAACAAAGATAAATTAGTTATTGAGTCAGAGCACAAATGAATCAATGCATGGGTTGGCATTGTGAAAGGTAAAGTGACTGAATTTAAAACAAAATTTACTGAAACAGTAGAGAAAATGGGTGAAAGTTTTGAAACAATGTACAATGTGATAAAACAAAAAAGCTATGTATTCAGACCAGAATGGGTCAAAAAATCAAAACCTTGGATGTAAAATTAATAATTAAGAAAGTAGAACAGAAAACCAAATCTTGGTAACTAATGATACAAGTTGTTGAAGTGGACGCAGCTGTAACTAGCAATGTGGATGGATGTGATATGAGTGTAGGTAATGTTTGTAGAAAACTATCTGAACTGGAAGAAAGTTTTCAACTAATAGTTTCAATAGTGGGGTACGAATCACTGTACCAATTTAAATTTTTCCAAGAGATAATACACTTCACCAGTTGTTTTCTACAACTTTGTCATGATAATTTTACCTGTGGTTTGATTGCTTTGCTTAAGACAGAGTTTGTAAAAAGTTTTTAGATGGGGAAACACTCTCTTTGGCTAACCAATACACTAACAAAGAGATGACTTCTTGTGATTTTGAGAAAAGCTTTCTGAATAAATTTGGTCAGAAACTGAACAAGCGAGGGTTGAAAGTGAATTGTTAAATGAACAAATTACAGAGAAGCCAGTGACAATGAAATTTATGCTTAGCTATAATCAGAACATAAATAGTACTCAATTTACATCTCTATTGGCTCTTAGCTACACAAACAAACACAAATCTGTGGGATAAGTGTTGATGAACGCCTATCATGAGAACAACATACAGACCATATTTATAAGAAATTAATATAAAGATGTATCTACTGAGACAGGTCTCAGCTGTCATGGACCATGACAGCTTGAGACAAAAATACTTCAGAGTGATTAATCCACATCTTCAATATGGTACTGAGATATGAGGTGGGGCACCCGCTGTCTATACAGACATGCTCTTCAGAGACAGATAAATAGGAGAGAGCCTTGTCAATAAATCTTCAGAAAATATAAAATACTAACCCTCTACTCTATGTACATCCTTCAGGCAATAACATTTGTGAAACAAAATCCAGACTATAATGTAACAAACAGGGAACAATCTTTTATAACATGCTACCATCTGACCTCAAGACTGCTACTTTAAATACTGTAAAGAATAAACTTAAGCATTCATTAATAGAGAAAAGCTGTTATTCAGTAGAAGATTTCAAGTTGTAATATCCATTTCTAAAACAGTGTACACAGCGTAAGTTAGTTTTTGCAACAAAAAAATGATACTTTCTGATCTTCACACAATATATCAATGTATGTATTTAAATTTCAGGTTGTGATGTCTGTCTGTAAAATAGTGTATACAGCATAAGTTTGATTTTGGAAAAAAAAAGATAATTTCTGACTTTCATTATTTGTATCAATGTTGCACTTATGTATGATAAATAAACCTATGTATATGTGAACTAGAATCGACGACAATGTCCAAAAACTGATTGTTGTATGGACAGCAAATAAATAAATAAACAAATAATCAAAAGAAGGGAATGATGGTATGAAAGATTTTTGTAAGATGTAACTGAGATGATTAATAACCTACATAAATCATTTGATGAGCTTACACAGTCACACTAAAGAGAAGATTCCCAGGGAAGTACAATGGTACACAGCTAATGGGCCAGATGATTTCACTGAACAGTTTTTGAAATATATATATAGGGCTGCAGAGCGAAATGATACATACAGCTTGAACCAGAATGGACATGGTTGGGACCAAAGTGAGAGATAGAACCAAAACTATAATAATACAGATAATTATGGAAGGAGAAAGGGAGGAAATTACAGGAATAATTTTCAGGGAAGAGGTGAGACAAAAGAACCACAATGGAATGTCAGAAATAGGAATGAGAATATAATACATGAAAATAGAGATATATCATGTGAAGGAACCATAGTAGATATGAAAATGGGGTAATAATCAGGTAAATTGTGGATTATTCCTGGTTGTTGGTTTGGGATGACAGAAAATAGAAGAAATCACGCTAATTATCATAAAAGAAATTATGAGACAAGGGGAAATTTGAACTGTACAAACAACAAGATAAAGATAGGAACACATGTGAAACGAATAGACTATATTTGATATAAAATATTGGGAAGTAATGAACATGTATCTCTGTGGGGGAAATAATAGAAAGGTTACTCACAGTGTGGAAATAGAGCCAGATGCAGACTTATTGGCAAATCTTTACAGTGTATTAATTGATGAAGTTTTAGTGGGAGAGGAGAGAACTGATGATAACTTTGATAAATTTGGGTTTCATAAATTAATGGCTGAGGATGTAACAGATGCAAAAAGAGAAATTACTCTTTCTAATCTTGTAAATAAGGAAGGAAATGCTATATTACATAGTAGCAGTAAGAGGAGTGAAGAGGGTATCTTAGATGATCATTGTGACATCAGTGAAGATGTAACTATTGATATTAGAGAGGATAGTGAAGATGTTGAAGAGAAAATAAGAAGTGAGAATGACTTCAAGGGAAAATTAGATGGAATGATTTATGTGGAAGTTAAAGATAAAATGTTATAGGAGGAAGGAATTTATGGGGACAGCAACGAACATATCTAGGAAGCCCAGAACTGTGATGGGGAGGTACTTGAGATTGATATTTTACCAGCTGATAACAATAAAACAGTAAACCATTGTAAGGCTGATAGGGAGTATGACAAATGTATAAGTAATGAAATTTTAAGGGTAACTTGGGATCATTACGTTAATGAAATCAGAGTTAGTAAAACAAAAGATACAACAAAAAAAGGTATGTGGAAGCTTGCATCCAAAATTCTGGGAGGAGACAAGAAATAATTCGGAAAACTGTGACTACCCTGAAGCCAAAAATTGAAACACACATAACCAAAGATGAAGTAACAGATATAGGTATCAAAGAAACTGAGAAGGATCTTTTGTATGAGACAGGAAACAAAGATGACAGTGATGTACAGGAAACTCCATACATTCATACTGAAAATGATAAATGGGAAGGTAACTGTATGATTGACACTGAGAGTTCTATTTGTACAGTATCTGAAAAATTAAGAGATAGAACAAAACAAATTTTGTTGAGTTACTTGTAATAGAGATAAGATTAGAGGAGCTACTGGAAGACGTAGAAAAATAGTGAACAAACAAATATTACTGTCATTTAGAATTAATAACATACAATTTATCAAGGGTTTCTTTGTGATACCTGATTTGGGCAAGGACATTATGCTGGGGATGAATTGAATTGTAAAAGTTAAAGTAGAATTTTGTTGGAAAAATAAGGAATTATACTTTGCTGAACAAAAAAGAGAAATTTCTTTGTAAACAAAATAGATCATTACAAATGGCATGGACAGTACTAATAAAGTCTTGGGGGTAAAGTGTATAGATGATTTTTATTGGAGTACTGTGATGTTTTGATGGCATACAGGGAGGTTGAAGAATTACCTGTGTAAAATTAACTTAAGTGCCCAGAAACCATTTTTCATCAAACATTATGGAATACTTTCCTCTAGAAGGAAGGCTGTAGAAACAGAACTATAAAAAATTGATAACTGGGGATGTATAGAGAGGAGTTGCAGTGAAGACAATACACCACTTTTGGTGGTATGTAAAAGAGATGGAGGGATAAGACTTGTATAGGATTTGACACACATAAACAAAATATTAGAGAGAGAAACTCACAATCCTGAAAATATATGAACTATTGCATAAATTTAAAGACGTAACTTACATGACTAGTCTTGATATTACCTCAGGTTTTTGACAGGTATCACTTCAACCCAAATCCAGAAAATATAATGCTTCTCTGTATGATGGTAGATTCTATTAACACCATTTTGTTCCATCTGGATTAATGATTTCTGTCACAGAGTTTGTGTGACACTTAGACTTTGTTCTGGGGTAGGAATTGTTTATATAAATGATATTTTAATCATAGGAAAAAGTTGGAAAGAGCATTTGGAATTATTAAGAGAAGTATGGAGAAAGTTGAGGAAATGGAGGAATTTCATTAAAGTCAGTGAAGTGTAAATTTGCTTTGAAACAGTTGAAATTTATTGGACACTGATATTCTGAGAAAGGAATTTTGCCTGATTGTGATAAGATTCCAGACATAGGTAAATTTCCTACCACTAAGTAAAAAAAGGGAATTTAAATAATTCTTTAGGTTAGCTAACTTTTAAAGAAAATATGTAAGAACTCAAGCTTTGAATGCACCTTGTCTGAATAATCTTTTAACAAGGAATATGTTACTGGAATGGAATAATGATCGTCAACAAGCTTTTGAAGAAATAATTATGTGATAGCAGAATTTTGCACTGACCAGATAAGATAAAGTGAATAATAGCTCATTACCCTATAAGAAGTTATTTAGACTTACTGATTACATAATATTGTGGAGATATGTCAAAACTGTAGCCTTAAGCCACTAATGAGATACACTGTATCTTATGGACTATAAAATGCAACTTAATTTTTAAGCAATTTCTTCTAAAAAATGACATTTTCCATTTTTATTATTTTATTGTAAAAGCACACTGAAAAAAAATTTCTTAGTTGATAAAACCAAACTGGCCTTTAAAATACATGATATTCATCATCTGAACTTTCTTCTTCTTCTTCTTCTTCTTCTTCTTCCTCTTCAACATAGTTGTTGTCCTCTTCATATACAAGATGGTCTTCACTGCCATCAAGGGCATTACTTATGAAAGATTTGAGAATAATGTCATCTCTCACTCTAGACCATGGTTGTTTTATCCACTGATACAGTAGATCATTTTAAAGCTCTCTTTCGTGTTAGCTCATGTTGGGTTTCATACATCACCCATGGTTTATCTGTCGAGACATCAAGAGTTTGCAATTGTCAAGTCCTGCCAGAATAACAGCAAACTCTGTACTTTCCTGCCTCAGTTTTTCTTTCACAGGATTTTTCAAATGACTGCTAAACTGAACTAGTACAGGAAGAGAAATATTCTTCAATAAAGCACCTTCCCTTCTCTCCCACATACTGTTAATTCATAATTTCATACCAGCCTTGTCCATGTAACCCTTGTCATTTACATGAACAACAGTCAGCAGTATTTCAGATGGTTATGGCATTGTTTTGCTCTTGTAAATGATCACTGGATTAAGTTTAATACCATCAGCACAACATTAATGGTCAACAGTGAAATGAATTTTTTCACGTCCGCTTGTTTTTGTAGTTACAGTTTATCACCTTTCATGGCAACAGATTTGTTGCTTGGCACAGCAAATGTCAGAGGAGTTTTGTCCATATTCACTATTTGGCTTATTTCCACACTGGTTTTCTTTCAATGTTGATGATAAAGTGATGGAAAAATAATATTTTCTCTTCATACTCTTGTGGCATTTTCTGAGGTATTTTGGTTTTGGTTCACATGCCAAGTCCATGCATGATGCTTCCTAAACTTGTGAAACCAACCAACTCCACCCTCAAAGTCTGTTAAGTTCCATGCCAGTGCTAGCTTAAGAGCATCTCTTTGAATCATTTTTGTGTTAATTCCAGTGCCATTTTGACGGTGTCCTTGAATCCATTTCAACATGCCATCTTCTAGTTTTGGCCATTTTGCATTTGGTCCTCTATTTGCACATTTAGTCTTCCCCATTTTTTTCAGTTCTTATCTACTAGCCCCCAATTGAGAATGGTTTTTTTTCTATTGGTGGAGGGCCAAAATGCCGCTCTGTTGCTCTGGTTCCATGTTGTTCTGCATATGCTATTACTTTAAATTTATAGCATGCATAATATGAATACCTTTTATTTTCTTCCTTTACAGAAATAGCTGCCAACACAAATATTGTATTGTTACTGATAACAAAAATCACTTTCAATTCAAGTTCAAAGGCACCATAGACTGCAATGACATCATAGGCTAGACATTGTTCTGCCTTGTGATGGCAGGGTGCGGAAGAGACAGTGTTAGCAAGCTTGTGAATCTCCACAACTCATGTTCATTGCATCGGTGCACTGCTGCTGCCAGTTGAATCCAATGTTGCCAGAGAGAGCTAGGTTTCACACACCATTGAATATATGGCTGTTTTTAGGACTCAAATCAAACACTGGACATTTTTATATTAATTATGAGTATAAGGTGCACTTGAATTTTGAAAACAATTTTTTGAAGAAAAATGTTAGTCTTATAGTCCATAAAATGCAGTAACATTTGCCTCCACAACAATAAAACCATACAACAAGTAAGGTCCCAAAAATATCTAGGAAATTTCTGTGTTTAAGTTGTACCTGTTCATTTACAATAAAGCCATCCTTCTAATAGAAATGGTTAAAAATCTTCTAATTCTCCCACCAAATCTAGTCTGTAGCCATTAACTTCCTTATGTAAGAGCTCTAAATTTTCACGTTTCTGTGCTACATGTTGGAAAACAAGCAAGGATTTGGCAAAAGTTAAGTTGTACACATTTCCACCTCCCTTACCTAGCAGATGCTCTTTGTTTCTTATTTTACAAGATCTCCCTGTTTGTCCAATATAATAATTACGACAGTTATTGCACATAATTTTATGGAACCTGAATTGGTGAACTAATCTTCTCGTGCATGAATTGTGTGGATAATTTTTTTTTTAACTATTAATAACAGAGAACACAGCTCTGGAGCCACATGTTTTATTCGAGAGTCCATTAACTCTGTACAATATGTTACTCAGAAATGGTACTGAAAGTAACTTCTTATTCCGTCTTTCTGTCTTCATATATTAACTAAAGTTAAAGATTTAGAAACTGTATTTTTCTTTAAAATGACAGCCACTAAACTTGGGCCATAGTCATTATTAATTGTAACAACAAAAATAGTCTATTTTTACCTTCTCATAGTGTCCAATAAGTCTCCACCGACCCAGGGTTCTGGGTGACTTTTCTGAACTCTACCCCTTTTTCTAAACTTCTTCAATTCCTTTCCCTTCTACCCTCTTCCTTCCACTTCAACCCTTCTGTGGAGCCATTGGCTCTGAAAGCTTGCACCAGTAAAAGCCTCTATTTTGTGTGTGTGTTCTCCTGCCACTGTTCAGTGAATAGATTTTTTATCTATCCAGATCCATTACTAATTGATTCATTTGATCTGAATTATTTATTTTTTAAAACTGCTGGGCTAAAGCTGTGCATACTGCAAAATGTATTGGGAGAAAATGTGTCTTTATGGGCTTGTGAGTGGCATGTGTCTCCCAGAATTATATTACTATTAAGGTGGGTTTTACAAAAGATATGGAAATTAATTTTGTCATTCTTTAAAATTAGTTACAAATTTAAGGAATTTAGTTCCCTCTTTTCATTATTTAATTCTTTTGTAAATTTGAGTTCCTTGTGGAGATTGCTACTCATGGAACATTTGCTGTAAATCATGATCAGTACCATGTAATGCTGTGAGTAGTTCATCTGCATTTTGGGCATAAATAAGATTCTTACTCTTCTGAAAAAGTTTTCTTCCAGTGCATTCATGAATATATCTGCTAAAATTCTGGCTAATTGGCATCCCAATGCTAAGCCAAGGGATTGTTCATGCATTTTACTATTAAACTGGAAGTAACTGCACTTTAACACTATCTACAATAAATTCATGAGTTGAGATATTTGTAGTTATGTTAATTTTTTATAACGTTGAAAGTTATTTTCTACAATTTTATGAGTTAATTCTTCAGGAACATTTGTGTACAGACTTGAAATGACAAAAGGAACCAACTGAGAGAGAGAATTGCATTCCACCATTTTTAATTTATTGATAAATCTACACAATTTTAATAGAATAATTATTTTCAGAATGAAGCTTATTTGATCTTATTGTTTAGAAATCTAGCCATTTTGGGATGAGCACTACTTGCCCCATTAACAAAGGGTAGGCCACATGGTCATCCATAAGAAGCTTCAATTTGCTTCTTAACATAGGTGGCTTTGGATTTGTGTTTATTATCTTTTTCTTCTGGAATTATTTATAATATTTTTTGTTCACCTAAGCAATATCTAATATGTTTTCGTAATTTGTGGGCTGGGTTAGTAGCAGTATGAAAAATGTCATTTGCCTAAAAAAATGCAATTTTTTTGGCTACATGTCCACTTTTATGGGTGATAATCATATTTCGTTTATCAGTTCTCTCAGGCCTCAGTAGTCTTTAAATTAATATTTGTAATAATTTTTTATTTTTGTTGAATGCAATTGTTGTTGGCAGAAATGCCTCCTTTTTCTAAAATAATATTATGTTTGTGAGTGATTCTTGTCTGCTTGGACTTTATTTTAATGCTATAATGGCTAATTTTACAGTCAACAAGAAAATTATATATAACAGTAGGATCATTTATCTTGGGCACAGTGCTGCACTTTTATTAGCATAGTGCTTTCTGCTTGTGTAAAACATATTGAAGTTAACACTTTCAAAAAAATTACATTCACAATTGTTAGCCACTGCTGATGTAGTGACATTAAGTTTAGATCTTCCATTTGTAAGATTGAACAACTTTTGGTCACGTCTGTCTTTAATTTCACATTTATGGTTATGCAACCAATCATATAACCTATGCCAGATGGAATCTATTTGAAAGATAAAGAAGTCTGTAAACACCCTTTAGTGAGATATAAAGAACAGTCTTCTTCATTTAAATTGTCATTTTCCTTATAGAGTTTACTAATCCTGTCTGCCATGATTTGCTGTACCAATTTGCTCTTAATAGGCATTAATGTAAGTCCTGAAATACTCTGACGTCAAATGAAGTCTTCACACTTTTTATTAAAATCAATTGTCACACCTGTTTTGAGAATGTTAACACAAATATCCTTGTATTTGGAAACAGCCTTTGAAACCTAGGCAGGTATAAGCTTTAAAATCTTGAACATGGCTAGATGCAGCAACTCTAGAATGGAATTTTTTTGGACAAAGTGAAATGCAGCCAATCAGTTTTAGAATAAATCTTTTGTTTCTGAAATTGATTGGCTAGGTTTCAACATCTTTAAAACCATCATTGTGGAGTTACGTAAAAATTATACCCTTAAGCCACCAATAAGAAATAACATTAACTTATGTAATAATAAAACCATATAAATCATGCTGACTGTAATTAGCCCACAGTCTCTTAGATTAAGGAAAGTTTCATTTGAGAGAGGGCAGTATTTGTATGTGTGTGTGTGTGAGTGACAATAATGGCACTAAAATGACTTAAAACAATGAAAATATTAAAGCTGCAACCTAGAAACAAGTGATTTAATGGCAACGACATAATACAAAGACCCAGTGCATAGCATTTTATTAGGTTACCATTCAAAATAATTTTTAAAAAACCAGTAACACTATCCTGGATTTTCCATTGTTGAATTTTAAAGAAACCAGTGATTTATGTGAACTGTAAAATAACATGAAGTAGACCATTTTTGAGTGAAAGCAAGAGGGAGGGGAGGTTGGTGGGTAGATGAGAGGTGAGTGGATAAGTAAAATATTAGAGGCATTGACTATAAAATACAATAGAAATATGTGAATAAATATTATAGAATTATATAATATGCAGTCTGTACTAAAGTTCAAAAAGTTATCTTATATACAGAAAGGACAAGTAAGCATCTAAAATGAACCATTTACATTACCAATGTATTGCTGGAGGTAATAACAGAACCAGGGAAGTAGGTACAGAGGAAAATTACATCTTCATAATCACCTGTATGACTAAAAATCCATGTCTGATGCTATCAAAAATAAGGCCCCAAAAATACCTTGGCAATTTCAGTGTTAAGTTGCACATGATTATTTAATATAAAGCCATCTTCACTGATTAAATTTAAAAAATATCTAATTCTTCCAACAAATCTAGTTGTAGTCTTTAACTTCCTTGTGAAAGAGCTCTAAATCTTCTACTTCCCATGGTGTGAATCAGAGAGCAAGCAAGAGTTTGGCAAAAGTTGAGTTGCACACATTTCCACCTCCCTTACCTAGTGTATGTTCTTTGTATCTTATTTTAAAAGACCTCCCTATCTGTCCTACGTAAAAATTAGGACAGTCTTCCACAAAATTTTATATGTGCCTAAACTGGTGAACTGTTCTCCTTGTGCATGAATTGTGTGGATAAATTTTCATTAAACTGTTAACAACAGAGGATGCAACTCTACAGCCATATTTTTTATTCAGGAGTCTAATAATTCCGTGTGATATGTTACCAAGGTATTGAAATTAACTTCTTATTCTCTCTTTCAGTCTTCATATAACTTTACCTAAAGTTGAAAATTTGGAAGCTGTATTTTTTTTTAAATGCAGTCAACTAAAATTGTTCATATCCATTATTAATTGTGATCAATATCTAAAAACAAAGATGATTTGACTTACCAAATGAAAGGGCTGGCAGGCCGACAGACACACAAACAGCCACAAACATACACACAAAATTCAAGCTTTCGCAACAAACTGTTGCCTCATCAGGAAAGAGGGAAGGAGAGGGAAAGACGAAAGGAAGTGGGTTTTAAGGGAGAGGGTAAGGAGTCATTCCAATCCCGGGAGCGGAAAGACTTACCTTAGGGGGAAAAAAGGACGGGTATACACTCGCACACACACACACACACACACACACACATATCCATCCACACATATACAGACACAAGCAGACATATTTAAAGACAAAGAGTTTGGGCAGAGATCTCCATGCAGAGATCTCTGCCCAAACTCTTTGTCTTTAAATGGCTACACTCCATACAAATATTTTCAGAAAAGTCTTCCTGACACTTAAATCTATACTTGATATTAACAATTTCTCTTCGTCAAAAACGCTTTCCTTTCCATGCAACTTAAATACCAAAATTTCCTACATATTTTCAGGGCCTTATTTTTGAAAACATAAAGAGGTACAGGCGATTGTGAAGATGTCATTTCTACATCTACACCAACATCTATACTCTGCAAACCACCATGAGGTGCATGGCAGGCGGTACACACCATTGTACCAGTTATAAGGGTTTCTTCCTGTTCCATTCAAGTATGGTGCGCAGGAAGAATGAGTGTTAAAATGCCTCTGTGCATGCAGCAATCATTCTAATCTCATCCTCATTATCCCTATGTGAGCAATACGTAGGGGGTTGTATTATATTCCTAGAGTCATCATTTAAAGCCAGTTCTTGAAACTTTGTTAACAGACTTTCTTGCAATAGTTTATGTCTATCTTCAGAGTCATCCAGTTCAGATCCTTCAGTATTTCTGTGACACTATCCCATGAATTAAACAACCGTGGTACCATTCATGCACCACTTCTCTGAATACATTCTATATCCCCTGTTAGTCCTATGTGGTTTCTATATCCCCTGTTAGTCCTATGTGGTATGGGTCCCACACACTTGTGCAATATTCTAGAACCAGCCAAATGTATAGTTTGTAAGCAATCTCCTTTTTACATTGATTGCACTTTCTCTTCATTCCACCAATAAACCAAAGTCCACTGCTTGCTTTACCCATGATTGAACTTAAGTGATCATTCCATTTCATATCCCTACACAAAGTGTTACACCCAGGTATATATATGAGTTGGCAGATTCCAACAGTGACTCATTGATATTGTAGTCATAGGATACTATGTTTTTTTGCATTTTGTGATGAGTAAAATTTTTCATTTCTGAACATCTAAAGCAAGTTGCCAATCTCTGCACCACTTTGAAATGAATGAATGAATGAATGAATGAATGAATGAATGATCTGACCAAATACTTATGAAGCTCCTTTCAGATAGTACTTCATTATAGATAACTGCATCATCTGCAAAAGGCCTGGTTTTACTATTAATATTGTCTGCTAGGTTGTTCATATACAACATGAAGAGCAAGGGCCCCAACACACTTTCCTGGGGCAAACTCAAAGTCACTCCTACATCTGATGATGACTCTACTCAAGATAACATGCTAAGTCCTCCCTATCAAAAGGTCCTCAATCCAGTCAAACATTTCATTTGATATCCCATATCATCATACTTTTGACAACAAGCATAGGTATGATGCTGAGTCAAAAGCTTTTCAGAAATCAAGAAATACTGTATCTACCTGATGCCTTGATCCAAAGCTTTCAGTATGTCATGTAAGAAAAGTGCAAATTGGGTTTCACATGATTGATGTTTTCAAAATCTATGCTGGTTGGCATTGCAGAGGTTGTTCTGTTCAAGATATCTCATTATATTTGAGCTCAGAATATGTTATAAGATTCTACAACAAATTAATGTCAAGGATACTGGATGGTAGTTTTGTCAATCGCTTCTACTACCCTTCTTGTGGACGTGTGTGGCCTTTGCCTTTTTCCAAGAATTGAGCACAGTTTTTTATTTGAGGGCTGTACAAACGATTATAGTTAGAAGTGGGGCTAACTCAGCCACAGACTCAATATAGAATCTAACCAAGATCCCACTGGGCCCTGGAGCTTTGTTCAATTTCAACAATTTCAGCTGTTTCTCAATACGACTGACAGTAATAATTATTTCATTCATCTTTTCAGTGGTATGAGAATTAAATTTGGACAGTTCTGGGTTTTCCTGTGTAAATGTGTGAAAATATAGTTAAGCATTTCAGCTTTTGCTATGCTACCCTCAATTTCAGTTTCTGTCTCATTCACTAAGGACTGGACACTAACTTTGGTGCCACTTACAGCCTTTACATATCACCAAAATTTCTTTGGGTTTTGCAAAGATCACTTGACAATATTCTGCTACGGTAGTCATTGAAGGCATGATGTATTGCTCTCTTGACAGTCAAATGTGTTTCATTCATCTCTCTATCTATAGTCGTATGCTTTGTTTTACATCTATTATGCAGTAATCTCTGTCTGTTTAGAAGTTTATTTACAGTTACAGTGTACCATGGAGGACCCCTCCCATTATAAACTGTACCCCTGTAACTACATCCCTGTTTCTGTTATTACTTCCAATAACATGACAATAAAATGGTTCAGTTTAGATATTTACTTATTCTTTCTATAAATAAGATTACTCTTTGGTCTTTAGTACAGATCGCACATTATGTAATTCTAAAATTTTTATTGTATATAAAATCAAAGATGAGGTGACTTACCGAACGAAAGTGCTGGCAGGTCGATAGACACACAAACAAACACAAACATACACACAAAATTCAAGCTTTCGCAACAAACTGTTGCCTCATCATTCTATTATATGAAATTTTTATTGTATTTTTATAAGAATATGAAAAAATTAGCAGTAGCCAACCTCAGGGAAGATCAGTCTGGATTCTGTAGAACTGTAGGAACACGTGAGGCAATATTGACCCTATGACGTATCTTAGAAGCTAGGTTCAGGAAAGGCAAACCTATGTTCATAGCATTTGTAGACTTGGAGAAAGTTTTTAACAATGTTGCCTGGAATACTCTCTTTCAAATTCTGAAACTGCCAGGGATAAAATACAGGGAGTGAAAGGCTACTTACAATTTGTACGGAAATCAGAAGGCAGTTATAAGAGTCGAGGTGCATGAAAGGAAAGCAAACGGTTGAGAAGGAAGTGAGACAGGATTGTAGCTTATCCCCAAATTTATTCAGTCTGTACATTGAACTAGCAGTAAAGGAAACTAAAGAAAAATTTGGAGTAGGAATTAAAATCCAGGAAGAAGAAATAAAAACCTTGAGGTTTTCTGATGACATTGTAATTCTGTCAGAGACACCAAAGATATGGAAGAACAGTTGAATGGAATGGACAGTGTCTTGAAAGGTGCATATAACATAAACATCAACAAAAGCAAAACCAGGATAAGGGAATGTAGTCGAATTAAATAAGGTGATGCTGAGGGGATTAGCTTAGGAAATGGGACACTTAAAGTAGTAGATGAGTTTTGCTATTTAGGCAGCAAAATAACTGAGAATGGTTGAAGTAGAGGGGATATAAAAAGTAGACTGGCGATGGCAAGGAAAACGTTCCTGAAAAAGCAAAATTTGTTACATTGAGAATAGATTTCAGTGTCAGAAAGACTTTTCTAGAAGTATTTGTATGGAGTGTACCCACTTACAAATGTGAAACATGGGCAATAAACAGTTTAGACAAGAAGAGAATAGAAGCTTTTGAAATGTGGTGCTATAGAAGAATGCTCAAGATTAGATGGATAGACCATGTAACTAACAAGGAGTACTGAATAGAGTTGGGGAGAAGAGGAATTTGTTGCACAACTTGACTAGAAGAAGGGACTGATTGGTAGGACATGATCTGAGGCATCAAGGTATCACTAATGTAGTACTGGAGGGAAGTGTGGAGTGTAAAAATCATAGAGGGAGACCAAGAGCTGAATACACTAAGAGATTCAGAAGGATGTAGGTTGCAATGGTTACTCAGAGATGAAGTGGTTTGCACAGGACAGACGAGCATGGAGAGCCACATCGGACCAGTATTTGGACTGAAGACAACAACAACAACAACAACAACACCTCACCCACCCACCTCCCCCCCAGAGCCCACCTCACTCTGTCTTTCCCCTTGCTGTCACTCACAAATGATCTACTCTAAGTTATCTTACAATTCATGTAATTGATCTGCTTGAAAAAAAAAAGTGGTCACTAAATCTCTTGTTAATAGATTGTAGTTTTAATATTTTAATTGTTTTAAGCAATTTTAGTGTTACTACTTTTATTTACTCTTACGCACACATCATGCACATAGAAATACTGTCCTCTCATGTCCAAAACTTTCCTTAACCTAAGAGACAGTGTGCTGTCAGTTCACTAGTTACATTTGTGAAGTACTGTTTAATGACGATCAGCAGGATTTGTAAAGTTTTATTATTATGGAAGTAAATTTTATCTTTCATTTTGACCTGATGACTACAACTTTAATGCACCTCCACAACATTATGTAACCAGTAAGTGTAAGTAACATGTTAGATGGTAGTGATCTATTTTTCACTTTTTCTTTATACCTATAGTTTAACATGTATATAATGTTAACTATTGCAAGTGTAACTACTGATCTTTCTCCAGATGACATTTTTAAAGATATTGAAATCTAGGTCAAGGGGTTTGGATAAACCTTTTGTTTCTGCAGCTAGTTAGCTGTATTTCACTTCATCCTCACAAAGATTCCATTGTACAGTTGCTGCATTCAGCCATGTTCATTAAAGTTCATACATAACTGCCCAGGTATCTAAGGCTGTTTCCAAATACAGGTATATGGACATATCTTTTTAAATTCTCAAAACAAGTATGGACAATGATTCTAATAAATGGTATGACAGACTTCATTTGACACCAAATTACTTCAGGACTTACAGGTATAGCAAATCGTGGCTGACATAATTAGTGAAATCTATAAGAAAAAGGACAAACTAAATGAATAAGTGGATTCCTGATGTCTCACTACAGCTAGCAGGTTTGCAGATTTCCTTAACTTTCAAATAAGTTGCATCTGGAATGGTATTATTTGATTGGTTGCATAACTGTAAATGTGAAATTAAATACAGACAGGTCTGAAAGTTGTTTAGACTTAGAAATACAGCATCTAAGCTTAATTTTCTTACACCACCAGTGGCTAACAACCATGAATATAAATTTTTTCAAAAGTGTTAAACTAAACATCAATATGTTTTATGCAGGAAGAAGTCCAAAATCCAATAAAGGGTTTAAGTATAGTACTGCACCCATGTTAAATGACCATAGAGTTGCAGATAATTTTTTTGTTGTCTTTGAAGAAGCCAAGTGGACTATGGATGGGGACACGAGTCAGTGAAAGTGGAGCATTGAGGCGTTCTCATACTGCTTTATCACAGGTTCGCACCATGTTTTAATATAGGAAGCAGAGGCATGGCTGTGGCATCCAGCAGCCTACTGTGTGATGTCATCCAGCAATGCAGAAGGAGTTCAGCATAGGCTGAGCAGAGACTTTTTCTGAAACTGCCTCTGTCTGGTTGATACTATCAGCAATGACTCCAGTCCTGGTGGTCTCAGCTAATTGTTGCTGCAAGTGTGGGGGCACAACACATGCACCTACTGCTGTCCACCAGCTGGCAGGCAGGTGACATAATGGCTATGATCCGCTGCCTGCTGCCCTGTGTTGATGGCTGACGAACTGCTTTCCAGTGCCCACAACCTTAAAATTTGTCTTGATAGTATAAAAATAGATAAATCTCAACAGACCCGAATTGGTCACAAATGTAGGAGCATTTTAGAAAAGAAGTCATTTCTGCCAACAAGTGCATTCAATAAAAAGAAAAAATATATATATTACAAGTATAACTGTTAGGTAAAGAACAGGGAGGCCTTAGTGCAAATAAGGTGAAAATGCTTTTTATTGCCCAAAAAAGTGAATATGTTGCCAAAAAATTAGGAGTTTTTGAGCAAAAGAATCTCTGAAATTGATAATGACCTGACCAGAAAGTACCAAAAGAGATTAGAAATTGCTCAGGTAGAACAAAAAATATTAAAGAATTCCAATATAAAAGGTTAACAAACACAAATGCAATGCCACCTATGTTAAAGAGCCAATTTAAAGTACATAAGGATAACCACCTGACCCACCCTATCGTTAATGGAACAAGTAGTGCTCATGACAAACTGGCTAGATTTCTACACACTCAGAGCAAATAAGTTTTTGGATTTGAAAATAATTATTCTGTTAAAAATGGTGTAGATTTCATCAATACAAATTCTCAGTTGGTTCCTTTTGACACGTTTCTGAAGACTTAACTCTTAAAATTATAGAAAATAATTTTCAATATTATAAAAAATTTACAGACTATAAACATCTCAGCCTTTGAATTCATTGTAGGTAGTGTTACAGTACAATTACTTCCAGTTCAATGATAATAATAATGTAGTGTGACAAGTGCCTCCCGTCGGGTAGACCGTTCACCTGGTGCAAGTCTTTCAATTTGACGCCACTTCGGCGACTTGCACGTCAATGGGGATGAAATGATAATGATTAGGACAACACAACACCCACTCCCTGAGTGGAGAAAATCTCCGATCCAGCCGGGAATCGAACCCGGGTCCTTAGGACTGACAGTCTGTTGCACTGACCACTCAGCTACTGGGGGCGGACAGTTCAATGATAAAATGTATGAATAACCTTTTGGCTTAGCATTGCGATGCCTATTAGCTGGAATTTTAGCAAATATATTCGTGAGTGCACTGGAAGAAAACGTCTTCAAATATGTCTGATTTGAAGAGTAATATTCTTATTCATGCCCTGTATGTAGATTAAATACTCATCGTGTTCATTGGTACTGACCACGATTTACGACAATGCTCCCTGTGTTTGACAACCTCCACAAGAAAATCAAATTTACAAAAGAATTAAAAAATGAAAATAGGAAACTAAATTTCTTAAACTTGAAACTAATTTTACAGAATGACAAAATTAATTTTGATATCCTGTGTAAACCCACCTTCACAGACAATATATGAAGGGTGTTCAGTAACTAATGTGACACTTTTTTTTTGAAACCAGGTTGGTTTTATTCAGGATTCTTAGTCACCATATAATTTCCCACTCTTTTGACTATGAAAACCTATTTTTCAGCATAATCTCTGTTCAATGCAATGGCCTTTTGCAGCCTTACTCGTAGGACATGTTTGCCTGCGTGGTACCACTCTACTGGCCAGTATCAGAGCCATCACATTGCTGCATCAATAACCTCCCCATCATCCACATACTGTTTCCTGCAGAGCGCATCCTTCATTGGGCCAGACATATGAAAGTTGGAAGGTGCAAGTCCTGAGCAATAGGCTGAATGTTGAACAGTCCAATGAAGTTTTATGAGCTCCTCTCAGGTGTGCAGACTTTTGTGAGGTCTTGCATTGTCATGGCGAAGGAGAAGTTCATTTGCATGTTTTTGACAATGAACACACTGAAGTCATTTCTTCAATTTCCTGGTGGTTGCATGGTACACTTTAGAGTTTATAGTTGCACCATGAGGGAGGGTGTCAAACAGAATAACCCCTTCAGAGCCCCAGAATATCATCACCATGACTTTACCAGCTGAGGGTGTGGTTCTGAAAGTTTACTTCAGAGGAGAGGTGGTGTGTCACTGCTCTATGGATTGTAAGTGGTTCACTTTAGCTTGCTTACTGTTCCTGTACACAAGATTACCGTTTGGTCTATCGTAAAGACTGCACAATATGTAATTCTGTAATTTTTATGATAATTGTCCCTAATATTTCACTTACTCCCTCCTCCTCCTCCCCCCCCCCCCCCCCCCGCCCCTCCCACAGTGAACTGACCTTCGCTCTCCCCCTCCCCACTCTCCTTTTCCCTAACTTTCACTCACAAATGATGTAGATTAAGTTATTTTACAGATTACATAATTCACTAGTTTTTACAAAAAAGTTTTGGGTGATGTCTTGATAAAACGCCATACTCTGGGCCTTTGTATTATCAAATGGGTTCTAAATCTCTTGTTCCGATGTCACAGTTTAAACATTTTAATTGTTTTAAGCCATTTAGTCCTATTATTTTCACTCACTCTTGTCAGTTCACTGGTTACATTTGTGTAGTAGTGTACAATGATCATCTGCATGATTTGTATAGTCTCATTATTATGGAAGTGAATTTTATCTCTCATTGGTGCCTTATGTTTACATTTTTAATGTACATCCACAACATTAAGTAACCAGTATGTGTAAGTAATATTTTAGATAGTTGCGAGTTATTTTTCACTTATTCTGTATACCTAGCCTATATTTTAAGATGTATGTAACTATAACTATTGTAGCGGTAACCAATGATCCTTGTGAAGATGACATTTTAAAAGGTGTTGAAACCTAGGTCAAGGGGTTTGAATAAATATTTTGTTTCTGCAACTGATTGGCTTATTTCACCATATCTTCATGAATGAAAAAGAAATTAGTGGATTAGTAAGGAAATAAAGAAAACCAAAACCATGGTGAAAACTGGAAGCTTTTAAAAAGTTACCTGGGAAAGAAAGGAAGATAAGAAGTGGAAAAATATTATAAAGTTTATGAGGGAGTATTATTTTAGGAGGAACAGCCCAGGTAGTGCTAAATGAAAGTTGTGTTGGCCACAACAGTATGTAGATGATCTAATGAAGTATGTACATGAAAGTTATGGACATGTGGAGCTATGAAGAGTATCCAAAAGAATCAAGAAAATTTATACATCTACAACTTAACCAAAATAGTAATAAGATGGAACTGTTAGGAGTTGACTTGTTTGGGCAGTTAACAACAGCAAAAGAGGGTTATCGTAATATCTAGGTTATGACAGAATTTTTTCTACATTCATAAAGTTATATCCTACAAAGAAAGTAACCAGTAAAAGTATTATACAAAAATTTTAAAAGGATTACTTTGGAATTGTAGGAATCTCAAAAGATATTTTTTCTGTTAATGGAGCTCAGTTTACTTCTAAATCATAGCCCAAATTCATCAGAATTATCATCAGTTCTCTTCTTGTCGCCAAATCTTCAGTGCTTTAATGGTTCTGTGTCTGGTCCTACTTCCATACAATGAGAAATTGTTTCTGATTCATCCCACACTTATCAATGTTCATTTACTTCCAAAATTTCTTTTAAAAATACAGTAATGCACAGAAAGTTCTGGCTGACAATTGTGAATTATTTAGGAATAAAAGATGACTTATCAAAAGGCAGAAGCACTGCATCATTGATAGGCACACAAACAAGAGGTACGAAGCTTGGCTAGCTTTCGGAATGCACTTCCTTTATCTAGCTGTAGGGAACACACACACACACACACACACGCACACACACACACACACACACACACACACACACACACACACACACACACACCAGTCAACTGCCAGCTCCTCATTCCTTCCTTAAGGAGTTGGGAATCAAACACAGTGTAGGGACACAGGTACGTGCATGTGAGTGTGAGTGAGAGAGAGTTTTTTTCCTACAGATGGAAAAGGAAGTGCATTCCAAAAGCTAGCCAAGCTCCGTACCTTTTGTTTGTGTGCCTATGATTGCTGCAATACTTCCGCTATAAAAATACAGTCTATTCATCTCATATCTACCTCTATTCTTTTGCTGTATGGTCCAAAGTTTCTCACACACAATCTTTTTAGTGATAACTAGCCTACTTTTGTTTATTTTTCCTCACCCCAAACTGGCTAGCTACCAATGAGATGCTCCCTAATTTATCTGACCATTGCCCCTATCTGCTGTGGCTATGTGGTCTGTTACTCCATTCCCTTGATCTATTTCTGTTTTCATTTTCTCTGTTCTCATTCCTATTTCTCTCGTTCCACTGTGGTTCTCTTCTGTTACCTCTTCCCTGATGCCTCATGTCTACAATTTTAATGTACCTCCACATTATATAACCAGTAAGTGTGAATAATTTGTTATATAGTAGTCAGTTATTTTTATCTATATAATGTTAACTATTGTGGATTAAACCATTGATCATCCTGAAGATGAACCCTTTAAAGACATTGAAATCTAGGTCAAGGGGTTTGAATAAACCTGATAATTATTTCTATAATTTCCTTCCATAATTACCTATTTCAATGCAGTTTTCATCCCCCCTTCATGCTGAATTCTACCATACCCCATTTTGTTTAAAACAATACCTGTCATTCTTTCTAATGCCCTGACTAGTTTATCTATATGTTTCAAAAATTGTTCAATAGAATCTTCTGGTCCATACGGCAAATGACATTGCACTTTCTCTGGTAGTCATCTCTTTAATGTATCTATTCATGTTAGCTGATCAAATGATTTAGCTAGGTGAATTAATCACCTCAGTTGCTCTTCACAAAATTCTTTCATACTACCATTCTTTTCTCTACAAAGTGGTCCATTTAAAACTCTGGTTTTGATCCTGGCTTGTTCCGTTTCTAACCAGAATTTGTTCAGAAAACTATTTTCAAAATCACAGTAAGACATGTCTGCATTGATATATTGGTTAGCCCTGAAGAGTGCTTCCCCAGCCAAAAACATTTTTACAAACTTTATCTTAACCAAATCGCTCATACTACTAACAAAATTATCATGACAATGTTGTAGAAAATCAACTGGGTGAAGTGTATTATCTCCTGTAAAACTTTCAATTTGTATATTGGCTTACATCCTATTACACTTGCTATTGGAGCTTTTAGTTGCTAACCTTTCTTCCAATTCAGCTAGTTTCCTACAAACATTACCTGCATTACCATTACATGCATCCACATTGCTGGTTACAATTGCTGCCACCTAACAACTTTACTATTAATTACTGAAATTTGATTTTCTGTTGTATTCTCTAAATTACTGAACTTGTTTTTCAAGGTTTTAATTATTTTGACCCACCTTGGATCTTAACACATGACGATATTTGTTTTACCTCATTGTGCTTATTTCTAAACTTTTGACAATTTTCTCAATCGTACCAATAAAATTTGATTTAAATTCAGTCACTTCACTTTCTAAAGTACTAACCCATGTATCAGTTTGTTTGTGCTGTGACTCTACAACTAATTTGTATTTACTGAGATCCTCTCTTATTTCAACTACTTGAACACTAGTATTTAAAATTTTATTCTTCAGCTCTTAATTTGTTGTGTGTAGCATTACTCCTGCCAGCCAATGATTGCTCTAAGCTGATCCTTAGTTCAGTTTTTGATGAATCAATCCTGTTATTTGTTTCCTCTAAACTGTTATTTCTTTTACTTGTCGCAATTCTACTGCCCAAGTCTTTATTCTGATTACTTAAATCATCATTTTGTTTGTCAATTTCTTCACCAAAAAGCTTAAAGAGTTGTTCAAAAAAAGTTGCTGTTGGGTTCTAAAAGCTATTTGTGACTGAAGCTTTGGAAAGGACTGCAAACACTACTAACATTCCTGCCTACTCCTCCTTCACCACAACTAATTCAGTTCAACATTATTGTTCAAAATTATTTCTGCCTTGCTAAGACTATTACTACGTTCCATATTGTTAATTTAAAATTGGTTTGTTGTTAACCAATGTAGTAACACTGTCCATATTTTACGTCACACTTCACTTCACTTAGTGTAGACCGGGACTGTGTCCTAGACATGCCCAATGTGAACTCACTGGGATCGGCCCATGCTGCCTGAGTTGTTGTTGTTGTTGTTATTGTTTGGCTGGCAGAGGTTGCGTCCGAATTGACGCATGCCCTCTGGTGGACGGGACTCTACTTGCGGCAACTACCATCCGTGACACGTGGTGCCGATGTGCGCCTCCCGCAATCTTTCTGATGGCTACTGCACTCCTCCTCCTTCGGGGGGTGAAGCCACTGTGATACACTGTGTCGGAAGGTGGAGCGTTGGGCAGGAGCGATGACCTCCACGTCCATTGGAACGCTGGAGTCAAGGGGATCTGCCAAGCCTCGAGCCGGAACCTTAGAATGCGGCTGGGAGTGACCCACATGAAGAGGCCCCCATCATCCTACCACCGGAGCCCGGGACAGAACGGGAGACAAGCCGTCGAACTCTGGGTCCTGGTCCACCTCAGGAGGGGCAAGACCCAGTGGCGGGGACGATGGGGAAGGGAGGACCACAGGTGATCCAGCCTCCTGAGAAACCGGGCCTGCGAGGGGGGCCGGCTCTCGCTGGGGCATCTCTAACGATGGCGTTGCCGTTGCCGGTGCTGGAGCTGGAGCTACTGGAGGCTGCCAAGACTGAGAACCATTGCAGTGTGGCGGCATCACAGCAGGGAGAGGCGGTAACATCCCCTGAGAATCCCACACGGGTGCCGGCAATGGGGAAGCCGGTGCCCGAGAGGTCGGGGGGTGGGTGCCCAAACGTGGACGTAGCTGATTTTGGTGACGACGTACCTCCCGGTCCCCCGCCTGCAAGGTATAGAGCCGGCGGCCATTTCGGCGAAGGACCACCGACGGTATCCAACGTGGATTGCGACCAAACCCACGTGCCCAGACTGACATACCCAGTGGAATGCCAGGTACTCTGTGTTGTGAAGACTGGCAAGAACTGGCGAGGACCAGGCCAGAGGAGGTGCAGCAGAGTCCTAGGTTGGCGCCCGTGGAGGAGCTCTGCGGGGCTGCGTTCTCCCATTGGTGTGGTCCGGTATGCAGTCAGGAAAAACGTCAATGCCTCCTTCGCAGGAAATTCGTGCACATACTTTTTCATCTGCATCAAATGTGCGCACCATGCACGCGGCTTCCCCATTTGATTGTGGGTGAAAGGGGGGAGAGGAAACGTGCCGAATACCAAAGCGCCTACAAAAATCCTGGAACGTCTGCGAAATAAACTGAGGTCGACTGTCCAAGACCAGGGTGACTGGTAGACCCTCCACAGAAAAGATTTTTACTAGTGCCTGGATTGCAACTTCTGAAGTGGTTGAGGAGCAGCAAACCACATATGGGAATCGGGAATAAGCATCAATGACAATGAGTCAAAAGCCATTGAGAAACGGGCCCACAAAATCGATGTGAACACGTTCCCGTGCTTGGCTTGCAGGCGGCCATGAATAGAGCGCTGCCCTGGGAGATGCCTGTTGGCTTGCACACTGGGAACAGACGCCCACCAAGTGCTCAATTTCTCTGTCAATACCGGGCCAGTACACATGTCTGCGAGCCAAGGTTTTAGTACGGGATCACCCCAGTGCCCCTCATGTAATAACGTGAGGACCTCCCTTCGTAAACTTGCAGTAACAACCACGCGAGGAGCTGCATCATCGGTAGCCAGAAGGAGAACTCCTTCCAAGAGCGAGAGGCGGTCTTGTAGAACAAAATAATTATGAAGAGGGTCTGAGGCCGAGCCTGGAGGTCGGGATGACCACCCCTGCTGAATGAGGCGAACTACTTGTCGGAGAACCGGGTCAGCTGCCGTTTCCCTGGCGACTCTAGAACTAGTGATCGGGAAGTCATCAACCGCTTGGCGGGATGCCACATCCAAATGAAAACACATAATCTCCTCTCGATAGAACTTAGGATCCGGGCGCACTGGAAGACGGGAAAGAGCGTCGGCGTTGGTATGCTGTCCAGTAGTGCGAAAATGAAGGTCATAATGGTACTTACAGAGGAACAAGGTCCAGTGCTGTAGTCTGTGGGCCACCCTATCCGGAATCTGAGAGGCGGGGCCAAACAATGATATAACGAGGGGCGAAGCCCTCTCACTAGAAGAAATGGGAAGAATGACCTCTAGGGCTGTCAGCCGGTCGAGCTCTTCTTTTACCTGAAGGCGGAGAGCCAAGGGTATCTGCCTCGCGCGTAGAAAACGAGGGCGAGCCGACGCCTTCAACGTTAAGTGAGCTTCAAAGTCTGAAACACGCACCAGGCCCTCCTCAAAGATATCTGGAAAGTCTGAGATCAAAGATTCCAATGATTGATAGGGAACGTCTTTGGAGACCAACTGTATGTTGTCAGCAATAGAAAAAGCGAAAGCTTGAAAGGTATCCAGGCCTAAAAGGTTAGCGGAGCTTGCATCACTGACAACAATAAAAGCAATAGGCCGAGTGACTGATTTGTAAGTCACGTCAGTAGTGAATTGACCCAGTAGGGGAATGAACTGTTTACCATAACCGCGGACACGCCGGTAAACTGGTGCCAATGGGGGCGATCCGAGGTCGTAATAAGTTTGTGCATTCAACACAGAAACTGCCGCGCCCGTATCTACTTGCAGTTGTAATCGGCGCGACCGAACCGACACCTCGATAAAGAGTTTGTGTGCCGATGCGTCGGGAGCCTGGCCCGATGAAACTTCCTGAATGTCAACGTCCATGTCCTCTGTACCTGCTTCCTTCGATTCTTTTTAGGCTGAGCGACAAACTTTAGCAATGTGTCCTTTATTACATTTGCGACAAACGGCCCAACGCTGGGGGCACTCTGACCGATCACGATGTATATAGCATGACGCACAGGACAGTAACAGGGGCCGGCGGCCGGAACTCTGTTTACGCGCCGTGTGGGAGCGGCCGTAACGGCCGGATTGTACAGCTCGCATGTCGTCCGCCCCGGACGCAGTGGACGCGGCCGCGCCGCCCTGAACCGCCGCGACGTCGCACCACGCTTCCAACTGTTGACCTGCGGCGTGAGAGACTTCATACGATTGAGCAATGGACAGGACTTCCTCAAGGGAAGGGTCTTCCAACTGCAGGGCCGGTTGCCGGACCTCCCAATCAGGGGCCGAACGAACAATGACGTCGCGCACCATAACGTGGGCATACGACTCTCGCGACTGTTCCATGACAAAATGACACTTGGGACTAAGACCATGCAGGGTAGCAGCCCACGCCCGGTAAGACTGATGGGGCTGTTTCTTGCATTGATAGAACTCGACCCTAGCCACTACAACATGCGTGCGGCGGCGATAATATGAAGACACCAATGAACACAATGCGTCAAAAGACAAGGACGAGGGTTCCTGCAACGGCACCAGCTGCCCCAAAACTTGATACAGCGAGGGAGATATCCAAGACGAGAAAAGAGCACGACATACCTCCGCATCGGCAACATGAAATGCCTGGAAATGCTGCCGAAGGTGATGTTCATATGCGTCCCAATCCTCCGCCGTATCGTCATACGGGGGAAAGCGAGGAGGGAACGGCGCTGGAGCAGACTGCGTGGATAGCAACGCCGGAAGCACTTGTTTCATGGTGGCCATAAGCTCCATCTGATGCTCAAACAAAACCCGCACTAAATCCTCCATGCCGTGGATAAGCTGCGAAACCGGAACAACGATGCAACACACGAAAGAATGACCCTACTCGTCGCCAATTGTGTAGTAACACTGTCCACGTTTTACGTCGCACTTCACTTAGCATAGACCAGGACTGTGTCCTAGGCGTGCCCTATGTGAGCTCACTGGGCACGGCCCGTGCTGCCTGAGTTGTTGTTGTTGTTGATCGGCTGGCAGAGGTCGCGTCCGAATTCATGCGTGCCCTCTGGTGGACTACCGTCCGTAACGCGCCGTGCCGATGTGCGCCTCCCACGATCTTTCTGATGGCTATTGCAACCAACTCTTCCTGATTTTCCATATCTAATATGGTTTAAATATTTGAGGACCTCAGAAAAAGTGTGTCATACAGCTTAATCACTCTTTTTCACTACAACACAGAAAAAATATGAAAATCACATTACTTAACTTTTTCGATGTTCACGACTACAGTGCTCCACACAATCAATTTCCAGTCATATATTTCATAACTTATTATCTGTTTATTGTCCATCACATTCTTGGCCAGTAATGCAGTCCAAACCAGTCCATAAAATTTTGGTTTTGTCCCGCTTAACAAAATATATTTTTGTTCTTCCCATGGACCTGGAACTGAGAAAATAATTAATTTACCAGTCTTCATGTTTTCAGTGCATCCAAGGACATCTCCACCATGTTATAATGTTCTGCAGCCTCTGGGAATAAACGAATATTTCATTTTCATATTTGTTTTCCATCAAGTGGTTGGTGTTACTTTTCAGCAAATAAGTAATGCATCCCATATGGAGCATTCATGGTTACTGCTAAATGTACCAAGACAGTTTTTATGGTACAATAATTATTAAAATCATGTAGTCAACATACTGCAACTATTGTTTCATAAGTTTACTTCTACAACGACATATACCAAAATCTCATCCAGAACTAACACAGTATTGGTGTAATAATTGACTAAAACTGTTGAGATACTGACACAGCTAGCACCATTTGTCCTTACATAACATGGAACAATTACAAGATCTCTATAAACAGTGTATAAACTGCACATAATTAAAGTTATAATTGAAATCTGTGTGCTTTCACATAACTGGTTACAAATTTTAGCTTGAAAAATTATAAAAACATGTCTGATATAATTAATGTGTTGATATAATTTTGTTCTTATGCTGAAATAATTTTGTCTCATCATTGAAATTACATGCAATGTACATTGATAACAGTACACTTACTATATTTGCTAATTACTACACAATCACATGACAACTTTGGGTCCTGACATGATTTTGGTGCCGTTATATTGAGTTCTGTCATTATTACTATTGCTCCTTTGTATGTTATTTCTACACAGAATGTTCTCAGTGTGTATTTACATTTGGTTCAACATATTTTGGGTTTGTAGTACAGTCCTTCTACCAGCTGATCAGAACTGAATACAATTGGCTTAATTTCATCATAAGTTAGTTGATTTTAATACATACGGTAAGTAAGTAATGATACAATTAGAACTTCCCAAAGTATTTGACTTTGCATAAAGATTGTCTAAAGATTGTGTGACAGTGTCTCAAACTCCAAAATGTACAGTATAGTTCTTTGTGTTTTATACTGTCCCATTCTGTTACATTACATAATTAAAAATGCTTTCTTTTGAATCTTGGTTGTGCATTACTGGACAAGGCTTTATAATGTTTTTCTGTAATGGAAAAGTGTCATCTTCCAGGAATACACATGGTATCATCTTTGGCCTTACCACTAAACAGTCATGAGATCGAAAATTCACTCTTTCGCTATGAATTTGTTCAGTTGAAACTTTCTTGAATACAACCCCATCAAACATATTCCTTGGTAATCAACATCAACATACAAAATGTTGTGACTGGTGTCAACAACAACAATAAGTGAAATGCTAAAGGAGCCATTGCAATTGTAAGAATCATTGACATTAGCAAAAGGGCACTGTAGGACAATATTCCGTTTCTTGTCCTCAGTCTGAGAGTAATTTGTGGATGCATGTTACATCAGAGGAGTTTCCAGTGTCACCAAATCTGAAACAGAAGTCTCAGCTTGGTGAGCATTTTACAGAACATGTCAAATGTAAATGTTGACACATGTTCCATGAAAGTGACCAAAAGAACACAATGAGTGATGTGTGGTGAAACAATTGTGAGTTAAAGAGCTTTATGCTCTTATTTAAGTATATGGCTGAAAGAGACAGCCTGCCAGGCATTGTGAAACAAATCCTGTCGTCCAGGACCGAGTGCCACAAAGAGTGCAGATTCGCCACGAGATGGGGAAATTCACGGGCATCTATTGTGCTGAATGAGGCAAGGCTGATCAGGCCTAAGCAGTGTAGTGTGCGAGTGAAACGGACGAGAACGTACATCATAGGGAAACCCCATGGGAGCTGTTTTTGCCCAGGGAGGCATAGCAGTGTTAAATATGGCGGACCTAAGAACTGCTATAGAGGGAAACATTTATGAAAACTATTTAATTCTGCAGTAATTCAGGAAATGAAGCCACAGTAATTTCAATCTGCAATCTTTCTTAAATTTTCATGGTGATCCCAATAAAACGTGAACACTTGTCATATCTATAATAGTTTAGGATTTACTGTTAAAGTGAAACTAACAAGTTTTGTAACAAAGATCTGAGTGCTAAAATCTGAATGCTTTGGTCGATCTTAACGATATAAAAGCGCATCATTAAAATGACAAATGTTGTAAATATCAGCTCAGTGACTTTGTTTCCTTAAAAGATAGTACAGTAGAGCGTCGATTATCTGAAGTAATTGGGGAACATGGGGGTTCGGAAAACTGGTTTGTTCGGATAATCGAACTGTACATGTTTATTTGCCAAAAAGAAGTACTGTACAGTCAATTTATTCACAAAAACAGGCATCTCTTTTAGTATTACAAAGTAACATACAAAGTCAACTTAAGTAGGAATATATAGTATGTGGCACAGTTTATTAAACAAAATAGAAATGACAACACGTTTACGTTTAAGCATTTTGTATCGTCAAGTTCACTTCCTCACGCAGCAGCACACAAGTGGTCGTAACAGAGAACAGAAGGTGACTGCACCGTGAGAAGCTCTTCTTGGGGGCGCGCCTCAACTCTAAGCTGGCACAGCTGTTGCTGTGAACAGCGTTGATACTGCCGCTACTTCTACTGCCAGTGCCAAGCCGACAGAAGTGTGCTGATTGTTGAAACACAGCGACTGGCAGCTTGGCCGGTCAGCAACGCCTTGTGAAGGCCCCATTAGAAGCAATGTTCTGCCAGCGGTGGCCCAGTGCGGCCACTACTGTGGGAAACTTGGTATGGGAGTGAGGGGGATGATGGACGGTAGGGTGGGAGAGTAACAGGTGCGAGCGAATACACAGTTAGGTTAAATGGTCGTTCGGTTGACCGACGTTCGGATAATCGATGCTCTACCGTACATTTAAATTATCAGTATTTTCAATTAAGCATCAGATCGTCATTTACTGCACACAAAACACATTGAATGATGACAGCATGACACCTTATTGAATCACTGGGCAATAGATTATTTGTTGTAAAGTTAAGTGCATAGTAGTTACTTTTGTTCTTTATTTGTTTACCAGAAAGCACAATGGTACAAGGCTACTGGCCATGACATTCAAAGTCAATAAGGTAATTGTATTGGTTTCATGTAAAAGAATTTAACATTTATTATGTAATGGATATTATTGTTGCTTTATTTAGAACATGACAGTGGTGAAGCTTTGATAATTTAAATACGTTAAAATGTAAAATAATGTAGAATAAGCTGTAGCCAATCAGATGGATGGCTTCAGGGAAGGGAACTGCACTAGTCAGTTGAGCGACGATGTTCGGCATGCAGGATACACGGCCGGAGACAGGCAAAGGGACAGTGCTGGTAAAGATACCAAAGGGTACAGTTTGGACTGAGATGCGAAAGTGGGCAGTCGGTCTTTAGGTAGCTAGAAAGTGAAACGACTTACAAAATTTTGCATTGTGTGACATCGTGAGAGTCTCTGAGCAGTGAGCAGCCACACTCCAGGTGTGAACTCTAACTTTTCACATAGCTAACGAGGTGGAGTATTGGACTTTTATTTCATGATGAGATTGTGAATCTTCGAACTGTGTCAAATGGATATGCGCTCCAGTGTAACAGTAACTCTAAATATGAACACTTTCACTATTAGTTTGCTTTCTGAATAAACATTATTCTAACCAAATCACAACTGTGTGGCCTACATCATTTATGGGTCATTAATTTAGTTCCTGATATTATTATTACTGTTATTATATGTTATATTAACTTTGTATGTTTCATACAATTTCGTTAACTTGCCATCGGCCAGATAATTTAACCAAACGGTCACAAGTGTCTAATTTAGGGCGTGTAATATGACACATGCAGTTCAACCCCTAGACAAGTTTGAGCCAAGATATTTCAACAAAGAGGAACTGCAGAGCCCAAACATCTTTGGGATGTTAGCTCACAATTGGGGGTTCGTCCAGGATAGGAATTTGGAAAGTGTTAGTTGAGGGATAAGAATCTTGCATGTTTGAACAGGATTGGATTTTGGAAGGTATTAGTTGCGGAATATGAACCCTGGAAAGTTTTAGAATTGGATTTGAATTCTGCAAAGTGTTTTCAGAATTATTATCTGAACTTCAATAGGCAGGACCACTCGCAAAAGTTAAATGTGAGATTGATTCAGGACTGAATATTTGGTTTCTTTAATAGTTGTGAAATTACAATTGTAATTCTCACAGCTAACGGCATTCTGTGATCTAGGTCCCAAGTCTGTGGCAGTTTAGGCAGTTTGCGTGGAGGCTCTGAGCTACGAATCTTGCAACAGTTGTGTGCACCAAGTTTTAGCAGTGGTTAGGAGTGAAAAAAAAAGCAGCATAGAAGAAGAGGCAACATCGAAAGGATATGGTTCCATCCCAGAAGCAGCATCTCCAACAGTGATCCATCATGCAGCGGTGATTACAGTACCACAGCAGAGGCTACGAGATCTTCAGCATTGGGTTCAAATGCAACATCGGCAACAATACCATGGAAGAAGGATCCAGCATGACAAAGCTAAGTACCTAGGCTGATAGCGATATTATGTATTATTCTGTAGTTCAATCACCAATAATAGACATTACTAACATTAAGCAGTCAGCCAGTTTGTATGGGTCCAAAAATTCTAGTGAGCCACTTAGCCCAAAGTCATAGCAGGAGAGCGTGATCAGCGGTAAATTTAGTAGGGCAAATAGTCCAAAATCAGGCAAGGGAGAGGACTTTGGGGGGACATGATGTCACAATTAATGTAAATGATAAGAGGATTGGGATCCAAAATTGATTGTGTTAAATCCAATATGGGTGATTTAAATTTAAAAATTGATTCAGTTCAATTCGAAATAGCTTTGATTGTGAAAGATAAAGTAGGTAAAATTGCTAGTGGAATCGAGGCATTGATAGACAGAAAACTAAAAACCATCCGGGATGAAATGGGCAAAATTTCTTATGAATTTGGGATACTTGACTCTAAGGTAGATTAAGCAGAGAAAAATTTCAGTGATAAGGTGGAGAAGTTGCATGCAGATCTGGGAGGCAACGTAAGAAATTGTATGGGTAGGCAAGATGCTCTAATGGCTGAGATGACAGAGGCTGTTAGCAACTTATCCGTTTGAATAGATAAAGGGGAGAAAGAGGTAGATAAAATAAAGAAACAAGTAGAATCTGGCATTAAAATTGAAAATGGTGAAGTTAAAAAACAAATCAATGAAATAAAAGGTGAATTTAATTCTTTAGCTGCACTTCAAACCTCTACAGTGATCGGAGTTCCATGGATGAACTCGGAAATGGTCAAATGTTTTGGAGATGACGGGAAATATCACCCAGTAAATTTTGTAGCAGTATGCAGCAATGGTTGTATAAGGGGAATGTCCGATGAGATGAAGTTAAAATTCATGAAAAGACATTTAGAGGTGAGTTGCAATCATGGGCAAATATACACAGTGATATGTTCACTACCTACAAAATATTTGAAAGCAGTTTCCTGAACAAGTTCTGGAGTGAAGTGTTGCAAACAGTATGCCAAAATGAGTTTCTGAATGGCCAACATTTAAATATGGGAATGGGTCAATGTGAGAATTTTGTTAATGTGAACTTGCAAGATTAATGCATGTGAAATGTCCATTGGGAGTGCTTACTGAAATAATGACGTTAAAAAGGCGGTTACCAGAAAATTTGCAGTGGGATCTAGTACACAGTCCTAGCAACTCAACAGACAAATTTCTGGACTTTGTAGAAAAATTAGAACACATGTTGAAATTTAAACCATAAAGTAAGCAGACAAATAGTTTTCAGAGTGGAAATCATAACTACAGTCTGAGTAACTACTATGAAAGACATCCGGGAAGTTATCGATGAAACATAAACAGCAGTTTTGATAAGGGAAACGGTAACAGGAACACACCCGATGATAAATTTGATAGGGGTAATGTGAACAGATACTTTTGTGACAGGGACTGACACCAAGAACATAGATTTGAGGCAAAATGAATCAGCATAATGTGAGATCGGGAAACTAAGTTCCGCCGCTCTGAAGATGGCAAAATAAATCGTTGATGAATAGGACGTGAATAAATGGAAATGTGATAGGTGTCAACAAATTGGCAGAAAGCTGACAGAATTTAGAAATGAAATTAGTAAGAGATGAAAATCAAATGGGTAAATTTTAGATCAGATCATACGTAAAAGGCATAATCTTAAGATAATAAAAGATAACGATAAAGGTGATGATGATGATTTAGGTCTAAATGATTTGTTTTATGAATATGAGACAAAAGAGTGTGTGAATGTTAATACAATGAAAGATTCTATGTGCCAAGAGGAGGCTGAGGTGGAGCTGAATTTGGTGGAGTTGTTGTTGTTGTTGTCTTCAGACCTGAGACTGGTTTGATGCAGCTCTCCATGCTACCCTATCCTGTGCAAGCTTCTTCATCTCCCAGTACTTACTGCAACCTACATCCTTCTGCATCTGCTTAGTGTATTCATCTCTTGGTCTGCCTCTACGATTTTTACCCTCCACACTGCCCTCCAGTACTAAATTTGTGGTCCCTTGATGCCTCAGAACATGTCCTACCAACCGGTCCCTTCTTCTTGTCAAGTTGTGCCACAAACTCCTCTTCTCCCCAATTCTATTCAATATCTCCTCATTAGTTATGTGATCTACCCATCTAATCTTCAGCATTCTTCTGTAGCACCACATTTCGAAAGCTTCTATTCTCTTCCTGTCCAAACTATTTATCGTCCATGTGGAGTTAGAGGGTATAGAAAATTCTAAAGAGGTACTAAGCAGCAGTACCGCAATGATTATAGTGATGAAGGTGATGATGTTTCTGGTGATATTGTGATGGCAAAAGTTGCTAAGGAGGTTAATAAGGGTGGTGTGCATTAGTCTTGTCAGCTGTTGATGAATTTTTGTGTGTATAGGTTGATATTGGTGGATTATTTTTGAAGGAAGGTAGTAAAGATGTTGAATGTGTTGAAGTTACGAAAGTTGAAGCTACTGGTATTGATACTTCAGAGGAAGAAATCTATGGGTATCTTCCTAATAATGGAGGTGAACCCAAAATTCTGGATGGATCTGCTGAGGCACTTCATTTTCACTGCAATGATTCACGATTATTCTGTAATACACAGTTAAGTGTTTCGTGAAAGGTTCAAAGAGTCACTTCAATTTCTCGACCATTCCACTCAGTACAAAACTCGAGAAAAACAAACACCAAAATCTTTACATGTGAGTTCTAACTTCCTTATGTTATCACACTTGTAATGTCATCCTTTGTATGGCAGTGACAACAAAACCTGTTTGCATTTAGAGTAGAAAGATGATGGCTGAAATGTCATGGAAATAACGTGCCACAGCGAAAAAGTGTTTGTTTTAATATTGCATCCCCAACTCATCCCTCTGCTTCCTCCCAATCCACCCTCAAGGGGAAATAAAAAATCTGGGCCACTGTCTCCCCTAATTTGCTAAAAAACCAGTTACCTTCTTTCAATGTTTCTGATATCCTCCATAAATCCCATCAGGTAATGATTCCACAGTCTCAACAATATTCTAGAAGAGGTCAAACAACCATAGTGCTGTCAGTCTCCTTAGTAGACCTCTTGGGTCTTCTAAGGGTTGTGTCAGTAATCCAACATTTGTTTCACAGCTGCCTCAACATGTGATGTTTCCCAGTTATGGTGTTTATATTCACCTAAATCTAAATCTACATGATTACTCTACTATTCACAATAAAGTGCCTTCGCTGGCTGCCAGCAAATGATCTCCCACTCGATCACAGGTGAGCAGCCAACCTCAGTGCAGGCAGTACCTGGGGCAGCTACAGCAGTGGGCTGATTGGAGGACACATGGGACGTACTCGACGTCCCTCACATCCGACCCCCACAGTGATGCCTCTTGGCAACATCCTCAAGCTGTGTGACAGAAGCCGACACTGCAGTCTTTGTAGCCCCTAGGACTTTAGTTCAACCTACAACCCTCAAATTTGTTTTACTTACCAGTTTCTCACAGTTTGATGACCCTTCTTATAGTCGCCATGAAAGTAGAGTCCTCAAGGTCACGGCTGCTGCCTGCCGCCAGTAGGGGCTGTGGGCTGTGATTCGCCCGCCTTTTGGCTTTGTTGCCATGTAGGTAACGTTAGTGGTGCGATAGGTCAGGGCAGCTGAAAGCTCAGTGTTACCATGCTATATCGAGCGCTCACATGTGATCTCATTGTCTTACTGTCTTTAGAAAGGTGCTTTGACGTGTTTTCTGTGGTGAACAACAATACAGGAGCAACGGCATACTTGTAGTACTCCTCTGATCAGTGTGCGTAAAGGGTGGAAAGACATTTGTAAACAATCAAAAATTATCATATCGAATGTACTCAAGATTTTACTGCTCTGGCCGACAATTAAGAAGCGAGGAATAACTTAAATTTTGCGCAAATTCGTAAACTTACTGCTAAAGTGTGTGGTATCTCCGAGTCAACTGCAGGCCGTATTAGCAAATCTGTGTCATTGGAAGAATCTCCAGGCATGAATGAGTGTTTCGATTCTTCAGGAAAGGGATACAAACTTGAACGGAAATCAACCGACTTTGGCGATTTTAACAAAGAGCTCGTGCATAGAATAGTACTTGGATATTACGACAGGGAAGAGTACCCAACGGCTAAAAAAATGCAGACTGACCTCCCTGAAAAAATTAATTACTCGGGCTCAGAGAGGTCCGTTCTTCGTCTACTCTGCTCCCTTGGTTTCCGATTCAAGAAGTGTAATGACGAACGCAAATTATTAATGGAAAGCAGAGACACTGCAGCAGCAAGAGCCAAGTTTTTGCTTACAATGCACTTCTTGCGTGCTGAAGACATCAGGCCTTTAGTATACTTGGATGAAACTTGGGTTTCGCAGAACCACACCAATAAGTATATAAGGCACGACTCCAAAGGAAACGGCGGTTCGAAAGTGCCTACTGGTAGAAGTGGCCGATTAATCACCGCCCACGTTGGTTCATTAACCCCAGGCTTAATACCAGAGGTCAACTTTGTTTTTCGTGGTGGGAAAAGTTCTTGCCAATCCGATTACCATTCAGAAATGAATGCATAAGTTTTTAATAATTGGTTTATTCGACTGTTGTCTGCGCCGGAAGAAGGGTCAATTATCGTGATGGATAACGCCAGCTATTGTTAACATCGAGTATTGATTTAAGTGTCAGGAAGTCGATTAGATGGGTAGATCACATAACTAATGAGCAGGTATTGAATAGAATTGGGGAGAAGAGGAGTTTGTGGCACAACTTGACTAGAAGAAGGGATCGGTTGGTAGGACATGTTCTGAGGCATCAAGGGATCACCAATTTAGTACTGGAGGGCAGCGTGGAGAGTAAAAATCGTAGAGGGAGACCAAGAGATGAATACACTAAGCAGATTCAGAAGGATGTAGGCTGCAGTAGGTACTGGGAGATGAAGAACCTTGCACAGGGTAGAGTAGCATGGAGAGCTGCATCAAACCAGTCTCAGGACTGAAGACCACAACAACAACAACGCCAGCTACCAGACCATTCAGATAGAAATGCTGCCACCTTCAAATTGGCGCAAGGCAGATATTATGGAGTGGTTAAAGAGAAAGAATGTTCCATTTTCAGTCGATGAAAAGAAATCAAAACTCCTGTCTAAGGAAGAAAACATAGGTGCCAAAAAGACTTGCGAATTAGATCAACTGGCAAACGAAATGGGACCCCAAGTGGTACGTGTACCACCGTATCACACCCAGTGTAATCCCATTGAATTGATGTGAGACCAAGTAAAGCGAGAAGTAGCGACAAGAAATATTACTTTCAAACTTGCTGACGTCGAGAAGCTAACACACGAAGCTCTTGACTATGTTACTCAGCAGGGCTAGGAGAGGTACGTAAAACACGCAGAAGCATTGCAAGAAACTTATTTCTTGAACCAGAGTATAAGAGACACCATAGTGGAATCTGTGATGATACATCTGGCTGAAACAAGCGACAGTGAATTTGAAGACACGGAGCCAGAAGATCCTTCAGTTCAGGTAAGTGCCGTCTATGTAAAAAGCTGACGTGATTTAAATGGTTGTCTATTCATTTCAGTTATAGAGGACATATTACGAATGTTTTTCCCTTACAGTAGACGTCTGATGAATTTATCGCAAGTGGTGGCGATTAGTTTACTCGACAGTAACTGTCAATTAAAATAAGATTGTCAATTCTGCATTAATTCGAATGTCTTTACATTCGGATATAATCTTACTGCATTCAGTTCACTTGTACATTCAAAATTTAACTCCTTTTTTTTCATAGAAGGATTTACTGGCTGTTTCGTGGTAAGGGTAATGCAGTTCATAAAATGGCAAAACGTCGTGGTGCTTCTGTATCGACTATTAACATAAAACGGTGCAGTAGCATCAGAACATTCCTAGCACATATTCTGATTCTCCGAGAAGAGCATAGAAATGATATTTGACGACTTTTACAAAAAGCTAGAACGTAGAATTGTATTACTTTAGTGTGACAGATGACAGTATCCGATGGGTGTAGAAATACAGGGTAAAGTCCGTGATAAAATTGATTATTCCGACCAGTCACTTCAATGTACTGTCTTTTCCGCCCACTTCTTTTTTAATTCAGAAACTGTAATGATGGACGAAATTTGTAACACAAGACAGGGACATTGCAGTAGTAAGAACGAGGTTTTTGTGTACCAAGCTCGTATTGCGTGCTGCGAATAATAGGCTTACAGCAAATCTAGATAAAACTTGGGTTTCACAAAACCTTTCGAACAAATATTTTGCTCGACTACAGTGAAAATATTCGCTTCAAAATAACTACAATTACTTCTGCGTAGCGTATATTGGCGTTTTGAGTGATGGATGCACTGGCGAAGGATATATATTAGCAGCCAGTAACATATTTTCGGGAAGTAGGGAATATTGTCGGTCATATTAAAGCGAGCCATCCGAACAAACTCTTTGGCGATGGCCTACAACGACTCGCGCGCTGCTGCGCACGTAATATCGCGGAAGTAATTTGCCTCTGTACGTGATACGATTCAATAATGATGTCAGAAATGTTACCAAAAATAATTTTGTAGCTTTCTTAACAACTTTCTCGTGGGAAGTTTCTTCGCAGTCCTACAGAACGAAAATTCGTCTGCGACTACATTTTTCACTATGCAGTCATCACAGTTTCACACCTCTTATAAAATGTTATTTTTTATCTCAGAATACTTTTATGTTTCCGAAATAAAAGACGCAGCAAATGCATCTGTAAACTTTGAGGATATTCATTTTTTTCAGTCCAATTACATGAGTGATTCTTTTACTACCACAGGTTGAAGTAAAACATTATTTTTGTCCAAAATATCTTGTAACGTTAGTTTTCATTTTTTTTCCTAGCAGCTAGTGAGAATTTTCTTTTGGAAAGTACTCCAACATATTCTAGACTAAAAATGTAGTTGCCCAATATTTTTTTAAATTTTTATGAACATTTGAGATAATCACTATTAAAAAAAGACTGCCATGCCATAAGAGGGCGAGATGACCTTGAAGCCCTATTTTCGTGCCGGCCACTATAGCTGTCACTCGACAGGTAGCGGGCTGCACGGCTCTTGCCAGCAGAATACCTATAGGAGTCTTGGCACTGTAAGCTCCCACACACCCCATTTACCTGGGGCTCCCAAAACCGGATTTCGTAAACCGATTTCCCAATTCCGCTTCTGGGTGGTCATGTAAACACTTCAAAATCGATCCTGGAAATCCGCTTCTTGTTGCCAGTTTTCCAACTCTGCAATCGATTTTCGCTCCCATGTAGACGCAACGGGATTTGAAACGTGCTTGAGCAGTCAGTTTTTGTCTTGTTTTTAAAAATTTTCAGCTAATATGGATGGTGTGGCTTTTTGTACAGTAAAGGATAAGTGGAAATATTAGACTGAAGCTGTTTATACCTCACTTAATCAAAGAGAAATAGCGATTGCGCTGACTAAATCATTAACTGTATCATCTGTTTTCCAGGCGTCATATTTAAATGGGCTAGCAAACCCGCTTAAGACTTTAACATATAAACACGACAGTGAAAAGCAGTTTCCAAAATTCGGTTTTCGTCTTCCGGAAGATGTGTACCAGCAGATGTAGTGACTGCGTTGCCACTTCGGCTGCACTGCATCACCTAATGCATTGGCACACGGGATTAGCCAAGTGGTTTAGGGCACTGCAGTCATGGACTGTGCGGCTGGTCCCGGAGGAGGCTCGAGTCCTCCCTCGTGCATTGGTGTGTGTGTTTGTCCTTAGGATAATTTAGGTTAAGTAGTGTGTAAGCTTAGGGACTGATGACCTTAGCAGTTAAGTCCCATAAGATTTCACACACATTTGAACATTTTGAACCTAAAGCATTGCGCCAGCCAGTTCTCAGTGAGTCGTTTTAGTGAGAGATTTTGGTGACTTTCACCTTCGCTTGCCTCACAACATGTGATGGAAGTAGTCCAAAGGGAGGCAGATGGAGGCTGCACACAACTAGGAAAGTTTCAAAAAGTGTCGGACATGGCATGATTACAAGCAGTCATTCACGTGAATTCGAGTTTTCCATGAGGGAGTATTTTGAGGGAGAGAGAGGGATGCAGGAGCGCCTCTACTTCCTTTGGATAAAGTGCTGGAGCAAACTGCAGCTGCTTTACAAATCAGCGAATGATCAATGATAAGAAGCTGCATCGAGAAATTCGTAAAAAAAAAAAAAGAATCAGGCGAGTCGTCAAAATTGGAGACACCTGGGAAGTGAGGGACCTTGAGAAGAGTGTCGCACATTCGACTCTTTTCAGGAGGATGAGATTTATCGTCAAATATATGCATATTATTCGAGAAAGGAGTACCTGACACACAAGAAGCTACATGCTATAGTTATAGCACTGTACCTACTTCAGGGTAGAAAATTGTCCATGCTACGAGTCATGAAAAAATCAGGATATCGCTAGAAATCCACTTCTGGCCGCAATGAAACGTCAAGATATTACAGCTTGGCGATGCCGCTTTCTTAAGGCGGGTCCACACTGAGCGCGCCGTACCGCGCCGCGCTGGCTGCGCACAGCTGTGTGCGGGGTGCAGCAGCACGGCGCGGCGGGGCGCGCTCAGTGTGGACCAGCCTTTAGAGAATTACTAGGCATTAATTTTGACGATATCATTTGGCCTGGATGAATGCGGGGGACAGTTTTAAAAAGAGGGCTGGACAGACCATCAGTATTAGTATGGCAACTTTGCTTGTCCGAGGAAAAAGAATAATTATAGCACATACGTGAAGTTCAAAAGATTTCATTTCTAACTGTCTGCTGTGATTCACTTCAACCAAGGCCTCCAACTACCACGTAGAGATGAACCACGATAGTTTTGTGAAATGGTTTGAAGACATGTGGTTTAACACTTAACGTAAAACTCTATAACTGTCATGGACAACACTCCATATCATTCCATAATACAAGACAAGGCAACCACAAAGGCAACGAATAAAAACGACATTGCTTGCTGACTGGAGAGACGTAACATATGGTTTGACAGTAACTTTTGAAGGGCAGAATTTTTAGCACTTGTGTCCCAACACAAGCCAAAGAACGTAGTCACATTGTGGATGAAATAGCAACAAAAAGGGGGCATAAAGTGCTAAGATTGCTTCGCTACCACTGAAACTTCAACGCAACCTGCAGGCACCTAGGAATCGGTCAGGAGTTGTCTATGTACAAGTACATTTCTAAAATGTGCAACAATGGTGCGAGTATGGCACTGAGGCCGTCGCCGAACTGGAGGGGGGGGGGGGGGGGGGGAAGGGGGGGGGGGGAGGAGGTGGATGGGAAGTGGAGTTGGGTGGTATCTTCCCACTACACAGTAGGGTGTGGGACAGGAGAGCTGAAACGCATTACCGTTTGCTCCTTCAGATCGTGTTTAAATTTCGCCAAATGGTTTTTATCAGTCCCTGGGTATTTTCAACCTGTGTACCACAGCAAAAAGTGTGATCGTATTACACTCCAAAGCGGTAAGATCACATTCTGCGGGGTTGCAGCACCACGATTTCCTCAGAAAAGGAGCTAATCTTCCAAAGGTGTCATCAGTGTCGAAGGTTGCCAAGAACGTCGTTCTGTTGAACATCGCAGTGCAGAATGTCGTTTTCGACAGTAAAATGTATACAAACGAACTCGTCAAGTAAATTGGGGGTTTCACTGATGCCATTAATGCCACCTCCTGAGGCCATTTGTGTCGATTCTAACAATGGAACCTCCCCATCGCACCCCCCTCAGATTTAGTTATAAGTTGGCACAGTGGATAGGCCTTGAAAAACTGAACACAGATCTATCGAGAAAACAGGAAGAAGTTGTGTGGAACTATGATAAAAATAAGCAAAATATACAAACTGAGTAGTCCATGTGCAAGATAGGCAACATCAAGGAAACTGCGAGCTCAGGAACGCCGTGGTCCCGTGGTTTGCGTGAGCAGCTGTGGAGCGAGAGGTCGTGGGTTCAAGTCTTCCCCTGAGTGAAGAGATTAATTTTTTTTTCAGACAATTATTATCTGTCACCAGTGTCGTATAGAATATATAAGCCGTGTTTTCCTGTGGCGGAATCGGTTGACTTATGACCTTGCGATCAAATGTTTTCGGTTCCCATTGGAGAGGCACGTCCTTTCGTCTACTAATAGCAGCGTTTTGCGGTGCGGTCGCAAAACACAGACACTAAACTTACTACAGTGAACAGAGACCTCAATGAACGAACGGACAGATCAAAACTTCGCGAAAATAAATATTTCACTCGAGGGAACATTTGAACCAAGGACCTCTCGTTCCGCAGCTGCTCTCGTTAACCAAGGGACCACGGAGCTCCTGAGCTCATCCTGTCCTTGATGTTGCCTATGTCGCACATGGACTACTCACTTTGTATATTTTGCTTATTTTTTTCATACCTCCACACAACTTCTTCCTGTTTTCTCAATTGATCTGTGTTCAGTTTTTCAAGGCCTATCCACTGTGCCAACTTATAACTAAATCTGGGGGGGGGGGGGGTACGATGGGGAGGTTCTCTTGTAAGCAGTGGTGTGTTTGAAATGTTTTCCTTGTTAGCAGTAAAAAAAAAACAGCGTAATTTCATCGTTGCGCCTCGCGGTTCTGATCTCTCTTCGCAAGGGGTCAAGAGAAGTGATAATATGGGTAAGAGGAAGGAGAAGTATGGCGACCTTCCCATCGAATGACACGTCCACGGTGGCATCGGGCAGAACTTCGGTGAAATTTTGTGCCGATAAGACATCAGTAAGCCAATTTACGTCTCATATGAGCTACTGAGCTCTGGACTGTTTTTTTCGCACGTGTCGACAGCTTACTGTCTGAGGCGTCGCCGAGCCAGAGGGTGACGTCGCAGGGCGCGAAGCATTTGCATCATTACAAAGAAAGGCCCTTTAAGCTAAATTCCACAGTTCTGCGGTGCTATGGTGGGAAATGATGAGTTTCAAAACAGTGACCCGTTAATTCTTTTGCGCAGTTGTTTCAGTAAATTCAGCAATGAACGGTCTACAGCCTAGAGCACTGGCGTATATCAATCATTTCGGAATTAATTATGTACGCAGAGACTAGAAGCTAGAAGTCGCAAGTCTGACCAAAATTGTTCAAATCTGTTGGTGCAAATGACATCTGCGTCGACAAATTGTAGCTTATGAGTCGGATATCGCAGAATATTTTACACGTGAAACATTTTAAGTTTGTTCAGGCTAAAGTTTCTTCTTTTTTCGACCACAATGAATTCTGAAATTCTAAAATGGCTGATATGTGTCAGTTCTCTAGAGAGTCGGTTGCTGCAGTTATTGAGATATCAAGGATCACACATGTCTGAGGAAAGTAAAGAGCAACGTATGCACAGATCAGGATAAGTAGACACCTACTCGTAATTCTTTAACAGAGAAAATGAGAGAAATTGGCCTTGTGTCAATCAGGGAAAAAGTAACAAAAAAAAACAGCGTTGCTATTTATCGCAACAAGTCGAGTAAAATAATGAGACCTCTTCAAACTGATGTACTTTTCTTGCCTTCATGAAGTACTTCTTCAGAACAGTGAATGTGGATTGCAGATTGTTCATTATAATTTTGCTCAGTGGTTGCTTGGACAGTGCATTCGCAGGTTTATTTCCTGTTGCCAGGAATCGTATCGTCGCTATCAGCCCCTCAAGAGGAGAAACTGCCTTTTTGAGTCGCTTTTTCTGTCGTACTATGAGAGGAGTTGCTACAAGTCTTTGCTCGGAAGTATCAGATTTAAATCGCCACATTACAGAAAACAATGCAGCTCCTGAATGTGTACGGGCGGATATCTGCCAAAACAATTCGGAAAATGAGCTCCTAATTCGTTTATAAACGAAAGGAAGATTAAGGTTTAACGGCTGTCCGACGTCGAAGTCATCACGCAGCACAAGCTTGGATAAGGAAGGCTAGAGGACAGACGTCTCAAATCGAAGGACGTCGTAAGCAAGTTCGGAAAAAAGTGGAGTACCTAAATCTGAATGACGGGGTGTGATTTTGAACCCCATTCGTGGCGAATAAGGGTACAGTGACTTAAGGTCATCTTGCCAAGTGAATTAATGCATAAATAAATAAACGCTGTGTCACTTCGCTCGGTAAACTCCCATATAGTCTTGGCATTAACGCTGGCAGCATCAATTAAAATTACAGAAAGGAAGTTTATGAAACAAACGCAGACGTGCGCGTTCAGCTCTTTCCGGATAATTGTAGGGGGCCCGCGATTATCGTGTCGTACGTAATTTCTGCTCTGTTTGGACGTCGGAATTCACGATTTTCACATCGAACACTTTTCTGTTGCTCTGGCACGTCGTAGGCTGCTATTTTCCCGTCACACCTTTTTCTGTTGCTCTGGAACATCGGAGGACGCTATTTTCCCGTCTGAAACATTGGGAATCGCGTTTTACACATTCTCCAATCTCACTCATATACTTAACACATATACCTTCTCGTAGCAGCAGTTTCGTACCCATCTTCCCAAGTTTTTGTATGGAACCTTGCTCTAAGATACAGGCCGGTATACTCAGAAAATTTATTAGTAAGTTTACTCTGCTTTTACAAAGTTGAACGCAATTTTTGCGCTTCCCGCATTACGTTAAATGTCAATTAAAAATTAAATCTAAAGTTTTTGGTTTTCTTGTTACTTTTCTATGATTCTATTCTTACAACTTTTCTAATTATCGAAAATGTTTCGCGGTTTTGCGCGAAAAAATCGGAAAATTGCCCGCGGTTAGAGGGTTAAGTGATGCACCGGTGGCTAGGTAAATTATAAAGATGTAATGGCCGTAGCAGCTGTAGTTTTATTCAACCGCATATCACTTTTAAAATGGTATTACAGCTTAATAACAGAAACATAGATCGTATATTTACTTACTATTGTGTCTAGTTTGATAAGGCTGGAACCCTATGGTGCAGCATGGCGCACAAAAAACCTTCCCCGAGTATTAGACTGCTCATTGTCGTCCGCCAATTGTCATCTGTTGTTTCAAAACTGTTGCGATTACGTTTCATATTGTCAGTACGAAAGCCATTGCGACTCGGCTAAGATCTGCGAAGCAAATATCTCAGCGAGACGTATATACTTCAAGAAAGAATCGTAGCAGTGCATGTGTAAGTATCTACCGGTTCACTTAAAGAAACGCGGGACATTTCTGCGAAAAGAAGTTTCCTGGCTTTACCGTACCAGCAAAGAGCGGTTTACAGGATTTGATAAAAAAAAGTAGGGTACTACATTGTCAGTTGCAAGCGCAAAAAAATCGACACCATCCGTTCGTACATCTGCTGTGATCGTGGGTATTCGAGCACCAATGATCCAGAGTCCAAAGAAGTCGACACATAAATTGTGGCAACAAGTGAATGTTTCGCGTAGGTCTTCTCACCTTATTTTAACCCATATAGGGACGAAGCCCTAAAAATGACATGTATCCAGGAATTGAAGGAGGAAGATAAAGCAAAACTTACGAATTACTATAGGTCTAGGTAGCTACGTCGAAAAACTGAGAGTGGATGTTGGATCCACTGCTGTATTTCATGAGTGATGATGCCCATTTCCATCTGATAGGACATGTAAACTCGCAGGACATCAGATACTGGGCAGTTTACAATCCCTATACAGTTAATGAGGAACCTCTTCACGATGAAAAAATTGGAGTGTGGTGTACCGTGGCAGCAAGTCGTATTGTGAGTCCCGTATTTTTTTGAAACAATAGTAAACACTGTTGTGTGTATGCGAATCTTTGAGGAGTTTAACACACAGCTGACCCCCCCCCCCCCCCCTCCGCTCTTCTTAAACGTATGTATGCTGTCTTTCAACAGCATGGGGCGACCTGTCATATTTATTACATGTTTATCAATTTGTTGTTGTATCTGCCCATGGCGGGCAACAATTCGTGCAAGCGGCCGGTACTCGGGGCCCGTTTTTCGTCCGCCACCATGTAGAAACCATCTCTGCATTATCCCGAAATAATTTAGGAATACAATGGGGAACCTAAATCAAGATAGCTGGTGCCTCCGTTCTCCCACATACAAGATCGGCTAGTTAAAGCACCGCAACCAGTTTCGGTTAATCCCCACTGTACGATACTGTCTAGTTTATACATACTTGCAACAGCTAGTGCTGTATTGTCTCTGCACACAGCACACATACTATTCATACACTTTCATCAGATATCAGGGCGATGGTGATAATGTTAAGTTTTCGATTTTTGTGCCACAACTTATTTCCTTGCCTGAAAAACTGAATCAGTACCCTTAGCAACGAATGAGATGTAAATCGCTATGGAAGAAATATGATTGGTAGGAAATTGCCGAACCACGCAGAGGCTCTAGAGGAGACGTGAGAAAGGCGATAAATTCATTAAATGCTTGCATCGGGCGGGACGGAGTGAATAAGCATGCGCTTTGTACTTCTTTTTCTTGAATAGGGAAATCAAAATAAACTTTCTTGATAGTAAACAAGTGCGAATATATGCGATCGCAGTTTTTCTCGGCGTATTCCACTGATGAATTCTTCTCGGGTTATCAGCCGAGTGGTGGCGTCGTCTTGTCGCAACGTTTCAATGAGTTTCGTACCCATCATCTTCTGGCTACACCACGAAGATGACGTGCTACAGACGCGAAATTTAACCGACAGGAAGATGATGCTTTGATATGCAAATGGTTAGCTTTACAGAGCACTCACATAAGGTTGGCGCCGGTGGCGACACCTGCAACGTGCTGACATGAGGCAAGTTTCCAACCGATTTCTCATACACAAACAGCAGTTGACCGGCGTTGCCTGGTGAAACGTTGTTGTGTTGTCTCGTGCAAGGAGAAGAAATGTGTACCATCATGTTTCCGACTGTGGTAAAGGTCGGATTGTAGCTTATCGCGATTGCGGTTTATCGTATCGCGACACTGCTGCTCGCGTTGGTCGAGATCCAATGACTGTTAGCAGAATATGGAATCGGTGGGTTCAGGATGGTAATACGGAACGCCGTACTGGATCTCAACGGCATCGTATCACTAGCAGTCGAGATGACAGGCATCTTCTCCGCATGGCTGTAACGGATCGTGCAGCTACGTCTCGATCCCTGAGTCAACAGATGGGGACGTTTGCAAGACAACAACCATCTGCACGAACAGTTCGACGACGTTTGCAGCAGCATGGACTATCAGCTCTGAGACCATAGCTGCGGTTACCCTTGACGCTGCATCACAGACAGGAGCGCCTGCGATGGTGTACTCAACGACGAACCTGGGTGCACAAATGGCAAAACGTCATTTTTTCGGATGAATCCAGGTTCTGTTTACAGCATCACGATGGTCGCATCCGAGTTTGGCGACATCGCGGTGAACGCACATTGGAAGCGTGTATTCGTCATCGCCATACTGGCGTATCACTCGGCGTGGTGGTATGGGGTGCCATTGGTTACACGTCTCGGTCACCTCTTGTTCGCATTGACGGCACTTTGAACAGTGGACGTTACACTTCAGATGTGTTACGACCCGTGGCTCTACCCTTAATTCGATCCCTGCGAAACCCTACATTTCAGCAGGATAATGCACGACCGCATGATGCAGGTCCTGTACGGGCCTTTCTGGATACAGAAAATGTTCGACTGCTGCCCTGGGCAGCGCATTTTCCAGACTTCTCACCAACTGAAAACGTCTGGTCAATGGTGGCCGAGCAACTGGCTCGTCACAATACGCCAGTCACTACTCGTGATGAACTGTGGTATCATGTTGAAGCTGCATGGGCAGCTGTACCTGTACACGCCATCCAGGCTCTGTCAGACTCAATGCCCAGGCGTATCAAGGCCGTTTTTACGGCCATAGGTGGTTGTTCTGGATACTGATCTCTCAGGATGTATGCACCCAAACTGCGTTAAAATGTAATCATATACCAGTTGTAGTATAATATATTTGTCCAATGAATACCTGTTTATCATCTGCTTTTCTTCCTGGTGTAGCAATTGTAATAACCAGTAGTGTAATAATTAAAATTAAAAAGTATACGAAAGACCTGATCATTCTCGTTGCTTATGTTCATAGATCTGTAATTACATGGCTGATGTATCACATTTATGCTAGAGATTAATGGTGATAAGTGAACAGGGTTACCTGGAATCCTGTTCTCTGCCTTCTAACAAACTATATAGTAGGTTTTATGAGGTAGCGTCTGTGACAGGGCGAGTGTATACAGGGTGTTACAAAAAGGTACGGCCAAACTTTCAGGAAACATTCCTCACACACAAAGAAAGAAAATATGTTATGTGGACATGTGTCCGGAAATGCTTACTTTCCATGTTAGAGCTCATTTTATTACTTCTCTTCAAATCACATTAATCATGGAATGGAAACACACAGCAACAGAACGTACCAGCGTGACTTCAAACACTTTGTTACAGGAAATGTTCAAAATGTCCCCCGTTAGCGAGGATACATGCATCCACCCTCCGTCGCATGGAATCCCTGATGCGCTGATGCAGCCCTGGAGAATGGCGTATTGTATCACAGCCGTCCACAATACGAGCACGAAGAGTCTCTACATTTGGTACCGGGGTTGCGTAGACAAGAGCTTTCAAATGCCTCCATAAATGAAAGTCAAGAGGGTTGAGGTCAGGAGAGCGTGGAGGCCATGGAATTGGTCCGCCTCTACCACTCCATCGGTCACCGAATCTGTTGCTGAGAAGCGTACGAACACTTCGACTGAAATGTGCAGGAGCTCCATCGAGCAGAACCACATGTTGTGTCGTACTTGTAAAGGCACATGTTCTAGCAGCACAGGTAGAGTATCCTGTATGAAATCATGATAACGTGCTCCATTGAGCGTAGGTGGACGACGAAACTAAAATTAGCTCTAACATGGAAATTAAGCGTTTCCGTACTCATGTCCACATAACATCTTTTCTTTATTTGTGTGTGAGGAATGTTTCCTGAAAGTTTGGCCGTATCTTTTTTAACACCCTGTATTTCACATTTCATTACTCATACAGTATTGTCCCAGCATGCGTGAACCACAAGCCCTGTGGAGATGGGGAGCTTGCGTACCTCAACCTTACAGAACATCGTCCTGTAAGTGCAAACACAACTGGGTGCTTGGGGGAGGGGTCTCCAGAGGTATTGTGGAGTGGCCAGACAAAAGTGCGGTTCCTGGACAGCAGCCTTTTCAGTAGCTGCAGGAGCAACAGTGCGGATGACTGACTGATCTGGTCTTGTACTTAGCCAACATGGCCTTGCTATGCTGGTATTTTAAACAGCTAAAAGCAAGAAGAAACTACAGCCTAAACTTTTTCCAAGAGCATGAAGGTCTATTGCGTGGTTAAATGATGATGGCATCCTCTTGGAAAAAATATGCTGAATGTAAAATAGTCCCCTTTTTGGATCTCTGGGTGGTGACTATTCAGAAGGACGTCGTCATCACTGAAAACGAAACTGGCAGTCTCCGTATCGTAACATGGAATGTTAGCTTCCTTAATAGGGTAGGTTGGTTAGGAAATTTTAAAAGCGAAATTGATAGGCTGGAGTTAGATGCAGTGGGAATTCGTGAAATCTGGTGACAGGAAGAAGACTTCTGATAAGGTGAGAAAATAGGGGTAGTTTTAACAATGAATAAGAAAATAAGAATTCAGGTTGGTTCAAATGGCTCTAAGCAGTATGGGATTTAACATCTGAGGTCATCATCAGTCCTCTAGACTTAGAACTACTTAAACCTAACTAACCTAACACACATCAATGCCCAAGGCAGGATTCGAACCAGCGACCGCAGCAGCAGCGCGGTTCCGGACTGAAGCGCCTAGAACCGCTCGGCCACAGCGGCCGGACAGAATGCAGGTAAGATACTATCTACAGCATAGTGAACTCATTGTCTTAGCCAAGACAGACGCGAAGCCAAAACCCACCACAGTGGTACTAGCTTATACGCTAGCTAGCTCTGCTGATGATGAAGAGATCGAAAGAAAATAAATTACTCAGATAGTTAAGGGAGAGGAAAATTTAATTGTGATGGGGAACTGGAATTAGGTAGTAGGAAGAGAAAGAGGACGAAAACAAGTAGGAGGCTGTGGACTGAGGGAAAGGAATGAAAGAGGAAGCTGCCTGCTAGAATTTTGCACACAGTATAATTTAATCTCCGCTAGCGCTTGGTTTAAAAATCAAGAACGAGAGTTGTTTACGGAAACCTGGACACAATGAAATGTTCCAGACTGATTACGTAGGGCTAAGACAGAGATTTCGGAATCAGATTTTAAACTGTAAGACATTTCCAGGAACAGATGTGGACTCTGATCATGATTTAGAATCTGACAGAGCACTGAAAGACTTAAATGGGAACAAGGAGAAAGTGACTTTCCCTCAGAATTACTGAGATCTTTGGGAGGGCCAGCCATGACAGAACTATTCCACCTGGGGTGCAAGATGTTTGAGGTTGGGAAATACCCTCAGATTTCAAGAAGAAGGTAATTACCCCAATTCCAAAGAAAGCAGGTCCTGACACGTGTGAGTGTTACCGAATTATCAGTTTAATAAATCATGATTGTAAAACGCCGACACAAATTATTTACAGAAGAATGGAGAAACTGGTAGAAGCCTACCACTCGGAAAGCCGTTTTGGGTTCTGCAGAAATGTGGAAGACGTAAGGCAACACTCACCTTCCGATTTATAAGATAGACTGGAGGAAGGCAAACGTACATTTATAGCATTTGAAGACACAAAGAAAGCTTTTGACAATGTTGAGTGATATACACCCTATGTAATTTCGAAGGCAGCAATGGTAAAATACAGGAAGTGTAGGGTCATGTACAACTTGGACAGATATCAGGCAGCATGCACAAGAGTGGAAGAGCATGAAAGAGAAGCAGTGGCTGGGAAGGGAGTGAGACAAGGTTGTTGCCTATCCTCGATATTGTTCAATCTGTACATTGAGCAAGCTGTAAAGGAAAGCAAAGAAAAATCTGGAAAAGGAATTAAAGCTCAATGAAACTGATGTTTGTTGACGACATCATAACCTTTTCTGCGACATCAAAGGACTTGGAAGTGCAGTTGAACGGAATGGACAGTGTCTAGAAAGGAGGATATAAGATGAACAACGACAAAAGCAAAAAACGGGTAATGGACGTATTCGAATTAACTCAGGCGATGGAGAGGGAATTAGAGTAGGAAATGTGACGCTAAAAGAAGTAAACCAACTGATGGTGGCCGAAGTGGAGAGTACATAAAATGTAAACTGGCAATGACAAAAAAACGTTTCTGAAGAAGAGAAACTTGTTATAACATCGACAGGAAGTTTATTCTGGAAGTATTTGTTAGAGTGTAACCTTGTACCAATGGCGCCCATACGATAGTGTGTAAGAGGAGGACCCTATACCTGCGGTATGCAGTATTTTTAATACTTTGGAAGACGCATGGCGACTTGTAAGTAGCCATAAAAAGTTTCAGTTCCAACCCTGTTAAAAACCTTTTAATACTAAACTTTTCTTGAAAGAACAACACCTGAATACACTATTTTTTTTTCCTTTCCCCGGGAGCTGGGAATGAGGGCAGGGGGCATTCCCCGGGGAATGGGCGCCCTTGCCCAGCACGGAAATGAAAGTGGGCCATAAGAAGTTCAAATAAGAAGAAAATAGAAGTTTTTGAAATGTGGTGCTGTAGAAGAATGCTGAACATTAGATGGAAAAAACGCATAACTGATGAGGAAGAACTGAACAGAATTTGGGAGAAAAGAAGTTTGGAAGACCGGGAATTTACAGTGAATGGAAAAACTGGTAGAAGCCTACCACGCGGAAAACCGTTTTGGGTTCTGGAGAAATGTGGAAGACGTAAGGCAACACTCACCCTCCGGTTTAGAACACAGACTGGAGGAAGGCAAACCTACGTTTACAGCATTTGAAGACATAGAGAAAGCTTACGTGAGACGTCGAGGAATCATCAGTTTAGTATTATTCTGAGACGTCGCGGAATCATCAGTTTAGTATTGGAGGCACATGTGGGAGATAAAAATTGCAGTGGGAGACCAAGAGACGAGTACAGTAAGCAGATTCAAATGGATGTTGGATGCAGTAGTTATTCGATGAAGACACTAGCACAGGATAGAATAGCGTGGAAAACTCCATCAAACCAGTTTCCAGAGCGAAGACCACAACAACAACAACAGCGCACTAACTTGGTGACATTACCTTCCTTGCGCATACTTTAGCAAAATATTTGAAGTGCTTCGCAATTACTGCAGACTTAAGAAACTATCTGATACATGGTAGCTGTCGAAATTCGAAACAGTCGCTAACGTAAATGTCTCCAGTTTCAAATCGACAGGGTGTAAATTCTAGCCTTTCTTCTACATATACATCTACATCAATATTGTGCAATTCACACGTAGGTGCCTGGCAGAGGTTCTTTGAACCATTTCAGACTCATGTTTCTTCGCCATTCCACTCTCTAACAGTGCTTGGAAAAACGAAGACTTAAATATTTCTGTACGAGCTCTGATTTCTCTTATTTTATTACGATGATCATTTCTCCCTGTGTAGGTTGGCGACCATAAAATATTTTCACATTCCAAGAAAAGATTTCGTAATTGAAACTTCGTGAAAGCATCACTCCGCAACGAAAAACACCTATGTTTTAATGATTACAGCCTCAGCTCGTTTATTATGTCCGTGACACTCTCTTCACTATTTCACGATAATACAAAACTAGCTGTCCGTCACTGGACTTTTTCAGTTACGCTTTTAAATTTGCTTCTCAGTTGTAATGAGAACACAGCGAAAAAGGTCAACTGACATATGTGCAAAGGCCTGAATTAATGCTACGTAAAGATGGAGCTGCAATTCGAGTGCACTACCTCCATGCATTTCACTTTTACATGCAAACTGAGCTACTGAAGTTCTTCCCTTCTTATACACTTTTGCTTTCTGCGTCAGAAATAACGCGTTCATCACGCAAAGCATTCCTCTCGGAATAATGAAGTTTTGCATGGTTGCTCCGACTAAAATGCCCCTAGGGTGTTTCTAAATTTGTTATGCTAAAGTAACCTTTAATTTGGAAAAAGGTAAATAACTTACAGAAATGTTTAATACAGCACTGAGTGCAGTATATCTTAAAGTTCTATTTACAAATCTTCTTTGCGGGCTACCTTTTGTAACACGACAAATGTCCTGTCCTAAACAATTCCCTGCCAAATACTGTGAAGTAAGCCTTGATGTATGGTGGCAACTGTTTGTGTTATGCGTTGTCGCAGCTCGTCGATATTTTCCGGAAGCGCAGGAACAAACACTGTCTTTAATGTAAACATATACACTGAAATCCAGTGGTGTTAAATCAGCTCATCGTGGTGGCTAGGATATTGTTCCACCACGTCCAATCCAAGTCGGCACATTCCTACGAAGATACGCAAGAACTTCATAATGATAATGTGGCACCTTGCTGGAAAATAAATTCTGCCTCCAAGGTGGTGACTTGCGACATTTAGTCCTGAATTGTCTCTGAACTGTAGTAGCGGATTTGGATTCATGAAACCATATACGACGCTGCATTCACTCTGCACCGTTATACGACTCCCTTATGACTGTTCGAGTAACTCGTTCACGTATGCCACCTAGCTGGAACGTCGAGAACTCACAGTATTGGGCGGGAATAAAACCTGAAGATACACTACTTTCAGTCTTGTATCAAACATTCCCGTAAATTATTTACACTTTTCATAATTAAAGGTTACTTTTGTACAGCTAATTTATAAACAGCCGATACAATGTTATATCTTGTGTGCCGATTGTTAGATCCATAAAAATATCACCCAGTGTTCATAGGTTATGTTAGTTACGTAGTATTCTCGTACGTTCTCTGTTAAGTGAAAACGCCTGTTCACCGATACAGGCGAATGGAAGTGAACACTGACTAATTACCTGGCAAGGTGCATTCGCTAGTGTTCACTTTCATTCACTCCGGCGAAAGGGGGGGGGGGGGCTTAATAGTACCTTTAATGTTCTCAGTATTGTAGTGCAACGGTATTGTACCAAACCGACGAATGATGAACGCCACTGTAAAAGTTTGGTTAGGTAACGAGGTACTGTAGTATGCTGTTCGGAAGTTTGTTTTCTTTCTGTACATGTCATCTGGAGTTGCGCAGACGAAGCATATGTGCAATCCGGTACGTACGCTTCGCGGTACCTGCTGTTTGGGCGATTTATGCTGTGTTGTTGGCTCCTACCTTGGAGATACAGAGCGCTTCGTGGAAACAAGTCGGTGACAATCGCGATGACGTCACCGATATCTCGAGAATCTCAGAGGTCATTGTGTTCGCTGTCATTCGTGAGAGAATGAACGTCAATTGCTATCAGACGCAACTGTATTGGGAACATGTAAAGAAACGCCTCTTTTGTCATAAAGTGTTGTATGAGTTGTTCGACTATTGTGGCGAACAGATCAATATGTTCATATTAACGGGGAAAGCGTCTACATCATTAATAGAAAAGTTCAAACGTGTAAGAGACCTTTTCAACTTTCAGTACGGAAGATGTTGCAGAAGGAGATGAAGTCTACATTAATTAAGACGTACACGGTTTTCTTTCTTTTCACTTGAAACATGGTGGTCAGAGTTATTAATTAACGGCGATCGGAAATTTATTCACGAGTATATCACATCACATAACATACGAAATAATACCGCATATACATAAACAAATTATCAGATAGGATCATCAGCACTACACTGTAGTTCGCTGATGATGCTGCCGTCAATAGGAAAGCATCATTACACGATCGTAAGGAAATACACGAAGACATGGAGTAAATTGGCACTTGGTGAGGTGAACGACATCTCTCTTTAGACAAGGATAAGTGCAAGGTAGTGGCTGTAAAAAAGAGAAGGATCTCGACAGTACCCAATGACAGTATTAATGGGGAACAATTTGAACACCTCATACTGTAAAAGTATTTAGAATACTGAAAGCGACATGTAGTCGGATTAACAGGTAAAATCTGTTTCAGCAAAGCGAATGAAAGGTGTAGCTTTGTTGGAGAATTTCTAGGAAAGAACAATGATCTCTAAAGGAAATCGTATACAAGACGTTAATTTACGAATTCAAGAGTATTGTTCTAGCGTTTAGAGTCCTTATCAAATACTCATGACAACAGACATCGAGCAAATTCAGAGAGGTGCTGCCTGGATCGTAAGACGTCGGTTAAGTGCATACGAAAGTGTAACAGGGCGGGTAAATTTAGAGAACCTGTATTTGAAGAAGATTGTGCTACCATTCTGCTGTCGCCATCGTGTATCTCGTACAGGGACCGTGAGAAGACAAGCGGGTTAGAGAGCTTACAGAGGTGTACAGACAATATTTTCCGGCTTCAATACGCGAATGTTATGGGAAACAATATCGATAATAATGATACGAATTACCCTCTGCCATGCATATGGAGAACATATGTAGACCTAGATGTAGCGGTCATTCAGAAAACAATCTTCACTCTATATATTACAAATACAAACACAGTGAGAAGCTTATAGCCGTTAATTCTCTTCACAGACCACCTGTTTAAGAGAATTCCATCCGGGGAATGCCAGAAGAACTGCCCTATGCTTTGGGAGAATTTGAAAAAATGGGTCTCTGAATTCCCTGACAAGGTAGGACTGACAGGGAAAAATGTGGATTTACATGGCACAAATGACAGACAGAAATTCGAAAGAAATATTAATAATGTTGTTTTCTACAATTGTTCTGGGAAGTCAGGTATGTAACCGACCCATAACGATATTAAATTGGATAGCAACATAAAGGCCAGTGGTTTATCTTGCATGCTAATTCGTATATGAGAGGAAACCAGCAGCCTTGAAGTTTAGGAAAATGTAATATCAAACTTATTAGACCATAGTAATGCCATTATATAGCAAGGCCAAAAAGAATATTAAGCCAATTTTTTTATATGAGAGGCAGTTAAGATTTAAATATTTGTTCGTTCAAAATCATAAATCTTTGAAAGCTCTTCGCCATGTGTTGTTCTATACCAACTGGAAAACCACACACACATATACAGGGTGTTACAAAAAGGTACGGCCAAACTTTCAGGAAACATTCCTCACACACAAATAAAGAAAAGATGTTATGTGGACATGTGTCCGGAAACGCTTAATTTCCATGTTAGAGCTCATTTAGTGATGTCTTGATTGGGCCCCATGTTCTTCCACCTACGATCAATGGAGCACGTTATCATGATTTCATACGGCATACTCTACCTGTGCTGCTAGAACATGTGCCTTTACAAGTACGACACTACATGTGGTTCATGCACGATGGAACTCCTGCACATTTCAGTCGAAGTGTTCGTACGCTTCTCAACAACAGATTCGGTGACCGATGGATTGGTAGAGGCGGACCAATTCCATGGCCTCCACGCTCTCCTAACCTCAACCCTCTTGACTTTCATTTATGGGGGCATTTGAAAGCTCTTGTCTACGCAACCCCGGTACCAAATGTAGAGACTCTTCGTGTTCGTATTGTGGACAGCTGTGATACAGGGCTGCATCAGCGCATCAGGGATTCCATGCGACGGAGGGTGGATGCATGTATCCTCGCTAACAGAGGACATTTTGAACATTTCCTGTAACAAAGTGTTTGAAGTCACGCTGGTACGTCCTGTTGCTGTGTTTCCATTCCATGATTAATGTGATTTGAAGAGAAGTATTAAAATGAGCTCTAACATGGAAAGTAAGCGTTTCCGGACACATGTCCACGTAACATATTTTCTTTCTTTGTGTGTGAGGAATGTTTCCTGAAAGTTTGGCCGTACCTTTTTGTAACACCCTGTATTTTTTAAGAAATAGAAACCCCTATTTTTTATTACGTATTCGTGTAGTATGTAAAGAAATATGAATGTTTTAGTTGGACCATTTTTTTCGCTTTGTGATAGATGGCGCTGTAATAGTCACAAACTTATGGCTCACAATTTTAGACAAACAGTTTTAGACGAACAGTTGGTAACAGATAGGTTTTTAAAATTAAAACACAGAACGTAGGTACGTTTGAACATTTTTTTCGGTTGTTCCAGTGTGACACATGTACCTTTGTGAACTTACCATTTCTGAGAACGCATGTTGTTACAGCGTGATTACCTGTAAATACCACATTAGTGCAATAAATAATAAATGCTCAAAATGATGACCGTCAACCTCAATGCATTTGGCTTAGGTGTAACGACATTCCTCTCAACAGCGAGTAGTTCGCCTTCCGTAATGTTCGCACATGCATTGACAATGCGCTGACGCATGTTCAAAAAAATGGCTCTGAGCACTATGGGACTTAACTTCTGAGGTCATCAGTCCCCTAGAACTTAGAACTACTTAAACCTAACTAACCTAAGGACATCACAAACATCCATGCCCGAGGCAGGATTCTAACCTGCGACCGTAGCGGTCGCGCGGTTCCAGTCTGTAGCACCTAGAACCGCTCGGCCACCACGGCCGGCTGCTGACGCATGTTGCCAGGCGTTGTCTGTGGATCACGATAGCAAATATCCTTCAACTTTCCCCACAGAAAGAAATCCGGGGACGTCAGATCCGGTGGCGTGCGGGCCATGGTATGGTGCTTCGACGACCAATCCAAATCCACCTGTCATGAAATAATGCTATTCAATACCGCTTCAACCGCACGCGAGCTATGTGCCAGACATCCATCATGTACATTGCCATTCTGTCATACATTGAAACAACTTGTAGTAACATCGGTAGAACATTACGTAGGAAATTTACATTGCCATCGATAAAATGGTGGCCAATTATCCTTCCTCCCATAATGCCGCACCATACATTAACCCGCCAAGGTCACTGGTGTTCCACTTGTCGCAGCCATCGTGGATTTTCCGTTGCCCAATAGTGCAGATTATGCCGGTTTACGTTCCTGCTGTTGGTGAATGACGCTTCGTCGAAAACAGAACGCGTGCAAAAAATCTGTCATCGTCCCATAATTTCTCTTGTGCTCAGTGGCAGGACTGTACACGACGTTCAAAGTCGTCACCATGTAATTCCTGGTGCATAGAGAAATATGGTACGGGTGCAATCGATGTTGATGTAGCATTCTCAACACCGACGTTTTTGAGATTCCCGATTCTAGCGCAGTTTGTCTGCTACAGATGTGCGGATTAGCCGCAACAGCAGCTAAAACACCTACTTGGGCATCATCATTTGTTGCGGTCGCGGTTGACGTTTCTCATGTGTCTGAACACCTCCTGTTTCCTTCAATAACGTAACTATCCGGCGAACGGTCCGGACACTTGGATGATGTGGTCCAGGATACCGAGCAGCATACATAGCACATGCCCGTTGGGCATTTTGATCGCAATAGCCATACGTCAGCACGATATCAACCTTTCTCACAATTGGTAAACGGTCCATTTTAACACAGGTAATGTATCACGAAGCAAATACCGTCCGCACTGGCGGAATGTTACGTGATACCACGTAGTTATACGTTTGTGACTATTACAGCGCCATCTGTCACAAAGCGAAAAAAAGTGGTCCAACTAAAACATTCATATTTCTTTACGTACTACACGAATATGTAATAAAAATAGGGGTTTCTATTTTTTTAAAAAAAACGCAGTTGATACCGTTTGACCTATGGCAGCGCCATCTAGCGGGCCAAGATGTAACTCACACCTGACGGAAATTTCTCATGGGAAGTTCTCGTACGTCCCATTATCGAATACTGACTCGTTGGCCTGGTTGTTCTACTATACACGGACAGTAAAAAGAGACAGATAAAATTAAAGTCCTTCAATATGAAGCTTTTGGATTATATGGAATGGCATTTCGAATTCGAAATGTCATAAAAAAATGATCGGTATTATGGGGGGAAAATTACTTCTGGGGTAAATCACAAGCTTTCCTATTATAATATTCTTGTCTTGTTCTTTAGTCCAAAGATTAGTCTGATGCCGCTTTTCATATTAGTCTATCCTGCTCAAGCCGTCTCATCTCTGCCTAAGTACTGCAACGTACATCTATTTTGAACTCGTTACTATAGTCAAGCTTTGTACTCCCATAACAATTTTTAATCTCCATTCATCCCTCAATTACCAAACTGACCACTTTTGATGCCTCAGTATTTGTCCTATCAACCGATATCTTCTGGTCAAGTTGTGTCATACATGTTTTTCTCCTAGTTCGATTCAGTACCTCTTGAGTAATTATCAGATCTAGCCATCTAATCTTCAGCATCCTTCTGTAGCACACATTTACATGGTCCAGCCGCATTAATGCGACCACTCCCTGTGTGCGATGTAAACGCGCAATAACCACTCAGCGACGGAAGGAGGCAGCACTACTAGCAGGGAAGGGTATATTAAGCGCGCCGAAGGGGTGGGGGGATGTGGAAAACAGTGCAGTCGTTGTAGTAATGGACCTATTTATCTGACTTCCGAAAGGGCATGATCATTGGCTTTCGAGCCAAGGGTGGAAGCATTTCGGAAACGGCTAAGTTTGTAAGCTATTAATGCGTCACGGTGGTTAAAGTATACCGTATATGGCAAAATGACACTATCAAAACTGACGCCGAGGCAACTGGTGCCATAGGTGATAGGGGTGAGTGAGAGTTGTGGAGATATTTACAGGCGAATAAACGTACAACTTTTTACCAGTTGACCGCCCAGATGAACCAAAGGGCTACCAACAGTGTCTTCTCAATAACTGTTCAGCGAACACTGCTGTGCATGGGCCTCCACAGCAGGCGCCTGGGCCGGCCGGGGTGGCCGAGCGGTTCTAGGCGCTACAGTCTGGAACCGCGTGACCACTACGGTCGCAGGTTCGAATCCTGCCTCGGGCATGGATATGTGTGATGTCCTTAGGTTAGTTAGGTTTAAGTAGTTCTAAGTTCTAGGGGACTGATGATCTCAGATGTTAAGTCCCATAGTGCTCAGAGCCATTTGAACCATATTTGTTCACAGTTGTCAAGGTACACACGCACATCCAAATTTCGTCCGTAAACACCAAACGCCAGTCCTGGGGCGTCCATTCAATATATTTCTGGCCCATCTATAACGGAGTACATGGTGTTGTTGTGTACAACAGAATGCTCGCCATGGTCGCTGGAATGGCAATTTGATCGTGCAGTCGTTTCCTGACAGTTTGATGCGTTACCTAACGTCATGTAGCCTCTTCGAACGCCGAATTCAGTTCTGGTACACACAGTCTACGGTTACTCTGACTCCAAAATCGTAGATATCCATCATCCTGAGCACCTGTCAAATGTGGATGGCCTGTGCGGCCTTAACTCCTCGACGCCGCCTGTCAATTGGAACTGATTCCATGTCTACACAATATCACTTTGACTATGATGCACAAGACGAGTAACTGTCCTGGTTGACAAGCCATCTGCGCATAGAGTGATGATGCGGGAATGATCATTGGTCGAGATTATGATGGATTTTCAGTCTGTTCTTCCAAAGAATATTTAATACTTATCTACTGGTGTCTAACTTTTAACTGAAGTGCTGCGAACCGTTCGAGTGCGGCATTCCACCTGTACGTAGCGCACATGGTAAATGTGTGTATATTTACAAACAACGTTAGGGGTCACCTTCCGATCGGTACAGGAAGAGTCACAATAGTCACACACCTGCATGACTTGTCGCGGTGACGCAAAACTTTTGTTGATGTACACATAGCCGCGCGGAGTGGCCGCGCGGTTTGAGGCCCCTCCCGCCGAAGGCTCGAGTCGTACCTCAGTCCTGTGTGTGTGTGTGTGTGTTGTTCTTAGCATAAGTTAGTTTAAGTAGTGTGTAAGGCTAGGGACCGATGACCTCAGCAGTTTGGTCCCTAAGGAATGCACACACATTTGAACATTTGAACACAACTGCTAACTTGGATCAGTTCGTGTAAATCGGTTGGCACACAGGCATTTTGTTCATCTACATCCATTCTCTGTAAATTACTGCGAAGTGCGTGGCAGAGATTACTTCCAGTTGTACCATATGTTAGGGTTCCTTTCTGCTCGATTAATGTATTGGACGCGGGAAGAATGATGTTAAAACGCCTTTGCGTAAGCTGTGATAGTCGAATCTTGTATTTCTTGCTCGTATGGGAGCGATGGGTGGGAGGGTAGGGGACTGCGACGTACTCCTAGATTCCACACTTAACACTGGTTCCTGAAACTTTTGTTAATAGCTTTCGTTAACACTGATAGTTTACGTCTATCTTCAAGCAAGTTTAGTTTTTTCAGTTTCTCCTCGACTCTCTCGAACTCGTGCTGCCGTTTTTGTATACATAAAATAAACCCTGTTACTTGTAATTGAACACTGAACAATATTGTTGGATATATCACGCGAGTATTTTGTAAGCAATCTCCTTTGACAAAGACTACATTTTCCCAATATCTTAACAGTCAACCGAAATCTGCTAGCCGGTCGGAGTGGCCGAGCGGTTCTAGGCGCTACAGTCTGGAACCGCGCGACCACTACGGTCGCAGGTTCGAATCCTGCCTCGGGCATGGATGTGTGTGATGTCCTTAGGTTAGTTAGGTTTAAGTAGTTCTAAGTTCTAGGGGACTGATGATCTCAGAAGTTAAGTCCCATAGTGCTCAGAGCCATTTGAACCATTATGAAGTCTGCTACCTACTTTATCTGCAATTAAACTTCCGTGATCAGTCAATACATATCCTTACATTTCGAGTATTTGTTTGACCTAACTGATTCCAATTGTTGCTGACTGATATTGTACTCATCGTACACAACGTTTTTGAATTTTGTGAACTGCACAATTTAAATTTCTGAACGTTTAAAGCAAATTTGCAATATTCGTGTAACTTATTAAGATCTGACTGGATAATCGTTCAGCTCTTTACAGGGAGTATTCAGGTAACTGCATAATTTGTCGTAAGTCTGAGATTACTACTACAGGGGCGTTCAATAAGTAGTGCAACACATTTTTCTCTGAAAGCAGGTTGGTTTTATTCAGGATTCCAATACATCAAATTACTCCTCACTCCTTCGTATACAAAAAAATATTTTCAGCATAACCTCAGTTCAATGCGATGGTAGGGCCTGTATGGTACCACCCTATTGGTCGACATCGGAGCCAACGTCTTGCTGCATCACTAACTTTCCCATTGTCAACATACAGCTTCCCACAAAGTGCATTCTTCATTGGTCCGTGCAGATGCAACATGGAAGGTGTGAGATCCGGACTGAAGAGTAGATGAGGAAAGAACAGTCCTCCGCTTAAGATGGGATGATGTCAGACGCCTTGTCCAACGACTCACTGTGCTTTTGTCCACTGCCGGGTCTCTGTAGATATTCTGCAAATGCCTAAGTACAGGGTTATTACAAATGACTGAAGCGATTTCACAGCTCTACAATAACTTTATTATTTGAGATATTTTCACAATGCTTTGCACACACATACAAAAACTCAAAAAGTTTTTTAGGCATTCACAAATGTTCGATATGTGCCCCTTTATTGATTCGGCAGACATCAAGCCGATAATCAAGTTCCTCCCACACTCGGCGCAGCATGTCCCCATCAATGAATTCGAAAGCATCGTTGATGCGAGCTCGCAGTTCTGGCACGTTTCTTGGTAGAGGAGGTTTAAACACTGAATCTTTCACATAACCCCACAGAAAGAAATCGCATGGGGTTAAGTCGGGAGAGCGTGGAGGCCATGACATGAGTTGCTGATCATGATCTCCACCACGACCAATCCATCGGTTTTCCAATCTCCTGTTTAAGAAATGCCGAACATCATGATGGAAGTGCGGTGGAGCACCATCCTGTTGAAAGATGAAGTCGGCGCTGTCGGTCTCCAGTTGTGGCATGAGCCAATTTTCCAGCATGTCCAGATACATGTGTCCTGTAACGTTTTTTTCGCTGAAGAAAAAGGGGCCGTAAACTTTAAACCGTTAACTTTTGGTGAATTGCGAATTTGCTGCACGAATGCGTGAGGATTCTCTAGCGCCCAGATTCGCACATTGTGTCTGTTCACTTCACCATTAAGAAAAAATGTTGCTTCATCACTGAAAACAAGTATCGCACTGAACACAACCTCTTCCATGAGCTGTTGCAACCGCGCCGAAAATTCAAAGCATTTGACTTTGTCATCGGGTGTCAGGGCTTGTAGCAATTGTAAACGGTAAGGCTTCTGCTTTAGCCTTTTCCGTAAGATTTTCCAAACCATCGGCTGTGGTACGTTTAGCTCCATGCTTGCTTTATTCATCGACTTCCGCGGGCTATGCGTGAAACTTGCCCGCACGCGTTCAACCGTTTCTTCGCTCACTGCAGGCCGACCCGTTGATTTCCCCTTACAGAGGCATCCAGAAGCTTTAAACTGCGCATACCATCGCCGAATGGAGTTAGCAGTTGGTGCATCTTTGCTGAACTTCGTCCTGAAGTGTCGTTGCACTGTTATGACTGACTGATGCGAGTGCATTTCAAGCACGACATACGCTTTCTCGGCTCCTGTCTCACTGCACTCTCGAGCGCTCTGGCGGCAGAAACCTGAAGTGCGGCTTCAGCCGAACAAAGCTTTATGAGTTTTTCTATGTATCTGTAGTGTGTCGTGACCATATGTCAATGAATGGAGCTACAGCGAATTTATGAAATCGCTTCAATCATTTGTAATAGCCCTGTATATCTGAGATGCTTTGGTTTTACGCCAAAAGAAACTCAATGACAGCGGTCTGCTTGGAACGCATCTCCGTTACAAACCATTTTAAGACTGCTTCTAACGCCGCCACCTATCCGAACTGTATGAAACTACTGGAGCTGAAGCGGGAATATTCACGAGGTTCCACAACCAATTCAGCATTTTTCAACCGAGATTGGCTGAGAAAGAAAGTGTTGCATTACTTATTGAACGCCCCTCGTAATACTGTCTACCAGATCACTATTATAAAACATGAACAGCATGAGTCACTCCTGACTATCAAACCAAGACGACATGCTTCACCTACCCTGTCAGCCAGAGTGGCCGAGCAGTTCTAGGCGCTTCAGTCTGGAACTGCGCGACCGCTACGGTAACAGGTTCGAATCCTGCCTAGGACATGGATGTGTGTGGTGTCCTTAGGTTAGTTACGTTTAAGTAGTTCTAAGTTCTAGGGGACTGATGACCTCAGATGTTAAGTCCATAGTGCTCAGAGCCATTTGAACCATTTGAGCCATCTATCCTACCAAGAAATCCTCAATCTAGTCACAAATTTCGTTGATACCCTATATCGTCGTACTTTTAAGAACAATCATTGGTGTGGTACTGAGTCAAATGCTTTTCAGAAGTCCAGAATCATTGCATCTTCCTAATTTCTTTGGTCCGTAGCTTTCAGGATGCCATGTGAGAAAAGTCCAAGTTGGTTTTCCCATGATCGATGTATTGGAACCGTTCTGGTTTGCACGGTGGAGATCATTCTGTTCCAGATACGTCATTATGTTGAGCTCAGAATACTTTTTGAGATTCGACAACAGATTAGGGGAATGTTATTGGACGGTAGTTTTGTGAATCAGTCCTGCCACCCTTCGTTACACAGGTGTAACCTGCGCTTTCTTTCAATCACTGGGCACAATTTTTGTTCGAGGGATCTGTGTTATATTATGGTTATCAGAGAGGCTAATGCAGCTTCATGTTTCATACGAAAGCTGACAAGAATTTCATAGTTCCCTGGAGCTCAGCTTAATATTAGCGATGGTTCTGTTCCTAAGCTCTACGTCGAAACTATAGGATGGGAAGGGGGGAAGAAAAAATACGCTCGTGGACAATTGAATCAAATACGCAACGACTCGGTTTCGTGGAACGGACTCTTAAGAGACACTGGGGAACAATCCTTACCCATGATAGTTTAACCACCACCACAAACTTTGGGGATTTGTCACATCTGGATCCAACGCGCGCTCATCTCGTTGGACATTGTCCTACAAATGCTCATTATCTTTGAGATATCGTTACGTGAAGTCACGAAAGCTCCCTCATGTCTGAGGAGTCTTTCTCCAACCATTCTGCCACAAATTTGGAGCGATAAGGACGTGCCTTGTTTTGCTGATTAAACGGGTCACTTTTGAGGTGCTATACCTGAAAATGGACATTAATAGCGTGCTTTCAGTTGTTCATCCGAACTGCTACTTTTCGGCACGATTTTTTAACGAACAACCCAATTGTCTTCTTCAGGTGTTGTTGTGTGTATTCGTTGCCTGTACTCCAATCACTCTCTGAATGTATTGCTGTCGCGCCACTATTTATTACCACGTTTGACACCTGTCGATGCTACGCCCTTTAATATTCATTTATTTTCGAAGCCCACACTGTTATTCTCTGAAACAGACATTTTCTCAGCGTTTCCCATATCTGATGGATGAGATAATCGGTGAGAGCTTAACTTTAGTGTCGGATCGCAAGTTTTGCTCAAGTTGAAGTGTCCGTACCGGTTTATTATGAAATGAACTGTGGTACAGATACCAAATTTCTGGGACTGTGTAATTAAGGAGACCGAAATAAAGATATCGGAAAATCTAGTAGTGACATCCACCTATCAAAATAAGTAACATCAATCTACCAAACGAGTGCACGTAAATCATCAATAACTACAGCCAATTTCACTAGTTCCTGTCTTTCTTTTTTTTAAAAAAAGGAACTTTGAGGACATGGTCTTGAATAGAAAACAGACTTATTTTGCTGGGCTACCTTTTCTATTCACGACGAAGACCTAGCAGAGACAAACAATGAAAACTGTGTTCTGCAATCTTTCCATGTTCTTTGATTACGTGGACCGTAACATTCTCTTTGGAAACTTGCCTAAATGCTCTTTCATAGAGCGAGTCTTACTTTCGCAACAGAAAACAGAGGACAACATTAGGAAATTGTACCACATAAAGACGGAAGAAAAACCATTAAATTCCATAATTTTATGTACTGAGACTGGTTCTTTTCTTAACTAACATAAATGAGCTTCCAGCGACTTTTAAACACTCATCAGAGGCTGTAATGTTTGACGATGATGCAGGCACACTAATCATAGGTTCAAGCTCTGTTTTAACAGGGACAACACAGATGACAACTTGAACAACTGCTTCTCATCGAACATTTTACGGCATTTCAAACACATTAAAATGACCAAATGTTATCAAAAATAGACACTAATGCCCGTTGTGTTTCCAACAGGCGTTCGATAAGTAATGCAACATTTTTTTTTCTCTGCCAATTTCGGTTGAAAAATGCGGAATTGGTTGTGGAACATTGAGGAACATTCCCGCTTCATATCCTGTAGTTTCATAAAGTTCCGATAGGTGGCGGCGCTAGAAGCAGCCTTAAAATGGGGTCTGTAACAGAGGTGCGTTCCAAGCAAAGCGCTGTCATTCAAAGCGCAGTCATTGAGTTTCTTTCGGCGGAAAATCAGAGCATCGCAGATATTTATAGGCGCTTGCAGAATATCTACGGAGATACGGCAGTGAACAAAAGCACAGTGAGTCGTTGAGCGAGGCGTCTGACATCATCGCATCTTAATCGGAGGGCTGTTCCTCCTCGTCCACGGTACAGACCGGATCTCACACCTTCCAACTTGCATCTGCCCGGACCAATGAAGAATGCACTCTGTGGGAAGCAGTATGTGGATGATGGGAAAGTTACTGATGCAGCAAGACGTTGGCTCCAACGTCGACCAGTATTGTAGTACCATGCGGGCATACAGACCCTACCAATAATGTGACGTAAGGCCGTCACATTGAACCTAGATTATGTTGAAAAACTCTTTTTTGTAGACGAAAGTGTGAGGAGTAATATGGTGTATTGGAATCCTGAATAAAACCAATCTGCTTTCAGAAAAAAATGTGTTGCATTACTTAATGAAGCCCTTTGAAGTAGTAAACTCGGACTTATTACCTGAATACTCTCTGGAAAGTGATGAACGATTATCCAGTCATATCTTAATAAGTTACACGAAGATTGCTAATTTGCTTTAAATGTTCAGAAATTTAAATTGTGTAGTTCACAAAACGCAAAAACGTTGTGTACGATGTACCTAAAATAGATGCAAATCTTAATATGTTTAGCAAGATGCACAGTTTGGCAATATTTTGCATTTGGAACTACTTGATATTGTGTTGACTTGAAGACAAGATTGCTAGTATATTTTGCCTAATTCCACTCTCATCTGGGTTGTGGAACTAGCTACTGAGTTAGTACAGGTATTTCTAAAGTAAATAAAACATTCATTTAATAAATACACTATCACTTAAAGTCATAATGAGAGGTTTTTTCAAGGAATATGTAATGCTTAATACACTAGCACTCTCGTACATTTACTTATTAATAGAAGTTGTTGTCAATAATAGAAATATCTTTCAGATGAACTGTAATTAACATAGGCAGAATAAAAATCGCAAAAATAGTGTCAAAGTAGAGTAGCTAGCTACCTTAGATTTAGAGTTGGATTGCGAATTCTTATACAGAGATCTTCAACAACTGTCGACAGAGGTAAGAAATAAAATTAAGGGAGATACCTGTAGATTAAAAGATAAATTTAAATTAGCTCTTATAAACTATACATAATGCAAATTCCCTCTTTATCTAGATCCAAGATTTGAAGTTTACTGGTTACAACGAGAAAAGAAACAGCGAGAAAAGAAATAAGGTTTATTGCAATGAAACTGGAAATAATGGAAATCAACAAACACGAGATACAGAATGGCAGCCTGGTATTAAATAATCAGATACAGTTTCCGTTTTCCCCTTTGTTAAGTTTTCGTTGCAAATACTAGATTCAAACTGTAAATTCATCATATTTCTCATCAGTTGCTAAATGCATCTCCACATAAAATCTTTGTTTACCGCCCATTTTAGTTAATGTAATTATTTATGTACAACAAAAATGTAACGTTTTTCCGTGTAAACACTCTGTCATCTGTGTATCTTCTATAAAATAACGCTGTTTAAGTTCACATCATGTTTATCTGTGTTTGCGACATTCAGTTGTCGCCTGGCGATGACATCAGAAACCGAAAGCTACTTTGTGACCAAATAAGTATAATTTTGGAGAACGTTAGGAAGTGTTTTCCTTTTTAGTGTAATTAAACTTCTTAATGGAACGTAGATAGCTGTTGTACAGCAATCACTATGCATTTATGAAACCATTAATTAATCTATTGATAGGACACAAAACAACAGCTTCTTAGTACAGGTCTCTCCAGTTTTATACTGAATTTATTAAAGGCCATGTAAACTCAGTTAGTACATTCTATTCGTTAATATGGTATACGGATTTAGTTTTAATTGGCTCCTTGCTATATAACGGAAGGCTTTCCTTCCTGATGAGAACTACGAAACACAATAAATGAGAAAACAACTTATAGATGTACCAAAACTTCTAAACTCATTCTTACACGTAACCTCAAGCCAGAAACTCCCAAATGAACAGCCGGAAATACGAACGTGGTCACTGAATTAAAATGATCATTACATACCTTTTCTGTCGCCTACAGCTGCCGGACTCATCCCACACTCGACTCTGGCTTTCGAACTACGGGTGCCACAGTTGAGAACGGCGTCGAAGGAACTACAGGCCGAGCAGCTGCTTGTCTTTTATGCTTTCCTCTTGGCCGCAAATTATATTTCCCGCAAGCACCCCTTCCTCCCACCGCAAATGATACGGCAATTTGTTTTCGCGCAGCATGGCATCGGTCACGCAGATCACGAACTGTTGAACTCGGCCGAAAGAAGGTCACAATAGAACTGCTGCCGAAACTTATTTTAAGTGTCAGTAGGGCCACGAGTCTTTCTTCGAAAACCGCAGAGGCAAATATGTTTGTACGCTTATTGTCTTTATCGAATTTCACATGTATTTCCATGATATTTTACTCAACATACGTCACATTTTAAAGAAGGATAGAATGGAAGAAACGTCGAGTGTATTGCCCCGTCGCCACAGACTCATTGTAGACAGTGTTGATTTCTCTCAAAGATAGAGAAAGAAATCAATTGAACTCTAAAGAGCAATCCAGGCAGCTACAATTTGTGATTTATTTAAATGATGGGAAACTTAAATATGGATGTCCCGGCTGTAATTTGAACCTGACTCTTCCCGAAGGTGAGTCCAGCACTTAAAATACATCCCCTCTCAATATATGACGTAACAGCTTATAAATGACACTCGAGCCAGTGCAACAAACAACGAAAGTGTGACCGCTTTCTTTATAACTGGGTGGCAGACAAAATGGGAATAAAATATATTAACCGATTATATGAAGGAAGCAGAGTGACGATGTTCTTTAATTCGTTTCTATGAGGATGTGCTGAAAAAAAATTAATGCCATAAGGCTACCTTTCCGTAGAAATGTTGGAACATGTGAGGCAATACTGACCCTACGACGTATCTTAGAAAATAGATTAAGGAAAGGCAAACTTACGTTTATAACACTTGTAGATTTAGAGAAAGCATTTGACAATGTTGACTGGAATACTCTCTTTCAAATTCTGAAGGTAGCAGAGGTAAAATACAGGGAGCGAAAGGCTCCCTGGAAGAGCAGCTGAACGGAATGGACAGTGTCTTGAAAGGAGGACATAAGATGAACATCAACAAAAGCAATACGAGGATAATGGAATGTAGTCGAATTAAATCGGGTGATGCTGCGGAAATTAATTTAGGAAATGAGACGCTTAAAGTAGTAAATGATTTTCGGAATTTGGGGAGCAAAATAACAGATGATGGTCAAAGTAGAGAGGATATAAACTGTAGACTGGCAATGGCAAGGAAAGCGTTTCTGAAGAAGAGAAATTTGTTAACATCGAGTATAGATTTAAGTGTCAGGAAGTCATTTCTGAAAGTGTTTGTATGGAGTGTAGCCATGTATGGAAGTGAAACATGGACGATAAATAGTTTGGACAAGAAGAGAATAGAAGCTTTCGAAATGTGGTGCTACAGAAGAATGCTGAAGATTAGATGGGTAGATCACATAACTAATGAGGAAGTATTGAATAGGATTGGGGAGAAGAGAAGTTTGTGGCACAACTTGACCAGAAGAAGGGATCGGTTGGTAGGACATGTTCTGAGGCATCAAGGGATCACCAATTTAGTATTGGAGGGCAGCGTGGAGGGTAAAAATCGTAGAGGGAGACCAAGAGATGAATACACTAAGCAGATTCAGAAGGATGTAGGTTGCAGTAGGTAGTGGGAGATGAAGAACCTTGCACAGGATAGAGTAGCATGGAGAGCTGGATCATACCAGTCTCTGGACTGAAGACCACAACAACAATATATATATATATATATATATATATATATATATATATATATATATATATATATATATATATATGGGGCACCTGCAAAGATAAGGTCGGCCTCCGGAATGAAAACGACCTGGACATCCACTAAAACAAGTTTTGGATCCTGTTTAAATGGATCCGAAATGTGTCAACAACGGTTTTCGTGACTGGAATTTTATGATTATGGTGATGATGGCGATGATGACTTTACCATCTATATTCATGTAAAGAAACGACATTTCAAAGATTAAAAAAAAAGCCATTATTATTTATATAAAACTAGTGCAAAATAAATAAAAGAAAGAACACTATCACATTTAAAACAATTTAGCATTTGTCACAAATCTTTCTTGCAAACAGCAAACCATGTGGTGTCATTCATGTATGCTTATTTACATATTTTGTACTGGAGTGAATAACTCAAAACTTTGTCATACATTTCTATGCAAGGGAAAGTGAAATTACATTGTAGCATTAAAGAATTTGAAATCATAGATTCCAAAATATTGGTCTTTTCACATGACCAGTCCTTATTCATTTTTGAAAAAATACATTCTGTACTCGTAGGTGCATTTGAGCCTGGAAGCTAAAAGATAAATTGTATAACCTTGGGGAGGGCTGTTACTGCAATGCTTTTATCTTCGAATCCTTTGAAAATTTCCACCTTCCTGTTTTGTACTGCTACTTAGCATTTCATTCACATAATTTTTCCTACTATAATTGTTTTAGCCATACACAAGTCATCAAACAAGAGTGAACAGTCAAGGATTACTTTACCTAGGTGTTGTATTGTTGAAATACTGGCCTCCTCATCTGATCATCTTGGGTTTGAATTCAAAGTAGACCAGCAGAAGTTGGTGTGGTTTAAATTTCCATGAAACTAGACAGTCATATGCTACACTGTAGAATGCATTTACAAATGAATCTTAAGCTGGTCATACAATTTCAGTAACATTGATTTCATTTGGAGACTAAATTACCTCTTGTATTTTTTACCTTTGTTTTTAGTAGCTCATAACAATATAATGCTTCTGCAACACAGTTATTCTGCCTTTCAGTTTCAAGAATGATTGATTGAAAGGTATTTAGCTGACTGTGTGCAAGCCATAATCATAATTTTGATTCTACGTTATTGAAAATGAATGCAAAGCAGCAGTGCACCCTGATTCTGGCAGGAAAAATGATTTTAAAGCAGGATACAATTTCACAGTCATTTCAAGTGTAGGCAATAACGCTAACCACCTAGTGCTGCTGTAACCCAGTACTTGCTGACATTCAATATTCACAAACTCACCATGACACTATATATGGAAATACTTATAAATTTTACCCACAGTGTTTTCTACATCGATTAGTAACTTGCTTATTGCTGTTTCTATGCTGTTGTGAATTATATGTGCCATGTGACTAGTCTCTACAAAAGACTTTTTCAGCCTTATTTCTAATTTGCTGAAAATGTTTCCTTCACTGCCTCTCTTAACCCCACCAAACATACTATTTGCGTTTCAGCTGAAGAGACACACAAAATTTAACTCCCAGTCATGAGCCTATAGAACATGCTGTACATGCTTTGATAGGACAGCTGATGTTTCATTGTCGACAGAACAGAGATCTAACAACTTTACACGTACCCCAGTTTCATGTTTGAAATATCTTACAATGAGAAGAAGTAATTTAGTAGATTTGTGATTGCTGGTATTGACAGAAATGCTTATAAAATTCACGTCATTAAGGTCATCAGTAAGAAGCTCTTTGTACCATGGAGCCAATACATTATTATCAACACATTCTGTTTTTGTCCTTACACAAACTTGATACAGTTTCTTAATCATTTTTGATATTCAGTCCATAGAACTATAGCCGTGACTGTGATGCACAATGTGGTAGGCAAATATTCCTTCTGCCACAGCAAATTTTAATTCTTTATTACCTGAGACGGAAGGAATTTGTAAAAGTTGTAAGACGTCGTGGTCTCCTCCTTGCTTACATATTCCACCCTAACAATCATATTCCGCGCATCAAGACGCTTCATTCGAACCGAAATTCTATAAGATAAAGTCAATGTTGTATGAACTCATGTAAACGATATGGAAATAACTAGTAAATCGCAAATGCGCACCAAGATTGAAATACTCGAGGCTGGCGTACACACACACATTCCAGACACGACGGTCACAGGAGCTTTTAGTTCAGGAGAGGCAGACCGCACACCCGGGGGCCGGTCCCTTCAGAGGACGAGTTAACCTATCTATGTCAGTCAGTGACCGCCCGTAGAGCAGACAATGTTTGCCCGAGTGAAAGGAAGAACGACCCCATGTTCGGCTTAGAAGCAAATTCCGCTACATTGTGCGGGAGTGCCCAGCCTACGCATTCTTTAAATACATAGCATGCAGTTTCAGAGGTTTTCACAGGGAGACAGCAAATGCCAAATGCCGATGCTACAGATTTCCGGATTGGTCGCCTTAAACGAAACGTCGTTCTACCGTTTTAGAAGAGCAATGCTGATTGGCAGATGATATTCCTCACGCCTTGATCTGAAGGAGTAATGGAAGAGACCAAAAGATATGCCCCTTCACGTCTGGTGTGGAGAGGGGCCGTTCCGTTGTCACTCTTGGAGCGAGAACACATAACGTGTGCGCTCATACATGTACTCAAAGAGCGAGGAACAAGTCTCTCCTCAGTACTTCACTGGAAGAACACCTCTGTCGAGAGCGAATCGGAGTGTGACTCTATATTGAGTCTTTGCGATTAAACGTTGCTCACTGTGTTGGCTGCCACACTTATTGTGCGGTGTGAACAGACAGAGTTATAGTTAAATGCCTGTGAGAGAATTTTTGAGTGGCATCGCGGTGTAATGGTTATCTGACCGGTGTACCACGCCAATAGTTAGACTAGGGGCGAATAGGAGTCCTTGACTTCATCAAGGCGTAGGGAGAGTTTGATTGGCGAAGATCAATCCAGATAGAACGAGAGTTATCTTATTTGTCAGCAGCGAGTGGCGCAGACAGCAGTCATCGCAGCTTATGGTATTGTGCGCTACAGCTCTTGCGAGCCCCATATTTCCTCCACAACAGTACACTTCACTGCATTTCACACACGACAGCCTCAACCGTACCTACCAACATTCTAACGGATAATTATTCAAGTTGAGTAGGTGTGGCTCTCAGCCATTCTGCCAAGTCAATGACAATCTTAAACTTTGTATAGAAATTTCATTAACGAATCCTATCCTTAAGAGGTAACTTTACGTTCCGAAAAGAATCCGGAAATAACTTGTTCAGTTCCAAACTTAAAGTGCCATTGTGATTTCTCAGAATTTTTGCAAAATAGATAATAATTTTCTTTAGTTTCATGTCTCGCTTACACTAACTAGCACTACTCCAGTACCCAAGTATCCCACTAGTTACGTAAGAAATTTTGTGAATTTTTGTGTCATTTTCTTACAGCGGACGACTCCAGAAGATATTTATTGCTGAAAGTTTTTCAGGCATTTCTCTTTAGAACGTTAGGAGCGTCTGTCTGACTTCTGTAGTAGTGTGGGGGTGGAAATTGCATCTTGCAGGAGCCACAGGGTAAAGGGTACATCTCAGATTAATCCGTTGCGCAGAATGACAGAATAGCACCCACACGCTCACAGAAAATGGCGACCCTGCCAGGATAGGTAAAACAGGTAAGCTACCAGGATAGGAAAGTGTCAGGATAGTAAGGTATGGCAGGTCACAGCAGTAGCACTTTGAAGATCGTTCTTTCATGTATTAAATAGCTATTTGCAAAGATTGGGATCAGCGTAGATACAGGTAATGAAGAAAGCAGAATTGTAGGGAAAAGGGAGAGTGTTAGTGTGTTGGAAAATTTTGCATTTTTTTACGATTTTTGTGTAGATGTTAGGGCATAGGATTTTCAGGTTATAGGCACAGACGCAGAGTGACGCAGAGACGCAGTGTGACGCAGCATCATATAAGTTAGAATTAAGAAATAACATTTTTCTCCCTTTGCAAGCGCACAGGTGGAGATAGATGACTGTAGCAGAGCAGACAGAACATTAGCCTAGAAATCACGACGTTTTTGTTGTTGTTGGTTCAACCAAATGGTAAGTGGCCGTACGATTTTGTAGATAGCGTTGTGGTGTGTTGAAAGAATTTCCATGTTAACGAGAGCACAAGCCAAAAGGTTACGTGAGAGACAGCCAGTAGACAAGATGAGGGAGAATCAACAAGATAGACACCAAGTAAACGAACTTATTGAGAGTAGGACAGAAGGTGAACCTGAGAATAGGACAGACGGTGAATCAGAGAATAGGACAGTCGGGGAGCTTCAGAATCAGCAGGCTCAGCTAGACTGGGGTAAAATTGAGACAGATCAGACAGATGGGAATCGAAGGGATGAGAACATCAAATTTCCAGAATATGAAATTCCAGGTAGGGCACATTCTGAGCCAGAAATAGACAGCCCACGTAGGAAATGGCAAAGATTAGAAGCGAAACGAACACAGGAAACGCGTTTGTTTGCAGCATATTCAGGGACAGAATACGCGTCAATACAGTCAATGAACCGGCAGTTAGCTAATATTCAAAGAGAAGTAGACAGTGAGGAAGAGGGGGAGCATTTAGAATACGTCGAACCTATCGTACAAATTCTAAATATGCCCCAACAACAGGCACAGAATTTTGCGGAGTTGCGAGCACCACGAAAAGGTTCCGTAACAGACGCAACTGTACCTGCAAACACAAGACATACGCAACAGAGGTCAGAATGCGGAGTTGTTTGCGCCACGTAATGGTTCAGTGACAAACGCAACTAGTCCTCAACACAGACAGCACGGGTTATTGCAGTTATCAAACTCAGAAACGCCACAGCATAGTCCAGTAAACGACGTAACTGACCGAGTAGAAAGCAATAGATCGAGAATACATAGTTCAGCAGAAGGTAGTGTTACAGGACAGGACGCGATCATGGAGATGTTACAAAAAATGAACGCTAGTATGACGAAACAGAATCAGAATATTAATACACAGATGACAAAACAGTATCCGGAATTGAAACAGGATAATCAGGCTATTAAGACACAGATCCAACAGGTTAAAATCCAGATGGAAGAAGGGATCGCCAGATCACTCAGATAAACAAAGACGCGGAAGAATCTAGAGAAAGAATTCAAGTACTACCACAAGGTCAGCAGCAATTGTGCAATGACGTGGACAAGGTCCAATTGGACATCGTAAACGTTGACAAAAAGGTGGAACGTTTTACGAAAAAACCACTCGAACAGCAATACAAATTTCGGAAGAACAAGCAATTCAAAGCAAGCTCGCAAAGATTGCACTGAAAAAATATGATCAGCGGATCAATAAAATAGAACTTAAAAACAAAGATCAGTTTGAAAAGCTTCGAACAAAGTTGATACAAACTATCGAAAAAAGATCGAGACCGATTACACATGTAGCGAAACAACTGACACGTCAAGCATTAATTCAGTACACGAACACGCGCCCTCTAAGAAAGTTCAAGTAGAAGCAAGGCTAGACGTAACACTCGCGCAGAAATCGAAACAGAAAACCCCGATTAAGGTAATACAGGACCAGGCACAGAATCAAGAAAAACGGAACACATACATTCAGCCGATACCAATCGAAAGACAGGCAACTGAACCAGTAAATCCAGTGACACAATAGCAGCACAGGTACTATACCGCGAACGACGAGAGTAGAAACACACGAACAACACTTTTGTTCACCAATGATACGATATGACGCGGATATGAGTCAGGAAATTGAGAATATGCAGACAGGCAGTAGATTACCAGAGAATAAACACGACGACACAAGCAGTGGCAGATTATTTGAGTCCATGAATCAGCCACAAACCGGATTTATGAGTAGATATGATACAGACCACTTCCTTACAGTTAGAAAATTTCAACATTTCAAGGAAGAAGGCGGTAGCTTGCATGCACGCACAATTCATCGATCAGTTTCAAATAGGCTTACCAAACCACTGGAGCGTAGCTCACAAACTTGACTTCATTTGTGCACACATGTCAGGGACAGTAGCAGAGGTGATGCAAAAGATCGCGGCTACCTCTACGTCTTAACTACAGTTGAGAACAGCATTTCTCGAAAGGTATTGGTCTAAGGATGCGCAAAACAAAATTAAATACGAGCTACTTCAGATGACACCATATGAAAACTCAGGAGAGAAAAGCGTGGTAAAATTCTTTGATACAATGGACAAAAAGAATCAATGCCTAGACAAACCATACAGAAACGGAGAGCTGAAACGTCTATGTAGAATGAAATTACCAGTAAAGTATCAACAGGCGACAGTAGGAAAAAATGAAGATACAGAAGAATTCAAAGAGGTTTTAAGTGAACTTGAATTTATGTTTAAATAAGAGGAGGTGAAATAAAAAAGAAAGGAAAGGGAACAGCAAAAGGAGAGGACTAGGAACGAATATTCCAATAACAATAATCGTAATCATAACACCAATAATTTCAGGCAATTTAACAGACAAGGACATTGGCACAATGGAGACAATTGGTATAGAAACGATAACCAGAATAAATGGTACCGAAATAGGAACGGTAATGGACACTCATACAGTGGCGGATATGGGTTTAGGAATCAAGATGCCAACGGTCAAGGATACTTTGAAAGAGGTCACGATGTCAGAAACAGCAACTGGCGAGACCAATGCGCGAATAATTACAGGGGAAATTATGGTCCACAGAGACAAGAACAACACAGCAAAGAGAAACCAGACATATAAGTTAGGCCACCGAATACTGCAAAACTAAAGATTGACGTGAAAAATGCGGAAGAGGTTAGGCAAACTAACGTCCTCCCTATCATACACTAACCACTAAATAAAAGTTAAATTAATAGATCAACAGAACAACACATAAATTAGAAGAAAAAAAGGAGACACAAAAACACACTAACAATCTCTTGTAGCTTCAAGTACACTACAACATGCACACAAACAATAAATGTTACACAACAATTAAAAGAATGAAGAAGTGGTAGGCTATAAGAATGATATATATATGCTTTAATTAATTATCATATGAGAAACAAATAATAATTTTCTTCATTTTTATAAACATTGCATTGTATAGAGTCGAAATCTCTTGTTGTTAATATAAAATAAAACATTGTAGAAAATTTCTCTACACAAAAAAGGGACATCGCCACCAACACCAATCACCAGCTCCATTAACACCAGATGCTTCGAGATAGAGACGGAGAGGGCACAGACATGTTGAGAAAGCACTTAGGGCAATAACAACAACATGAAGACCAACGCCACACTGGAAATGCAGGTTGCAACCAGGCTGGACTTCAGGAGGACAATGCGCAGCATGGAAATTTCATATGTCACGACACTGCTACACAATGGAAGAGCATGGGGAGAATCATAATACGACGAGACGACAATGAAGGTACAAATAATTACTAAGATCTACAAACTCAACAAGTAACATTTGGAAAGGCAGTCAGATCCTACAAATCCTATATAACTCCTACACTAAAATTCACATATTCCTAGCCCAAGAAGAACAGAAGAATGCAAGAAAGGAGAGAAGAACAGAAGATGCAAGATGAAGAAGGGCAGAAGACAGCAAGATACCTTTCTCTCCTATCCTACAAATCAAATTGCTACAAATGTCTTTCCATGAACTTTGAGGCATGGCAACTTCTACAACCACCTCTCCAAAAATAAACCTTGAATTGTCGAACAAATACAAGTGAACAGCAAACGGAATATTAAGTAGTACCAACCAACATTACCCTGAAATGGATTCAGCAAAATGAACAGTATCCTCCCCACCACATCATCAAATTGACACACTGAACCAGGTGTGAAGTACCAATACGTCACAGTACAATATTGGGTGATGATCATCAGTAGTCAACTACCATCATCGAACTGCCATACCGTCCCAGGTGTGACAGCAAAGGAGGACCAATCCATCACTGTTTATGCAGTAAACCACATTCATCATCATCGGTTAAAAGTACCACTCAGTGATGACAATGTCAACAAGTAAGGCCCGGCATCATGTGCTAGAGTGCTTCTCTCATGATTTGTGACACCCATACAAATGAGTCGATGCCTTCCAGTATTTCAGCGGCGATCATCGAGTACAGAAACTGACGCAACACAAAACGAAAAGACTGATAAAATACAAATGTAGAGTTAAGAAAGTGATACATTTGTAAAAATATTTTCTTCCTTTTTTTGTAAAAGTAGTTATTTTACACTGCTGGAAATTGAAATAAGAACACCGTGAATTCATTGTCCCAGGAAGGGGAAACTTTATTGACACATTCCTGGGGTCAGATACATCACATGATCACACTGACAGAACCACAGGCACATAGACACAGGCAACAGAGCATGCGCAATGTCGGCACTAGTACAGTGTATATCCACCTTTCGCAGCAATGCAGGCTGCTATTCTCCCATGGAGACGATCGTAGAGATGCTGGATGTAGTCCTGTGGAACGGCTTGCCATGCCATTTCCACCTGGCGCCTCAGTTGGACCAGCGTTCGTGCTGGACGTGCAGACCGCGTGAGACGACGCTTCATCCAGTCCCAAACATGCTCAATGGGGGACAGATCCGGAGATCTTGCTGGCCAGGGTAGTTGACTTACACCTTCTAGAGCACGTTGGGTGGCACGGGATACATGCGGACGTGCATTGTCCTGTTGGAACAGCAAGTTCCCTTGCCGGTCTAGGAATGGTAGAACGATGGGTTCGATGACGGTTTGGATGTACCGTGCACTATTCAGTGTCCCCTCGACGATCACCAGTGGTGTACGGCCAGTGTAGGAGATCGCTCCCCACACCATGATGCCAGGTGTTGGCCCTGTGTGCCTCGGTCGTATGCAGTCCTGATTGTGACGCTCACCTGCACGGCGCCAAACACGCATACGACCATCATTGGCACCAAGGCAGAAGCGACTCTCATCGCTGAAGACGACACGTCTCCATTCGTCCCTCCATTCACGCCTGTCGCGACGCCACTGGAGGCGGGCTGCACGATGTTGGGGCGTGAGCGGAAGACGGCCTAACGGTGTGCGGGACCGTAGCCCAGCTTCATGGAGACGGTTGCGAATGGTCCTCGCCGATACCCCAGGAGCAACAGTGTCCCTAATTTGCTGGGAAGTGGCGGTGCGGTCCCCTACGGCACTGCGTAGGATCCTACGGTCTTGGCGTGCATCCGTGCGTCGCTGCGGTCCGGTCCCAGGTCGACGGGCACGTGCACCTTCCGCCGACCACTGGTGACAACATCGATGTACTGTGGAGACCTCACGCCCCACGTGTTGAGTAATTCGGCGGTACGTCCACCCGGCCTCCCGCATGCCCACTATACGCCCTCGCTCAAAGTCCGTCAACTGCACATACGGTTCACGTCCACGCTGTCGCGGCATGCTACCAGTGTTAAAGACTGCGATGGAGCTCCGTATGCGACGGCAAACTGGCTGACACTGACGGCGGCGGTGCACAAATGCTGCGCAGCTAGCGCCATTCGACGGCCAACACCGCGGTTCCTGGTGTGTCCGCTGTGCCGTGCGTGTGATCATTGCTTGTACAGCCCTCTCGCAGTGCCCGGAGCAAGTATGGTGGGTCTGACACACCGGTGTCAATGTGTTCTTTTTTCCATTTCCAGGAGTGTATAATATATGTAAAGCCCATAATGTGATAGAGACCTTAAAATATTATGTAAAGAAAATTAGTTAGTATAAGTAGATAATCTCAAAAATCCCTGTAAAGCCAAGTTAGTTTTTTACATCAAAAAGGTTTTGGTTAATCATAGGTTGAAAGAGGATGGAATAAAGAAAAAACACTTCTTCACTCTTAAAACAATGACACCAGAGAAATAATGCATAAATAAATAAAACAAAGGCACACACCAGAGCTTTTGCAAACAACCACACGAAGCTTAACTAAAGAAAAGATATAACCACACTAAAACATGATACACTGTACACTAACGGGTTTAGAAAAATTAATATTGAAAAACAATTTTTGGAAATGAAAAAGAAAAACAGAGACATGTACTGGCAACGACAAATAATAACAACCTTTGCATAGTCTATATTTGCCTAATAACAAAACATAAATTGTAGAATTAAAACAATGGAAACAATAGCTACAAAGAAATCATTAAAAAAATTGTTAAGTATGGTTGAGAAAAGTTTATTGGAAAATCTAAAAGAAAAATTTTTCCTGACTTTGTCAATGTTTTCTTCGGCATTGACAAACCCCAAACAAAAATTTTCTCAGAAGGAGGGAGGTATGTAAGACGTCGTGGTCTCCTGACCTTCATTGCTTACATATTCCGCCCTCACAATCATATTCCGCACATCAAGACGCTTCATTCGAACCCAAGCTCTATAAGATAAAGTCAATGTTGTATTAATTCATGTAAACGATATGGAAATAACTAGTAAATCGCAAACGCGCACCGGGATTGAAATACTCGAGGCTGGCGTACACACACACACAATCCAGACACGACGGTCACAGGAGCTTTTAGTTTGGGGGAGGCAGACCACACACCAGGACGCCGGTCCCTTCACAGGACGAGTTAACCTATCTACGTCGGCCAGTGACCGCCCGTAGAGCAGACGTTTGCCCGAGTGAAAGGAAGAATGACCCCGTGTTTGGCTTAAAAGCAAATTCCGCTACATTGAGTGAGAGCGCCCGGCCTACGCATTCTTTACAAACATAGCATGCAGTTTCAGAGGTTTTCACAGGGAGACAGCAAATGCCAACTGCCGATGCTACAGATTTCCGGATTGGTCGCCTTAAACGAAACGTCATTCTACCGTTTTAGAAGAGCAATGCTGATTGGCAGACGATATTCCTGACGCTTTGAGCTGAAGGAGTAATGGAAGAGACCAAAAGATATGCCCCTCCACGTCTGGCGTGGAGAGGGGCCGTTCTGTTGTCGCTCTTGGAGCGAGAACACGTAACAAGAGCGTGTGCGCTCGTACGTGTACTCAAAGAGCGAGGAACAAGTCTCTCATTAGTACTTCACTGGGTGAGCACATCTGTCGAGAGCGAATCGGAGTGCGACTCTATATTGAGTCCTTGCGATTAAGAGTTGCTCACTGTGTTGGCTGCCACACTTATTGTGTGGTGTGAACAGACAGAGTTATAGTTAAACGTCTATGAGCGAATTTTTGAGCGGCATCGCAGTGGACTGGTTATCTGACAGGTGTACCACGCCAATAGTTAGACTAGGGGCGAATAGGAGTCCTTGACTTCATCAAGGCGTAGGGAGAGTTTGATTGGCGAAGATCAGTCCAGATAGAACGAGAGTTATCTTATTTGTCAGCAGCTAGCAGCGCAGACAGCAGTCATCGCAGCTTATGGTATTGTGCACTACAGTTCTTGCGAGCCCCAAATTTCCTCCACAACAGTACACTTCACTGCATTTCACACACGACAGCCTCAACCGTACCTACCAACATTCTAACGGATAATTATTCAAGTTGACTAGGTGTGGCTCTCAGCCATTCTGCCAAGTCAATAACAATCTTAAACTTTGTATAGAAATTTCATTAGCGAATCCTATCCTTAAGAGGTAACTTCACATTCCAAAAAGAATCCGGAAATAACTTGTTCAGTTCCAAACTTAAAGTGCCATTGTGATATCTCAGAATTTTTGCAAAGTAGATAATCATTTTCTTTAGTTTCATGTTTTTCTTACACTAACTAGCACCACTCCATTACCCAAGTATCCCACTAGTTACGTAAGAAATTTTGTGAATTTTTGTGTCTTTTCCTTACAGTGGACGACTCCAGAAGATATTTATTGCTGAAAGTTTTTCAGGCATTTCTCTTTAGAACGTTAGGAGCGTCTGTCTGACTTCTGTAGTAGTGTGGGGGTGAAAATTGCATCTTGCAGGAGCCACAGGGTAAAGGGTACATCTCAGATTAATCCGTTGCACAGAATGACAGAATAGCACCCACACGCTCACAAAGTTACTAACTAAAAAAATTGCAGTAGTCTCTACAAGAGCGATAAGTAGGGGGCTTAGTGTACCCTAGATTCCTCATTCAATACTGGTTCTTAATTTTTTAAAGCATTTGCGAGATAATTGGCAACTGTCTTCAAGCGTTTTCCAGTGATACACGAAACCTGTGACCATTCGTGGTGCCTTTCTTTGTATACGTTCAATGTCCCCTGTTCATTATATTTAGAATCAACTCACTCCAACAGTATTCTAGAATGGGTCACCCGAGTATCTTGTAAGCAAATGAATTTGTAGAGTGACTGCATCCCCCCCCCCATCCTAAAATTAACCATAGTCTGCTACCTGACTGACCTACGATTGACTCTGTTTGGTAATTCCACTTCATATTCCCACAGTTCGTAACACCTAGGTATTTCTATGAGTTGACTGATTCCATTGGTATGCTACTCATAGGATACTACGTTTTCAGTTTTGTGAAATGCATAATTTTAAATTTATGAACATTTAAAGCAAGATGCCAGCCTTTGCATCAGTTTGAAATATAATAAGTTGTGGCTGGACATTTTACAGCCTTTTTTTTCCAAATTGTATTCGTTAGAAATAATTGCACCACCTGCAAGAAATCCGAGGTTAGGCCTACTATTAATATTATCTGCCAGGTCTTTAATATACATTGTGAACAGCTTGTGTCCAAATATACTTCCCTGGGGCACGCCTGAAGTTACTTCCATATCTCTCGATGACTATTCAATAAGATAACATGTTGTGTGTTCCCAGCCAGGATATCAGTTCAGTCATAAATTTTGTTTAATATCCTATATGATCTTAGATCCGTCAATAAATGTAGTTACAACACTGAGTCAAATGCTTTCCAGAAGTCAAGAAGTACTACATCAGTCTTCTTACCTTTATCCATACCTTCAGGGAGTCAAGTGAGAAATGTGTGAGTTGCGTTCTGCATAACTTTTTATGGAATCCACACTGACTGGCGTAGAGCATGTCATACCGTCGGGATACTGGGCAACCTATGCAGCATTAGTAGCCATTCTCAGTCTGATTCCGTTCACGAATGACACGAGAGAAGATTATTTCTTGAATGTCTTCTTTGTGGTTTCTGTAACAGATGCCCTATACAGAACATTAAATTGGCTAAAAGCTCTGAACTCCTGAATCGGTAGAAATTGGTAAACATTGGAAGGCTTCAGCCGGTACCCAGTCGTCTGCATTTGGTTGCAGCCAACGTTGCCTAGCTGAAAGTAGCGTGTGAGTTAGTCATTATTGACTGTTGTGTCACCTTCCGTGCTGTACAGTGTCCTTCACTTTGTTTCATACTGTTCCATTTCTTTGTGACGAGTGTATGTAAATATTGCAGTTATGGTCTTTATAAAGCAAGTCAATAAATAAGACAAAATCAGTTCTGATTAAGAACAACATTTAAGCACTCTTTACCTCCGGGTGTGACGTTGGCTTCCACGGAAGCATGCTCCACATTAAGTTGCCTACACTGTGGAAGGCAGACACAGCTTGTTCGCCGCCCCCCCCCCCCTTTTCCTACGCACGGCACAACACCCCATGACTGCCTACGTGGGGGCTGGGTTGGTTGGTTGGTTTGGGGAAGGAGACCAGACAGTGAAGTCATCGGTCTCATCGGATTAGGGAAGGACGGGGAAGGAAGTGGGCCGTGTCCTTTGAAAGGAACCATCCCGGCATTTGTCTGGAGCGATTTTGGAAAATCACGGAAAACCTAAATCAGGATGGTCGGACGCGGGATTGAACCGTCGTCCTCCCGAATGCGAGTCCAGTGTCTAACCACTGCGCCACCTCGCTCGGCGGAGGGGGGGGGGGGCTGGGTTTGCTTCCTCTGTTCCCCTGCACCTTCATCTGGCAACAACCAACACATTACCCGACATTTCGTAGTGTTACCACCATGTATTTAAACGTATTCATATATACAGAGGTAGAAACAACATGTGAATTTGTAAAAATTCATATGTCAAAATTGCTGTTGGAAAATACCTCATGAGTGCAGACTGGATTCTTATGTAATTACATATTCATTTCCGTCTCTCATGTTGTTGTTGTGGTCTTCAGTCCTGAGACTGGTTTGATGCAGCTCTCCATGCTACCCTATCCTGTGCAAGCTTCTTCATCTCCCAGTACTTACTGCAACCTACATCCTTCTGAATCTCCGCAATGTATTCATCTCTTGGTCTCCCTCCACGCTGCCCTCCAATGCTAAAGTTGTGATCCCTTGATGCCTCAGAACATGTCCTACCAACCGATCCCTTCTTTTTTTCAAGTTGTGCCACATATTCCTCTTCTCCCCACTTCTATTCAATACTTCATCATTAGTTATGTGATCTACCCATCTAATCTTCAGCATTCTTCTGTAGCACCACATTTCGAAAGCTTCGATTCTCTTCTTGTCCAAACTATTTATCGTCCATGTTTCACTTCCATACATGGCTATACTCCATACAAATACTTTCAGAAACGACTTCCTGACACTTAAATCTATACTCGACGTTAACACATTTCTCTTCTTCAGAAAAGCTTTCCTTGCCATTGCCAGTCTCCATTTTATATCTTGTCTACTTCGACCATCATCAGTTATTTTGCTCCCCAAATAGCGAAACTCCTTTACTACTTTAAGTGTCTCATTTCCTAATCTAATTCCCTCAGCATCACCCGACTTAATTCGACCACATTCCATTATCCTCGTTTTGCTTTTGTTGATGTTCGTCTTATATCCTCCTTTCAAGACGCTATCCATTCCGTTCAACTGCTCTTCCAAGTCCTTTGCTGTCTCTGATAGAATTACAATGTCATCGGCGAACCGCAAAGTTTTTATTTCTTGTCCATGGATTTTAACACCAACTCCTAATTTTTCTTGTGTTTCCTTTACTGCTAGCTCAATATACAGATTGAATAACATCGGGGAGAGGCTACAACCCTGTCTCACTCCCTTCCCAACCGCTGCTTCCGTTTCATGCCCCTAGACTCTTATAGCTGCCATCTGGTTTCTGTACAAATTGTAAATAGCCTTTCGCTCCCTGTATTTTACCCCTGCCATCTTTAGAATATGAAAGAGAGTATTCCAGTCAACATTGTCAAACGCTTTCTCTAAGTCTACAAATGCTAGAAACGTAGGTTTCCCTTTCCTTAATGTTTCTTCTAGGATAAGTCGAAAGGTCAGTATTGCCTCACGTCTTCCAACATTTCTACGGAATCCAAACTGATCTTCCCCGAGGTCGGCTTCTTCCAGTTTTTCCATTCGTCTGTAAAGAATTCGCGTTAGTATTTTGCAGCTGTGACTTATTAAACTGATAGTTCGGTAATTTTCACATCTGTCAACACCTACTTTCTTTGGGATTGGAGTTATTATATTCTTCTTGAAGTCTGAGGGTATTTCACCTGTCTCATACATCTTACTCACCAGATAGTAGAGTTTTGTCAGGACTGGCTCTCCCAAGGCCGTCAGTAGTTCTAATGGAATGTTGTCTACTCCTGGGCCTTGTTTCGACTCAGGTCTTTCAGTGCTCTGTCAAACTCTTCACGCAGTATCGTATCTCCCATTTCATCTTCATCTACATCCTCTTCCATTTCCATAATATTGTCCTCAAGTACATCGCCCTTGTATAGACCTTCTATATACTCCTTCCACCTTTCTGCTTTCCCTTCTTTGCTTAGAACTGGGTTTCCATATGAGCTCTTGATATTCATGCAAGTGGTTCTCTTTTCTCCAAAGGTCTCTCCAATTTTCCTGTAGGCAGTATCTATCTTACCCCTAGTGAGATAAGCCTCTACATCCTTACATTTGTCCTCTAGCCATCCCTGCTTAGCCATTTTGCACTTCCTGTCGATCTCATTTTTGAGACGTCTGTATTCCTTTTTGCCTGATTCATTTACTGCGTTTTTATATTTTCTCCTTTCGTCAATTAAGTTCAATATTTCTTCTGTTACCCAAAGAGTTCTACTAGCCCTCGTCTTTTTACCTACTTGATCCTCTGCTGCCTTCACTACTTCATCCCTCAGTGCTACCCATTCTTCTTCTACTGTACTTCTTTCCCCCATTCCTGTCAACTGTTCCCTTATGCTCTCCCCGAAACTCTGTACAACCTCTGGTTCTTTCAGTTTATCCAGGTCCCATCTCCTTAAATTCCCACCTTTTTGCAGTTTCTTCAGTTTTAATCTACGGTTCATAACCAACAGATTGTGGTCAGAGACCACATCTGTCCCTGGAAATGTCTTACAATTTAAAACCTGGTTCCTAAATCTCTGTCTTACCATTATATAATCTATCTGATACCTACTAGTATCTCCAGGATTCTTCCATGTATACAACCTTCTTTCATGATTCTTGAACCAAGTGTTAGCTATAATTAAGTTATGCTCTGTGCAAAACTCTACCAGGCGGCTTCCTCTTTCGTTTCTTAGCCCCAATCCATATTCACCTACTATGTTTCCTTCTCTCCCTTTTCCTACTCTCGAATTCCAGTCACCCATGACTATTAAATTTTCATCTCCCTTCACTTGCTGAATAATTTCTTTAACTCATCATACATTTCTTCAATTTCTTCATAATCTGCAGAGCTAGTTGGCATATAAACTTGTACTACTGTAGTAGGCGTGTGCTTTGTGTCTGTCTTGGCAACAGTAATGTGTTCACTATGCTGTTTGTAGTAGCTTACCCGCACTCCTATTTTTTTTATTAATTATTAAACCTACTCCTGCATTACCCCTATTTGATTTTGTGTTTATAACCCTGTATTCACCTGACCAAAAGTCTTGTTCCTCCTGCCACCGAACTTCACTAATTCCCACTATATCTAACTTTAACCTATCCATTTCCCTTTTTAAATTTTCTAATCTACCTGCCCGGTTAAGGGATCTGACGTTCCACGCTCCGATCTGTAGAACGCCAGTCTTCTTTTTCCTGATAACAATGTCCTCTTGAGTAGTCCCCGCCAGGAGATTCGAATGGGGGACTATTTTACCTCCGGAATATACATCTCTCATACACATGTGAAAAGTCTGATGTCTCGAATTACGATGCGTTGATGTATTTCATTTTATCGTTCGATATTGCATTTCACTATATTTAATGTTTTCACATATTTTTACTTTATGCTGCAAAAAATGACATAGAATTTCTTTCTTTATCCTTCTTCATATTTTCTCACACCATCAACAGGTTGCTCCCTTAAAAAAATATCCGAATCCAAATTACCAGAAAAGTTGAAGACACAAAGTAAATAAATTACCTCTATAAATCACGTTCTATTGCAATAAAATGTGATTAATTACACTTTGAGATAGATCATGAAGGATGAACCACTTCCCAATTTTCTAAGATTCGAAATTACAGTTCTAAAAAGCAAAGCAGATGAAATAACAATACTGGTCCTGTCTAGATTGGCAGTGGGGCAAGCAAAAGACTAGGGGCTCAAATTTTGCGACTGCTACCTTCTTCCACTGATTCAGAAAAAGGGGGTGGAAGAGCAAGTAATGTTTGCCAAAGTATCTGTTAAGAGTTCACTTCTGTTTGTGTTCATGATGCTTCCTGTTGCATCAAAATTATCATTTAAATTAAGTTCTATGGTGTACAATGCTTTCACTACCGACGGAGAGATTGTTCTATGTCTAGTGTGCACTTAGCAGATCCGGTGCTCTATTAAAGCCTATCTTCAGCAACATGTTCGCAGGGATGTGCACATACAGAACAAAGCAATATAAGAAGCAAATATTATTAATTTAGATGCAAAGTACTCCAAACTACACAAATCAGTTTTTCCATGGTATGTGCTTTGCTGTTATTGCTGCAAACGGTTCATGGTCGTCGTTACCATCATCGTCAGCCAGTTCGATCACCTGGTGATGTGGCCTACTTGAGTCGGCGCACAACATAGGGTTTCAGCAACTTCTTCGATTTCCGGCGATCTTGAGCATCCCATTGCCAGTTCAGTTCGGCTGTGTTTCTTCAATCGCTGTGCCATTTGTCCGGTGGTCCTCACCTTGGGGGACTATTTTACCTCTGGAATATTTTACCCAAGAGGACATCATCATCATTTAACCATACAGTAAAGCAGCATGCCGTAAAGCTGCATACCCTCGGGAAAAATTACAGCTATAGTTTCCCCTTGCTTTCAGCCGTTCGCAGTACCAGCACAGCAAGGCCGTTTTGGTTAGTGTTGCAAGGCCAGATCAGTCAATCATCTGGACTGTTGCCCCTGCAACTATTGAAAAGGCTGCTGCCCCTCTTCAGGAGCCACACGTTTGTGTGGCCTCTCAACGGATACCCCTCCGTTGTGGTTGCACCTATGGTACGGCTATCTGTATCGCTGAGGCACGCAAACCTCCCCACCAACGGCAAGGTCCATGGTTCATGGGGGGGAGGTTTTCCGTGATTTACCTAAATCGCTCCAGGCAAATGCCGGGATGGTTCCTTTGAAAGGGCACCGCCGACCTCCTTCCCCGTCCTTCCCTAATCCGATGAGACCGATGACCTTGCTGTTTGGTCTCTTCCTCCAAACAATCCAATCCAATCCAACACTCGCAAACGCTGTGTAAATTTGGTGTAAATAGCCTATTCTGTTCTTTGTTCTGTTAGAGCCTCAAACACAGCTGGGTGCCTGATCGAATAGAATGTCTTTTCAAAATCTAGAAAGACATGGCAAAAAGGTGGATGGTACTCTTTTGTTCTACTAATTGTTTTGCGTAGACTAGTAAGTGTGTGAATACCGCGCGTTTCTACAAAAGTACTGTGGGCAAGGAATTCCTGATGAATCGACACGAAGGAGAAATTGTTTAAATTATTATTATCAGGAAACTCTGAAAAGTAACCACCACCTACGGTTAGCCATTAACGAATCAGCCGATGTATGCGGACGTTTCAATGGCATTCTTACTGTCAGCACCTCGACAAAGAAGAACCATCAGAGTCATTATTGATTCCCTGCAAGGTGTCGGAGCGCACAGATTATTCAACAGTAGCTCGTTCTATGAATGATTGTCTTAAAGTGCCGTGACTTCAAGAAGAGAATCAATTCGGAATGAAAAAGTTTTTGTTATATATTTTGATGCTGCGTCTCCATGCTGAACGCGGCAACTGCCCTGTTAGACCACTTCATGTGTCTGGACCATGCATTGCAAAGTATCACTGAAGGAGTTTGTGACAGCTACCCCTATATACCGTTTAGATAGAACCAAAAAGTGTGACTCATTGGTCTAGGGTTCAGTCAACAGTTTGGTCCATCAAACCTATCCACAGCTCTCTAACGGTTCACTTCTCTTAGAAAATAAATTTTTTTATGTACTACTCTATTAAATACAACGCTAAATTTATACACAATTCACTACCGTGAAACTGAGCAACTTTGTGACACTTTATGTGATATACCCTTATACAAATATATACTCTGACATTTAATTTGCACACATATGGAATTTTAAAGCGTTTAATTTTGATAGAAATAAAGTTTCATGTGCAATGAGTTATTCGGAATACCGGATATTGAGTATAACAATGCCCGCCCCGCCCCCCTCCTCCCAGCAGAGGACAATATTGTGACATGATGTCTGTAACAAGGAAAGTAGAGTTAATTTTGTGGGTCACAACAATGGGCTGACCTAATGTTTCTTTATGATCCACAGCTAAAACTTTGTTACAAATTTGCTCATTTTTGTGAGTTTTGTTTTATCCATACACAGAAAACCAATTTTATCACAAAGTCTGGAAATTTAGCGACATTCATCTTTCTAATTTTATTAAAATCCAAATAATTATTGACTATCTCCGCTGAATGAGTGGAAACTAAACTGTATTATATGAAATAGTTTCCATCCTGCGACTTGCGTTGACGTCAGCTGTTTGTGACAAATGAAAATTTGTACTGGACCCGGGACTCGAACCCGGATTTCGTACTTATCATGAGCAGTCGCCTTAACAACTTGGGTAATCTGAGCACGCCTCCAGGACTGCTCAAGATTTCCATATGTCACATAGTCACAACCTATATACATTGAAGAGCCAAAGAATCTGGTATACGTTCCTAATATCGTGTGCGGCTCCTGCGAGCATGCAGAAGTGCCACAACATGATGTGGCATGGACTTAACTAATTTTTGAAGTAGTTCTGGAGGTAATTGACACCATTAATCCCACAGGGTTGTCCATAAATCCGTAAAAGTACGAAGGGGTGGAGATCTCTTCTGAACAGCACATTTCAAGGCATATAATGTTCGTGTCCGGGGAGTTTGGTGGCCAGCGGAAGCGTTTAAACTCAGAAGAGCGTTCTTGGAGCCACTCTGTAGCAAATCTGGACGTGTGAGGTGTCGCATTGTCTGACTGGAATTGCCGAGTCCGTCGGAATGCACAACTGACATGAATGAATGCAGGTGATCAGACAAGATACTTACGTAAATGTCACCTGTCAAAGTTGTATCTAAACGTATCAGGGGACCCATATCAATCCATCTGCACGTACCCAACACCATTGCAGAGCCTCCACTTGCTTGAACATTCCCCTGCTGACATGCATGGTCCATGGATTCACGAGGTTGTCTCCATACCAGTACACGTTCATCTGCTCCAGACAATTTGAAACGAGACTCGTCTGACCAGGCAACATGTTTCCAGTCATCAACAGTCCAATGTTTGTGTTGATGGGCCCAGGCGAGGCGTAAAGCTTTGTATCATGCTGTCATCAATGGTACACGAGTGGGCCTTTGGCTCCAAAAGACGATGTCGATGATGTTTCGTTGAATGGTTTGCATCCTGACACTTGTTGATGGCCCAGCACTGAAATCTGCAGCAATTTTCGGAAGGGATGTACTTCTGTTACGTTGAACGATTCTCTTCAGTCGTCGTTGGTCCCGTTCTTACAGCATCTTTTTCCGGCCGCAGCGATGTCGGAGGTTTGACGTTTTACCGGATTCCTGATTTTCACGGTACACTCGTGGAATGGTCGTACGGCAAAATCCTCACTTCATCACTACCTCGGACGTGCTGTGTCCCATCGCTCGTGCGTCGACTATAAGACCACGCTGAAATCACTTAAATCTCGATAAAATGTCATTGTAGCACCAGTAACCGATCTAACAACTGCGGCAGACACTTGTTGTCTTATGTAGGGGTTGCCGATCGCAGCAACGTTTTCTGCATGCTTGCATACTTCTGTATTTGAATGTGCATGCCTATACCAGAATCTTTGGCGCTTCAGTTCGTGGTTCCCTCATGGGGAAACAAATATTATATCGTAATTCTAGCCGGTCGAGGCATGGGTATATCGTTCTTGTTTATATATGTCTGTGTTTACACAATGTCTCTGTCTCCACAATACAATGTCCTTCGACAGGCATGTCTGAAGAAACAGACACTGTCACTGACAGTTTCAGCTGCGGAAAGCATGCATTGACATCAGCTATTTGTGACATATGAAAATGTGTGCTGAACTGAGAGTAAAACCTAGATTTTCTACTTATCGCGAGCGGTCAGCTTCACTATTTCGGCTGTCAGGGCATGCCTCCACGAGCGATCCACACTTCCGCATGCCATTTGGTCACAATTTGTGATTCCCGCACAGGGAGATAAATATTATACCATCATTTTAGCTCGTTGAGGCATCGATACATCATTGATGGTTACATGTCTGAAGGACACTGTCTGGTGAAGACACAGACACTGTATAAACACTGATATTGTAACTACCAATAATTTTTATTTTTTATTTACATGCAAGTTCCCTACGACCAAATTGAGGAGCAAATCTTCAAGGTCATGGAACATGTTGGTAGATGAAATAACAACATAAAAGTAATAACAGATAAAAATGAAATGATTGAGAACACGATAAAAGTCAGGCCATAAGATTAAGTAAACGCAATCAACAATACAACAAGAATCAGCTTAATTTTTCAAGGAACTTCTCGATAGAACAGGAGGAGTGACCATGAGGAAACTCTTCAGTTTCGATTTGAAAGCGCGTGGATAACAGCTAAGATTTTTGAATTCAAGTGGTAGCTTATTGAAAATGGAAGCAGCAGTATAACTGAGTGAAAGCTGCTTATTCTTGAGAATAAGCTAATATTGTTAACAAGAAATGACAGTAATGAATATACAGGGTGTTTCAAAAATGACCGGTATATTTGAAACGGCAATAAAAACTAAACGAGCAGCGATAGAAATACACCGTTTGTTGCAATATGCTTGGGACAACAGTACATTTTCAGGCAGACGAACTTTCGAAATTACAGTAGTTACAGTTTTCAACAACAGATGGCGCTGCGGTCTGGGAAACTCTATAGTACGATATTTTCCACATATCCACCATGCGTAGCAATAATATGGCGTAGTCTCTGAATGAAATTACCCGAAACCTTTGACAACGTGTCTGGCGGAATGGCTTCACATGCAGATGAGATGTACTGCTTCAGCTGTTCAATTGTTTCTGGATTCTGGCGGTACACCTGGTCTTTCAAGTGTCCCCACAGAAAGAAGTCACAGGGGTTCATGTCTGGCGAATAGGGAGGCCCATCCACGCCGCCTCCTGTATGTTTCGGATAGCCCAAAGCAATCACACGATCATCGAAATATTCATTCAGGAAATTAAAGACGTCGGCCGTGCGATGTGGCCGGGCACCATCTTGCATAAACCACGAGGTGTTCGCAGTGTCGTCTAACGCAGTTTGTACCGCCACAAACTCACGAAGAATGTCCAGATAGCGTGATGCAGTAATCGTTTCGGATCTGAAAAATGGGCCAATGATTCCTTTGGAAGAAATGGCGGCCCAGACCAGTACTTTTTGAGGATGCAGGGACGATGGGACTGCAACATGGGGCTTTTCGGTTCCCCATATGCGCCAGTTCTGTTTATTGACGAAGGCCGTCCAGGTAAAAATAAGCTTCGTCAGTAAACCAAATGCTGCCCACATGCATATCGCCGTCATCAATCCTGTGCACTATATCGTTAGCGAATGTCTCTCGTGCAGCAATGGTAGCGGCACTGAGGGGTTGCCACGTTTGAATTTTGTATGGATAGAGGTGTAAACTCTGGCGCATGAGACGATACGTGGACGTTGGCATCATTTGGACCGCAGCTGCAACACGGCTAACGGAAACCCGAGGCCGCTGTTGGATCACCTGCTGCACTAGCTGCGCGTTGCCCTCTGTGGTTGCCATATGCGGTCGCCCTACCTTTCCGGCATGTTCATCCGCCACATTCCCAGTCCGTTGAAATTTTTCAATCAGATCCTTTATTGTATCGCTTTTTGGTCCTTTGGTTACATTCAACCTCCGTTGAAAACTTCATCTTGTTGCAACAACACTGTGTTCTAGGCGGTGGAATTCCAACACCAGAAAAATCCTCTGTTCTAAGGAATAAACCATGTTGTCTGCAGCACACTTGCACGTTGTGAACAGCACACACTTACAGCAGAAAGACGACGTACAGAATGGTGCACCCACAGACTGCGTTGTCTTCTATATCTTTCACATCACTTGCAGTGCCATCTGTTGTTGGAAATTGTAACTACTGTAATTTCGAAAGTTTGTCCGCCTGAAAATGTACTGTTGTCCCAAGCATATTGCAACAAACGGTGTATTTCTATCGCTGCTCGTTTAGTTTTTATTGCCGTTTCAAATATACCGGTCATTTTTGAAACACCCTGTATATGTTGAGAGGCCAAAGCCAAAATACCTAGACTCGTGAACAGGGGTCGACAAGAGTTTCATGAACTTACACGACTTATTGCCTAAACTACCTGTTTCCGAGCCAAAAATATCCTTTTAGAATGAGAAGAGTTACCCCAAAATATAATATTGTACAACGTAAGTGAATGAAAATAAGCAAAGTCGATTAATTTTCGTGTCAAACGATTGCTCACTTCACATACCGTTCGAATAGTAAAAATGAGAACGTTAAGTCTTTGAATAAGATCCTGAATGTGGTCTTTTCACAATAGTTTACTATCTATCTGAACACTTAGAAATTTGAACTGTTCAGTTACACTAATCATATGCCTGTTCTGTGAAATTAGAACGTCAGGATTTGTTGTATTGTCAGATAGAAATTGTAAAAACTGAGTCCTATTGTGATTTAGCGTTAGTTTTCTTTCTACAAGCCCTCAACATAAGTCATCAACTGTACTACTTCAAACTGAGCAAATATTGCACACAACATCCTTTACTGTCAGTCTAGTATCATCAGCAAACAGAAATATTTTAGAGTTACCCTAATACTAGAGGACATATTATTTATATAAATAAGGAACATGAGTGGCCCCAACACTGATCCCTGGGGCACCCCCATTTGACCGTACCCCACTCAGACCCCACATCACAGTCATTCTCAACATTGTGAATAATAATCTTTTTATGTCTGTTGCTAAAGTAAGATCTGAACCAACTTTTAGCTGCTCCCCATATTCTGTAATGGTCCAACTTCTGGAGCAATATTTTGTGAGAAACACAATCAGATGCCTTAGTTACATCAAAAAATATGCCTAGCGTTCCAAACCTTTTCTTTAACTCATCCAGTGAGTCACAGAGAAAAGAAAGTACAGCATTATCAGTTGTTAAACGACTTCTAAATCCCAACTGTACATTTGATAGCAAATTGTGTGATATAAAATGATGACTTATCCTTCTGTACACAGCCTTTTCAATAACTTTATTAAACACAGATATCATAGAAATAGGTCCAAAATTGTCTACATTATCCCTTTCTCCCTTTTTATAAAGCAGCTTTACTTCTGAGTGCTTTAATCATTTAGGAAACTGACCACTCCTAAAGGAAAAATTGCAAATATGGCTAAATACAGGGCTAACATGCGCAGCACAGTATTTTAATATTCTGCTAGGCACTCCATCATATCCATGAGAGTCCTTAGTCTTCAGCGATTTAATTATGGACCCAATCTCCCCATTGTTTGTATCACAGAGGAGTATTTCAGACATCAATCTCACTAAGGCATTTGCCAAGAGAGTTATATGAGTCCTTGTAGAAATTAAATTTTTATTTAATTCACCAGCAAGGCTCAGAAAAGATTGTCAAATACTGTACATATACCTGACTTATCAGTAACAGAAGTAGTTTTACTACGAACTGACTTTATATTGTCGACGTTGTGCTGCTGATCAGACACTTCCTTCTCAACTGACTGAACGGTTTTAATTTTATCCTGTGGGTTAGCTATTCTACTTGCATACCCCATGCTCTTTGCCTTCCTGCTAACATTTTTAAGCACCTTACAGTACTGTTTGTAATGGGCTGCTGTAGCTTGATTGTGACTACTTCTAATATTTTGATATAATTTCTGCTATGTTCTACATGCTATCCTTATCCCATCAGTCAGCCATCCAGGCTGCCTTTTACTGCTAGTATGCTAGTACCCCATTTAGAACTTTCTAATGGAAAGCAGCTCTCAAAGAGCATGAGAAATGTATAAAGGAAGGCATTATATTTTTCATCTATGTTATCAGTACTTTAAACATCCTGCCACTCTTGTTCCTTGACGAGGTTTAAAAAAACTCTCTATTGCTGTTGGATTAACTTTCCTACATGGTTTGTAATTATATGTGACATTTATTTGACAACAAAAGCCTTTCAGTGTTAACATTTGTGCATCATGGTCTGAAAGGCCATTTGCCCTTTTACTAACAGAATGCCCGTTGAGTAATGAAGAATGAATAAAAATATTGTCTATGGCTGTGCTACTGGTCCTCTGCACCCTAGTTGGAAAAGAACACAATCTGCATCAGATCATATGAATTTAAGAGATCTACCAACATCCTTTTTCTTGCACCATCATATACAAAATTAATATTGAAGTCACCACATATAACTAATTTCTGGTACTTCCTATAAAGTGAATTAAGAACCCTCTCTAGCTTGAGCAGAATTACTCTGAAGTCAGTTAGGGGACCTATAAACAATGTAAGTTTAGTTCCACTAAATTCAACTGCCAGTGCACAACATTCAAATATCTGTTCAGTGCAGTGCCGTTATAGGTCTGTGGACTCAAATGGAATTCTGTTTTTTATGTACATGGCCACTCCCCCACCCCACAAGGAACTCCTTGAAAAACAGCCAGCTAATCTGTATCCTGGTAAAGGAAGCCATTGAATTGTGAAATTTTTTAAGTGGTGCTCTGATATACGAATAATTTCAGCGTCAATGTCTATAAGGAGTTTATTAACTTTATCTCTAACACCTCTTATATTTTGATGAAATATACTAATTACTTCTCTACTAGGAAACAAGACGTCCTCTGAAGGTGAACCCTTAGAGGGACTTCCTTTAAGCATGTATACCTATCAGCTGACTTCAATCTAAAAAAGGTGCAGCTCTAACACCAACTGCTACAGGAATTTTTCCATGAGCGATCCCACCACCACCCACTATATTGTCACCTATAAGCTTTGCCAGCTTCCCCTTCCCATACCTATTGAGGTGGAGGCCATGCCTAGTGAACACTGATATATTGATATACTCAACTGGCACTACTGCAATGTGACCCATGCCCTCTGCCATCAGTGCCTTCTCCAGCTCGATGTTAACACGCCTAACAGCCGCATTAAGATGAGGCCGATCATGACGTTAAAACAGTTGCACGAATTATTAGTGCCACCAGTTTGAGTAGCTATATTTACCAGGTCACCACCTACATCATATTCCCTGTTCCTATCAAGACTCTTCCCTGCTCTTCCCACTATCACTACCTGATCCTACCTACGATTCCTACACAACCCCCCTATGCTATCAGTCACCTGAGCACTAGGCTTCACAATGCTGGGCACCAGGTACTCACTCCCCAACACTTCCTGCAACTGCTGGCCCACACCTCTACCGTGGGAAGTGATATATCACACCTCGATGGGCTAAAATAATGACGTAATTTTTATCTTTCTGTGCAGGACTCACAAACTGTTAGAGCGTGAGGGTTTGACTACGTGACATACAGAAGTCTGGATTGGTTCTGTATGCGTGCTTGATAGACAAAGTTATTAGGGCGAACGTTCGCAATAAGCAGGAAATCCAAGTTTGAGTCCTGTTCCAGCACAAATTTTCATGTGTCGCATGGAACAATACGAGAAAAAACAGTTGACAACAATTAAATTTACAAGTTTAGTGGTTTGAGGAAAAACAGTGCCTTGACACAATTCAGTACAATATTCTTAGCAACTATAATATGTTACATTTAGGAACGAAGTTATACACGAAATAAAACTTTGTCTTTTTTACTAAACCATTCACAAATGTCTCTAATTTCATGAATGAGACTTTCTTTCTACAAATCCAATTGTTACTATTGTTTCTGCAGGTAGACCTATGTGGAAGATCACAAAGTTTCCAATATAATCTACGGGAATAACGTTTTTCGCTATGCAGTATTTTAAACTTTTTTTGGTAAACTTTGCCTTATATCAACTTATTTTCAGTTAGTCAGATCTTCGGAGCTATAGGCAGTAGCATAACATTTCCAAGAAATTTTCAAACACTTTTTCCCACCTGCCAATAAAATTGCTTTCTGACTAGTGCATGCGTAATGCATGAACTCGTAGCTTCCATGACTGATGACAGTACTTTGCAAGAACACACTGCAGCAGAGTTATATGTTGAATTTCAATTCTGACCCTAATTACAGCATTTAAGAACAAAAAGCTGGAGACGATGATTTCATAAAGTAATATGTCAGTCACAAAGTTCCCCACATTTATGGTATTATAATTTTGGACATACTACTCATACGTATTTTTCTTCTTTGATTTTCCAGTCCCTCTGAACCACAAAGAAATACGATTATTCCTCAAGACTTTTTCCGATCAAAACTTATGATGAAACAGAAAACAGTCAACTTGATATGCCTACTATTTGATCACAATATCCTGAGCAAGGTTAGATGAAGAAACAAGGTCCGCCTACATAAGTCTAAGGTTTGAGCGAAACCTCTCAAATCTGTGGGTTCAAACCACATCTGCGCAGACAAGTTGGAGCGTGTGTTCAGGAGATCGCCGCAAATCTGGCGCGAAACAGCTGTTTGCTCAGTCTAGTGTCTGTATTTGTGCGCACAGAGCATTAAAATGGCTGATACTCGTCAGTGTTCTCGAGAGTTTGTAAGTGAATTCATTGAAATATATAGAAACCACCCATGTTTGTGGAAGATTAAAAGTAAAGAATATAGTGACCGAGACAAAAAAACAGCAGCATACAATGCTCTAATTGAAAAATTGCGGGCAGTTGACGCCTCGGCAAACAGAGAAACGGTAATTAAAAAAATAAATTCGTTGCGAACTGGAGAAATTATTTGCGGATGGATGTCGAAACTTATAATTATCTCTTAAAATTATCTCTTAAAGCTTGTAACCCCTCATATTATGAGAAAAAATACTTGTATGAGAAGGGCAATTTCTCCTCATGAACGGCTGGCGGTAACATTAAGAGTCCTAGCAACAGGAAGGAGCTACAAGGATTTGGAATTTTCAACTACAATATCGAAACAAGCGTTGAGTAAAATAATACCCAACACATGTGAAGCTATTTACGCTGTCCTGAAGGATGAGTTCATGAAGGCAAGTCAAGTAAATTAAGTTTGTCAGCGAACTGTTTAGGGAAAGAGTTATCCTAAGTTCAGAAATCTAGATGATCTGGTGTAAGAGTAGATCAAGTATACCAGCCAACGTTATGGTATTTTGATCTGCTTGACTTTCTTAGTGATCAAGAAACGCCAAGACCAAGCAGGAGTACAATTGAAGATGAAATTCGAGTGTCAATGTGCCAGGAAATGGAACACGAGGTAATGTAAAACAAAACAAGTTCACCCTGCAACTCTCGCAGTAAATGTACGTGAGAAAACTGCTTTCGCTTTAGCAGCCACTGTCTACACCATTTTGACCGCTTTCTCTGTTTCCTGCGGTTGGTCAGAATGTTTTTTGCAACACTAGTTGCGAACACAGACCACAACAGAACTGCCTCCATTTCTATATTTCAAAATAACTGAATTAAATTTTTGACGTTTACGGGGAGCGTAGTCGCTTACCACTGATATTTCTTTTCTACACCAACAGATGGCGGGCGAGTAGTAGATTGGGGTTTGTGTCGTGTGAGCACACCACATTTGCAGCGATCTTTTGCATGTACAGACATCTGCGCCGATATCTGCGCAGACAGATCGTTGCGTGTGGACCGGGCTTAACACATAGAAAACTGCGGCGCTTGAGGGTGTACAGGGGTATGGGGTGACAACTACGTGTACTTCACGCAGTTCTGGCACTAGACAAGTGCTCAATGCTTCAGCACACCCTGGCACAGCACGACAATGACTTCGTAATGGGTATTGTACATAGAGGTTCAGTACATTTAGATCACCAATGTCGGCAGCAGCTGGACAAGAAACACTAAATGGTCCGAAATCAACCGACTTTCACGGACTTTGGATGATCCAGACTTGGTGAACCCCTACTTAGGACGTCATGAACAGTAGATTGTACTTTCTGGGCTTTCTGTCCTTCCGGAACAAGTGAAAGACTCAAAGTGAAATGTCATGAAACATTTGCCTGTAGATAATTTACTTAGTGACGAGCACTATTTACATTTGTTGCTCTATCTGAAGTTTCTCTGTTTGAATGTTATAAACAGTAGATTTGGTTTGTCTTGTTGACACCGTGTTTTTGCTTGTAAGCATCATGGTTATTCTGGAATTTGTTTGTATGGCAGTTTGTTCACAAAGTCTAAAGGTCTTTCTTGAACTTTATATCATGAACTGTTCAGTTCTATGACCTCTATTTGTACAATTTGTACAACAGTACTTTCCATATATATTTTATAGTTCAAAGCAGAACAACATTCCCATTTATTCTCCGTATTTTCAATTACAAACACACACCTTGAGTATTGTGACCCAAGGAAAATCTCCAAACTGATTAAATTGGCTGAACTTTTTCCACTATCTGTACAAACATTTTTGTGTAGTAGTGATCTTTTCTGAAATTTTAAGCATCTGACCAGAAAGGGTTGTTACAGTTCTATGAGAACCAGTTGTTCCTACTTCAATTGTAACGGGTATTTGTGATTACGTAATCTATTCATGTATTTTACTTTGTCTTGTGTGACTACTTATGAATAATAATGAATTGATCATACAACAAAAGCTTCATGCAAAATAGCTGTCATTCAGTCGTTATAACCAGGAAACAATATAGAACACATTGGATAAGTGTGATCTAAAAGATGACAAGGCAACATTTTGATATGTGATATGGCGATATTGATGCAAAGTATCTCAGAAAACTAGGCTTTTACAGTCCTGTATACCATGTGTTGTGTCTTTTTGTTGATGTCACATAGCGTGTCTATATAGTATGGAGCCATTAGCATGGTAATATAAGATACATGATTCCTCATTGTTTCTGGATACTCAGTATAGTTTATGGTAATGCTTCCCATTGTTAGATCCATGTCTCCTGGAGTTCAGCAGTTCGATGGTGGTGGTGGTGATGGTGGTGGTGCTGCACTGCCTACAGCAACAGCTGCAACATCCCTCCTACATTCAGTCAGGCTTAAGAGAGGAAAGTGAGCCAGCTGCTCTAGGCATACGGTTGCAGGTAGTCATTGGTCATTGTTGTTATTAAATTTAAGGGTGGGCAAGAGTGTGACCATCAGCTCTCATACTACTACTTAGTGCTTTACAGAAAATAAAATATGTACTATTAAACACACTGAAATAACACAGCAGTAACAAAATCGCAAAATACCTAAAAACGATTCTTAAAATATAAAGTGCTACAAAAGTAATTCTACATTATTCTAAATTTTGGCTATTATGCCATCTTGGGAGACACACTGCATGTTATTTCCCATCACCTTTTGGAGCAGCTGAGAAGTGATTCAAAGCCTAATTACCGTTTCATATTTCCAACGCCTCATTTTATGTTAGTTGGCAAATATCCACTCAGACTGTATGCTTCCCTCTCATATGCAAACTGTGTGCACTTTTCTGCGGCTGTACTGATTTTCATATACCGTATCACTGCTCACTGGAGATCATCTTGCCAGAGAAGGAACCCATGTGTCAAAGGGCAATGCTCCAAAGCAGAGATAAGTTAACTGAACTCGTTCTACCTCAATGGCCAGAAACGATTGTTTTATGGCTAGATAATAACCATTACTATCATCAGTCTTTCACTTACAGCCAGTCCTGTTCCAAATGACGCACATCTGTGTGTTTAAACAATGAGATCATAGTCAGTAAGGAAACCTTACAATTTTCCATAGCAGGTACTGTATGAGCCTTCTTGGCTGCAGAGTCCACCAATATGTTACCGCAAATTCCTGTGTATTGGGAGATCCATCAAGATGCCTCCTCATTCCCCAGCTTCAAGCCTGATGTACTGGATAGACTGAAATTGTTACTCTGCACGTTAAGTGGACTTGATAACTCACAGTGCACTCATTAGTTGGAAGAGATGAGAAACTTTGTTGCCAAGTATGTGTCAGCTGCTACAGTGCCCATAATAGATGGACTTATTTCTCAAGCTGTAGATCCATAATGAGAGATTCCTCTAGAATGTAGAACATGCCATAATAGCATAATATGTTTTTACAAAAGAGGTGTGCTAACTTTCTTTCCACAGATCTTAAATCAATGTGTTCTCAAGGATGTGAGATAAGCAAAAAGTCTGAAACATATTTTCACTTAAAAGTGATACCAAACTTCTCAAAAATGAATAAATTTCTATCCACTGATAGGTATTAGATGATTGTTAAGCTATTGTAGAGACACATACGCTTATGAAGACCACATTACTGAAATGAAGATGTGCGGATATTAGATTAATGTAAAAGCAAGTATTTTATGCTATTAACAATATATACATTAGTTAGTCCTGCTAAGAAATTTGTTACTGGTTGGGATTTGGCCATGAGTAATTAGTTAGTTACTTAATTACATGTATCATAGATCATTTGAACGATTCTTTTATTAACATGTACACATTTTTGGTACTATTTGTGCAACTACACTTAAAAAACAAGATTTTTTCAGGCTACCAGTTTTTAAACAGAAATTTGTCCATAGAATAGTACGTGTTGTCGATGTGGAATTATTTTAGGTAAGATTTAAAACTTGTTTTGTTACCTGTCAGACATTTGATGTTATTGGGAAAAGATAAAAACATTTTCTCAGTGCATATCGAAGTCTATTTGCAACCATTGACAACTTTAATAATAGGAAATTAGAAAGTCATTTTTTTCTCTAGTGTTGTAGGCATTGACACCACTTTTGTTCTCAAATTGTGATGGGCTATTTATGATGGATTTCATTAGATAATATATTATAACAGTGCAGTTAAAATGTCTAACTTCTTGAAGAGGCACTTATATGATGACCATGGGTAAACACCACACATTATTCTTACTGCTCATTTTTGTTCATTATTTTCTTTCTAAGTTGTGATTTACCCCAGAAAATTATTCCATAACACAGTATTGAGTTTAAATATGCAGAGTATGTCAGGAGGAGATTAGTTTGTGAATAAGAGTAAAAAGTATAAAAAGAGTAATAGTAGCTGCACCTAAATGAGAAGGTCAGTAACATGTTTCTTCCACATAAAGGTTTCCATTAATATGTACACCCAAAATTTTTATCCAATTTACTGACTACCATTCAGGTACTACATCGGTATTGTTGGCATGACTACTTGTTGTAGAGAAGTGAATATAGTGCGTTTTTTGAAAATTTAGGGGTAGTCCATTTTCAGAGAACCACTTAATAATTCTTTGAAAAACCATCGTTAACAATCTCTTCTGTAGCTGTCTCCCTAATGGGATTTATTTAACTCCAGTACGTCTGAACAAAGTACAAATTCTGCTTGTTGAATGTTAAATAGAAAGTCATTCACATAATTATGCAACAGGAGTGAACCCAAAATTGAACCCTTTTTAATTATCCAGTACAACTTTTTTTCATTCTGTTTCTTAAGTACGATTCATAATAGTTGTGTGTAAAGGCTACAGTTCCATAAAACTACGTGATCAGACGCCTTGGAAAACTCATAAAAAGTTCCAGTTGGCTATAATGTATTATTTAAGACATACAATATGGGATGAGTGAATGTATAAATAGCGTTTTCAGTCGAGAAACTCTTCTGGAACCCAAACTTTGATATGCTAAGTAAATTGTTTTTACTGACATGTGAGATTACCTGTAAATACACAACTATTTCGAATATTTTGGGAAACTGTGTCAGTAAGGAACCTACATGATGATTATTAATCTTTCTTGTCACTTTTTTATGAGGAAATTTAACAGCTGCATTTTTGACCTGTCTGGAAAAATTCCATCTGCTAGTGATACATTACATGTATCTCTAAGGACATTACTTATGAAGTTAGACAACTTTTCAGATCCCATTTGAAATTCCATTGACACCATAGTAATTACTTTATTTTAGCGTTTTCGTAATTCCATTAGTTTCAGTGAAGGGTGTTGATGCTACTTCCAGTTGCTTAAAGTTTTGTGGAATGGCATTTTAATGTACTCTTCTGATTCTTCAACTGAATCCTGTAATCCGATTTTTGCTTAGAAAGTGATTGTTAAAAACACATGTAACTTGTGAATTATCAGTCGCAACATTGTTATACTGTTTAATCGTTTTTGTATCTTGTACACTGACTGGCTGTCCTGTCTCCTGATAGACAGTATCCAATATAGTTTTAATCTTACTATCCACATTATCAATTTCTGTCGGGATGTACATACTCCTTTGCATTTTAATGACTAAACTTAAAATTTTACAGTATATTTTGTGGTATACATGTAATGTCAGACCTTGTTTTATTCTGACTTTTATATAGATTTCCCTCTTCCTCTTACATAAAATTTTAATTCCCTTATTTATCCATGACTTACTTTTTTTTTAATGGATTTTTCCAGATAATTTTTTACGAAAGCAGCTGTCAAATATTGACACAAAGTTACTGTGGGATGAATTGAATGTGACATTAACTACTTCTTTCTAAACATACCTAATCCTGTGTCATCTCTCCTAATTTACTCTTTAAACATTGCATCATGTTCTCATCAATAAGTCTCACTGTTTAGTATGAACCTGTCTCAGGGCTGTAAGGTGCTATATTGTTTATTTCCATTAATTGTGCATCGTGATGAGATACTCCATTAACAACTGGGTACACAATGTTTCAGCCTGAACATTGCTTATAAAAATGTTATCAATCAGTATCTTACTGTCCCTCTGCACTTTATCTGGAAACCTGTCTGCTGAAATCAATCCTTTAGGCTCCTCTGAAAGTAAATTTTAGTAGTGGCTAAACTTTTATAGCAGCTGGCAAGTTATTGGAAATGTGTATTCCTAGCTAATGGATGGCTTTCTGGACCAAAGCGACTGATTTTAAATCCTAAACTAGGTTATTCTTATTTCTAGTGTTTAGTCTATGAACTGAGCTGTCAGTTTGAAAAGGAGATAGATAAGTTATGATAAATTTCATTAAGGAAGAAATATATTGGGAAGCAGCAATTAATAACCCGTTTCCTTAAACAAGCCTGTCAGAACGGTGTTGAATTCACACTACTAACTATGGTATCTGTAGTGTTTTTGTCGACCATGCACAGTGCATCATGTGCAACTCACACATCTGCAGAAGAGACATTTAAAGCGGCCGACGTGAGCTGCTGCTAGAAAGGGCTCGCTGTATGCTGCCATGTGGCGCTACAGGACGCCGAATTCGTGTCACCTCATTGCCTGCAATTGTCTTTGCACCATACGTATTTTTAGTCCATCGCACTCAGAGCTCTGCCTCAGATTATCCTTAGGTTACTGTCAAGTCATGAAGAATTTATGGATTTTCAGATACACAATACGAACCTAGCATGATACTATTGCTACTCCAGCTACTAGTGAATACTGTAATTCACTACTAGTGGGACAGAGAGAAACTGCAGTGAGACTGAAGGATACGAAGTTATGTATGCTTAAAACTGTGTATATTGTAGATAAATACATTCACCATTCTATCATTCTATAGAGTTTGATATGTTTTTAGAGTATTGGTTATCAGCCTGGTCCCTTCTGTCCACTAGTGGGCATTCCACCTACCATGGTGGGTGGTAGGTGATTGGGAGCTAAGAAAATGGTTCAAATGGCTCTGAGCACTATGGGACTTAACATCTGTGGTCATCAGTCCTCTAGAACTTAGAACTATTTAAACCTAACTAACTTAAGGACATCACACACATCCACACCCGAGGCAGGATTCGAACCTGCGACCATAGCGGTCACACGGTTCCAGACTGAAGCGCCCAAAACTGCACGGCCACACCGGCCAGCTTGGGAGTTAAAGACATTTTTATTAGATTTTCATAAAATTTTGACAAAGTAATCGTTAAGTAATTATTATTATGTGCTTTAACTTGCTGCAACTCTGTTCTATAAATTTTATATCTTAAAGTTACTTCCCTACTTTATAAATCACCTTATTGTGGAACAGGCAGGTAGTTGGAAAATTTTATTACCAACAGAGATATAAAAGTGGGCGGTAGGTAAAAAAGGTTAGCTGTCCCTATTCTAGAGCACTTTTGGCCTCAGAAAACTTCAGGTTGACTTGATGAAGTAAAATTTTGATCTTGTACAACACATGTAATTAAAGTAAGCAAAGTATGACTATTGTTTATTTTTATATATACCTATGCCCAACATGCCCAAATTGCAAATAAAGATTGGCTTAAGTGTATCAGCAATTCTGTGGTATGGTCCTCCTACCTGAATTCATTAGCAAACGAATCTAACACTTTTAATCTCTTATATCTGCTTTTCATCACATTTTAAATGTATGCATGATGAAAACCTCTTACAAGCTCTGAAATGCATATAGTGAGCCTTTTCGAAGTTGAACCCATCTTATGGTCTGTACTTTTTCTTATATTATTGGTGAACTTTCATCAGTAACATTACCAGATACCAAGCTTGGTTTGCTTTCAGGTGATACAAATGGTGCAATAAATAACAAAACAAGCAAAGTTTTATAAATGGTGTTGAATGGAATTTCCATAGGCATTAATTAATGGTTTTTGCAGGTCGCCTAGCCAGTCTAATTGCTATTCCAGATTTTTATTTTCTTTCCAATTTTCCAATTTGTTATTCTCATGCAGTGGTCAAGTACAATTCATTGTGGCCTACATGCAAAGTAGGATCATTGCTTCAGCAAAGGTAGCTTGATGCTGTGGAACATGCTGACACTCAAGTAACTATGGACTTGGTGTTTAGTGACCATTAACTGGCATCAGCCCTTCAGGTACCAGTGAAGTGATCCTCCTCCTGCTCTCCTTACTTCTACGACATCATTCTGACGCTGAAATTAACATCTTCTAATGACCACCATAACTGGATGGTGGAACATGGGCCAACATAGATGTGCCTATCTGCATTCTGCCTAATGAAAATAATGAGTTTCCTTTTAACTATTTTATTATAGAAACTCTCTTCAGATGCCCACATTCCTGTCTGTCCTGTCTAGGCCCCCCTCTGCACCTGCACATATGCTTACAAAATTCTTTGTCATTAAATTCTGAAAAGGTACCTTGAATGCAGTTTGGAACTTGTAATGTGTTTTCTTCAAATGCATATCTAAAATATGATGACAATTAGAAGAGACTGACAGTACTTAATTCGTGGAATTAGAAAATATTTTACTTTCATTCCATAAGTTCATATGGGATCTGTTTTTTGTTGTAACTCATAAAACCACGTTAAGGTTTTCCAAGTCCAAAAGCGTGTAATATGAGTTATTTTTGATAGGAAGTCGGAAGACCTGTTGAAGAAACTAGGGATACTAACTACTGCTTCCTGATGTATTTATTCCGTAGTGAAATTTGTCATTAATAATGTATCTTTTTTCCAGATCTTCAGTTATAAGAGCTCTGCACTCTTACATGTGGTATTATTTTTTGATGTTATTTATTTTTGATTTACTTATTCTCACATATGAAGTCTGGCTGGCTATTGATGGTTGTAAATGACTGCCGATCAAATAACATCCTGTTGTTGAAAGAATAAAAAATTATATCACTCATCGCAAATAATGTCTTATAGAGAAGTAGCGTTTAAGTGCCTGTGTGCATAGCACTTCAGTGTGAGCAGTGATGCAAGTAGTCGACATAAAAATTTTATTCTGATGAACAGGTAACTATTCGAACAGAGCAGGAGAGGACTGGCTTGTAGACATGCATCAGAGTCAGGAACAGCAGGTACTCTAAAATTTCAACGTGAAAGTTGTTGTGGTACCCCATGGCAACAAAGCTGTCAATGTTTGCTGTGAATCCTTAGGAAATAGTGAAAAATATGTTAGTTATCCTAAATATTACTGTTCTCGTATTAGAACAATCATTTTCCAATTCATTAAGGAGCTGTCATTTTTCTGAAGAGGTGTAGTACAAATAGGAATACATCTAGGAGTGTTCAATAAATAAGGCAACACATTTGTTTCTGAAAACAATTTGCTTTTATTCAGAATTCCAATACACCATTCCTGCATATTTTAGATCTGGTAGCCACGAACAGACCAGACCTCATCGACGGTGTCAGTGTTGAGACAGGGATTAGTGATCATGATGTTGTCGTTACGACTATGGTTACGAAAGTTAAAAAGTCGGTCAAGAAGGCTAGGAGAGTATTCTTACTAGAAAGAGCAGATAAGCAGTTGTTAGCATCCCACTTAGTAAATGAATCGACTTCATTTACTTCCGATACGATGGACGTGGAAGAATTATGGGCAAATTTGAACACATTGTAAATCACGCATGGGAGAAGTATGTGCCGAAAAAGTGGGTTACGGACGGAAAAGTCCCACCGTGGTTTAACAGCGCAATTCGGAGAATGCTCAGGAAGCAAAGACAGTTGCACTAGCGGTACAAGAAAGATCAGGAGAATGAGGACAGGAAAAAGTTAGTAGAGATTCGTGCTTCTGTAAAAAGAGCGATGCGCGAACATACAACCGCTACCACCGTCATACCTTAGCAAAAGATCTTGCTGAAAACCCAAGGAAATTCTGGTCATACGTAAAATCGGTAAGCGGGTCGAAGGCTTCCATCCAGTCACTCACTGATCAGTCTAGCCTGGCAACGGAAGACAGCAAAATGAAAGTTGAAATTTTACATTTAGCATTTGGGAAATCTTTCACGCAGGAGGATCGTACAAACATACCGCCGTTTGAGTCTCGTACAGATTCGCGTATGGAGGACATAGTGATAGATATCCCTGGGGTTGTGAAGCAGCTGAATGGGTTGAAAATAAATAAATCGCCAGGTCCTGATGGGATTCCAATTCGGTTTTACAGAGAGTACTCTACTGCATTGGCTCCTTACTTAGCTTGCATTTATAGCGAATCTCTTGCCCAACGTAAAATCCCGAGCGACTGGAAATTAGCGCAGGTGACGCCTGTATATAAGAAGGGTAGAAGGACGGATCCTTAAAATTACAGACCAATATCCTTAATATCGGTTTGTTGCAGGATTCTCAAACATATTCTCAGTTCGAATATAATGAATTTCCTTGAGACAGAGAAGTTGCTGTCCATGCATCAGCACGGCTTTAGAAAGCATCGCTCCTGCGAAACGCAACTCGCCTTTTTCTCACATGATATCTTGCGAACCATGGATGAAGGGTATCAGACGGATGCCATATTCCTTGACTTCCTGAAAGCGTTTGACTCGGTGCCCCACTGCAGACTCCTAACTAAGGTACGAGCATATGGGATGGGTTCCCAAATATGTGAGTGGCTCGAAGACTTTTTAAGTAATAGAACCCAGTACGTTGTCTTCGATGGTGAGTGTTCATCGGAGGTGAGGGTATCATCTGGAGTGCCCCAGGGAAGTGCGGTAGGTCCGCTGTTGTTTTCTATCTACGTAAGTGATCTTTTGGATAGGGTGGATAGCAATGTGCAGCTGTTTGCTGATGATGCTGTGGAGTAGGGGAAGGTGCCGTCGTTGAGTGACTGTGGGAGGATACAAGATGACTTGGACAGGATTTGTGATTGGTGTAAAGAATGCCAGCTAACTCTAAATATAGATAAATGTAAATTAATGCAGATGAATAGGAAAAAGAATCCCTTAATGTTTGAATACTCCATTAGTAGTGTAGCGCTTGACACAGTCACGTCGATTACATATTTGGGCATAACATTGCAGAGCGATATGAAGTGGGACAAGCATGTAATGGCAGTTGTGGGAAGGCGGATAGTCGTCTTCGGTTCATTGGTAGAATTTTGGGAAGATGTGGTTCATCTGTAAAGGAGACAACTTATAAAACACTAATACGACCTATTATTGAGTACTGCTCGAGCGTTTGGGATCCCTATCAGGTCTGATTGAGGGAGGACATAGAAGTAATTCAGAGGCGGGCTGCTAGATTTGTTACTTGTAGGTTTGAGCATCACGCGAGTGTTACGGAAATGCTTCAGGAACTCGGGAGGAAAGGAGGCTCTTTTCGTGAATCGCTACTGAGGAAATTTAGAGAACCAGCATTTAAGGCTGACTGCAATACAATTTTACTGCCGCCAACTTATATTTCGCGGAAAGACCGCAAAGATAAGATAACAGAGATTTGGGCTCGTACAGACGCATATAGGCAGTCATTTTTCCCTCGTTCTGTTTGAGGGTGGAGAAGATGTTTGAGGGAGAGAAGATGTTAGTTGTGGTACGAGGTACCCTCCACCACGCACCGTATAGAGGATTGCGGAGTATGTATGTAGATGTATACGTAGACCATATTATTCCCCTTTCGGCTACAAAACACTGTTTTTCAACGTAGTGTCTGTTCAATGCGACGGCCTTACTCCACATTACCGAGAGCGTCTGTGTGCACACATGTTAACACTTTACTGATTGATGTCGGAGTCAACGTGTTGCCATCAATAACCTCCACACCATTCATGTACTGCTTCCCGCAGAGTGCCTCCTTCACTGGTAGTTTTAAGGTGCGAGATACAGGCTGTAGGGTTAAGGAGAAAGAACAGTCCAGTGAGGATTTGTGAGCTCCTCTCGATTGTGAGGTCTTGCGTTGTCATAGAGAAGGAGAAAGTCGTTTGTATTTTTGTGACGACGAACACACTGAAATCGTTTCTTCAATTTCTTGAGGGTAGCACAATACACTTCCAAGTTGGTCGTTGCTCCTTGAGGGAAGACATCAAACGAAATAAACTCTTCAAAGTCCCAGAAGACTGTCACCATGACTTTAACCGCTGAGGGTGTGGTTAGCAGCTTTTTCTTCTGAAGGAAGGTGGTGTGACGCCACTCTATAGATTACCGTTTTGTTTCGGATTCAAACTATAAACCCTACTTTCACCACCTGTAACGATGTTACAAAATAGTGGCCACGATCAGCCTCATAACGAGCAAGCAATTCTGCACAGATGGTCCTTCGTTCCTTTTTATGGTCTTCTGTTAGGAGGCAGGGAGCCCAGTGGGCATACACCTTTGGGTACCCCAGTTGGTGAACGAGTGTGTCAGCTCTACCGGCAGAGATGTTCAATTTAGGAGTGAGGTGTTTGATTGTGATTCGTCGATAACCTCGAAAGAGAGTGTCTGCACATTCCAACATTGCAGCAGCCACAGCTGTGTGTGGCCGTCCGGCACGCGGGAGATCGGACAGGCTTGGATGACTTCGTTGCGTTGATGACAGGTGCCTCGCCCAACGACTCACCATGCTTTTGTTCACTGGCAGGTCTCCGTAGACCTGCAAGCGCCTAAAGAATGTGTGCGATGCTCTGGTTTTCCACCAAAATAAACTCAACGACAGCTAACTGCTTGGAACGCATCTCCGTTACAGACGCCACTTTGCTGGCTACGTATAGTGGCGCCACCTATCGTAACTACATGAAACCACAGGGCGGAAGCGGGAATATTCCGCTATGTCCCACAGCAGTTTCGCATTTTTTCAGCTGAAACTGACCAAGAAAAAAATGTGTTGCATTACTTAGTGAAAGCACCTCGTACTATAGTCTCACTAAGAATAGTTGTACATGGCAAAACTACGACAAAGACACAACCTGCAACAGTTTTCAGAAAAGCCATCTGATAGCCACACCACAGTTACGGTGATTTTATTTAAAATTTTCAGAGGTGCTTCGGAATTCAACGGAATGCGTTGCGTAGGAGTGAACTGTAAATGGTGAATTCTAATGATTATGAACTAAGCAACATTTATTTTTGGATTTCTGCATGTGAAGTAACTATAGTGACGCCACGATTGTTGGAGGAAATGACTAAAATCTGAGCTCTGTGAACATTAATGAACTGCCCACTGATAATAATGAGCGTATGAATTCAATTGCAAATGAAGATTCGAATCTAATTCCAGAGTGCAGGCACATAATTTCGTTATGGCTAATGATGTGCAACAGAGTAACATATAGCGATTTCTGTTACAAATGAGGACAGAGTCAGGCAAGGACGGCAGAAAATAAGGCAAACTATAATATCAAGATGGCATGGGCGCCGACTTTCCAAAATTTCTGTGGGTGGATATCGATGGCGAAACGAGTTATGTGAATTCAGGGTGGTCTCGATGTTTTCCAAAAATGATTACCTTTTATCTGTTTGTTGGTAATATACTGCAGCAACTCGCAGGAGGCACAATCTCTGGTCCCTTATTTTTTGACTGAACATAGTTGTCACTATGTTTAGTGTCAGTTAACATCCACCTGCGATGACAAACGTATGACGAATTTACCCATAGTGCCTAGAAAACGTACTGTTCGAATTCGAAAGTACGTTAATGAAGCAACACTCAATACTGTATTTAACCCTTAACTAACGAGGTGACCTTTCTGTAACGTATACTACGAGGAGTTGTCTCTGAGACCCCTAGCTTCCAACCAAGTTTTAAGCCGTAAATCATTCGAATATTTATGTTATATAACATTTATGGTTACAATTATATAACTGCTGTGTAAATACTTCTTGTTGATTTTCTTGCACTAAATAAAGCCAACAGTATTTTTTTTTATCAAGCAAAAATCACATACTTTTGTGAAGCTTTTTCAATATTACACAAAACGAACTGTTAGAGAGCTGTATTTTACGTTCTGAAAATTTATTATGTCCCTGCAGAAACCAATACTGAACTCGATAGCCAGAAAAAGAAAGGGTGCAAAATTAATATTCAGTAATGTGATCTACACCTTTCTTTACAGCTACTCAGAACACATTTAATTTTAACGAACACTAAGTACTTTGTTGGAGTAACAGAAAGGTTCTCATCACCATTGTCCTGAAGTTCTTCCTCTGAATGGTCCTCTTGTTCGCTGGCAGAATTGTGATCACTGGTTATTGAAAACTCGTTGTGTTCTTCGCCTACTTCTTGTTCTATATCATTAACATCAATCTACATCACTGACTAAAAATTTCATCGAACTTAAGAGTGTGTAAAATTGTCACATTTTTGCTAACACACTTTGTACCGAACTGACGAAAGGAGGTGCGAAGTTCATGAGGCGCGGTCTGGGAGACCCCATCATATGTCAACAACAATCAAATAAGGCGATAACGAAACTGACAATAATAATTTGTAGGGTTGGTGGATATGTGGCGTATAAAAACGTTCCGCCATAATTGATCTACGAGAGTTACTTACAAGGGAACCTCCCCATCGCACCCCCCTCAGATTTAGTTATAAGTTGGCACAGTGGATAGGCCTTGAAAAACTGAACACAGATCAATCGAGCAAACAGGAAGAAGTTGTGTGGAACTATGAAAAAAGAAGCAAAATATACAAACTGAGTAGTCCATGTCCAGGATAGGCAACATCAAGGAGATTGTGAGCGGAGGAGCGCCGTGGTCCCGTGGTTAGCGTGAGCACCTGCGGAACGAGAGGTCCTAGGTCCAAGACTTCCCACAAGCGAAAATTTTAATTCCTTTACTTTCGCAAAGTTATGATCTGTCCGTTCATTCATTGACGTCTCTGTTCACTGTAATAAGTTTAGTGTCCGTGTTTTGCGACCGCACCGCAAAACCAAGCGATTAGTAGACGAAAGGGCGTGCCTCTCCAATGGGAACCGAAAACATTTGATCGCAAGGTCATAGGTCAACCGATTCCTCCACAGGAAAACACGTCTGATATATTCTATACGACACTGGTGACGGCATGTGCTCCACATGACAGGAATATGTTGTCGACCCACCTAACTTGTACACTTGGCGAATGGGTAAAAAGATTCTTCTACCTTTCCCGATTTAGGTTTTCTTGTGGATGTGATAATCACTCCCAAAAAAAGTGATGAAAACATAAGTGTTTGTCACATAAACTGCAACAAATGAATGCAGCAGTTTCACAGTCGCACAGTTTTCCCCGTGCTCTGTCAAAACATATGTTTTTAACGTTTCCAAATTTTTCCGTGTGTAGACCGTCAAATACTGCATATGTCCAAGCAAATCTGAACATGTCCTGGAATTTTGGAGAGCGAAGTTGATTATGTGTGAGTGCCTGAACTTTGATAATTGTGTGAAAATAAAAAATTAAACTTTTGTCTCGAGAGTAGACTTGAACCAAGCACCTCTCGTTCCGCAAGTGCTCACGCTAACCGCGGGACCACGTCGCTCTTTAGATCACATAGTACTTGATTTGCCTATCCTGCACATGGACTACTCAGTTTTTATATTTTGCTTTTTTTTCATAGTTCCACACAATTTCTTCCTGTTTTCTCGATTGATCTGCGTTCAGTTTTTCAAGGCCTATCCACTGTGCCAACTTATAACTAAATCTGAGGGGGGTGCGATGGGGAGGTTCCCTTGTTAGAAAATTCTGGCGCTGTCTGAGTGACCGCACCTCGTGGGTTACAGGTTAAGCTTTTCACACGCGTTCAGTTATCGTGCCACGCTGGAAAACTGCGGAAACTTTTGCCCGGGGAAGAGCTTTTGCTGGACGTATCCCATTAGTTGACCCTCTCTTTTTGTACTATCACCAAGGTAACATCCCTGTTTTCTGAAAATGAGAGCTTCCTGGTCTACAGTCTAAGCTCCCGCTTCCTTCCGAGCTGTGTGTCTCAGAGAACAAGAAAAAGATAAGAATCCAGATTACATGTAAACAACTTCGCTGAAATCGTAAATCCGCTCTTACCTGATTGAAACAAAATAAGCAAAAAATCAACTACAGTACTGAAGTAGCAGGTCACAATCGGCTTCCTTGTGTTTCAGTTTATTCTTTGTTAGTGCTCAATATCGGCAAGTAATTATTTTAAAACAATTGTTGACGAATTGAGTGGGCGTACTGTAGTGTGTCATTTGTAAGAAAACGTCAAAGCCAGCCGAAAATACGTGACTATATTCACAATTTACTTCCACTGTTGTCGTGGGGACTGCCTTTCACTTGGCCAGAGACATGTAAGGAAGGAGTGACGAGGGGGGGGGGGGGGGGGGGGGGAGGGGGTGTTGCGTGGTTGCCTCAGCACACTTTTGAAACAAAGTTACGTTCTAGGTGTTAGAAATTTTAACTTCCATCTCAAACTTTTAACTGTTTATTTTTTGATAATGGTTAGTGAGAAATATTTGTTTTTATTCTACTAAAAATCTTGAGGGTGCGCCACACCCACATGATTCTTTATGCGGGTGCTCGAGCCCCGGAACACCGACGTCACCGGTGCGCACGCAAGAGGGCAGAAAGTCAGGAAGCGACGACAGAAAGACAGGCAACGAGGGCAGACAGATAATGATGGCAGAGGTATTGCAAGAGAAACAGGCAAGGAGGGAAGGATTTCACACAATTAATCAAGGTTCTGATACTCGTTCGCAGGCATTAAAGCAACTCAGATGCGATGTTAATAAATATTATGGTGTGGTCTAAGAACACTGTTAGCAGGCAAAAAGGATGTCACTGGTGTGCAACAAGAGCATTCCATGTTGGATGCAAATATTCAGGAATTGTATAATTATATCAAACGCACAAACACGTGCAGCTCGCTTATTGACGCAACTTCAACTTTCAAAGAAGCTACCGCAGCAATAGCGCGAGTTGAACGAGTTAATCTACAAACACTGATATTGATAATCTAACTTGAACAGTTCAGAGTTGTCATTTTTCGTATTCCGAGTAAAAAGGAAAAAATAAAGAAAGGAAACGACCATTCTGTATGACACGAGTGCTGGCACGCGGACGGGGGGAAAAATCACGTTGTCAAGCAACATGCAATGTTTGATGATTATTAGAATGCAATTCTATCGGAAATGTTCGTCCAGAAAGAAAGAAAAGAAAGGTTAAAGAGAAACAGTTTTTCCTCAGTAATTACCAACAAATTGAAGAGAGACAGAGATATTTCTTACAAAAATATTGTGACCAAAATAGCTTCTTTCTGTGCCAGTGAAATTTTCGCGTTGCATATATATTCGTGTGATGCTAATTTTCTCCCGCAGACGTTGAAGGAGGACCGAGACACCGCCAGATGCGAACATTTTTAGTGGTTATAATACTTGTATGCTTTGCAACATATGACGTCACAGGAGCCAACCGCAGCAGTTCGTGTCACACAGTTGGTTTTAATCTGAGGTGCAGCCAGTTAACATTGTTTTGATTTAGCACTCCGTTTACGCAAGGAAGATATGGAGTCGCCTCTCCGGTAGCTGATGCAGGATGCCGTTAACCACTGAGCCTCTGGCCACAAAGTAGGAAATGCGCGCGCACTCCTGGTATCTTTACGACGATTCAGTGAAGTCATCATAATAGTCTGCACTCATTACCCTCCCTTTTTACTCGTTACAGTAAGATGCTCCCACTCTTCCATATCGTTTCGCAAGAGGAATCCGCATCACTGAATATCAGTTTACATGTCACGATATAAAATGCCAAGAAGGCTTTATTAAAGCAGAGAGTTGGCGTGTGTTTTAAAATGCAATGCGAAACTACAGATGTCACGTAAAATGAAAATAAAACACAATAGTATGTAATTAAATAATCCTACAAACAATTTTGTGAGCTACGGTGCTACCATCGCACATTGCTCACTTCTTTTCTCTTTCATGTTTATCCATCAAATGTTGTGTTACTTGTTGACATGAAATTATGAAACTGTCCTAAGTATGTATGTTCCCAGTCTGATTATGAAGATCTATTCGTTTTTTTTTCTAGTATAAATTCCACATGTTTTGCCTGCTTTCACACTTGCGATAATCATTCGACACTGACTGTAGCGAATGACTTTTCATACTGCGAAAATATACGTTGCACTTTAATGTCAAATATTAAAGGGAATGTATTACTGTATTACGTATATAAATTATGTTTAATGAATCATGTTTCATGCTTGTCAACAGATTATGTGATAGGTTAACAGCTTAATGTTATACAATGTGGTTCCGTGATGACGTTACAGTCAGGGATGACGGAGAAGGTAAATGTATCAATTTGAGGGACCTAAAACAGAAACGACTGGGTCGAAAGGTATCAGTGACAATCTATTCAAGTTCCACCTTAACCTCCTGCAGTGCACAAACCAAGGGACCCAACTTCCGAGCCCTGACCATGACGTACAGAATTCCTTCTGAATACTTCCCAGTCCCCTCAGACATCTCCCCTGTCAAAGGACTATTAACGGCGCATGTAAGATGACATCAGAGAGACCGAAAACAGTAATAATGAATTCCACCTACCGCAAGCTACTACATTTACAACAGTTATTCAAAATAGCGTCCATGAGTGTCAAATGTAGGCATTGCATCATCGCACAAAGTTCCGTCACACACATTCTGATATGCCTGGTGTCGTTTGAACAGTGTCGCAGCCATCAAGGATTCCATGCGGGAGCTCCTCTTCAGTGTATAAGGCGTCTCGTACACAAGACTTTACACATGGCCCTACAAGAAGAAAGTAAGTGGGGTGAGATGAGGTGAATGTGCTGGCCACGAAACAGGACATCCTTTGCCTATTAGCGCATATTTAAAATATGCATCGCCAAACAGGCGGCAGGGCAGAAGCCAGAACGAGTAAGTTATATTGAGAATGCAAAGGCGACACCGCAGGATGTGCGTTGGCCGGAAAAGTGACATAGACTCACGAGGTATCACGTGACGCCACATGACGAAGCGCAACTCAAGCGTTGGCGGTAACCATATATGGTCACATACGAGGGCCGGAAGGGTGGTGACCAGACGCCATCGTGGAAGGAGTCGACGCTGTCTATAAAGGCGATAGCACCGGCGCCCGGAAGGAGAGTAGGAAATTTGGAAATTTGTGATAAGGACTATGGGACCAAACTACTGAGGTCATCAGTCCATAGGCTTACGCACTACTTAATCTAACTTAAACTAACTTAAGCTAAGGACAACACACACACCCATGACCGAGGGAGGGCTCGAACTTCCGACGGGGAGCCGCGAGGACCGTGACAAGATGCCTCAGACCGCACAGCTACCTCGCGCACGAGGGAGAGTTCAGTTCAGAAAGCGGTCCAGGAGGGACCTTCGTGCAGGTCAAGCCCAGGGCTTGGAGTTGTGTAGCTTTGCCCTGGCCCTGTTCGTGTCTCTGAATTAACCACGTACCTCCCTCCATGGGTGTAGGACAATCAGGAATAGTGTACATTCATAGAGGTCACATATTCAGTTTTGCTCCAACGAGCACTTAAAGATTGTAGTTATCCAAGTCCTGCCTGTTTCTTCGTATATTTCCGACCGAGTTCCATAACTACTTCAAAATATCGTGTTAGCCTTCTCCATGTAGTTAACTGGACGGACCACCCTCCCCTTTCTTATGTCGTTAGGCGTCTTGACCGCTCGCTGGACGCGACACTATCCACCTTTCAGGGAATCTCTGGTTCAGGTGTTCATGAACCCTCATTTCAGAGTGAGGTGGGGCTTATCGTGTTGGAACCACCTCAGTTGACGAATAACAAGTAAAGTACGTTCCAGGAACCTGAGTAGTGTGTTTCTGTTAAATACTGTGTACAATGGTGCATTTAAATGGCAAGAAAGAAGAAACAGGCCTAAACAATAATCACTGACTATGCCTGGACACAAATTGACTGATAATCGGTGTTGACAGCGCTTGACAACTGTAATCTTGGGACTCTCATCGGCCCAAACATGACTATTGCCACTATTTAGCATTCCATCTCTGGTGAAACAGCCTCTATCCATGAAAAGTACATAGGCGGGAAAGTGCGGATCTATTGTAAGGCGCTGCAAGAATGAAAAAGACACGAGATCGGAAGTCAGCAGGAGTCAAAGCATGCCCTTTTTGCGGATGGTAGGGGTGTAGCTGCATGTCCTGTAATACTCGCCAAACAGCACTCTGCAAAACATTCATTTCACGTGCAACTGGTCAAATCCTGATTGCAGGCGCCTCATCCAGTCGACCAAGCATTACAGCTTCTAAGCCAGGAGTCCATGTAATCCATCGTCCTCCTCGACCATTAACACTTAATCGTCGGAAAAGTCTTGCAAATATGGTGTGAGCTGGATGTCTTCTATGTGGGTATTTTGTCCTGTACAATCTTTCCACTTTCCACTTTCATACACGAAAATCATGTCTGCAAGTTCCGTCATTGTGTACAACTCCATTTGGCTAGAACTGATCAACATAAGTGCAACGTGTAAACACAGACGGCAGTCTACTACAACACAGATGCTGTACACCAGGACTGCTCATTTCAGTACACAGTACGCCATCTGCATTAGATTACTTATTATCGCAACCAGTACACCTGAGTGATCATCAGGATTTCCTACCCAACAATCACAGCAAAAACAGCACCATTACATGTAAACCGTTATCAGAGGTTTCAGAACGATTTTACATTGTAACCTTCTACTTGGTCCTTTCTGCACCTGTGTCCCTTGCCTTAAATTGATACATTTACCATTCTCTATCATCTCTGAAAGTACGTAACATCATCACAGACTCGTCCAGTGTTTTTTGCTAAGTGACGACGTTGCATTGAAGAATCAGGGAAGCAGGTTTAGAGTTTCTTGGTTTGCACTGATCAGCCACAACATTATGACCATCGACCTACTGTCGATATAAACCCATCCAGACGATAGCAGCGTCATCTGGCGAGGAATGGCTGCTACTCAGACAAACGCATGGTGGTTTCAGTATCAGACTGTGCGTAAAATGGGGAAGATGTACGATCTATCTGAGTTTGACGGAGGGCATGTTGTGATGGCCCAGAGGCTCGGCACGGGCATCTCGGAAACTGCACGACTTGTTGGGTGTTCAAGGAGTGCTGTGGTGAGTGTCTTCAACACATGGCAAAACCAAGGTGAAACCATGTCCAGACATCGTGACCTGGCCGGTCACCCCTCATTACAGCTGTCAGAGACTGGTAAAACAGGACAGGCAGCGAACTGTGGCGGAACTAATACCAAACTTTAATTCTGGACAGAGTGTAAGCGTGTCTGAACTCACAGCACACCGAACACTCATAACAATGGACCTCCACAGCCAACGACACATGCAAGTGTCAATGTTACAATCCACGATATCGGCAACTACGATTGAAATGGGCACGTTACTGTCAGCACTGGACATTGGCGCAGTGGCAAAGCCTTGCATGGTCTGATAAATTCCGATACCTTCTTTGTCATGCCAATGGGAGGGCGCGGATCCGTCGTCTTCCAGTGGAACAGCTCCTTGATACCTGTACTTGGGACAGAGACAAACTGGCAGCGGTTCCATAATGCTCCGGTGAACATTGCATGACTCCAGTGGAGCTCGTGCGAGGTATCATGATGGTCAAGAGTATTGTACACTGATTACAGACCACGTTTCCCGACAGCAGTGCCATTTTTCAACAAGATAATGCGTCATGTCACAAGGCCAGGAGTGTGATGGAGTGGTTCGAGGAACACAGTGGTGAGTTCCAATTGACATACTGACTGTCCCCCCCAACTCGCCAGATCCGAACCAGATCGAACACATCTGGGATGTGATTGAACGTGGTGTCAGAACTCATCGCCCCCTCCCCGTCTCTGGAATTTACGGGAATTAGGTGACTTGTGAGTGCAGGTGTGGTGCCAGCTCCCTCCAGCCACCTCCAAAGCCTCGTTACTTCCATGCCATGATCGTCGTCGCTGTTGTATGTGCCTAATGTGGATATACCGGCTATTAGGTAGATGGTCATTAAGTTCTGGCTGATCAGCGTACTTACATGCCATCGTTCTTGACAAATGACAGGCGTTTAGTTTGGCAGATGTTGATATTTGTGGATTTAAATGCATTTATGATCTATTATTTCACAGTTATGAGATATTACTTCACATATTTTGGTATTTATACACTGCTGTGTGCCAGGTGGCTCTGTTGGAAATTCTGTTTCGTTTTGATAAGTGCTACTCTCATCACATTGTGGCGAAATTCGAGACTGCAGGCATACCACACATACAGCTCATTTCCCATGGCACTGAGATCTGCAATCTGTGGTGGGAGGCATATAGTAAAATCAATGATGACAGATCCAGTTCTATGACAAGCAAGGCAGGTCATAGTCAGGGAATATATTCACTTCATATAAAGAGAACTAGACATGAATGTACAAGCTGTACTCACATGCCACCTACATATTGCTGGTATACTTTCAACATTTTCCTGGGAATGGACAGACTGAACTTCATTTGCGGACAATGAACTGCAATGACAGTGAGCATACACCGGGCAACATGGCAAGTCTGTGTGGCTAGTGGGAGCTCAGATGGAGGCACGTAGCGTCAAAGACAGCAGAATAATTATCAACCTGACGAATAAAAGAAAGAACTAAATACCACTACACTCTTTGTCCTCTCTGAAGGGCGCAACTGTACCCCTACTCCATACAAAATACCGGAACAAGACATTATTAGCGGTGCTGAAGAAGCAATCCATAGCCTGCCAGCGGAAAAGGTGCAGGAAATTTGCATGATCACGACTTCCAAAACGTAATATAACAGTAACAGAACAGAGAGCAGTAACATTGCTAAGAGAAGATGACATTGCCCAACTCCTCGACAGCAGACTGGACCTAGCACCAGCTCCCTGGACGTCCTGTTAATGAGCACCAGATAAATCACACACTGCATTGAACTACTCTTTTGTTGCAGGAGCTTTCAGAACAGAAACCCATATAGACAACTCTAATGTGGGATACTGAGACCCTGCCACTTCCCTTAGTGCATGCCATCCTGTTTTGGAAAGGGTGCTTTCCAGAACAGTCAGTGCCCCGTAGTATCCTGCAGTTGAGTGCAATTCTACCTGTATCCTGTAAGCACACGCATTCCCCCCCCCCCCCCCCCCCCACCCAGTACTGCATGGTGACTCAATCACAGGTTATTTCAGAACTTTTACTATGAGTGTCATACTGGGCCATTTTTTCAAAATACAGGACAGAGGGTCCGGTAAGGCACTCAGCCACATACTTCACCTCGACGTCTACTGACTTGTCTGTGATTTGGTAAATGGCGTGTCCAGCTTCATACTACTTTCAAGGGATGCTGTCACTACACTCGCATCTATTAAAGTCCGAAATATTGCTGAGGATCATGTAAGTATTGGGACAAGGCCGGTCCCATTCCAAAGTAACATTATCCATGATGGCGGCCTTGACGTCAGAGACATTATGAACTGTTTTGATAACACCGCCACCATTCCAAAGCATCGTTATTCGACAACAACAAGGTCGCACCCAGTGTATCCGGCACGTGATGCGTCTCTAGTCTTTATTACCGCCATCAAGTCAGCTGATGGCGTTGTGGGGTGGTGGAAATGGCTGCAACCAATACGATCCCTTAATTGAGTCACATGTTCGACTTCTACCAATAGGATTCAACTATCCTATGACCTCATTGTAGGAGATATATAGGTTAAGTTCTGGGACCTCAGTCTTGGTCACTCAGTCAGCGGGAGACTAAGAAGAACAATCATGAAGCGCCAGTCGACCTCCAGTGCAGTCACTCAGAACAGGATCAAATGGAAAAGTAAGTATCATATTTCACATTATTCTGTCTCGTTCATTATCCTTATTATTATTCAATGTTTTCACTTATTCGCTAATATCTAATCATTCATCTTCTTTTTTCAACAGAGTCAAGCGCCACCATGCTTAGCTCCGCAGACGCGTCAGAACCTGCATCATCATTAGCTTCGTCAACCATCTCATCCGGACCTACACCAGCGGCAGCCGACTCATCTGATCCAGTAGCGACCACGTGGGATCCTGTAGCCCACCTAGCTCACATGTTGGAGCAGGACAAGGAGTTGCTGCTCTCCGTCCCACTCAGCAACTTGTGTGATGAAGACGCTCGATCTGCTCACCACACAACGACTTCAACCACTGGTGGTGTTAAAGATCAACTAAATGGTGGTCAGTACTGGATGCCGACATATAACTCATCACAATCGAACACTCCTATGATAGTGCAACCACCGAGTTTAGATACTGTAAATAAAAAGAATACGTCTAGTGCAGCAACTCTATTCACCACGACATATAATTTAACCTCCAGTGGTTCCAAACATGTGAACATTGCTATAGACGTCCATCATGTCTGGGGGATCCAAGCAATAATGGAGATTGAAAATATTTCCAAAAGTGTTAAAGTCCCGATTCCCGAGTTCGACTGGGCCGGGATCTGTCATGCAGGGCGCTACATCAATCAACAAATGACCACCGAATATGATCCAACTCATTCCCCACCAGACATTCGTCTTGCCGATGTCACACTTTCCATTACTACTGTATATGATGACTGTGCCTTATGCACTAAATCAGGTGTCAACAGCGTCTATCTAAGACATCCGTCAGTTATCAAATTATTCAACCTAGACTCCTCTATACGGTTTGCTCTCGAGAGACTGAATCGTTGGGTCCCTAGCATAGAGGCAGCATATAGTGATGTTAAAAACTCTCTATGTGTTAATAATATACATATAGACGATTTTGAGCAGCATCTTCGTTCGCATATGGCCATTAAAACTACAGACTTCCAATTGAAATGCGTGTGTCAAAAACCAGAGTACTCAGAGTCACCTATTGGGCTGCGTGAGATACATGCGGAATTTATCGCCAACCAGAGAGAATTATTTGGTATATATTGTACAGGTTCTAAGAAGAAACGTACAGATTATGATGACACCCCAGAAATTGTACATCCAATGTATGATTTTTAAATAAATAATTTATATCTAATCTTATCTCCTGTTTCTCTTTTATTTCATACCACCACTCCTATTATAATCAAATTGTTCCAATAATTTTTTAATTCTACTCAAATTATGATCATGTTACTCTTCATACTTGTGTTCCTCGTGTAGACAGTATAGCTCAATCGGTTAAGTGATCGAACTATACTGGCTACACACAAATATTATTATTATTATCCTCTCAGTTATATTTTCTATATATGTGTCAAGTACTTGTTTGTACATGGCTCATTTACTATCATGGCTGGCTGGGTGAAGCACCCTCGCCACAAGGACTTTGTTGTCGGTGATTGGTCATGTGAAGATTCAAGTGAAGAGCAGAAGAAGAAGAAGAACAAGAAAAACGGAATTCTCCTTCCCGATAATATAAGAGCAATTATTGTAGGCCCATCCAACTGTGGCAAGACTAATGTCCTCATGACTCTGCTAACTCATGTGCAAGGTGTCCGATTTTAACATGTCTGTCTATTCTCAAAAACACTCTTTCAACCCAAGTATCAGCTATTGCATGAGATATTTCGAGGTGTAGATGGCGTTACATACACAACATTCAGTGAAAGCTCTGATATCCCCCCACCTGAAGAAACAAAACCAAACACAGTATTCATATTTGACGATGTTGCAGTAGAAAACCAAGACCAATTTCGAAAATATTTCTCTTTCGGTCGCCATATGGGTGCTGACGTATTTTATCTAAGTCAAACATATTCCAGAATCCCCAAACAACTTTTTAGGGATAACGCAAATCTCATTATAGCCTTCAAGCAAGACAATCTTAATTTAAGACACATTTACCAAGCACATGTAGGGACGGATATGTCGTTCAATGATTTCTTAAAGATATGTGCAGACTGTTGGAACCATTCACAGTATGGGTTTCTCGTTATTGATAAAACAAGAAAACTGTTGATGGCAGATACAGACGAAACTTTCAAGAATTTTTGCATATATAACAAGGTAATAGACGTTAGCACATCAGTCTACGCCATACCATGGACAAATTCGCGCGTATGTCCACCTCTCAACCTGAGATGATTGGTGTACACAGACAGAACATTCGCTTGTACTTGGATGCGAAAATTCAGGCTATGGCTCTTAAAGTTGCAAGTATGCGCAGGGAACTAGAGACCTATTACCAAACCCTTCTGAGAATGGTGAATGCGTTAAATGAGCTAGTTAATCAAGTCAGTAAGAAAGCAACCGACCTAACTGGAAAGGTCGATGGTATTCAGGGAAAAATAGATGTAGACCTGATTGTTGTCGATAAGGGCGATCATGATCATACTAAGAAGCTGAAGAAAATGAATGCATATATGAAGCCCCACGTCGCAGAGATGTCTGATTAGTATACGTTGAGATGTCGACGACCAAACAGAAAGTCATTCAAGCACGTAAAGCAGTCCGAGAGAAATTACGGCTGCTTAGGTTAGGGCATATTGATCGTCAGCAAACACTAAGAGAGACCTTTAAACCCGTTACTGAGTCTCTCTGACAGCTCTCACCAAAAACAAAAACGACCCAAAACGACAGTCTTGCCATTGATGAATTCATTATTAGTCACGCACCAGGTCAGATAGATAGAACATTCGGCGTTAGCCCGGGAAGACCGTACATGTTGCGCGCGCATCTCATAACTGTAACAGAAGACAAAATACAAATAGCTATTTTTTATAGAGAGAGAGAGAGATTCAAAAGGGGTAAAAAACGTAAGCCGGAACACACACACAGAACAAGTGGAGGAGCGATCTTTATAGAGAGCATTATAAAAGATATGTAGCACTCATACACAGAGTTAAAGGGTGTAGATATCAGAATACTGTAAATGTACTTACCAGGGAATGGAACTTCGTCCACATGAGCACGTTTGCTGCTCCTGCTGCTGCTGCTGCTGCCACTGGCGGATTGTGATCGCTTCATTTTTGCACGTTTAATTACGATGACGTGACAAGTATTGGATGAATGAAGTATACGAGCAGTGTGAGAGTGAGGTGGGCCGTGCACTGATATATATAGGTCCTGCCTAGCGCGGGGTTGTGACATAGAGAGAGATGGCGCTAACTCTCTCTCTCTCACAACCCCGCAGTCCAATAGGTGACTCTGAGTACTCTGGTTTTTGACACACGCATTTCAATTGGAAGTCTGTAGTTTTAATAGCCATATGCGAACGAAGATGCTGCTCAAAATCGTCTATATGTATATTATTAACACGTAGAGAGTTTTTAACATCACTATATGCTGCCTCTATGCTAGGGACCCAACGATTCAGTCTCTCGAGAGCAAACCGTATAGAGGAGTCTGGGTTGAATAATTTGATAACTGACGGATGTCTTAGATAGACGCTGTCGACACCTGAATGGGACCGGCCTTGTCCCAATACTCATGTATCTTGCTGCACATGGTTGCCTGTGGCCTGCGATACAAATCACCCAACATATACAGAACATATGAGAGAGGAAAACACCGTTAGTAGGGCAAGTTTGGTACTTTTATGGCTTTAATTGGCATCACTGGGTTGAGCCCTGATCAGCTGATGTATCAAAATTGTTTTGTTTATAGCCTCAAAAATACATTTCAAGCTGGCGAGTCTGCTTGGAACGTCCACATTACTTGAACAGCGTTCTGTTACTCATTTTTTGCTTGCTGAAGGTGAGAAACCAGTGAATATATACTGCAGCATGTCTAAAGATTACAGTTAAGGTTGTATGAATCGTGCGGATTTTTACAAGTGGGTGGAACAGTTCAAAAATGGTCGCGACTCAGTGACTGACGAACACAGTTTTGGCCGAACAGCTGCAGTTGCAACTCCCTCACTTGAAAGTCGAATTGATGACATTATTCGAGTCGACCGCCGTGTGGCTGCGGAAATGATACTTGGTAAGGTTCAAGTTAGTGTTGGTACAGTACATAACATTATCTGTGACAAGCTGAAGTACCGCAAAACGTGTGGAGGACGGGTCCCAAAGAAGTTGACGCGGCTACACAAGGAAACAAGGTTGAGAGTGTGCACAGAGCTAAAGGATCGTTATGAAAGAGAGGGTGAGCACTTCTTCAGCAAAATTTTAACTTGTGATGAAACCTGGGTTCACTATTAAGAGCCAGAATCAAAAAGACAAAGCGTGGAATAGAAGGACACCAACTCACCCGTCAAGAAAAAATTCAAAACCCAAGCATCAGAAGGAAAAGTCGTGTTCATGGTGTTTTGCGATGCTGAGGGTCCAGTTTTTTGTAATTATCTCGAAGAGCAGCGTACAATGAGCAGCAATACCACTCGGATTTGCTTTTAAACAAAGTGAAACCAGCCACGACAGCGAGACATCGTGGATCTCAGAGGAGAGGTGTGATTCTTCAGCAAGCCAACGCACATCCTCATATTGCTCAACTAACCCGTGAAATCATCGACAAAATGAGCTGGGAAGTACTGCTTCATCCCCCTTACAGTCCTGATTTAGCACCTAGTGACTTCCATTTGTTTAGTGCACTGAAGGAGGTATTGCGTGGGAAGAGGTTCCAGGAATACGAGGATCTTAAAAAGTTTGTGGACATCAAGAAAAGAGTTATTTGCAGTCAGAATAAAAAAGCTTGTAGCCATTGGAACACGTGCATAAATGTTCAAGGAGATTATGTTGAAAAGTAGAAAAAGTATTGTTTTGTAAAAATAAACGCTTTCTTCTCCAGACCAATTTGTCTCTTTCATTATTGAATGATCCTCATATATAAATCCACGACTTATCAAAATTTGAGGGGCAGAATCATGATTATTTAATTCATGTTCACAGTCTGGAGGCAGATAACATTGAGCCAGAAGAAGACAAAGAGCAGACTGTGCACACACACACAAAAAAAATGGAGTAAAGCATAAAATAGTTGGACCCTCTGTTTCCCAATAGTAGCCAGTAAACGTCCCTAACACGAAGATTTGATGTTATTATCTGAGAACGAGACTCAACACTACATCTGGATCAAAAACGTGTCCCACCTACATTATGCTCAGTCGCCAAAACATCATAGCGCAAAGCATTTTTGTGATAGGTTTCTGAACTTTTTTTACTGTGGATGAAGGTCTAGAAAAGTGTCTGATTGCTCTATCCAGGAAATGGTACTTGTGGAAGTGCCTGTCGAGGCAAACAAATTCTTAAACTTTAAGAAGGCCCACCATCTGGAGCGCAGTCACTTTGTCTCGTAAATGGGTTTCGACTGCCTGCTAGCTTCTATGGTGTATTGTGAAGGTGATCCCACTGCCCCTCATACAGTCTTCACTGAATGTCTCATACCGTATGTGGTACCATATCAGAATATATGCACTTATGACTCTACCCTCAAGTATTTTGATTGATACATTGGGAATAATCCTGCAAGTCGAAAAACCTGCACAGCATATTGATCGTAGTTATTACAACAGCATTTCCATTACCAGCTCACAGGAGACTGGTACATGACATGAGCAGGCAGTTGACTGTCATACCTGAGGAATGTCAATGGATAGAAATGCGGAAACTCCATTTAGAGACCACTGCCATCTCATTGGGAAGTTCCACAGCACAACCCACAATGTATGCAACTTGAAATACCAACAGTCACGAAACGTACCCATTTTCTGCTGTAATTTGAGTGGGTATGATGCTCAATTGCTTGTTGAGCACTTTGATGACTTCTTCTCGAGAGGTGATAAGGTCATTGTCATACCTGACACTGAAAGAATACATTCATTTTCCAAGCGAATTGTATCAAGAATAATACTCTTGCTTTGAGGATTCACTATGTTCTATGCATGCACGTCTTCAGAACCTTGCTGAAGCAATACATCAGAACGACATGCACAGCACTATAGTTGTATACCCTGATGATCACAGCACTATAGTTGCATACCCTGATGATGTAAAGTTTCAGCTTGTCATGAACAAGGGGGTCTTTCCTTATCGAATACCTGCATTTGAAGGAGAGTCTCAACAGAACCACATTGCCAGCCTAGCAATATTCACTAGTAAACTTACAGGTGCTAGCATGAAGGATGTGGGGTATGGGCCAGTATTGAATGTTTGGCAGGAGTTCAACATCCGTAATCTAAGGTAATTATCCTGCTAGAGTATCCATGAACAAAGGCATACGAGTGCCTGTGGATGTTTCCGAGAAATTCCAGAGTGTATGCATGGGCACACACACTCTGGATTGTGCCTTCTATTGCCCCATGCCAGGGCTTTCATGGGACAGTATTAAAAAGGACAAGTGTCCTCATCAAACTGTTGTCTGATGTTGATGTGCTGCTCTTTTTGGTGTGTGGGATTCGTGGGGACCTTTGCCAATGTGTGCATAGGTATGTCAAGGCCACCAAAGAATGAGTGAGAAGGAGTGCAGGGCACCTGATAATTTGTGTTACATGCTGTACTTGGATATAAACTACTTATACAGGCAGGTCATGGAACACTCTCTACTGATTGGAGAGTTCTAATGGTTGTTTGATATGAAAATCGCCAGATTGGATGAGTTCCAAGACATGACGGATTCTGGTGTAGGGTATGTCATAGCACTGTCAAGACATGTTATTTAGAAAAGGATTTTTAAAAATTCTTGAATAATTCCGTTTTCGGAAAAAAACATGAAAAATGTAAGGGAACCATTTTGAAATTTATTTAGTTTACCGTTGGGATGCGCGTTACGGAGTAGGAGATTATGTCACCAGGCAATATTTTTAGTGAGCCACTATCTTCAAATAAGTTGGTTGGTTGTTTTTGGGGAAGGAGACCAGACAGCGAGGTCATCGGTCTCATCGGATTAGGGAAGGACGGGGAAGGAAGGCGGCCGTGCCCTTTGAAAGGAAGCATCCCGGCATTTGCCTGGAGCGATTTAGGGAAATCACAGAAAACCTAAATCAGGATGGCCGGACGCGGGATTGAACCGTCGTCCTCCCGAATGCGAATCCAGTGTCTAACCACTGCGCCACCTCGCTCGGTCTTCAAATAAGTGTTAGTCGCCTTGAAGACTGCTAATGTTTCAGCATATTCATGAAGACTGCCTGTATCGTTATGCATATAGTGCACCTTCCCAAACTCCACATGCGCTGGCTTCATTATGAGAAACAAACTTTTGCTAATCCAAAAGTACAGGGCTATTACAAATGATTGGAGCGATTTCATAAATTCACTGTAGCTCCATTCATTGACATATGGTCACGACACACTACAGATACTTAGAAAAACACATAAAGTTTTGTTTGGCTGAAGCCGCACTTCAGGCTTCTGCCGCCAGGGCGCTCGAGAGCGCAGTGAGACAAAATGGCGACAGGGGACGAGAAAGCGTATGTCGTGCTTGAAATGCACTCACATCAGTCAGTCATAACAGTGCAACGACACTTCAGGACGAAGTTCAACAAAGATCCACCAACTGCTATCTCCATTCGGCGATGGCATGTGCAGTTTAAAGCTTCTGGATGCCTCTGTAAGGGGAAATCAACGGGTCGGCCTGCAGTGAGCGAAGAAACGGTTGAATGCGTGCGGGCAAGTTTCACGCGTAGCCCGTGGAAGTCGACGAATAAAGCAAGCAGGGAGCTAAACGTACCACAGCCGACGGTTTGGAAAATCTTATGGAAAAGGCTAAAGCAGAAGCCTTACCGTTTCGAACTCATTGATGGGGACATGCTGCGCCGAGTGTGGGAGGAACTTGATTATTGGATTGATGTCTGCCGAATCACTAAAGGGGCACATATCGAACATTTGTGAATGCCTAAAAAAACTTTCTGAGTTTTTGTATGTGTGTGCAAAGCATTGTGAAAATATCTCAAATAATAAAGTTATTGTAGAGCTGTGAAATCGCTTCAATCATTTGTAATAACCCTGTACTTTATATGGATACAACCTGTTTCATCGACTGAGTGAAAGGCTGGAATCCATATGAAGTAGATAGGTACCAACAGAGGCATGTGGCATGTCTAGATATGTGACCGATAATTTTTAGGGCACAACACCTCAAGACAAGAAGGTTATCGGCCTGATGAAACACGAGGCGAATGGGTTGCAGTTTGTGGAGATTTTGGGACTCAGATCGAAAATGTTCACATAGCACACTGATTCAGGTGCCATCCAAAGGGGGGGAAAGGACATGCATCTTAAGGTCACAATGGCTCTCGCAACTAAAGTTTACAAAGAATGTCTGTTTTGTGGTGTTAGCGGAGCTCTGTCTAGACCTCTTCGTGTGGTCCTCCAAGTAGTCTCTCAACTGCAAGACCATGCCGAAAGTCAGTGAGTCATGCCATGATGACAAACAGTTCATCTGTGAGGACGCGAATGGGCACTCCTGGTCTCTCACTGTTCACTTCAACCTTTGAGTATCAGTGGTTCCTGTTTGAAACCACCATTTTACTAATTTTTTGATTTACCAGTGTCTTTCACTTGAAACCACCGATGCTATTGCAAGACACGGACATGTAGTGGTACACTGAGGTACTTCTACGAATGTAGTGCATTGTAGCAACACTTACAGCCTTGGAGCAATAGTCAGCACAGATATGGTGCTATGTGACGGTAGGATATTGTAATGTGTATTTTTTTTATAGTGATCTTATTCAGGAGTTCATCGACAGTGAAAGCAAGTGAATCTAAAGTTATTGTAAATCCGAATGTGTACTGCTGCTTTTAAGAATGGTTTCAAAATGAAAACAGTGTGACAGTATGTACTTTTGATATGGATTTATTAAATTTTATGCCCATTTTTGTTTGCTGTTTAGGCATTATGTGTTCATGGAAGTTTAGAAATATGGTATTATGTCTAAGATAATCGCGGAATTGATTTTAAATATGTATCATGAAATAATGAGGGTTTGGAAACGGTATATTCCTTTCAAAGTGGAACCACCTCCTTAAAAGAAATGGCTGTTTACTTTTTGGCAACTTATTCTTACATATGTTGCTTATTGTCATAGTAAAGATTAATTTTGTGAATCTAATCAGTGTTATTAATGGCTCATTTCCTATGTAAAAACGTCTGTTTACTATGTACAAGAATGTCATTTGGGTATAGAAAAAAGGTATTGTTGTGAAAAAGAAAAGTGAATATACGAGGGTCGTTCCGAAAGTAATGCTCCTACTTTTTTTGTGGTGACTTTGTATGTCCGCGCCAGATGTCGTTGGTGTTCCTCTTTCATTTGCAGGTGGTTCCGCTGTTCTGCGGTTGTTGGTGCCAACAGAGGAGTGTTCCAAAATGGAGTCTGATATGGACGCGCTTATAAGACTGTGATGTGTGATTGAATTCCTCACTGCTGAAGAAATTCCGCTGATTTAAATCCATCGACTCTTGCTGAAGGTGTATGGAGACAATACAATAGACGTGAGCAATGTGAGGCAGTGGGTGCAGCATTTACAAGGTGGTGGAAGAAAGGGTGGCCATGACAAGCCACGGCCCAGTCGACCGTGCACAGCTGTCATCCCTTGCAGTGAAGAGTGTCTTGATCAACTCATCAGTGCTGATCGGTGGATAGCGACCAGAAAATTGTGTGCAAAGCTGAATGTCGGCTGTAATGCCTTGGAAACATGTTGGAACACCTTGGTTATAGCGAAGTCTGTGCGAGACGCTTACAGACAAATAAAAAACTTCTCGAATGAAAATTTGTTGGCGCATTCTGGACCAACATGAAACCGAAGGTGACAATTTTCTGAATAGCGTCGTGACTGGAGATGAAACGAGGTGTCACCACTACGAGCCGGAATACAAAAGACAGTCCATGGAATGGCGATTTGCGAATTCTCTGTCAAAGAAGAAATGCAAGACACAGCCATCTTCAAGCAAAGTGATGTGCACAGTCTTCTGCGGTAGCCAGGGTGTGGTCCTTTTGGATGTCCTGGAGCCTGGAGAAGCTGTCAATTCAAAATGCTACAAGACGACACTGACTAAGCTGAAAGCCCGATTTTCCAGGATAAGGCCAGAGAAGAAGACCAACTTTCACCTCCAACATGATAATTCCAGGCGCCACACCAGTTTTGCGACCACGCTATTCATTGCAAAATTCCGCACATCCACTGCATAGTCTCGATTTAGTGCTTTCAGACTTCCATCTCTTTGGGCTTCTGAAAGATGGACTACGTGGCGAATATATTCAAGACTCAGATGAAGTTGTCAAAACTGTAAGAAGTGGTTAGCCTCAGCTGGTTCCGATTTTTACTAGCGCGGTTTGAAGGACCTGGTTCATCGTTGGCAAAAGTGCATAATAAATGGTGATGTCTTTGTGGAAAAATAACAGTCCGTAGATGAAATATTGCTCTATTTAGCTGTGTTCTTGTGATTTATGTATCTCCTTTAGTTTCCTTAAATAAAATAGTAGGCATTAATTTTGGAATGACCTTTGTAATGCATCTATTATGTAAGGTTACAATTCAAAAAGAATGACTAAATTGGAAATGTAGTACACGGATTCTTTTTCAGTATTAACGTAAATAGTATCACTCGCTGTACATATCTGTGACCCTCATAGTATTAGTTTAAAGACGCCATTATGATACAGTTCATCTTTAAAGAACAAAAAAGTAATGAATTGTAAAAAATGAGTTTGAAAAGAAAATGTTAATAATCCAGAAATTTAAAAAAATGACTAAAAAATTTTGGAAAGCTATTCTTAATAAAAAAAAGTAAACACAATATACTGCAAAAAGAAAATTATTGTTAATAAACCAGAAATTAATTTGTTATATCAGTGTTATTGTTTACGAAGAAAGAACCACACCCTGATTCCAAACAAACCTGATCATGTCACTGTAGTGAACTGACCTTGAATGGCGAGGCTCATGCAATTGAATTTATGATAAGAAAGGGGGAGGGGTTTCCTGCCATGTTATTGGCCAAGATCAGTAGGGGGTAGCGGACCATTTTCTCGCCCATTTTATGACACAGTAGTTGCCTTAGATGCATGGGTGGGTATCAGGTTACATTCTGACCTTGAATGCACCACAGACAAGTGCTCTGCAGACGTGGGCAGCCACATGACCGTTATCATGTTTAGATCCTGGCCTTGAATACACATCATACAGTGGCCTCAGTGTGTGATCAGAGCAGAGTTCCCTGAACTCTTACTGCTGGAAGTCTTATCTTACCATTGACTTGAATTTGGTGGTAGAATTCCCACTGCTTTCTTACTGTTATAAACTCCAATAAACTCTTACTGAAAGCTTTATTAAAAAATCTTTATTTTAATCATCAGTAATTTTATGTTTTTTATTGTCAAATAGGCCAACAAAGCTTCAGGGTGATTTACCAAGTGATTAAAATTTCCTGAAAGTAGCCATACTCTGTATGTAGTTGCTATTACTGGATGTTTGTTATGAAATTCTGCTGCTATTGCCCATGCCTGCATATGCTACAAAAGTCAAATTTGTTATTGTTGTATTAGTCAACGTGTGAAAATTCTTGATGAATGTGGCAGCTCCTCCTTTCTCCTTTGCGCTCTACAGAAATGATTTGTTTACCTAAATCCTACAATATTTTGCAATCAATACCAATGATCACATCATATTCAGAGAGGCAGCTGGGTTTGACAAATCTAAATCACCCCCCCCCCCCGCATGAACCATGGTCCTTGCTATTGGTGGGGAGGCTTGCGTGCCTCAGTTATACAGGTACTCATACCATAGGTGCAACCACAATGGTAGGGTATCTGTTGAGAGGCCAGACAAACGTGTGGCTCCTGAAGAGGAGCAGCAGCCTTTTCAGTAATTGCAGGGGCAACAGTCTTCATGATTGACTGATCTGTCCTTGTAACACTAACCAAAATGGCCTTGCTGTGCTGGTACTGTGAACAGCTGAAAGCAAGGGGAAACTACAACTGTGATTTTTCCCGAGGGCATGCAGCTTTACTGTATGGTTGAATTATGATGGCGTCCTCTTGGGTAAACTATTCAGGAGGTAAAATAGCCCCACATTCGGATCTCCGGGCAGGGACTACTCAAAAGGACGTCATTATCAGGAGAAAGAAAACTGACATTCTACGGATCAGAGCGTGGAATGTCAGATCCCTTAATTGGGCAGGTAGACTAGAAAATTTGAAAAGGGAAATGGATAGGCTACAGTTGGATATAGTGGGAATTAGTGGGAATTATTGAAGTTCTGCGGCAGGAGGAACAAGACTTCTTGTCAGGTGAATACAGCGTTATAAATACAAAATCAAATAGGGGTAATGCAGGAGTAAGCTTAATAATGAATAAAAAATAGCAATGCTGGCAAGCTTCTACAAACAGCATAGTGAACACATTACTGTAGCCAAGATAGATACGAATCCCACGCCTAACACAGCAGAACAAGTTTATATGCCAACTAGCTCTGCAGATGACGAAGAGATTGATGAAATATATGATGAGATAAAAGAAATTATTCAGATAGTGGAGGGAGACGAAAATTTAATAGTCATGGGTGACTGGAATTCGGTAGTAGGAAAGGAAAGAGAAGGAAACATAATAGGTGAATATGGAATGGGGGTAAGGAATGAAAGAGGAAGCAGCCTGGTAGAATTTTGCACAGAGCGTAACCTAATCATAGCTAACACTTGGTTCAAGAATCATGAAAGAAGGTTGTATACATGGAAGAAGCCTGGAGATACTAAAAGTTTTCAGACAGATTATATAATGGTAAGACAGAGATTTAGGAACCAGGTTTTAAATTGTAAGACATTTCCAGGAGCAAATGTGGACTCTGACCACAATCTATTGGTTATGAACTGCAGATTAAAACTGAAGAAACTGCAAAAAGGTGGAAATTTAAAGAGATGGGACCTGGATGAACTGAGAGAACCAGAGGTTGTAGAGAGTTTGAGAGAGAGCATTAGGGAACGACTGACAAGAATGGAGGCAAGAAATACAGTAGAAGAAGAATGGGTAGCTTTGAGAGATGAAATAGTGAAGGCAACACAGGATCAAGTAGGTAAAAAGACGATGGATAGTAAAAATCCTTGGGTAACATAAGATATATTGATTTTAATTGATGAAATGAGAAAATATAAAAATGCAGTAAATGACAAAAAGGAATACAAATGTCTCAAAAATGAGATCGACAGGAAGTGCAAAACGGCTAAGCAGGGACGGCTAGAGGACAAATGTATGGATGTAGAGGCATATATCACTAGGGGTAAAATAGATACTGCCTACAGGAAAATTGAAGAGATCTTTGGAGAAAAGAGAACCACTTGTATGAATATCAAGAGCTCAGATGGAAACCCGGTTCTAAGCACAGAAGGGAAAACAGAAAGATGGAAGGAGTATATGGAGGGTCTACACAAGGGCGATGTACTTGAGGGCAATATTATGGAAATTGAAGAGAAGGTAAATGAAGATGAAATGGGACATATGATATTGCGTGAATAGTTTGACAGAGCACTGAAAGACCTAAGTCGAAACAAGGCCCTTGGAGTAGACAACATTCCATTAGAACTACTGATAGCCTTGGGAGAGCCAGTCCTGACAAAACTCTACCATCTGGTGAGCAAGATGTATGAGATGGGCGAAATACCCTTAGACTTCAAGAAGAATATAATAATTCCAATACCAAAGAAAGCAGGTGTTGACAGATGTGAAAATTACCAAACTATCAGTTTAATAAGTCACGGCTGCGAAATACTAACCCGAATTCTTTACAGACGAATGGAAAAACTGGTAGAACCCGACCTCCGGGAGATCAGTTTGCATTTCATAGAAACGTTGGAACACGTGAGGCAATACTGACCCTACGACTTATCTAAGAAGATAGATTAAGGAAAGGAAAACCTACGTTTCTAGCATTTGTAGACTTAGAGAAAGCGTTTGACAATGTTGACTGGAATACTCTCTTTAAAATCCTGAAGGTGGCAGGGGTAAAATACAGGGAGCGAAAGGCTATTTACAATTTGTACAGAAACCAGATGGCAGTTATAAGAGTCGAGGGGCATGAAAGGGAAGCAGTGGTTGGGAAGGGAGTGAGACAGGGTTGTAGCCTATCCCTGATGTTATTCAATCTGTATATTGAGCAAGTAGTAAAGGAAACAAAAGAAAAGTTCGGAGTAGGCATTAAAATCCATGGAGAAGAAATAAAAACTTTGAGGTTCGCTGATGACATTGTAATTCTGTCAGAGACAGCAAAGGACTTGGAAGAGCAGTTGAACGGAATAGACAGTGTCTTGAAAGGAGGGTATAAGATGAACATCAACAAAAGCAAAACGAGGATAATGGAATGTCGTCGAATTAAGTCAGGTGATGCTGAGGGAATTAGATTAGGAAATGAGACACTTAATGTATTAAAGGAGTTTTGCTATTTGAGGAGCAAAATAACTGATGATGGTAGAAGTAGAGAGGATATAAAATGTAGTCTGGCAATGGCAAGGAAAGCGTTTCTGAAGAAGAGAAATTTGTTAACATCGAGTATAGATTTAAGTGTCAGGAAGTCGTTTCTGAAAGTATTTGTATGGAGTGTAGCCATGTATGGAAGTGAAACATGGACGATAAATGGTTTGGAGAAGAAGAGAATAGAAGCTTCTGTAATGTGGTATTACAGAAGAATGCTGAAGATTAGCTGGGTAGATCTCATAACTAATGAGGAGGTATTGAATAGAATTGGGGAGAAGAGAAATTTTTGGCACAAATTGACTAGAAGAAGGGATCGGTTGGTAGGACATGTTCTGAGGCTTCAAAGGATCACCAGTGTAATATTAGAGGGCAATGTGGAGGGTAAAAATTGTAGAGGGAGACCAAGAGATTAATACTGTAAGCAGATTCAGAAAGATGTAGGTTGCAGTAGGTACTGGGAGATGAAGAAGCTTGCACAGGATAGAGTAGCATGGAGAGCTGCATCAAACCAGTCTCTGGACTGAAGACCACAACAACAACAACAACAATAATTCACCATGATATGATGTTGGATTTAGGGTGTTCAGTAGCTTGTTCATCTGTGCTCTTACGGGATACCAGCATACACATCATGTAGTTTGTATGAAGGTTGGTCACACAAGTGAATTTGCTGTGGCGGTTCCACAGGAAGACATATTATCAGATTTAATCAGAACATCAGAACAAGTACATGGTTTGTCATTGGTAAAATCTATTGATCAATTACTTTCTTCTGTTATAAAATCCATCAATGTTTTAGAAAAATGAGTGTATTGGAAACTTAAATATGGCAGTTAAAATATTCAGCTCAATGTTTCGACATTAGGTGGTTAATTAGGCTCTCCACTCACAGTGGTGTCTCTATATTTTAAGAAAAGTGTGCTAATACTAACTTTAGATGTTACTTCATGAAACAGGAATCAGCTGACTAAAAATGACAGAAGCAACTACTTGGTTAGCAGCGAACATCTGGAGTTTGTATGTATTTCTGTCTGGTTTTTTGTGTTAGAGTAATCCACTCTTGAGATCAGTTATGAATTGCCTTCCTAAATCGAAGGCAGACCAGACAAATTACTCTCAGAGAAAATTCATTCTCGTAGAATGGAAAGAGAAAATATTAGTGTGTTATTAGAAAACTGCTCCCAGAACTAGTACTGCTTAATAAAGGTAATGATGCCCAGACAATATCGAGAACAGAATGTTGATTGAAACCAAAACTATATTACAGTGAAATCCACAATGGGGAATAACTCAGGATGGAGATGAGAAAAGCAAAATGTTTTAGATAGAAGCTGTAGGTGGCAAAGAGGGTCATGGTCGTTAACTTGAACATTATTTTCAAGGTGATTTGGAGGTTACAGTGAATTTTTGAAATGGGAACTCTAAATATTTGATATAATGTTTGAAAAGAAAGACAAAGTTTATGTATGAAATAATACATTATCCAAGGCCCTGGCTAATTCAGTATGTTTTAGTTCTAGCAGGGATTAATTTAGAACAAAGGAGGGACACAACAAAATGCGATGTTAGAAACAAACTGGAAGAAGTCTCCTGAGGAATGAGAGGCAAGGGAATTCATTCACCGACTTGTAAATCAGTGATTACGCTTTAGTTATGTTTGTTCTGCCTTGCAATGCCACAATAACATTTATACATCGTGATGTATTTATTTTTGCCAATAAACACGTTAATTAAAACTTTAAGTTGCAATCTCTGTTTGCTCTTACCAAATCCGTCACAAACAGGGGTTTCCATGAAACAAAACTCAACATTCGGATGACCTTCGGTAATTACCTTTAAAATCGTGGGTATTGGTAAAGATACGCTCTTTGCACCTTCCAATGTGTCTGTACTTTTTCGATGTCATCCTTCAGTCCCACCTGATGCGAATCCCACACCGCACAGCAATACTCCAGAATAGGGCGGACAAGCATAGTGTAAGCAGTCTCTTTCGTAGACCTGTTGCACCTTTTAAGGTTTCTGCCAATGAATCAGAGTCTTTGGTTTGCTCTACCCACAATATTATCTATGTTATCGTTCCAATTTAGGTTATTTGTAATTGTAATCCCTAAGTATTTAGTTGAATTTACAGCCCTCAGATTTGTGTGACTTATCACATAATCGAAATTTTGCTGATTTCTTTTAGTACTCATGTGAATAACTTCTCACTTTTCTTTATTCAGGGTCAATTGGCACTTTTTGCACCATACAGATATCTTATCTAAATCATGTTGCAATTTGGTTTGGTCATCTGATGACTTTACAAGACGGTAAATGACAGCATCATCTGCAAACAATCTAAGAGGGCTACTCAGATTGTCTCCTGTGTGGTTAATGTAGATCAGGAACAATAGAAGGGCTATAACACTTCCTTGTGGAATGCTGGTATTACTTCTACTTTACTAGATGACTTTTCGTCTATTACTATGAACAGTGACCTTTCTGACAGGAAATCATGAATCCAGTAGTACAATTGAGACAATATTTCATAGACATGCAGTTTTGTTAGAAGTCGCTTGTGAGGAACGGTGTCGAAAGCCTTCTGCAAATATAAAAATATGGAATCAGTTTGACATCCCCTGTCGATAGCACTTATTCCTTCATGAATATATAGAGCTAGTTGTGTTTCACAAGAACAATATTTTCTGAATCCGTGCTGACTATATGTCAATAAATCTTTTTCTTCGAGGTATAATGTTCGCATATAGTATATGTTCTAATACCCTACTGCAAATCGACATTAGTGATATACGCCTGTAATTCAACGGATTCTCCTACTTCCCTTTTTGGGTATTGTTGTGACTTGAGCAATTTTCCAGTCTTTAGGTACGGATCCTTCTGTGAACGAGTGGTTGTATATAATTGCTAAATATGGAGCTATTTTATCAGCAAACTCTGAGAGGAACCTGAGTGGTATACAATCTGGACCGGAGGCCTTGCCTTTATTAAGTGGTTTAAGGTGCTTTGTTACACCGAGGATATCTACTTCCATGTTTCTCATCTTGGCAGCTGTTCTTGATTGGAATTCAGGAATGTTTACTTCGTCTTCTTTAAATCAGACTAAGAGCAGCCGACCAGTTGCAAAGGATAAAGTAATCTTTACCTAGGTTTCAATAGATATAAATCTATCTTCTTCAGAAGACGGCCTGGGGACAATGAACATCGTAATATATATTAAGGTATGAAACATGAGTCAAGAATGAAGTTTAACATATATTAGGAAAATATTGTATTACAAGATGTGAGAAAGGTTCTTGGTACTTACAGTACTATAACAACATGAAGTGATATGTCCTTATCGTTTAGGCAAACATCTGCATAGTTACATTAATCATATAAAATATAGCCCTGAAAACAGGGTTTGTCAGACAAATAAAATAGGTACATAGAAGTTGCAGAGCGCCTAAGCGACTGAGTAAAATCGGCCAGCGTAGTAGCACAGCGGCCAGGGCAGGTGGCGCTCATGTCGCGAACTATATGCCGATAGGCGTACTGAAGTAACATTTGAAACATCAATATTAAATGCGTTCTTAAATAGAGTGATAATAAATAAAATGGCAAGCATTTAACACTCCCGTTATGACATTGTGGGAGGTATAGGAACAATAACGTAGATACATACATCAAAAAGACAGGTGGCGCTTCCGCCGTGAGTTATATGCAGTGGTCTATACAGCCAGAATATAAAAGTTATATTACCATATTAGTGAAGCCCATAGAACATATATGAGTCAAAACATCAAGAACAGTCAGTAATAGCTTTTAAGAAAATTACGAGACCTGGTCTACAATCCAGTTACTACGTAATATAGAATAAGAGAAAATTACATGAGGGCCGCTGTAGTGGCAGCCATACATCGTGAGAAGAACACATTATATGAACGGTAGTAAACTGAAAGATTTGAAAGTGTATTATAGCTTCCTGAGGAAATAGACTACTGAGGTTACTAGCATTAATGTTATATATTAAACAGTACGGGTTTAAAGCCTTCGAAAAATTGTTTACAGGCAAGGTTCAACTGATCATTCAGTATATTGACGTCTTTGAGCTCTAGATGTTTAAAAATAAATAGCTCTTCCCACAGATCTAGTCTCCGTCCTTTGACCTGTCTATGTAGGATAACCGTGTCTTCTAACTGTTTAGGCGTATGGCCGGTTATCAAGAGGTGTTCAGCAAAGGTAGAGTTGCGAATATTTGTTCCTTTTTTTACCTAAAAGATGTTCTTTATATCGTGTTTTCACAGCTCTGCCGGTTTGACCAATATAATAAGAGGGGCAGTTATTACAGATTAGCTTGTAAATACCTGAATTAGAAAACCAATCGCTGGCAATCTCTACTGACTGTACAAGATTTCTTTTTAAACTGTTATCTGTAGAAAAGGAGACGTTACAGTTATATTTTTTATTTAGAAGACGTTTAATCCTATACGATAAGTTACCCAGGAAAGGGATGGAAATAAATTTTTTAGTTTCTGTGGTATCCGTGGGGAGAATATTTCTCAAAGTCGAACATTTTTGGGAGATTTTCTTATTGAGCAGGTAATCGATCATATTCTGGTTATACCCATTATTAACCGCAATCGCTTTGATGACATTCAATTCCTTTTTTTGATCCGCAGGTGATAAAGGAGTGGTTACCATCCGGTGAATGGCGGAATGAAAAAATGCCAATTTATGAGCTTTTGGATGGGTTGAGTCAGCAGGAATGACATTATCTGAATATGTTTCCTTGCGGAAGATATTAAAATGGAAGGAATTATCTTCTATAGAAATTGTTAAATCGAGAAAATTAAGTTCACGTTTATCATTTTGAAGTTCTTTTGTGAAGGAAATTTTTTCATGTAAACCGTTGAAAGTGTTAAAGAGATGCTCTAACTCATGATCAGTGCCATCAAAAGCAATGAAAATGTCATCAACATACCGTGCATAATAGCGGATTTTGTGGCGTAATTCTGAACTTGAACTGAAGAACGTTGTTTCCAGGGCGTTAATGAAAACCTCTGCTAGAATACCGGCGAGGGGGCTACCCATTGCTAGACCATCTGGCTGTACATACATTTTCCCGTTAAATGTGAAGTAATTGTATTTTAAAATGACCTTAAGCAAACCAATGAGTTCGGCAATCTGAGTTTCACTTAATTTTTTTTATGTTTCAGAAGATTCTCTTTTACAAGGTCTATGGTTTCATCCACCGGAACATTTGTGTAAAGGCTGACGATGTCAAAGGACACCAGTCTAGTGTCAGGTGTACAACTTATAGATTGAATATTGTTAATTAATTCCTTACTGTTTTTTACAGAAAAATTATTTTCAAATGTGAAAGCATCTTTAATTTTAAAATGGAGGCGCCTAGTAAGTGTGTGATGTGGACTACCTATACCATTCACTATAGGGCGGATCGGGTGATTTTGTTTATGCAATTTAAACTGACTTCTGAGCACTGGTGGTTTAGGGTTCATATTTATAAGCCCTTTCTTTTGGAACTTATTAAACAAGCTGACGGAATTAGTTAAAGTACGCCGGATTTCATTTTGCAGTTCAGTAGTAGGATCTACAGTAACCTCAGTGATGTCGTTTTCCTCAAAAAACTTTACAGTCTTCTCTATATATTCATTTTTGTAAGCCACGACCACGGTGTTCCCTTTGTCACTCTTAGTGACTAAGGCGTCGTGCTCTCTAAGTTTATGATTAATGCTTTTTATTATACTATATTCGCCCGATTGCTTATTAGGAGATAATTTAATTTCTTTTTCTATTATGTTATTACATTCGTAGGCACATTTGACTTGCTCCGTTTTCTCTAATTTCAGAGATTCTAAACCGATTTTTAGATCTACAATGAGATTACAAATAACTGGATGTTTATCGAGTTTAGCAGGCAAGTTATATTTAAGGCCTTTACACAACAAGTCATTTTCGGCCTGCGTAAAAGAATAGTATTAATGAATGGCTCTCTAATCGTAAAGAAATAATCAAGGCCAGACATGAAAGAAAGCTTTTAAAGTTTAGTAATAGGACTACAAGTAAAAGTGATAATACAGCAGACAACAGTGTTAAGCACCTATTTTACGATAGAGTACTAAATAAAACCAATATTTCTTTTACGCAGGCCGAAAATGACTTGTTGTGTAAAGGCCTTAAATATAACTTGCCTGCTAAACTCGATAAACATCCAGTTATTTGTAATCTCATTGTAGATCTAAAAATCGGTTTAGAATCTCTGAAATTAGAGAAAACGGAGCAAGTCAAATGTGCCTACGAATGTAATAACATAACAGAAAAAGAAATTAAATTATCTCCTAATAAGCAATCGGGCGAATATAGTATAATAAAAAGCATTAATCATAAACTTAGAGAGCACGACGCCTTAGTCACTAAGAGTGACAAAGGGAACACCGTGGTCGTGGCTTACAAAAATGAATATATAGAGAAGACTGTAAAGTTTTTTGAGGAAAACGACATCACTGAGGTTACTGTAGATCCTACTACTGAACTGCAAAATGAAATCCGGCGTACTTTAACTAATTCCGTCAGCTTGTTTAATAAGTTCCAAAAGAAAGGGCTTATAAATATGAACCCTAAACCACCAGTGCTCAGAAGTCAGTTTAAATTGCATAAACAAAATCACCCGATCCGCCCTATAGTGAATGGTATAGGTAGTCCACATCACACACTTACTAGGCGCCTCCATTTTAAAATTAAAGATGCTTTCACATTTGAAAATAATTTTTCTGTAAAAAACAGTAAGGAATTAATTAACAATATTCAATCTATAAGTTGTACACCTGACACTAGACTGGTGTCCTTTGACATCGTCAGCCTTTACACAAATGTTCCGGTGGATGAAACCATAGACCTTGTAAAAGAGAATCTTCTGAAACATAAAAAAAATTAAGTGAAACTCAGATTGCCGAACTCATTGGTTTGCTTAAGGTCATTTTAAAATACAATTACTTCACATTTAACGGGAAAATGTATGTACAGCCAGATGGTCTAGCAATGGGTAGCCCCCTCGCCGGTATTCTAGCAGAGGTTTTCATTAACGCCCTGGAAACAACGTTCTTCAGTTCAAGTTCAGAATTACGCCACAAAATCCGCTATTATGCACGGTATGTTGATGACATTTTCATTGCTTTTGATGGCACTGATCATGAGTTAGAGCATCTCTTTAACACTTTCAACGGTTTACATGAAAAAATTTCCTTCACAAAAGAACTTCAAAATGATAAACGTGAACTTAATTTTCTCGATTTAACAATTTCTATAGAAGATAATTCCTTCCATTTTAATATCTTCCGCAAGGAAACATATTCAGATAATGTCATTCCTGCTGACTCAACCCATCCAAAAGCTCATAAATTGGCATTTTTTCATTCCGCCATTCACCGGATGGTAACCACTCCTTTATCACCTGCGGATCAAAAAAAGGAATTGAATGTCATCAAAGCGATTGCGGTTAATAATGGGTATAACCAGAATATGATCGATTACCTGCTCAATAAGAAAATCTCCCAAAAATGTTCGACTTTGAGAAATATTCTCCCCACGGATACCACAGAAACTAAAAAATTTATTTCCATCCCTTTCCTGGGTAACTTATCGTATAGGATTAAACGTCTTCTAAATAAAAAATATAACTGTAACGTCTCCTTTTCTACAGATAACAGTTTAAAAAGAAATCTTGTACAGTCAGTAGAGATTGCCAGCGATTGGTTTTCTAATTCAGGTATTTACAAGCTAATCTGTAATAACTGCCCCTCTTATTATATTGGTCAAACCGGCAGAGCTGTGAAAACACGATATAAAGAACATCTTTTAGGTAAAAAAAGGAACAAATATTCGCAACTCTACCTTTGCTGAACACCTCTTGATAACCGGCCATACGCCTAAACAGTTAGAAGACACGGTTATCCTACATAGACAGGTCAAAGGACGGAGACTAGATCTGTGGGAAGAGCTATTTATTTTTAAACATCTAGAGCTCAAAGACGTCAATATACTGAATGATCAGTTGAACCTTGCCTGTAAACAATTTTTCGAAGGCTTTAAACCCGTACTGTTTAATATATAACATTAATGCTAGTAACCTCAGTAGTCTATTTCCTCAGGAAGCTATAATACACTTTCAAATCTTTCAGTTTACTACCGTTCATATAATGTGTTCTTCTCACGATGTATGGCTGCCACTACAGCGGCCCTCATGTAATTTTCTCTTATTCTATATTACGTAGTAACTGGATTGTAGACCAGGTCTCGTAATTTTCTTAAAAGCTATTACTGACTGTTCTTGATGTTTTGACTCATATATGTTCTATGGGCTTCACTAATATGGTAATATAACTTTTATATTCTGGCTGTATAGACCACTGCATATAACTCACGGCGGAAGCGCCACTTGTCTTTTTGATGTATGTATCTACGTTATTGTTCCTATACCTCCCACAATGTCATAACGGGAGTGTTAAATGCTTGCCATTTTATTTATTATCACTCTATTTAAGAACGCATTTAATATTGATGTTTCAAATGTTACTTCAGTACGCCTATCGGCATATAGTTCGCGACATGAGCGCCACCTGCCCTGGCCGCTGTGCTACTACGCTGACCGATTTTACTCAGTCGCTTAGGCGCTCTGCAACTTCTATGTACCTATTTTATTTGTCTGACAAACCCTGTTTTCAGGGCTATATTTTATATGATTAATGTAACTATGCAGATGTTTGCCTAAACGATAAGGACATATCACTTCATGTTGTTATAGTACTGTAAGTACCAAGAACCTTTCTCACATCTTGTAATACAATATTTTCCTAATATATGTTAAACTTCATTCTTGACTCATGTTTCATACCTTAATATATATTACGATGGTCATTGTCCCCAGGCCGTCTTCTGAAGAAGATAGATTTATATCTATTGAAACCTAGGTAAAGATTACTTTATCCTTTGCAACTGGTCGGCTGCTCTTAGTCTGATTTACGTGGAACCGTTGCTGTAGCGCAGCTATGTTTAAAAAAAAAATTCGTCTTCTTTGGTGAAGGTGTTTCGGAAAACCGTGTTTAATAACTCTGCTTTAGTGGTACTGTAATCAGTGACTTCACCGTTGTTATCGCGCAGTGAAGGTATTGATTGCGTCTTGCCACTGATGTGCTTTGGGTTTTCTGCCAGATTTCGAGACAGAATTTCGCTGTGGAAATTATTAGAAGCATCTCGCACTGATGTACGCGCTATATTTCGAACTTCTGCAAAACTTTGCCAATCTTGGGGATTTTGCATTCTTTTAAATTTGGTATGCTCTTTTCTTTGCTTCTACAACAGCGATCTGACCCGTTTTGTGTACCATGGGGTATCAGTACCATCACTTATTAATTTATGTGGTATATATCTCTCAAATGCTGTTGGTACTATCTCTCTGAAAACATCCCACAACTTTTCTACACTTACATGATCAGCTCGGAAGGAGTGAAGACTGTCTCTTAAAAAGGCGTTAAGAGCATTTTTATCAACTTTTTTAAATAGATATACTTTGCGTTCCTTTTTGATGGTTATATGTGTTAACGGTATTCAGCCTAGCAGCAGCTGCCTTGTGGTCGCTAATCCCTGTATTCGTCACAACACTCACTATTTGTCCAGGATTATTTGTTGCTAAAAGGTCAAGTATGCTTTCGCAACCATTTACGCTTCGAGTGGGCTCATAAACTAATTGTTCAAAATAATTTTTTGAGAAAGCATTTAGTACAATTTAGGATGATGTTTTATGCCTGCCGCCAGCTTTACAGGTATAATTTTTCCAGCATATCGAGGGTAGATTCAAGTTACCACCGACTATAATTGTATGAGTTGGGTACTTATTTGAAATGAGACTCAAGTTTTCTCTGAACTGTTCAGCAATTAGGTCTTCTGAGACGGGGGGGTCGGTAAAATGATCCAATTAATAGTTTAGTCCGATTATCAGGTATAAGCTCTACCCATACTTTTTCACATGAACTGTCTACTTCAATTTCGCTACAAGGCAAACTACTTCTGACAGCAATAAATACTCCACCACCAACTGTATTGAATCTATCCTTTCTGAACACTGTTAGATCGTTTGAAAAATTTCGGCTGAGCTTATTACTGGCTTTAGCCAGCTCTCTGTACATACAACTATTTGAGCTTCAGTGCTTTCTATTAGGGCTTGGAGCTCTGGTTCTTTCCCAACACAGCTACGACAATTTACAACTACAATACCAATCGTTTCTACAACTACCTTACTGTGTTTTACCTGCCCACTTTTAGACGCAAGCCCCTTCTGTGGTTCCCCGAGACCCTCTTAGTATTGGCGGGAAGTGTAGGAGGTAAAAATCGTAGAGGGAGACTATGAGATGAATACAGTAAGCAGATTCAGAAGGATGTAGGGTGCAATAGTCATTCTGAGATAAAGAGACTCTCACAGATAGAGCAATAAAGTTTAAATTGCTGATTGCCAAATATTTTTCATACTGTACATGTTCTTGTGTTCGACGCGCTCATAGTGCGATTTAATACGCGGTTATTGATAAGTGTTTTACATGCGTGCGAGTGAAGTGTTTTACGACGTTAAGTTAATCGAAAATAATAGCACAGTTTCCGTCAGTTTTGTTCTTTTTCCTTTCTTAACCTGCTTTTAGCCAAATACTTTACATACCTGTTGCTACGTTCCGTTATTTTCCGTGTTTAAAACGCGACAGTCAATGATTTTATTTGAAAGTGTATTTAATTTAGCCAATAAAGAAAACGAGTTGTTTAAAAGCAAGTTTTTCGATTTTTGCTCTTCCATCCCTTCTCCCCTACCCCGCCCCTTCTTCCCCCGTGGCCAAGCGCTTGCTTCGCTACACGCTGCAGTGACGAGCCTGAAGATGTGAATGGGAAATCATTCCAGTGACGAATATGGGCATAACATGAGGAAATCCACTGACATAAGCGACTTTGACAAAAGGCAAATTGTTGTGGCCCAGCACCCGGAAGTAAGCATCTTGTAAATGGCGAATCTGGTCAGCCGTTTGCATGCTGATCTCGTAACCCGTGAGCATCAATGGAAAGTGGTTCTAGGACGATGAAACCACGAGTAGACGGTACAGTGTTGGAAGTCCACAGAATGTGGAGGTCAGAGGCTTTTCCACTCACCAAGACAGGTTATGTAGCGATTTGTGGCAGATCTGATGGTACTCTACAACGCTCATGCAGCCACAAGTGTATTAGAGCACACCATTGTAAGGGGTTCACCACCCTGCTGGAGCAAATGTAATCTCGATGTATTGCTCACTTGCTAGAACGACAATTCACAGGCGCTGCCTGAGACATAAACTATCTTTGCCCCTGTAAAAAGAGAGCTGCAATAGAGTCGCAGGTCAGAGCAGTCTCTGCGGCAGTTGCAGTCGCTCGCTGCTACAAAGTAGTTGTAGTCTGTCGCTGGTACAGCGCACTTTATAGTTAGTAGTTGTTAAAGTCACAGTGCAGAACAAATTGTAAAATTTTATTGTGTGGAACTGAATAATAATTGTGATCAGCTGCAGAGCTAAATGATACTGTGTAATTAAGTCAACCATCTATTGAGAGGTAAATTTTATTATTTTTATTGGTATGCACATAGTTAAGTCACTTGTCTGATATGTTAATATGAATTTATTTCAATCTTTTCTTTTGTGTTTCGTCAGCACCAGTTGACCCAGATTTGTAATAATTCAATTTTCCCATGTAATGGATTGTAGATCTTTATCAATAATGTAAAAAAATTCAGAATATAACTGTTTTTACCAGCCAACTATAAAAGTATAATTTCCCATTAAGTCATTGCCAGTCCCAATCCAGTCATTTATCTAAATTAAAATATTCCAGGATTTTTGTCAGATCACAGTCATGTGTTCTTTAGTAATCAAACAACCATCTGTGCAGCTGTGTCACAAAGTAAAGTCAGTTTTTCTTGTAATTCAGATCTCAGACAAATGTTATCCAGTGTTAGTAGACAGGCCAGCATTGCACTAAGCTGTGCCATTTACGAGCAGATATGTAGACGGCGTTATTCGGCGACACCATCACGAGGTAAGAATTTTTCAGTTTATTTCTCATGGACAGGTTCAGATTGATTTCACAGGGCCATGGCGTAGCGCTGCTTATGTCAAAATTTATCAGTTTTTCATGAGTTAAGATTTATTAGTTTTCATACATCAGAATTTAATTATCCAAATTTAATTAATTTTATTTTTCATTTTCTGTCCAGGAAGCTTACACATCATTATTTTAAATATTTTATTTATACGGCAAGTGGCCGTTCTCGAGCATGAGGCTCTGCAGCAGGCATCCCCTTCATGTTTCCGCATTGACACCATGACAACGTCAATTACAATTTAAGTGGGCATGGGATAATCGAGAAAGGATCGTGGATAAATGGAAATGTGCACATGCCCCACTCCAGCGTTCGACAGAGATGAATGAAAGTCATGTTTGTTTCTGTTTGTTTCCATTTTGTACTCAATAGTGGCTGCTTGAGTTTCGAGGTAGATGGAGGTAATGTGCTTACTTTCATCAAAGTTAATAAAGGTTTATTAAGTAACTATTCTCTATGCTTTTGAAAATAAAGTGATGTTTTAATTTCTTCTCTGTCTCATTTTTCCACCTCATTTCCTTAATATATTCGCTGTTTGATTTGAAATTTATTTTTCCGGCTATGTCGTCCCTAAAATTTTGCCGCCCTAGGCGCCTTCTAGTCTTGCCTGATGGGAGAAATGACCCTGAATGGGGGGATGTTAAACTTCGCTTCCTTGTAACTTATGGTAGTAATCCAAGACACCATGACATCTGTGAACTACATGAATAATATTGCGACTCGTCTGTATTCCTTCATAATTCGCGTGTTCCCTGATAGTGAAGGCATCTTTCAACAGGATATCTGTCAGTCTCAGAAGTTCAGAACCGCGCTACCTTGGTTTGAGTGGCATGACAGGGAACTCATGTTGCTGTCTTGCAGACTAAATTCGACTGGTCTGAATCAGATGGAACACATCTTGGACACTATCAGTCGCTGGCTCTGTGCCCATAAACGACTGGTTCATAATATATTGGTGGAGGCACATGCCTGCGAAAATCCACCAAGGGCTTCCTGAATCCAGGCTACACAGAACTGTTCCTCTATTGTATTCCAAAAGTTGACCAACATGCTATTAAGCAGGTGGTCATAATGTTTTGGCTTATCACTGTACGTTACTTAGACAAGAACACGTATAGGTACTGCACCATGAGAAACTGTTCACATACGAATTGTGAGAGGTGAACAGCCTCAACTGATGGGTGGGTTTGCGACTGGTCATGCAGACATCTGTTTCAGCTGTATCCCCTCATGGTGGATAGCGTTAATGTACTACAAACATGCATGTCTTGCTAATCTGTACATCTGATGCCATAACCGAACTGAGACTGAACGCAAATATCAGAAAACTAAAGCAAACATTGTCTGTATGCTCCCCAAAGCTTGTAGCTTAGGCACTACCTTGTGACGAGAGCCTTAAGAGGCCTACTTTTCAGTTCCATATGGTGTGGTACTCATGCAAGTCTATAACCGAACAGCAGACCAAGAAACAATCCTCTCTTTCAGAATGGCGTCACTCATCAGCTGTCTTGCATTATCTGCAAATGAGTACTCTTACAGCTCGTTAGTATGCACTCTGGGTGTTCACAAATTTTTAGATTCAGATAAACATGAGAGTGTGAAATTAATAGCTCTGCTGTGTAATAGTTATGATAATCAACATATTTATGTGACTACAGCCCTTGCCAATAATAATAATAACAGCAATAACAATAACATGATTAACTTGTCTGAATAAAGAAAGAATTGTTTTGTGGAATTTTGTTGTTTTGTACATAATTAAGTACAGTTTAGGGCAAGAATGAAATAATGTTTAATCTTTCACTACTCTCAGTTTCGCATTTTTGTGTGAATAGGAATTTTCGTACTTTTTTTATTTTTTCGGTCAAATGTACAAGATTCCTAACGAATTAACTTCTGGGCTGAAAATCGGACCTTTTTCTGTTGCACCCACACAAAAACACGCTTTTACATACTTCTTTGTTAAATGTTCGCTTTTAGACAAGCTTATTTGAATTAGTTACTTTCTCAGTGAAAGGACCTGGTCTGGAAGTCCCTAGTTCCTTTGCAGCTAACTTTTCCTGATATTTTTTTCTGTTACTGTTTAAAACAAATTCAATAGAGTTCATATTGATACCGCACACGAAAGCCGATTCCTGCGCATAAAACATTTAACTCCAAATATAAACTGACGGTTTTAGAAATGATTAAATTCAAGTAGTAGGGCCTACTGTATACCAACATCGTCACTTGACTACACCACAGACGTGCCGATGAGAACTACAAGGGCCAAAAGCACACTGTCGTTGATCCTACATTTAAGTGAATATAAGAGAATCCAGTAAGATAGTTTTTCGTGAATATTCATATATACAATGTGGAGTTACAGCACAGATAAACCTGACACAGCTTAAGATCAACAGATATCAGAAACATAAATATATGCTGTAGTCTTACAGTCGACGATGATCTGCTTTATAGTTCTCAGCGCCTTAAATGGATTGCTGTATGATAAAATCCAAAACTTAATATACCATATCTCATTCAGAATCCCAAAAAATTGGTTTTATATCTGTATAAAATATACTGCTGTCCAATCTAATTTTACTATATAGTGAGTGAATTGGCCTGTCTGAGTGGGATTTATGGCACGCTATCGAGGAAACAAGTCTGCTGCAGTGTGCTACCACCCGGTGGGACTAACGTAAGCTTGTAATTGAGTAGTAAAGGCTAGCTGTGCACTGTGAACTGTACACGTTGTTTATCAAATCCATATGTGTTTGCCCTGTAAGGAAATTACGACACGCCAGTTGCGCATGTGCAAAAGCTCCTTTAAACGTGCACAAGTGAAGTTATGCTCGCGACCCTGATGCAAAGTTTCGCAGAGTCTATTGGAGTAGCAATGTGGCATGGCGCTGCAGACTTAGTACCGCTCATTTCAGACTACTGCTTGTACACTTCGTTTAACAGGATTCAAAGAAAATTAACAACAAAACTGCAAGGTGTCAAAAGTTGGGGTGTTCACTTGCTCTCGTGCTTTTCCATAACAACTGCCACTGCTTACAAAGTGTTGAGGCTAAATGATATCGGCACTCACTGATGACTGTGATAAACCTGAAAGCAGTGTTCTATATCTGTTGGTCCACTCTCTTAGTCGCCATCTGCAAGTACTACTGCTGCCCGGTTGGAGGAGGAAAAAAATATAGCGAAATCACCAATGTATAATGAAAAATACCCTGACAATCTGGCAGTGTAAGTAATACTATTAATGGCAACAGTGAAGATAGTAATATCGAGGGTACTGCCTTCAGGACATCATTCTCCTGTTCAGATTACTCTGACAAGATATCTCTAACTTGGTACCTGAAGAAACAATATGGTAGGAAGAACCATATGAATATGGGAATAGGTCCATAGAAGTCTTCTTAATGAAAGTGTATAAGAATATTACTCCTACAAGCGGCGCTGCAGTCCGGAACCGCGGGACTGCTACGGTCGCAGGTTCGAATCCTGCCTCGGTCATGGGTGTGTGTGATGTCCTTAGGTTAGTTAGGTTTAACTAGTTCTAAGTTCTAGGGGACTTATGACCTAAGATGTTGAGTCCCATAGTGCTCAGAGCCAGCCTACAAGCGGTTCTGTAGCGTTCCTTAGGTTCGACGAAGACACAAATAAAATATTGCTTCTACAGGAACGTCTGATTACCAATCACAGAATGATGTCTTCTGAAACTGAAAAGGACTTAAGAGCTGGCAACACTTGAGAGCCCAGGCTAGGTGTCATTTCGCCATTTACTCTAATGTATTTCCTACACATCTACTGAGAGATACAGTAAGATAATCCACCTGGACAAGTTTGGTTCTTCTTTGGTTTCAAAAGGGACTTTAGTATCATACCCTTAGAAAAGTTGAGGAAATCAGTTGTCTCCACTGTATGTATGAACACTGCTAGTAGTCCCTGTTATATGCTGTAACAATATGGTGTAATAAATATTGTCATTACTATATCTTGTGTCACAAAGAGCAGACAATACTAAATTCATCATACACACTGAGAAGAGGGTAACTGTCCAGTTGCTCATTGGAACAAAAGTCCCATCTGTCCCTCTCACTGATAACTCCGTGGTGTTGGAATGCTGGATTTGGGCTATCAGTGGTAATCACTCGAAAGAAAATAATAATCCGCTGTTATTTCTGCTATGTCGCTGTGGTTGTTATGTTGTAGTCTCCAGTCTGAAGACTGGTTTGATGCAGCTCTTCACGCTACTCTCTGAATAACTACTGCAAACCACATCCTGCTGAATCTACTTACTGTATTCATCTCTTGGCCTCTTTCTACGATGTTTACCCTCCGCATTTCCCTCAAATACTAAATGCATGATACCTTAATACCTAAGAACGTATCCTATCAACCAATCCCTTCTTTTGGTCAATTTGTGCCACAGATTTCTTGTCTCCCAAATTATACACAGTACCTCCTCATTAGTTACGTGAACTACCCATCTAATCTTCACCATTCTTCTGCAGCACCACATTTCAAAAACTTCTGTTCTCTTTTTGTCGAAACTGTTTATCGTCCATTTTTCACTTCCATACATGGATACACTGCAGACAAATACCTTCAGGAAAGGCTTTCTAATACTTAAATCTATATCCGATGTTAACTAATTTCTCCTCTTCAGAAATGCTTTGCTTGCCATTGCCAGCCTGCATCTTCTATCCTCTCTACTTTGGCCACCATCAGTTATTTTGCTGCCCAAAAAGCAAAACTCCTCTACTAATTTAAGTGTCTCGTTTCCTAATCTAATTCCCTTAGCAGCACTTCATTTAATTTGACTGCATTCCGTTATCCTTGTTTTGTTTTTGTTGGTGTTCATCTTATATCTTCCATTCAAGATATCCATTCCATTCATCTTATCCTACAAATCCTTTGCTGTCTCTGACAGAGTTACAGTGTCATCAACAAACCTCAATTTCTTTTTTATTTCTTGTACTTGAACTTTGGTTCCTACTCCAAATTTTTCTTTGGTTCCCTTTACTGTCTGTGCACTGTACAGGTTGCATAACATCATGGATAGGCTACAACGCTGTCTTACTCCATTCTCAACCAGTTTCCATTTCATGCCCCTCAAATCTTATAACTATCGTCTGGTTTCTGTACAAATTATAAATAGCCTTTTGCTCCCTGTATTTGATCCCTGTTACCTTCAGAATCTGAAAGAGAATATTCCAGTCAACAATGTCAAAAGCTTCCTCTAAGTCTACAAATGCTATAAATGTACATTTGTCTTTCCTTAACCTACCTTCTAAAATAAGTCATAGGGTTGGCACTGCCTCACGTTTTCCTGTATTTCTCTGGAATGCAATATGATCTCCCCTGAGGTCGGTTTCTACAACTTTTCTCATTCTTCTGTAAAGAATTCGTGTTAGAATTTTGTAACCATGACTTATTAAACTAATAGTTCGGTAATTTTCACACCTGTCAACACCTTCTTTTTTATTTAAAAATGGAATTACTACATTCTTCTTGAAGTCTGAGGGTATTTCGCCAGTCTCATACATCTTTGCATACCAGATGGAAGAGTTTTGTCATGGCTGACTCTGTCAATGGAATGAGTAGTTCTGACCGAATATCGTCTACACATTGGGCCTTGTTTCGACATAGATCTTTCAGAGCTCTATCAAATTCTTGTCACAATATCATATTATAATCTATCTGAAATCTTTCAGTGCCTCCAGGCCTCTTCCACGTATACAGCCTTCTGCTGTGATTCTTAAACACATTGCTAGCAATGATTAAATTATGCTCTTTGCGTAATTGTACCAGGTCACTTCCTCTTTCATTCCTTTCCCTCCAGTCCATATTCACTTACAATTTTTCCTTCTCTTCGTTTTCCTACCATCGAATCCAAGTCCCCCATCACAACTAAATTTTCGTTTCCTTTAACTATTTGAATAATCTCTTTTATCTCCTCACACATTTCTTCTATATCTTCATCATCTCGGAGCTGGTAGATATATAAACTTCTACTAATACAGTAGATGTGGGCTTTGTGTCTGTCTTGGATACGATAATACATTGACTATACTATATTATTAGCTTAGTCACATTCCTATTTTCTTATTCATTATTAAAACCACTCCTGCATTACCCCTATTTGATTTTGTATTCACATGACCAGAAGTCCTGTTCCTCCTGCCACCGAAGTTCACTAATTTTCACTACATTTAACTTCAACTAATCCATTTCCCATTTTAAATTTTCTAATCTACGTGCCCGATTAATGGATCTAACATTCCATTCTCCAATACATAGGATACCAGTTTTTTTTCCTCTTGATGATGATGTCGTCCTGAGTATTCCCCTCCCAGGGATTCGAATGGGGGACTATTTTACCTCCAAATTACTTGACCCAAGAGGACACCATCATTGCTTAACCATACAGTAAAGCTGCATACCCATGGAAAAAATTACGACTGCAGTTTCCTGTTGCTTTCAATCGTCCAGACTGCTGCCCCTGCAACTACTTAAAAGGCTGCTGCCCCTCTTCAGGAAACACACGTTTCCTGGCCCCTCAACAGATACTTCAAAAAAATTGTTCAAATGGCTCTGAGCACTATGGGACTTAACATCTATGGTCATCAGTCCCCTAGAGCTTAGAACTACTTAAACCTAACTAACCTAAGGACATTAAACAGCACCCAGTCATCACGAGGCAGAGAAAATCCCTGACCCCGCCGGGAATCAAACCCGGGAACCCGGGCATGGGAAGCGAGAACGCTACCGCACGACCATGAGCTGCGGACACAGATACTTCTCCATTGTGGTTGCACCGACCATACAGCTATCTGTATTGCTGAAGCAATCCTAGTGATGGCAAGGTCCACGGTTCATGGGAGAACTGGTTGTTATAAGAGATTTCTTCTGATGGTAGTAACCAGGCAATAACCGCCTCATCCATAAATCATCCTGATAGTAATGTGAACTCTGTTGAATAACTTATCGTGATCAGGAATTACGTTTTAATCACGTTTATCTCTTCTGAATAAATCAGTGGCATTTTGCTACTGGGCATTTGAATCATTGCAGAATTGCACTTTTGTCCTTGATTTCAGTATGACACTTGTAACACCATCAATGTTGTTGTTGTGGTCTTCAGTCCTGAGACTGGTTTGATGCAGCTCTCCATGCTACTCTATCCTGTGCAAGCTTTTTCATCTCCCAGTACCTACTGCAACCTACATCCTTCTGAATCTGCTTAGTGTATTCATCTCTTGGTCTCCCTCTACGATTTTTACCCTCCACGCTGCCCTCCAATACTAAATTGGTGATCCCTTGATGCCTCAGAACATGTCCTACCAACCGATCCCTTCTTCTGGTCAAGTTGCGCCACAAACTTCTCTTCTCCCCAATCCTATTCAACATCAAGGGCAGGTAGTATTTGTAGGTGGCATGAAGACTTAAAATAGATGCATCAACCGCTTGTGGATCACTTGTAATACAATCTACCTGTTAAACACATTCATGGTGTTTGGCAGCTTCTTCTCAGGATTGCTTGATTTGCTGGTTTCGAAGCTATATACCGTTTTATAACACGAAATTGTGGAAGATATGTGAGATCTTCTTGTTGAAAATATTCATTAGCAGGTCTCAACAGGGAGCATATAAATGCTCTATGTGGCATCTGAACAATTGCAGCAACCACTCGAAAGATGGCATGAAGCAGAAAAGCAAAGCTTGGTATCTGTCATTTATAAAAATGGCCAAATCACTTTTTGCCTTTTCTCAACTGAGGCTGCCCTTCCTCTGAAGGCTGTAAACATTCAGCACAGTCGTCTCTGGCTTTCATGTGTGTCTCCTGCAGTAACAAGCGCCATGGTTTTTCTTTTGATTCCTCCACATGAATGCTGAACTTGTTTATGTTCTGTTAGAAGGTGGGAAAAGTTGTAATGGTAAGGTTAATCTCTCTGTCTCTAGCCCCTTTTCTTTCTACTGACCCAAGGAACCTCAATTGGATAGGAGTCTAGCTTTGGTACTGAAAGTTCCATCAGCGATATATCAGGGGACATATGTTCTAGAGCAACATCCTCATCAGAAACATCAGATGAAACAAATGTCTACAGCTGGGGACCTGTTTTCTTGATTTTATGTTTTGTTGCCCATTTCCCTCCTAGAAATGACATGTAGCTTTTATTCTGCCTCTACAGTTTGAATTGATTTCATTCCTTGAAACAGTGGATGCCATTATTAGTTTAAACTCGACCGTCGTCTTGATATATGTTATAATTACCGTACACTGTTGCTGCATTTATTGTCCTAACCTGTTCAGTGATGAAGACAACAAAATACGTTGCAAATATTGGATTATGTTGTTTCTTGTAGATCCTATAACCTCAGTATAAGTCTGTGTATCGTTACCTTCAGCTTCTGAATGATTTTTCTTTGAGATTTTTACTGTCTCTGCTCCACAATAGATGGTCCCAATAGTTCTTGTCACAAATGTATTGTACCTGGCTCATATGCATTATTTCTACATTTTCCTCATTTATTTGCTCTTCGAAATGCAACGTGCTACGACCATACTTTGACAATTGTAGAAATTATCTGTGTTGGGACCGAATGTTCTAACCCTTATTGGGATGGGAAAAGAATTTAAGAATTGAATGTGAGGACAAAGGTGGCTGTTTTTTCAAACTAACTAGTGATCTTTTCCATAACTGGATGAATGGTACAAATTATTTTCGTCTCCCATTCATGTCACAGGCGTACTCCAGAAACATCCACATATTACATGGATTTGCACGTTAACAACATGGGGAAAAAACTTCTAGTCGGAAAAATTACAGAAATTATCAACAAGAAGCATCAAACACTCAAAAGCAAAATCATCCTGGATGGCCCCGCCCCTCCTCCAACATTCGAAAGAAACAGCGCCAGCAAGACTTCACTCACCAACATCAAGAACAACAAAAGAATAAACAAGGTGCCTCCAATATTCAGGCATTGCAACAACAATTAATGCAGTAACAGCTCTGCCAATTGCAGACCCAGCTCTAAAACCAGCAGTAATATTATCAACAGTAGGATCAGCAGCAGAATCAAAAACTTCAGCAGCTGAACAACTAACAGGGCAGTACTTCCAGTACACCGGAATGATTCTTTATTGACAAGATAAAGGTAATGATCAATTAAATATGCCAAAGTCTAACAGATCTTTTAATTTCATGCTGATTTATCAAAATGTCCAATGATTGCTAAAAAATTAAGTGAATTTTATGTACTGATGAGCTAAAAAAAGGCTTCTGTAACGTGTATAACTGAACACTGGCTGCCTACAGATGCAATGTCAGTCACAAAACATGCAGAATTCAATCTTTCATCATCATTCTCTAGGATTACGCCCAGCCATGGAGGGTCATGTATATTTGTTAAAACTGGTATTGATTATCGTAACATAAAACCCATTGAACTGTCACCTGAAGAGAAAGTTTTGAAGTATCTGCAGTTGAACCCTCAGCATTAAAATTAATAATCATCTGTGCATATAGGAGCCCTGATGAGAACTTAAATGAATTCTGCCATCAACTAGAAGCAGCTTTAAATACTATAAAAAATCCAACAAAACAGTGGTCATATGTGGAGATATATATATTGATTTTCAAGAAATCTCAAAAGACCAGCAAAGCTTATTGGTCCTACTGGAAACATATAACATAAAAGCAATCATAGATTCTCCTGAAAGGGTTACACCAACAACTAGCTCAACAATTGATCAGATATTAATAAACACAAATGTAAATCACAATTTCTGTGCCAGAAATCTTAACACTGGCTTCAGTGACCACTATGCACAGTTTATCGCATTACTCACCCCAAGTGAAACAAATGAGAAAGAGGAACTTATAAAAGAAACAAGAAAATTCACTAACAAACAAATAAACATTTTTATACAGAGACTAAGTGAAGAAATCTGGTATGAAGTGTATACTTGTGAAAATACCAACAAAAATTTGAAGAATTCATGGAAATCTTCATGTCATACTTTGAAGCTGCATTTCCATTAAAAAAACAAAAATGTCAACTGAACTTCAAAAAGAACAAATGGATTACAAGAGGTATTAGAATCTCTTGTGCAGAGAAAAGAAGATTACACAATATAGAAAAGACACATAACATGCCTCATGAATTTCATTGGTACCTGAAGAATTACAAGAGGAACTGCCAAAATGTTGTAAGGAAAGCTAAAACAATGGCAAATGACAAATACATTGAAAATTCAAAAAACAAATCTAAAGCTATATGGGAAGTCATAAAAAAATCAAACAACAAGTGAAACCAAACAATATAAATATATAAGGACAAATGATTTCTAGCCCAACAAAAATTGCAAGGACCTTCAACTAATATTTTGCAAACAGTTGGTGAGTGGAGTGGAAGAACACAAAATATCGCCTCCATCACCCAGTAGCGTGAGAAATGTGTCTTTGTCATTGTTCCATTCACCCGCAAATACTGAAGAAATTTTATCAGTTATAAGAACCTTGAAAACCGGGTACTCATGTGGAATTGATGGAATAGCAGATGCAATTATTAAAAAATGCTGTCTTGCATTACCTGAACCCTTTACACACTTGTGCAACAGCTGACTGGCATCAGGAACCTTCCCTTCATGCTTAAGAATAGCAAAACTAAACCACTGCTCAAAAAAGGAAATGCAGAAGATGTTTCAAATTATAGACCAATAGCCCTACTGTCTGCACTTTCAAATTTTTTTATGAGAGATTGTCTGATTTCCTACATAAAAATAAAATTCTCTCTCTCTCACAGCATGGTTTCAGGAAAGACTATTCAACTAAAAGTGCAATATTTGAATTTCTTAATGACATCTATACTAAAATGGATGTGAGTGAGTTTGTGATGGGCATATGTCTTGATTTATCCAAAGCTTTTGATGTCATTGACCATGATGCCCTACTGCAGAAGCTTGACCAATTAGGAAATAGAGGTAGATCCAATGAGTGGCTCATGACATACCTATGTGGTCGCAAACAGGTGGTTGAAGTGCAATATACTGACCATAACAAAATCAGCTACTACTATTCGAGAATAAGTGAAATATGGCGTCCCTCAAGGATCAGTATTAGGGCCCATCTGTTTCTTCTCTAGGTCAATGATCTTATGTACAACAAGCATCACCAAACTACCCTCCAATTTACAGACGATACAAGCTTCCTTATTAGTGGTAAAACAGAAGAAAAGATAAAAGACTCCATTATCCAAACAATAAACAGTGTAGAACAGTGGTTCAGCTATAACAAGCTAATTATAAACAAAGAAAAGACAGTAACACTGAACTTCTATAATCTAAATGGAAGACACCACCCAAACATACAAATAGAACTAAAGGACAGAGTTTTTCCAAGTGTTGACAGCACAAAGTTTCTGGGACTCTAGCTCTAGAACAACACAAAATAGGAGGTACACATTGAATATTTGCAAAGAAAACTAAGCAAAACCTGCTACATGATAAGGATCTTAAAACTTGTTGCAGCAAAGTCACCCTGTTAAATGGATACTACTCATATGTGCATTCTGTAATTAAATATGGCATAATCTTCTGGGGCAATGCAACAACAAATATTAAACTTTTCAGGATGCAAAAGAGAATATAAAGAATTATTGAAGGGGTAAACACTACTAAATCATGCAGACCCATATTCAAAAAACTGTCAGTTCTTCCTCTTCTTTGCATTTTTATCTGTGAAACATCAGTTTTCATCAAACAATATATTGATAGACACCCAGATATCTTATTAAAAAATGAAGATATACATACATGCGGTACAAGGCAAAAATCTGACCTTCATATGAAACAGGTGAGAACATCATTGTGCCAAAAAGGCACTCTACATACTGGGATAAAGTTTACAATAATCTGCCTAACCATATTAAATCAGTAAGTAAACTTAGTAGTTTTAAGGGCGAACTAAAGGCATATTTAATTGATCATTGTTTTTATAGTCTGACAGGGTACGTAGAAACCAAACAACAAAAATAAAGATACATTATGAATATTCTACTTTGTATGTTGCCTCTGATGTTTGTTGTATATATGATTCTTTGCTAAATTATTTCAATATCTCGTCCTTAGGAATACAATACAAACTGTATTTTATATTGTAAAGACCTAACCATGTCCAATATCCTTGTATATATTCTATAAATGTAGGTTTTGAAGGACTAAATAAATAAAAAAATGGTTCAAATGGCTTTGAGCACTATGGGACTTAACTGCTGAGGTCATCAGTCCCCTAGAACTTAGAACTACTTAAACCTAACTAACCTAAGGACGTCACATACATCCATGCCCGAGGCAGGATTCGAACCTGCTACGTAGCGGTCGCGTGGTTCCAGACTGTAGCGCCTAGAACCGCTCGGCCACCCCGGCCGGCTAAATAAATAAAATAAGCATCTATTACATGGCTATTACAAATGATTGAAGCGATTTCATAAATTCACTGTAGCTCCTTTCATTGACATATGGTCACAACACACTACAGATACGTAGAAAAACTGATAAAGTTTTGTTCGGCTGAAGCCGCACTTCAGGTTTCTGTCGCCAGAGCGGTCGAGAGCGCAGTGAGACAAAATGGCGACAGGAGACGAGAAAGCGTATGTCGTGCTTGAAATCCACTCACATCAGTCAGTCATAACAGTGCAACGACACTTCAGGACGAAGTTCAACAAAGATCCACCAACTGCTATCTCCATTCGGCGATGGTATGCGCAGTTTAAAGCTTCTGGATGCCTCTGTAAGGGGAAATCAACGGGTCGGCCTGCAGTGAGCGAAGAAACGGTTGAATGCGTGCGGGCAAGTTTCACGCGTAGCCTGCGGAAGTCGACGAATAAAGCAAGCAGGGAGCTAAACGTACCACAGCCGACGGTTTGGAAAATCTTACGGAAAAGGCTAAAGCAGAAGCCTTACTGTTTCGAACTCATTGATGGGGACATGCTGCGCAGAGTGTGGGAGGAACTTGATTATCGGCTTCATGTCTGCCGAATCACTAAAGGGGCACATATCGAACATTTGTGAATGCCTAAAAAAACTTTTTGAGTTTTTGTATGTGTATGCAAATCATTGTGAAAATATCTCAAATAATAAAGTTATTGTAGAGCTGTGAAATCGCTTCAATCATTTGTAATAACCCTGTATATCTCTGCAAGTGACTGTATCCTTGGTACACTTGAGGATCTTTGCTGATCTTCAGTGATTAAGTATTCATTTTTACCACTTGTAGTTGTTTACAAATGTAATATCTTCTTACAAATCTGCTTTACTAATTTTATGTTTCCACCAGGCCTTTCGGTTGTGTGATTGTAAGTGTGACAAATTTTCAAGACTTATCATCCTGCTTTTTACAGTTACAGAAATATTTCAGAATGTAATTTGTGCACTGTATCTGTCCTAGCTACTTTGCTATCTGCAATGAATAAGCCATCCAAGGTCTCTTGATTCACTGTGTGTACATGCTGCCCAGCTTCCCACCTACATGGCTCCAAGGATTTTCATGAGAAGTAGTATTTTAATAACATATTTTTTGGTCTCATCGTCTACAAAAGCAGCTTATGAATAAGGCACTGGAGAAGCCAATTTATATTTATACAGGGTAAAGAGGCTTCTAGGTAACACACACCTTTTTTCTCCATTTTATGTGACAAAGCCACTCTTAGTACATTAACTGCATTGAGGATCTATAATATTCAGAGCAATATCCCTCATTCGTAAGACAAGTGGCTTAAATTTTTCATTTGGATAGGTGAAATCGACAAAGAAAAATATCTCTTACGCCTATGCATTTAATCTGCATCTCCAGCCCTCATTTCACAGCTATAGTTGGGACTCTGTTGTTTCATGACTGTAAGTGGAACAAAACGTAAAAAAACCGCCAGTGCATAAGAAATAGTGAAAGGCTGTGAAATATTGACTTTATGTTAGTGACTGTGCTGTGGATGAAACTGTTTACAGACACAGGAAGCAAATTTTGCAATGATGAAGTGATAAAACAGCATCAATCTGAATTTTTTGTGATCCATCCAAGGCATTTAACTAAGTCAGTTACTTAATTTTGTTAGAAAAGCGGAGGTTTTATAGAATTAATGGTGTAGCTAACAAAGGGTTTGGTCTACACTTACTAGAAAATGTAGAAATTTGAGTTGCATCATTCAACAAGTACGTGTAGGGGTATCTGTCTTATGGGAAATCAATGATGAACATCCACAAGATTCAGCATCAGATTAACTGTTGTTTCTGGTTGAATCACTGTTATTTCTTACATATGTAATACATATCAATAAGATTAGTAATTTTTGCAGATGACATAAATAATGAAGCTAATAATTACTTACACACACACACAATATATATATATATATATATATATATATATATATATATATATATATATATATATATATAACTGAACTTTGTGTTCTGACTTACGGCAGGTCTTACCGTGGGAGAGAGAGGTCCATCACTTGAGTGTCTAGGGAAGTGATTCCAGTGGTGGTTTCCCGTTGCCTTCCACTAATGATGATGATAATGAGGACAACACAACACCCAATCCCTGAGCAGAGAAAATCTCCGACCCAGTCGGGAATCGCATCCGGACCCCTTGGTTTGACTGACCGCCACATTGACCACTCAGCTATTGGGACGGGCACATATATATGTGTGTGTATATATATATATATATATATATATATATATATATATATATAATTTCTTGACACTATATATATATATATATGTATATACAGGATATAGAAAAATTGTGTCACGAAATTTTAACCTAGTTCCGATTGGCCATGGGATTGCCCTGTTACCATATCTGGACAATGCAAGACCACAAATGCTTTGCCTGCCAGAGATCCTGATGTATCCTAGGTGGCTAGCATACTCGGTGGTAGTGTGCCAGCCTGCCACCCCGGGGGCCTGGGGGCTAATTCGCCAGTGTCCTAACACATCCATTGTAGTTTCATGATAAGACATACTGGGAAAAACCCATCAACAGCTGTTAGTTTGCATACAGGAATTTTGTAACAAAGTGTGTCAGCCCGGAAAAGGGCCTTTTTTTGTAGGTAGGACATTGTATACTTAAAGCAGGTGCTCGAACTGGCGACCCTCTGATGCGACATGAGCTTGGTAACGTCACAGTGTTTTGCCAAACTCTTCCAAAGATTCTTGGCAGTGCCCTGATATGATTAGCAGCATGCTAAATGCGATCCATTAATTCCTCTGTTTCTCGATGGTTCGGGTCTGGGTGGGTAATCTAGAAACTTGAAGAATCCCCACAGGAATGAGTCCGGTGGCGTGAGATCTGGTGATCGTGGGGGTATGTCCTACGAGTACCTCTGCCAATTACACAGCATTGAAGAGTTCATTTAAATACCCATGCACAGCATGACTGTTATGTGCGTGTACCCCATCATGCATCATGTTGCAACCACATGCAAAGCTGTATGTCCAGAGGAACATCTACCAGCAGGCTGGGTAGAGTTTCTTGCAAAAACTGAAGGTAATTTGGCCCAGTAAGCCGAGGAGGTAGATGGAATGGCCCGCCGAGATGGTCACCCACAATGCCTGCCCAAATGTTGAGTGAAAATCATTCCTGGTGTACATGGACGTACATGACGTGAGGATTTCCCCTGGCCTAGTAATGGACGTTTTGAGTGTTGTAAAGGCCATCCTGATGGAAGGTGCACACCTCTGTAAACAAGAGAATGGCGGAGAAGTCGGTATATCATGCAACATGTCGCAGAAATCACCAGCAAAACCCTAGCCTGTGTTCATAGTCAGCCATAGGATTTAGGTCTTGGACAGGGTGGAAACTAAATGGATGATCGCTGTCATCGCTCAAAATCTCCCAGACTAACCAATGAGTGAGCCCCATGTCATGTCCAAAAACTCAAGTACTTGTCGCAGGTGCTTCCTAGAAGCGTTCGAGAACAGTTTCTTCAAATACAGCATCTCGTCATGTTTTAGCCTATTTCGCCAAGTCGCCAGTGAATTGCTGTAAACGTTTGCGGGTGTAGGTGGCGTTCCTCATATGTTATACCGTTATACTGTTATATATATTATACTATTACTATTGCATATATACTATTATATATTATGTATTACTATTATTAGTAGTATATGAGAAAAAATTAATTTATTTGAAGAATTATTGGCTGCCTCTTTTGCAAATGGTCTCCCTCTTAATTATCATAAAATGCAGCATTTTAAGGTGTACACCATCAAAACAAACTTAAAAATGGGCAAGAGTTTTTAAATAAGGTACAACATCAGAAATAGTGGATATCCACATTAATGTGAAATAACATTGGAAGTAAACACATTTTAGGGTTACTTAAGCAGATCAATTTAGCCGACTTTGCACTTTGTATCACTACACCTTTTACACAAGGAATCTTTAAATTAACAAATGTTGATCATTTTCATTCAGTAACATCATATGCCATTATATTCTAAAATATTCAAAAACAAAAATTCTCATTGTGTGAAGGTGCTCCCTAAGCATTCACAAACAAAATAATCTTACAAACATTTTTTAAGATGTTGTATATTTTAAGTGTAGTATCACAATCTACATATTCTCTCTCGAATTTTACTGTGAATAATCCATTCAATTACAGTAGGAAGATGATTACTATAATAACAGAGCTAGAAGAATGAATGAACTACATAACTCTGATTACAGCTCAGAAAGTAGTACTAATACATTTATCAAAATCTTGGGTCACTTACCCATTGATATAAAATTACTGAAAAATACCAAAAATAAATCTGAAACTAAACTAAAAGAGTGCCCCTTGGGCAATGGCTCACATCTATTGAAATAATTTTTATGTAGAATATTGTGACTTATTTAGCACAAAAGTGCTACATACTGTTATTAAATTAAGTATTACTTTCTGTTGTGTGAACTTATTTGTAAACAGGCACTATACAATCATGTTGCAATACAAATTAATTAATAACATATAAACTAACTCATTCCAAGCCCTTACAACAAATTAGCCATCAATATATGGAACATATAAAAATTAAAATCAGCTGCTGAAGAGTAACAGAACCATCACTTTATAGCTGAGTTATTTTAACTATCGTACTATTAAGAAATATGTACATAGACATTTCGATCATTTCAGATCTTCTTTGGCAAGAGCTTAAATAAACTTCTTATTGAGATCTATACAACAGCAAACATGTACATTCAAGGACAACTGAGAAATAAAAATATTTTAGCTTGCCTATCTATGTTCTGTCTGTTCACTTGCAGTTTCAAGTGAAGAAAAGAAAAGACGGTTTTAAATTTACTAGGTAGATAATGTCTTGGGGAAGGAATAATGAATCACCAATCAAAGAAAAAGAAGGTAAATCTCTTAGTAAAGATTTAAAATGGAAACTGACAAATTACTGAGCAGCTAATAGCAAAGAACTAGATTATGAGAAAACTTGAACATTATTAATATCCCTTCAAAAACATTTACTAATTAGTGAGAGTGTAAAACTTTTAATTTTTTACTATGTGCTATTAAACACAGGAATCATCTGTAAATTAATGTAAATCTCAACTTTGCCATCTCCTTAAAGCCAATGAATTACAATATACTGTTCAGATTTCTGAGATAGTTCTCTTAGAAGAAGACAGTGATTAAGCTATTTCTTTTCTTAGGATATGAATTGTTTCTCAAGTTTTTAAAGGGAAATACTACTATAATTTAGAGTTTCTTTTCCTATGAACAATGTATAGGAGTCGAGCAACACATCATATATTTATAGCAGAACAAAACTTAAGAATTGTTGAACTATTGTATTGGTTCTATTATGGCTTATGGAGGTTATAAAGGAGGGCAAGATAATGACAACTGTTTATAAAAGTTATAACTAAATATGTAATTAGATATTACAGAGCACACAGAAACTTTTGGGATTTATTCTTGATAGCAGAGCATTACAAAAGCTTCCATGAACATACGTCTGAAAATCCTTCATTAGGAAGGCATGAAAGGAATTCCTTGTTTATCTACATCTGTATCTACAGCCGTATTCTGCCAAGGAGTGTGAATTGTATCGTAGAGGGTACATCCCATTGTATCAGTTACTAGGGCTTTTTCCCATTCCGTTCACATATGGATCTTGCCACGAGACATAGCCTTATCAAAGGCAACTTCAGTGCCAGGAGGAAGGGTTTTCACACTCCAGGGACGTTTAGGGCTGTGCTGGCAGTAGCATAGCTGCTGGCAAGGTCACCCAAAACCAACAGGCCTGGACAGAGGGGCCATACGAATCGTGTCTCACATGGAGCAAGGGGGGGGGGGCGGTGACCTCTATAGATGACAGAAAACCAACCCTCCTAGAGGAGTAAATTGCAAATGAAAAGTACTAGTCCTCCAGGTTAGGGGTTCGGTGTGTGACTGACAATGCCACCTCATAAAACGGAATTTTTGTGGATACCACACATTTTCCTTGGTAGGATATGGATTACAGGATGATGAGATGCAAAGAAAGAGGTTAATGAGAAGGAAAGGAAGACCCAGGAAAAGGTGACCCGAAAATAGGGGGAGGATCTCAAAGCAACGGAAGTCAGGAACTGGAGAAGGAAAGCAATGGACAGAGAAGAATGGAGGTGGGTGACAAAGGAGGCTAAAGTTCTACAGGGACTGCAATGGTGACCAGTAAGTAAGTATTCACATATGCAGCACAGGAAGAATGTGTGTTTAGGGGATTTTGGTATGTTCCTAGAGTCATTATTAAAAGCCTGTTCCTGAAACTTTGTAAGTAGGTTTTCTTAGGATAGTTTATGTCTGTCTTCAAGAGTCTGGCAACACATTTCTTTCAACATCTCTGTGACACTCTCCTGCATGTCAAACAAACCTGTGATCATTCATGCTGCCCTTCTCTGTATATGATCTATAATCCCTGTTAGTCGTACATGGTGCGAGTTCCACACACCTCAGCAATATTCTAGAATTCCCTGTAGTGACTTCTGATTGTTTAATTTACCTCAAATGTACATTTTTACTCGTTTGTTGACTGAAAAATTTGAAGAGACAAGCCTCAGAAAGATAAGAAAATGTGTGCTAAACATTACTCAGATTAAGGAGAATAAATTTCGATTCATAATTGATTGACTGGAGCCAAAACATTCCAAAACCGCTTCAAACATCAGAATGTAGAGAGACCACCAGTTCGACAGAATGAGGTGACAAGGTTCCTTGAGAACAAAATTTTGACCCTGATATTGGTGTGGGGGGGGGGGGGCAGGAATGGTGTCGTCGTTTGCTAATATCAGATTTAAACTATTTTTGCTGTGCTAACTCGTGTCACATAAATGGAGTACTTGATTTTTCATCTTGTTAGACTTTATTATTTCGCTTTAATTTCGTGTCACAATGGAAATAGTCATTGACGACTTGGATATTTTTGCCATCGATTGTTCTTTCAGAAGAGAGACCAAATGTTTGAAATTCAATAAAAATTTAGCTTTCACAATTACTTGATAGTGAAAGAGTCTACACTTGGTATAAATAAGAGTACAAGTTGATAAATCCGTTTTTTTCAACATTAACTGAATTTTCCACCGTTCCTTGTCAGAACATGACAACAGTGTTCTAAAAAATTAGGTAGTGTTTGCTATTTAATATTATCAATTTTCATTAAAAATATTTGTTTTTGTCATTATTTCTTAATTAGAAAGAAAAGCACTGCAACGAATAAGGTAAACATATTCTATGTACTACCATATAAACATTTTTGATGTATTTTGTATACATATATTTTCGTTAGTAAATATATTTTCTGGGGGCCACTTTCCATATTGATACATCTCTCAGCAGTTCACCATAAAAATTCTATATAGAATATCAATTATGAAGCTTGCTGTGGCCATTAATAAATTTTATCACTGCTAGTTTTTTAGTTCTGACACAAAGTTCAGACTTTTTGTATCATGTGTGGTACTTCACATTCTTATTTTCAGCTTGTGGTTCTAGTCCAAAAGTGATGTGGATTTAGGTTGACTTTCCATTTTGTGCGAAAACAGCACCATTTACAGTGACATGGCCTGTTGTTCTGTTTCGTTGACGTTGGATGTGAAATGGCCTTAATTATAAGTTGTACTATCTCATATAAATTTCGTAAAGCTAATACCTTACATGGTGCAAATCCCTTTACTTCCGTAATCTGTGTTTTGAATCCACTTTGTAACTTACGGGGAGTGGAAGAATACATACAGCTGTCACATAGCCTAGTTTTGCAAATGAAAAAAACGCATGGCTTTGCTGTGTATCTCTCAAGAGTCTTTAACTTCTGATGTTAGAATCACATTTAATTACGATATTATATTCCACAGAACCTCAAATGGTGTAGACATTTATTTGTTTATTGTATCTACATAATTTGTTGCTATCGTATTTCCTGTAGCAATAAAATTTTTTTTTATTTTTTTTAAATTTATTTTTGATCGATATGTCATCGAGTAATTACTAACCTACGTTCGAGCGACATGGTACTAAATTTTGCATTTAATTCAGTTCCATTACGAGAGATCGAAATTTGTCTCATACGTATAGTTTACATTTTATGTAATATCTATAGTACATACCTTCCATAGTCCACTTAAAATGAACACTGGATGGGGCTTCTTAATATTTTCTTAGTTTTATTTTGCGTTGTATGTTGTTTAATAAGTGAAGGGACTGGCTCCAGAAGCATAAGGATGACGTTATTCTATCGCACACCGTAGAAAGCTGTTGGAATTACTGACGACCTTGACCTGTGTCCTAAATTTGAAACATATATTTTGTTATACATTACTGATTCAGTAGAAATTATCTTTCGAGAACTTCTAGAAAATTTTAGTTATCAGAGATACTACAATATTAGGGATGGTCGACACTTCACTATCGAAGGGGGAAGTGTCGTTAGTTACAACAATTTTCGTCTTTGGAAATGTTATTCTATCGGAATATTTTTCTTTCTATTCAGTAATAATTGCACGCTTACGGTTTTCGTCATCATTATTTCAACATCTCACCTTTGTTCGTGTGACATAAAAGTGCTGAATATTATACTGTTCATCTTTCTGCGATGGCAACACGGCAGGGGAGGAAGTGGAGTCAGTTGGCTCTGCCAAGGAAGAGCGTGTCTGCGCGCTATTCTAGTTCGGACTGCTGGTCGATCGGGATGCAGCGCTGCGTTATGTATGTCACACATGGCTCCCGCCGTGAATGGTGGGCTAGCGCCTTGCTCCTGAGGAAGTTGTTGACTTCGAAGGGTAAAGCATGCTACAATAAATTCTTTTCCGTTTGAGAGACTTCAGTTAGCCTGAATGAACATCTGAAACTCAAAATTTTTTATCAAAATTGTAAAATGTCGAATAAAACTAAATTTTATTTTCCCCCTCCATAGACTCGTCCTCCCGCTATAGGCATTGCCATTTTGCATGTTGGTTGTCATTATGAAACAGCTGATTGCCTAATTGAGGTTGAGTTATATTGAAGTGATGGCCATAATTAGCTATTACTTTCGAAAAATTGGGGTTTTGGACATTATAGAGTGTGATTAAAACATTAATAAAATTTCAACATCGTGAGTCGCCATATCTCAAGGACAGTTGTATTTTTGTTTGTAGAGAACATTCTTTACTTTAGAAAGACATTTTGTGGAGTAAAAAAATTTAGTTCAAATGTATAATTTTAAATTGATAGGTTATAGTCACTTTCCTACACCGTCATGACGACATCGTCAGAAGACGTACTGCTTCAAGTGAGCCAAGTCCGGTACAAGAAAGGCGATGGCACGTTGTATGTGATGAACGAGCGGTTGGCGTGGATGCTGGATCATAGGGATACAGTGTCTGTAAGCCATCGGTACACAGATATCAAATGTAAGAAGGTTTTTGTTTATATATGAAACACAGGTGACTGTTTGAAAATTATGAACATAATATGATGATTTATTTTTAACAGTACAAAAGATTTCACCTGAAGGCAAACCTAAAGTGCAACTTCAAGTTGTATTGCATGATGGAACTACGTCAACATTTCATTTCGTCAACAGGCTGGGTCAGGAAGCGCAAATAAAAGACAGGGATGATGTTAAAGAATTACTGCAGCAACTTCTTCAAAAGTTTAAACGAGAAGTTAATAAAGAGCTTGAAGAGAAAAACAGGTGAGTGCTCTCTGATATTGTCGAAAGTTTTATTGGGAAGTTCCATTTGGGTATGTTTTATTCGATGCTAAACTGATAATCAATAGCAAGATCTTCTGTCACATCTTTAGGCTGCTAAATATTATGTTGCTGTCAGCTGTTATTTTGCCACTTCTCACGAACCGAAATTTCGTACAGAGAAAATTTTCCAATTAACTGTCATGCCTTCATCTATTTAGTTGAACAAGACAGATAAAATCAACCTTCGAGTAGATAGCTTTATTTCATTTGTACTGTACACTACTGTTAAAATAAGCCAGAAGTGATAAATTGAAATGATCGTTACAGCACAGTATTGAATAGGGTGATAGATTGATTTTTAACTTTGTTTTTCATATTGCCATGCTGCTTAGTAAGAGATGAAAGTTGAAAAGGTAAGCATGTGCAGGTTAGTTTGGTACTTTTATAAAGAAAGCATCCAGTTTCATTCCACTTGTGAATGTCAAGTCTTTATGGAATGGCTTTCCTTTCTGAAATTGCAACTTGAACACTGCCATAGACTGTACATGTTTATATTGGGACTCCAACATAAAATTGATAATTATTGATAGACCAAATTGTTTCAGGCTTCTGACAGAGAACCCTGCATTGTTGCAATTATATCGTGATTTAGTAATAACTCATGTAGTTACTTCAGAAGAATTTTGGGCTCATCATGCTGTACAATACACACAGAAGCAGCTTAACCAAAAACAGGATATTGGTGTCTCAGGAGCATTTTTGGTGAGTTTATATACAGTTGTAATAATGAGTTTGTGCTTTGGTATTATGAAGATTCATTTTGTGATAGTTCAGTGTGCCTTGCCTTCTCTACATATGTCGATTCTAGATTAAAAATTAATGAAAATGAATGTACTTGCAATTGGAAAAGTGATGGTTTTAATAGGTTGTTGCAACCACTGATACTTATTAAAAAGTGCAATTTTAGCTAGTGGTATGGTTAGTGCTGTTTACACAATTTGCTGTGAGGTAGGTATTGTGAACAGAGGAAAGTGAGTTGAAAAATATTCTGTAGGCCTGTATTGCAACATGTGGTTTGATTCATGGTCTTTGGAAAGTTTTATGTTAGTCCAAGTAGTGTTATCAATACTGTTAGTATTGTTGCAAAGTAGGCCACTTAAGTATTTTTACATTTGTAATTAACATAAAATTGATGTAGGCCTAGTACAAATTAACAAATTGTAAATAGCTCATGTTGTTCATTATGTAAGCTCTCCTTTTGTGTGTGTCTCTCAGCTTACTTTGGTCAGTAGGTGTGTTATTTTAAAAGTATGTTCAGTTTTTCTCAACCCCCCCCCCCTCCCCCCCCAATCCCCACTGCCCCTGCCAATCAGCCCTCAAAATTTCTTCCTTGCTACAATGGCATTTTGTATTGAAAAATCAGTAAAGGGTTGGCAACTTCATGTCAGATGCTTTCGATCCATATGTGTGTGTGTGTGTCTCTCTCTGATGCACTTGGAGCTTTGCAGTGGTATCCCATGCTGTTAAATTGAAATGATGGATTACAGACCTTAATGGCTGATGTTGATGGCTTAATTAATCAAATCTTTGGGATATTATTGCTGTTGTCAGATAAGATTGTACTTACACTACCTTTACATTTTGCAATGTTTTGGTTGAGATGGGGTGTGGTCTTCATAAGCCCAGAGAGTAGTGTTTGTCGCTGCTCTCCCTGTTTTATGTAGGTCTCTTCATCTCTGTTTAGTTCTGCAATCTACATCCACTCGAACTTTAGTTGGATGTGTTGATTGCTTGCTCAGTGTACAAACTGAATAACAAGGATATGTTACAACCTGGTTTCAGTGTTTTCGCAACTGTCTACTTTCCATGTCATTCAACTCTCGCAACTGCAAGGTGGTTTCGTCAAAAGTTGTTGCTAGCCCTTTACTCTGTACTTTATCGCTGCTGTCATCAGAATTTCAAAAGTTATTTTCTGCTAAACACTGTGGAAAGCATTCTCTGAAGTACAAATGCTATCTAGGTTTCTTTCTCCACTCTGTCTCCTAAGTTATAGGATCAGTATTTTCTTTACTTTGACAAATTTATGGTAGCAACATTGTTTTCATTTTTCTGTGTAAACTGAACAGGGGAGTGTCACCACGAGATCTTCGAAGTTTAATATTTTTATCAGACATTTTGTGACACTTAAATTTACACACTATTTCAGTTGTTAATATTATCCATTTTCTTGAACTTTGGTACAACGCTACGAAATAGTGTACTGTGGTCTATCGATCCAACTCAAGTGTTCTGTTCTCTCCTTGCTCAATCTTTTAATGCAGAACATTGAGACACTTATTTTGGTTATAAAATTAACAGCAGCTCCCTATATAATGCAGAATTCATATTGTTCTTAAAGTTCTGGAAATATATTGCATTATTACACAAGTGTTCAGAGGCCCAAAGGTGCCCAATGTTCTTTTTTCTGTATCAGAATTGTTTGACCCTTTAATATTGAAAGGACGTTTTTAATTTTGCTTCTTTAGATAACAAGCATTTGTTTCCAATTTAACCATTACTTTGAAGTCCAAATTTACTCTTAATATCTCATTGTTGTACATCAGTTGGGGAATGAGCAGTAATTTTGTGACACTATTAATGAATTTTAATTGCATCAGTTGTTAATAGTGACATGAAATCTAAGGATAGCTAATGTTGCATATCACTATCAAAATCTGTATCGTACAGTTGGTTAGTGCACGTTTGTGAGGGTTACTGAAAATTTCTGTATTGTTAGTTTAGACCTATTGCTAAGGTGACAGATACTCCTGCTTGAAGGTTTATATAATATGGTGAACATGTCACACACTACATATACAAATACACACAAATATGAAAATATTAATTGCAAAAGGAAAAGAAAACTAATGGGACACATGTGGGAATTGTGGTCTTTTTGGGTGGGGCCATACTAAATTTGACAGCCCTAATAATGACTTACTGGAGGAAATAGTAATGCAAAAATGAAAAAACATGACAACCTCAGCAATCGACAAAATCCCCAATAACAAACATGGGGAAGAAACAAAACCATGTATTGAAAAATTTCACCTATATAGCTCCAACTAAGTCTGTGATGCCATAAACCCACATGCTCAAAGACCTGGTACTGGGAATTTCACTTGATCTACATAGCATAAACAAAGCCCACAATGCCAAAAAACCACAACTAACAGAAATATTTTCAAAACCAAACCACATCAAAATAAATAAAGAACTTCAATTACCAAGCCAAATCACAAAATCATAAACTGCTCCAACATAAATTGATACCTGTGTCTGAAAGACAATTACTTGAAGTCCCTTCTCTTAGAGAAGAAAAAGGGCTCAAGAGTTCTGAATTGGCAGAAATACAGACTTCAGCCCACACGTTTCGTCTGCCCGCTACCAACCTCGGTGATCCAACCCAAAACCCTGTGAATGGAGCAGTTGTGAAATGATGATGCAAGTTTAAGGTCATTGAGAATAATTCAGAAATTTAATACAGATAATCCTGAGAAATCATTGTAAACTCTTGGAAGAAAGATGTAAATTTAAATTATTCAGTTCAGCAATGCTTTGGAACTGCCCTTTGCCATTGTCTGAAGTACTTTGTGAGTGTGTGTAAACTCACCATTGTTGACTACAGGAATTCCTGGTACTGATCCTCTTTGACAGGAGACTTTGAAACTGCATATGCACTGTGTTGGCTAGGGTCCTAAGTATTATCACATTGCAGTAGTTTACCCTGGTGGGTAGTCATTCAAGACTAACAAACAAAAAAGAATTTCCTAAGGTACATTACCTGACTGAAACTGCAATAATGAAGATTATGCCACAGTGTAGGACTTACTACTGCCTCTTTCCAATTTCGGATTGTCTAAGAGAATGGGTAGTAACAAGCACAACTTTTATTCAGTATTACACATATGTATTTCAAACTAGTGGGGATATTTCATAATAAACTGAAGCAAAATGTAAATTGCATTTATTCAGCTGTAACTTGCAAATCATCAGTATAATATTCTTTCTAACAGTCATCAGTAGTTAGGCTATTATGGAGTGTGCAAATCCAAAATTTAAACTCAAATTGTACTATACTAAAAGTAAATACAGTCACAAAACTTGGTTTGACATTGTTGCTGTTCAGAGGGCAATGTTGTCCAAAAAACAAAATAACCTAATGATGTAATAAAACATTTGAAGGGTTGTAGTTAAATTATTTTTTAGTGACTGAATACATCGGTTATTTATGGTTTACACATAATGATTGAATCAGTTTATATCCATTCTTCTGTACATTATCTAGACGAATGTATTGAAAAGTCTTATCTACATCACACAATGTTCACTTGTTACAGGTATATAACATGTAACTGGTATACCGTGGCACTTGTCAGTGTACACCTATTTAACTCAAGTGGCAGTAGTTTTCAGGGTAATTACCTTTTCTCCTGATTAAGTAAATTCTCATTTGGTCTTTGACTGATTATTATGATATTAAGTAGGAAAAACTTTCTGGTGTTATGCAAAAGCTATGTTTTCAAATATGAGCCTTATTTTTGCGTATCAGACCAGTGACAACTGAATGTTGTATACTGGAAATAAACATGACATAGAATGTTGTTGTAGTTTTAAACAATCTCACAATTTCCACCTCTGTTAAGTTTATGCAAATGTTAGGTTACAGTAGTAAGTTTAACTTTATTTTTCATTTTTTAATGTAAAAAAAAAATTGTGCCACAAAGTGATACTTTGTAAGTTACTTAGTTATTTGATCATAACTTCCTTTCACTCTTAATTCCTTTGGACTGATTGTTCTGCTGGCAAAAAGTAATGTGGCCCATGTCCTACATTTTCCATTCACTTTGTATTTGTTTGATATCTTATTGTTTTACTTCACAGTACTAGATACATTTGTTGCAGGTCTTTTAGCAGTGTGTGTTAAATTAAAATCATGAACAACTGTCTGATGATAAATTTTTGTTTCAGGCTGACATAAAGCCTCAGACAGATGGATGCAATGGTTTGAAGTATAATCTGACTGCTGATATTATAGAGTGCATATTCAAAACATATCCTGCTGTACGTAAAAAACACTTAGAATATGTTCCTCACAAGCTCAGTGAAGCTGACTTTTGGACTAAATTCTTCCAGTCACACTATTTTCATAGAGACCGTATCAATGCAGGTTCAAAGGATCTCTTCACTGAGTGTGCCAAGTTGGATGATCAAGGTAAGCTGCCAACTCTCCTTTCCTTTATTTGCACCCAGTGTCAGGCCTTCTGGTAAGACAGTATAAAATTTGATATGTATAATAGCCTACATTGTGTCACAACTGCTGTTGCAAATAAAATTCCTAGAAGGTCTACTTCACTAGCAGGTGGTTTGGGTTGTGGTGGGGATAGTCAGGTGGGAGGTTGAGACTAGGGAATGAAGGATGTGTTGTTAGGATAACTCCCATGTGTTTTGTTCAGAGGAGCTGGTGGTGGAGGGAAGAATCCAGAAGGTCCGGATTGTGAATCAGCCTTTGAAACAGCATGTTATGCTCTGCTGCATATTTTGCCACTGTGTGATAAACTTTGTTCTTGGCAGTAGTTTGGTGGTGGCCATTCATCCTGGTGGACTGATGGGTGGTAGTAATACCAACATAGAAGGCTGTGCAGTGTTTGCAAAAGAGTTGGTATGTCATTGTAGCTTACAGGTGGCCCAGCCTCTGGTGGGGTAGGATAGTCTTGTAATGGGATTGCTGGGTGAGTGGTTTGTGCAGGTCTTGCACATTTACTGCAGGGACATGAGCCCTGTGGCAAGGGAGTGGCATAGGGATGAACAAAGTTGTGTAGGTTGAGTGGGTGAGAGAACACCACTTAAAATAAGAGGGATGGTAGGATATCTCATTTCAGAGCATGTTGGAGGTAATCAAAGACATGATGAAGGATGTGGTTCAGTTGTTCCAGTCCAGGGTGATACTGGATGATAAGGGGGTGCTCCTTTGTAGCTGATAGTTGGAGGTGTGTGAGAATATGGTATGGGAGATGTGTTTACAGACCACATTCATGGGTAGTGCTCACCTGTGAAGGCTTCCAAGAGATTGACATTCGCCTTCTTTATTTCTTCGTTTGTTGTGCTTAGTGTAGACGTACTGCGTTGCTATACTGACTGAAAAATTTGGGGGTGGAAGTCACACAGAGTACTTTAAATGATGTAGCCGACGAGCACATTTGTTTCACAAATGTTTATTTCCTTGTTCACAACCCCCCAATAATACACAGTTATATGGCCAGTGCACTATTGTTTAACTTATAAGTTTCATTAATACAGGGCTATTACAAATGATTGAAGCGATTTCATAAATTCACTGTAGCTCCATTCATTGACATATGGTCACGACGCACTACAGATACATAGAAAAACTCATGAAGTTTTGTTCGGCTGAAGCCGCACTTCAGGTTTCTGCCGCCAGAGCGCTCGAGAGTGCAGTGAGACAAAATGGCGACAGGAGCCGAGAAAGCGTATGTCGTGCTTGAAATGCACTCACATCAGTCAGTCATAACAGTGCAACGACACTTCAGGACGAAGTTCAACAAAGATCCACCAACTGCTAACTCCATTTGGCGATGGTATGCGCAGTTTAAAGCTTCTGGATGCCTCTGTAAGGGGAAATCAACAGGTCGGCCTGCAGTGAGCGAAGAAACGGTTGAACGCGTGCGGGCAAGTTTCACGTGTAGCCGTGGAAGTCGACGAATAAAGCAAGCAGGGAGCTAAACGTACCACAGCCGACGGTTTGGAAAATCTTGTGGAAAAGGCTAAAGCAGAAGCCTTACCATTTACAATTGCTACAAGCCCTGACACCCGATGACAAAGTCAAACGCTTTGAATTTTCGGCGCGGTGGAGATCATGATCAGCAATTCCTGTCATGGCCTCCTCGCTCTCCCGACTTAACCCCATGCGATTTCTTTCTGTGGGGTTATGTGAAAGATTCAGTGTTTAAACCTCCTCTACCAAGAAACGTGCCAGAACTGCGAGCTCGCATCAACGATGCTTTCAAACTCATTGATGGGGACATGCTGCACCGAGTGTGGGAGGAACTTGATTATCGGCTTGATGTCTGCCGAATCACTAAAGGGGCACATATCGAACATTTGTGAATGCCTAAAAAAACGTTTTGAGTTTTTGTGTGTGCAAAGCATTGTGAAAATATCTCAAATAATAAAGTTATTGTAGAGCTGTGAAATCGCTTCAATCATTTGTAATAACCCTATAGATTGCAATCGAACACCTACATATTGGTTCAATAGTTTACTGTTGTACATTACGAGCAGTAGAAACCTAACCACACAGCTCACAAGTCTTGCAGAATATTGTGGTATGCATTGAACAGACACTGTCATTGTTTTAACATATGGCCTAATTGGTTACACTTATTTCACAGTTAATTTGATGCATTGTTTTTGTTCTAGCCAACACAGTTTCTTGTCTGAAACTTGGCCGCAGATTATCTCAGGACCAAAATTCGGGTCCTTATATGTCCTCAATATAATAGGTACTGAAACTACACATTGTTCAAAGTTAAATTTACAGAAATTCCATTTAAAACTTGACTCATTAAATTAACTGAATACATCGAAAAATTTGTTCTTTTTAACAGTTTCTTCTACTAAAGAGTTAGGCCGAATTATTGTTTAAATCATAAAACTAACAAATATCATTATGAAAACAATACTTTTTACAAAACTGTCAATTACTTTGAAATTAAGGGCTGGCTTTGCTAACATGTTTCGAATAGATCCTATAAGAGTACTATTAGTTGTTCCTCCAAATGTTTATAATTAGTACAGAATTTATATTTGTTTATACGCTAACAATAAAATTTAAGTTGCGAAACAATTACTGATATCACCCTATAACAAAAGATACTAACTAGGAATAGTCGAAATAAATTATATCTATTACGTACATAAAACTAAGCACAAAATTAGATCTGGTGTTACATTCTTTAAAACTGAGGGCCAACCTTTTTTTGTGAAAATGCATATTATACTCACTAATGTTAGTGGTAATTAGTTAAAAGTGAAAAACGAATTTTAAGGAGGCAGGTGGCAAAAACAAGTGGGGAAGTAAAAATATCCCAGCTTGCTTTGTCAGAAGATCTTCAGCATACTGGGCATGGGAGTTATCGCCCACAGATGGCTAGGCTGTGTCGGAGGAACTTTTGGGTATGGAAGGAATGGCAGCTGTCAAAATGCAATTGCTGTTGGTGGTTAGTGAGTTTAATGAGGACAGAGGTGTGGATAGGCACCTTAAATGTGGTAAATATCCAGGAAGGTAGCATGTTGGGTTGAAGACCAGGTGAAATGGGTGGGAGAGAAGGTGTTGAAGTTGGGAAGGAATGAGGATAGTGTACTATGGCTCTAGGAATGTATCGTGAAGATGTCAGTGAACCCAAACCAGACTCGGGTTGATAGTTTTGGAGGGCTAAGAAGGTTTCCTCTATATAGCCCATAAACAGGTTGGCATAGGAGTGTCATGTTGGTGTTCATGGTTGTTCTGCAGATTTGTCTATATACCTTCCCTTCAAAGGAAAATAAGTAGAGGGTCAAGGTATGATTGGTAAGGGATGTGAAGAGAATCTGGTGGGTTGAGTCTGTAGGATTTTGGGGAGGTAGTGTTTGATAGTGGTGAGGGCAGGGGCATGGATGTTGGTGTGAGGGAGGTGGCATCAACAGTGATGAGTATGGATCCGGGAGATAAATGGGAGAGGATGGTGGAGACTCGGTGAAAGAAGTGGTTAGTATCTTTGATGTGGTTGGCTAGGTTCTGGGCAATTGGTTGGAGGAGGTCACCACCAAGAGTGGACATTGTTTCACTGGGAGCACAATAGGCAGCTACTATAAGGTTTCCAGGATTGTAGGGTTTGTGGTTCTTTAGGAGCATGTAGAAAGTGGATTGTGGAGTGTCATTGGGGTGAGGAGGGAGATAGACAGAAGAGTCAGACAGCTGGCAGAGGCCTTTAATCAGGTAGTCACTGAGATGCATCATGACAGTGGTGGAGACTTCGTCCGCAGACAGGATGGTTAGGCCACATGTTGGTATAAATGCCAACTAGCTGCCGACCAGGGTGAATGACCATTGCCAAACTGTTGCCAAGAACAATGTTGACAACTCGGTTGCACAAAATGCAGCCGAGTATAACATGCTAGATTTAAAACTGGGCCTTCTGTATCATCCCCTCCATCAACAGCTTCTCTGAAGTACGCAGATGAGTTATCAGTGCAACACATCCTTCATTCCTGTAGCCGTCCTGGCCTCAGTCTCTCATGACCTACTGTCCCTGCACCATCCACCCAACATTTTCCTCCTTTTATGCCATCACCCCCTCCCAGTTCACATTCCCATGTCACCTCCAAATGTGCATTGCATGCCTAGTCCATGTACCTGACACCTCTCTCTCCCTGCATTCCTAGCCAGCAAACTATGTGCCTCCCTCCAAGCTGGTAGCCACGCACCTGCAATATCTCTGTGCCACCTGCCTCTCCCACTACCTACTCTGACACAACCCTCGCGACAACCTAGTCCACTTACCGAAAAGCGAAATGCAGCACTGGCACTGTTCATCTATCTGGAGGCTTATAGGAATGTAGGAGCGCTGAGTGTTGCAGTTGTACACTTGTATTTTTTGCTTGCTCGAAAAAAGATCAGTCGAAAAGCTAGCAAGTTTTCTTTCGTTTTGTGTGTACATATTGACAACTCAGCACCTCTGTTTTCCATTGAGTGGACTCATTAAATCCAAAAGTATCTATGTTCTACCAGAACTTTCAAATGTCATTCTTGTATTTGTTGCCCATCTCTGGACTTCGCATTAAGATGCACAGCTGAAGTGTGGTATTGAATCCCCTCTGATACTAGGGTTGTGGTGACACCGATCTGTAGAGCAGAGGTCTAGGTTAGCTTGGAAGGTCTCCGCTTGGTTGACAGTTGACAATGTTTGTGAAAGCAGAAAATCTGGTTGTGATAAGGAATTGACCAGTAGCAAAGCCTAATGTTTACATCTGTACCATACTGAAAAATGCAAGGGTGTTCAACACGTACCTTTTACCAAATTCTGTAGGTGTATAAAGGGATTTTCCACAGCAGTAATAATGCCACATAATCCCCAACACCTAATGGTGTTCAATAAATTATGTAGTTTGAGTATGCCTGGTGTTTGTTTCTTTGTATATTAAACAGATGATATACTTTCTTTTTCCTTATATTTTACGTGTAGTACATATAGTGTTTTATTTAATACTGTGCAAAATTTATAAATGTTCAGATTATAAGTAGTCAGTTCCTGACTTCAAACCAAGTTACCCCATTTAGCTAATGGAGTGGCAGCTGAATTAAAATGTAAAACATTGTTTGGAAGACTAACATGAAGAAAATTGCTAACTGCAATCACAGAGAGAGCCTTGATGGGTGTGGTATGGTATTGAATGACTGCAATTTAAGGTGTGCTAAATATGACTTTCTGGGCACTTCAGAAGAAAAATTAGAAAGAAAATAAGAGCCTAATGTTCTCAACAACAGGATTGTTTAGAAATGGAGTGCTGTATCAATTAGGAAAAGGTGGAAATGGAATAGTTGCTGTCTTTTCCGAATGAAACATCACGGTGATTGTCTTCAGGAATTTGTCACGCAGCACTGTGTGGTGAATGCACGAGTCTGTTCAGTTCCATTAGGCAATAAGTACCAGAAGAGACAGGCAGTTTTGTCATAATTATTGCTGTGCTGATTTTGCTGCATTGGTGCAGAAATGACTCTGGTAACTCGTTGCAGTATGACGTGTCATAGTAAGCTTTGTGGTGTACTGTCATAATGCTGTTTCTAGAATGGCCTAGTATGAATAATTGGACAACTGGCATTATTCTATAGTCAGATTAATGGGCCTAGATGATATGCATGTAGATGCTGTGCACTTGAAACAATGTATCCAGCAGTCCCTCTCGCTTGCTTATGTAGAATTTGTCACTTACCACCACCACCACCACCACCACGGACAACTTGCCACAAATGATACAAAAATTCACTAAGTAACTTGCTACACTCACGTTTAATGCTTACCCTAGATAAGACATTCACAGCAGAACAATCTGAACACTACTAAATGGTCATTGGCTGTCAGAGAATGCTTGACGTCACATGCACAGGAGCAGCCTAAACTTGACCGTCTTCATTTGGGCCTCAACAATAGTCTCTGTATTGAGTATCTGATTATGTAAGACTGCAAAAAATTATGCAGTCCTTTAACCTTTTGAGATTGTTCAGTACATGTTGTTGAAAATTTGTTTGAACTGAGTGTGAAAACTGTAACAAAGCTGCTGCGACATCAATTCAGAACAGAAGCAGCATTGCTTAGAGGCTTGCTGGGAACTAAAACAGTGCCCACGACTTTTTAAAAATGGAGTGTGACCAGTATGCATATTTCTGTTAAGGTTCTCCTGCATGCACACGAAACAAGTTTGATAGTCTGCCACAAGAGATCATACATTGCTTTTACCATGCTGGAATTGAATGTGTTAAAAAATTTAACTCTGCTCCAAATTGTGAACCTCAGTTAATGTTGTAAATGATGATATCCACTAACGTGAAAATTGTCAGATATCTTTTAAATGACCTCCCAATTTAAATAGTGCAGTAAATTTCAGCTATGTGTAATGGGTTTTCTCTTGAAGTTTCTACTGGAACACTAAATGCACATTGTTTTGGCTGTTTTTGTTAAGAACAAAGGCATAGTAGTCCCCAGTAAAAACTATAATTTTTGAGGACAGGTATACATATCTGAGTGAGTGTGTTACCATTTCAACTAAATGGGTTACTGAACCTGAAAGCTGTGCAGGACACAGTAATGCATTCTGCCACCACTTTCAATAACTGCCCATTGTTCGTACATTAAATAATAGAATAGGTTGGATGATCCCTACTTTGTTTCAAAAGTTGTTTCTGGGTTGATTGCAATTTCTCAATTTTTTTTAGAATTGTTTCCGCAGGGATGATACATAATGCAGAAAATTAGGAAGAGAATTTAGGTTTGCAGATAGTTTTGTTCATAAACTTCTTGTAAGAGTTCATTGTTTAAATTCATACTTGTCATTTACTTTTGACCTATTACATTTTTTGCCTTTGTCATTGAATGTTTTTAGAACTGAAGAAAGATATCACCTGTGGTATTGAAGATCCACTTGTAAACATAACAGAATTTGAAGACACCACATTGGATGAAGGTTATGGTACTGGAATCGAGAAGTCTGGCACATCTCAGAGTGGCAATATGGTTCATCAGAATATGATAAAGAGGTGAGTTCAAGTTGAAGTGCACACACAATCATGCAAACATCTACATGTGTATGAGAGAATAAAATCTTGTAAGCTTGTAACAGTATGTACTGCAGCAAAGTCTTTTATTTGTATACATCATGCATTCTTAACTTCTATTCCATTGGCCTGAATAATTTTATTTTAGTCTTAATACAAATAAGTGTGCACATATCTCTTATCAGAATTAAAAGAACAGGTGTGGTATTTATCAATCGGAACTAAACCTAAATTTCAGGCCATTACAGATTAACAGCACTTCAACAAAAATTTCGTTGGTGGTTGGAGATGCCAATATCACACCTAATGAAAAGTTTACATATTGGACCTCCCTTTCAGTTCACCACTACTAAGCAACCCAAAAGTTAACGCAATAAGATCTATATATAGCATAATTATCTGCATACATCACATTTCTTGATAATTTCTCACAAAAAACCATACTAAAAGATGAGTTTTAGAGAGATCTGTAATGCAGTTTACTAGCTTGGTTGCATGCTTGTCTTCTGTTTTTTCATCTCTAAACTGGAGACGTTTAATTTTTGTGCATTCAGTCTGTAATGTTTCTGAGAGTATATGTTGGTTTTATAGATTCAGTTTGTGCTGTGGCACATTAAAGATCTCTCTTTTTATGGATTTCATTTAGTAGGTTAGAGGTAGGAATAACAATGAAATTGATTTGTATCACCTATTAATGCTCATTTTGCTCACCTTTATAATTATTAAATTATAATTAATTAAATTATAGATTAAATCTCCCCTTGTGTGCTGCAAAATCATGTGTAACAATTTCATTTTAAATTTAGACAGTTTAACCCATTGGTGTACAATGGCAGGTAGACTGGTCATTGCGCTCATGTGTATTTAAATACAATGATGGGTACAGCTGTCACTGTACAGTTGCCTTGTTGTGAGGTGCTGAGGCATCTTATGCATTACTGAAAGCTCTGTTTTTAGTTCAGTGGCATGTTGTTAGATGGCAGCATCTCTTGTCTGCCTTAAAGTTGACTGGAAATGCTCAAATGCAACTGCATATTATGATGCAAAGTTGGCGTGCTTTCATAAATTCAGTAGCACAACATGGCAGATCCGTATAAAATTAAAGGCGAAAGAATACGTATATATTTGTGAAGAAAGTGTTGTGAATGATACTGATAGTGAAACTGATTCTGAAAACAGCTGAAGCATAGAATCAGAAGTGTGTGACAACAGTGGTTGTTAAAGTTTTGAACATGGCTGCACGGTCAGTGACCTTTACTTTGTAAAATTAACAGCCATAGCAGCCCTCAGCTGCAAAAAAGGAGTCTTTTGACCCAGGTTTTGGCACTGCTCTGAGTGCCTTCATCAGAAGTAAAACTATAGTTACAAAGTGGCAGGAAAGAAAATTTTTTTAAGTGTAAGTACTAGCTAGTAGTACAAAACAAACAGTACTTACATGTCATGTATTAAACTAAAAGCTTTATCGCCAGATTTTTAGTTTAACATGTGACATGTAAGTACTGATTCCTTCTTGTACTACTAGCTAGTGCTTACACTTACAAAAATTTTTCTTTCTTGCAATTTTGTAACTTTGTTATAAGCCAATGTGAGAGTTTCCTGATGAAGGCACTCATAGCAGTACCAAAACCTGGGTCAAAAGACTCCATTTCTTGCGACTGAGGGCTGCTATTGCTGTTAATTTTAGCAGTGGTTGTATTGACAAAGATTTTTTCCCCCTCGACAATCAAGATGCCGTTGCGGGGCCAGCAACAGGATCGTTGACAGTTGCTGATGAGTGGAACTGGGATAATATTTGCAATAAACATCAACTGTACACGCAGAACATAGAAGAATGGTTGACAAAGCACACTAGTTTCCTGTGACAATAGCTGAGATGAGGGTGCACTTTGTACTCTGCATGATAAGTCCCAAAAAAAGAAACCACCTGTACAAGGTAACTGGTCAAAAAGAAAAATACAGACTCCTACTAATTGTAAAAGCATATCTTTTACTAGATTCAAAGCCATCTCAAGGCATCTTAATTTTGCTACTGTTTCTGCAGGTACGCAGCATGACGAACTGAGGAAAATCAGAAAACTTACTACTTATTATTCTTCACAGATTTCAGTGTGTACAAGCCTAGTAAAATTTTTTGTATTGAAGAGTTGGAGAAATTCAGGGGCAGATTCATGTGCACAATACAACCCATTAAAGAGGGCAAGATTGATTTGAAAATATATAAAGTATGCTCAAGTGATGATGGATACAGTTAACAATTTTAAAATTTATACAAGGTCTCGAGGTAGAAAAAGTATTGAGCAACGCAGCAAGTGAGAAAGGCGTTCAGGATTTATTTGAGGCTTTACTGGATGCATGGAGAAAAATATACATGGGTAATTGGTATAGTTCTCCCCACCTCGTTTCTAAAGCTATAGGAGAAGACGACATACACGATTGGAACCATACGACCAAACAAGAACAACATGCCACCATAGTTAAAGAACTCTTGTGCTGAAATGCGAACTGACTTTTGAATCAGCCAATAAAGTTCTTGCTGTAAAATGGATTAACAAAAACCCAGTGCACATTCTGTCAACCATTCATGATTGACCTGACCATGAAGAGCAGCAAAAAATGGGGAGACTAAGCTGTAACCTAATGACATCAATGATTATAAACAAAGTAATGGGTGGAATTATGATCAGTACTTAGCATTATACCCTCTTAAGAGAAGATATATGAAGAGATATACACAGTGTTTTTTTTTTTTTTTTTTTTTTTTTTTTTTTTTTTTTTTGCTAGACATTACAATTTTCAATGCAAATGTAGTAGATTATACGATGGATTCTAATAGAAGAAGAATGAGGCTTTGAGTTCATTTTGACCTGGCAGAAGAAATCCTGAATAACATTAGACTTCCTGATTATGGGATTTGTGGATGCTCAAGCCAAGGAAGAAATCCATTAAGACTATAAGGGGTGTTCAAAAAGAAACGAGCTGGAGTCTGTAATGCGCAAACCGGTGACAGGAGGGTAATATTGTGGCGTGTGTAACAAGGTGTGGTTCCAACCAGAGTGTGAAAGTTCACAGCCTGTCGATAGAGGGCATGTGTGCACGTCACATGACTATACAGAGTAGATGGGTAGTTTGCGAACTAATGGGTCCAAAGGAACGATTCACCAAGACGAATGGAAGGAGCAAGGAACAAATTCTAAGGAATGGTCTTTCATACTTTACTTTGATTGCAGCTTCTACTTATAGTTCCTGGGAACAGGAAATGGTCGGTCTTGTTGCAGCCTTGGTCCCGTTCCCATCTGTCTTGGTCCCTGTCTCCCTTGGCCGCACTTGTCCTCCTTGGTGTGGCCACTCGTCGCAGTTCCACTGCCAACTGCTCCTAGTTAGTTCAGTATTGAGTTGTTGTTCATTTCGTTCACTGTGCATGCCCATTCTAGATCTGTTTCAAATCTTGTTTGAACTCTCGACCTTGGTTCTTTTCTTATTCTAATCAGTGTCCACCATCAGTAATTAAAATGTATTTTATAATTAAGTAAATTACATAAAAATGACGTGGTTTGTAATTCACAAATCTTTACATGTAACAAAAGGGCATATCAGCTTGCTTCACTATTTCAATAAACAGCAGAAGATATGAAAAAGCAAGTTTTTTATTACACATGTAAAGAGAGTCAGCATGGCACACACGAGTTGTCATTTTCAGTCTTTTTTATAAAAGGTTTTTTGATCAAAGGTAAAACATGTTTATTGTTGCGGAAGGCAGACCAATTTACAACCGAATGAAGCCCACGCTCCGTATTGAGTGTGTCTGGCGTCTCATTTTGTGAGGAGAATACGATAACTTCTAAAATATTATTTCAGTGGTACAGGGTGGTGCACGAAAAACCAGCTCAGAGTACTAGACTGCTCACTGTCTCTCACCAGTCATCATCTATTGTTTCAAAGTTGTTGTTTGCATTAGCTTATTTGTTATTTCTTTACTGCCTAATTATATGTTTATCTATTCTGCTTGTAGTGGTCAACAAATCGTGCATAATTGGCAAGCAGTCTGTTCTCTGGGCTGCTTTTTATGTGCTATCTTATATTATTTAATTGCAATCAACCACATAACGCTACAGTTGGCTAAACGAGAGGTTTTGCAGAATCACGAAAATTGCTTAGTGTGTGAGAATTATGTAATGAATAAAAACTGTTCTCCAGAGGGCAGGCAAGTGCTCCCTCTTGGAGCTTTGTCTTGAAACCTAAGCTACTAATTTTCAATTTTTTATGAGAACCATATACGATGTACAAATAAACGGTGAATGAGTAAAAATGAACGGTTTCCAAAAAAGAGCGATCACCAGTGAACTAGTTCCCTAGGATGAACAAGTTTGTCCATATCTAATATTACAGAGCTAGCAGCAGCATGTCGTTATCAGGAGAAAGAAAACTGGCGTTCTACGGATCGGAGCGTGGAATGTCAGATCCCTTAATCGGGCAGGTAGGTTAGAAAATTTAAAAAGGGAAATGGGTAGGTTGAAGTTAGATATAGTGGGAATTAGTGAAGTTCGGTGGCAGGAGGAACAAGACTTCTGGTCAGGTGACTACAGGATTATAAACACAAAATCAAATAGGGGTAATGCAGGAGTAGGTTTAATAATGAATAGGAAAATAGGAATGCGGGTAAGCTACTACAAACAGCATAGTGAACGCATTATTGTGGCCAAGATAGATACGAAGCCCACACCTACTACAGTAGTACAAGTTTATATGCCAACTAGCTCTGCAGATGACGAAGAAATTGAAGAAATGTATGATGAAATAAAAGAAATTATTCAGATTGTGAAGGGAGACGAAAATTTAATAGTCATGGGTGACTGGAATTCGGTAGTAGGAAAAGGGAGAGAAGGAAATGTAGTAGGTGAATATGGATTGGGGTTAAGAAATGAAAAGAGGAAGCCGCCTGGTAGAATTTTGCACAGAGCACAACATAATCATAGCTAACACTTGGTTTAAGAATCATGAAAGAAGGTTGTATACATGGAAGAACCCTGGAGATACTAAAAGGTATCAGATAGATTATATAATGGTAAGACAGAGATTTAGGAACCAGGTTTTAAATTGTAAGACATTTCCAGGGGCAGATGTGGATTCTGACCACAATCTATTGGTTGTGAACTGTAGATTAAAACTGAAGAAACTGCAAAAAGGTGGGAATTTAAGGAGATGGAACCTGGATAAACTGAAAGAACCAGAGGTTGTACAGAGTTTCAGGGAGAGCATAAGGGGACGATTGACAGGAATGGGGGAAAGAAATACAGTAGAAGAAGAATGGGTAGCTTTGAGGGATGAAGTAGTGAAGGCAGCAGAGGATCAAGTAGGTAAAAAGCCGAGGGCTAGTAGAAATCCTTGGGTAACAGAAGAAATATTGAATTTAATTGATGAAAGGTGAAAATATAAAAATGCAGTAAATGAAGCAGGCAAAAAGGAATACAAATGTCTCAAAAATGAGATCGACAGGAAGTGCAAAATGGCTAAGCAGGGATGGCTAGAGGACAAATGTAAGGATGTAGAGGCTTATCTCACTAGGGGTAAGATAGATACCACCTACAGGAAAATTAGAGAGAACTTTCAGAAAAGAGAACCACTTGTATGAATATCAAGAGCTCAGATGGAAACCCAGTTCTAAGCAAAGAAGGGAAAGCAGAAAGGTGGAAGGAGTATATAGAGGGTCTATACAAGGGAGATGCACTTGAGGACAATATTATGGAAATGGAAGAGGATGTAGATGAAGATGAAATGGGAGATACGATACTGCATGAAGAGTTTGACAGAGCACTGAAAGACTTGAGTTGAAACAAGGCCCCCGGAGTAGACAACATTCCATTGGAACTACTGACGGCCTTGGGAGAGCCAGTCCTGACAAAACTCTACCATCTGGTGAGCAAGATGTATGAAACAGGCGAAATACCCTCAGACTTCAAGAATAATATAATAATTCCAATCCCAAAGAAAGCATGTGTTGACAGATGTGAAAAATTACTGAACTATCAGTTTAATAAGTCACAGCTGCAAAATACTAACACGAATTCTTTACAGACGAATGGAAAAACTGGTAGAAGCCAACCTCGGGGAAGATCAGTTTGGATTCCGTAGAAACACTGGAACACGTGAGGCAATACTGACCTTACGACTTATCTTAGAAGAAAGATTAAGGAAAGGCAAACCTACGTTTCTAGCATTTGTAGACTTAGAGAAAGCTTTTGACAATGTTGACTGGAATACTCTCTTTCAAATTCTAAAGGTGGCAGGGGTAAAATACAGGGAGCGAAAGGCTATTTACAATTTGTACAGAAACCAGATGGCAGTTATAAGAGTCGAGGGACATGAAAGGGAAGCAGTGGTTGGGAAAGGAGTGAAACAGGGTTGTAGCTTCTCCCCGATGTTATTGAATCTGTATATTGAGCAAGCAGTAAAGGAAACAAAAGAAAAATTCGGAGTAGGTATTAAAATTCATGGAGAAGAAATAAAAGCTTTGAGGTTTGCCAATGACATTGTAATTCTGTCAGAGACAGCAAAGGACTTGGAAGAGCAGTTGAATGGAATGGACAGTGTCTTGAAAGGAGGATCTAAGATGAACATCAACAAAAGCAAAACAAGGATAATGGAATGTAGTCTAATTAAGTCGGGTGATGCTGAGGGAATTAGATTAGGAAATGAGGCACTTAAAGTAGTAAAGGAGTTTTGCTATTTGGGGAGCAAAATAACTGATGATGGTCGAAGTAGGGAGGATATAAAATGTAGGCTGTCAATGGCAAGGAAAGTGTTTCTGAAGAAGAGAAATTTGTTAACATCCAGTATTGATTTAAGTGTCAGGAAGTCATTTCTGCAAGTATTCGTATGGAGTGTAGCCATGTATGGAAGTGAAACATGGACGATAAATAGTTTGGACAAGAAGAGAATAGAAGCTTTCGAAATGTGGTGCTACAGAAGAATGCTGAAGATTAGATGGGTAGATCACATAACTAATTAGGAGGTATTGAATAGAATTAGGGAGGAGAGGGGTTTGTGGCACAACTTGCCAAGAAGAAGGTTGACATTTGTCTGCTTGTGCCTGTGTGTGTGTGTGTGTGTGTGTGTGTGTGTGTGTGGGCGCGCGCGCGCGCGCGCCCACACACACACACACACACCCACACACACACACACACACACACACACACACACACACACAGGCACAAGCAGACAAATGTCAACCTTCTTCTTGGCAAGTTGTGCCACAAACTCCTCTCCTCCCTAATTCTATTCAATACCTCCTAATTAGTTATGTGATCTACCCATCTAATCTTCAGCATTCTTCTGTAGCACCACATTTCGAAAGCTTCTATTCTCTTCTTGTCCAAACTATTTATCGTCCATGTTTCACTTCCATACATGGCTACACTCCATACGAATACTTGCAGAAAAGCGCGCGAGTGTATACCTGTCCTTTTGTCCCTTTTTTTCCCCCCAAGGTAAGGCTCTCCGCTCCCGGGATTGGAATGACTCCTTACCCTCTCCCTTAAAACGCACATCCTTTCGTCTTTCCCTCTCCTTCCCTCTTTCCTGATGAGGCAACAGTTTGTTGCGAAAGCTTAGGGAGGAGAGGAGTTTGTGGCACAACTTGCCAAGAAGAAGGTTGACATTTGTCTGCTTGTGCCTGTGTGTGTGTGTGTGTGTGTGTGTGTGTGTGTGTGTGTGTGTGTGTGTGTGTGTGTGCGCGCGCGCGCGTATACCTGTCCTTTTGTCCCCTTTTTTTCCCCCCAAGGTAAGGCTTTCCGCTCCCGGGATTGGAATGACTCCTTACCCTCTCCCTTAAAACGCACATCCTTTCGTCTTTCCCTCTCCTTCCCTCTTTCCTGATGAGGCAACAGTTTGTTGCGAAAGCTTGAATTTCATGTGTATGTTTGTGTTTGTTTGTGTGTCTATCGACCTGCCAGCACTTTCGTTCGGTAAGTCACATCATCTGTGTTCTTAGTTTGAATTTGAATTTTAGACTGACAGCTGTTTAAGCTTTTAAATCTAGCAAAATAACTTTGCTAAAGAATACTCTTCTGTTTACAGCGTATTTTCTTCCATTCAGTATTTGTATATTTAGAAATAACTTCATAGCTATCTGTAAGTTGACACTATATTAGTCACTGGGAAACTTGTTTCCTTGCTACTGGTACAGTATGTTTTTGTATCTGGTACCCATTAAAATGTATGATGGAATTTTATACCTATGGAAGTAATTCATTGCAAATTGGAGCAGTGTTTCTCAAACACACTGTTTAGTGAAGCCCTTGTGTTTGTTTGTCTATGAACTATTGCCCAGTTTCAGAAATATTGTAAAACTTTACATATTCAACTTAGAAATATTGGCAGGCATTCTTGTTCAAACTTTTTACATCTAAGTGGTTCAATCTAAATTTTTGTAATATAATTGTGTTCTTCATAAGTTTATTGATTCTTACTGTCCTTCAACATTTAGTTGTTAATGCACATAAGCCACTGGATGCACCACAGATAACATGCTTTTATTGAATGCCATTTGATTTAAAAATAAAGGAACTTAGGAGGGGCAGGGAAAAATTGCTGAAATGAAACAACTGTGCAAAATGAGTTTTAAAACTGACCACTCCCCATTATTGCATGAGTATTTGTTAATTTGTGTTATGTAATGTATGCAATTTTCCTTGAACTGCAGCTATTTTTAATTTTAAAATAAAATATGGGACATATTAGTTTCAACATTTGTCATGAACAGAAGTCATATGTACTTGTCACTTAAAATGTTTCTTGATACTAATTTCTCAAATATTTGCAGGTTTAACCAGCATTCAATTATGGTATTAAAAGCCTGTCAGCAACATACGTATGAGCAGCCAGAGTCACCATCCCAGATAAATGGCAATATAAACAGTGAACCACAGTCAAATGTAAAAAAGGTAAAACTTACTTAGTGATTATCTTAGTTTGGTAAACTGATATTAAAAACTGTGTGGTATGTGGCCTCTCTCTTTAACATTTTGCTGTTGGAAGGGGGCTCTCCTTGCAGCAGATGACACTTAGTAACTCTCATCTGCTTGGACGAATGTGCTAAACACACTTCTTTGCTCCTTTTTAAATCTCCTGAACTTACTTTTAATCCAGGGATATCAGTGCTTTGGACATTTGTCCTATTTTCAATACTTGATAAAATGCTTAGCTAATGAGTTTTATATTGATAAGTCATAGGAATATGTAGTTACAAATGTGCAACTTCAGCAATTGTGAGATAATTTTAGTAAAAATATCAAGTAACTATTTTTTAAAAACAAAATAGTATTTGTTGAGTCTCTATCTATAGTGTAAATTTGGTCTGAGGGACCAGTTATTTTCATTCTGTAGAAATACTCATTGAAGGCAACACCTAGTTCCTCATTTGATACAAATTTTCTCCCACCAAACTAATTCGTCAAGTTTGAAAATTGGAAAAAGTCAGTGAAACTAAATATAAAAAGTAGGTTGGCTGAGGAACCAAATTTCAAGCTTAGTTTATTCACTTTGCAATTGTGACTGGAATTTGTCAGGTGGTGCATAGATTGATGAAAGTGCACCATTTTTGTTAGTTTTAGTAGTTTTTATTTGAAGTTGTTATATATGAGCAAACAGTAAAATGTAACTGGTGTGCAGGCCGTGCCAGAAATGGGTGGTCTGAATCAAGGACGGGCAGGGGGGTTACAGGTAATGCGGTTATTTGAAATGAGAAGTAAGGAAAACTTTGACTGTATTGTGATATTGTGACAGTATGGAATAGAGGTGGGCATACCTGGGGTGGAAATATGACAGCTGCTGGTCTAGGTGGTTGTGAAACACAGGAACAAGTGGGAGTGATGGTGGTTCACTTAAAGTTCTGCTGGTGGCAAGTTGTGGCGTGCTGAACCAGTCAGATAGCAGGGAGCCATCCACTCGGAACTTGGAAGGATGGATCACAAGAGATTAAATTGTGTTCTGCTCATGAAGGCTTGGTCAGCAGATACAATGCAAGCCAGTTCACACCTCCTGTTCGCTAGACTTGATGTTGGTAGCTAGTTTATTCAGGTGGGGACAGAGAAGTGTACTTTAAGTAGCTGCTACTGGAGTGAATTGCTGCTGTCTTGAAGGACAAGCTGGGGAAAATTGAAATCAAATTTTGCTTGAAAAATCTTTATTATGCCTAGACTGGCTGGCCTTCCTGGACCCTGGCTTCAGTTTTGGTTCTGTTTGTATCAAAGTAGTGTGAGGATGATACTTGTAGAATCCCTAAACAGGTCTCACCTTCACCTTAGGAGTTAAGGTCTTGGCCTCCTTCAGTGCACTCACGGATCATTGTTTTGACTGCTTAAAGAAAGGATGCAGATGTCATCTAAGAATAGGCATAAGAAGTCGTCCTCATTGCAGGTAGACATACAAATATTGTTTGAATCATTCTTCTGGTTGTGGTTAGTCATCAGGGATTGTGGCATCTGCTGAACATACACAACTTTTACTCACATTTGTGTTTCACATATTGTATACTCATTATGATGAGATTCTTAGTCATTGTTATCTCACCTTTTAACTAATTCATAAGGAAGTATTTATAATGTATCAAAGGAATATTCAATCAAGACATGTGGAGCAGAAGCCAGGCTATCTAGGGTAAATTACAATAAAAAAGATATATTTTATGGTGTGCATTACATACACACAGTTTAGTAGTCGATAAGGGACAACAGCATTACCCAAACATTTACTTTGGACAGCACTGGTCAACCAGCTGGTTCAACTACTGTGCAGTAATGTGAATAGTTCCAATTAAGATGTAAAAAGAGATGAACAGAGCAACAATATAGCTTGGAATGGCATTTGATTTTTAAGTAGAATGAAATATTTGGTAAAATTTCAGCAGTACTGTATGCATCTTAGGGGACAAGACAGTAAGCATAACATGCTCTCATTCTTAGCTAACATTAAATTGTAGTTACAAATAAGAGCAATGAAAATTCCTAAAAGTGTATTCAGGGCTTCCACCATACAGTTAAATATTGAAGCCACTGAAAGCATTTCTTACAGTCGTCTAGTAATCCCTGAACTAGATCCATATTTAATCAAAGAAGTACGTTTCAGTATTGAAACTCTCATCTGCTACATTTATAGTTGATCAGCAACGGAGACTGTGAAGCCATCAAAGTGCCACATTTTCTCCCCTTCTTTTGACGTGCTGCTCTATATTCAGATAGTGTTCAGCAATGATTTGTGACAAAATTTCGTGTGTTAGTTCCAGTATGTCTGGCAGCTTAAATATGTTATTCCTTGTGACAGTTCCCCTACCTTGGCTCCAGATCAGTACTGTTTAGTTCCCAAAACTGTGAAACAGTGGCAACTGCAAATGCAGCATTTGTATGGCATGCTTGATGCTGTGAAAATTGTTTCTCATGCTTCCAAGACCCTTATCAACTGGCGTTTTGAGAGACCATGTCTGTGGTAGAAAACAATGGCCTTACCCTAAATAAAAAGTATTTGATTTTAAATTTGTGTTCTGAAAATTTAGGTTTCCTAATTGAAACCATCTTTGTTTATAATCTTCTATAAAATATTAGTAATTATATTATGAAAAGGAACGTTGCCACTTACCATACAGCAGAGATAGGCACAACAAAAAGAATGTTCCAAATAAAGCTTTCGGCTCATAGGTCTTTGCCAACAAAAAACTCACTCACTCACACACTAACGTGACTGCTGAGGCAACTGTAACCACACTGCCAGTCTGTGACTCGGCATCTCTTCTATATGGTGAGTGGCAATTTCCCTGTTCATAATATTGTTACATTCCATCCTGGATTTTTCTTTGTTTAATATTGGTAATTAGGAATTTATATTTACAATGACAACTGGAATTTTGTGTACAGCAAGTAATTAGGAAAAAAGATGTTAATTTTTCATTAAAATGATTAGATATTTGTTAATATGCATAAATTTCAGGAATTTTATATTTAGATGTCTCTATTCCAAATTGAATGAGAAGAAAGAATGACCAAAGGGAGATTAGGACCATTGCTCCATGGAGTGTATCTTATCATTCTACAGTGCTATAGATTCAGCTCAGCATGCTGTTATAAAAAGTCTTGACTCTAGTAATAAATGATGTTGGAAAACTTAAAAGCTGATTATTTTCCAGTAAATGAGTGAAAAACTTTAGAAAAGACTAGTTTCTTGTCAGTTTTAACAGTGCTTTGTGTTTTTGTACCTATTTCCACTGGATCAAGCAAAGCTTTGATCAAATTTTTGGAATTTCCATGCAGCTCATTTTTTATGCAAGTCTTTTCATTCTTCAGTCCATTTTGTTCCGGTTTCCTTTGCAGTCTTGCAGACTGCGATTCCTATCGATCAATTTTTTTATATGAGAGTTTGTCTAAAACGTCCCAAGAATTTATTTGGGATCTTTTTGGATGTTTTGTGACATTTTGAGTCAACGGTATAGAATTTTCAAACTGTGTAAGTTGAAATTTTGCCAAGTCTTGTTTTTGGTAGTCTCAACGCATCAATAGAATTTTAATCTTCTTTCTGCAGATATCTGGCACAGGGTTGGGTAATTTTTCTGTTTTCCATGATTTTAGTCTGTAGCTATCTTCTGTTGTAGCTATCTTCTGTTGTAGTTATCTTCTGTTGTAGTTGAGCTGACAACTTTTCGTTCCCCTTTCAGGCTTCTTCACACATCCCCTCTCTGTTTGCCCCCCTTCCTCCAGGTGGTTTAAGGATCTTACCTAGGTAGTAGAAGTATGAGTGTCTTGATTTGACCTACTGCGAGGACAATTTTTGGATATCATAGTTTGAGCACAAGAATAGTTTTTGGAACGAAATTTTTAAGCTGAATTTTTCAGCACATTCTTAGTGGGCTTCTGATTAGAATGGTGTGCTCATTCATTAAGATAGCAAAGTCATCTGCAAAAGCTAATCGCCCTAATTTGATGTCTTTGTTATCCTAGTTGTATAGGTTTACATTAGTTCTGAACATTAAATTTGTTTTTCCTCTTTCAGATGAATTTGTCCAGAAAACTGTTAAAGAAGAGTGACACAGATAATTACCCTGTAACACTGGTTTTCATGAGCAGATATTTCACCAATCAATGTATTGTTAGATTTTTTTCGATGAGGGCTTATTTACTGAGGTTGAGTTCGGATGGAATTCTTGTTGTCCTCTTCCTCCTGCTGCTGCTGCTGCTGCTGCTGCTGCTGCTTCTTGTTATTATTCAGGGTTGCCACAGGTTCTGGAAATCAGGGAATTTCAAACACATCAGGGAAATCAAGGAAATACCAGGGAAATTTGAAGGGGGGAAAAGCGAAAATCTCGGTAGATGAAATAGTTTGCTTACTCAGTTGTCATGAATCATCGCTGGCTGGGTGCAGCTGAGTATGTTCACTGCTTTGCTACTCCCTCTTTGCTGCTGCTTCTCCCTTTCCTACCACTCCCCTCAACTTGCAGTCAGTGCTGCCACTCGTGCTTGCCACTGGCCTGGCAGCTGCCAACAAGAGGCAGGGATGCATGAGGAGTGGTGTGTTGGGATCTGATTCTCAGAGACTGTAGACGCAGCTGCCGAAGATGGTGGTCATGTGTGCATTAGTTGCCTGAGTGATTGTGAATGTGTGTGTGCTCTTGTTTTCTGACAAAAACTGTGGCTGAAAATTCAGTTGTGAATGTGTGATTCTTTCCTACGTGCCTGTCTGCAGGTTGGCAATCATCTTTATGGTGAGTTGCTACTTATCCTCATTATTATTGATTCTTAGAGTAATTGGACAAGTTATCTGTGCTTTGATTGATCAGTGGTCTCATTTCATCAGCATGCTGTCTGTGGCTTGTGAATAGCTAGCAATACAAGTGGATTTCTGCAACGGGCCAATACTGCAGGCTGCTTCTGTAGTTGTCTATACTGGATTGGGCTTGCCGATCTGAAGCCATTCGGTTCCCACTAATGTGCAGGCCCTGCCCATTGAGTCCAGTCACACCGATCTGGCCGCAGGCCGAGTCTGTCTGCGTGTGGTGTATAAAAAGTATGGATGATAAGAATAAGAAAATTGTGTCCTGCCGTTTGCAGGCCTATGCACTTCTTTATTCCTCAAAAGGAAAAATCACATAATACCTGCAATAACACAGTGGGTAATAAGACAATAATGAATCTAGTAGAAGCAACATTTCATTGGCAGTTACATATAGTGTTGGTTTACATAATTCTTCCTCCGCCTTATACACTTCTTTCAGGAGACCTACTTTTTTCAGAGGTTATTTCCGAAATCAGTGAAGATATTTTCAATCTGTCTAGCGACACCAAGGAAATACGCATTTTTGTCACCAAAAGTGTTTAATTTTATTGAAATAAAATGACATTAATGGTCTTAATGAAACTCGCTCATCATTTGGCTTGCTTTCTCCATCTAAAAATGGTTCATTGCAAAAGATGTTGATGTTAGTACTTAAAATTTTTGCCGACATCAGGAAATGCTTTCCGATTGAAAGTTTTTTAGATATTTCCTTGTTTGGACAATTGTTTCTTGTACCGTAGCTCCAAAGATAGTGAACTTACATCTTAACTTACCCTTGAGATCTCAAAATTTGTCAGGAAAAAATGCTAAAACTTGTCCGTAAATCAGGGAAATATCTGGGAATTTCACATAGGCGAACTTGTGGCAACCCAGTTGTTGAAGCAATGATTTTTGTTGTATTCTATGTATGGTCTACTAACCTGATTAGACATTCCATAAAAATGTGTTGATATTTTCTCTTTACAGTTAAGACTTCAGGAGAAGATAACATATGAAGACCTAGATGCCGCTAGCGAGTCCAATAATGTCAGTGCCCCACAACTAAGTCTGTCTAGAGTTGATAGGTATTTGCATGGACCAATGCCTGACTCCTCAGGTAATTATCTAAATTTGAAATTCCTTAAATGTGAATTATGTTCCTGGAGTAATGGGTGACATTTTTGTAATGTAATAAATTGTTTGGGAGAGGTACATCACCATCTGTGAGAACTGTACTAAAAGTTTTTTCTGCTGTGTGATTTTTGCTAATTTGTTAAAATTGATTATGTTTATTACTTTTAATTCATGCAATGATATAAGCATTTGATCCATCAAATCAGTCAGAAGATTGGTGTTAAAAGTATAACCTGAAAATAATTTTCTCATCTTGATACTTAGTTTTAGTAAGGGATGAGTTGAACAAAAAATAAGAACCTATTACCATATTTAAAAATAAGAGTTTAGACATAAATTTGGAAGTAAGTTGATGATTTACTATCATATTGGTATTTGATAGTGGACGAGGTTAAACACACATTGAAATATTGCAAAGCTTTATTTTTTTCTGACCCAGCTGAAGGACTGACAGGAGAACAGCTGTTGGGAACCTCCATGAAACTTGGTAGGGAGGCACAAAGTTGGGGAGTATTACAGCGGCATAATACAACACTGGTGAATCCTGCATCAGCTGTTAGTGCCTTAGGAGAACTGACTCCAGGAGGTGCATTAATGAAAGGTTTCCAGGAGGAATCTCTAGCACGTGAGTTGCTTTTGTGACATCAGTCCTTTAAGTTAATTGCATTATTTTTCAAATAAATCATAAGTTTCAAAATGTTTCTGTTGTGGAAATGATTGTTTGATGATGGAAACATTTGATTCAGATATGACACACTTTTACAGAGCTTGTGCCACCGGATCTTGAGAAGGAACTGAAGAATCTGTACATGTCAATGTGTGAGCTACTACGCCATTTTTGGGCATGCTTTCCCCCAACTACAACAACATTAGAGCAGAAAGCAGCCCATATGCATGAAGCACTCCACAGGTTTCACTCAGCTAGGCTGAAACCTTTTGAGGTATTTTTTAATAGCAGTATTTCCATCACTCATATTAATGACAAATATGCTCTCTCTCTCTCTCTCTCTCTCTCTCTCTCTCGTTCACGTTGTTACTTTCACATTATATAAATTTTGAATAATTAAAGCTTTAGAAGTTGTTCATTTGGTAAGTTTCCATCTTTGAACTTTAGTGTTTGCTAATACCTATGAAAATCTTTTCAGGATAGAGTGCTGAGAGAATATTCACCCTTGAGCCACAATCTGACTAGTCACCTGAATCAGCTGCTGAATGCAGCTTACCGTAAATTTGCTACATGGCAACAGCGCAAAATGCAGATCCTGAGGTAGCCAAAGGAACATGGTGTATTTACAGGACTCAGTTACCACAAATTATTCATGCCAAAAAGAAGTTTGAAGCATTTAATATATATATTTACTGTATATTTCTGATAAAACAGAACAGTGCTACACAGACATCCGTGATGTATTTTAATAAGTGATGTACATGTGAATACTCAAGTATTAAACATTTATAGTTTTGTATTGAATGTCAGTTTTTTTCTCCCATTATCTGCCTTAAATATATTGTGGGAACAGTTACTGATTTTAAAAAGGAATCCTCAGGTGTGTAGTTTTTGTTGAGGATTATTGCTGTGAATATTTTTGACAGGTAATGGAGTCATTATGTACCCTCTAAATGCTTTGTACATTGGTCATAATATTAAGAGGTTGAGTGCCTGTCCAAATGCAGTGTAGGGCCATTTCCATTTGCATTTTCTTAGCATGGGATGTGATTGGGCCATATATTTTACTGTGTGCATTTGCCTGTACCATCCTTTCACACAATTGTCATCATAATATGTGAGAAATGATATATAAGAAAACATCAACACACTAGTGAAAGAAGTAAAGTACTAAGAAATAATGGTTGTGTATTAATGCATTACTGTGTATTGTCCTTGGAGTGGGAAACTATCAAATTCATGTTGACTGTCACAGTGGAGTAGCAGTTTACTACAGGCTAGTGCATGAGCTCTGATGTAAGACGGATGGCAGAGATTTTGTACTGCCTTGAGCAAAGACACATGTAAATACATTTTGCGTAGTTATAGGAATGAATGCAGAAGTTCGCGGAATCGAATGGATCCTACACTGAAAGTGGCAATAACTGAAGATTACTGGGAAGCCCACAGCTTTGCAACATCAGTACTTTTGGATTAATCCTTCTGCTGCTCCAGAAATGCTCTTTGCATTCTGTGCTGAGGTGGCTTTTGTTACGGCTGCACTGCTCACCAAATGCTGGTGCCTGTGCTGAGAGATGGCATTCTGGCCAATACGAAATACGTATTGTCCGATATTTTGAGAACTATTAGGTGAAAAATATTTGATTTTTGCACGTTTTACAGTCTCTTCATTTGATAAAGAACTGAATTTCTTTTCTTGTTCAGTCATACTTTCTACACTAAATCAAATTAAGCAAAACACTGCACAAAATTTGAGCAGAGATGAAATTGCATTGTGCAAACTTTGAATATGGTTGGTTTTTAGCTTGTACATTGCAGCAAATGAAATGTAGATAACATATCGAAATTTAATTTAAAATTAAGAGCAGAAAGATATATCAGTCCATTATCAAGTTGCTGGGTTTTATATCGGAAGGACAATTACGTGCGACGTGCCCATTCATGTTCTTGCGCACTGTGAATTGTGATCATAACAATCGTCATCCTATAAATGGTTAAAGATATCATAATGAGGTTTTTTTGCAAATCTTAGCATGCAATGAGGCACGTATGTTGTATGACGAATACTTGAAACCCTTTTATTCACCGAGATATGGAAGTGATTCGTCCAAAGCAGTGAGAGGTTGGCAGCTCAGGATGCATCCAGACATCTGTAGAACTGTAGGAAGATCAAAGTGCTGCACATACACATGTCCAAAGCACCCGGGAAACAGTGTAGCAGGATGTGTGTGCACACCCACAGCAGCAAAATGGTCAGAGGAGAGCTTTAGCTGCAAAGCAGCAATGTTGAGTTGTCTGTAAGCATACACTAAAAGAAAATGTGCTAACTTACAGAGTAAGCCTTTTACAAGCGAGAGTAAAAGAAGCATGCAAATGTGCGTGTTTTATTTGCACTCATAAAAGATTCCAAAACCTAGATTTTTTTCTGTGTACCTAGTGACAACTCAACCCTTCTGTTTTTCAGGAAGTGTTTTCTTTAATCCAAAAGTATTTACATTCTATCAAAACTTTCCTACAAGACTAATGGTCATCATTTTAGTTTTGTTGGTGCCAGACCCTGCATACATCTTCCAGTGGAACACAAATAGTAGTCTATTAGAAAATACTCATTTGCCGCCACTGAATGGGTAGATTATGATGAAACTTGACACAAGGACACAGAGGTCAGTTATATACTATTCAATGGTAAGTCTGTGGTAATGTGAGTAGTATTGTTTCTTTTATATCGGATGTCATCATTGAATGTTTGCACACACATCAGGTTTGATAACTTGTGTAGGTGGAATTTACCAAAATGATTAATCAGTCCTGCTAAATTAAATTCTTGGGTTGCTTTGGATATCACTTTGCCTTATTAACTGTAATATTAATGGTAATGTTATTTCTGTAAATCTGTGATCTATATCTAGCAGCTGTTTCTGTAGACTGGAACAGCAGCTTGATATTTTTGCACATATTAAACTTGACTAAGTCAAGTGTAATTTTTGATATTCAGATTTTTAATACTTAGGAAGAATAGCATAATTGTTCAGTACAGATAAATGTAAAATAACTCTAATGTGTAAAGTGCCGTGGATATGGAGACACTAAAGCCAAATAATTAAATGTAAATACTTAATTTAAAATATAAACTGTTTAACTGCCTCCTAAGGTGCAAAATTTTCTTGAACAGGCATAAGTAAATCCTTCATGTGTGAAACTATTCTTAGCCAGGGTAGTGGTGCAACTCACTGAAAGGTAAATACTGGAGTGATATACTATGATTTAAATGAAGTTAATCACCTAAACGATATTTCTGAATAGCACTATTGTGCTGTATGTAGTAAGGAGCATTATTAACCCCACTGCAGATTATTTTATCAAAATAAAACTGTAGATGGAGCGTTTCTTAGGATGGTTAGTATGCCTCATGAAATATATAATTTTCTAGCAGATCAAAACAAGGTAAGATTGTACAAGGTAACCATTGAAGACTCCAACTGTGAAAATTGTAGGAAAATGTTGAGTTCAGACACCGATTTTCCATGATTATTCCACTGCCTTCAACAAGCAAGAACAAGTTTAAACATAATGGCTTCTCAGAAAATATAGGTATCATGTTACTTACATTAGATGTCATAACTGAAAAAATGAAAATAATTAATAGCCAGTCAACAAACATTTCAAATAAACATCAAAATATGTACTACAGCTTTTGGATGTAAAGGTTCCAGCCTTGAGAAGGAAAGAAACACAACCAATGCTATAAAAGCACTGTATACGGCAAGAAGTATGCAATTCCAAATAAATTGTGTACAGAATTGGCTTAATGTGAAGAGCATTAATTTTCAAGGCGAACAGGTAAATCAGACCTGCTGTGTGTTGTGTAAATATACGCTACTTTTTTCCTAAATTTTGGCATGAAAAATCGTGGTGCAGCCCACAATTTAGTGTTTCTCCCCCATCACATAATGATTCATAAATTTCAAAAGACACATACACATGTCTTGTGGGTGGAATTAATACCATTAAAAGTTACTTTTGTAAACCATCAAAGCCATAAAAAGAAAATAGCAGAAAAACTTATACTTTGTCCAAAATACGGTATCATATCTTGAAAAAAGAAAAGCAACCTTGTTTCAGGAAACTGTCAACTTGTTTGTACCTTCCCAAATTGAGCAACAGTCACTACCACAAATGAAGTCATCTTCAGTCCCATCAGTATTATTGGAAATTAAAGTGTGTTGAAACTCGTGAAAAGTTTGTCAGGTATTGACCGCCAAATAGCCAAAATCCAATGGCAAACTTCAGAGAGCCAAATATTGCAAATGACCTCCTGGTATTGAAGTTGCTTTGTTCATGATGCAGTTACTGCACAATTGTCTTGTAGTAGCTTTGAATGGATGGAGACACACATCGAAAGCCTGCGACACACTTGTCATGTTCCCAGGAGTAATCACTAGGTCAAGTTTGTTTCACTTGATCAGCAGTGTGCCCATGAAAACTATTGCAACAGAAGCATTGACTGAGTGAAGGAAAGCTCTTGGCTGCTTATTCCATGACAGAAATTCAGTCTAGGACCAGTTTCTCTGTCATCCTCCATCATGAGCTCTTAAAGTGATACCAGCTGGGAAGCTTCCTCCCTTGGGGAGGGTTTTCCAATCAAAACCCATGTACGGTAGTAATTTTTGTCGATCAGTCCTAATGCTCATCGTGAATATGGACTGCTGCTTTTCAGCACCACATGTAGGTATTTGTACACTACATTCACCTGCGTTATTTACTGTAGTTCTGTTCTGCTTATCAAAATAAGACTGCCATTTGGTCTGCCTTCTCTATTTGGGAATGTAAATAAAAAGTTGTGTGTTGAAGTTGGATTGTGTGATGCTAAAAAGTTATGAAACTGCTTTCATAAGCTTGAGGCAGTTTTTGTGCAATTGTAATTTTGCGATAGATTATTTCATTGCATAAATTGCCAAACCCACCTGAACAAAACTTCAAAATCTATCAATGAAATGTTCCTTTTTTGTTATTTTAGCAATCTTCATTTTGAATCATTTAAATTGTAATGGCATACCCATGTTTCCTGTTTTGAACTAAAAAATGAAGAAAGTCTTTTTTCACATCTGGATATTTTCACATTTGCCCCCAAAATAAACACAAGTTTCTAATTATTTCTGAGTTTATCTTCACATGCACAACAACAATTGATGAACTACTACTCTTTCCCCCCCCCCCCCCCCCCCCCCCCCCCCCCCTCCATAGATGTGAAGTCTGGTCCAGCTTCCCGCTGTCCATGTTCCTTTTGATAGCTGATAAGTTAAAGTTTAAATTTTGCTGTGTAACTAGTACGCTGCCTTAACATAATCACTCACAAATCAAATGGTCAACTTTTTTCTTGTCCTCAACTTTGAACTTCTTTAAAACTGTTCCTTAAATTAGTCACATTATCAGATCTCCCAATATGCAAAACCTAACTTGTTGATGGCTTGTACTTGGTTACGAGACGATTGTAGAGAGAAGGGGAGGGAGATGATATGCCGAGAACCGTAAATAGCCTAAAGCACACAAGAGTGGAGCATGTATGGATGTTATGGTGAACCAGCTTCATCTATACTGTACATGAACATTCATGGAAAATCTCATCAGTTTCTGATATTCGTTTCTGTATGGGTGCAAAGCACAAAGCATACGGTAATGTTGTTGCTCTGTGTTGCTCAACTATGCAGGGTGACAAACATAATTTAGTGTCTGCATCATGTAAACAGTAGTAGTACTTCGTGATGAGTCGCCCGTAGTTATGCAGGACTTGAAGGGGAGGGGGAGAGATGAAACTGAAAGTACTATATAATTGAAATTTCTAGTAAAATTAGTAGAGTGGCCTACATTTGAGATTTAGATTTTGCTATAACCTCGAATCAAAAGTTTAGGTGTGGCCTATATTCACACATTGCATATATTCATGCAATACAGTATGCTAAAGTTTGGCACAATGATGGGCTGTGGCTCTGAAGTTTTCTTCATATCAATGTGATGTGGGGCTGTGTGCTTACTGCTGTCTCAGGAAAAACTTTAAATACATGAAAAATTGTGGAACACCTGTTCACTGTTTTCAACTGTACATTCCTCTCTGTGACTTTTCTTTCCTCTCATTAGAATAAGCAGGTGACCCTCACCTTGTGGTGCAATGTCCCTCATTTCTGACCTCCCCCAGGATATCCCTCTTACCTACAGGGGAATGACATAATTGTTCTGAAAGTCAGGAATAGCCTGTTTTCCCTTTCAAGTTTATCTATAGACAGCACTGGAATTTTCTTTCAATACTTCATGGATAGTGGTGATTGGTTTAACTTATGAGAACCTGCAGTGGCACTGACCATGGATTTTCTTGGGCACATAGAATTGATCACACAGAAACCACTGCTGTACCTTAAGACAAATTAGCCAGTATGCAGCATGAGGGTTCACAATTAAATTTTTAAGTTCCAAGTCTCAGGAATACTTTGAAGTCTTAGGCCTTCATGTAATTGAAAAATTAGGAATGATGTATATGATGGTGCTGTATGTTGCAAAACTTCAGCATGGGTGATATCTGACTTGGAAACTGTTTTATGCTTTAGTTTAGCCAATGCTAGTGCAGTCTCCTGTTGGGCACTTAGGGCTGTGCTTGTTGCTTCACTGTATTGTTAGGTGAAACTTGACTGTTCCTGGTGTCTTTAAGACTGTCACTGAGTAATGGTTTCTGCAACAGATACCATGTGGCATATCTCCATGAAGTCATTGCCCTGTTGCCCCAGTTTAGGTAGTATGAAACTTGTTGCAATGAGAGCTTATAGGGCCTGCCGCAGGTGTTATAATGACATAGGTGATGTTCCTGTTTACTTAGCTTTGACTTCAATATGTCTTGCCATTACTTTTTTAAACAAACAGTAACCCCGGCAAGGTTTTGCAGTTGCTAAATAGGCATGCCACCTAGTCTCCTTCTCCCCATCTTCCTGTAAAACTCCCCCTCCTTCCCATATCTGTATTCACATCCGCTCTCCCTCCTTCCCTCTCCTGTGTAGGTCAATTTCTTCTCCCTCCCCCCCCCCCCCTCTCCCCCACCACTGACATTGAACCTCATTTGTTGTTAATGCTAAAGATACCTTTGTTAGAAAGCGAAATTGCTTAAAATAAATTGTTAAATAGTTTGTAATCATTGATACATGGGGTATGGGGACCTCTGTTGCTGCTGGATCTGTGAGTATTGTAACTTCAACGACGTTACGTGTGTTTTCTTTTAAAACTGACTATGAGGAATAAAGTAAAACAGCACATAGTTGTGTATACAGTTCATGTTCCCAATTATGTATAAGAAGAAAGAATATATGGAGGAGTAACAATTTGTCTAATGGTTTAAATGCCCTGCTATCATAGTTAAAACTGATTGTGAGAAAGAAAATGCAACTGCACATATACACGGTACAGCTTAACACCGTTTTCTCACAGGTACAGAAAACCTGTACATTGTGATTTTTTTATATACAGTATATTAAATCCATGCATGTTTATTAGTGCTGTAAAAGTTTAAAGTAAATCAGTTAAGAACTTTTATGGTAACTACATTAGATGACTTCTTGTTTGTACGTAGTAGTATTCATATACTGCGAGGATTCTGCTATCTAGATACATGCTTTTACCTTCATCTGGCAGAACTCTCCACCACGTCTAGAAGTTATTCCTTGAAAATCGCTTTGTACAAAGAACTATTCAAGCGGTGGTGGAAAATTATCTGGTTTTATTTGCCAGATTACAGACTTGAATTCACAACTCAAGTTTCAACTTGTTAGTAATACAAATGTTACTGAACTGATCTAAGGTAATTTTCAGAATCCTCCTTCATTTTGCTCTCCTAGATCATCATTGACCATTGTCATGGAACTTCATCGTGAAGGGCTCTGTCATGGTGTGCTGCACTGTGGCTACTTCTGATATGATTTCTTCATAAGATAGTCTTTCTCCACTGCACAGCCCAAGGAAAAAAAAAAGACTTGGTTCAATACTCAAATTAGCTCTAATGATGTAACTTAAGTCCCTACCAAAAGACCATGATTTCTCAATTATATCAGCTGTTCTGTGGCAGGTGTTGTGTGAACTCCTGAATTAATAATTCACACCTATGTACCCTCACAATACCTGCAAAGTCTGATGTCTTTCCTCTGTGGTTCGTGATTTCTGGTATAGCCTTCAAGCTAGTGTAGCTTAAGAGTCTGTCACATTGTCTTTTAATTGCCCGATTGACATAGGTATAGCTTCTTGCTACACTTTCTGAAGTAATTCTAACAACCACTGTACTGCCTTCTGAGGTGTGCAAACTTGATGATACTTCTTTTTCTGCATTATTAAAATGTTGGAGATTTTATTTAATATTGGTCCTAGTAATGTCATGAGTAAGTTCAATGTGTGTGAACAATTTAGTATTGGGAAGACTAGTTTTTCCTTTGGTATGGGCCTTCTTATCGGTGAGACATTGCTGTTCCCCCCTGTGTTGTTGTGATTAATGTTCAGTGTCCCTATTCTGTTAAAATATCCAGCTCTGTCACCACTTGGCCAAGTCTTCAATTGCAATTTGACAGTATGCCTACTGTGTTTAACAATTAGGTCTGCAGCTATATGGTGCTGTATCACACATTAGATGTGTGTAGTAACATCCCGGGAGTAATGTGTACTCGTAGAGGGATTTATTCATGTATTCAGGAACCTTTCTTTCACTACCTACATCCTACTAATCCGTTTGAAGTGATGCATTTCACAGAACATTTCCTAGAAATGTTTCCTCATGTTTGCAGTGTGTTGGATTACTTGCCTGCACATGAATTGATAGATACAATGTCTGAATTTATGTCAATTAATGATGATGTTAGCTTTTCGAGTTGTTTACTTGTGCATAGTTACACTTACAGTTATGCTACCAACTTAACCTGCTATCAAATTGGTATGTGCCATT